>NC_141670.1:30147050-31531425 GCF_028749965.1 Puma concolor
AGGAAGTGTGCTTAGTGTTTCCTCAGACATAGTTCGCATTCATTCTCACAAATACTCATGAGATCAATCAATATCAGTATCCTCAGTCTTCAGATGAGGAAAATTAGAGTCATTGATGTTAAGACATGCTCAAGGTCACATCGGTAGTGATTGAGGGGCTGGGATTTGAACCCAGCCTGACTCCAGAGCCCATGCCCTTAACCATAAAGTGAAATAAGGTAACATCCCTCACATTCAGGACATCAATATATGTATATACACAGCCAAATATCTGGGGGCAACAAAGCCCTAAGTCTGGTTTGGTGATAATGCTAAAGTACTATGGAGATTTTCTTTATGTGCAAGGGATTTTAATCTCGCCAGCTTTTGGGTATAATTATATTTCTTAAGTCCATATTATTAAAATGTATTAGAACATGAAAGACATTTTACAGCTTTTGTAGAGATGTTCCACCAACACTGTTACTGTAGATGGGGTCTCATCTATTCTTTGTGTGGTAATCACTAAAGTTTTGTAGAGAAGCCCTAAAAAATTCAAACATTTATGGACTTGAATACCTATATTTCAGTATAATAATGCTTGTGTCTTAAGGATGTTCCTGATTCACCTTGAAAATGATATTTTAGATGATGCCCTCTTTACAGATGGAAAAAGTTATAGCTGTAAGTGTTAAAACCTGAAATATTGTCAAAGCTAATAAAATCCACACTTTGCTTCCATTATGAAATCACACTGATATCTTGAAGCCACATTGAGGGGAGAAGTTAACATTCCAGGTCTTTAGTTTCTTACCATAAATTAAGACTTAAGAAAGTCAATGTAAATACTTTGCCTCATGGTTCACTGGACTAGAAGTTTTAGAGTTCTGAGTTCTAGTCTAGCTCCACTCCTCATTCCCTCACCAATAATTGTTTCCTTAGAAAGGGTTAAACAATTATTATATTTATAACTGAATGTTAGATGAATTACAGTTGCAAATTCTAAATGAGAAAATAATGAGAAGTTGGGAAGTCATTGGCAGAGGCTCATTGAATCAATTAGGGTGGAAAAGGGGCTGTAATACAAGATGGCTTAAATGGGCCAGAAGCCTATCCATATCAATAAAAGAGCCAGTTATGAACTTGAAATTATAAAATTAAGTGTGGGCAATATATAACATTAGAGCATCCTCAAATGAAAAATAATATGTTGCTTATACAGAAAATAGTATGCAACATGAAAACACATTTTATCTACACAGAGGCATTTTGTTGACGTACTAGTGCATTCAAACTCGGAAAAAAAGAACTCATTATTTTTATGAGTTAGGACGTGCTAACTGTTGTTTAAACAAAATACCCCCAGATCTTAATGTTTTAGTACAAGAAAAACTTGTATCTTGTTGATTCAAATGTCAGCAAAGGTGTTGCTTTGCTCCTCTAAGTGGTGACTCAGGGATCTGTACTTCTCTGCTGTAACGGAAGAAGATGGCTTCTCTATCTTGACACATTACTTCAAGGTCATTATATCACTGTGAAGCCAGCATATTATGGGCAGAATGAGCGTGTGAAAGAAGACACGTGTGTACATACACACCCACACGCACCCATTCTTAACTGGCTTGATTTGGAAGTGACACACACCTTCTGCTCACATCCCATTGGTCAAAATTAGTCATATGGCTTGCACCCACATCTATGGAGGCTGGAAAATGTAATTTGGCTCTGTGCTCAGGAAGAGAAAATGAATTTGTTACTCATCTAGTCAGTCTCTGTGATAACACTGGTTCAGAAATTGTGCCAGCAAAGATAAAAATAATTTTGTTCATTACATTACATAAGATGAATTGATTAAAGTAAAATACATATGCATACACTTCACTGTTAGCCTAGTGAAGCAAAATGCAAAGTATGTTACTTAAGTTACTGATTTCAAGATTTGCCTTCATAAACTATATTCCAATGTCTTGAAATTTATATGAAAGAAGTCTTTTTTTCCTCAGAAAATACTTGATGCATCATCATGGAATGCGGGAAACCTAATCTATACCTGAAACTTGCCAAAATATGTGGACCAAAAACTAACAGATCAGTCATCACAATTTTGTGAGACTGTAAATGTTTCACCTTGGATTCAGTTGTATTATTATTTCATAAGCATGGATATATATTTGGCTAAAATACACGATGATACAGCAACTCATGACAAAAGCATGGTAGTTTTAGACTAACGATAAAGTGTGAAAAAATATTTTCTAAGAACAAAGTCACCCCAGGTAAATGAAACTTAGAAAAACAAAAAATAAAAAATAAAATTGAGAGTATAGCAGATATTGTAACGAAAGGCCTCAGTTCCATGGGAAACATTTGCCACTTGCTCTCATCTTCAGCAAAATTGGAGTTATAATGTCAACTCAAAACTCTTGAGTTATAATTAACCACATGTGCTTTATGAATTGGACAGTGGTTTAGCAAATTCAGGGTTCAAAAATATTGTGGGACCTACTACTGTGCTCTTTTGGATTAGAAATTTGAACGAACGTTGCTGCCTAGAAATATGAGCTGTGTGTAATGACTCCCACCTGCTGGGTAAAATCTTTATTACATGGACATTAAACTTCACTCCCAGGGTGGGGTGTGAAGAAATGCAATATGACCCAGCCACATCACAGGGCTTGTAAACATGATCCTTGCTCCAAGGTGGCTTTTGCCCTTCCCTACCAACTTCCAAATGTGGAATAACTTAGTCTGGAAAATTCAAGGCAATGTTTAGCTTATGAACAAAAGGAAATTTATTTCTCCCTCAAAAGAAAAGCAAATGGAGAGAGACTTGGAGGGACCCGTGGAACCACCATATTTATTCAATAGGTGGTTCAGCTGTAAAGACAGTGAGACAGTAAGGAGTCTCTTCCAGCTGAATGGTCCTCAGCTCTGGCTCTCCAGCCTGTGAACCTAAGTAACAGGAACTTGGCCTTGGTCGCTGAGCACACAGCTTGCACTCTCCCTCAGACCATCTTGGTGTATGTGGGAGCCCTGGGATCAGAAACAGAGGAGCTTCCAGCTCTCAAGGGTAAACTGTTTGGTAAAAGATGGTGGGAACCCACAAGACTACAGTGCAGTCTTCGATGAGCTGTGCATCAAAGTGTGAACATACTTTTGTTTCTAAGTAATAGGGAAGTTTTCTGTGGACATAAAATCTACCACACACAAAAACCCCCACAACACCATGTAAACATCTATTATATTAATAACTCCTTTGATCCTTGGCAGGAGGTGAAAGAAGTCAGGGGAAAGTCTTAGGAGCGAACATGGTTTGGGTTTCCTTTTCTTTTTCTTTGCTCACTAGCCTACCCTGACCAGTAGTTCAGGAAGGAAGGTTCCAGATATGTGATCTTTAATCTTTTGTCTACAAGAACGGGGTCACAGTCCTTCACTGATATCTGAAGTATATATCTACTCCTTCTTCACTGATTTTCTTGACCCTGAAATAAAAACAGACATAGTTAGCAAAGGTGAAGACACTACAATGCCAAGAATATATTTGTTTTAGGGTTCTTGGCCCTCGAGTTTGTTTGACTGTTGTCTGATTGACAAAGCTGTGCTGCACCCTTTTATGATACGAAGTTCGTTAATTGCAGGCTTGGTTTTCTGTCCTTCAGCAACTGGAGTAAAGAGAAGTAAATCAGGGGCAACATAGAATTCATGTACTGTTGGCTTCTGGAACTGACAGTGGGAGTTGTGTGCGTGTGTGTGTGTGTGTGTGTGTGTGTGTGTGTGTGTGTGTGTGTATGCACACACACACATCCAATTCCTTTCTTCTTTTCCTTCTTATTTTTATATTCTCACTTTATAGCCCCTCACCCCTTCTTCTTTTTTTTATTCTTTGTGTTCCATTGCCTTCACATCTTCTTTCTCATTTCCCTATCCTGTTCCCTTTTTTCTCCCCTCTTTTAATATGACCTGTAATCATGTTATCAGCTGTAAGCACCACAGAAAATGTTCATTTCATTGTCTCTATTAAAAAAAAAATCTCAACCGAAGGAAAGGCTGAATATATCTGTCTTCAGTATCTATATTTGAATTTGGAGGGGTTCCTGCCAAGGAAATTATCTTCTGAAACTCCTTGGATCTTGCTGCCTTCATGAAGCACCCTGGCCAATAAGCTGCTTCCTGACATGAACTTGAGTATCTGGGTTGACTTTTGCTCCTAGCTGTTTCGGCCAGTGAAAGCAGACACTCTGGGCCAGTGTTTCTCAGATAGTTGTATTTTATGGAACAGTAAAATCTCTAGAAGAAAAATGAAGATAGGTTGCATGTTATTTAAATTTTAACAGGCAGAACACTCTTTAAAAACTATTCCATTGTCACCATTATTTCATAAAAGGAATATTTTAAGAAAGATGCTCTCAATAAGTTGAATACATTTAGCTAATGAAAAACATACTGGTCTGTCTTTATTTTCTCATTTTACCAAAGACTGGATGTGGATATCAACCAGCACTGATACAACGTTGCGGCCTTAAGTCCAATAAAATTGTTCTTTTTCCCATACAAATGGTTAATGCCTTGAGGCTGATTATTCTGTCTCTCAGGGGTTTTTATTTATGTCCTGTTGCCTTTATATTGAGGATCACCATTTCATCCTTAGAGTTACAATGTCCCAAATGTTCTGATGGTAAATTCTTAGCCCCAGTGTCTAAATGGAGGTACTAAGAAATAAAATGAAATGAATTTGACCTAACAGAAAAGCTAGTAAATGGGTCAACTTTATTTCTACATTTTTTCCCACTGTTCAAAACCGTGTGGTAGGAATTGCGGGCCCAAGGTGGACAGTGTAAGAAAGGGGTCGGTGGGGAGGGGGTTTGCTGAGGAGCACAAAGAGAAGGCGTGGCCCTTATTCTTGAGTAGATTGCAATCTCCTAAGACAGACATCTGCCCAGTTCATATAAGACAGACAGTATAACTGTTGAATAGGGAAATAAGAAAGATAACTTTTGAAGGACAGAAGGAAGAGTAATCCATTTCACTGGAACAATCAAGGAAGAGATCACAATAGCATTATGTGTGATTCTGTGTTTATGTGATTACTTGATAATTGTTTTGCCTCACAGATTCAGTAGAAGATTTATGAGGGTGCCCCTATCAGATGTGTAAACCTTTATATCTCAGTCCTTACCATAGCGCCTGTACTAGTACATAACCCAAAATATTTCCCGAATGATGCAATGAGTGCCTGTAGTGATAAGTGCTGTGAAAGATACCAAGAAATTGAAGTTTCAAGCATTGCCCTTAAAGCATCTGCAAGCAGATAGGTTTTCAAACATGGCAGATGTGTTCAGTCAGCTCATTGTTTGTGTACAAGATCACCAATGGTCATATTGACTCACTTATTTCATTCTGGAATGAAATACTTTTATCCCCACTCTGCTTTTCCTTAGGCATGGGTTTTGATGCCATATTTATCAAGACATCTACTTGGAAGTAGATGTCGTGCTGTGAAGAACCATTATAGAAAAAAGTTATAGCCACTTGCCAAGTAATGACTTATGTTGGGCAGTTGCTTAAAAGGCTGGTTTTTTTTCATTTTATTTGCTATACTCTTGTACTGCCTAGGGGAGGGGGGAAGGCGGGAGGACGGCAATCTTTTTTTTTTCTATTTATTTATTTATTTTTAGCCAGTAATTATTTGCAGAGGTCTGTGGGCAAAATACTCAGCTCACACCTGGGAACAGAATCCTATGTCAGACAGTGGCTGTGGTGATATTTATACATCTCCAGATTGTAGTTTGCCAGTTGAAATGCAGACACGCAGAAATGGCCTCATTGTCATTCCTTGTTTTTGTAATATTATCCTTGGCTCAACAGATTCATTTTTTTTTTCCTTCTTCTGTCAACACTGTTTCAGCAGTGAGTTATATTATCCGGTGACATCAGAGGAAGCAAAGTTACATGTGTCAGCTTGGCAGGAATCATCCACTTGCAGCAAATTTGTGACAAGTGCATTTGTCTGCCATTTTCACCTTGAGTAATGAAGTCTCCACAGGTTGAGGAGACCCCACAGGGTCTCGCTTAATGGTAACAGTGCTGTTTCTAATTGGGCTGCTATAGCTTCAATACTGGAGGAAAAGGAGCCTGTGATCTTTGAGTAATCCTTCCCTCTGAACAGTGGGAATGTATCCCCAGAGTTGATTGCCTGTATCTATAGGTAATGGAGGCTTAACTCGCATTAAAGTCATAGCCAGTTTCAGACCCATTAAGTTTAATGGTTTGTGTAATGATAGGCTGCAATTGACAAAATAACCAAAAGAACAATTCATGAACTATTTATGGATGAATACCTTTACCGTTCACAATGGACATTAAACTATGGCTGGTTTCATTGCAAGGCAGACTTTCCCCTCTTTATTTTCCATTTAGGTCTATATGCAGCGCACATGGTATGATAAAAATTATATCTCGGAGGAAAGGTTGAAGCTTTTAAGCTAATGAATTTGAACTTTTGAGTGTTTTCTATTATTTTTAAAATCAGTGGTGATGCATGGGGAGCTAATAAATTAACTTAGATGTAAGTCATATAATGTAAGTTAAAATCAAAATCCAGCTAGGGAAAAGCCAAATATGCACATTAAAATAGCAGCCTCTGCCCCTATCCCTTGATTGCCCATGAAAAGTAGAAAACTTTGGGTATGATGCCAATTCATGTTATGTAAATCAACCTGTAAGTGCCATGAGATTAAGAATTGTCATCTGTTTGGGGTGCCTGGGTGGGCGTCCGTCTGACTCTTGGTATTGGCTCAGGTCATGATGTTGAGGTTCCTGAGATCAAGCCCTATGTAGGGCTCTGTGCTGACAGGGTGGGCGGAGCCTATTTAGTATTCTCTCTCCCTTCCCCTCTCTCTCTGCCCCTCCCTCATGCTTGTGTGCGCTCTCTCTCTCTGTCTTTCTCTCTGTCTCTCTAAAACATAAATAAACATTTAAAAAGAAGAATTGTCGTCTTTTTTATTTGCTCCTGTATCCTCAGGGTCTAGAAAAATGCCTAGCATAGAACAGGCACTCAACAAATATTGAACTTAAGTGGTTGATATATATATATATATATATATATATATATATATATATATATATATAAAACTGAATTATATAATTCAGTTGTATATATATATATATATATATATACATATATATATATATATATATATATATATAACTCATCTTGAGTGAGATAGTTTTGTTTCATTTCTTCCTTTAAGAAAAAGAAGTGAGAAAATTATCTCTACAAAAGAATTCAGCACTGATTAGTATTCTTCCCAGATCTACCTTTCTTCACAAAAATCTTTTCCTCTTTTCCTGAGAGCAAACCACAGGGATTTGTGGCTGTCACCATCAATGATAGGTTTGGGATATGATAAAATATAGAAAATGGCCAAGTAGGAGAGTACATGCTTTATAAAATAAAATTTAAAATAATAGCTATCGACAACAGAACTTTGTAGGAAGCACATGCTGGGAAAATATAAACCCCACCCTAGTGATGGCATCTGGTACAAATTGAGAAATGAATTGGACAATCAAGCAGAATGTGTCTTCAGCAGCCCTTAAGATCAAACCACCAATGATAAGCATGGATCTTCAGAGCTGCTACCTTCCTCTTTTTGAAATAGGTAAAATCAGTAGGGGAATGAAAAGGAAAATGGCTTTATTATCTATGAGGAGCTTGTCCATCCCTCCAGATATCCAACTCTCCAAACATGCATTTTGATATAGCTTGGGAGTTCTTTTTATTTAATAATTCTATTTAGAGCAAAATGTACCCCTCCCTGCCCACGTCCCACATTATTACATTGCTGATTTCTCATCATTCTGACACATTCAATAATCTAACAGGTAACTCAGCTGAAAGAACAGTCATAGCCAGTGATGTGCTGGCATCATGGAAGGTTAAAAAAAAGTGGAAATTTTAATAATCTTGGGAGAAGCAGATCTTAAATAGGAAGTTAATCCCACTGATTGGTGAATGCTCCAGGAAAATGGTATGAGTTCAAAAAATTCAACAAAAATTTATTGAGCACCTACTGTGTGTCAGGCACTAAGATATGTCACTGAACAGCACAATCCTCTTTGTTTCCTGGTACTTCTGTTCCAACATCTGGTAAGCATATTCTGAACAACATTACAATTTGCATTGGGCTGGAACCATGAGACTCTGCAGGAGGGTTTAGTTTTGATTAAATTTATACAATTCTTGTGGAAATCTAGAGCTGGAATAAACGTGGAAGTGAGGGTCCTGTTGCCTAAGTCCAGTTGCTAGCTGAATTTAGCTTTATGCTTTGAAAGCCAAGAACCCAACTTTTGTCTGTGTCCTGAGAGACTTTCTACAAAGAGAATATATTTTGGCAATCACCCAAGAATTTAAGTTCTTGGAAAATGAAATGTTTTAAAACACAAAGTCCACGAAGAGAAAATTTTAAATCAAAGGGTTCTCCTTTTTGAAGGAATAGGAAAACAACTGGCTTCCAACTTCACCTCCTTCATATTTTGGCTCAAATGTTACCTTTTCAGCAAGGCCTTCCTTGACGCCCCCAACCCCTCTCTACTCCTGGCACCTCTCAACCCCCGTTACTTCTGTGTCCGGCTTATACCATATTATAAATGTCCTTAATAAATAAATTCTCTATTCACTCTGGAATGTAAACTCCACGGGGGCAGGGATTTTTCATAGTTGTTCCCAGGGGTAAGTTAGAAGCCTCCCATCTAAGGCTGAAAGACGTATCTTTTACTGGATCTGTGATCACTAGCACTTCCTGCCATCATTCCTGTCACCACAAAGTTTAAGATTCTCTGTGGCCAATGCTGGTGTCATTGTCACAGATGTCTTTAGGCTCCTAAAATGGGTAAATCAGATGTTAGAGATGATTAATACATCATATATCTACCTAAAAAGGAGCATCTCAGGTTGGTATCTGAAACTTGGTATACTCAGTCTCAGAGTCACAAGAAGAAGCAATGTGTAATTGTTTTAAGACATCCTGCTTTCTCCGTCTATAGGTGTTGTTAGGTGGTCTTCTCCAGATACCAATTCATGGTAAATTGGTTTTCATAAATGATTCTGTGTTTCTGGTTCTTCGAACAATCACTGAAGAAATTTTGAAAGTGTATGGCGATGACACATGTAAGCATTTTAGATGCGTGAGGGTAAATGCATAGCAGTTTGAGAGCAGAGCCCAAACAGCCAAATGAAAATAAATTCTCATGTTGATAACAACTGTTAGAGATTCACTAGGGCCAAGAATTTTGGGGTTGAGTTTCTGGAAGTTGATGGTTTGGTGATGAGTTGTCTGATGCTGATTAGTGGGAATTAAGTTCATGTAGGTAAGAAAGTGATGGAAATTGGAGTCATTTTTAGTTGGTCAATGTGGAGGGATAGAGCACAGTAGAAAGTTGGTAATTGGTATCCCCATATAATTGTAACAAAAGGATGATTTTCTGGTCCAAATATGGAACTAGGAATAAATTGTTTTTCCTGTAAATAAGAGGAGATTTAAATACACACACAAACACAAACTGTGAGTAACACAAAAGCAACCTAGAGTGATTTCTTTTCTCCTTCTGTTATGGGTTGTATTGTGTCCCCTAAAAAAGATATGTTGAAGTCTTAAATCGGTGCCATTGAAGAGGAACTTATTTGGAAATCGGGTCATTCTGGGGGGAATTAGTTAAGATGGGGGTCGTACTGGAGTAGGGTGGGCCCTTAATCCATTGTGACTACTAACCTTATGAAAAAAGGGGGGAGAGACAGTTTGAATATACAGACACACAAGAAGACCACCAAAAAAGATGGAGACAGATTGGAGTGATACATCTACAAGTCAAAGAGTTTCTGAGACTTCCAGAATCTGGAAGAGGCAAGAAAGATCCTCCTCTAGAGGCTGCTGAGGGAGCATGGGCCGGCCAGCACTTTGATTTCGAATGTGTAAACTCCCAAATGCTTAGACAATAAACTTCTTTCATTTTAAGGCACCAAATCTGTGATGTTTTGTTATCGCAGCCCTGGAAACTAATACACTTTTTTAGGCCCACATGGGAAGAAAAAGGAGGACCCCCAAGTCAAAGATTAGAATAAAAAGCTATATATAGGTTCTCACCACTTGAAGTGAGAGGTTTATGTCCGGAAGCCTGTAGGGTGGTCGGCCTTGTCTGGTGAAGGGAGAAATAGCTAGTTTGTTTCAGCAGCTGAAATCACAGCAGCCAAGACCCAGTGTCTGTGCTAGTGCCTCAGGCTTCCCAGGTGCGGAGTCACGAGGTCGACTTTATTTACAGGGCCACTTGGGATTGGTCTTGGCTCTAGAGAAGCTGGCTAAACTGACCACAAAATTACTTTAAAGTGCATTGATAAGAGCCAATAACTCTTATTTTTCAAACGTGACACTGATGCCGAAAACTCAGCCTGGTGCATTTCATTAAGTTGCATCAGCTCGTTTTAGATTTGACTTCTATAGGTTTTAGTTAATTTAGGGATTGCATTATGGCCAAATAAGGTTTTATTAAAGATAGAAATGATTGGAGATATCTAGCCCCCTAAAATAATTGGCCTGGAGATACTTACTAATACACCTGTGCTTTCTAGACGGCTTTTGTTTTGCTATTTCCACAGATCTTCCCCCGCTTCCCTATCAGTGGTAACCAGAGCAGGCTGGAGAGTGATTACCCATCTCCTGTGATCTGCATCCCTCACATTTACCCCTACCTGGTCTCTTCCACTCTCATTTACTCCTGCCGGTCAGTAGATTTTCGTTGCTTCCCGTGTGTCTAGCTTTTGGGGAGTGAGGAAGGGAAGAGAGGATGAGTAGATTTTTAGGGGTATAAAGGTTACCCAAACTTTGGGTTTGTTTTTTTTTTGTTTGTTTGTTTTTTTTTTTTTTTTTTTACATTTCACGGAGTTTAGGGAGAAAAAATGAAACTAAATACCTTGTGAGGCAAATTTTTAAAAATCCACTTGTTTAGCAAAAAAAAAAAAAAAAAGGATTTTGTTGCTTCAGGTACAGTGGTAGAATAGTCTACCCGTGTGAATCAGGAGGCACCAGTTCATATTGAGTGATTATGCAAATAGCAAAATTGTGACATTTAATTTGACATTTTAAAAGAAATGTAGTTGTAGAAATATTATCTGTAAAGCATTAGTACTCTATCAATATTATTTATTTTAAAGAGCAAACATCACACGCCTATCTTATTCATCTGTGCGTTTAGCAAATGTTTACTGAGTGTCTGTGAGGTGCTGTGATAGGAGCTGGAGATAGAGTGAATACTTGGACACCATCCCTGGCCTCCTGGGCTTTATCAAGCAGAGACACAGGCACACAGGTGGGACAGAAGTGTCTTGCTCAGAACTGCTGCAGAAGGGCTCTCTGCCTTGTAATCTGAAGAGTGAGGGGTATTTGTCAGGGGAAGAGGACAGGAAAGGGGAGGGGGAGAAGGCTGTATGAAAAGAAATAATATGTTAGAAGGCTCAGAGCCTGCATATCAGTGGAGCCAAAAGTAATTTGGTCAGATGGTTGCTTAGATTGATAGGGAAGGAGTAGTGAGAAATGAAGCTAGAAATAGAGTCAGAGGTCATGTTAAAGATCTTGTGCCTCAGATTAAGGAATTTCTATTGGATTAAGGCATTTCTGTTTCATTCTGAGGGCCAGTGGTTAAGGGAGATCACTATGGCCTGTGTGTGGAGAAGGTCAGAGTCGGAAAAGCCACGTAGGAGGCTGCTGCAGTACCCCAGGTGAGCCACTGGCAATTAGGAGTGGAGACCAATCTAGAAGTTAAAATACATTCAGAGATAGGATAGGACTTGGTGGTTTATTAGGTTTAGAAGTAGAGAAGAGGGACGAGTCAAGGATGACTTAGACATGAAATGTACAGAACTTCCTTCTATCCTGGAAAAACATACTGCCGTCCTAGAACACGATAGAAGTTGCTGAACACAAGAAAACAATCAAGATCTCAGTTCTTGGTGACATATGGAAGAATTGTATGCTCTTCTCGCATTTCAAGTGGAGGTGCACTTTTAGTTTCTGAAGATTGAATTTATAACGGAGTTAGGATTTCAGACCCATTATTCCATGACAGTTGCAGTGCAGGGTAGAGGGAACCAGTGAGGGCTGGACGAATGAGCCCTTTCAGAAGGTGTCTGCCACAGCCTTCTGTTCGGGTTCCAAGGTGCCGTGGTCCTAAAGATAGGCTGAGTGCTCACCTCCAGGAGAGCTTTCTGCGCTGCTCCCTCTGATGCCAAAGTGGAAAGTGAAAATGCCTCAGTGCCCTAATAACAGCTCACCTACTGAGTTCATCGACAGGTTTCAGTCTGAGAGAATTTACTACCCCTAGGGAAACAGTAGAAAGGACATATCTCACAGGAAATCACCATTTGTTTCCAGCACTGAAGAGCTTCTTTCTTACATGCATACTTGCTTGAGAAAAGTGAGAAACTTTCCCAGGTAGTAACTGCTACATCAAATTACTTACCTAGCGGAGAAATGTGGGAACATTTGCCAGGATACTCTTCTGGAAGTCAATATACCCATACAGAGCTGCTTCCAGCATCCAGGCCAACCATGTGCATGCCCTGCCCCATTCCTCCCACTAGTCTTTATACTTAAAAGACAGTGCTGGGAACACAGGAAGCTACAAGTGCATTAAAATACCATATTATTGGGGCACCTGGGTGGCTCAATCTGTTGAGACTGCTGAGTCTGTTATGAGTCTGATTTTGGCTCAGGTCATAATCCCAGGGTTGTGAGATCGAGCCCCACATTGGGCTCTGTGCTGAGGAGCCGGCTTAAGATTCTCTCTCTCCCTCTGCCCCTCTCCCCTGCTCATGCTCTCTCTCTCTCTCTTTTTCTCTCTCTAAAATAAAAATGAAATACCATATTATTTATTATTAAGTAACTTGGCAACATATCTAAAAGCTTTAAGCTCCTTGCTTCCATTTTCTGTATATTCTTTATTAGCCCTTTCCATCCTAGATGGGCCTTTTAATATTCAACTATGTTAGAACACGTAGTGTATTACCAAATTCCAGCTGAACAAACTGCCTGGCATATTCAGCAAGTATTTGTACTTGTTAGTCAAGACTGTCCATTCTGACCAATGTCATTGATGGTGGACCTTGATTTTCATTCCCTTCAAGCACAACTGCCTCTGTACCGTGGCTTTTTTTCTGGGAGTTACCGCTGTATTATTATATTATTTTAGGCCCTACTTTTTGCATTTAACCCCAGCATCTTTATAATTAATAATTTCTTTACATTTTTTCAAGGACTACACATGAAACTTTGAAGACCAATGTGCAACTAGAGATGTATACAACCCCACACACATTCGCCTCTGTTCTAAGGCTTCATATTCTGTACTTTTCCTATCTTTTTAAATCTGAGCACACGTTTTCATTTTGAGCCTTTTTTACTCTTCTGTCAATACTGTCCAGAAAGCTTTTTTTTTTTTTTTTTTCTTGGTAAATTTGTGTTTTGCCTTGTCAAAGCATTGTCCAATTCCTTCTTAGGTCTTTTTGATACATTGCTTCTGCATTTTTTGGATTGGGGGGCTTCTACAGTACTCTCTAAAGAAATTAGGGGTTCTCTTACACTTCCCCCTCCCTGTGTTTTTGTAGACCTTTGCAGATACAATTCTATTAGTGTACAAATTACCTTCCTATTATCCAGCTGGTTGTATCTTCTAGTCCTGGTGCTAAATGTTTTTGGTGTCATAGACCCTTTTGGCATTCTGGTGATGCCCAGGGATCCTTCCTCACAACAGTGTCTTCAAATGCATGCATAAAACCCATCAAGTTACCAAGAAGCCAGTGAAATTGAGAGACAGTTAAATATGAGGGTTGATGGGGGGTGGAGGGACAGGAGGGCAGGTGATGGGTATTGAAATGGGCATCTTTTGGGATGAGCACTGGGTGTTGTATGGAAACCAATTTGACAATAAATTTCATATATTAAAAAAAATAAAAAATAAAAAAGGAAAACAAAACAAAACAAAAGACAGTTAAATAATTTAAAAATTATGGTATAGTAATTAATGAACTTCTCTATTGGCACATTAAATGATAGCAGGGATATTCCCTTAAAATTTCATAAATCTGTGATTTCTCTTGGTGAGGAAAATCACAGGTGCTGTTAATATTACTGTTAATTGTTCATATTTTGTTGCTGACATTCATAATCAATGAAAATGCTAATGTTTAGTTAGAGTTAAGAGAAAAGAAACATGTGAATAGTTTCTTCCCATCCAAGTTAACGGATCCCCTGGTATTCTGTTCAGAGGTGCTTGACAGGGGTGTCTAGGCCTCAGGTTAGAACACCTGGGGGTAGTTCTTTGCACTTTGAGACTCAGCTCAAATAACCCATCTCCTCTGTAGAACTTTCTGTAAATTTACTAGACCTACTTACTCTTATTCCTATAGTACCTTGTTCATCCTGTTACGCAGTGTTCATTTATTATTATTATTATTATTATTATTATTATTATTATCATCATCATCATCATTACTACTACTACTCCTAGTACTAGTTTTCCTATATCTCTTCTCTGGAAATATCTGTGTTTTGTTCACTTTTATTTTTTTGGTATCTAGGACAGTGTCTGGGATACTGCACACACTTGATAAAAGTTTGTTTAGTAAGTAAATTAATACCCCCAAAGAAATTCTGGTAAATTTTCCCAAGTCTCAAGTAATAGAAGGAACTGAAGTTAATCTATTCACTTCTACAAGGGGCACGGTGTTCAAGTGTTGAGCTTGAGTAGAAGTGTGGTTTCTGAAGTGTCTTTGTGGCCTGTGTTTAACCTTTGACTCTGCATTGATACACACGTGTTCTCTCATGAAGTCAGAGCTATTGGTTTACAACTTAGTCTTGTGAGTATTTTAACTATCATATGAATGTACAAATAGATTAATTCTGTTGTTAGATAAAATGCTATAAAGATGAACAGCAAACAAATAAATATTTCCATTTATAACTGAAAAAGAAAAACCTGACAATGGAATATTAGTCGTTTAGACTAATTATTAGACATTTATTATGAATAATGTGCTGGGAGACTATACATAACTTTAACTATCAGTAAAAAATGTGCTTGGGGAGCCTGGGTGGCTCCGTCGGTTGAGCATCCGACTTCAGCTCAGGCCATGATCTTGTGGTTTGTGAGTTCGAGCCCCGCGTCGGGCTCTGTGTGGACAGCTCAGAGCCTGGAGCCTGCTTCGGATTCTGTGTCTCCCTCTCTCTGCCCCTCCCATGCTTGTGCTCTGTCTCTCTCTGTCTCTCAATAATAAATAAACATGAAGAACATTTTAAAAAATGTGCTTACAGAACAAAATTATTCCAATTAGTCTGAGTGCACTAAATTTACCACTAAGTAGTATGAATTAGCTATTATTTAAGTGTAAACATTTGCTTCCATTGTGCCCAATTCTGTTCTATATAAAGTTAACGTCAAAAATCAGCTGGGGTTGGGTGTCATGATATTTTAGTCACTATTAGAAGGTGGAGGTGAGCACATTCTCTGATGAATAATAATGGCATGTGTTCTGATAGAAAGCACAGAGAATCATAAAGAAAAACAAAATGGAGGAGTCAGGAGAGCAAGATCCAAGAGAGAGTGAGCCGTGGGTTTCTTGTACTTGACCTTCAGGCCCTTAGGAATGCTGGTTGGTCAGTATAGAGGCCCACTCCTCTCTCTGTCTCTTTCTCTGCCTCTCTGCCTCTCTGCCTCTTTCTCTCTCACACACACACTTTCTACCTTTCCCTATCTATCCCTCCTATGTTCTTCCAGCGCGAGGGGTGGGAGAAGGGTAGTTTTCTAGGTCGCTATAAATTCTTACAATTATATATTTAGTTAATACAAAATATTTACAAAACAATGTTAATACCAGTCCACAATTTGCGGGGGAAAAATAATTCTGTGAAAAAAGTATATTTCCCCTATGCTCTAAAAACATTTTTAATGTAGAAAATCATTGAGAGAAAAGAATACTAATATTGGTGATGTCAAAGTCATTCCTGCTTCACATTTTAAAAAATTCAGGGTTTTTATTTATTCTTGCTTGTTAAGATTGGCACTCACTAAATCGAAAGAAAAAATCACAATGAAAAGCTGAGAGAATAAATGAGGTCATAGGACCATGAAATGTTTGGGTAAGAACTATAATGATTAAGTCTTTTCTTTCTTTCTTTCTTTCTTCCTTCCTTCCTTCCTTCCTTCCTTCCTTCCTTCCTTCCTTCCTTCCTTCCTTCCTTTCTCTCTCTCTCTCTCTCTCTCTCTCTCTCTCTTAAGAGCTGGTTTCATTTCCCATTTTAAGAGAGGAAAAAATGAACCCTGTGAAGTTCTAGGGAGGGCAGAAGATTAAGTGTCCACTTCCAAGAACAGTGGCCCTGTGATGGTATCATCACATCTCTTCCCCACAGAAGTGCGTTCTAGCTTTAGGACAACTCTTGATTACAAACCTACACTGAGATGAGAGGGTTCTGTGAGGCACACAGGCCACGATTTCAACCTTACCACATGTCAGACAGAGTTTTCTCATGCTGCCAAAACTCGGGTCATGTCACTTTCTCTTTCCATCTTCTGTCTCCTTCTCTTTTTGATTCTAACCAGGGAATTTATTCCAATTTTTATTTTCTTTTTTCGGTTCAAGCCTTACAGGTCTGCCCAAGGCAAAATGCTGCAGGGTTTGGAAAGATGAAGCAACCACATCGAATCAATAGCGACAGGCAGTGAACACATATAAATTTCAACAAGCAAATGCTCAGCATTGTCTCTTGGGCCTCCCACCAACAGTAACATCACTACATTTCTTGATTCAAGGTTCTCACAAAACAAAAATCAAATAACTAACAAAGTGCCAGCCGCTCACAGACTTCAGGTTAATGAGTTTGATCTTCAGTAATCAACCTGGAGTTTCTGAATTGACTAACATTTGAGATAGATGCTCCCAACCTAAAAGGAGCATGTTTCTTATCAATCAGGCAGAGATAAGAAAACACTTCTCCAGCTCTCGATAGCCACTTCTGATATCCCATCCAGCTCTTTAACATTTGGACGTTGTGTTGGGAGAAGATGGGCTGGGAATTGAAGATACTAACACAAGTATCATTTCTCCTCTCTGGCCATTTACAGTGATTTCCTTTATTTTTTTTTAAATGTTTATTTATTTTTGAGACAGAGAGAGACAGGGCATGAACGGGGTTGGGTCAGAGAGAGAGAGGGAGACACAGAATCCGAAGCAGGCTCCAGGCTCGGAGCTGTCAGCACAGAGCCGGACACGGGGCTCGAACTCACGGACCTTGAGATCATGACCTGAGCCAAAGTCCGACGCTCAACCAACTGAGCTACCCAGGCACCCCACAGTGATTTCCTTTACACCTTCTGTTTTATTGGTTGTGTTGATTCAAGCAATTATTTTCTTTTCTTTTTGTTTTTAGGTTTTATTTTGTAAGTGTTTTTAATGTTGACTTATTATTGAGAGAGAAACATCAGGAACAGGGGAGGGGCAGAGAGAGAGGGAGACACAGAATCCGAAGCAGGCTCCAGGCTCTGAGCTGTCAGCACAGAGCCCTATGCAGGGCACAAACCCATCAGCCGCGAGGTCCTTACCTGAGCCAAAGTTGGATGCTTAACCAACTGAGCCACCCAGGCACTTTGAAACAATGATTTCTTTAAACAAATAAGGTGTGCAGTTCAGAATGTGGTGGAATCTTGAAACAGTATGTAACAACTATCTAATTATATCTATTATATATCTAACTATATCTAATTTATATGTAAATATATGTGTGTGTATGTATACATTGCATTTTTAATTTTGTTTCAATGATTTTAAGGATTGATACAGAACTAGTGCAGCAAAACTTCCCACAAGAAGTGCCATAAAACATGACTCTTTGCTTCTAAGTCATTGAACCTAGTCAGATGTTTCTGTTTTCCTGAAGGTACCTCTAGATACAATCTTAGAGCCTAATAGTTTGATGTTTTATTTTGTTGGGTCCAGACAAAATCGATGCCCAACATATACCCCAACTGCATTCTCACTTTCCACGAATTTGCTATGAACTGACATGGTATCAATAAGAGTTTTATTCAGTCGGTGACATTTTGAGTATTTTGATTAAGCATCATTTCTAATATGATTACATTTAAACTGGGATAGCTACCATTTTCTCAGTACATGTTAAATTTTTTGGAAAAAAGTAAGAAAAATATCCACTGGCTGGATAAAGATCGAATAGAATTAAAGACATTTTATTAAATAAACGTACCTGTTTTTCACATTCATCATTAGAACTATTACATTCTAGTGTATCATGTACACACTTACAACAGGAATAAAATTTAAAGATTTAAAAGTTCTTCCTACACTACATGCATGTATTTAATTTTCAAAATGATAGTGCAAGTGAGTTAGTAGATGACATTCCAAAGACTTTGTGTATAAAGTAGTAACTGAAATTCCATAGATTTCTTTCTTTTCCTAAGCCTGTTTACTCTGTAAACAAATGAATTCTCCTTCCATCCTTGTAAATGCTTATTCTGTATTCCCATGAGTATGCGTGCATGTGTGTGCACACACACACACACACACATTCAACATTTGAGACACTAGGCTGTGGATTAATAACACAGCAAAGATAGCAATAAGGGCATTCATTTCTTTAAAAACAATTTTTAGAGAGAGCATACAAGCAGGTGAGAGTATCAGAGGGAAAGAGAGAGAGAGGGGTGGGGGAGAGAGAGACAGAGAGACAGAGAGACAGAGAGAGAGAGAGAGAGAGAAAATATATCTTAAGCAGGCTCCATGCTCAGCATGGAGCCCAACATGGGGCTCAATCCCATGACCCTGGGATCATGATCTGAACTGAAATCAGGAGTTGGACGTCCACCAAGTGAGCCATTCAGGAACCCCAAGACATTTATTTCTAAAAGCAGAAAATAGGATATATTGATGTTACTTTAGTAACTCTGAATTCCTTCTTTCTTCCATGAGAGATTGGGGCAGCTAATCAAGCCAGAACCATCTTTTTGTTCCAGATGCTTTAATAAGTCCTCATACCATTGTCTCAAGTTAAATACCAAAACTCCTAGGAGTCAAACCAAAGCAAATCTGGAATAAGGTCAAAATAGTATAATTGTTCATAGGTAGTCATTCAGGGTTATAGCATTACAAAGTAAAAGGGGAGGAGTTATGTTTATTTTACATGTGGGGAAAACTGAAGCATACAGGGTCTGAATGCTCACTCGACTTTTGTTTGTTTGTCCCTGTGAGTCACACTTTTTAATACATTGTCTTCTTGGCCTGCTCTCACCAAGTGAAAACCTGTGGGAACATTTCATGATTTAATGACCAAGACTATTAGGGTCCTATGGCTATGGTTTCTCCAGTGGTAATATAAAAATCCCTTCATAGATATATTAGGAAAGTTAGTGATGTATTAATTCAAGTTAATTAAGCCACTTTGGTTTTCGAATAAGAAGCAGTCTTTAAAATCATAAGCAAATTCTTCTTTAGATAGCATCTCAAAATGCTCCCCTCTTGGCAATAACTGTTCTGAAGTCAGTGCCTTCAGAAATTATAAGAACCCAAAGAATGTTACTCACAATATGGAGAACTGGCTATGCTTTAGCCAATAGCTACAATGAAAAGCCTCTGGTCAGCATACTTAGTTCTGGTGCCTTCTTGCTTAGAACTTGTGCAAAATTTATCTGAGAAATTGGTTTTTTTGTTGTTGTTCTAGGATGAAAAATGATATGGTTTTCATTGGCTAGTGAGGTCACAAATTGTAACACATATTTACAATTCAACCTCTTAGCTGCTGCTGGTGTTACAGAGATGCAGATACTCACTACTCAGAGTGTGGTCCTTCCTTGGGGCTTGTTAGAAATATAGGATCTCATATCCCACCTGTGACTTGCTGAATCATAATCTGCATTTTAACTAAATCTCCTGGAGTTTCATATGCACAGGAAAGTTTGAGAAGCATTGCTAGAAACAATCTGAACGTGATGTGATCACTTCAGTCTTGGTGGTTGGCTTTGCATAGCTACAAACCTACAGACTACAGACCTACAGACCTAGCTACTCTGTTCTCTTTAAGCCACTCCTGGTGAGCTCCTCAATCAGGAGCTTAGCGACTTCCATGCCTGGTCTGTACCACACAGGTCCAGGGATACTTAGGAAAGCTAAATCTTCCACTTTCCCCTGCTGACCATGCCATGTAGTCACTGCCATTGTTCCAGACTGGTTCTGTTTCCACTATGCCACGGGCGCCGATCGTTCAAACTGTCACAGTGTGTCGGATGCTTATCAGGACATCTACGGCTGTAGTTTCAGTAAAACCTGGAGTGTACCATCTTTCAAATGGCAATAAAACTGGAGCAGGCTGACTATTCCATGACTGACTTCCATTGTGAAAGTCATCATGCCCTTAACAGTTTTATTTAATTTCATTTGCATGAACACTTACCAGGGGTTAAAGATGAGTGCCTTATAGGACTGCTGTTTGCCTGCTACCTACCAACACTGTCTACAATTTTCCTGACACAGTCCTTTGGGATCAGACGGCATGATGTGTTAAATATTGCCAGGGATCCTAGGAATGGGACAGTCCTTTCCTTATGACATTTTATCTTGAACTATTTATCTAAATAAAAAGAGCAAAATGTTTTCACTCTGTTATCCTACTTGTTTCCTAATAAAAGTGTTATCAAGATCCCTGACTCAAGGACACAAGATAAACGATGATCCTTGGAGTTAGAGCCTCACTCTAGGCTGCTGATATATAAGTCTACTTGAGGTCTGCCTCCTGCACAATGAGACATGTCTGGGATTTGTGGGGCATTCATCCTGCTTCCAAAGTATGTGCTGCGCTTAGGCCAAAGTCATTGCAGAAGAATAAGTGGCTTATTATCAGGAGAGCGATTGTTTTGCCTGGGAATAGAAGCACATCAAAGTGGGGAGGGGTGGTTCAGAAGCAGCTCAGCCAAGAGGAAAGGAATATTTTATCACTGACATGGCTTTGGATGGCCAGCCCAGGTTGAGAGTAGAAAGCAGATTGGCTTCTGGCCGCTTTTATCCTTGTTTTAAAATCTCTTAAGACAGTGCCCGGTGCACTTTGGGGCAGTATGTTCCCCCCACCCCTTTTTCCCTTGGTATTCCAGTGCAGGGGAGGGTGGTCACAAGTTTTAGGATGTTGCGTACCAAGTACACATATAATCAGTCTCTGAAGGTCCGACACCCTTGAGAAAGATCAAGAAATGACTGGAGCATCTTAGTTTCGGCTCTTAATGGCTTCGGTGATGCCTTTACTTTAGGATTGTCAATTTTGACACTTACATTAATTTGGCTGGTGTGATTGGCAAAATAATTACCCCATGTGCACCTGCCAAAGATGTTCACCTCCTCATCTCCACAACCTGTGAATGTTACGAGGCAAAGGAGAAGGAAGTCTGTGGATGGAATTAAAGTTGCCAATTAGCAGAAAGGAAGATTACCTTGGTTTATATGCGTGTGGTCCCAGTGTAATCAGAGGAGTTATTAAAAATGGACTAGGGGGGCAGAAGAAGAGTCCGAGTTCTGTGACCGAGGAGGAACGTTCCAGAGATGCTGCTGGCACTGAAAATGGAAGGAAGAAGGCCATGAGCTAAGGAATGTGGGCTGCTAGAAGCTGGAAAAGCCAACAAAACGGATATTCCCCTAGAGTTTCCGAAGGGGAGTGCGGCCCTGCTAACACCATATCGTTAGCCCAGCAACAGTGGTTTGGACTTTAATCCCGCAAAAGTGTAAGAGAAGAAATTCATGTTTTTAATCCTCCAACTTTGTGGCAATTTGTGACAGCGGCAATAGTGAACTAATATAATTAGTAAAGTAAAAATCAGTGCAGTGTGTTCAGCCAGACAAAGCCAAGTCCTGGCTCTACTTCTAACGAGTAGTGTGCCCTTAGTCAATTTCCTTAGCCTTGCTTTTTTCATCTGTGGAATGGACATTATCATACATGCCTTATAGGGTTGTTGAGAGGATGAAATAAGAAGGCAAATGGAAAGTGTTTGGGTTAATGCTGCCATGTCGAGGCCACTGAAAAACTGATTTTGTTTTTATTCCTTTCCCCTTGTACAGTTTGGTGGTCCTTAGTGACTGGCCCCATTTCTTTCAGGCTCACTGCTTGCTTTTTTCTAGACAGCAGGTCAGAGTGGGCAAGTACTGACCTGGCAAGGCTACTTACAGGTAGAATCTTGAGAAATACTGCTGCATTTTCTTGATGCTCTATCATGTTCTTACATGAACCGCACCTGGCCGTATGGTCAAGGTTTCCATTGCCAAGGTTTTCATTAGTGCTGGATTGCCATTGGGCTCCTCGTGGTTACAGAGATCTAGCAGATCCTTGTTCAGCGGAAATAGCACCAAGGCTCATGTTAAATGAGGGTCATATTTGTTGACTTAATTACTACCTCTCATACACTCTCACACAGTGCCTTTGTACATTCTATTTCCTTCTCTACTCAAAACTAACCAAGTAAATCACTTGAAAAGGATACATTAATTTGTTTAAATAGATACTTGCCAACATTGTTGACAAATTGAAAAAATAAGGCACCAGATGACTGTATCATTATGTGCCCTCACTAAAAAAGCTTTGGAAACATGCTTAAATCATTTTATCGAAATGTATTATTAAGAAATGTTTTCTCTTTCCTCTTTAAAAAAAATTCCTCTGCTCTGCAGGTATTTCTTCTAAGAAAGGAGAAAATGTATCCAACTACTCAACAGGTTACAAAATAATCTTGACAGCCTTTGTGGCCAAATTAGAATATTCACTTGATCTTAATGACACTTTTGATTCACTCTTTTCTTTACTGACATCCAAATTCTGAACTTTTTCTTGAGCAAATCAAGGAAACATTTTTTGACGTCCTGGTTCATCTTTTTGTTTTCAATCTTACAGCAGCTGGCTCTGCAAAGTCAAGAGCAATTAACACCTACATAGTGTTCTCAACCCCATTTTTATTAAGTGCCTTATGAACAACCAAACCATTGGACTCCTATAGAAATTTCATGACCCCAAACAGCTATGGAGGTGGTGATTCTCTTGGAATGTTTCTATGGGTACAAACATTTATTAATCCAGGTCTCTTGAGAGTCCTTCCTAGTGGATATAAAAACTGTGGTTTTACCCCGCTTGCGGACTTGGTGCTTGATGTTGTTGATGCTGGCAGAAGACACGACATTCCCGGGTCAGAGATGAGGGGTAGTATATTCCTACAGGAATTTGTGCCTGTTCCTTAAAACTCAGTTTTTACAGGCAAAAGTAACGACAGCCTGCATACATAGTGGGGAGGAGAAAGCTGAGCTTAGGGAACACTGAAATTTTGTAATAGGTTGATGATCCTTTGGTCCAGAGAAGGATATAATCTTTATTATTGTGGATGGTGAATAAACTTCCCTTTGCTGCAAAAGGAGACACTATCTTCTAATGGATTTTCATTATACAAACATTCTGGAAACAATAGCCTCGAGCAAAGTTTTTAAATCTTCCATTCACAAGATGTACAGAGATGTGAGAAGCCATGGAGAATTGTCTGCCCACAATGTGAAAAAAAAATTTTTCCATGTTGGTAAGAAGGCTGTATGGAACATTATCATAGACATGTAATGTCAAATCTTTTTCCCATTAGAGAAGGATTTGCTTGGCTTTCTTAACAGAATATGGGTTTCAGTTTTGTGACCAACCTGTTTGAGTGAACCTGCTTGAAAATAAAATCAGTTTTATTCTTTATCAGTACTACATTTGGCTGGGCAGGTGGTAGGGGGTGAGGATGACAGAAAACTGACCGAGCAGTCTGTGGTGGGGCATTTCCCTTCCTTTTGCACTGCGCTGTCCATTTTAATGTTGTTTTAATGTCCTTTCCTGGTCAGCATCCAGGAAAGAGAGCCAAGGAAGGTCCAGAGTATCACAGACTTGGAGGCAGGAGGGAGTCAGAGAAACTCTCAGAGACTGAAGATGTCAAACCTAATTGTACCTGGCACAGGAGCACAAACGCAAGCAGGTCTTCGGCCGTCGGTGTCATTGATATCCACCGTGGCCTTCTTGCTGTTTCTGGAACACAACAGGCCTGATCCCGTTCCAGACACTTGACACAGGCTCTCGTCCCCCATAGGTGCACTCTTCCCCAGAGAAACCAGGGCTCACTTCCTTACTTCCTCCAGGCTTTACCCAAATGTCATCCCGTCAGTGACCAACCCTGAATGCACCGCCACCATGCCCCCTACACACCCACACCACAACATCTAATCTATTTTTCCCATCTTCCAATATACTGTAGAATTTATTTAACATGGATGTAAGCTCAAGGGGCAGGGCTTTTTCTCCATTTTGTTCCCTGATGTTTCCTGGGCACCTAGTTCAGTGCCTGGCATATAAATAAATAACTATTTTGAACAAATATTTTCTGAATAATAAATGAATGGATATCAGGGGCTTTCACTGTTATTTGTTTTATTTCTAGGAAGATAGGCCCACTCATAGGATGTACCGGTTTTGAAATAGCATGAGCTCGGTTGGATCCTCTGTTTGTGGGTATGAAATTGTAATAAATGAATGAAGCATAGCCACAGTGACCCTGTTGATGATAATAATGAATCACATTGATAAAGTGCTTTTCTTCTTTCACCCTTTTTTTGTGTGTGGAAATCCCCTCAGTGTCAGGGTGATGGATTATTCCCATTCCTTCTAGGAAAATGGCCATTCTATCTTAATGCAGGCTTTTAGAAATGAAAAATAATGCCCGCTACAACCAACTTTTAATTATCTACACTAATGGAGTGCTGATACTAAAGAAATAATCCCCTAATCATTTACATTTGACTTCAGGATGCAACCAGGGGCTTGTCCTCAGAAAAACAAAAACAAAAACATCAGAGGCAGCATGTGATGGGATGTTGAAACTGGTCTGGGTGTTGGGAAAATGAGTTTGGTAGATACTCAGTGTTTTGGGTTGCGTTGTGTTCCCCAAAAAGATGTGTTGGAGCCCTAACCCACAGTAGGTGGGAATGTGGCCTTATTTGGAAACAGGGTCTTTCAAAGATAATCAAGTTAAAATGAGGTCATTAGATGGGCCCCAACCCGATAGGACTGGTATAATCTAATATAAACAGGGAAAATTAGATGCAGAGAGAGATGTGCAAAACGCCATGTGAAGATTGGAGTTATATTGCCACAAGTCAGGGAACTACCAGCAGCCAGGCAAGAAACCTGGAACAGACCCTTCCTTAGCACCTTCAGAGGAACTATGGTCCTGCTGATGCTTTCATCTCTGACTTGTAACCTCTAGGAAAGCAAGAAAATACATTTCTGATGTTTAAGCCAGCCAGTCTGTGGTACTTTCTTATGGCAGCCTTAGGACACTAAGACACTTAGTGACTCAGCTCTTGTGTGCTCATTTAGCATGTGATTCCTTCTCATCCTCAAGCTTCCATTTCCTGGTCTCTAAATAGCACATCCTGCTTTAAGGCTCTGTAATGAAAGCTTCCTATGCATAGTCCCCGTCAGCCCTCCTTTTCCCAATCTGGCAGTAACCTCCATCCCATCTTGGTGTCCTCTAAATTATGTAGTGACCCTAGAAGAAAGTTCTACACATGATTTGCACAGCAGAGAAAATGTATGCAGAAATGACTGTATTTGGGGAACCTGGGTGACTCAGTCAGTTAAGCTTCCAACTCTTGATTTTAGCTCAGGTCATGATCTCACAGTTTCATGGGTTCGAGCCCCGTGTCAGGCTCTGTGCTGACAGTGTGGAGCTTACTTGGGATTCTCTCCCTCCCTCTCTCTCTGCCCCTTCCCTGCTCACACACACACACCCTCTCTCATTGACTCTCTCTCTCTCAAAATAAATAAACATTAAAAAAATGACTATTCAAATTTGAGAGTTTACATTTTACCTATCTCTCGGAAACTTAAAGGTTTAACATTTTCATGTAAAAAATAGCAAGAATGGTGTTCCATATTGTGATAATCCAGCTCTTATCTCTCTTTCTGTTGACAGATCCATTCATGACCTACCCACACCACCCTCCTTCCATGTACTGTTAGGTAGAGCAAACATAGGTATCCCCAGGCTCTCGCATAGTAAAGTCAGCCTGATAAACAGTGCTCCACTAAGAGTGGGTATCTGACTTACAACCCCAGAATCATGGCATTCAAAACCACTGCCACTCACTGAATTTTTTTCTCCATTGCTTTAATATTTGGAGTGAATGCAGGAGGTATTTATAGCAGTTACTCCAAAACATGTAAAAAGGTAAGATGAGTGAAAAACATCGCTCCAAAGCATATTCTCATTTTAGAAGAGCTCCTTTGTAATATGCCCCTTATTATACATCTTTGAAAAAAGATAGAGGATTTTCTACAGATGACCATTTTAAGTATGAAAGTTGCTCTCCCAAAGAACATTACAGCCATAAGATAAAATTTTAATTAAAAAAAAAAGTTTCTTTGTCTTCTAATAGTTACCAACTTCTCTGTGAGTATAGCTTATCTCTAGGAAATAACTAGGGTGCTCAGTTTACCTGTGTTATAAATTATTTAGTACTATTAAGGTGGAAAGCATCTCATCATCATCATCACTATTATCACCAGCATTTTCAGTAATGTCTTAGACTTGGAAAGGTTACTTTTCTGTAGCTTGGATTGTAGATTGTGTAGCTTGGAAGCAAGAGGTAGGGATCAAAATCCCCCAAATAATTAAAATAGGTCAACATGAAAGTTCATGAATTCTGGCTCTTAGTCAAAGGCTGTTTTAGACCTGACATAGTTCTGTTAGGTTTACCAATTCACATTAGAAGCCAATACCTTAGAACGGGAATCAGAAAATCTATTAAAAGGGAATGGAATAATAAAAGCATAACGATGTTATGCCATTACATCTGGGTTCAGATAACCTCCAAAACCACAGTGGTCTCTGAGTGCACCTACAGACAGAGCTCAGTCATCAATGATTATAATTATGACCTTGAAATAAATCATAGGACAGAGGCGCCTGGGTGGCTCAGTCGGTTAAGCGTCTGACTTCGGCTCAGGTCACGATCTCACTGTCTGTGAGTTCGAGCCCCGCGTCGGGCTCTGTGCTGACTGCTCAGAGCCTGGAGCCTGTTTCAGATTCTGTGTCTCCCTCTCTCTCTGACCCTCCCCTGTTCATGCTCTGTCTCTCTCTGTCTCAAAAATAAATAAACGTTAAAAAAAATTTTAAAAATAATCATAGGACAGATATCAAACACTGTGTTTGGTAAGTTAGAGAACTGTATTATTAAGAAAGATATTCCTTGCATTGTAGTTGGTTTGGTGTCAATATCATCAATTCAGAAGTGGGTTAAGAATCATCGTCTTCTTGATGATCTTCTTAATCATCAATTAAGAAGAGGGGCACCTGTATGGCTCACTTGTTTAAGCATTTGATTCTTGATCTTGGCTCAGGTCATGATCTCACAGTTTGTGAGACTGAGCCCCGCGTCAGGCTCTGTACTCATAGTGTGGAGCCTGCTTGGGATTCTCTCTCCCACTCTCTCTGACCCTCTCCTACAGGTGTGCTGGTATTCAGTATTCTCTCTTTCTCTGTCTCTCTCTGTCTGTCTCTCTCTCTGTCTCTTTCTCTCAAAATACATAAACTTTTTTTTTTTTTTTTTTAAAGAAGTGGGTTATAGGATTCTGGAAAATCTCAGTCATATGGAAGGCAATGCCAACTAAGTGAAGATTTACCATGCCAGTGCCTGTACAGACTGTGTGGTGGGAACCATGCCTGCTATTCTTCAGAGTCCATAAATGAGAGAATGGATATATATAATGTGTGTGTGTGCACGCGCGCGCATGTGTGCGCACGTGCGGACTCATATGATTTGGAAGTCAGTTCATCTGTACATATCCTTTCAGCTCACCAAACACATTTTTGGGTGCCTATGTGTGGCACGAATTGCTCTCAGGCCTAGAGCAGTTGTGGGGGTGGATATAGGCAGTCATGCAGCAGGTGCGTGTGAGCTGAGGAGAGAGGAGGCAGGAAGGGAAGGACATCACAGGCTCTTCCCCACGTTCATCAGGGATGGCTTTCTGATAAAAGGAATCTGTCATCATCTCTGCCTAGAACTTCAGATTCAGAGTACTTGATGGTGAGTTGAAAAGACTAGATAAAATGGACTGAGAAAGCTAGACTGCCCAATTCAGACAACAAATCCATTCTCCGAGTCAAGTGGGAGTTTGCAAAAGCAGAAATGTGCCCAACCGACAGCCCTGGGAACAGAGAAGAGGCAGTTTTTATTAAAGTCTTAGTTTCCAAATGATGAATGCCAACAAGAAAAGAGTTTAATATATCCAAGAGAAATCTGCACCTTTCATCCCATTGCAGAATGATGGCTTTTCAAAGGACATTCAAATGAAGCCAAGGATGTTCAACAATATGTCTCATTAAATAGACTTAAGGTCTGTGAACCAAAGTCATGTTCCTAGTCTCCCTCTTATCTTCTAGCATGATATTATTCTATTTCATCTTTTCCATACACTTGCTCCCCTGAGTTTCTTTGGAATGAGATCGTTAGATTCTGTTTCTAAAGCTGGGTTTTTTTGTTTTTTTGTTTTTTTTTTTTTGCCAGGTGTTGTTATCAGAACAATCTTACTCTGAGGGGGGGAAAAATCACAGCCTTCTACAAATTCTCTTGCTCTCACAGGACACAGTGCTCTGCTCTCAGCCTCTTCTCTTTATCCTCGTCTCTGGGAGGCTACCTAGTCTCTGCATTCATTGCCTCACAGTCTCTGCTAATGGCTGATTTGGTGACTGAATTAATCCGGTAGTCTACACATGCCTGGAGCTAGCCTGGTCATAATATGCCTCAGAGCTTGCCCAATTCTCTGCCTTGGGTATGTATGGTTTATCACTTCTGAGGCCTTGCTTCTTACTCAGAAAGTGAGAGCTTGGATCAAATCATCTCCAAGGCTCCTTCCAGTTCTGACCTTTTCAAAATGTCTGCTGTTAAATGATTTGCCAAAAGTCACACAAGTAAAAACATCTGGGATACATATATTTGTTGGCTTATTGTCTAACTTTGGGCCAGTCGTTTCAGCTAAACAAATAGAGAGATAGGTGCTGGCCCCAAATCAAGTTTTAGAAGACTTCTTTCCTAATATTTGCTGCTGCTTAAATTAAGTCATTTTTTCTGTTTCCCTTGATTCCTCCCCTTCTCTGCATTTTTGTGTTTTGTTTTGTTTTGTTTTGTTTTGTTTTGTTTTTTTGAACTTGCAGAGCCTTCTGACATTTTAAGTAGAAGGTTGCAAATGCTTGTCTTAATGCTTGGCCATGTCCCAGAAAAAGATCCTCACCTTGCCACATCCTATAAATATTTCCTGTGTACATGGGGATCACTAAGCGCATGTGCACGCGCACATACACTTGCACGCGCACACACACCATCCAGGATTCTTCTGAGGATGAATGAATATTCCTGTGCCAAATATTGCATGAGAATTTGGGCAGTCCTTTGGCAGGTTGAACAATGCTTATATTTATGCTCTCTGGCTAGATCATTGCTTGATCTTCCTGTTCTCGGTGAAGGGCATTGTTTTCTAATCCAGATAATTTAGCTACCCTTGGGGTGATATTTAACACTACAATTGCCTGAAAAGTGCTATGTTTTCTTAAGGAATCTTTTTCCAGCATCTAGAAATTTAGGCAAAGTTGAAAGAAGGGACAAGAAGAAACATTTACGGTACATCTGTTTTCTGATTTTGTATGTCATTTGAGTTTTACACAAATTTTCTTAGGTTAGTATTATATGCATTGGACTGACAAGGAAACCAATGCTCTAGTTAGTTGAGGACCTTGAAATTCATTAATAACAGAGCTCTCTTATTGTCAAGCCTGTGTTGTTTACCCTAAACCAAGTTGCTTTCCTAAAGAGAGTTTAAAATTTTGAAAATAAACAAAGAGGATGGTCATTTATTGCTTATGTTTCTAGAAGTTGATACATAAAGTCTTATGTAATTCCTACAAGAATCCACCTTCCTCTTCCTCCTGCTTTTCAAGATTACATCACCACTTATATTTAGTATTTACATTGTAATTGCCGATGAAAATGTTGCTTGCTGCTGAGCCCATCATTGCACTACAGTTGCTGTTGTACCGTACTGTAATGAACAATCCCGCATTTGTTTTTTCTGGAGTTTATGATCGCTTTAGACTTTTATCTCTCTTGTTTTCTCTAAACCTACTATCCTATTCATTCAGTTTCTCTGTCATATGCCTATCCATAAACTTAAACCTACATCAATTTCATTTTGTTTTTCATGGCGATGTCTCTTTCCCTCATCTCCACTGATGCCCTCCATCTTCTGTGTCGATTTCAATGAGACGCTTTCTGAGTTTACTGTTGGAGCTGTGGCCTTGTTACTTTCTTTATTCCTTGTTCTGGGACTTCACTTTCCAGCTATCCTGCTTCCAGATCTTATATCTTCCCCCTCCTTGTTTTTCCTCTATGTATAACATATTCTCCAGGAGCTTCCAAATAAGCATGCTTATGAAATAAATGGTTAGATCTTGCTTATCTGAAAACATCTTCATTACACCTTCACACTTAGAGATTGAAAGTCATTTCCTCGTAGAATTTTGAAGATTTTTGCTCTTCTGTCACTTTGTTTTTTTTTTTACACTGTGGTTTTTGAGAAGTCCAATGACATTCTTATTCCCAATCCTTATATTTAATTTGTTTCTCTTTTGGATGGTCTTTTATCCCAAATGTTCTAATATTTAATAATGATGTATATATTTTATCTTCTTGCTGTTTTAGGCATTTAGTGCACCTAAAGGGGTGCATGGGGGGAGTTTTCTTGTCTTGTTTCTCTGATAACTTCCTTCACTTCATTTTGTCTCTAATATTTCACTTTCAGGGATTTGTATGAATTTGACATTGGATCTTCTGTACTGATCTTTTCTCTCCTATTTTTCTACACTTGATCTTAGCCAAAAGGCCGAGAAGCGATCTCCTATTTTTCCAAACTATCTTCTGGTTTTCAGTTTCTTGGAACTTTTCTCAATTTTATCTTTCATCGCTCTCCTGGTATTTTAATTTTAGGTATCCTACTTTTAAGTTCTAAGAGTACTTAAAAAAAATTTTAATGTTTATTTTTCAGAGAGAGAGGCAGAGTGTGAGCAGGGGAGGGGCAGAGAGAGAGGGAGACACAGAATATGAAGCACGCTCCAGGCTCCCAAGTTGTCAGGACAGAGCGCATTGTGGGGCTTGAACCCACAAAGTGTGAGATCATGACCTGAGCTGAAGTCAGACACCTAACTGACCAAGCCCCCCGGGCGCCCCATCTAAGAGTACTTTTTGTTGATGTGTTCTGATTATTCATTTCATACTGTTTCATGCAGTAGTAATGTTCTTATTTAAGAGGCCATACATCTCTTTAACTGAAAATTTTCCAACAATGTTTCTTCCACTCTTTATATTGTCTTAATTTTCTTTTGGTGACTTTTCCCCCCTCTTTGCTTAGGTCTCTTCCTTTCACAATGAAGGCTTTTCTCATTCATTGGTGACTTCTGTTGCCCACGTATATTTAAGAATGCAACATTGGAAAGCATACCGGAACATCTGTGCACAGGAACAGGGCTTGTGAATGATTGGGGCTTATCACAAAGTGATTAGTGAGAAAGTTGCCTTTTCTTTTTTTTTTTTTTTAATTTTTTTTTAACATTTATTTATTTTTGAGACAGAGAGAGAGAGAGAGCATGAACAGGGGAGGGGCGGAGAGAGAGGGAGACACAGAATCTGAAACGGGCTCCAGGCTCCGAGCTGTCAGCACAGAGCCCGACGCGGGGCTCGAACTCACAGACCGTGAGATCATGCCCTGAGCCGAAGTCGGACGCTTAACCGACCGAGCCACCCAGGCGCCCCAAAAGTTGCCTTTTCTATAAGAAGCACACCCAATATTAGTATCTGCTATATGTTTTCTAGGGCCATTCAGTTTGCCAGTCTCCCGCCTAAGGATCTCGAGTCTGGTTGCAGGCGTTCTAGAACAGGGAGCTGGCAGTCTCCGTTCAGCATGTAGATTCTTACTAAATCCCATTTTCATTCCATCTTCCCCTCCCTGCCACCCTTTGCAACCTGCTGTACCTTTGTGTGAAGCGTGATGCTTCATTGACTCAATTTCCTCAGTGGTAAAAATTCCAGTCTGTTACGGAGATGGTGGTAATATATGTCATCTAGCTGCACAGTAACGAGGAGCCAGATAGTATTAACACCTTGTACAGACTTTCAACTAATTCTCTTGTTTTTCCCATACACGTTACTCCTTATCTTCCAGGAAAACTTCTGCCTTTGAGTTCTGACCTTTCCTAGATATTTTTCAGGCAAACTTGCCCATACCTTGTCTATACACCTGTTTGCTGGCTCCCAAGTTAAGGTTTCCTTCATTTTATTTTATTTTATTTATTTATTTTTTTAACGTTTTTATTTATTTTTGAGACAGAGAGAGACACAGCATGAACGGGGGAGGGGCAGAGAGAGAGGGAGACACAGAATCGGAAACAGGCTCCAGGCTCCGAGCCATCAGCCCAGAGCCCGACGCGGGGCTCGAACTCACGGACCGCGAGATCGTGACCTGGCTGAAGTCGGACGCTTAACCGACTGCGCCACCCAGGCGCCCCAAGGTTTCCTTCATTTTAATTAATCACTTGGCACTCAGATACTTTTTGCTTTGTCTTCCACAAGACTGTTAAAAATTCTTATCTATTGGCAAATATCCTTTTGTTTGCTGCATTCTTATGGGTTTATAAGCATTTTAATTTTTTATTGCCATTTTAGTCGCATTTCAGGAAGGGGAGTAAGTAGAAGTGTGTGATCCATGAGTTGCATTCAACCAGTATCCAGCCCGAATTATAATTATGCTACAACAGGTCCCAGGTTCTGCAGCAGTAGCTCTAGATAGAAGAAAAGTGCCTCTTTTTTATGAAAACATACAGTGCAATTTACAGCAGCTGTCTTTCCTGTACAGTTCTATGGAATCTGAGTCAAAAGAATTTGGCGATCATTTATTCTAACCCTCTCCCTGATACCAAAGTTATATCCCTAATAGGTGATTTTACAATCCTGACTCAAATCTCTCCAAGGATGAGCAACTTATTTTCACATGAAATGGTCCATCACATTTTCGAGTCCTGTTGTGTCAGAGTTAGTGCTTCAAAAGTGTCTCCTGAATTTAACTCCTGAGTTTAAGACCTGAGTCCAGTGAATAACAGTGACTTACTAAGTAGCATTATAAACAGCAGGGGGTGGGATTCCAGTCTTTCTCAGTTTAAATAGATGATATCTGAGTTTGTCAAATGTATCAAACTCAACTCCTTACATATGGCATTGGTGTGTTTCTCATCCACGTCTCAACACAGCCCTGTGGCGTCGACTGAAGGTACCTGAAGGCATCAATCTGGATTTCACAGTAGCAAGGCTGATTGCTTCAGTCTTACTGAAAGTTCTGTTTGTTTAATGAGGAATATTTAGAGAATATTTACAGAGATTTGTTTCTCATATGAAAACTTTCAGAATTGAAAGAGGCTTTATTTGCTGCATATTGATCAACTCGTTGAGTGATCATTTCTCCTTGTTGTGGTCCACATCAGAAAAATGCAATCAGCTAGAATAAAAGCAAAAAAGAAAGGTCCTACCAGATGTTTCTTATCTTATTTTTTATGTATAATTTGGAACACTGGGGTAAAAGGATCTTTGTCCATCTTTTGACTTTGTCATAAAAAGAACATTTGAGGGCCCTTTGAAATACTTTTGTTTTTATGTTTTTTTATTGAGGTACAGTTGACATGTATTAGTTTGAGATATGCAACATAATGATTTAATATTTGTATATATTGTGAAAGGATCACCATAAAAACTCTAGTTAACATCTGTCACCATAGATAGCTACAAAATTTTTTGATGAGAACTTTTAAGATCTACTCACTCAGCCACTTTCAAATATTTATTACAATACTGTTAACTGTAGTCACCTCGCTATACATTATATCCTCATGATTTACTTTTTGGGAAAGCAGAATTTTGTTCCTTTTGACCCCCTTTACCCATTTGCCCACCCCCATCTGCCGTCTCTGGCAACCACCACTCTGTTCTCTGTGTCTATGTTTGCTTATTTGTTCTGGGAGGGGGGTATTTCTGCTTTTTTTAGATTAGAAGAAGTGATATCATTGGTATTAGTCTTTTTCTTTCTTAGCATAATGTCCTCAAGTCCATCCATGTTGTCACAAATGGTAAGACTTCCTTCTTTTCATGGCTGAATGATATTCCTGTGTGTGTGTGTGTGTAGACATACCACATTTTCTTTATCCAGTCATCCACTCATGAACACTTAGGCTGCCTTCATTTTTGGCTATTGTACACGAGGCTTCAGTGAACACAGGGGTGCATACATCTTTTCAAGTTAGTAGTTTTTAATTTCTGCAGATAAATACCCAGAAGGAGAATAGTGGGATTATATGGTAATTCTATTTTTTAATTCTTTGAGGAGCCTCCACACTGTTTTCCACAGTAATTGTGCCAATTTCCATTCTTACCAATAGTGCCCAAGGGTTCCCTTTTCTCCAGATCCCTGTCAACACTTGGTATTTCTTGACTGTTTGATACAAGCCATTCCAACATGTGTGAGGTGATATCTCATTGTGGTTTTGATTTTGCATTTCCCTGGATGATTGGAGATATTGAGCACCTTTTCATGTGCCTGTTGGTTATCCATGTGTCTTCTTTGGAAAATTATCTATGTGGGTCCTCTGCCCATTTTTTATATTGGATTATTAGTTGTTTGCTATTGTGTTGTATCGGGGAACTTTTAAATGGATTTTTTTTAGCAACCCCAAATGGCCAATGCAAGCCACTGTGTAGTTGATCTTTTAAATTATTTTTTGAGAGAAAGGGAGAGAGAGAGAGAGAGAGAGAGAGAGAGAGAGAGAGAGAGAGAGAGAGTTCAAACAGCGTAGAGGGAGAGAGAGAGGGAGACAGAGGATCCGAAGCGGGCTCTGCACTGAGAGCAGAGAACCTGATGCACGGCTCAAACCCACAAGCTGTGAGATCATGACCTGAGCTGAATTCGGATGCTTAACTGACAGCCACCCAGGTGCCTCCTATATGACCCTCAAGTTAGAAGTGAAAGTGTGGTTCAGTGTATCAAATAGTGGAATTTGACTTCTAGCACAGGCTTTGTCACAGGCCATGTGGTCCTGAGTGAAACTCTGATGTCATATGTTTGGGTACTCTTAGGCAACTGGGAGCAGGCCTGTTCATTTTAATGAAGTGGGCAGAGGGCAGGCGTGAAGTGTGAGCTAATAAGACAGGCAAACAGGAAAAAGAAGAAAGGAAGAGAGAAAGGCAATTAGGGAGTGTTGAGATTTTAGAGGCAAATTCCTATATCACTTGTATAATTTCAGTAATTTTCTTAGCTCTTAGCTATTTCATTCATTCATTCATTCACTCATTCATTCATTCAGCATGTATTTATTGTGTGCCTACTCCAGTCCAAACATGCTTCTTTGAACTCAGAATGCAGCAGGGAATGAACCAGTCCTCATGGAGCTACATCTGTATACCTGGAATCCTAATCAAAAGCAAGAATTAGGAGGAGATGGAATCAGCCATACATCCAGTAATACTTGCTGAGAGTTCTGTTGTGGGACCACAGAGAACATAGAGAAGGGAAGGGGATTAGGGTATCTCAGGGTTCAAGGAAAGTTGACATTTTAAACTGGGTGGTCAGGTCACTAAGGATGCAGCGTTTTCAGTAAAGATTTGAAGGAGGTGGGTGAGTAATCAGTGTAGATCTGTGGAAGAAGTGCATGCTGGGAGGGGGATCAGCAAATGTGAAGGCAGGGTTGGCCGTGGAATGTTTGAAGTAGAACAGGCAAGCTGGTATGGCTGCTGCCCACTGAGTGAGGTGGCAGTGAGGTCACAAGGGTAAGAGTTGTGGGTCACCTGGGTGTCTGTCAGTTAAGCATCCGAATTCAGCTCAGGTCATGATCTCACAGCTTGTGGCTTCGAGCCCTGCATTGGGCTCTCTGCTCTCAGTGTGGAGCCCGATTTGGATCCTCTGCTTCCCTCTCTCTCTACCCCTACCCTGCTTTATCTCTCTCTCTCTCTCTCTCTCTCTCAAAAAATAAATTAACATTAAAAAAAGGAGAAAGGTAAGAGTGGGAAACACAGAAGATGTTGGCCCCTGTTTGCAATGACGTCAGCTCTTGGTACAAGATAGCAAACCATTATAAGATTGTGTGCAAATGAGTGGCATGATTAGACTTATTTCAACTAGATTATTGAAATTATTACATCATTAGCAGGATGGTTTTCTAAGAACATATCATTTCGATTCATCTGCAGGTCAGAATGAATCCATGAAAAACAAAATAGACTCCCTTCTGGGACAGAGGTACTGATTACATTTATTGTCCTAGAGGAAGCTCTTATCCATCTACCAGTCACAGTAGCTTCTAACCCTGAGCCACAAAACAAATTACTTTGGATGGTAACTGGACTCTAGCCTTCTCATTTGCAAACTAGGAATAATAGTATCTATATATTAAATGATCTAGTAAAATATCAGAATCAAATAAGAAATGATACTTGGGAAAATATCCAACAGTGCCTGAGAGAGAGGATCTTTAAAAACGTTAGCTGCACCCTCAATGGATTGTAAAAATAAATAAATTTCAAACAAACAATGTAAATGATGGTAAGTGTGAAACTTTTGATCATTTTGAATATATTTTTTGTGTGTACTCTCTTATGAGACTTTTGCAAATCATCTAAAGTCCTTAGAAACTGGAATAGTTCATACCAACAAACGTAGTTTTTTTTTCTTAAGAATGGCTTTCTTAATCAGAATTGTGTTTAAAACTATATCGGTAAGGATGATTGCCAAAGTGGTAAGTTGTTTTTTGTTTTTGTTTTTGTTTTTTTAGAGAAAACACATGGAAACAAATATAAAACAAAAATGAAAGGATGGATGAATGAATTGTGCAAAAATAAATGAAATGCTAATGCAGTCTTTTTTAAAATTTATTAATTGTGTGTGTGTGTGAGAGAGAGAGAGGGAGAGAGAGAGAGAGACAGTATGCATACACACAAGCAGGGGAGGGGCAGAGAGAGAGGGAGAGAGAGAATCCCATGCAGGCTCTATACCATCAGCACAGAGCTGGACATGGTACTCGAACCCACTAACCACATGATTGAGAAAGTATATGTGATATATTGTTAAATAAACCAAAGATTTGCTTCTTTCTTTATTTACAAATATCCCTGAGTTGATTCTACATCACTTATGGAATCAAAAGTGGACAGTACATATAATTTAATCAATCGTAATGGAGTAGAGTTGCAGAGAAGGCTGGAAAGAGCACATGCAAAGAAAGAATCTACACAGTATCTAGACTCACAGAAGCTCAGTGCTGCTAATTTTTTTTTTCCTGTTTTTCTGACCACATGTAATTATTTGCTAGGGAGCAGAACTGAAATTTGATGAGAGGTTTGTCATGTTGGGAAAAATTTTCAAACAGAGATTTGAGATAAGGAGATACAAATGAATGTTTTAAATGAGAAATGAAATGCAGGAATATTCATCCGAATTCCAGTTTTCTCCATTACCTTGGCAAAAAGTAGCCTGACTTCCCTGTATTCTAAGTGGAAAAAGGAGCAAACTCAGAGAGTCATTTTATGCATTACATGGTCCTTTAGCAAAATTGTGCATTTGCCTATTAGTGCAGTTCACTCTTTTTACTTTTTCCAAGGAAGGCGAGAGTTGCGGTGACTGAATATTGCTGAAAATGTGGATTATTGGCCTAGCTGGTTGGGTTTCTCGTGATCAGCTTTCTCAAGATCACTCCCCACCCACAAGATTTCAAGAAAGAAACAAAAATAAAGCAAGCAAAAATTAACGCTAATGTGGTTAGCATTTTAAAATAATTAACCCCAGTTTTATTGGAAGGTGATGGAAAAGCACTTTGAGATTTTTCTGTTTTGGTAGCAGAGAGCTCACAGACACCTGTATATGTCCCGCACCACTCTGGAGAGTCATGTCACATCCTGCATTATGCAATCGATCCTTCAGGCATTAGTGGCTCCTGTAAAGCCTTCGGAAGTGAAAGGGAGGATACACAGCTAAAATCTGATATTAATTAAATACCTGTTATATTAAAAGGGGGAGGGGCATAAAAGGGGAACTTGAAATTATTGGGGTCAAATACCTCCACAAATTCCCCAAAATAAAAAATAAACAAGCTTTATTTTCACAATGTTGACCTTTTTTTTTTTTTTTTTTTTTTGAGAATGGTTGACACAATGTTACATTAGTTTCAGGTGTACAACTTAGCGATTTGACAAGTTCATACATTATGCTGTGTTCACTGCAAGTGTAGAAGCTTTATTTTTTTTTAAGCTATAGATTTGGGGAATATTTAGAAGACTAGCGTTTCCTTTTTTCTTATTCTAAATATTTGTAACTGCCTTCTCTGTAGCTGATTGAATTTTTTATTACTGTAAAGGCAATACATCTCTCGGACCAGAATTATTACCCTAATTATTGTGAAAGGAAAACCATGCCTGGCTAAAATGACTGAGTGCAGGGCTTTCACCATAATCCATTTCTTCTGTTAGTAAATGTGCATTACCAATTCCAGTGCGATCTTCAGTACTATAAATAGTACCATGTTCCCTTTTTCCGCTTAATGTGTAAATGTCAAGGGTATGGAAAATGACATTTTGTTTTTTAAAATAAATTTTTATAACATTTTAAAGACAAAAGCGCCACTAAAAATTGGGGTATGATATTACAGGTAATTTTAAATTTTTTTTTAATAACTGCTTTGCAATGTTGTCTACAAAAAGATGTAATACTATTATCATTAGAAAAAATGACTGAAAAAGCAAAACACATACCTCCATATTTTAGAAGATATTTGAGTGCCACTGCATAATGCCTTTTATTATTTATTTATTTACTTACTTATTTACTTACTTCTGGGAATTTTGGTCAAAATTTTAAGCAAAATAGGCTGTTATCCTACCCTGTCAAACATCTCTGCCCCCATCAGGAGCTACTCTGCTGTTCTTGCCTGTTCAGTTGGGAACAATCTATTTCCTTCTCCACTTTTAGCTGATCTGTATGAATGAAATGTGATTAAATCTAGCAAAACTGTGGAAGCATCCTAAGAGCATATGGGGAGCCTTCCTGTAGTGCTAGTTTGCTATTTCTGTCTAATAACAAATTTTAAAATCCAATTAGACAGTTTGAAAAAAGGAAGCCCAAGTTAAAAATATCTGACTGTTTGATTCAGCCCAGTGGGGAATGGTTTATAGGACAATCATTCATGGTGACTAGGATCTTCGTGATAAGAAACTCTTTTCTCTAGCCCAGTAGAATAATACTTTTTTTTCCTCCTCGTACTGCTCCTGACGCTTCCTACTTAGTTATATCACATTAAAGAGTAGATATTCTCACTTCCTCTACAGGAAGGAAAATCACGATGATTTTCCCACCTAATACCATCCTTGTGTGTTACGAGACTGGGGTTGACCTAATGGGAACACATACAGATGGTTTAGGAAATGAGACATGATTTTTCACACAGTGGTTAATGCATGAGAAAATGCCCAGGTCTGTCTAATGTCTACATGTGCTCATTGAATAATTCTTAAATGACCCTATTTGGTTTGATTTCTTAACTATATTAGAAATAGATGAAACAATTATAAAATCATTTTTCACCTATCATTTTAGCAGGTGGAATAAAATTCCTCACTGTAATGGAGGTTGTAAGGACATGGGTGCTCTCAAACATTGTTGGTAGGAGTATAAAGTGGTTTGGTTTTTTAACTGTTTGTGAAAATGTAATTATTGTATAAAATACTCTAGCCTAGGTAATATAATCAGAGATACAGTGAAAAATTGTGTTTGTAGATGCTCATTGCAGTAGCATTTATAACAAGGAGAAACCAGAAACAGCCTAAATGTGCAAAAAAAGGGAATGGCAAGGTCATGAGAGAGGCAATACATACAGCGTTGAGTGAAAATGTATGCACTCTTAACCTGGGGAAATTTAAATATACTATAAAGAGCTGGACAAATATGAACGTCCCTCAAAATGCATAATGATCTCTACAAAGTAGCTTATTTGATCGTTTTTATTTTCTTATAAATACCTTTTAGTCTTGTGCAAATTTCCTATAACTAGCATGCATACCATAGTTTATCCTATAAAATAGTGCAAAATGAACACGGAGACTAAGATCATGGGCTTCCAATGAAGGTCCAGGTTTGAATCCTCTCTCTGCTGTTTACTAACTACATAATTTCAGAAAATTATTTAACTTCTCTGACTCTTCAGTTTCTTCATCTGAAATACTAGATACTAATGCTGTCTACACCTTAAGGATATTGTTTGCATTAAGTAAGTTCCTTTATATGGGCCATTTTAGCAATGAATGTCCAACATAAAATATATGTTCCATAAGTCATCACTGTTGTTATTTTTTGTTATAAAACAGAAATGCTACAATTACATTGAAAATATGGCTACATGAAAGGGCAAAGAAAAGCTCATTTCACTGTGTTTTTTAGCAGCTTTATTGGTATAATTCTCATACTATAAAATTTACCCATTTAAAGTGTATACTTCCATTCTACTACATTTTGCCAAATGATTATTTAAGGAGCTCTGTCGAAAGAATGTTATTTTGAGAAGTAAAAATTTGTCTTTTATTTAGTTGAGCAAAACCCCATCTACAGAGATCACCCTCATGTGATTCTCTTTCTTCCTTTGGTGAAAGGGGAAGGGAGGAGGCTTGGTGATAAACTTTGTGCTTTTCAGTGGAAGTTTCCTGAGTGTCATAGACCCCAAGAAACACTTGTGGGTCAGCCAAACAGCAGCCTTCATGTTCTGGGTCTCACAGCTGTTACCTGGGACAGGAACTAAACTGGAGTAAACCTACTTAGGGGGGAAGGGAGTTCTTCCCTCAATTTTCAGTTTATGAATTTTTGCTTCTTCATATTCTTCTTCTGCAAATGAGTTTCTTTTTTTTTTTTTTTTTTTGCTATTTATTTAAATTCAAGTTAGTTAACATACAGTGTAGTCTTGGCTCCAGGAATAGAACCCAGTGATTCATCTCTTACATATGGCACCCAGTGGTCATCCTGAAAAGTGCCTTCCCTAATGCCCATCATCCATTTAGCCCATCGCCCCACTCACCTCCACTCCAGCAAGCCTCGGTTTGTTCTCTGTCTCTTATGGTTTGCCTCCCTCTCTGTTTTTATCTTAGTTTTCCTACCTTTCCCCTATGTTCATCTGTTGTGTTTCTCAGATTCTGCCTATGAGTGAAATCATATGATACCATTTTCTGACTGACTTATTTCACTTAGCATCATACCCTTCATTTCCATCCACGTTGTTGCAAATAGCAAGATTTCATTCTTTTGCGATGATGAGTAGTAGTCCATTTTGTGTGTGTGTGTGTGTGTGTGTGTGTGTGTGTGTGTATACACACTACATCTTCTTTATCCATTCATCAGTCGATGGATATTTGTGCTTTTTCCATAATTTGTCTATCGTTGATAGCGCTGCATAAACATTGGGGTGCATGTGCCCCTTCCAATAAGCATTTTTGTATCCTTTGGATAAATTCCTAGTAGTGCAATTGCTGGGGCATAGGGTAGGTCTATTTTTAATTTTTTGAGGAACCTCCATACTGTTTTCCACAATGACTGCACCAGTTTGCATTCCCACCAACAGTGCATCCTCCACATCCTTGGCAACATCTGTTGTTTCCTAAATTGTTAATTTTAGCCAATCTGACGGGTGTGAGGTGGTACCTCAGTGTGGTTTTGATTTGTATTTCCCTGATGATGAGTGATGTTTAGCATCTTTTCACGTGTCTGTTAGCCATCTGATTGTCTCCTTTGGAAAAGTGTCTAGTCATGTCTTCTGTTCATTTCTTCACTGGATTATTTGTTTTTTCGGTGTTGAGTTTGAAAAGTTCTTTATAGATTTTGAATAGTAATCCTTTATCTGATATTTCATTTGCAAATACCTTCTCCCATTCTGTTGGTTGTCTGTTAGTTTTGTTAATTGTTTCCTTTGCTGTGCAGACGGTTTTTATCTTGAGGAAGTCTCAATAGTTCATTTTTGCTTTTGTTTCCCTTGCCTCTGGAGAGTTGTCAAATAAGAAATTACCACATCCTAGGTCAGAGAGGTTGCTGCCTGTTTTCTCCTCTAGGATTTTGATAATTTCCTGTCTCACATTTAGGTCTTTCATCCATTTTGAGTTTATTTTTGTGTAAGAAAGTGGTCCAGTTTCATTCTTCTGCATGTCGCTATCCAGTTCTCCCAGCACCATTTGCCAAAAATCTGTCTTTTTTCCATTGGATACTCTGTCCTGCTTTGTCAAAGATTAGTTGACCATATATATGTGGGTCCATTTCTGAGTTCCTATTCTGTTCTATTGATCTATGTGTCTGTTTTTGTGCCAATACCATACTGTCTTGATGATTATAGCTTTGTAATACAGCTTAAAGTCCAGAATTGTGATGCCTCCAGTTTTACTTTTCTTTTTCAACATTACTTTGTTGGTGGTCTTTTGTGTTTCAATACATACTTTAGGATTCTTCACATATCTCTGTGAAGAATACTGATGTTATTTTGATAGGAATTGCACTGAATATGTAGATTGCTTTGGGTAGTATTGGTATTTTAACAATATTTGTTCTTCCAATCCATGAACATGGGATGTTTTTCCATTTCTTTGTGTCTTCAGTTTCTTTCCTAAGTTGTCTAAAATTTCCAGCCTACAAATCTTTTACCTCTTTGGTTAGATTTAGTCCTAGGTATCTTATGGTTTTTGGTGCACTTGTAAATGGGATCAATTCCTTGATATCTCTTTCTACTGACTCATTATTGGTGTAGAGAAACGCAACAGACTTCTGTGCATTGATTTTATATCCTGCAACTTTGCTGAATTCATGGATCAGTTTTAGCAGTTTTTTGGTGGACTCTTTTGGTAGAGTCCATGTAGAGTATCCATGTAGAGTATTGTGTCATCTGCAAAGAGTGAAAGTTCGACTTCTTCCTTGCCAATTTGGATGCCTTTTATTTCTTTCTGTTGTCTGATTGCTGAGGCTAGGACTTTCAGTACTATGTTGAACAACAGTGGTGAGAATAGACATCCTGTTATCCTCCTGATATTAGGGGGAAAGCTCTCAGTTTTTGCTTGAGGATGATGAGCCTTTGGGCCTTTCATATATGGCTTTAATGATGTTAAGGTATTTTCCTTCTATCCCTACTTTCGAGGATTTTTATCAAGAAAGGATGTTGTATTTTGTCAAATGCTTTTTCTGCATCTATTGACAGGATCATATGGTTCTTATCCTTTCTTTATTAATATGGTGTTTCACATGGACTGATTTGTGAACATTGAACCAGACCTGCAGCCTAGGAATAAATCCCACTTGATCATGGTGAATAATTCTTTTAATGTACTGTTAAACTCAATTTGCTATTATCTTGTTGAAAATTTTTGCATCCAGGTTTATCAGGGATGTTGGCCTGTAATTCTCCATTTTAGTGGTGTCTTTGTCTAGTTTTGGAATCAAGGTAATGCTGGCTTCATAGAATGAGTTTGGAAACTTTGCTTCCATTTCTGTGTTTTGTAACAGTTTGAGAATAATGGGTATTAACTCTGCTGTAAATGTCTGGTAGAATTCTCCTGGGAAGCCATGTGGCCCAGGACACTTATTTATTGGGAGATTTTTCATAACTGATTCAATTTCTTTGCTGGTTATGGGCATTTTCAAATTTTCTATTTCTTTCTGTTTGAGGTTGGGTAGTGTGAGTTTCTAGGAATTTGTCCATTTCTTCCAGATTGTCCAGTTTGTTGGCATATAATATTTCATAGTATTCTCCTGTACTTGTATTTCTGTGGTGTTGGTTGTGATCTCTTGTCTTTCATTCATGACTGTATCTATTTGGGTCCTCTCTTCTTTTTAAGAAGTCTGGCCAGGGGTTTATCAATTTTGTTTATTTTTTTCCAGAAACCAGCTCTTAGATTTATTGGTCGGTCTGTTCTACTGTCTTTTTGCATTCTATATTGTTTATTTCTTCTCTAATCTTTATTATTTCCCTTCTTCTGCTGGTTTTGAGCTTTATTTGCTGCTCCTTTTCCAGCTCCTGTAGGTGTATGGTTGGGTTGTGTACTTGGGACCTTTCTTGCTTCTTGATATGGGCCTGAAATGCAATGTATTTTTCTCTTAGGACTGTCTTCGCTGCATCTGAAAGGGTTTGGACTGTCATGTTTTCATTTTCATTTGCTTCCATATGTGTTTTAATTTCCTCTTTAATTTCCTGGTTAACCCATTCATTCATTAGTAGCATGCACTTTAGCCTCCATGTATTTGAGGGCTTTCCAAACTTTTTCTTGTGGTTGTTTTCAAGTTTTATAGCGTTGTGATCTAAAAATATGCATGGTATGATCTCAATCTTTTTGTACCTGTTGAGGGCTGATTTGTAACCCAATATGTGATCTCTTCTAAAGAATTTTCCATGTACACTTGAGAAGAATGTGTATTCTGCTGCTCTAATGAAATGTTCTGAATATATCTGTTAAGTCCATCTGGTCCAATGTGTCATGCAGAGCCATTGTTTCCTTACTGATTTTCTGCTTAGATGATCTGTCCATTGTTGTAAGTGGAGTATCAAAGTCTTCTACAATTATGGTATTATCAATAATTTTGCTTAGTTCCTGATTAGTTGATTTATATATTGGGGTGCTCCCAAATATTTACAATTGTTGCTCTTCTTGATGGATAGACCTTTCATCTCTTGTTACAGTCTGTTTTAAAATCTAGTTTGTCTGGGGACTCCCGAGTGGCTCAGTTGGTTAAGCCTCTGACTTCGGCTCAGGTCATGATCTTGAGGTTCTTGGGTTCGAGCCTGCATTAGGCTCTGTGCTGACAGCTCAGAGCCTGGGGCCTGCTTCAGATTCTGTGTCTCCGTCTCTCTCTCTGCCCTCCCCTGCTCATGCTCATTCATTCTCTCTCCCTCTCCCTCTCTTTCTCTCTCTCTCAAAAATAAATAAACATTTAAAAATTTTTTAAAAATCTAGTTTGTCTGATATAAGTATGGCTACTCCAGCTTTCTTTTGTCATCCATTAACAGGACAGATGGTTCTCCATCCCCTCACTTTCAATCTGCAGGTGTCTTTAGGTCTAAAATGAGTGTCTTGTAGGCAGCATATAGATGAATGGATCTCTCTCTCTCTCTCTCTCTCTCTCTTTCTTTTTTAATCCATTCTGATACCCTGTGTCTTTTGATTGGGGCATTTGGTCTATTTACATTCAGAGTGATTGTTGAAGGATATGAATTAGTGCCATTGTGTTATCTGTAGATTTCATGTTTGTGGTAAGGTTCTCTGGTCCTTTGTAGTCTTTTCTGCTTTCCACTCAGAGTCCACCTTAGAATCTCTGGCAGGGCTGGGTTAGTGGTCATGAACTCCTTTAGTTTTTGTTTGTCTGGGAAAGGCTTTATCTCTTCTATTCCTAATGAGAGCCTTGCTGGATAAAGGATTCTTGGCTGCATATTTTTCCTATTTAGCATATTGAATATTTCCTGCCACTACCTTCTGGCCTGTCAAGTTTCAGTGAATAGGTCTGCTACTAACTTTAGGTGTCTACCCTTGTAGGTTAAGGACCTTTTGTCCCTAGCTGCTTCCAGAATTCTCTCTTTATCTTTGTATTTTGCCAGTTTGACTATGATATGTCATGGTGTTGACTTGTTTTTGTGGATTTTGAAGAAAGTTCTCTCTGCTTCTTGGACTTGGATGCCTGTTTTCTTCCTCAGATTAGGGAAGTTCTCAGCTATAATTTGTTCAAAGAAACCTTCTGACTCCTTTTCTCACTCTTCTTCTGGAACTCCTATGATATGGATATTGTTTCGTTTCATGGAATTACTTAGTACTCTAAGTCTCCCCTTGTGATCTAGTCATTTCCTTCTCCTCTTTATTTTAGCTTGATTATTTTCCATAATTTTATCTTCTATTTCACCTATTCTGCCCTCTGCTTCTTCAATCCTCCCTGTCACTGTATCTTTGTTTTGCATCTCAGGTTTAGCATTTTAAAATTCATCCTGACTAGTTCTTAGGTCTTTGATCTCTGTAGCAAGGGTTTCTCTGGTGTCTTCTATGCTTTTTACAAGGCCAGCTAGTAGTCTTATGACTTTCATTCTAAATTTGTATTCATATATATTGTTTATATCTGTTTTCAGCAATTCTCTGGCTGTGCTTTCTTCTTGACATTTCTTTTGGGGAGAATGCCTCTATCTTGTCATTTTAGCTAAGTTTCTGTCTTTTGCATGTTTTTTTAAATTTTTTTTACCGTTTATTTATTTTTGAGACAGAGAGAGACAGAGCATGAATGAGGGGAGGGTCAGAGAGAGAGGGAGACGCAGAATCAGAAGCAGGCTCCAGGCTCTGAGCGGTCAGCACAGAGCCCGACGTGGGGCTCGAACTCACGGAGCGCGAGATCACGACCTGAGCCGAAGTCAGACACTTAACCAACTGAGCCACCCAGGCGCCCCTGTCTTTTGCATATTTTGAAAGCTTGTTATGCTTTCTGCATCTGAGAGTACCTCTGTAGTAAAAAGGGGTCATCCACTGTCCAGGGCCTGGCCCTCCAGGAAGTGTTTCTGGTGTATGTTGCTTGCACTCTGCTGTTGTGTATCGTCTGCTCTTTCCCACTGGTCAGTCCTCTGCAGAGCTCCTCCTTGCTTGTCCTGGTGGAGTGTTTGGACCTTAACTAGGTGTGCTTTGGTTAGTTTGTTGAAGTAACCCTCAATCCTGACAAGTTGTCTCTCTCCAGCCGTGGAGGTCCTTCTGCCACTCTGCAGACCTATTTCCTGGGTGATCCAAGTGATCTGACCTCAGTACAGCTGTGTTTGAGGGATGAGGAAAATCTGGGCCCCCCGCCTTCTCCACCATCTTAACTGCCTCTCCTGCAAATGAACTTCTTTATTACATGGTTCCTACACAATATGATGAACACAAATGATTAGGAAGTATTTTGTTAAGGATTAATTCTTGAAGAAATTACTAGTGAAGCCAGAATGTAGCCTGAAGATTCTGTAAAGCATCAGTACTTAACCTTTTTGGTCTGAGAACCCCTTTACACTCCAAGACCCCAGAGAGTTGTTTTCTTATTCTTTTTTTTTAATGAAGAATACCCAAAGACACATTTTTATTACTCACCAGAACAATCACATGTCATCACATGTCATGTAGCCACTGGAAAATCCCACTGTAGATTTGTAGAAGAATAAGACTGAAACCAGCAAATCACACCCTATTATTGTTATGAAAATACTAGTCACCTCACAGACTGCCAGGAAAGGTCTAGGGATCTCTGAGGAACCCCGCACCACACTTTGAGAACTCCTGTTATAAGGTGTTTTTCCCCTTCCCCTCTGCCACACAAAACTACCTCTAGGACACGGACTTGTCTAAGGCCACAGTGCAGCCGGCTCTGATACTTTTAAGCTAAGAAAAGATGAACTTCATCACAAAAGCCACAGTGGTCGAAAGCATACACCAACTAGATTTTCTTTCTCCAACTCCACCGACCATCTCATTTAGCCGCTGTAGTAGCATCCGCCGGTCAGATTTATTAGGGACCAGTAAAGGGGACTTAAAAGACCCTGTTTGCGGAAAGAGGGTCTCACAGTCGCCAGTACCCATTAAACTCTGCTTTATCTCCATCTGGAGCAGCAGCCCAGCTCAGATCATTCCTGTGATGTTCCCTCTTTCCTTTTCATTCACAGATAGACTATCTGTTCAGGGAAAGGGGGGAAGGAGTGAGTGAGAAGAGATGGTACATACTGGGCACTAATTTGTTAAGTACATTTGTGGGATTTTTCCCCTTTTTTTCTTGGTTGATCACAATAATAATACACCTTCTCTATAAAACATAAAAACAATACCTAAGTATAACGAGTAAAAAGAGAAGAGAAGCTAAGTGCCCCCTGCCCCCAACCTAAGTGCCCCCCCCACCCAAATCGCATTTCTCGGAGATAAGTCCTCTGTTGCAAGCATAGATAAATTGGAGGGTGGGGGTGGACTGCTGCTCTGTTTTGCTTTTTCACATAAACAGTATTATCTCAGAGATAGTTCCGAGTGTCAAGTACATGCATGTCACTTTTTCAAAGCACGCATGTATGTCACAATGTGGGTGAAGTAGGTTTATGTAATCATTCACTGATTGAAAGGTATTTAGGTTGTTAACAGTTTTCCTATTTTCTAAACAATGTTGCCATGCCAAGAAAATCCCTTAGGCATAAATCTTTGTCACCTGTTAGAGTCCCAGAAGTGGAATGCTGGACTAAAGACATCCTCGCTTTAAAATGTGAGGGCCATTACCCTCTAGAATGCACTGCATATCAGTTGACACAACTGACCGTAGTTTCTGAGGAGTTGCATGTGCCACACCATGCATAACACTCACTGCACGTGCTATCCCTTTGAACATCGTCCAGTCTAATGGGTGAATTATGGTGTCTTGTTTTCCTTGTCATTTCTCTGATTATCAGTGAACTTGAACGTCTTTTCATGTTTTTATTGGCCATTTCTATTTCTTCTTCCCAGAGGAATTTGCCAGTATATTAGGCCTATTTTTTTGCAAGGCTGTTTGCCTTTTTCCAACAGATTTACGTAACCTCTTTCTAAGTACTAACACTTTATTTTTGTTTCGGATACCTTCCACCACTCTCTGGCTGTCATTTAACCATGATTATACTTTCTTTCGTCACATAGCAGTTTTTAATTTTTATGTGCATAAATTTATCAATCTCTTTATTTAAAGTTTCTGAGCTTTTTCTTTTCTAGGGAATTGCTCTTCCCAAAAGTATAAAAATACTGTGCTTGGGGCACCTGGGGGCTCAGTCGGTTAAGCATCCAACTCTTGGTTTTGGTCCAGGTCATAACTCAAAGTTCATGGGGTCGAGCCCCACATCAGGATCTGTGCTGGTGGTTCAGAGCCCGCTTGGGATTCTCTCTCTCTCTCTCTCTCTCTCTCTCTCTCTCTCTCTGCTCCTACTCTGCTCTCTGTCTCCCTCTCTGTGTCTTTCTCTCTCCCTCTCAAAATAAATAATAAACATTAAAAAATAAATAGAAAATTAGAAAATAAAAATACTATGCTTTCTCCTAGAGCTTTTATGACTTTAATTTCTTAGAATTATATTTTTTTACCCATTTTATGTATTTATGGCTATATCTTTTAAACAATGTGAAGTACGTATTTAAGTTAATTTTTTCCCAAATGGATGGCCATTTGCTATAACGCCATTTAGTGAGTATTTTATTCTTTGCCCACTCATTTGAATTGTCACCTTTAACACAGGGATGCTGTGTACCTTCACTATAAAAAGTGTGTTTCTAGAATCAGACTTCTGTATTTCAATGGCAGCTTTGCCACTTATAATTTATGTAAATTCTGATTAATTTTTCATCTTTCCTGCCCCTCTAATTTCATGACTTTACAATGAATAGCATTGTCATTATTATTATACCATGTGAGGATTAAATAATATACTTATAAAACACTTTAAATAGTGCCAGGCACTTTAGGAGTATTCAAGAAAGTTAGCTGTCATTAAGTTTTCACAGTTCCACATACATCTGGGATCTGCTCTGGGTCATCTATAGAAGTACCATCAAAGAGAACTGTGTAGAATGGAAGGGTTTCATAGGTGCACCATCCAGTGGTGACTAGAGTGACTGAAAAATCTAAATTTTTATTTCACTTAATTTTAATTTGAAATTAAGTAGCTACATGTGGCTAGTAGCTACCATATTGGACACAATGTTTGCCATAGGCTTCCACTAGTTACGCTATTATTAAACTATTACACTTTACTGTATGAAACAAGTTTTATCGAATTCTTCAGTAAGGATTATTATCGGGACCATATTTTGAATTTAATCAAATGATTTTTCTCGCACCATCAAGAAGAATGTATAACTTTTCTTCTTTAATCTGGTTGTGAGCTGCTAGGAACGATAAATCTAGTTCCTAATTGGAATCAACTTATTCTTCAAATCTTATTGGTTCTTATTTTATTCGTTGACCACATGGTTAAATTTGATTGGATGATTTTATTTAGAGCTTTTCTTTTTTTTTCTTTTTTTTTCTTTTTTTTAAAAAAAAATTTTTTTTTCCAACGTTTATTTATTTTTGGGACAGAGAGAGACAGAGCATGAACGGGCGAGGGGCAGAGAGAGAGGGAGACACAGAATCGGAAACAGGCTCCAGGCTCTGAGCCATCAGCCCAGAGCCCGACGCGGGGCTCGAACTCACGGACCGTGAGATCGTGACCTGGTTGAAGTCGGACGCTTAACCGACTGCGCCACCCAGGCGCCCCTATTTAGAGCTTTTCTACAGTCATATTGGAGATTATTTTAAATTTGCTTTGTGCTGTGAATGGTATCAGGGTTTGTTGGCCTGGGAAAATAAATTGGGAAGTTTCATATTCTAATTTTTTTAATGTTTATTTATATTTGAGAGAGAGAGACAGAGTGTGAGTGGGGGAGGGGCAGAGAGAGAAGGAGACACAGAACCCGAAGTAGGCTCCAGGCTCTGAGCTGTCAGCCCAGACCCCAACACTGGGCTTGAACTCATAAAACATGAGATCATGACCTGAGCTGAAGTCGGATGTTTAACCCACTGAGCCACTCATGTGCCCCAGAAGTTTCATATTCTAAACTATGAAACAGTTTAAATACTGGAGTTATCCATTCTTGAAGGTTTAGAACTGGGAATAACACCACCTCGGCTTAATAGGTTGAGGTGTGTAGGGTGAAGGGCTAGATTTTTGTCTGCCGTAACTGTTTCTTTTCTGGTAATTGTCTATTCTGGTGCCATATCCTTTCATAGGGCAATTTTGAAATCACTGATGTTCCAAAGGATCTGTCCTTGGATAGTGTCTTAGCTCGGGCTTCTAAAACAAATTACCATTGTGACTAGGTGGCTTAAATAAGAAACATTTATTTCTCACAGTTTGGGAAGTTGTAAAGTCCAAGATGTAGGCACTGGCAGATCCTCTCTCTGGTGAGAGCCTCATTGCAGGTTTGCAGATGGCTGTCTTCTTATATCCTCCCATGGTGGGAAAGGAAAGGCTGGCTCTCTTCGTCGTGTTATGAGGACACTCATCTCATCATGGGGGCTCCAACTTCAAGAAGTCATGATCTTCCAGAGGCCCATCTCTCTTGGTTCCAATGTATCAATTTTGGGGAGACACTGACATATGGTCTATAGCAGGTTGCAATATCTCCCCTCAGTAATAGCCTTGACTCATAAGTATGTACTTCAAATAAGGAGTTAGAGATCTATACAAAGATTTATCTTGAAGCATGTTTATCCCATCATTTTCAGTAGAGTCAAATTTGAAGCAATTACACTGGTTAAATAGATATTATATATCCATTAAAACGATTCTGTAGAAAAATGATTTCATTCTCATCAGACTGATAGATTACACAAATATTAATATTGCGTTTCTTTGGATGTTAGCGTTTGGATTGTTTTCCTTTTATGTCTTTGCTTTCTTCAAGTTTTCTATAAAGAACATTTTTTTTTAATTTTTTTAATGTTTATTTATTTTTGAAGGAGAGAGAGACAGAGCCTGAGCAGGGGAGGGGCAGACAGAGTGAAACACAGAATCTTAAGCAGGCTCCAGGCTCTGAGCTGTCAGCACAGAGCCTGACGTAGGGCTCAAACCCACTAGCCATGAGATCATGACTTGACCTGGAGTCTGATGCCCAACTACTGAGCCACTCAGGCGCCCCTGTTTGTGTGTGTGTGTGTGTTTTAAACAAAAGTCAGAAAATCAATGGTTGAGTTTAATTCAATTAAACAAAACAAACCTGCTGGGCACTTCCTATGCTCTAAGCACCATGTAAAAAATAAATTGAGTCAGTGCCCACTGCTTATATAATTCACAGCCTAATGAGGGAGACAGCTAAAATATTATACTGCAAAGAAGGCAGAATAGGTTAAGTGCTGTGGAAATTATGTGGGGACTTGCTGATTTGGCCAAAGGCCCTATTCCCTTTCTTTACTTCAGATCTTCCTGGTAGGTATTCTAAAAGAAAGTGTAGAGTAGGGTTGCCAGATAAAATGTAAGGTACCCCGTCAAATTGGAATTTAAGATAAACTGGGGCCCCTGGGTGGCGCAGTCGGTTAAGCGTCCGACTTCAGCCAGGTCACGATCTCGCGGTCCGTGAGTTCGAGCCCCGCGTCAGGCTCTGGGCTGATGGCTCGGAGCCTGGAGCCTGTTTCCGATTCTGTGTCTCCCTCTCTCTCTGCCCCTCCCCCGTTCATGCTCTGTCTCTCTCTGTCCCAAAAATAAATAAAAAAATAAAAAAAATAAAAAAAAAACGTTGAAAAAAAGATAAACAATGAACAACTTCTAACATAATTATGTCCCATGCTTACGTACACTAAAAATATATATTGTCTATCTGAAATTCATATTTTTCTGAGCTAAATCTGACAACCTCACTTTAGGAATAAATTATAACATCTTACGTTGCAGCAGGCAGTATTTCACAACTCTCCGACCACTAGTTCTGTAAAATTCAGCAAAAGTAACTATGTGGTACAAAAGATAGCGAAGCCCTGCATGTGCTAACTCCCCTTTCACAAAGCTATAATTTAGAGTAATATTCATTTATTGTAACCACCAGGTAGCCCGGACACTGACCGTGCAGATTTTTGGACGTTAATATCTCTGCGGCCATACTAAGAAGGAACTGGAGATCCACGCACTACAGTTTATACCCCTGAGCGTTTGCTGTGTGCTGGACGCCCTTTAGTGCTTTACATACCTCATTTCGTTAAATCCTCACGCACCTGTGAGGAGCCTATTGGGCTTCTATACATGATGAAACTGTGGCTCAGAGAGGTTAAGCAGCTTGCCCAGAATCACACAGTAGTGGCACAGCCTGAATCTACCGCCCGTATACTTACTCAGTAGAGATTCACTACATGCACTAGCCCATCAAAAGCCCTAAAGAGTCTTTAAAAAAATTTTTTTTAAGTTTATTTATTAGAGAGAACACACACGCATGAGTGGGTAGGGGGAGAGAGAGAGGGAGAGAGAATTCCAAGCAGGCTTCACACTGACACAGTGCAGAGCCCCATGGGGGACTCCAACTCACGAACTGAGCCAAAATCAAGAGTCTGACACTTATCGCAACTGAGCCGCCCAGGCACCCCAAAAGCCCTAGAGAGTCTTAAAGAAACCTTTTGACTTTGCTTACATGACCAGTTCCTCTTACAGGGCACCATAGAACATGCTGGCAGAGTGTTTTATGGTTTACCAAGAACCTTTATATAATTTTTAAAAATTTTAAATATTTTTGGTTTCAGGGTTCAGTTTCACAAATCCATTGGACTTAAAAGTAAATTTTTAATTGTCTGAAGATTTCTCATTTTTCCTGAACAGTTTGGTTCTTTGTGTTTTCCAGACTCTTTTCCTTGTCTTCTTTTTAATAACCCAAAGTCTTATAAGAATACTCTCACATGGAACTACCTTTCACCATAAAATGGACTCTTCAGAAAATTCCACAATACTTCACAGACCTAGCTACCACTCAAACAAGATAATTTTGAAACTCTTAACTCTGTGCAATTATTCTTATTTAAATATATAACTGGAAAAGTCTGGGTCAACTATGACTGTTGTTCGAGTTTTTACACACTGAATAAGCCCACAGTTAGCCAGTAATTCTTAATGCAAATAATTGTACTGGTGAACAGAGGATATCAAAAGAACTGCCTGAATTCAAGTATTGCCTGTGTCACAAACTAGACTCATAATCCTGAGTGTATCAAGGCTTTGGGGCTAAATTACCATAAATATCTTAAATTACCAAATTAGCCGGAATAGAGTAGATAAGAAAAATTAAGATTCAGGGAGATTTGTTATCTTGCCCAAAGTCCTAACTGTGTAATTGGAGAAATGCTACAACTGAGTATGGAGGTTGACAGTTGTAATTTTAACACTTGCCAAGAAAATATTGCACATAAACAAAGTATTTTTCAGCAAAGTTCTTAGATACATTTGTTTTAAATATCAAGAATTACTTCAAATAAAGCCAAGAATGATTTGAAATACAGTGATTTCCCTTTGTTGTTTATATACTATGATTTGATGGTATGTGATGTAAAAGTAATTACCAAATGACTACTAAAAATAAACTTATTAAAAGTGGTTGTTTAAAATGTTCTTTGTGCCCCATATTTATTCTAGATAAGTAGGTTTTTAAATTAGCTTTAATAAGATCATTATTTTTTCTATAAATTCAACTTTGTTCCCAGGATAGAATTCTAGGTACCTAGTGGGATGGTTAATTTTAGGTGTCAGCTTGACTGGGCCGAGGGGTACCCAGATATTTGGACAAACATCATTCTAGATGTTTCTGTACGGTGTGTTTGAATGCGATTAACATTTAAATCACTAGAGCAAGTAAAGCAGAAAAGCAGATTGCCCTCTATAATATTTTGGGCCTCAGCTGAAAGACTGATTAGAACAAAAAGTTGACTTTCCCCAGAGTAAGAATTCTCCTGCCTGATGACCTTTGAACTGCAACATCTTGGCTCTTCCTGCTTCTACAGTAGCTTCCATCTTTAGATTCAAACTGCGACTTCATTTCTGCAGACCTTGGGCTTGTCCGCCTCCATAGTCACATGAGCCAGGTTAGGACAAAGTCTACTGGTTGGAATCAGCCCATTCAAAGTAATTATAATCCGAAACCAAATTTATATTATCATTCATCTTTAAGGCAATGTTTTTCAGCCTTCTTTGCTCATTAAAAACATTTGAGGCACTTTTTAAAGTGTGGTCCATTCTACAAAGTTTGATTTGATTGGTCTGGAGAAGAGCAGAGGCAAAAGTTCCCTGGGGGTTCTAATGCACAACCGAACATGAAGCCAAAGAAATGTTAGTTACCCTGCATTAGTTACCCTGTTAGTCAACACAGTGCCAGCCAGTTTTTCTAGGCCAAGAGTTGGTTATTTCAAAGCTCCTCTGGGAGAGTTTATTTAATACCAGAGAAGTCATTTTTTCCCCTGTATCTACTGTGCAAATTCTTTTGATAGTATAATTTCCATCTTTTTATGAATAGGATGCTCTTATTAAATCCTCTTATTTAAAAAAAAAATTAAAAAGCTGAGCCTTTTAAAAATCACTCGTAGGAGGAAACCAGGTGGGAGAAAGGGAGGAATCATCAATAATTTGGAACACCTCTGTGCCAGAAATGTCCCCATATTCATTTATTAAATTTACTTATTCATTTTAAAAAAAAATTTTAGTGTTTATTTTTGAGAGAGATAGAAAGAAAGAGAGAGAGAGAGAGAGAGAGCAAGAGGGGGAGGGGCAGAGAGAGAGGAAGACATAGAATCTTAAGTAGACACCAGGCTCTGTGCTGTCAGCACAGAGCCAGATGCAGGGCTCAGACCCCTCAACTGTGAGATCATGACCTGAGCCGAAGTCAGACACTTAACCAACTGAGCCACCCAGGCGCCCCTACATATTCATTTTGTAATTAAACATGCAATTCTGGAAATATTCATTGAGTACTGAGACTGTGTCAGGCAATGTTCTAGACATTCATGGTACATCATCAGATAAAGCAGGCAACAATCCCTGCCCTCGTGGAGTTTACATTCCAGTGCACTTCTGACACGTGCCAGGCTCTAAACTATGTCCTATCCAGATAAAGTCACATAAAACAGAGTCCCTGCCCCTCCAGCCAAGAAAACCATCATTTATAACATGACAGTTTTTGACAGATGATGAAATAGTGACTTGCTTAAGTTAAAATCTGTAGGTGTTGAAGTCAGGCCTCCAATCCTTCTTGTATACCTTACCACCTCCTTATTAACCATGTTCGAAACATGATTTACAGTTCTCTTCAACAATAAGGAGTTTTTGGAAGTTCTTGAGCCAAATAGTGGCATTATTAAGATGATGTTTTAGAAATCTAATTCTTGCCCAATGTTTGGAAACCCAAATGTGTAGAGATCATGCTGGGGTATAAAAAGTGAAGTGGAGGGGCGCCTGGGCGGCACAGTCGTTAGGCATCCGACTTCAGCCAGGTCACGATCTCGCGGTCCGGGAGTTCGAGCCCCGCGTCAGGCTCTGGGCTGATGGCTCAGAGCCTGGAGCCTGTTTCCGATTCTGCGTCACCCTCTCTCTCTGCCCCTCCCCCGTTCATGCTCTGTCTCTCTCTGTCCCAAAAATAAATAAAACGTTGAAAAAAAAATTTTTTTTTTAAATAAATAAATAAAAAGTGAAGTGGATGAGGTGGGACACAACAGGAAGTGATGGGGACCTTAGCATTAAAGGACTGGAGGGGTGAACACTGGACACCAGAAGAAGTCGAAGACTGGGTTTGGGAAGCTCCAAGAATGTGTGTCCATCACCCTTGTTTTCAGGTCAAGCCCAGAAGGCTACCTCAGAATGAACTCTGCATTGAAAATATCTCTGGCCCCTACTGCAAGTCCTAGCTCAGGGAGGGAGGCTACTAAGGGCCACAGAATACGTACTATGAGGCACCTGCTCTCGCCTCTGGGCCATCCATGAGAAACGACACTTAGGACTGGTTTTCCTTCCCTGGCCTCGACAGAGCCAGGGCCAGGCGCTTTGTTACTCTGGCCTTGTCCTCATCTGTAAACTGAATGGGCTGAATCAGATTGCTAGGGTCCTTTCAAATGCTAACATTCTGTGAGTCACTTCTTTATGGTGTATATCCAAAAACATAGTGTATGTATGTATTTCAGGCCTGCCTTTGACAGCATTTAGAGGTTAAAGGATGCAAAATGAGGCTGAACCTCCTTTGGCACAGAGTCTATAACCATCTTGCATTCCAAAGAGGAAGAGCAGGATTTCCCTTGGTATCCCAAGTTCTTCCCCATATTGGGAGCACATGTCAGCACCATTGGTAATGACATATTCAGAATCAGGAAACATACTTATTCAGTGTGTATTTTCTGCCAGTCCCTGTGCTGGTGGTATTAGAATATAACTTACTAAAAATTTGGTAGTATGAATAGTTAGGCAGACAGCTTTTGCTGCTTTTAGGTGATTCAGAAATACGATTTCAAAAATGTATTGAAATGTGGCTGATCCTTTAGAAGTCATGATTTCTAATGTGTTTAAATTTGTACTTGTTATGATTTAGGAATTTAAATTTGAGTCAGTCACGTGATGCTATAGTTGGCAATGTGACTTATTTCTATCATCATAAATGGAGATCAGAAAATGTCACCCGTGTGAAATAAACATCTCTGGCACCAGAAGTGCTCTTTTCTCTCTTATGTAATGGAGTTTTATTGAGCTTTGGCAGAAAAACAAAGAAATCTACATTCAGGTTTTGGAGAGTGAAGAGGCTCATTCATAAAACCATTTCAAAACTTAGTGAAATGTTCCACCAAGAATGGATGCCTAGGGGCGCCTGGGTGGCTCAGTCGGTTAAGCGTCTGATTCTTGATTTTGGCTCAGGTCATGATATCACTCATGTTTTGTGGGGTTGAGCCCTGCCTTGGGATTCTCTAGCTTCCTCTGTCTGCCCCTCCCCTGCTCACCCCCTAGTTGTCTCTCTCTCTTCCCCCTTTCTCTCAAAAATAAATAAACATTAAAAAAATGGATGCCCAGTCTTCAAAACCTGTCATTTGTTGCTCTTATGATTCTATTTTCATAATTATGTATCACTGAATTTTCAACCCATGTGATTTGTTAGAAACCACTTATGAATCTGACTTTTTGTGTGGGTTACAAGTGCCTATTTGCCTTTTTGTATGGGTTACAAGTGCCTATTTGCCTGCTCTGTTCATACACATTTGGGACCCCTTTAAGATGGAGCTGAAACACTGGCAAATACTTAATATGTTTCATTCGAAAGAATTATGATCCAATCTTTTTTTAAAGAAGCAAATCAGGGGGCGCCTGGGTGGCGCAGTCGGTTAAGCGTCCGACTTCAGCCAGGTCACGATCTCGCGGTCCTTGAGTTCGAGCCCCGCGTCGGGCTCTGGGCTGATGGCTCAGAGCCTGGAGCCTGTTTCCGATTCTGTGTCTCCCTCTCTCTCTGCCCCTCCCCCGTTCATGCTCTGTCTCTCTCTGTCCCAAAAATAAATAAACGTTGAAAAAAAAAATTTTTAAAGAAGCAAATCAACCAAATACAGTTTCTTCTGCTTGGTTATTGTAGCTCATTCTTGGAATTACATCTGGCTTGTGTTGAATGCAGTGATCTGACCCTACCTATAAAGATATCTCTGGTAGTCAAAGGCATCTCAAAAATCTTGTTTATTTAATTGTTAAATAATATCAAAATTCCTGAATTTCACCTAGCCTAAGGGATTTTTCCACTTGTTTCAAATCTGAGCTTTGCCACAGACCATTCTTTATCTCCTTGTTGCAAATGCGCAAGAAAGCATTCTTAGATCACCAAAAAATCGGAAAGATACATCCCAGACTGTTAGAAGTTTAACCTTTGAGAATGCTGTGAAGGGCAATCTGGAAGGAAAAAAAAAAAAAAAGAAGAAGGAGAAGAAGAGGGAAGTCCTAATTCCTCCCAGGGTTTAAGTTGAGAAAGTGGGGGGAAGAGGGGTGCTCTTAAATGCATCAGCTCTTTGACCAACACATTGGGAATTACTAGCACCTGGTATTTTTCCTGCACTTATTCAACCTCGCGGGGTGGTGCAAGTTGCTCAGTGACTTATCAGATGACATTAAAAAAAAAAATTTTTAGCTTCAAGGACTTGGCTTGCTTTGAGGCTATGGCTCAGGAGCCTTTAAATGCAAATGAGGGAAACCCCAGGTTATAAAGCATCTGCTCCTGCAGACAGGTTTACAATCCTGTTACCTTAGCAACATTTGCCCTTGTATTCCACAGGCCACCTTGACAGCCTGCATAATGTAACTGGCAGGGGGAAAAAAAAAAACCCGCGCGGTGCTGGGGGAAGGGCTGGGAAGTGGGGCACGTAGGGGTTTAGCGTTGGTTAGTGCCTTGGGATCCTTCACATAATGTCCCTGCAACAAAAACAGAAACCTCATTTTCAGAAGTAAAAGAAGTTGGGGGTGGTGGTGGTGGTGGTAAAAACGTTGATTAAATGAAATTATATATAACATATATCTCAGCTCTATATATATCTCAGAACTAGCTGGACCTGAGAAGCATAGATTTTCCGAAAATCTCCTCCCCACCAGCCGTGCTGCAGATGTGTCACTGAAGCTCAGCCAGGCAGGCCATCTGCTGCAGTGTTTCCCTGGAAATTCCCGGCGACGCCCCTCCCGGCGCTCCCCCGCGCCTCCCCCGCTCCGCTCCAACCCGGCGCCGCGAAGGAGCTCGCCTGTGATGTCACTGCAGCTAGCTGGGAGGGAATCCCAGGCCCTGTGTCCCTCAGGTGGAGCCAATCTGGTCGGCTCTGGATGCCCGAAACCTGGGGCTTTTTACCATAAAGAATTACAAAAGCAATATGCAATTCATCACAGTCCACAACACACAGTTTCTAACAGATTCTAAATTCGTGATTTAAAAAAAAAAAAAAAAAATGATGAGCTTTATCTGTTAGAGTGCTGGCCAACAGTGGCATCGCGTGGCCGCCAGCCCTCCTCCGGAGTTTTAACCTACCCTCTGTGGATGCATGAAAAAAGAAATGATTTTTTTAACCACTTTTAAAAATAAAGGTAATGCATATTTCTAATCAATTGGAATGCAAATCTCCGATGAGCCTTGGCTGCACGGGGACCCACAACGATGCAATGTTTAGCTAGTATATATTTTGTCATTCCTTGGGTGGTAGATGAAATAAGGCTTTACCCAGTTTGATACACAGTGGAGAAGTGAGCCCTGCTTTCTTTCCCCATTCATCTAGACAGTTAACCTCTGGGTAACGTTGAAAATATGGACAAAGAAATGCCTTTGGAAGATTGCATTAACTCTGTGTTTAACTCATATGCTGACAATCAGAAAAAAAAAACAAAAACTAAAAAAATAATAAAGCAAGCTTTAGTAATGGTAGAGTGGGACACATAAATAGAAATACTCATAGAGGGCTTATCTCTTCTCAAGAGCTGTAGATAATTACAGCTTTATTGTCATATTGCTTCTAGGCAGTAAATCACAGTAAAAATAGTAAATTCTTAGGGAGTAACTTAATTTCCTTTATGTTTTGTTTTGCTTGAATAAAAACGAGGGTGATTACAGCATATATTGATTGGGTACTGATTATTGGGTATTCATCATTATTTTTTGTTGTCATCATAGACTTAAATGTTGAGTCCGTGAATCAATCTGTTGTGTTGGCATTGCTAGAAGCCAGTCATTTTTTTTTTTAATTGGTCTATAAGGAAAAAAGAAGAACATACACTTTCATATTTTGTTGACCTTGTTCTCTTTCTATATAGAGGGTTCCTCCTCTTACATTTACAGTTCTTTACCTTTTTGTCATTCAGATCTTTGTTACCAAAATTCATTTTCCCTTTCTCCCCATTCAGTAAGCATTCTTGCATATTTTCACTATGCAGCTAATGTGTCAATAAGGGAAACACACATACACATCCTTTCAGGCCACAAACAAGAAGTCATAGAAAAGTGTATATGTCTTTTCAGTATTTATAAACACAAAGGTCTCTTAAGATTTTTCTGGAAACACTACTTGATTTCACATTACTACAAAGCACTAGCTATATGTAAAAGTAGATTTTTTTAAAAGATAAAAAAAAGTCAAGATGAATCCAGGAGCTCTTAGAAACAAGCTTCTTAACCCCTCCTCTCCTGCCTCTCGGGAATGTTTTGAAGAGTTATTATAAAGCATGTGGAATTTAGAAGATTCTGTCTGACTGATAGTTAAAATTTTCCTTACTTGCAACGTTTAATTTGTGAAATGAATCTTTCAAACATTAATCCCTTGAAGTGGGAAGGATAAAGAGATTTTGACCCACTATAAATCCTGTTCTCTCCGCTCTTTTCCCAGCCACATCATGGCAGGTCTGTGTTCTTCATAGCCATTCAGCCGGCCCACAGCTTTTGTTTTTTTCAGTTTTTTAACAAATATAATTTATTATCAAGTTAGCTAACATGCAGTGTATACAGCGTGCTCTTGGTTTTGGGGGTAGATTCTGTGGTTCATCGTTTACATACAGCACCCACTGCTCATCCCAGCATGTGCCCTCCTCAGTGCCCCTCACCCATTTTCCCCTCCCCCCCCCCCCCCCCCCCCCCCCCCCGCATCAGCCTTCAGTTCTCTGTATTTAAGAGTCTGTTACGGGTTTGCCTCCCTTCTCTGTTTAAAAATGTTTTTTTGCCCTTCCCTTCCCCATAGTCTTCTGTTAATGTCTTTCCAAATTTTTAATTGCACCATTTACCTCAGCTAGGAAAACCTTTGAGTACCTCCCCATCCCTTCCTTGTATTTCCTTCTCTTTCTCCACTGCCTCTACAAGCATCACACTTGGCTCTGGAATCTTCTGGATCCCTGGGCACAGAATTTTCCCATGCTGTCACCGGGTACCAAGTGCTACCACTTGTAGAGAAGTACCCTGTCAAAAATTAGTAGCAAGTGGTCAGACAACACAAAGCTTGACAGACTTGCCTTTGTAGATAGATTCTATTCCCCTTTTGCAGGTGACAAGGCCAAGTAAATGAGCAATGTTGCAGATGTGAGAACAGCTCACAAAGGATTCCATCAGTCAGGGACAGAAGAAAACAATGGCATGCTCTCAAAGATCAGATATTTCATAATGGGGAACTATGTTGTCTGTTTTCCTTTGCTTGGGCGACCAGATAGGAGAAGCTGGGAGAAAAGAGCATGCATTTGTTTTGCTGCAGAAATCATATTGAAGAAAAAACGAACATCACCAGAAAACCCCTGATAGTTCCGAAAAAGTAATCCATTTTCTGATTATTGGGCAAGATATTAATAAAGGGCATTTATATAATGTTTAAATAAACCCATTTTCTTAAAATGATACACTGCTTCCCTCTGAATGTGAGTTACAGTGCAACTGATGCTTTGTATTTTATTCATCCGAAATAACAGAGTTTCCATTTGATTGCATTACAAAGATACCATACTTTACTACAGTTAGGTTTAAATCTTGGGAAAAGAGAGATGCATTTTCACGTTTCACGTTAGAATTTTCTAGGATATGCCATTCAACAGGAGGATACACTATGCTATTTCTGTGACCGTGGGTAAGTCACTTAACCTCTAAAAACCTTGGTCTCCTTCTTTTCTTGGAAATGCAGACAATAATGCTTGACGTTGCCTGTCTATATTGTTTGAAGGTTAAAAGGGCGGGTACAAGCGAATGTGCTTTTGGAAATAGTGATGTACGCGTCTGATTCACCTTGCGCGTTTTTACACCTTCTGTGCTCCAGCTTCAGAGGCCGGCAGTGTCCTTGTCAGCTGTGTGTGATCATGTTGCCCTCTAGTGACTGCAGTTCGCACAGGCCCCAAGGAAGGCTTGAGGAGGAAAAAAAAGTTGATGAATTTAAAAGAGGGAAGGGCAGGAAAGGGAGGCTGGTGGTAGAAAAGTGTGGATGTAAACCAACCACAGTGGTAGGAGAAATAGGCAACAGCTTGCTTATGAGTAAGCAGACTCTGGGCCCAAAGTGAGAGGATGGAAAGGAATAGAATCCAGAGAGAAATGAGTTGGAGATGACTCTGAAAAGCTCAGTGGCCATGGCGGCACGGGAACTGGAATCTGGGCCCAACTTTGTTAATGACCAACACCGGACCTTTGCAAGCTCTGGCCTCCATAACCAGTCCTGTAACTCGGCAATGAGATCATCGAAGTAAGGGTTCACCAAAGCGCCTGGCAAGACCAAAATTCTTTGAGTCAACATAAGAAGATGAGAGAGAAGTAGAGCAATAAAAAAGCGTCATGAAAGAGATGTGTTGAAAGGTCCACTGAAAACAGTCCCAGGACTCTGTTTAATAGGCCTGGAGTCACTTCAGTAATTCAGGATCTGGAAAGCAATCTGGTGGCTGAATGATGCAAACACATTGGGAGATTCGGCCCACTCTATGACTATATACGCAACCACAGTTGTCCTGCATTGTGGTTACATCCTCCAGGAGGACCCAGCCTGTGTGAGATCACATTCTCTGAGCCTGAACGCGAGGGACCTCACTGACTAATTTCTGAAAGGCTCCTTCATATTTTGGAAATTAATCCCCTCTTTACTTAGAATTATCAGAGAACCAAACGATCTTACTGTGGGAAGCTTTCCAAGTCCAGTTTCCCATTTCCTATTATAGATGTCACAATCTTTTATGCATTATGCTGCTTTCTCTAAACCAATGGGGTATGATAAAAAAGTAATCATTAAAGTCCACAGGCACTTTAAAATGAGTCTAAAATGAGTATGCTGCAAATGATCATATAGTTCTGTCATTGCTCTCTCTAGACAAATGATCACTCATGGTTGAGTGTTTGACTTGATCTTCACCAAAACGTAGGACAACGTAGTTCAATGGAAGGAGTACTGTCAGAAGGGACAGGTTTCCATTCTGACATTGACATTTACTAGTTGTGTTATCTTGCACAATATTCTAAATCGATGTAAGCCTCAGTTTCCTTAACTGTGAAATGGAAATTGGTTCATTTATTCATATTAATTCAATATTTACAGTGTGTCAGGGAGTGTTTTAAACTCCTAGATTGCAGTGAACAGACCCTGGTCTTTCCAAGAATCATGACAGAGATCAAATAGGTATTGTCTTTTAAAACTAAGTACTGGGAGCATCTGGGTGGCTCAGTCAGTTAAGTGTCCAACTTTAGTTCAGATCATGATCTTGTGGTTCGTGCGTTCAAGCCCCACGTTGGGCTCTGTGCTGACAGCTTGGAGCCTGGACCCTGCTTCAGATTCTCTGTCTCCCTCTCTCTCTGTCCCTCCCCTGCTTGTGCCCTCTCAAAAATAAGTAAACATTTAAAAAAAATACACTCTAAGTACTGTAACAATGTAAAGTATCGTGCATTCCTAAAGAAATGTGGAAGCAACAGAAATATTTTCCAATCCAAAGACCAGCACCTAAAATTGAGTTTTCTCGGGGATCCTGGGTGTCTCAGTCGGTTAAGCATCTGACTGTTGATTTCAGCTCTGGTCATGATCTCACTGCTTGTGAGTTCGAGTCCTGCCTTGGGCTGCACTGACAGTGCGGAGCCTGCTTGGGATTCTCTCTCTCTTCCTCTCTGCCCCTCCTCTGCTCCTGTTCTCTCTCTCTCTCTCTGCCTCTCTGTCTCTTTGTCTCTCTCAAAATAAGTAAATAAACATAAAAAATTAAAGATGAGTTTTCCCTTGGGAGCCTGTGTCATGTGGGAGTACTGGCAGAGACATCTCCCAGTAAGTGTATTTTCCAGCGAGCACAAAACCTTCCATTTCCCAAGAACTATTAGCTCTGCTAAAGAGTTTTCAGGAACAAATGAACAAATCAGTTACAATGTATCAGACCTTACCTCTTTAGTTAAATACTTCTTCCAATGTACCCACCTCCTTAGTCTAATAGCTTCTGGCTACCATTCCACACAGAAAGGAAGGGGAGTGACCTCTGTCATCTCACCGCAGTATCCATTCCAACAGGCATCTCCCCTTCTACCCCGCTGTCTGCCTATGGATTCTAGAACTATTTTATGGGGCCACCAGGTGGCAGTTAGGGCAAATGGTTTCAGGTTTCTCCCCACATCCTTGGGGAAGGCCGGGTGGTTGGTTCCTAATGGAGAAGCAAGCCCTGGAAATTGAAACATGATGGAGCACTTTGGGGTGCCAGGCCCAGGGCTCTGTGTTTTCACGCACAGTGCCTCACCCGGTCCTTGGGGCACCCTGTATTAAGGTTAGCCATTAGACAGATAAAGATAAGGAAATGGGTAATAAGGCATCGTTCTTCATGTGGAAAACCTAGGAAGTGCCCATGTGAATCCAGTTCCCAATGATGTTGCACCAAAGTGGAGCTCATTCTACTGCAGCACGGTGGCTAAACACTGCAGACCGGGCATGACTAGACTGTGTCATTAAAGCGACTTTTTCCAAGGATCTTAAGAGTTTTCAGATACATTTTATAGTACATTTCCTTTTAGATATCTCCTACCTCTTGGTCTTCTTTCTTTCCTGCTCACCTAGTTTATGATTTCTCTCCCTCTGTAGTTTGTCCCCTTAGCTTTCAGATTCCATAAATTTTACTTCTTTTGTGTTTCCAGTTAACATACAGGGTCATATTAGTTTCAGGTGTGCTATACAATGACTCAACACTGCCATACATTACTCAGTGCTGATCATAAGAGCATCATAAGGGTGCTCTTTAATCCCAAAGCCCGTTTCACCCATCCGACCCCCCACCTCCCCTACGGCGACTACCAGTTTGTTCTCTATAGTGAAGGGTCTGTTTGTCTGTTTGCTTACTTGTTCATTTGTTTTGCTTTTTAGGTTATACGTATAAATGAGATCATACAGTATTTGCTTTTCTCTTATTTGGTCTTATTTTCGTTAGCATTTATACCCATAACATCCATCCATGTTGTTCAGCAAATGGCAACATTTCACTCATTTTATGGCTGAGTCATGTTCCATTGTATATTTATATATACCACATTTTCTTCATCCATTTATCTATCGACTGGCATTTAGGTTGTTTCCATTATAATTGCTACTGCCAATGATGCTGCAAGAAGCATAGGGGTGCATATATCTTTTTACTTCTCTTAATAAATAAGTCTTGGTGTGTACCTGCTCAGAAGCCTGTTGTCCTGAAGACTGGAGATATTGCCCTGGTTTCCTTCCTGCTCCAGGTGGAGAATCCTCATATAAAAGCTCATGGAAGTAAAATTAAGAATGGAACATGTGACTTCTTATTTCTGTTTCTAGTTCCTAAACAGTAGAACTGATTTGGCCAGCTTTTCCTATCCGTATTTCAGGCCCTTGATGAGACACAAGTTAAAGCTATTTTTTTTTTCCTTCAGAAGCACATTACTATTTTAAACGTAGAATGTCTACTCAGATCTGGCATAAAAAGATGCCTCCAATTCATTATCCATATTCTGGAAAGCTGCTCGTGGATTGCTCTGCATGGGTGTTCTGGTTGGCAAACAGTTTAGGTAACTCCTCCTCTCAGTTCATACGCTATATTTCAATATCTGTTTCAAGATGAAAGTCAGAGAATACCTTCCTTTAATAGACTTATCTTTTTATGGCATTTGAATTTACCTGGTGGAACAATTGATTTCTGACTCCACCATTTCTTTCTAAGAAATTTTCCAAATCATTACATGAAACTATTAAGGAATACACTTTCCAAGTCTATCTTCTTTTGTGTGAGAAAAAATGTGCTTTCCATTTTTGGTCCATCCCTATTCTCATGGGACATGCCAATTGATTATGAACTTTTTTCCAGAAGTATCATAGAATAGCAAACTTGGATTTTGCTATTGCACTATTTTGTCATCTAGCCGCATTCTAGAGGAAATAAATTTTCTGTCAAAATGTCAAGTTGTTTTGACATCACAACAAATGAGGAAGGAAGTTCATAAATGTAGAACAATAACTAGAGAGTGCTGAGTTCCAATTATTCTATCTTCTACCATTGGAGAGAAACATAACGTGTCCTACAAATGTCCGCACAGCAGCTCAGTCAACTGGCACACTTTTTTTTCCCATTATTATTGTTTCAGAAAATAAGATTCTGGGTAAATATTCTGGAATGTGCACAGTGTTACTGTTAGTACTTGTGAGGATTTCTGTCAAGGGTTATTACTTCCTTTCTCCTTTTATGCTGGAGTTTTCTTGAACGGAGTTGTTTGGACAAAAGACACACATTTCATGAATTCCAGCTATGGGAGTGTTTTCCTCACAGGACTGTGCTTCCAAGAGTGAGGTTTAGTGAACATGCTCACGAGCCCTTCTAACGTGTCCCATGCTTCACAGAAGTGCTTCATTCATTTATTAGTCAAAGAAGAACACATTTACAGCAACACTTTGCATTCTAGGCATTCTTTCTTTGTGAATGTATTAGTGCTACTACAAGAGCAAGAACGCAAATTACTCAAAGTAAAATACACTAAGGGGTATAAAGTTTTTAAAAATGGCACAATCTCAGGATTATTTTAAGGGAAAACTGGGCACCTATCTTTGGAGGGTTCAGTCTCAAGCTACACAGGGGAGTTAGAGGTAAGGTGTGAAAATACTTGAGGGGGACCTGGGTGGCTGAGTTGGTTGAACATCTGACTCTTGATTTCAGTTCAGGTCACGATCCCAGGGTCGTGAGATCGAGCCCCACATCAGCCTCTGCACTGAGCGTGGAGTCTGCTTGGGATTCTCACTCTTCCTCTGCCCCTCTCCCTCACTTGCTCACTCTCTCTCGCTCTCAAATGAAAAACAAATGAACAAAAAAACTAGCATTTTTGAGCCATGCAGAGTGAAGTCAAACATTTCTCTTTCTCTGTTGCTTCAGAATTTCTTTGGGGGCAGAGGAGAAGGGGGGCAATACTGGCCTTGCTTTTCACGGGAGTAAAGGTTAGCCAGGACCAGCACCCTGAATCATTAACATCTTATTTCTCGGGAGGGACTAAACTCAAATCCATCAGTGGAATACATGCCAGGACCCTCTCCCCTTGTTTCCGGCCCATGCTTCTTAGGAATGTGCTCAAACAAGCACCACATTCCTGATCGCCACCTCCAGGTGACAAAAAGGAAAAATGAGTAGCAGTGAACCAGAAGAGGTTAGGGCATCTATTTCATCCTAAACACTGGAGATAAGAACTTATTGTAAATTAGCAAGCACAGTGGTAATACAGATATACAAGATGTTAGCAACGTTTAGAAATAAAATTTTCTAGAAGTTTTTTGTTTTTTCTGATCTCTCTCAGATATTAAGTATTCCGTCTTGCTTTCAACCCCCATCTGTTGATTTTCTAACTTGGTGTTTTGGGAACTATTAACCATGAAGTTATCCTCAAATTTTTACATCATGATTGGTGGTACTTATAATTTCTTTACGCTACCTAATACTCATATTCACTAATTTTTGCCGAAATCTGAGTAAAGAATAGAGTGGAATGACGTATACTTATATCAGTGTCAATGGATACTGGGATTACTGCTCCTATTTAAAAGAAAAAAAAGTATTTGGACCAAGTCCACTCTTAACAATTCCATGTAATAGATATTAAGTAGTCTCAATGAGGTAGGGTAACTCTTAAAGTCTTTTATAGTTTTACTTCTTTTGGTTCTAATTTTCAATATCAGCCTGAGTATCTGGTTAATTTTAGTATTAAAAAATGAAACCCAATTGTGATAGGACCCTACTTTCAATCTCATGATGACATTACTTGTATTCATTTATCTTTTTTAGTTTTTTCACTTAGCTTTTCACATATAGATGGGTTAGAGAACACCTCTGTCTTTCCTACATAGTACAATATGTCAGTCCAAGAGATTGACTTACTTCATTAGTCCACTATCTGTCAATCACTGTGGTCTATGTAAACCAAGAATATAATACCCCAATTTCCATTATAGATAATGGAAATAAATTTTATTAGCCTCACATGAAATAAATAAAGTAATCTCACAATTGAGACATGTATAAATGTGTGTATAGATACATATGTCATATTTTATGAATAGTCGTTATGCACGTGTACATAGTCTCCACCAACTGAAACTCCCTCTTCTCCCACAAACTTTCCTTTAGGAATGAATTTAAATCTCCTGTTTGTGAAACCAAAGAGAAATTGCACCGAATGAAATACTTACAAAGAAATGTAGGTAAATGATTCAAAGGACTGACTCAGGCTTAAGACAGTTTGATAGCTCTTTCTGCACCAGGAAGCACAGAAAATCTCAGGGCAGGCTTGTGCTAACTTGGTGGAAAAAATCTCTCCTTAAGAGTGCATTATCTTCGATAGGAAATGCAGCAGTAACACCTCGCATCGCCAAGCTAATTAGTGCACCGGAAAGACCCATGATATTTCCTGCTGGCAACCGTGAAGTGAGAGAATTGGAAGGCTACCGCCTCTGTGGTGTGCCAAGGCCCCAGAATCTTGCAAGGAGCTGAAGCGGTGCATGCCAAGCAAATAGCAACTGCATGAAGAGGCAGATAATGCAAGGTTTTGTGTCGCCACTACAAATGTAAATACTCATGGACCAGGAGCGGTTTCAGATTGACGGCTTTCGGATTTGTGAGGATATTGTTAGCCAGAGTGCTCCTGGTTGGACGAGAGGAACAGCTAACAACAATGTTGTGAGGGGGCCTGTGTGACTGAGAAACTTACTCATTCCTGCTTTAGCTGGAGCAGTGTGGGAATGGGGAGAAGGCCAATGGTTTCAAGGCAGCCTCCAGCTCCCCTCTGGCAAACAACCCAGACACAGCCAGGACTGAAACGTCACCCTCTCCTAGGTCCTGAAATCTCTTTCTTATGACCTTCTTAAGATCTGTAAAACACCATCGGCCTTTGGCAAATGAGACAAGAGACACAGAGTCAGTGAGGAAAATATTACCAAGACATTAGCCATGTAACTCCTACTATGATCAGTTTTGGACTGGATGCAATTTAGGATTCTATAGACCCGTTCTCCCCCATAATGGAACACACAGAGTTATTATTGAGGGAGTAGAGGTGGAGGGCAGCCCTCATTCTACAAACACTCAGACGTAAGTGTCCTGCCCCCAGATAGTCTTCAAGACAAAGGTTGTAAGCCTGTCCCTATGTAATTCAAACCCATTGCCTGGAAGCTTCTACACCTTGCCTTTCACTCTCTGAAATATACCTAATAGAAATATATTATTGCTAAACAGGAAACCTCCACTGGCTCCAGGAGGCACCCTGGTGGGAATCTAAGTTTGATACCTTTGAACATTTAGCTGAAACCAGATATGCTGAGAGCTTGTATTCTAACTATGGAGCGTGGAAGAGAAGGAAGGGCCCTCTTTCCCTAATTCTCCAAAGAAAAATGCTAAGGTGGTCTTTGGGACAGCCCGTGGTTCCTGGAAGAGAATAGAAAGGAAGTCAGAGAAAGGGATGTGGTTACAGACAAATTTCTCATGTCTTGAAATATTGCTAATGTTGTGTGCGTCCGTAACAGAACAGAGTACTATCTTCTCTTCCTTCCTTCCTTCCCTACGCCTCTCATGCTACTGCTCCTAGGACCTGGAACTCTGGGCGGGGGGGGGGGGGGGGGGGGGGGGGGGGGTCGGGTGGGATTAGAGGTTACCATTAGTGGAGAAGAGATTAGAGAGTAGGGCAATTCAGGGAAATGAATCCTAAGAGAAAAAGAAAGTTACTAAAACATTTTGAGCAGAGAAAAATAAATGAATTGAATATAGAAAACAAAAATGAATTGAATACAGAAACAAAAGATGATACAAGGTTATCCTAAGAGTCCAAAGTGAGGACAAAAAGGCCAGGACTCATGTCACTCAAGTAGAAATTGAAGAGAAAACAAGCATTAATGATGTGTCAAAGATGTTAAATAACAGGATTTTTGACAGATGGAACATAAGGGGCGAAGGAAGGGACGGAGTAAAGCATGACTCAGGTTTCTTATTGAGGAAACTGGTAAAAGAGAAACTGTCTAACAAAATAGTAAAGTTGGAAGAGGAGAGTTATTTGAGGGAGAAAATGACATATTTTTAGATATTTTGACTTCTTAAAAATTTTTTTACTGTTTATTTGGTTTTGAGAGAGAGAGAGAGAGAGAGAGAGAATGAGTTGGGGAGGGGCAGAGAGAGAGGCAGACATAGAATCTGAAGCAGGCTCCAGGCTCTGGGCTGTCAGCACAGAGCCCGATGCGGGGCTGGAACTCACAAACCGTGAGATCATGACCTGAGCCAAAGTTCCGCGCTTAATGGACTGCCACCTAGGCGCTCCTAGATATTGTGACTTTACCCACTTTATGTGTTGTGTCTTAGGGCTCCGTCTCAAATCTTGGTATGAAGTTAATGTATTTTATAGTACACGATTAACTTGAAGGAAATATATATATTTTGTTAAATGACAGAAAAAATTATAAGGTGTTTTATGTTATGATTCTACTTTGTAAAAAATGTTTTGCATATATATGGAGAAAGGAAATTTAATGTTATCTACTCAGAGGCATCGATAATGATAATTGTGAATAGTATTATTTTCCTTAGCTTTATATTGCTTTGCCTAACCTTCTCATTATTCTACCTTGAAAGTAAATATTTTTGTTTGCAATAAAGCATTTAAAGTAAAAGTTAGTGTTTAAAAACTTGATAATTCAAATTATTCAAATTGTTCTCGTGTCAAAGAAAAGATAGTTTCAGGTCAGTTTGAAACCCTGCACATACTTTTGCAGCTCAACAAAATTACAAGGATGAATAGTTTTCTTTTTGTCCAGTTGTTTGGTGCCTTATAGGTGTTACATTTTATGAAACTAAATCGGAATACATGGCTTAAAAATAAGACAGATCATTAAAAATTGTGCCTGAAAATGTTACAGATAGCATGGGATGTATGGAGTTGATCCTAGTTTAGAGTTGTCAGGGATCTGGGGCATCTGGGTGGCTCAGTCGGATAAGCGTCTGACTTCACCTCAGGTCATGACCTCATAGTTCATGGGTTCCAGCCATGCATCTGGTTGTGTGCTGACAGCTCAGAGCCTGGAACCTGCTTTGGATTCTGTGTCTCCCTCTCTCTCCACCTACTCAACTCGTGCTCTTTCTCTCGCTCTGTCAAAAATAAATAAACAGTAAAATAAATTTAAGAATTGTCTGGGATTTTACTGATGCTTCATCACAGAGAAAGAAACCAGCTTCTCAGACCGTGAAGGAAAAGCAGAAAATGGCCCATAGCTTTAGTATTAGTTGTATTATTAAGATTTTTCATTTTGCGGCAGTTTTAGCTGATTGTGGCCATTAAAAATCCTTTAGGTTCTACTTTTATGTGTTATCCCTTTTAGCAAGGGCCGTATGGACTGAGCCATTTCCACATTTTTGCAACATCATGTTTGAAAAGACTGTCTAATAAGTACAATTCGGAATTTCTTGTATCAAGAACTATATGATAAATTTCTTCTGTGAGTTTTTACCCAAAAACTTTTGATGTACATTCAAAATTATTATGTTTCCCTTTATATGTTAAAAGCGTGCAATTTATCATCATTTCTACTTTTATCTATATGACCAGGTCACTCACAGCTCACCCATGGTAACTCTATTTGCTTCTCTTACTTGTGCCAGGACTTACAAAATTGTGTTTCTGTGTGCACCACCCCATTGCCCCCTTTTATTATAGTTGCATAATACCTGAAACTCCTTTTGGGAGAAATTGGGAGTGTACGTTATAAATAGTGTTGCATCTCCACATATGACGGGACAGTATAAAAGTATGCAAATATATTCTGGGATCATCTTGTTAAGAGATGGAGTGATACTCTCACCCTCAACTCAAGAGAAAATTGTAAACCCTATAGTGCCCACAAAAGCAGCAGAACCTAATTATAATAGTAGCATTTTATTTTGCATGCATCTCATAAGAGAGACTTTGAAAAAGTCCAAATCTTTATTTTAGTTGCTTACTTTTTCTATAAATTTCAGGTTTATACATGTGTGTGTTGGCCTAACTGTGAAAACATTAAAACTGCAGTATTGATTTTTGCTTGCAAAAGAAATTCATAAACATAGAATAATTATTGAAATGTTTTTATTGAAGTGTAATTGACATACAGTGTTCTACAACGTTGATTCAACAATTCTATACATTAGTCACAAACAGAATCATCACTGAAATTTGTGTAGAAGAGAAAGCGATGAGCATGGTTTGGAAACTTGCAAAAAGACTAAAGCCAGAATCTTCCTCTTTGTTACTTTCTTACTCTTATGTACATTTGAACCCTAATCACAGGAGTTTATGGGGCTTAATTTTAACTATGAGAAAGAAACTAGAATAGGAACAGCTATTTAGAGGAGTGGGAAGTCTTGTAGATATTTCTTTCCCCAATCCCTAAAGAGTGTGGTGAGTTTTGCCTTTTCTTCTTTTTTTTTTTTTTATTAAAAAAAATTCTTTTTAATGTTTATTCATTTTTTGAGAGAAAGAGAGACAGGGCGTGAGTGAGGGAGGGGCAGAGAGAGAGGGAGACACAGAATCTGAGGTAGGTTTCGGGCTCCGAGCTGTCAGCACAGAGCCCAACACAGGGCTCAAACTCATGAACCATGAGATCATGACCCGGCCAAAGTCAGACGCCTAATGAACTGAGCCACCTAGGCACCCTGAATTTTGCCTTTTCATTCTTAGCCTTGTGTTTGGTCTTCATTAAGTAATGATTTCTCACTGACATTGGCGAAGTACTCTGCAGTTATAAACCAACTTTCATATATATCATCAGATTCAATGCTCACAGCAATTGCATCTATATCACCTGATTCAATCTTCATAATTATATGTTATTTAAGTTTTTAGTTAGAAAACTAAGTCTTCAGCAAGCTAGGATGTGAGTTGCCTGTTGCAAATTCACAACTTTGGATAGTGGTAGAGTCAGATCAAATCCATGCTGGGAATTCTACATCCTATATTCCCTCCATTTAATGGAACAAGATTTTGTAATGAAATTAACATCAGCAAAAGGTACAGAACAATGACTTAGTGACTATTATAAATGGCAGAAAGTATGGATCTCAATGAAATATAGATTCCAGGATCCCAAAAATGTTGATGAATTTACTCTCCATTAATTGTGAAATAAATACATTGGAGAGTGAGGAGATGTGGGTTTTGTTTCCAGAGTCATTACTGGCCAACTGTGTGCTTTGATAATTATTTTTGCTTCCTGACACTAATAATAATATTAATGCTTGCTCATACAAATCTTTGCTTCTCCGTACCTTATCTCTGTTTGATTCTTAACCTCATACAGAAGAGATTTTCATTCAATGTCTCATTCTTCTTTCCTTGACAGGTGTGATGTAAGAATTAATTAATTCTCTTAGTACCATTCAAATAGTTGTTTCTAATGGGTACTTTACTCCCCAGTTAACATGACACCCTGTCAGGACCCTGAGAGTGGGACAAAAAGAGGTGAAAGATGTAATGTATCCTTTTGGTTCTTAATAAAGGACGGTAGACTGAAAAACAAACAGCTGTGTGGTTTGCCAGCTGTCTGACAAACTGAAGGTCATGGCTGACAGAGTCTCTAAACCAATGCTTCTCAAACCTTTGTTTACATAAGACCTGCTTGAAAATGAGATGCAGATTCCCAGCCCCCACACCCCATTACATTTGTTAAGTCTAGGGTAAGATCAAAGAGGTTCATTTTAATAAGATTTCAGGTAATTCTGAGTCTAGGGTCACCAACCGTTCTGGTTTGCCCAGGACCACAGAATTTCCCAGGATTCAGGACTTTCAGGCTTAGGCAAACTGGGATGGTTGGCCACTCAGATTCCAGTGCAGGTGATTGACGTTTGCAATTTCTAAAATACTATAGTAATTTTGGCTTGCTTCCAAGAGTTTGGCCCAGTTCAAGACTAACAAGGAAAATCTGTTTTGGGCAATCTGGGGATTTGCAATTCTCCAAAGGTACACCTTGGATTACTTACTGCATATAGGTGAAGTAGAGATCTCTACATTTTAAGAAGATTCAGGGGTGCCTGGGTGGCTCAGTCGATTAAGTGTCCGACTTCGGCTCAGATCATGATCTCATGGTTCGTGAGTTCGAGCCCCGCGTCGGGCTCTGTGCTGACAGCTCAGAGCCTGGAGCCTGTTTCAGATTCTGTGTCTCCCTCTCTCTCTGACCCTCCCCCATTCATGCTCTGACTCTCTCTGTCTCAAAAATAAATAAACATTTAAAAAAAAATTTTAAAAAGAAGATTCAAAGGCAAACTAAAGTTTGATCATCATTGTCATTGAGTCTCAGAACCAGAGCTGTTTTTCTTGAGAACAAATGACATTACCGAACTAGCTTCTTTGACCATAAGAATGAAGATGGTTTGGGGTTTTGTTTTTGTTTTTGTTTAATGAATGAGGTCCCTTTTTTGACTGAAAAGACCTTGGCTGGCCCACCAGCAAGTTTGTCTCTGTCTTTAAGACAGTTGACATCAAACCTGCAAAAAAATTCAAATTATGATCATATTAAAACCCCAACAAATTTATAAATTCCTCTCTTTTATTTCCTGCTCCCTCCCATTTCTGTCTTTTTGTCTGTAAATACTATATCCTCTCTAGAAACAGAAAATTTTGAGCCGAGTGGAAAGGAATTTTAACTTCATTACCTTTCCGGACTGATGCAGATGATTTGGCCATAAGCAAAAGTCAGTTTTTTTTGGTTCGTATGCCATGAATTGTGGATATTAGGGGTGGAAACAGGCTATTAGATCATCAGTTCACTTTTCTCTCCAAGCAGCAATTAAATTTGTTTTCTTTTTCTCAGCTCACTTCTTGCTAAAAAAAAAAAAAAAAAAGAACATTTCAGCTCCTCCTCATGGAGTGTAAGCCCAAACAGATCACTTCTCTCTGAACATGTGCAGTGATGGAGAGGAGGAGGCAGGAAGGAAGCAGAGGAGAGAAGTGGGAATCACAGTTAACCTAACAGATGACTTTGGCTGCCCCCCTTCAGCTAATGTGAACAGTTTGGCAGTCAGATGTAGCTCTCTGAGAGACAACTGACGTTATTACACATCTTAAGCACATGCTCCAACTGCTAGTTTTAATACACAACTAATCTCAGATGAGTGTGCTGTTATCACAGTCCGGGATAACAGAGATACACCAAGAATTCCTTGCCAGGACTTAAGATGGGAATGAGAAAACTACAAAAACAAAAAATGTTAAAAAAATGAGCAAAACAAAGCAAACCACATTATAACTTTAGCCTTTAGGGATCATCTCCTTAAACTGTGTTGTAAAATCTCTCCACTCTTCATCTCAAGTACAGGAGACATATACATGCTATGTAAATGATTTCTTGCTTGTCTTCGAGAGGTTTCTTTTGTTTTTCTACTGCACTTCTTAATCTTTTTCCTTACCTGAGTATTAATTCAGAGTGAAGCTCCCCAAAGTGTCTGAGTTCTGGAGAGGGAGCAAAATATTGCAAAGCTCGATGAGATTTTGTGTCTGCACAATATGACTAAAACTTCCACATCCCCTAGAACGTTACAAAAACTACCAAGGTTGTCTTTCTTTTCTGGGCCCATTTTAGTACATTCTTTCACATCTCTTAACTACTTCAGTAGTTGGTCCTGACACTGCACATTTGAAGTTCTTTTACTGCATTTTGGTGGGATGCAAGGACACACATAACTGGCTTTTTCCCAGTTGGGAAGCTTGAATATAGGTGATCGTGTGCTTCAGAGATAAGTACGTAAGTCTTCTCTGACTGGGGGAGGTTTCTATTTTAGTAGACTGTTAAGTAGACAATGGGCATTGAGTTATGAGTTGATAAGTAGATGTGCTTACAACTAAAAATACCTAGCGAAACCACGGTTTGTGATTTCTCATTGCCTCTTTTGCTTATCATTATTGTTTGAATTTTGGCTTAGATTTGGATTTTCAGTTGGGTCTGTTAATTTTTAAGAATGGCTAACCTTGACAGTTAATTACATAAGCCCCTCCCTCTGCATTTGTTTCCATTTAAACAATTCACTAGGAACATCTTCAGAAATCTGAGACATGCTTCTAGGAAAAAACACTTAACACTGTGCAGATTCACAAACAAATAAGGCAGTTGCCAAAGTGCGGTTATCTTTTAGGGTCAGCACTGTGATTTTAATATGAAAACATAAAGACTTCCTGTCAGTTTTTGCTCAAAGGGCTGATTCAGTGAATAGCAAGTAAAGGAACAAATATAGATCTACTAAGCTGTGCTGTACTCCAAACTTTTAAAACCCCTTAGGGGCAAAAACCTGTCTCCTCTGTCATCATAGTGTCATGTTATTAGAGAAATGGCAAGGTCAAGGTTAGGACTAGTGAGGCTCAGATATCCTTGACTACAGGGAGAGAGAGATCATCCTTCAACAGGCTAAGGGGCACCAGCAATCAGCAAATTGGTGAGTTGCTTCTGGGTCGACATGTATACTCACAGTAATCATTAGCTTGTAGACATGATAAAGTTGACAGCTGTGACCATGTCTACTTTTTATGTTTCAGAAGGTTACTCCACTTCTCCAAGTTTTGTTCTGTTTTGTTTTGTTTTGTTTTACTTAATTTGTATTTTAAGCCATTGGATTAAAACAGGAGGCTCTTATTAAACCTGGTACAACTCATGATGTGTCCTATAGAAATCATTGAACTTGGCAGCCAGAAACTGTGACCAGGCCAAGGATGTGACTGAATTGAATAGGAAGATGCTGTGTATGCCTAACAGAGATATACTTCCCACCCAGGACCTTGGCAGCTGGAGGAGAGACGCTGAGGTGCAGGGAGTAGATGGCTATTTTGGAATTCAACAGACCTCAATTCTGCTTGTTCTTCAACTTACTAGCTATGAGGCCAGAAGGAAATCTCTTAACTTTTCTACTCTTGGTTTCTTCACCATACTAAATCTAATGAAATCTACCAGCAGGCATTTTTCAGAATATAGCTTAATCTAAAATTTATATGGAAATGCAAAACACCTGGAAACACTACAACAGTTTTTTAAAAGATGAATAAAGTAGGCGGAACAACTCACCCTGCTGTTAGGCTTTTTGGAGCTACGGTTAATCAAGACCGTGTGATATTGGAACAGAATAGACAACTCGGAAATAAAGCCAAAGAAACATGCCTGAGTCTTGACAAAGGTGCAAAAGTGAGTCAGTGAGGAAACGTAACATTTAAAAAAAAGTGGTGCTGGAGCAATTGGGCATCTGGGGGGGAAAACAGTATCTATGTAACTCTTACATCTTATATGAAAGCTCAGGGGCGCCTGGGTGGCTCAGTTGGTTAAGCATCCAACTTCGACTCAGGTCATGATCTCATGGTTTGTGAGCTTGAGTCCCGCATTGGGCTCTGTGCTGACAGCCCAGAGCCTGGAGCCTGCTTCAGATTCTGTGCCTCCCTCTCTCTCTCTGCCCCTTCTCTGCTTGTGCTCTGTCTCTGTGTCTCTCTCTCTCTCTCTCTCTCTTTCTCAAAAATAAATAAACATTAAAAAAGTTAATTCAGGGGTGCCTGCGTAACTCAGTTGGTTAGCGTCCAACTTCGGCTCAAGTCATGATTGTAGTTCATGAACTCGAGCCCCACATTAGGCTCTGTGCTGACAATGCAGAGCCTGCTTGGGATTCTCTCTCTGTCTCTCTCTGTCTCTCTCTCTCTCTCTCTGCCCCCTGTTCTCATGAACGCTCTCTCTCTTAAATAAGTTTAAATAATTCAAAATTGACCACAGACTTAAATGTAAAATATAAAAATATAGAACTTGAGGAAAAAACATAGGAGAAAATTATCAGGATGTAGGACTAGGTGAAGTTTTAGACTTGACGTGGTATGATCTATAAAAGGAAACACTCATAAATTGAGCCTTGTCAAAACCGAAAACGTGTACTCTGCTAAAGTGTCTTGACTAGTGGTGGTCATCTGAATCTACACACATAAGAAACACAAACATATACCAAATGAGTGCATTTAAAACTGGTGAAATCTGAATACGTTTAGTGGACTGTATAAATGTCAATTTCTTGGTCATGATGGGAAATGTAGTTTGTTGAGATGTTACTACTGGAAAAAACTGAACAAAGAGTACGTGGGACCTCCCTGTACATTTTTGCAATTTCCTCTGAATCTCTAATTATTTCAAGATAAAAATATTTCAGAAAAAAAAAAAAAGAGCTATAAAGACCTCACACCCACCCCAGGTCTTCTATTTTGTAATTTAACCTACTATCTGACAAAACTAAGTTTTTGCTTACGACTGTTTCCTTCCCATCCAAAGTGGAGTCAACAAGATGTTAGAAGATAAGGGTAATGAAGGCCACCTGAGACTTCCCAAGAGCCTGTAGCCCACGATCTTTTATAGCAATGGTATCAATAGAAGAATAGAAGGTGGAACTCTAGGGGGATTCTACAAAACAGCAGCTCCCAAACTTGAGCATATATCTTATTCACCAGAGGGCTTGTGAAGACACAGATTTCTGTGTCCCAGTGTCAGAGTTTCTGATCAGTAAGTTGGAGTTTTGGCGGGGGTGGGGGGGCAGTACTCAAGAATGTTCATTTCTAGCGAGTCCCCATGTGATGTCAACGCCCATGCTGATGCTGCTGGTCAGTAGATCATACTTTAAAAACCACTGCCACAGAACATCTAAGAGTAGCAAGTTTAAATCCTCCCAAGAAACTTGCAGGTAGAATGAAATAAATTAAGAATTCTCTCTATTTATATCTTTTTATTTGTACAGGGTTTCCCCCCCCCCCCCTCTCAATATGTTGGCTAATAAAAGCGTTCTTTGGTTCTTCATCTGTGTGGGCTCAAGAGTATGCCACTGAGTTAATTTACAAAGCCTCTGGTGGCACATCTGTCACATTCTCAGAAAATATTATCCCAGAAAAATCCATCAACACAACACATAAGCCCCTAAATGTGCTGCACAATTGGCATGCAAGAGAGTGAAAGAAACCAATGAAATGCAAAAAGTGCTCTATTCAGAGGCCTCAAAATGAATTAAAAAGTTAAATCCCATAACAGAATATGGGACTCCATTAGGGGTTCATTTTTATGGGTTTCTTTAATGGGTTTCCAAAATAGAAATGCTGTCCTAGGCAGAACATTGTCATGATAAGTTGCTCACGCTTTGGAGTCAAATGCCCCACTTCTTTTTTTCCCCGGTGTTGTCTATGCTACTTTTAAATTGGTCAAGGCGGGGCGCCTGGGTGGCGCAGTCGGTTAAGCGTCCGACTTCAGCCAGGTCACGATCTCGCGGTCCGTGAGTTCGAGCCCCGCATCGGGCTCTGGGCTGATGGCTCAGAGCCTGGAGCCTGTTTCCAATTCTGTGTCTCCCTCTCTCTCTGCCCCTCCCCCGTTCATGCTCTGTCTCTCTCTGTCCCAAAAAAAATAAATAAACGTTGAAAAAATAAATAAATTATAAATTGGTCAAGGCAACTAATGTAAGCGCCCGTTTCCCCACATATAAAAAGACTATAGTAATTCCTAAATCGTAGGAATTATTAGCAGAATTAATATGAACATTAAATGAATTAATATGAACATTAATATAACCTCATCTAAAACAATTAGCACATTGCCTGACCCTTAAATTCTCAATAAATAGTTGTGCAGCCATGATGTTTAGAAGGATGGAGATGATGATGGTTATTAGTAATCTTATTTGTTGATCATATTTTGGCAGGGATCCTCCGTAACAGAAAACTGTAACAATCATCATCATTGCCATTAGTTGTCATTTTATTGAGCAATTACTATGTGTCCCATTTTCCATGACAGGAGCTTTTTTTTTTCATATTAATTTTTACAACCAGCTTATGGGATGGGTAATGCCATATAAAAAGAAAACAAAACTTAAAGAGTCTAGTATATTCCTCAAGGCGAGTTGCCCAATGTATTAGTTTCCTAGGGCTCTGTAACAAAGTGCCACAATTAAGTGGCTTAAACAACAGAACTTTATTCTCTCATAGTTCAGGAGTCCTCACCTCTGAAATCAAGGTATCAGCACAGTTTGTTAATTCTGAGGGCCAAGAGAGAAAGATCTGTGCCAGGCCCTCTTCTCTCTGTGCCTCTTCATGTTGTCTTTCCTAAATACATTCTGGTTGTGTGTCCAGAATTCCCCTTTTGCAAAGGACCCACCCTAGGGAACTCATTTTAACGTGATTACCTCTGAGAAGACACTGTCTCCAAATAAAATTACAGTCCAAGGTGCTAGGGGTTAGGACTCTAACATTAGTCATTTATCAGGGGACAGAATTCCACCATAACACCCATGTAAGTCAGTGGTCAGGCTGAGATTTGAACCCCATTTCACAGGCAATGAATGCTCTGGACTGAATGTTTGCATCCCCCTAAAATTCACATGTTGAAGACCATGGAGGGTAGAGTCCCACGATAGGATTAGTGCACGTGTAAGAAGAGGTGGCTGTCAAAGTCCTCTCTCTCCCAATCGTGTGAGGATAGAGCAAGAAGGTGGCCATCTGCACACCACAAAGCAGACTCCCACCAGATAGTGAATCTGCTGTCACCTTGATCCTGGACTCGGTAGCTTCTAGAACTCAGAGAATAAATGTTTGTTACTTAAGCCACCCAGTTGATGGTATTTTGTCATAGCAGCCAGAGCTAAGATAGGAAATATACTGCATTGCCTTCTGTTACGGGACTTTAAGGGGATATGAATCTCATTGGCAGTGTTACAATCCGTGTTACAGACATGTTGTTGTTTTTCTTCATATACTGCCGACTTTTTATGAGATACATAAAACTTATAAGAAAACATAGATTTGCTCTCTTCATAATCCACTTGTTGGCAAGGTCCCTACAATAAGTCATGTTCAGATCATTCTGTGGGAACTTGGAAGGGAAGGAGAAGTAGTTTCTTTGTGTCTATTTTTAGAAATTCATTAGTCTGAAGTCTAAATAATGAGCCTTGGTATAAGACAAAACCAGTCAAAAGTGATGTAGACTAGTTGTTTCTAGGAAACGCACTGAAGCAGAAACTAAACTTAAGAAGTGGGATAGAACTGTCAGAGTCCACATGCACCTGGAGATCAAGGAGATTCTGTTATTCAGGCTATTACAGTTAATGGGGGAATACCTCAAAAAAAAATAATAAGATGATGTGGAGTCTTACAGATATTAGAGATTGGGGGAAGGCGGCATTTCTCAACTGCTTCTCTTTTCTAGGAGCACGGGGATTAGGTAATGCTCAACATTATCAGTTCCTCCTTTTGTTCAAGATGAACGAATGTCATTCAACCCTGAACAACTCAGGTTATTCTCATAAACCTCTTGAGTGAGGCTAACGAGGGTCTAGGAAATAGTGTCTTAAAAATTCTTGTTGGCACAATGCCTGTTTAGAGATGGTGGTAAAAGTCAGTTGTTTCAGAGTCCTGAAGATCGGGCTCCTTAAAAGAGAGATACTTGAAGTAAGAAATATTAATGTCAAAGATTATATAAAGGAAAAGAGACAAGAGTTGAACCCTGGGGGTGCCAGGCGTTGATGGAGGCAAATCTTTTCAGTTATGAGCACCCTTCACTGAGGCTCTTGGTGATGTTGCCTACTCTTTCTCAGCTCTCATGTAAGAGAATGTGTGACCTGAGCTTTTCACTGGGCTTTACTAGTGGCCCTGACAGTGGCTCATCTTGGGGTAGATCCACCCTACGCATGATCTATTGTAGCTGTGAGTCCTTCCATGTTCATTTAAGTTGAACTTCAGCTTTTAAGATTCTTCAGATCTTAGAGAAAAGGGCTATCTACCAGGCAACTTAGAATCCCAATAGGATTTTAGTTTTAGTTCTTCTTGGTGATGCTGAGTCAGGGAAAGGGAGAAAAATTGGAAATGTTAGTTTGGAGGGTTTTTGCCAGATACTGACGGAAATGGGATGGTTGACAAATCTGGTCGATAGATGATTTGGTCAAAGTAGCAGAATCCAGTGCAGTTTATACCTAGCTACCAAAACCGGTTTTTGCACAGATGGGAAGGAAGTTATTTAAATCTTTCTAGACGAGTCAGAGTTTGCATATCTATCAGTGACCTGCAATTTATAAAAGATGCAAATAGCTCAAAGGCAACAAACATGTCTACAATCTGATAAACTGGAAGGGTGTGCTATGGTTTCTACTGAAACAAAAAATTTATTTCTACAGTCACCTCTCTTTTGATCAAAGATATTCTCAAAAATTATTGTTGATCACAAAATAAGGCTGCTCTTATCTGATTTGGCCTGGTTATTTACATAGGTGCAGCAAGAATGATAACTTCCATATAGGGTTTCTTGTATTAGCTTTTATGGAAGTTTTTATAAGGAATCTTAGATTGGATTTTTATAAACCTCTTGAGACTAGGAAACTAAGTGAAGAGTTCATCAATAGATTTCACCTATAGTATGTATAAGTTTGGATGAACTCCTTTCTCCTGGAGGTCCGCTAAATATCTCAATTTTCCTGGGCCTGCCAAGAAGTGACCTTCCACACTCACCTGTAAAGCTAGGAACCCTGTAAATGAGGTGTCTGGTCATTAACATGGCTGCATAAAGTCAACTTTTTTTAAAAGTGCCTCGTCATATATGTGATTACATGAGTATCTTCTCAAACATTTTAGGCAATACCATGGTTACATGCCTAATGCTTCCAATATGCCCTGCTAACAAGGAAAAGAGATTCATATTGAATCCATGCAAATAACTAAGGTGTCATGAAAATAAGAATATTCCAAGGAGTTTCTGAATTCTGCAACAGGCAGGCAGGAAGAAAAAGATACCATTTACAAAGCTTCATTTCTCTTTACAAAAGCATATAGTATTGAATTGTTATGAATTACAGGTAGCTTTAGAGAAAGAGGTACCCTGTCTCCAGAAAACAGACCATTAAAACATCGACAGTATTCAAGAATCTGCAGTCATCCCTTATCATTTTGTTTGGGCCTTTGTAATACTTCTGCTCCATCATGGCTTAGCAGTCTCACAAGCACATTGACTTCTCCACCAGGGTTCTGGAAATCTTGCCTCAGTCCTCTGGTATGGTGTCCAGGCTGTTTAAGCAATGTCATCAGAAGGTTCTGCCTCAAATCAAAAGGAACCTAGCATGGCCCTTTTCCATAGGGCTCTGACACAATCGTTCGCTGAAGACAGCGTGCTCTAGCCTGTATGTAGCTGATTTGTAAGAGCTTTCATGGAAGCACCAAAGTAAAGCAGAATGTGTCTATGGATGACAAAAGGCTTAACATGATGGTGGCTAACATCTTATTGATAATTTTTGAAAGCAAAAGATCTGATAAGGGTTCATTGCAAGCATCCCCAATTGAACACCACTGGCTTAGAAGATGTGAGTTTCAAATATACAAAGTAAAGCTGTGACCAAATTAACATTTTAAAAATAACTGAAACCCTGACTGGTTACAACTATGCTTGCTGTTTACTATCCGGCAGTGTAGCACCAGGACTCAGATGAATGGAAACATAAGCAGGAAGGCCATTGATGATCCCCTAGGATCTCCCCATACAGCACACAATTTCTGAAATATTTACAGTTATGACATTTTGCTTCTGTAGGGAAAGCCAAGTGTAGCTTCTGATTCGACAGGGACTCTCTGCAGCTCATCAGTAGCAACATACCAAAGAAACCTAATTTGTTTTACCATCTCTCTTTTTACAAGGTGCTCTAACAAAACACTTGTGATTCCCAGGAAGCCCTTGGAATGTTTCAAAGACAGTTTTAGATGCAAGAGATATCACGTAGGAATCAGTTTTGGGAAAAGAAAATCTCAAAAGTTGTCAGAAGATTTGAACATCTGATTAAGACAAGATCATGGGTTCCTGAGGCTGGGGCAATACTTGGCTACCTGTTTAAAATGACAGTAAAAGATTTTAAACATCTACACACAGAGTAACATGATTGTAAAGAATCTGAGCTTTTTCTTTTGTTAAATAATATGTATGTATGTATGTATGTATGTATGTATGTATGTATGTATTTTTGAGAGAGAGAGAGAGAGAGGCAGAGAGAGAGGGAGGACAGGGAATCCCAAGCAGGCTCCATGCTGTGCTGTCAGCACAGAGCCCAATGCGGTGCTCAAAGTCACGAACAGTGAGATCATGACCTGAGCCAAAATTGAGAGTCAGACGCTTAATGGACTCAGCTACCCAGGTGCCCCTAGAATCTTAGCTTTTTCCAAAGTAAGACTTTGTTCTCTTAGATAATCAATGACATGATACAGGTAACATAATACAGAAAATTATTCTAAGACACAGAATCTTTGCCTCCTAGCGAGATTATTCTGAAGATAAAGGACAACATTTACAACCTGTTGTTAAGAGTAGACTAATAATCGAGGGAAAAGTTTGTCTTTTTAACAGACTGAAAAACAAATTCTGCTTTGTATCAGTATAGTAGTTGATATTAAAGCTCTTTTTGAAAATCTTATAAATGAATCCATCAGACCCTAGCCAGCTTTGACTACAGCGAATTAAGTTCCTTTTCTGCAAGCTTTCTTATAACTCTCTGCCTTCATTCTGGTATTGTCCTACACATTAACAACTAACCATTTGACTTTAGGATAGTTACTCTTTTTTTTCCTGAACAAAAACACATCCCACAAATCTTGCATACAAAGTTGAACTGCTCTGCCACTATTTATCTTAGTTAGAGGTTCATTCACACATATTGATTATAATTTTAAACCACAGTAACATTTATTTCACAGAGGGGAAAAAGGGGATGGATAGTTGTGAAGTGTCTGTGATGCACGAGCATTTTGTAGCAGACCAGCAGAGCTCATGAATACACATCTCACAACTCTTAATAATGATTCACATCCCCTACGGTACAACTTTACAAAATGGTAAGAAGGAACACACTTATTAACAGACCCAACTATTATCTAGCCTGTGTAATACATAGGAATGAAAGGGAGAAAGCATATAAACTTAAAATGATGCTTAGTGGTCAGTATTTCAGTATTCAGTCTTACTTAGAAGTGGACATCCACTAATTAGCTCAGCTTAGTATCAGTGCAGTATTGAGTAACTCAGTTTTGTATCAAATTTCTTAATCTTTGGAAATTTTTGAAATACTTTATATAAATTATTATTTCTAATTTTTTAAAATGTTTTTATTTATTTTTGAGAGACAGAGAGACAGCATGAACAGGGGAGGAGCAGACAGAGAGGGAGACACAGAATCTGAAGCAGGCTCCAGGCTCTGGGCTGTCAGCACAGAACCCGACACAGAGCTCAAACTCACAGACTGTGAGAGCATGACCTGAGCTGAAGCTGGACGCTTAACTGACTGAGCCACCTAGGCGCCCCTATAAATGATTATTTCTAAAACAATTAGAAGAGAGCTCTTTTAAGAGATTTTACAATGTAATTTGCTAATGCTATCCTGAGACAAGGAAATATTACCTACTCACCAATAAGAGGTCAAATCCTTTCTGAGTTATAGACATAGACATGCAAACAGACTAAGAGTTTAGTTTCAACTGGAAAATTTAAGCCATGGGTGAAGAGTAAACACAGAATCACAAAAGTCACTGGTCCATGTCAAAGAGCTGTTTGCTTCCCCGTGGGTATGAATCTTAATTAATTTTAGCTCAAAACAGACAAAATAGACAAACAGAAAAGTGTAACAAACAAAATTCTCTGTTGTCTTTCACCTAAGAGAGACAAGATCTTTATAGATCATTAGTCCTTTTACAGAGATCACCAAATGGCCAGACGACAAATTAATTAATTAATTAATTAAGAGTGTGTGACTGGGGGAGGGGCAGAAGGCGAGGGAGAGAGAATCTTAAGCAGGTTCCACACGCATCCCAGAGCCCAATGTGGAACTCAATCTCAGGACCTGAGCCGAAATCAAGCTACCTAAGCTTAACCAACTCAGTCACCCAGGTGCCCCTAAACCACAAAATTAGAAGAAGCTAGCACCAGAAAACAAATGAGTACTGAAAAGGAATAAAAATCAAATCTTTGTCATGCTGCCAGTGGACAAGAGCCCATATCACAGGATCAGGAATTTGATTCATCACTGGGTCCTTGGACCAGGAATGAAGGGCAGTGGGTCCTGAGAGGCCGCATTACTTGACTGGAGTAAACAAGGATCAGAGTGTAAGAACCAATCTATCCAAGTTATGGCACCAAATTGATAAGATACACCAGCCAATTAAACTATTGCAATAGGGAAACTATTCAAACTATTGCAATAGGGAAAATATTCTTTAATGGTGAATGCCTTGAAGAAAAGGGAGGGGGCCTGGGGTTTTGCGGAAGCAGGTAAACAAGGAAGGCATCTACAAGTCCTGTGGAAGTCATGAGGAAAGGTGGAGATGGGTCTTGTCTCAACATGTGAGAACAGGTGTGTCCTTTGCAGCTAGTCGTTTGCTAGAACACAAAGGCTTCAGAGATCTCTTAATCATTGCTATTTTCCAGGAGCGCAGGACTCAGATAATGGCCAACATTTCCAGTGTCTTTTATCTTGTCTTTCAAACTGTTCTTTTTGAGGCTATAAGAAATTGTGTTTATCATTCTCTTTGATTGATTCCATAAAATAGATGACATGACACATCTGAGTTCCACTACATTTTAGTCATTTACTGTGTAACGTGGTCTCGAGGAAGTTTTTACCTTGTCATTCCAGGAAAGCAACAAAGTGACATCTTTTGGAGATGGTCTAGTATTTGACCAGAGGCAAAGAAGAGATCTGTCTAAGGTTGATATCCACAGTCCAAAATGCGTTCATCATTTCCTATGCGTGTGTTCATGTAATTCTCTCAATAGTTTAATGATTGTCGTAACACACAACTTTATTGTATATGATGCACACGGACATTTTGTATTCTATTTTCTAATGTTTTTAAGCTGGCAGTGACTCATTAAAATTGATTCCCACTATGGGGCACCTGGGTGGCTCAGTCGGTTAAGTATCTCACTCTTCTTGGTTTTGGCTCAGGTCATGATCTTGCAGTTTGTGGATTCAAGCCATGGAGCCTGCTTGGGATTCTCCCTCTCCCTGCCCCTCCCCTGCTTGCACTCTCTCTCTCTCTCAAAACAAATAAATAAACTTCAAAAAAATTGATTCCCATGAATGCATTGCAAAGCAGTTTGAAGTATGCTGACTATAATATCTTCTAAAATTACTTATGTTTATTATAAAAATAATTTAGCCATCTTTCAAAAAATTTGCTACTATCATTTTTGTGGGTTTGTTTTTTTTTGTTTTTTTTTTTTTAATTTTTTTATTTTTGGGACAGAGAGAGACAGAGCATGAACGGGGGAGGGGCAGAGAGAGAGGGAGACACAGAATCGGAAACAGGCTCCAGGCTCCGAGCCATCAGCCCAGAGCCTGACGCGGGGCTCGAACTCCCGGACCGCGAGATCGTGACCTGGCTGAAGTCGGACGCCTAACCGACTGCGCCACCCAGGCGCCCCCGTGGGTTTGTTTTTTAAAAACAGGTATGTTGCTTTACATCCTTTTCCACATGAAAGGTGGCAAAGTCCCAAGCGTATTTTGATAGGTCAGCAGCTTCCGGTCTCAATTTTGGTATTGAGAGAAACTATGACATTGTAGTTCGCAGATTATGCGTAGCCAGTCTTTATTCAACAAATATTGAATGCCTTTTGGATTCAGGAATGATGGTAGGCAACTGAAGACAAATAAGAAAGGCCAAGTTCCTACTGAGATGAATCTTTCCCTCTAATACAGAAAAAAAAAAAAAAAACATTGTCAGATCTCTTTTATTGAAAAATACAGACTTTTTCCTTCTCATATTCTAATTCTCTTTTTTTTTTTAGTACAGGAATTTTTTTATAATTCCAGTAAAGTTAACATATAGTGTTATATTAGTTTCAGATATACCATACAGTGATCCAACGTTTACATACATCACCTGGTGCTCATTGTGACAAGTGACCTCCTCAATTCCCATAACCTATTCAACCCATCCACCCAACCCACCTCCCCTCTGGTAACCATGAGTTGTCCCTGTATAGCTAAGAGTCTGTTTCTTGGTTTGTCCCTTTCCTTTTTTTTTTTTTTTTTTTTTTTACCTTTTGCTCAGTTTTTGTTTGTTTCTTAAATTTCACAATGAGTGACATCACATGGTATTTGTCTTTCTGTGACTGACTTATTTCACTTAGCATTATACTCTCAAGTTCCATCCATGTCATTGCAAATGGCAAGATTTCATTTTTTATGGCCCAGTAATATTCCATTGTGTATTTATATCACATCTTCTTTATCAATTCTTCTATCAGTTGGACATGGGCTGCTTCCATAACTTGGCTGTTATAAATAACACTGCTGTAAACTAAGTGTGCATGTATTCCTTTGAACTAGTATTTTTGTATTCTTTGGGTAAATAGTAGTAGAATTACAGGATCATGGGATAATTCTATCTTTACTTGAGAAATCTCCACGCTGTTTTCCACAGTGGTTGTACTAGTTTATATTCCCACCAATAGAGCAAGAGGGTTCCTTTTCCTCCACATCCTCTCCAATACTTGTTGTTTGTTGAGTTTTTGATTTTAGCCATTCTGACCGGTGTGAGGTGATGGACTTTGGTTTGCATTTCCCTGATGATGAGTGATGTTGAGCATCTTTTCATGTGTCTGCTAGCCATCTGTATGTCTTCTTTGGAGATATGTCTGTTCATGTCTTCTGCCCATTTTTTAATTGGATTATTATTTTTTTTTTTTAATTTTTTTTTTTCAACGTTTTTTATTTATTTTTGGGACAGAGAGAGACAGAGCATGAACGGGGGAGGGGCAGAGAGAGAGGGAGACACAGAATCGGAAACAGGCTCCAGGCTCTGAGCCATCAGCCCAGAGCCTGACGCGGGGCTCGAACTCACGGACCGCGAGATCGTGACCTGGCTGAAGTCGGACGCTTAACCGACTGCGCCACCCAGGCGCCCCTAATTGGATTATTTATTTTGGAGGTGTTGAGGTGTACTATGGGTATTAATCCTTTATCGTGTATGTCATTTGCAATATCTTCTCCTCAGTATGTTGCCTTTTGGTTTTGTTGATTGTTTCCTTTGTGCAGAAGCTTTTTATTTTGATGTAATCCCAATAGTTTATTTTTGGTTTTATTTCCCTTGCCACAGGAGATATAACTAGAAAAATATTTCTACAGCCTAATGTCAGAGATATTACTGCCTGTGCTCTCTTCTAGGATATTTACGGTTTTAGGTCTCACATTTATGCCTTTAATCCATTTTGGGCTTCTGTGTATGATGTAGGAAAGTAGTTTTTTTTTTTTTTTCTTTTACACGTACCTGACCAATCTTCCCAACACCATTTGTTGAAGATACTGTCTTCTTCCCATTTCATATTTTATTCCTGCTTTGTCAAAGATTAATTGATGGTATAATTATGGGTTTGTTTCTGGGCTTTTTATTCTGTTCTATTGATCTATATGCCTATTTTTGTGCCAGTGCCATGCTGTTTTGATTACTACAGTTTTGTAATATAACTTGAAGTCTGCAATTGTGGTACCTCCAGCTTTGTTTGTTTTTCAAAATTGCTTTGGCTATTCAGGGTCTTTTGTGGTTCTATATAAATTTAAATTTTTTTCACAGTTCTGTGAAAAATGTTGGTATTTTTATAGGGATTACACTAAATCTGTAGATTGCTTTGGGTAGTGCAGACATTTTAACAATATTTGTTCTTCCAATCATGAGCATGGAATGTCTTTCCATTTCTTTGTGTCACCTTAAATCTCTTTCATCAGTGTTTTACAGTTTTCAGAGTACTGGTGTTTCATCTCTTCGGTTAGATTTATTCCTAGTTATCTTATTATTTTTGGTACAGTTGTCAATGGGATTGTTTTCTTACTTTCTCTTTTTTCTGCTTCATTATTAGTGTTTAGAAATGCAATGGATTTCTGCACATTTATCAGTTCTAGCAGTTTTTTGGTGGTGTCTTTAGGGTTTTCTATCTACACTATCATGTCATCTGAAAATAGTGGAAGTTTTATTTCTTTCCTACCAAGTTGGATGCTTTTCATTTCTTTTTGTTGTCTGATTGCTGTGGCTGGGACTTCCAATACTGTGTTGAATAAAAGTGGTGAGAGAGGACATCCTTGTATTGTTGCTGACCTTAGGTGGAAAGCTCACAGTTTTTCCCCATTAACTATGATGTTTGCTGTGGGTTTTTCATATACGGCCTTTATTATATTGAGGTATATTCCCTGCAAACATATTTGTTGAGATCTTTTATCATGAATGGATGTTGTACTATGTCAAATGTTTTTTTTTCTGCATCTATTGAGATGATCATATAATTTTTATCCTTTCTTTTATTGAGGTGATGTATCAAGTTGATTGATTTGTGAATACTGAACCACCCTTGCATTCCTGGAATGCACATGATCCACTTGATCATGGTGAATGATTTTTTTTAAGGTATCATTGGATTCTGTTTGCTAGTATTTTGTTGAGGATTTTTGCTTCTATGTTCATCATAGATATTGTCCTGTAGCCTCCCTTTTTTGTGGTGTCTTTATCTGGTTTTGGTATCAGGGTGATACTCCCGTCACAGAAGTAAATTGGAAGTTTTCCTTCTTCTATTTTTTAGAATAGCTTCAGTAGAATAGGTACTAACTCTTCTTTAAATGTTTGGTAGAATTCACCTGTAAAGCTATATTGTCCTGGATTTTTGTTTGTTGGGTGTTTTTGAATGCTAGTTCAATCTCCTTGCTGGTAATTAGTCTGTTAGAATTTTCTATTTCGTCCTGCTTCAGTTTTGGTAGTTCATATGTTTCTAGGGATTTATCCGTTTCTTCTAAGTTGTCTGATTTTTTTGTAATATTCTCTTAAAGTTGTTCGCATTTCTGTGGTGTTGGTTATTTCTCCTCTTTCATTGATAATTTTGTTTATTTGAGCCTTTCTCTCTCTCTCTCTCTCTCTCTCTCTCTCTCTCTGTCTTTGATGAGTCTAGTTGGAGGTTTATCAATTTTTTTTTTTATCTTTTCAAAGAACCAGCTCCTGGTTTCATTGATTTGTTTTATTATATATATATTTTTTTTCTTTTCTTTTTTTTCTTTTTTTTTTATTTATATATGAAATTTATTGTCAAATTGGTTTCCATACAACACCCAGTGCTCATCCCAAAAGGTGCCCTCCTCAATACCCATCACCCACCCTCCCCTCCCTCCCACCCCCCATCAACCCTCAGTTTGTTCTCAGTTCTCAACAGTCTCTTATGCTTTGGCTCTCTCCCACTCTAACCTCTTTTTTTTTTTTTTTCCTTCCCCTCCCCCATGGGTTCCTGCTAAGCCTCTCAGGATCCACATAAGAGTGAAACCATATGGTATCTGTCTTTCTCTGTATGGCTTATTTCACTTAGCATCACACTCTCCAGTTCCATCCACGTTGCTACAAAAGGCCATATTTCATTTTTTCTCATTGCCACGTAGTATTCCATTGTGTATATAAACCACAATTTCGTTATCCATTCATCAGTTGATGGACATTTAGGCTCTTTCCATAATTTGGCTATTGTTGAGAGTGCTGCTATGAACATTGGGGTACAAGTGCCCCTATGCATCAGTACTACTGTGTCCCTTGGATAAATTCCTAGCAGTGCTATTGCTGGGTCATAGGGTAGGTCTATTTTTAATTTTCTCAGGAACCTCCATACTGCTTTCCAGAGCGGCTGCACCAATTTGCATTCCCACCAACAGTGCAAGAGGGTTCCCGTTTCTCCACATCCTCTCCAGCATCTATAGTCTCCTGATTTGTTCATTTTGGCCACTCTGACTGGCGTGAGGTGATACCTGAGTGTGGTTTTGATTTGTATTTCCCTGATAAGGAGCGACGCTGAACATCTTTTCATGTGCCTGTTGGCCATCCGGATGTCTTCTTTAGAGAAGTGTCTATTCATGTTTTCTGCCCATTTCTTCACTGGGTTATTTGCTTTTCGGGTGTGGAGTTTGGTGAGCTCTTTATAGATTTTGGATACTAGCCCTTTGTCCGATATGTCATTTGCAAATATCTTTTCCCATTCCGTTGGTTGCCTTTTAGTTTTGTTGGTTGTTTCCTTTGCTGTGCAGAAGCTTTTTATCTTCATAAGGTCCCAGTAATTCACTTTTGCTTTTAATTCCCTTGCCTTTGGGGATGTATCAAGTAAGAGATTGCTACGGCTGAGGTCAGAGAGGTCTTTTCCTGCTTTCTCCTCTAAGGTTTTGATGCTTTCCTGTCTCACATTCAGGTCCTTTATCCATTTTGAGTTTATTTTTGTGAATGGTGTGAGAAAGTGGTCTAGTTTCAACCTTCTGCATGTTGCTGTCTAGTTCTCCCAGCACCATTTGTTAAAGAGACTGTCTTTTTTCCATTGGATGTTCTTTCCTGCTTTGTCAAAGATGAGTTGGCCATACGTTTGTGGGTCTAGTTCTGGGGTTTCTATTCTATTCCATTGGTCTATGTGTCTGTTTTTGTGCCAATACCATGCTGTCTTGATGATGACAGCTTTGTAGTAGGGCTAAAGTCTGGGATTGTGATGCCTCCTGCTTTGGTCTTCTTCTTCAAAATTACTTTGGCTATTCGGGGCCTTTTGTGGTTCCATATGAATTTTAGGATTGCTTGTTCTAGTTTCGAGAAGAATGCTGGTGCAATTTTGATTGGGATTGCATTGAATGTGTAGATAGCTTTGGGTAGTATTGACATTTTGACAATATTTATTCTTCCAATCCATGAGCAGGGAATGTCTTTCCATTTCTTTAAATCTTCTTCAATTACCTTCATAAGCTTTCTATAGTTTTCAGCATACAGATCCTTTACATCTTTGGTTAGATTTATTCCTAGGTATTTTATGCTTCTTGGTGCAATTGTGAATGGGATCAGTTTCTTTATTTGTCTTTCTGTTGCTTCATTGTTAGTGTATAAGAATGCAACTGATTTCTGTACATTGATTTTGTATCCTGCAACTTTGCTGAATTCATGTATCAGTTCTAGCAGACTTTTGGTGGAGTCTATCGGATTTTCCATGTATAATATCATGTCATCTGCAAAAAGCGAAAGCTTGACTTCATCTTTGCCAATTTGGATGCCTTTGATTTCCTTTTGTTGTCTGATTGCTGATGCTAGAACTTCCAGCACTATGTTAAACAACAGCGGTGAGAGTGGGCATCCCTGTCGTGTTCCTGATCTCAGGGAAAAAGCTCTCAGTTTTTCCCCGTTGAGGATGATGTTAGCTGTGGGCTTTTCATAAATGGCTTTTATGATCTTTAAGTATGTTCCTTCTATCCCGACTTTCTCAAGGGTTTTTATTAAGAAAGGGTGCTGGATTTTGTCAAAGGCCTTTTCTGCATCGATTGACAGGATCATATGGTTCTTCTCTTTTTTTTTGTTAATGTGATGTATCACGTTGATTGATTTGCGAATGTTGAACCAGCCCTGCATCCCAGGAATGAATCCCACTTGATCATGGTGAATAATTCTTTTTATGTGCCGTTGAATTCGATTTGCTAGTATCTTATTGAGAATTTTTGCATCCATATTCATCAGGGATATTGGCCTGTAGTTCTCTTTTTTTACTGGGTCTCTGTCTGGTTTAGGAATCAAAGTAATACTGGCTTCGTAGAATGAGTCTGGAAGTTTTCCTTCCCTTTCTATTTCTTGGAATAGCTTGAGAAGGATAGGTCTTATCTCTGCTTTAAACGTCTGGTAGAACTCCCCTGGGAAGCCATCTGGTCCTGGACTCTTATTTGTTGGGAGATTTTTGATAACCGATTCAATTTCTTCGCTGGTTATGGGTCTGTTCAAGCTTTCTATTTCCTCCTGATTGAGTTTTGGAAGAGTGTGGGTGTTCAGGAATTTGTCCATTTATTCCAGGTTGTCCAATTTGTTGGCATATAATTTTTCATAGTATTCCCTGATAATTGTTTGTATCTCTGAGGGATTGGTTGTAATAATTCCATTTTCATTCATGATTTTATCTATTTGGGTCATCTCCCTTTTCTTTTTGAGAAGCCTGGCTAGAGGTTTGTCAATTTTGTTTATTTTTTCAGAAAACCAACTCTTGGTTTCGTTGATCTGCTCTACAGTTTTTTTAGATTCTATATTGTTTATTTCTGCTCTGATCTTTATTATTTCTCTTCTTCTGCTGGGTTTAGGCTGCCTTTGCTGTTCTGCTTCTATTTCCTTTAGGTGTGCTGTTAGATTTTGTATTTGGGATTTTTCTTGTTTCTTGAGATAGGCCTGGATTGCAATGTATTTTCCTCTCAGGACTGCCTTCGCTGCGTCCCAAAGCGTTTGGATTGTTGTATTTTCATTTTCGTTTGTTTCCATATATTTTTTAATTTCTTCTCTAATTGCCTGGTTGACCCACTCATTCGTTAGTAGGGTGTTCTTTAACCTCCATGCTTTTGGAGGTTTTCCAGACTTTTTTCTGTGGTTGATTTCAAGCTTCATCGCATTGTGGTCTGAAAGTATGCATGGTATGATTTCAATTCTTGTAAACTTATGAAGGGCTGTTTTGTGACCCAGTATATGATCTATCTTGGAGAATGTTCCATGTGCACTCGAGAAGAAAGTATATTCTGTTGCTTTGGGATGCAGAGTTCTAAATATATCTGTCAAGTCCATCCGATCCAATGTCTCATTCAGGGCCCTTGTTTCTTTATTGACCGTGTGTCTAGATGATCTATCCATTTCTGTAAGTGGGGTGTTAAAGTCCCCTGCAATTACCACATTCTTCTCAATAAGGTTGCTTATGTTTATGAGTAATTGTTTTATATATTTGGGCGCTCCGGTATTCGGCGCATAGACATTTATAATTGTTAGCTCTTCCTGATGGATAGACCCTGTCACTATTATATAATGTCCTTCTTCATCTCTTGTTACAGCCTTTAATTTAAAGTCTAGTTTGTCTGACATAAGTATGGCTACTCCAGCTTTCTTTTGGCTTCCAGTAGCATGATAAATAGTTCTCCATCCCCTCACTCTCAATCTAAAGGTGTCCTCAGGTCTAAAATGAGTCTCTTGTAGACAGCAAATAGATGGGTCTTGTTTTTTTATCCATTCTGATACCCTATGTCTTTTGGTTGGCGCATTTAATCCATTTACATTCAGTGTTATTATAGAAAGATATGGGTTTAGAGTCATTGTGATGTCTGTATGTTTTATGCTGGTAGTGATGTCTCTGGTACTTTGTCTCACAGGGTCCCCCTTAGGATCTCTTGTAGGGCTGGTTTAGTGGTGACAAATTCCTTCAGTTTTTGTTTGTTTGGGAAGACCTTTATCTCTCCTTCGATTCTAAATGACAGACTTGCTGGATAAAGGATTCTCGGCTGCATATTTTTTCTGTCTAGCACACTGAAAATCTCGTGCCAATTCTTCCGGGCCTGCCAAGTTTCAAAAGAGAGATCAGTCACGAGTCTTATAGGTCTCCTTTTATATGTGAGGGCACGTTTACCCCTTGCTGCTTTCAGAATTTTCTCTTTATCCTTGTATTTTGCCAGTTTCACTATGATATGTCGTGCATAAGATCGATTCAAGTTACGTCTGAAGGGAGTTCTCTGTGCCTCTTGGATTTCAATGCCTTTTTCCTTCCCCAGTTCAGGGAAGTTCTCAGCTATTATTTCTTCAAGTACCCCTTCAGCACCTTTCCCTCTCTCTTCCTCCTCTGGGATACCAATTATGCGTATATTATTTCTTTTTAGTGTATCACTTAGTTCTCTAATTTTCCCCTCATACTCCTGGATTTTTTTATCTCTCTTTTTCTCAGCTTCCTCTTATTCCATAACTTTATCTTCTAGTTCACCTATTCTCTCCTCTGCCTCTTCAATCTGAGCCGTGGTGGTTTCCATTTTGTTATGCATTTCGTTTAAACCGTTTTTCAGCTCCTCGTGACTGTTCCTTAGTCCCTTGATCTCTGTAGCAAGAGATTCTCTGCTGTCAGCTATACTGTTTTCAAGCCCAGCGATTAATTTTATGACTATTATTCTAAATTCACTTTCTGTTATATTATTTAAATCCTTTTTGATCAGCTCATTAGGTGTTGTTATTTCCTGGAGATTCTTCTGAGGGGAATTCTTCCGCTTGGTCATTTTGGATAGTCCCTGGCGTGGTGAGGACCTGCAGGGCACTTCCCCTGTGCTGTGGTGTATAACTGGAGTTGGTGGGCGGAGCCGCAGTCAGACCTGATGTCTGCCCCCAGCCCACCGCTGTGTCCACAGTCAGACTGGTGTGTGCCTTCTCTTCCCCTCTCCTAGGGGTGGGATTCACCTTGGGGTGGGGTGGCCCGTCTGGGCTACTTGCACACTGCCAGGCTTGTGATGCTGGGGATCTGGCGTCTTAGCTGGGGTGGGTAGGCAAGGTGCACAGGGACAGGAGGGGCAGGCTTAGCTTGCTTCTCCTTAGGTGATCCACTTCAGGAGGGGCCCTGTGGCAGCAGGAGGGAGTCAGATCCGCTGCCGGAGGTTTGGCCCCGCAGAAGCGCAGAGTTGGGTGTTTGCGCGGAGCGAGCAAGTTCCCTGGCAGGAACTGGTTCTCTTTGGGATTTTGGCTGGGGGATAGGCGGGGGAGATGGCGCTGGTGAGCGCCTTTGTTCCCCACCAAACTGAGCTCTGTCGTCAGGGGGCTCAGCAGCTCTCCTTCCCTTTGTCCTCCAGCCTTCCCGCTTTCTGAGCAGAGCTGTTAACTTATGACCTCCCAGCCGCTAAGTCGCGCTTGCTGTCGGAACACAGTCCGTCAGGCCCCTCCGCTTTTTTGCAAGCCAGACTCGGGGGCTCTGCTTGGCCAGGGAGCCGCCCCTCTGCCCCGGCTCCCTCCCGCCAGTCCGTGGAGCGCGCACCGCCTCGCCACCCTTCCTACCCTCTTCCATGGGCCTCTCGTCTGCGCTTGGCTCCGGCGACTCCGTTCTGCTAATCCTCTGGCGGTTTTGTGGGTTATTTAGGCAGGTGTAGGTGGAATCTAAGTGATCAGCAGGATGCGTGGTGAGCCCAGCGTCCTCCTACGCCACCATCTTCCCTCTCCCCCCTATTTTTTTTTTCTATATCATTATTTCTACCCTAATTCTATTATATGTTCTATTATATGTATATATATATATATATTTTTCTATATATTATTTCTACCCTAATATTTATTATTTCCTTCCTTCTGCTGTTTTGAAGTTTTGTTTGTTGTTCTTTTTCTAGCTCCTGTAGGTGTAAGGTTACGTTGCTTATTTGAGCTTTCTCTGGCTTCTTGAGATAGGTTCATATTGCCATAGACATCCCTCTTAAAATCTTTTGTTGCATTCCAAAGTTTTGGACTGTTGTGTTTTCATTTCCATTTCTTTCTATGTACTTTTTGATTTCTTCTTTAACCCATTCATTGTTTAATAGCATGTTATTTGACCTCTATGTATTTGTGGTCTTTCCAGAATTTTTCTTGTGGTTGATTTATAATTTCATAATGTTGTGGTCAGAAAAGATGCATAGTATGACTTCAGTCTTTTTGAATTTGTTGAGGCTTGTTTTGTGGCCTAATATGTGATCTATTCTGGAGAATGTTCGATGTGCACTTGAAAAGAATGTGCATTCTGCTGTTTTAAGATGGAATGTTCTGAATATATCTGTTAAATCCATCTGGTCCAGTGTATCATTCAAAGCCACTGTTTCTGTGTTTATTTTCTGTTTGGATGATGAGTCCATCAATGTAAGTGGGGTGTTAAAGTCCCCTACTATTTTTGTATTACTGTCGATTAGTTCCCTTACGTTTGTTCTTAGCTGTTTTATGTATTTGGTTTCCTTCATGTTGGGTGCATAAGTATTTACAATTATTATATTTTCTTGTTGGATTGTCCCCTTTATTATTTTATAGTGTCCTTTTTTGTCTCTTTTTTTTCAATGTTTATTTTTGAGAGGGAGAGAAAGAAACCGAGCACAAGTGGGGGAGGGTCAGAGAGAGAGGGAGACACAGAATCCGAAGCAGGCTCCAGGCTCTGAGCTGTCCACACAGAGCCCAACGTGGGGCTCGTAACCACAAACCGGGAGATCATGACCTGAACTGAAGTCAGATGCTTAACTGACTGAGCCACCTAGGTGCCCCATGTGTTTTTACAGACTTTGGTTTAAAGTTTGTTTTGTCCAATATAGGCATTGCTACTCTGGCTTTCTTTTGATATCCATTTGCATGATAAATATTTCTCCATACCCTCACTTTCAATCTGCAGGTGTCTTTACATCTGAAATGAGTCTCTTGTAGGCAACATATAGATGGGTCTTGTTTTTTATTCACTCTGTCACCCTATGTCTTTTTTTTTAAATATACTTTATTGTCAAATTGGTTTCCATACCCAGTGCTCATCCCAACAGGTGCCCTCTCAATGCCCATCACCCACTTTCCCCTTTCCCCCACCCCCAGTCAACCCTCAGTTTGTTCTCAGTATTTAAGTGTCTCTTATCATTTGCCTCCTCCGTCTCTAACTTTTTTATCCCCTTCCGCTCCCCCATGGTCTTCTATTAAGTTTCTCAGGACTCACCCTATGTCTTTTGATTGGAGCACTTAATCCATTTACGTTCAAAGTAATTATTGATGGCTATGTACTTCTTGCCATTTTGTTACTTGTTTTGTGGTTGTTTTTGTAGTTTTTCTCTGATCATTTCTCCTCTTTCTCTGTTTCATGGTTTGCTGGTTTTCTCTAGTGATATACTTGGGTTCCTTCCTCTTTATTTTTTACATATCTATTATTGCTTTTTGATTTGGGTTACCTTTTGGTTTATATGTAACATCTGCATATATCAGTCCATATTAAGCTTATGGTCACTTATTTTTTAACTCATTCCTTACTGCTCTCCCCTCCATGTTTCAGATATCTGGTATCATTTTTCCATGTTTTTATTTTGTGCTTCCTATGTTTCTTACTCTTACTTACAGTTTTTGTTTTCCACTCAGAGTGGAAACATTTCTTGTAGGGCTGATGTAATGGTCATGAATTCTTTTGACTTTTGTTTGCCTGGGAAACCTTTTATATTTCCTTCCATTTTGAATAATAGCCTTACTGGGTAGAGTATTCTTGGCTGCAGATTTTTTCCTTTTCAGGGCTTTGAATACATCATGCCCCTCCCTTCAGGCCTGCAAAGTTTCTGTTGAAAAATAAGCTGATAGCCTTATAGGGTTTCCTTTGTATGTAAATGTCTTCTTTTCTCTTGCAACCTTCAAAATTCTTTCTTGTCACTACCTTTTGGCCATTTTAATTACTATGTGTCTTGGTGTGGAACCTCTTTGCTTTGAATGTGTTGGGGGATGTCTGTGTCTCCTGCGTCTGGATTTCTGTTTCCCTCCCAAATTCAGGAAGTTTTCAGCTATTATTTATTCAAACACATTTTCTGGGCCCTTTCTCTCTCTTCTCCTTCTGGGATCTCTATAATGCAAATGTTATTATTCTTGATGGAGTCACTGAGTTCCCTGAGTCTCTTCTCATTATGTGGTATTTATCTCTCACCTGTTCAGCTTGATTGCTTCCCATTACTCTAGCCTCCAGGTCACTGATACATTCCTCTGCACCCATAGCCTACTATTTTGTCCTTCTGTTTTATTTTTATTTTCATTTGTTGAGTTCTTCATCTTTGATGTATTACTTTTTTCTCTTTGTTAAGAGTCTCACTGATGTCTTCCACTCTTTTCTGAAGTCCAGTGAGTATCTTTATGATCAGTACTTTAAATTCTGTATCAGGAATATTACTTATTTGTGTTTTACTTAGATCTCCTGCTGTGACGATGTCCTGTTCTTTCATTTGGACCATAATTCTCTGTACCCTCATTTTGTCTACCTTTCTGTGTGTTAGGAAAGTCAGATACATCTTCTGCTCTGGAAATTAGTTGCTTTTTGAGGAAGAGGTCCTGTGGTACCTTGTAGTGCAGTGTCCCCTGTTCACCAGAATTGTACTTCAGTCTCCTATGTGTGTTGCTTGTGTTCTGCTATTGTGTCTGAGTCATATTTCCTTTCAGTCTAGACATCTGCACTGACTCTTTGCCTATTATGGGTTGCCCTTGCTCTCTATGATGTTAGTGAGTTCCGGGAAGGCCAGCTCGGAGAGGGTGTGGCAGCAGGAGGGCTTAGGGGCAGGGCGGTAACTTTAGCAGAATTTGCACAGACCTACTTGGCACATGCTGGATCCCCCCCAGCTGGGTGGCCAGTGGGGCATGGTGCATGGGAGCAGTGGTGGTGGCCAGGACAGTGTGGCAGTATCTGGGCAGCAATTGGGCAGAGTGAGTGCATGGCATTATCAAAATTTACACTGAGCCACTAGTCAGGGGCCAGCTCCTCTAAAGTGCAAGGCTGGCATCTGGGATTGCAGCACATGGGAGCAGTCAATGGCCAAGGGTGCACAGTGTCTGTGCACAACTGGGTGTGGAGTATGGCTGCTGGGGTGCACGACATCTGTGCACGCATTGGCTGGGTAGGTGGGTGGGATGTTAGCCAAAATGTCACTGAGCCCCTGTCATAGGCCAGACCCCACGAAATGGGGTTGCTGTGGGAGTCTGGCATGCAGAGGCAGATGGTGGATGGGGCTTGTACACAATGTTAACAAAAATTGTGCTGAACCCACAACAAGATCAGAAATACGGTCCAAATGAAAGAACAGGCTTGGAGTGGGCAGGTCCTCAGGAAAACTTGTGAGTGGGCTACACTGCTAGTAGGTTAGGTAGCAAATGTCCATGTAGCCCTGCCTCCCACAAGTAGCCCTGTGTTTATGCAGGGGTGGAGGGGGTGGACGGGGGGGGGGGCAGGAAAGGAAAATGGCACCTGCTAGCTCCTTTGTTCCCAGAGAAGCCCCCCAACACTCTCCGAAATCATTATAAACAGATCTCGCTGTCACTGTGGAAGCTGTCGCTTTTATGTTGTCTCTCCTTGGTCTGTTCCCTCTTCAGGGGTGAGGACCCAGCTATCACTCGCCATCGCTGCTTGCCCAGGGCTGAGTCGTCTGCCTTTTAAAGCTCCAGGCTCCAAGTCCCACTGGCTATACAAACTTTCAGAATTCAGCTCCTCTGCTTTTCAAGACCACATGTTATGGGGATTTGTTTTCCCTGCATAGGCTCCCTGGTGCTGCTTCCCTTTCTGTATCTGCAGCTCCCTCCCTTCTGCAGGCAGCTCCCAACCACTGCTTCTGTGAGTGGCGTACACTCCTATGGAGATTCTTCTCTATGTTTATTGATTTTTTGAAGTGTATTTATTTATTTATTTTGAGAGAGAGAAAGAATGTGTGAGCAGGGGCGGGCAGAGAGAAAGGGAGAGAGAGTGCTCCACACTGTGAGCACAGAGCCTGACATGGGGCTCAAACTCACAGACTGTGAGATCATGACTTGAGCCGAAACCGAGAGTCAGATGCTTAAGCAACGGAGCCACCCAGGCTCCCCTCTACATTTAGTTGTTGAGTTTGTTCTGCCAGTTTTCAGATAGCTAGCCATTTTACCGACTTGGATGTGAGTGATACCGAGTTGTAAATGTGGGATGGAGTGAGCTCACAGTCCTCATACTTTGCCATCTTCCTGGTACCCCCAACTCCTTTTCATATTGTAATTCTTGACAGGATCCGTCTGTGTGTATATACACATACTACATATATTATTAGATTATAATTATATAATGTGAAATTATATAACATGTATATATATTTTAAGTGTCATGAATAGTGATCAATGATAGTTTTGTTTGCTTCACTTCAAAAATAAATTTGGCAACTTGATGTCATTCCTCAATTTTTAAAATTATTATTTGTCTCATGAAATTTAAGTCTTAAGTAAGCTAGATAAGTCTTGATTTTTCACTCCCACCTTGCCACGAGGTGACAGTTCACGCCTGACCCCAACTATACAAAAAAAAGACAGGAAGACCTACCTTCTGAAAGACCACCATGGACTCCAAGAAAGTGTCTCCTGTCTCACTTCTAAAAGTGTTTTGAAAATCAATAGCAAGCTCTGAAATCCACTGTATAAAAAAAAATGGGAATGTTTGGGATCATTTAGAAGAAAGATTAGTTTAATGAATTTTGGCCCCCGGTTTAAGGCAAAAAAAACCCATGACCATGTGTTAGATATAACCATATTTCGTGCAGCATGTGATCCGAAAGAATGATTTAATAGCTATAGTCCAAGAAGTGTTGAAAACTCTGATCCGGTTTATAATTCCCAATATAGGACACATATAAACAGAAGGAGTAACCCAAGAATCAAACTGATGACTGTGTCAAGGTCTGGGGAAACTCCATTTTAAGATAGAAAGCCAAAATTTTATCTTCATGTGTGCACATTTGCCTCCTACAATTTTCCTTGGGCATTTCTGCATGGAGGCAAGGGGAGGATTTGACTAGTATCTTTGTCCATCATCTCCCCTCTGCTCCTGTTCTGATATAGCATATCAGTGTTGGCGGTGGGGGTAAAGTAACCAAGCCTCCTGCAATGAATGATAATGAGGATAATAGCTAATCCTTACTTACCTAGTACTTATGTGCCAGAGAACATTCCATGCACCTCATGAATTCATATTTCATCTATGAACTCATTCAATACAACCCTATAGGATAAGGTCCCTTATCTCCATTTGACAGGCAAGAAAACTGAGTACAAAAAGGTACAAAGTGAGAGTACACAACTACTAAGTGGTACAGCTAACAATCAAACCCTGACGATCCGGTTACAGAGTCCAGCCTCTTAATCACTGTGTTTTACTACCTCTTGAGAGAAGAAAACTTTAAATGGGTAATGTTAGTATCCAAGCGTGAGTGCAAAATGAAACAGGGGGCACCTGTGTGGCTCAGTTCATTAAGCAGCCAACTCTTGATTTTGGCTCACAATTTGTGAGATCATGAACGGCGCTGACAGCATGGAGGCTACTTGGGATCCTCTCTCTCCCTCTCTCTCTACCCCTCCTCATGTGCTCTCTCTCGCTCTCTCTCGCTCTCTCTCGCTCTCAAAAATAAATCGATAAACTTAATTGATGAAATGGAAGTTAGCCCAGCAGCCTATTATTTACCCAAGATCATGAAGAGATCTGAGAATACTTGGCTCGGGTAACAGGTTTGGGAGATCTCAGTGATCCATCTCCTGGACCCACATGTGGGTGATGAAGATACCCTGACCTGGAACTCACCTTCCTGGTTAAAACCACCAAATGAGAAAACCCACATGAGTTTGAGTTTTTGTGGTTAAAAGGAGAGGCACATAATTAACCCCCTTAAAAAAATCAATACATTTTTTTAATCCATGTAGGACTAGCACATAGTAGGTGTCTGAACTAGGGAATTTTAAACAGTGAAGGTAAACCAATTCAACATTTCTTATTCGTAAACTCTCATTTTTGTCAAATGTAAAACCTTGTGGGTTTTCCTCTTGTTCCAGTTTATATAATCACATTCCAAACAACTTATGTGGACTTTTGTGAGGGTTTTTTTTTTTTTTTTTTTCCCCTCCCACACAGCTCTCCTTCTCTCATCAGGCTCTTGTAATCAGCTTTGGACAAGAGTTATATTCCATTCATTTCTTTTTCTATCCCTTCTATTTTATACATTCTGAGGCTTGGCTGTCAACTGAATCTTGAACTGGGTAATTAAATGGTTCGTGGGCTCCAACATGTTGTAACATATGTCATACTCCAGAGAGCTTCTCTGCCCCAACTTGATAAAATGAGTGATACCGGGACACCATTGTCATACACACCCCCAAACCTGGGTGTGTAGCCTTCAGCTGCCTGAACTTGTTCAGATGGAAATGGGATTGCCAAAGCACCTAGATATGCATGCTGTGCTTTTATTATGAAAGCTGCATGAGAAGAGAAGGTCATAAGTGAAAAGTGTGCAGTGGGAAGAAGGAAATCTCTCTGAGCCAGAAGCCCTTTGGAAAAACCAAAGGTGACAGCCTAGATAATTTTGAAACCCTGTGTAGTAATGGAAGTTGATTTCACTAACTTAACAAATAGTCATAGACAAAATATGCAATTTTGGAAAGAGTACCTGGCTCTGCGAATGGTTCCACGCCTCCCCTCTGAACAGCAGCAGCCCATAGAACAAAGGCACCATATGTCTTAGTCCTCACTTCTTTTGTTCCTGACAGTTTCCTTCTTCTTTTTTTTTCTTGTGCCCACTTCTTATTTTTGAATGCACTGTAGATGAGCTCCTCTTCATTCCTGAACTCATTTCGCACTGGCATGAAGTACCTACTTTACTCAAACCTTTCTCAACAACCCTCAGATCTGGATTCCCCATGTCCCACCAGAGCCCTGCCCTGTATCTTTTGCTAAGTGCCCCAATCCTTCAATCATTTGTTACTGCAGTGTAGAGCAGACGGCAAAGGAAGATCCCTCTAAGGATGAGCCTACTCTCTGTGATTCAGGGAAGCTTCCCATGGCCCCAGCACCTTCGGTGGGCTGGGGTCTCCCAGGCTCTGCTCACCACCCCCCCTTGTTTTTCTTGATCCTTTTCCCCCTCCTGACCTTCATTTTCTCTCTTCTCTGCCTTCCCCAATGCCACTTACAGTTTTGGCTGTGGGAAAAAGAAGCTTAATACTATCTCGACTACCTTAGGATACACTTCATAACCCAGGAAATAGAAATAACACTTCGAGAGTTTTAAACCTGCATATGATGGTTTTAAAACAAAAACCATTTTATTTTAGAATGATCTTCAAGTCTAAAGTCACAAAGCTTGTACACAATTCTTATATACCCTTCACCCTAACATTCCCATCTTCCCCTAATGTTAAAATTTTATGGGTGCCTGAGTGGCTCAGTTGGTTAAGCATCCGACTGTGGGTCAGGTCATGATCTCACGGTTCATGAATTCAAGCCCCACATCAGGCTCCCTGCTGTCAGCACAGAGCCCACTTAAGATCCTCTGTCTCCTTCTCTCTCTGCCCCTCCCCAGCTTGTTTTCTCCCTCTCTCTCAAAATAAATAAATAAACTTAAATATATATACATATATATATGTGTATATGCATTGTACATTTGTCATTTGTCAAAACTGGGAAATTTTTGATACAACTATCAACTAAACTTCAGACTTTATTCATGTTTTACCAGTTTTCCACTATTGTCCTTTATCTATTTCCAGATAGCATATTGCTTTTGCTACATGATGATTTTAAGTGATGATGAAAACAAGACCTCTGCCTACACTCCTGTCACTGTGTGTGTGTGTGTGTGTGTGTGTGTTTATTTAATGATACAAATACAAGAGCTTATATAGTTCAACATGGAGGTTTTTCTTTCTTGCCCTTTTAGATATACACCAGTGCTGAAGTGGCAGGCGTTATCATAGAATATGAAATACCCTTGAGCCTCTGCTTTTCAGCTGTGACTATACCAGCTTAATTTGAGAAATGTTTGTAAAATATACATGTTTTTCCTCATCTAAGATTTATTGAACAGGAATCTCTAGGGAGTCAGGTCCATCCAGGTTGTACTTTTACAACCTTCCCAGTATCAGGCCATCGGGGCCAAAAAAGATTATCTTAGGCATTTGCATTTCAGAAGCTACAACAGACTCCCCATTTTGTATCTCCTAATTTGGGACATATGTCTTAGTATGAATATATGCACGTAACGATTTATGATGCATGTTAGATGTTTTTTTAATAGCTTCCTCCTTCAGAATATTATTTCCCCTAGCAATATTACTAAGTCTATCTTGAATAAAGTGGGCTTCATGCCCCTAAATCTGCACTGCTGTCAGCCCTACTTGGATACAATGTTGTCCGTGAACCTGTGCTTTGGAGCCACAAAGATCTTGAGATCAAGTTCTACATCTGCCATTTAGGAACTTAACAAAGTTATATAACTTCTTTGTAATTGTTCTCTGTCTGTAATAGAGGATAATTATTGCTACTAACATGCAAGATTGCCATGAGCATAAACCACCTAACATATGGAAGGCTTAGGATACAGTATTATTTACCAAATAGAGGCAATCCTAAAAGCCTGTAACACCTGGGAAATGAGAAGATTTATAAAAATCACAAAATTGAGAATACACACTATTAAACCCTGTGTTTGTCTTAGTTTCTTATATAGTTATGATGGCCTCTAAGAATTTCCAACACAACCTCCAATTAAATAGCTCTTTGATGTATTGTGTGTGTGGAGGAAATCTGATTTATTTGTATTTGGAGAGAAAGGAGACCAATTTCCCCCCCCCCCCCCCCCGCCAAATTCTGAAGATGTGAAAAGAAGTATCAGAAGTAGAAATTATCAGGGTGCCTGGGTGGCTCAGTCAGTTAAGCATTCGACTCTTAATTCAGGCTCAAGTCCTGATCTCATAGTTCATAAGATCAAGCTCCACATCAGGCTCCATATTGACAACATGGAACCTGCTTGGGATTCTCTCTCTCTTCCTCCCTCTGCCCCTACCCTGTTCATGCTCTATCTCTGTCAAATTAAATAAATAAATAAGTAAAACTTGAAAAAAAAAAGCAAGTAGAAATTATCAGGATACTCTATAAAGTTCTAGAACTATAAACACCTGGAGACACCTCATTTTTATATCTTTTCTACAAGTTATGTTCCCTTCTGAAAATTCATGTGGATGTTTGAGAATTAACCCTGCAAAATGACAGTAAATGGTGTGTATATATATATATATATATATATATATATATATGCCCTAGATTATAAATCCCATTACCAAGTATATTACCTTATGTTTCACAGAAACAACTTTGAAAAATGGGGGGGGGGGGGGAATGTTTGTAAAGGATTAGAGGTTCTAAATGAAGAGGCCTTCCTATTTTTGTCATAATTTGTCTTATTTAATGTGTTGATTTTTCTTCAAATCATAAAAACAATGTTAAGAAAATGCATTAACAAACTTATCCAAATAATACCGGCCAAATCCTGCAGATGCCACAATATGAGACAGTTCACCAAGCTAAGAGGCCCTTGTCATTCCCAAAAGATTTTCTCCAACTTCTTCTTTTTGTCCAGTCCCATATTAATTGGTATCAAGCTTGCACACTATACTGTCTCTCCGCTGGGCCATTTGTTAACTGGTTCTATTAATTAGCTACTTCTAAAAGAAGTTTCACTGGGAAGGAATCTTTACCTGTTTTGTTCAAGAATATATTCTTATTGTATAGACTAGTGCTTGGTACCCAGTAGGTCTTTAGTAAATAAATATTGGGTAAATGAATGACAGACATTATGCCTTGTAGATACATCATCTCATTTCATCCTTTTAACATCCCTATGTGATACATACGACTACTATCTTCATGTTACAGACAATAATATGGGTAGATTTGAAAATTACTAACCGTTACACAGCTGATACATCGATGGCAAGTACTTCACAGCCCCTGTAGAAACATCATGGGATACTGCCTTCCTGTCTGACATTTGAGAACATGTGATTCTTAGATTAGGATAGGTTAGGTTCAGGAAAGTTTGGGACAATGGGAGAATATGGAAGTCATGGTAGAATTCCATCCTCAAGGCATAAGCCACATATCCTGCCCTCATTGTCTGACCCTCACTTTGTATCATTTTTTTTCTCCATTTGTCTTATTTTGTTTTTCTCCTCAATTTGTTTTCTAAGACTTTCAAATTAAAGTCAATTTGTTTTCTAAGCATCCCAGGTTAAATCACTAACCATTAATGGTGAACATATCCCTGAAATCATTGGGCTCTTTTTTATGTCCTATTAGCTGAGTAGAGATTAACTTTTTTTTCTCGTCTAACTCCCCATACACACACTCACATGACTGTGGAGCTTCAGAAAAATGCCGAAATTTTCCTGGGTGGGCTGTGTATAAATTTTCACCCAGTCAAATTCTCCAAGCAACTCGTTTTTAATTCGTCATCAGTCTAGAAATCTAAGCCAACACTGAAAACCTAAGGGCCTGAAAGATTTATTTCAGCATTCAGACCTCCTCCCTGATATTCTGGGGCTGTGTCAACACAGGCAGAGTGCAGTAGAGAGCCAAGGGTATTTAAGAATCCCCTAATGTTAGAAGTGAAGGAGGACTTCCAGGTTTTAGAGCCACACCTCCTTTTGCACAGAAGACAATGGAATGTAAAGCCAGCAGTAGCCATACTGGCCTGCCTGTTCTCTGGGTAATTCTAATAATAATGGACAATCGTGGGGGTGGGGGGAGATTCATATGGGTAATGAAGATTTTAATTTATTTTCAAAGATTGACATCTTTTACTAATTACCACTTTTCTGAAGTTCACACAGCCACAGAATAACTCCTGTGTAAGAAGACTTTGATAAAAGCCATAAAAAAATTTAATTCGGTAATCATTTATTGAGTGTTTGCTGATACCTCTTTTTTGAAATTTTTTAAATGTTTATTTATTTTTGAGAGAGAGAGACAGAGGGCAAGTGGGGGAGGAACAGAGAGAGAGGGAGACACAGAATCTGAAGCAGGCTCCAGGCTTTCAGCTCTCAGCACAGAGCCAGATGTGGGGCTCGAACTCACGAACCACGAGATCATGACCTGAGCCAAAGTTGAACGCTTAACCAACTGAGCCACCCAGGCACCCCATCTGTTTATTCTTAAATATTCCATGTCATTCCATGGTTGATCTAAAATAGTTGCAAAAATACATAAATATAAAAAGTTAATATATCTATTTGAATTAATTTGAGGGAAGGGGAAAAAAAAAAAAAGAAAGTATTAGAGCCAGAGGTAAGATAAACATGCAGAAATATATGTCATGAAACTCTGGAGGGAAGCCTAAATGTCAGTCAAGCTCCCCAGTAAGCAAAGTAAAGAGAGGAAAAGTTAATCAACTCCAACATTCATAGTTGCTGTAATAAAAAAAAAAAAAATAATAAAAAAAAAAAACATTGTAAAGACACTGCACAAGAGTTCATGACAAAAAGACCTGAGAAGTGTTTCCTGTTTGGAGAATGAGGGTCTACAATTTGCAATGCACTTTGGTAAACAGAGAATATAAGCCGAATACTGTTGTCACTGGGCTTATAATTCAGTTGGAAAAGACATAAAAAAAAAAAAAAAAAACCCTGAATATGATATGAACAAAAATGAAATGAGTGCTCTAATAGTGATTCCAACATAATGTTAGAAGATCACAGAAAAAGAAAGGAGTCTGGTAGGATTATGAAAGACTTCACAGAGAAAGTGGCATATCCACAGGCCTTGAAGGCTGCCCAGATCTGTAAAGAAAAAGGTTAGGGGAAACATAGAATAAAAGAATTGGGTGGTCAAAGGTACAAACACTTTTACTGAGAGACTGTTGAAAAGTGTAGTGTCTGTACTGCCATGTATCAATGACGGATTTTTTTCTCTTTCATCTAGAACCACCCTGGAACATTGACCAATCCGTGTGGTATTTATCAAAGCCACACTTAGTAACTCCAGCCATCTTTTAAAATAAAACGTCTCAGCATAAAGGAAACATTAATATCTGTATAAGTCTATGACCTTTCAGTTGGAAAGTCTGAACAAAGTGTAATGATAGTTTCACGACAGCTATGGCACGTGCTGTTGTGTTGGAGTAGAAAAGAAGCCTTGGGTTTTGATTTTAAAACCTTCCTGAAATACGAAACTAACAGCCAAAAGGATTAAGCTAACCAGTGAGGCAAGAGGGACTGCTTGCTTTTTGGAAGTGAAATTACTTTCTTGACCCTAAGGATGCCTTTCTGCTCTGTTAGTGTCACTTAGCCAAACAAGACCCAAGAAGAGTTAATGCACTACCTGGCAGGGTAGTCTGGAGGTGTTGAAAGGATCAAGACTATTGTGATCTATCCTGACTTTTTATTCTCCCAAACTACCTGTGGATATAGTCTGAATTATGAAAGGTGGCTTCCCTAGTTTGGGGAGAAAAGCATTGAAGAAGGATGCTGTCAAAATAGAAAGGACTTTCAGCCTGAGTAGATAAAAATTAGTAAGAAGCATTAAGATTAAGTGTTAAGAGGTACAAAAATGACAGTGTTTTTGCTCCTTAAGATCTTATTGTTAAAAAAAAAAATGTGTATCTGTAGATCTGAAGACTATTGAAGCATGACATTTTATCCCCAAACTAGCGAGAGAAAAGTAATTATTTTTTAAATTTTTTTAATGTTTATTTATTCTTGAGAGAGAGAGAGAGAGAGAGAGAGAGACAGTGCATGTGCACAAGCAGAAGTGGGGCAGAGAGAGACACAGAATCTGAGGCAGACTCCAGACTCTAAACTGTCAGCACAGGGAGGGCCCAACACAGGGCTTGACTCCATGAACTGGGAGATCATGACCTGAGCCGAAATCAGACACTTAACCAACTGGGCCGCCCAGGTGCCCTGGAAAGTAATTCTTGAAAAGACATTCTTCCCATCAATATACATTATGATGTAAAAGATGTACCCTAGAGAATGCTTTGTAAACCACATTTTGTGATTCCATTGGAAAAGATAATGTGGGGTGAGCATGAATCGGAGAATTCCAAAACCACTACTCTCTAGAGAAGTGCGCCCTTAATTCCACTGAAGATAAAGCATTTGGAACAAGTAGCCTTTCCCCCAGGAAATAGTTGCGACTTTCAAAATGAGCTGTCACTTACCAAATGCAAAGTGACTGATCTTTTCTCAGAGAAACACGCAGTATCAAACATGGTTTAGAATAAAAACAATACTCCCTTTGAATGTAGGAATAAGTTAGTCGAAACTTCTTGTTCTAAATGAAGACCAAGTATAAGCTTTCATGGTACACATGACCATAAGGAGTCAAGAATGCCCTGAATCCCTGTTGCACAGGATTATACAAAGGACATATATTGTGACACTTTCTGTTTTGTTCTGTTTGGCTTCTGTTGATGGATGATAATTTGGATAATTTTAGTTCTAGGCATTTTTTTCCTAGTGTCCTAAAATGGGGCAGATGTTCATCCATTCATTGTGCCACACTTTTCTTTATGCAACAATTTCATAGAAAACCATGAAGAATATTTCTGAGGAATTTTGGGGAGATGGTTCTAGGTCATTGCTACCATGGTGGACTCTGAAAATGGTCCCTGTGATCCCTGACTCCTGGTGTTCCCTCTCTCATGTGATTCTCTCCACTTGAATGGCAGAAGGACTTTTGACTTGTTCCTTGCTGACAGAGTACAAGGTTGACCAAATATATATGACTGCCTGTTAGTGATTACGTGACTATGTTAAATAAGATTGTGATGCATGTCTTGCTAGAGTCTCCCCTTTCCTTGCTGGCTTTGAGGAAACAATTTCCCATGTTGGGGAATCCCACACGACTAGGAACTGTGGGTGACCTCACGAATAGAGGACGGCCTCCACCTGAGAACCAGCAAAGAAGTGAATTCTACCAAAAGTATGAATGAGCTTAGAAGCAGATCCTTCCCCACTTGAGTCTCCAATGAGACTGTAGCCCTAGTCAACACCTTGATTACAGGCTTGTGAGACCCTGAGCAAAGGACCCAGTTAAATTGTATTCAGACTCCTAACCCACATAAATTGTGGGATGGTAAGTGTGTATTATTTTAAGTGGCAATTTGTTACACCCCAATAAAACACGAATACACTTACCAAAAATGTCAACAGCTATTATCAGTCCTGGCAAATGGATTTATTTTCCAATGATATCCATGAACACTGAGTAGATAGTGATAATTTATGGTGATTTGCTTTATTTCATTTCCTCAGATTCTGAGTATTAAAGATACATTCAAATTTTAGTATGCTGATCATCTCTGCCCTTTTCCCATGTGTGTGTGTGTGTGTGTGTGTGTGTGTGTGTGTGTGTGTGTGTGTGTTTAAATTCAATCATGGTGCAGGGGATTATTAAAAACATTTTGGGGCACCTGGGTGGCTCAGTCAATTAAGTGTCTAACTTCGGCTCAGGTCATGATCTCAGAGCTTGTGGGTTCGAGCCCCATGTCGGGCTCTGTGCTGACAGCTCTGAGCCTGGAGCCTGCTTTGGATCCTGTGTCTCCCTCTCTCTCTGCCCCTCCCCTGTTCACACTCTGTCTGTCTGTCTCTCTCAAATAACTAAACATTAAAAAAAGTTAAAAACATTTTTACTAAACAAAACTTTATATGGGATAGTTCCTTAAAGGCCAATCCTCAACACTGTCTCAAGACTTCTCAGGGCATTTCCTTCTGCAATGTCTCCACACATTCTGCCTTGGATTTTAGTTTGTGGTATTAGGGATCAGTAATGCACCCTTCAAGTCTTTTTTTTTTTTTTCAACGTTTATTTATTTTTGGGACAGAGAGAGACAGAGCATGAACGGGGGAGGGGCAGAGAGAGAGGGAGACACAGAATCGGAAACAGGCTCCAGGCTCTGAGCCATCAGCCCAGAGCCTGACGCGGGGCTCGAACTCACGTACCGTGAGATCGTGACCTGGCTGAAGTCGGACGCTTAACCGACTGCGCCACCCAGGCGCCCCTTTTCAAGTCTTTTTGAAGTCTGTGATTTGACCAGCTCTGTGCAGGGCCCTAAAGTGTTCATGCCAAGGAGGGGTAAGACACATCCCCATCCCTCAGGGTATGGAGGCATTAGACTATAGGACAGGTCTAATCTACAAGTTTGAGGAAATAGTCTATAAAGCTTGGAGACTGACTTAGCTTATAGAACAGTATTCATTACCCAATTTACTTGAGAAACTTAAGAATAAAATCACATATTAATTTATTATTTCCTCCCTTCCTCCATTTCTACCTTGTTTCTTTCCCTTCTTCCTTCATCTCCCAAATATTTATTATATGTGCCCATTAGTAGCATAGTGTGATAGACACTGATGTCTTTTAAATACCTTGTCAAATAATCATTTCGTATCTTCTTATAAATATATTGATTGTCAAGTTTAAAAAGACTCGGTGTAGAAATAAAGGAGCGTAAAGTCATATTTTTTAATTGGCTGACCAGTGCTAGAGATAATAAAATAGTTCTAAATTCTAGAAGCTAAGGTCAAGGCTCCAAGGCTCCAGTGCTGCCTGTCGGTGGCTATTTTCCTAAAGGCAATGCTTTTGACCTGCTTGTGGTCTCACGTTTTATCTCCCTGCAACATGGAGCTTCCAGGTCCATGTGGAATAATGATGGCATAGCCACTGTCCTATTCCTCCTTGAGCCAAGACCCAATGGGAATGACAACTTCCATGCTGGAATTTCTGCAACCAGGTCACCTGGGAAGGGAGAGACACTCTCTGGGTAAAGTCACCCTAATTTTTTGAAGTGAAATGCTAGTAGGAAAAAGCAAAAGAGCTAACTTAGTGGGATCATAATGCCATACATGGTCTGTCATGCCAATGGGAAGCAAAAGAAGGAAATTCTTGGGGTGCCTGGGTGGCTCAGTCGGTTAAGTGTCTGACTTTGGCTCAGGTCATGATCTTACACTCGTGGGTCCGAGCCCTGAGTCGGGCTCTGTGCTGACAGCTCAGAGCCTGGAGCCTACTTTGGACTCTGTGTCTCCTTTTCTCTCTGCCTTCCCCCTACTCGAGCTCTCTCTAAAATGAATAAATATTAATAAAAAAAAATTTTAATAAAAAAAAGGAAATTTTCTATCAAGGCATTAAGTAATTCATTGGTTCATTAATTCAAGCAGTTAAGCAAAAAACAAATATTTGTTGAGGACCTCTTATTACTTCTCTTACTCATAATGAAGTTTTTAACAACAAAGTTCATCTGTTGCTCCAGGAGCAATATAATGACAATGGCCTTAATAGCATGTGAACCAAAAATGATTGCGATGTAATTTATATACAGAGTGCTTGTTCCTTTCTCTCTCAGAAGTTGTTAGCATTTAAAGCTTGTAAGGGAATTTAATACCTGTTTTTCATACATGCATACCCACACGTGACAATATTGAAATATTTTATGAATACTCATGATAAACACCAAATTCATTATGATAAGTGCTACTGTGATTCTGAACATTTTAATGTACTATGGAGGCATCGGAGTAATATAAAGACAAGGTTGTATGTAAGTAGGAATGCTAACTGATCTGCTTTGCATGTCCAGCATATTTTAGGTCATAACAGATTTTGTTAGACTCCTCTGTTAATATTGTGCAGTATGGAGTCATGAAGGATTAGAAATAAAAAGTAATAATAATTGTCTAAGCCATCAGGAAGGGCCATCGAGGCTCTGAGCAGAGATGCTGTGGAATCATGCATGAATTACAGGCAATACAAGCAGCATCATTATGGACTCCTCAGTTTACATATTTAATCTAAACTTCTCAGTCTTATATCATGGGGATTTTTTTTTTAATTTTTTTTTTCAACATTTATTTATTTTTGGGACAGAGAGAGACAGAGCATGAACGGGGGAGGGGCAGAGAGAGAGGGAGACACAGAATCGGAAACAGGCTCCAGGCTCTGAGCCATCAGGCCAGAGCCTGACGCGGGGCTCGAACTCACGGACCGCGAGATCATGACCTGGCTGAAGTCGGACGCTTAACCGACTGCGCCACCCAGGCGCCCCAATCATGGGGATTTTTTTCACTTAACGAAATAAAAAATAAATAAGCTATTTAAAATTGGGACATGACCACACCTGAAGATGATACCAAGTCACGGGAATACTTGTGAGACAAAAATAGGGAAATACAAAATCTCGTCTGCAAAAAGGAGACATTGTTTGAACGCGTATTTAATCAGTGTGATAGCGTGCTGTTTCAGCATGTTGCCTTGAAATGCCCTGTACTGTGTCTTTGGGTTTACCAATCACAGCATGAAGGTCCAACTTAACTTAGGTCCTCAGCAGTAAGGGAGAACTGGCTTACACCGGCTTGCACATGCCCGGTATATAATGTCTCTTCCTAACACACGTCCAGGGACGTCCCTTTGGTAGCCCGCAATTGGCCACGTTGGACACATTTATGCCACAGAAACTGGCAAATGCAAGGAATCAAACTACAAATGCTACAGATCCGTTTTCTCTCTTTTTTCTAGATCCTTGTCAAACATATTCTGGCTCTCATCACCACCTGTAATTTTATGTCCCTGTACCTTGTACAAGGTACCTTGTACCCTTGCACAGTGACAGCTATTGCAGGTCTATGTATTTGAGGGTAAGGCCAGTTCTAGCAAAATATAAATTAGGTGAAATGTGTTCTGGAGCTTCTTTGCCCCTTTTACTTAACTCTCTTTCCCTTTCTACCTCTCCTTAGAATCTCACCTTTTTGTCTTTATCTTTTTAGCCCTGTCCCAGCCCTAGGTCTCCTAAATCAGAAAACTTGCCAGCAACTGTATGAAATTATATGGAACTGTATGTGTGCCATAGGCTGAAATAGTCTTCCTAAAAGTCGGAAAAGTAGAGCAAAAGAGAAAGAAGAGATTTAAGTTTTATATCAAACCCTGTCTACTTAGGACTAGCTTCATCAAGCATCTTCAAACACGATTAACAATAAATTCTTTACGTGTGGTTTCAGAAGTGGATGTATGAGGATTTGGTTCATCGCCTAATGATAGGGAGATTCACAGATGAGGGGCAGATACAGAAGAGCAGAGACTGGGTACGAACCACTACACAAATCCCCAAAGTGGGCTAAATTCTTTATTAGGAGGAAACACTCCTTTTGCTCCCACATAAAAACTCCTAATAAAACACGTTATTACATTCATTGCAAGTCTTTCAGTCTTTCGTTTAAATGTGAACCAATGGTCCTTGATTTGCTGGAATTTCGCACGGGCAAGGACGAGCCTCGTGAATCCCCACGGCATGGGTACGTCAACAGCACGGCTTCTCTTGCAGAAGCGTCTTCTGCACTATGGACCTTTGAGTGGACTCACCACCGGGTCTGCGCCTAAGCCCTGAGAGCCACCTTGGATTAGGGAATTGGTCAGCGTACGTCTCTGTGTGTGACCTCTTGCCTATACTCGTGTTCCTGGGGCCATAGGAACTTCCTGAAACCAACCTCAGCTCTAGGAGTGTGAGACAGTGCCCGGCATGCCTTTTCAGATCAGGCTCCAGACACACAGCATGGCATCCTTCTAGAAAATTAACTGGGCACAGGAGCAGTCCAGGCAATGACTGGGCTTTCCTCCCCCCCCCCCCCCATTACTGTGCAAAGAGCTATTTTTTTTCCACCAGCCTGCCTTGGTGAGTCAGCATCAGCAAGAAACTTCATCTCTTCATTGATGCAGGTTAGAGCATTGAGTTTTCAAGCTTCTAACATTAAACCGTAATTTTTCCTGGGTTAGGGACCTATTAACTAAATATGAGCCAGTAATAGATCTTTGGTAGGATCTATTACATTGGCCATTAACAGAAAGTAGGACCCTGAGGGAATGATGCACACACAGGTAATTTTCCATTTGAGGTTGGTGGAAGGAGACGACTCAGAACACATTTAGTTTAGAATGTTGTAGTAGACACAGAGGGGGGTGCTGGGCTGCTGGAGGCGTGGGGCCTAGAGAGTGAACAATGAATGCCATGAGCATTCACTGAAGACAGATTCCTACCTCAAAAGTGGCCTATTACTGACCCTGCCTCTGTGTCCCAGGGGGTCATGCATTATTGATCAAAATGTCAATACACCTTTTGGGCTGTGGTTCACAGGCTAACTCTGTTATCTTAGAGATCTGTACCAAAATATTCATGGTTCCCAGTAAAATAAATCAGTGCTTCCTTCACCCAAACCAGAAACACCTATTGGGACTGTTATCCAATTATCTGGTGGAAGAAAACATTGATAAGCACACTTGCAATTGAAAGAAATATTTTTTGAAGTTCAGAGGGCTGACGAGTTGCATTTTGATTGACAAAATAATGAACCTGCTGATGGCGTCCAGGATTAGTTGGCTGAATTTGTGTTCATTTCTCCATAAATTTGCCGAAGTCCGAAGAGAAAATGCGTCGAGGCAGAATGATGAGCCATTTGATTAAGCGTGTTATCAGCCTGGTGGTGGCCAAATTCTACCCTCATATATTCATGCACACATCCTTTGCTATGAGTTGCACATGTGCTTTGTGGTTGTGGGGCAGATTTAGGTTTGTTTTTCTTTCTGTCTTTTCGAGTCTAAAAACTCATCATTTAAAGTGTTTGGAAGCAATTTAGAAATGCTCTGAGATTCCCAACCCCCTCCTGACTTTTGGAATACGTGCAGTTATTTTTTCTGGCACAAAAAACAATCAGAAAAGAACAAAAATGCCAGGATATCTTCCAAAGAAAGACATGAAGGTACTATTTACTTTATTTGTAAACCACCATGACTTCTTTATTCTTACCTGCTGTTACCAAACAATCATTTAATAGTGGAAAAAAAAAAAGTGGAAGGTAGAGTTTAAGGTCGGGGGTTGGGTATGCAGTATTCCTGAACAATTGCAGAGAACTGTTCTGTCACTTTTATTTAGTTGGTGTTAACTAAATTTTTTTTAATGTTTACTTGTTTTTGAGAGAGAGAGAGAGAGAGTGAGAGAGCATATGAGCAGGAGAGGGCCAGAGAGAGAAGGAGACACAGAATCCAAAGCAGGCTCCAGGCTCTGAGCTGTCAGCACAGAGCCCGACGCAGGGCTCGAGTCACTGGATACATTTTTTAGAAGCAGCATCTTGAAATGCAATGTCAATTGATTTAGAATTCCTAATCATTACACTTTATTCCTAAAAATTGGTAATACTGAGAACATTGCTTTTTAAGTAGATTGTGGTAGGTTGGGAACCTGAAATGAGGGAGAAAAAAAAAACCTTAAAGACTGATGTTTTTCAAAGTTACAGAATTATGTGGGATTTGTTGGCTAGTAAACTCATTTCCATTGGCATTTCTTTAATATGTGAAAGGTAGTCCACGGTTTCTATCCACAGTGATCTCCTGTCTGCAGAACAATGCCCAGTCCTGATAACTCTGTGCGTGAAAATTAAGCATTGTTCCTCCAAAACTGGCAGGATTAATGTCTTTGTTTTCTTTTTTACAAATATCCCTTGTGGCTGAACCCCAAATGCTTATAATTTGTTTATAGGACTGACAAGCGGGGGCGGGGGACAGGGGAAGAAGAAAATCAATCCCAAGCAGGAAACCTGAATAAAGATGATGACAAGGGTCACTAGATAATCTCTTTGTGCTTCGGCAACTAAAAACATGCGTGCGATCCAAGAGCATCTTGCTGGTTCCTACGCTCTCTCATCTCCGTACAGCTCTTTTCCGTGTAGCTCCCAAACTTTCACATCTGTTTTGTCTCGACCCCATTTACAGCTTCCTCTGTCAGCTGGCTCTATCCTCAACCCACCCATGGTTCCTGGGAAGAGTTTTCCTTAAAACTAAGAGGTTGAGGTGCGTATAGGGTGGGTAGGAGAAGCTTTTCTCCTCTCTAAAGATACTTCAGGCTCTATTTTTTAGCTTTCGGGAGACCCAAGAATAGATTTGAGCAAAATGTTCTTAAACACAAAGTGTTCTTCAACCCTAAACGCTCAGAGTCTGTCCTTATGTCTTTGTTTCCTTTCTTTCCATTAACATTCAAAACAGAGCTTTGACAGGGCAAGAAAGCGGAAGAGTTTTCATGATTCAGCCTGCTACATTTTATTCCGCTCCTTTTTTCACATTCCACGCTGGTCTTTTCCCAGCCACCTGAGTCTTCGCACAGTTTTACCATCTTCCCCATCTTAACCCCAATTTAAACATCTTCAGGAAGCCAAACAAAACATGCCCGTCTGCTCCAGATGTGTCAAATCAAGTTCTCCTATTTTAATTTTTTTCCAGGCACATCCTCCAGCAAATGTATAAACAGGTTGCTTTTTAGAAGAAGTAAAGATTAATCTTTCCCTGGAAAAAAGAAAATCACGTACACTTTGGAAACTTTGGCCATTTCTCTCTCCAGAGAAACATCGTGTAAATGAAACTCACAGCCTGATTCTTCCATGTGCCAGAAGGGGGACGGCAGCCCCGCGCTTTGTTCCCATATCCTCTGCTTGATCTGGCTTATTATCCTCTGCTGAGAAGAAAATCTGCCCCACAGCCAGATACTTGCCTTTGGCCCATCTCTGGGCGGTTTGAAGAGAGCGTCGCACGATGTCTGACAAGGTGGCCGCGCTAGATCGTGTGAGGTGATCAGAAGAAGCCAGGCTCTGTGCTCCTGTGGCAGCTTCTCCGTCTCCAGGTGTTCTGTCCCATGAGATTGCACGATTCAGTCACCTGTTCAGTCAGCAATTCTTTGTTAACAACCTATTGGGTGGGAAGCACTGCTCTGGGGTCTGGGGATCCAACAGTGAGCAAAATACGTGTCAAGTCCCTGCTCTCATGGACCCAGAGACAGACAATAAGAAGATATACCACTATATATATACTATATAACATGGCAGGTGGAGATGCATGCCCTGAATTAAAATAAGGCAGGTTGCATGGATGGGGAGGGGCCTGGGCAGAACAGGGCTGGGAGCTCAGGAGGGCCTTACCTACTGTGGCCAGGAAAGCCTTCCGACTGAGGTGACATTAGAGCAGGCACCTGAAAGAAGTGAGACGGTGACTGGAAGAACAGAAGCCTGGGGCTGGATCATGGTTGGCAGGTCGAAATGTCTCCAGGAGCCCCAACTAGCTGCAGAAGAGGGAGCAAGGGGAGAGGGGAGGGAGAGGAAGTGAGAGAAATAACCTCAGGTCAGAGCATGAGGATTGAGCTTCTCAGACTCTACCGTTTGTACAAATCCTCCAAGGACCTTGTTAAAGTGAAGACCCCAATTCGGTAGGTCTGGGGCAGGCCCAGAGATGATTTCTAACACACTCCCAGGTGACGTCCTTGACACCGCTGGTCTCCTCACCGGGCTCTGGGTAGCAAGGACGTGGGCCATCTTGGCCACAGTGAGAATTGTGTCTTGAGTGGAAGGAAATGGGAAGTCTCAGAAGCTTTTAAATAAAGGGAAGTGGGGTCTGACCAGTTTCAAAGGAGCCGCTCTGGCTGCCATGTGGAAAATGGGGCTAGGGAGGAAGTGGTAGACCTGGGGGGTGGAGGGACTGGTGATTGGAGTGGTCCAGGTGAGACGGAGCCCTGTTGGGACCCGGTTCATGCTGGGGAGGAACAGTCACACCCGGCCGCTGCTTCATGCGAATGTGGGGATCGGCCCTGCCGTCCAGGTTGAAGCTCACATCAGGTGTTAGTTAACCTGTGGCCCAGCAGAATCCGCGGGTCAAAGGGTCTTCGATGACTTGGTGAAACCAAGTCTGAGATGCTTGCTTCTGGGATCTCAGCTGCCTCATTCCTGAATTTGATTTCTATTCCCGACGTGCGTGTTACTAGTGAATTAAATATGAAGTCATCCCCTGGTGTCCCTGTAATGTGCATTCGCTATTGCAGGTGAGGTATTTTTGTCCATCTCCAAAATAAGCCAGCGTGACTTGTGTTGCATCACAATGTGGCACATTAGACTAAAACAGTACCCATTTAATTTTTGAAACTTTATTTGTGTGTCTTTAAATTTAGGGCACGACGCTGGACTGTAAGTTCATCTCAGGAAAAGAAACTTCATTGGGGATAGAAACTAATATCCAGCCGGTGGTGTATCATTATGCTGGGGTAGTCTTGCTCACTTTGAATTCCCCAGCTGAGTTATTTTTCTTAATAATCATTATGTATAATTCAAAACATTTATATTTTTACCCCGCCCACTGGTTTTATAATTTTCCCGAGGAATCTTCCAAAATGTATTCAAATTGTCCTAGTGTAGTGTTTCTCAACTAGGAATGATTTTGACGCTTATGGGACATTTGGCAATATTTGTAGACATTTTGATTGTCCAGACTCGGGAAGGTGCTACTCGTGTCCAGCAGGTAGGGGCCAGGAATGCTGTTAAACATCCTCCCTGCACAGGACAGTCCCCACAACAAAGGGTTATTCATTACTAAATGTCAGTGGGGCCAAATTTGAGAAACCCTCCTACTCCAGTAACCCTAAGAACTCCCAACTGTAGGAAATGTAATCCACCAAAGACCCCAAGTGTTGTGCCCTGGGCTTTGTCAGACATGTGCACTGAGCCATCATCCTCCTTCCCACAGGCTGCTCCCAGCCAGTGACTGCGCATGGCATGGCTACTAGGGCAGCTCCTTCTGGGGAGAATAGGGATTCCCCTGAAGGTCAGCTTTGGCTCCATGATTCCCCAACACCCTTGCCAAGACCTGCTTCCACAGCACAGCATCTAAGACACTTTGGCCTAACCTCCTCCCTCCCCTCTCCCCTCCACTCTTGCCAGACTGAAGGCTCTCCCCATCTTTCTCAGCTCCCTCCCGATTTTCTCGGAAGACGTTTTCCCTAATAAAATCCTTGCACATTTTATCCCATTTTAGGATCTGCTCCACAGAGGGCCTGGATTAATATATCATGGCATGAAATAATTGAGAATAGTGAATTTATGAACCTTCCCCATTATAGCAATAAGGGAGGCAAATGTTCTAATAGACAAAAATGATTCCTAAGCAAGAGCTTGGCTATTAAATTGTTAGGGCAAAAAGAATTAATAAAAAACTAGAAGACGGGGCACCTGGGTGGCTCAGTCGGTTAAGCGGCCGACTTCGGCTCAGGTCATGATCTCGCGGTCTGTGAGTTCAAGCCCCGCGTCGGGCTCTGTGCTGACAGCTCAGAGCCTGGATCCTGTTTCAGATTCTGTGTCTCCCTCTCTCTGACCCTCCCCCGCTCATGCTCTGTCTCTGTCTCAAAAATAAATAAACGTTAAAAAAAATTTTTTTTAAATAAAATAAAAAACTAGAAGATAAAAATATTTAGGAACAAACTGAGGACACCCAATTATTCAAGAAAACACAGCAAAACAAAAAGAATTAGTTCTTGTTCATCTGTTTAAAATGCAACTCGAGCCTCACCTGAAGCATCTAAACTTAGGAACCAGAATGAACCCTCCCCCCCCATGCTCACTTTTGAAAACCCGGACCTGTTCCAGGCACAGTCTGGACGGCGTCATTTCTAATTAGTGAGATAATTTCCATTTTTGGATGTTTGAGACAAACATCCTGCCATCCTCAGAAAGCCTGTCAGTATTTGCAGCTCTGTCTACTTCGTGTGCGAACTACCCATAGGCTTTGGTCAGGAAGAATCCCGTGTGTGGGCACATCCTCATAGACCACTCAGCGCCACTCCCTTCCCTTTACTGGAACAGTCTGCCTCCCTTCTGTGTGCTTTCATGGGTAGATTCTGCCCAGACAACGATCACTCTCTGTGGGTTGCCAAACTCCACCCTGCTTCCTGGGGATATATGAGTCCCTCCTTGCATGGCATGCCCCTCAGCCACCCACCACTGCACAGGTGGCCCCTGAAGTCAATGGTCCTGAGACTCCCAGGTCCCGATTTGTGCCATTATGAACACCAGCCAAAGAAATACTCAGATCTTATTCCCAACTCATGCGAGATTGTGTTTTCTTTGGATGTAACCTCTTTTTACACTTTTGAGATATATTATGCTGATGGATAAAGTGGCAGTTCTCTCCCTCAAGCTAACATGATGGCCTTTCTGAAACACACTCTCCCTGCCCCCAACCATCAAACTTAAAGAAGCCCAGGAGATGCTTCAACTTTATTCTGGTGCTTGCAGGTCAGGTATAGGGCTGACCTACTCCAGAGCTGCATGTGGCTTTGGGGGGGGGGGGGTGCTCTGCAAGGGGCCCTAGTATTTCAATGCCTTCTCTGTGCCAAGCCACATGCACGTCACTTGTTATGCACTAACTCATTTTATTCCTACAAGAGTTCTGTGGCATGGGTATTTTTCATCCCATTTTATTGATGAAAACTGAGGCTCAGGAAGTTTAAGTGACTTGCCCAAGATCACAGGGTTAATCGGCGGCAGGAGAGTCATTTGTGCATTCCCATTCAAATTCCAAAAGTGCTTGATATGTCTAGATTATATTCTAGGCAATACTAGTTTTCAGTAGGCACTCTCAGTACCCAGATTGGTATTTGAACCTGCTATGTTTTTCTGGCTAGTATATAGAGTAGCACCACTAAGGAACCTCTACCAGAAGCCAAAGTCTCCACTCGGGCATGGAGGTAACTGGCAGTCCTCCCGGGGTCTACTCACCAGTGCCAGCTGATTGAGAGCAAAAGCCAGTCTGTTAGGGCAGTGCCCAAGTTCCTGATTCCGCTGCAGAAGTTGGGAGCCAAGTCAGTATCATCAGTCACCACATTGTGTCAACAGCCATCATTTACATGCGGTAGGTACTCAGTAAGTGCTGACAAATTCCTATGGTGAATAAATGAAGGAACAAACAAAAGCATTTGTAAAAGTCACCAGGTTGTAGAGTAGAATGAGAGATTTAAGCTCATCTAATTCAAACTTCTGCAATATCCCCACCAAGTGGTTATCTAAATTCTGCCTGATACTTCCATTGGCAGTGTAAAGAGTCTGTGAGAGAGTCTGTCCAATTTACCAGGACTTGGGCTGTTCAAAAGGAAGCCCTGGTCAAAAGACACTTTTGAAAAGGAAAGTGCAAGAAACTAGAAATAAGGAAGAATTATTTTACGTGACAGCCTATCAGCTTAGAGATTTTGTTAGCTCAAAATTTTGGTTCAACTTGAAAACATTATGCTAAGTGAAATAAGCCAGACACAAAAGTGTGATTCTACTTCTATGAGGAACCTAGGATAGGTAAATGCATAGAGACAGAAAGCAAAATGATGGTTCTCAGGGGCTGCGGTGAGGGAGAACACAGAATTATTGTTTAATGTGTATGACGGTTCAGCTTGGGAAGATAGAAAAGTTCTGAGGATGGTTAGTGGTGATGGTTACAGAAAGACGTGAATGTTTTTGATACTGCTGAACTTCACACTTAAAAATGGTTAAGATGTCAACTTTTATGTTCTCTGTATTTTATCACAATGAGAAAATTTGTTTAAAACGAGTACATTTACAGAAGACCAAGAAGCATTTAAGTCATCACTTTCAGATATGAGAGTACTTATGAGTATTGGTATAAGGATATTCTGAGGCTTGAAGGTGAAAGTTAAGTGAACAACTCCCCTTTCTGAAAACTTACCCAACTCTCAGAGGCTGGTGCACTAGGAACTGGATGACACGAGTTTTAACTGGATGCTGTTCAACGATAATCAAGGCTATAGGGATTTTAAATGTCTTGAAAAGCTTGAGATGGAATGTAACTGGGCACAGGGCACCATTAGGATGGTGTATTTGTGCCCCTGGTGGGCAGAGTACAATCTGCACAATGTCAGACCAGGGCTTTGGCTGGATGGTAAGTTTTCTCTCTCCCTCTCTCTCTCTCTCTCTCTCTCTCTCTCTCTCTCTCTCTCTCTCTCCCTCCCTCCCTTCCTCCCTCCTCTCCCTCTCTCTCCTTCTCTCTCCTTCTCTCTTTCTCTTTGTCAGTTTCAAAAGAAGCCATTAACTTAGAGCTACTCAGGACTTCCCACTCTGAATATGAAGAGCGTGTTGTTTTCCTCTTAGATCCAGACTAAACTAGTTGACTGGCTGGGAGCCAACAGAAGGGGTGTATACAGTCTTCATTAGGCCAGATTTACCATCCGCCTTCCATAAGTGGTTCAACATGCCTTGTGACATGCTTTCCATCCTGCAGTGGTTCCTGCTGGCGAAGCTTGTAGTTGGCTTCCTCGTGTAGAGAGCTAATTTTCTCTAATTGCTTCCAATGAGGGGTGGGAGGCAGGGGGGGTGGGTGCCTTGCTCAGGGCCGCTGCTCTCATCGGCCTCACCAAGTCGTGGAAGCAACTTTCATGCTCATGGTCTTGTTCTGGATATTTGAGTGGGAAGGTCAGGCCGCACATCCTGAGATCGACAGATCTTCAACAGACTGCTTGACTCTTAAAGATCTGACTCACGTGGCCTTTAAAAACTTTCTTTGTTTTGTTATGATTTTTCAAGGAATTTTATTTCTGATCTTAAGAATAATTTGTACTCGTTATCTTTTGAAATGGGCAAATAAAGAAAAAGGTTTAAAAAAAGCACTAAAACCATCTTCCACTGTATTAATCTAGGAAGATCACTATTAACATTTTATCCCCGTTTTGTTTTTTAAATAAGTCATTTGAGAAAATATCACATATGACAGATTTATATATTACCTAAAATTGTTTCACATAATATCAAAAAACATAATTTTTGATGACTCCGTAAAATGCTATTGCCTAGATGTATGTTTTGTAGTTAATATATGTGCTGTTGATCATAGTGTGTTCCAGACATACTAAACAATCTCTGTCCTTATTTATGATATTATTTTAAGGTTGAGTCCTAAAAGGAATACTGGGCTGAAGGGCATGTGAACTTTTAAGCTTCCTGGTACATAATTCGAAAGTATTATACCAATTTCTAGTGTGCCACATGACACCCTTAACCAGCATCGAGGGTTACCTTCTTTGTCAATATGATAAATGAAAAATGGCACTGTGTTGTTTTAATTTGCATTGCTTTGATAACTGATGATGTTAAAGATATTAGGTCTTTTTTTTCCTCATTTCCCCATCCTTTATGAATTCCTTCAGAAGCCATTTTTTGGGATTAGGGCATTGTATGTTATGTCTAACACATAAAGCTAGTCAACAGCAAGGGGATTAATCCATTATTCCAGTTGCCCACCAAAAGAAAGGTAGAGATAAGTCCATTAGGGTAAAGGACAAGTTAGCTTTTTGTTTGCTTAAAGAACATGGGTAGAAGGTATCCCAAAGCCAGAATGGAATGCAGTCCAACCGTATCGTAAAACACATCTGAAGCCCAATCAAAGGCAGTATAAGATGGCAGATGACGGGGTGGAGATGTACAGAGACAGCTTTTCTGTCTGTTAGAGTTTCTCCAGAGTCTGGCCATGATGGCATATTCCAATATGTCATTGTTACACTACTACCTTGTAAGGTGCTGGCTTTCCATTCCACTTTTTGAAATACAGTGAGTTCAAGTGAATACAGTCACACCTTGGTGACACATCCATCAGGCGTTCCCCAGATCCATGCTTAGAAAAGCTTCTATCACAGAGTGTGTCTGTCTTATCTTTTTGGAAGTGGCTGGGTCCCGAAAATTGACCTTCTCTGTCTTTGTGTTACAAAGACTGTGTGGAGGACCTTGTGTTTGAGTTTCAGTTTGACACAGAAGCATTAGTTCTAGGGCATCTCTTGGGCCACTTTAGGTCCATAGTACCTGCCAAGCTTCCTAGAACACTGTGGGGCATAACAAAATGTTGCACAACTGTCATGGTATAGAATACACTTAGTTTTGGTAGAAGATGACATTTTTCTTGGCACCAGAAGTACTTCCACAAATAACAGCCCACTGGTCCTCCTTATCGGAAATCAAAAAGCCTGACTTGCCTCTGGCTCTGTGAAACGACTACCTAAATATTTTTTAGACTCTGTGTGCCTAAGTCTTGGTCAGAATCTCTTCTTAGAAATCATTTATAAAACAGGGGCACCTGGGTGGCTCAGTTGGTTAAGTGTCCAACTCTTGATTTCGTCTCAGGTCATAGTCTCTCAGTTTGTGAATTCGAGCCCTGCACCTGCTTGGGATTCTCACTCCCTCTCTCTCTATCCCTCCCCTGCTGGAATTTTCTCTCTCTCTCTCTCTCTCTCTCTCTCTCTCTCTCTCTCTCTCTCTCTCCAAGTAAATCACTGTAACATTAAAATAAATTAATTAAAAAGAAAAAGAAATCAATTATGAAACATATAACCTTGGAGCCTGATTATTAAATCAGGCATTTTAAGCTGGAAAGGACCTTAGAGATCATTTAGTCCAAATGAATGACCCATTTGACAGTTGGGAAAACTGACATGCAGAGAGCTAGAACTTGCTTAAGGGCCACTGATGCACTGGCGGCAGGGGTAGGACTCAGTAGTCTCAGTGCAGAGGTCTTTCCGGTACATCATGTCGAATTCTGTACACTTGTTCACAGATATAAACTCAAAGGGCTCAGATAGCAAGATGAGAGCGTGAAATTTTATGGGACTAGAAGGATCCTCAGCAGTTATCTGGTATTGAAGTGTCCAGGGGACATGGCCACAGTTATTCTAGAACAAGGTAGAACAAGGACAGTAATATACCTCTTGACTTCCAATCCAGTGCCCTTTTCCCTCCAGGACACAGTGCAACATCAAAAAGCATGTTTTCTCCAGGGCTGGCTGAGGTTGGGCAGTTAACATGTTATTTTTGGTTTCCTATCTACTCAGGGTAGAGGGTCCTGATTTTTATTTCATGTGTGTACTTGAGACTTGGTGATGAGGTTCTGAATGTCTCACTGTAGGTGGTGTTTTTATTGTTACCATGTTGTCTTCCTCTAAAGAGTTTTTACAGTGAACCAGAAAGCTGTCTGGTTTATTGCTACGGTTGTAGGCAGGAGGGAACATGGTGTGTGGCTTCTGAACAGACGCTGGCTGCTCTTTAAGTTCAATGAAGTGAAAAAAAAAGGCGAGTTAATTGACTACAGACATATGCAGGAGCGCTCTCAGCCGAGAGCAGTAAGTTCTTCTGGAATGTGAGTGCTTACAAGGCAGCCAAAAGTACTCTCCGAAGCACTGCATCTGTGGACCCATGTACTTTCTCCATAAGAAGGGTATCACTGCTTGCTTCTTGGGGATACTGTGTCAGGCCATCAGTAATTTTTGGAGATTCTTCTGCATGTTGTGTGTGGTAGGATACATGTAAGTAAACAAGGTGCCTCCACTTAGTGGTGGCATCTTGGTATTTACACTGGTTGGCTGAGTTTTATTAGTTAGATATTGCTATATGACTTACCACCCAAAAACTCAGTGGCTTCAATAATGAAAATTTATTATTCCTCATAAGTTTGGTCCAGGGTGGCCCAGGCTTGGCTGGTCTCTGATGAGCTCTCCCCTGCCTCAGTGGTCAGCTGGCTGGTCAGCCGGGCACTGGATGTCCCAGGATGCCTCACTTACCTGTTTGGCTATTGGCTGGCTGCCATGCTGGTCCCTGTGTCCCTCATTATCCGACAGACCTGCCGAGTTTTGTTCCTATGGTAGAGGCAAGGTTCTGAGAGAGAGTTGAAGCAGGCACAGAATTGAGGCATGGGTTTGGGCTGGGACACTGTCACTTCTGCCTCATGCTGTGGTTTTGGCCAAGCTACAAGGGTAGCTCACATTCAGGAGGAGGGGAAATGGACTCCCCTCCTTGAGGGGGAGGGGGTGGCAAAGCCCAGTTACAAGGGGTGTGGATACAGGGAAGGGCACAACTAAGGACATTTTTGTAATTAACTTGCCACAGGCTTAAGGAGGTTTTGGGGATTTATCTTCTACTCTAGCCGATTTCAATCACTGTGGCCTCGAGAACATTTCTTAAAGATGAGACATCTTTCATGAATCCACTGTCCTGCCGAGGGGCTGCAGTCCCGTCGCACCGCCAGACCTCCTGTGCACGTCCTGTGCAGTGCTCCTGTGCACGTCTGTGAAAACCCCCCTTAGCTTGGGATTGTAGCACCTGAATACATCTGCCAGCCGCTTGTACCAGCCCCTGGGTCTCTGCACCTGAACACAGAACTCAGAACACGGCAGTGCTCTAGAAATGGAAGAAAAAGTGTGTCATTCCAAAATAAAAAATGAAAAAAGGTGTTGGTTGTCTTCTCACTTAGAGATGAGCACATTCCCTTTTGGGTCATTTTATTTGTTTGCTTTCGGGGCACCTGGGTGGCTCAGCCTGTTAAGCAGCTGACTCCTGATTTCTGCTCAGGTCTTGATCTCGTGGTTTGTGAAATCAAGCCCCGCATCGGGCTCTGCACTCTAGCAGTGCAGAGCCTCCCCGGACTTCTCTCTCTCTCCCTCTCGTTCTGCCCCTCCCCCCACCTCTCTCTCTTGAAATAAATAAATAAATAAACTTTATTTTGTTTTCAGTCTGTTCCTTGTTTCTGGGGCACCCCCCCTTTTTTTTTTATCAGATACAGATATCATACCCACTTATCATGTCTAAGATCCAACAACCGAAGAGAGAAAATGAACCTGTCCAAAATTAGCTACCCTCAGAGTACCTAGGGTAACAAATATATTTGTTCATACTGCACATATATTACATATATATATTTGCATATACTGCATGTATATTATACATGTATCTCACTAATAGTACACATATTTGTGATTCACATTTTCCAGCTGGTTCATGCCAATCTACCAGTGATTAGAACCAAGAGTAGGAAAAAAGAATGCATTGCCATTTTCAATCAGTGTGAGTGACACTGAATGTTTGATTCCAAAATGATTATTTTGCCTAGGGCAAAATAGATAGGCAAGTCAAATAGAAATTATTCCTAACCTCAACCTGCTATTTAGAGGAAAATTGTTTTTCTAATGCTTATTTATTTATTACGAAAGAGAGAGAGAGAGAGAGAGAGAGAGCGCAGGTGCACTTGCAAGTGGGGGAAGGGCAGAGGGAGAGGGAAAGAGAGAATCCCTAAACAACACTGCAAGCTCAGAGCCCAATGTGGGACTGGAACCCACAAACTGTGAGATCACGACCTGAGCCAAATCAACAGTTAGACCCTTTACTGACTGAGCCACCCAGACACCCCTAGAGAAAAGTTATTAATGCCAAAAACAATAGGAGTGATTACCGATTTGGGTGGTGGCACCGTTGCTGTATTGAGTAAATGCTGCTGATTTTCAGCAAGTTCTTTAATTCTCAGAACTGTCTCGTTATTTTTTGGCAGAACTTGTTGAGGAATAAAAAATCTGTGACCAAGATGGATAGTTTGTCCTAGGACATATAGAGTGTCACAAATCCATAGAAAATAAAGATTTCAGTTTGAGTTAAAAAGAACATTCCCCTTACAGGCCTTCATTGTCTTGTTTTTGTTTTCGTTTGGGATGCAAGTTCGTCATGAAATCAATAAGGAGATTCTCATGGATTTCCTGAGAAGAGCCTGATTCTAGGTGTCAAAATTCCTTCACATCCAAAAAAGTAACTTTGTCACATTTTACTTATGCTCACTCTTCCCTGGGCAAAGTCACTTTGACATACTCTCGCCATCCTTGAACCACAGCGAAGTCTTTGAAAATCCTGATTCCTTATTTCCTTTTGAATTGCTGGTAGAAGGAAGTGGACCCACTGGTAAGATGGAAAATCCCAGTAAGAGCTTGAACCACTCACTAGCTACAGGAAAATGTGACTCTCTGCTTTCTTTTTCTCTTTTAGTTTTGTTTATTTCTTCCTTGAAGAGCTGCAGAAAAGGGGAAAGATCTCTATTTACGCTAAGATCCTTCATAGCGATGTCTGATGATTAGCTTTAACTCTCAAATTTTCACTAAACAAACTTAGCTACGAGGACAGAGGAACTGTGCTTGCCAGTGTGCTCCCTTCGAAGAGCTCCTGGAATTCTCTGAATTCCAGTTAGAAAGAAGAGTATCAAATTATTTCTCTTCACTTTTCTTTCTCTTGATGGCACCCCCAGATAACAAAAATTGACATTCTCTAACTTGGTGATTTCTTATTGGTCAATGACTTCTTCTAAGACACTCAGAAAGTAGTGGCTCTCTGGCTCTTTGCCTTTATACCTTTTAATCCTGAGGGAAGGATTCCTGATCTCTCTGCACCTAGAGCCTAGACAGGAGGAGATCAGCTGACTTCTCACCAAGTCTACCTTGCTGCTGGTCCTGGAGAGCTGGGTCCGAGCTCGTTCTCCAGAATAGTCATCTTGTTTCTCTAATTCCAAAACGGGACTTTGCAGGATTGTTGTCAAGGGCAAATGCGGACAATAATTATGCCTAGAAAAGACTAGTCAGAGGTTACTTTGATTTCAAAACTAGACAGTGCCACCATTGAAGTTACATGAGCAAAATCATAGCTGTACTTAAAATTTTGAGTTCAGCTTACAAACCTTATCAGCCTGTTTGTAAGTCAAGCTAGTTTTGAAAATGACTCTTAAGGGAACTTTGATTAATGATTTTGTCTCATTTTCAAATGTAGTTAAACATTTTTAAATAAAGCTTTAATTCTAAATTTAATACATTTAATTTCCTTTGCGGTACTTTAGCTTGTGTGACTTAACAAATGAGATCCTCATGAATACTTGAATAATTCATCAATTAAATACTTCTAAGTATGAAATATGATTATTGTTAAGTTCTTTTAAAGTTTTAAATTTGTATGTAAATTTGATAAGATTCCAACTTAAAACTACAAATCTAACTCATTTTTACATGACATTAAAAATTGGAATGATAATTCCAATTTACTGTTACTCTAATTGGCTTAAAATCACAAGTAGATAAAACATTAAATGTATACTCTTAACTGCAAAATTATTGGATACCGTGGGTTTGTTTCTTACATACATATTTCTCTTCTTACTTCTAAGTCTTACCATGACTAAAGGATGCTTACCCATCAATGGCATTTTACGCATCATGGGAATTCCCTTCCATTGTAACTGTTGGACTTGCCTTCTCAGCATGCTGAGATCTCTCGAGGCTCAGAGAACCACCAGGCCTGAATGAGGACTAGGTTCTAACACAGAACCCTAAGAGCCAAACTGCACCCCTGTTACAGTGAGTGACTCTGTTAAGTGTCCTCAAATGAAGTGGTCTTGCAGAGCATGTGTACTGCATCAAAGCGGATTCCTAAGTCTTATACAAACTCGCAGAAGCCCCAAACCCCCACCCTCATAGTCATATGGGTTGATTAGATTTAATTACTGTGTTTACGGCAACATTCTCTTCTGTGTGGTTTTGTTCTTTTTTTAATGGTCTTCTTATCCACCTATTCTTATGGCTATTACATTGAGATCTGATTAAATTATGAATATCTCTCAAGACTCTGCCTGGTTTTATGGTGACAACTTCCAAGTGTATTTGAGTTAGAGTTTTCCAGAGAGACAGAACCAAAAGTATGTATATGTGTGGAGATAGAGATAGAGATAATGGATACGGATATAGATGTAGATATAGCTATAGCTATAGATGATATAGATATATAGGCATAGGTATAGATATAGATATAGATTTATTATAAGGAATTGGCTCATATGATTATGGAGGCTGATAAGTTCCAGAATCTGTGGTTGGCAAGCTGGAGGCCCAGGAGGATTGATGTGTAGTTCTGGTCTGAAGGTCAGCTGGTTCTACACCCAGGAAGAGTCAGTGTTTCAGTTTGAATTTGAAGGCAGAAAAAACTGATGCCCCATTCAAGGCAGGCAGGCAGGCAGGCAGGAGGAATTCTCTCTTACTCAGGGGAGGTGGAGGTGGGGGTAAGAGGGTTGGTTAGCCTTTATGTTCTTAGGTTAGCCTTCAACTGATTACACAAGGCCCATCCACATTAGGGATAGCATTCTGTGTTCCTCAGTCTACCCACTCTTATGTTAATCTCATCCAAAAACACCCTCACAGAAATACCTAGAATAATGTTTGATCAGATATCTGGGCCTAGTCATGTTGACATATAAAATTAACCCTCACTGTATTCTGCTAACACACACTTTAAAATCATTGGCCTGGAACCCTTAGACTTTTATAGACTATCTAATAGATAAGGCTTTCAATTCCTGTTTGTTTATAAACCACCTTGATACAGATTTGGAAAGTTTCAAATAAAACGAATGAATCAGCGTGACCTCTTGAGCCTATTAATTCTAAAGTAAATAGCGCTTCTTAAATTTTTATCCACTCCTAATCCTATATGGCAAATGATCCAAAGTGAACAACAATTGAGAAATATAAAGTAGAAAATGAGCATACCTACTCATTGTTGCTTAGCGGCCTCATACCGGCACCAGTTATAGAAATTTATAGCATAAGCTTTCAGTAAGACAGCTATTCATTATAGGCTAAGAGGATTGGTATCCTCAGTAATAACCAATTCAATCCCAGACTTTAAATATCAGTGACAGCACACATGCGTTATAAGAGGGAGGCCAAAGCAGGGACACCATCCCTCCCCCTCCAAACTCTACAAAAATGGATAGACCTAAAATTTCCAATTTTATTATCTTCCAAAATTACTTGTTTGGGACACCTGGGTGGCTCAGTCCATTAAGTGTCCAACTCTTGATCTTGGCTTGGGTCATGATCTCACAGTTCATGAGATCGAGTCCTGGGTCGGGCTCTGTGCTGACAGCACAATCTTGCTTGGGATTCTCTCTCTCTCTCTCTCTCTCTGTCTCTCTCTCTCTCTCTCTTTCTCTCTGCCCCTCCCCCGCTCATGCTCGCTCGCTCTCTCTTTCTCTCTCGAAATAAACTTTTAAAAAACTACTTATTTTATTCATGTCAATAAAAGACCAAGATAACCAAGTGAAAATCAGTCTATTCCATCCTTGCAAAAGATTAAATCAAGTTGATTATTCCACCTATGCTGAATTTCACTGCAAATACTACATTTACAAATGCCCTATCTGCTTGTAGTAAATGCCAGTGACTTGAACTGTGTGGTAGGTAATGTGAAGAAAACCGTGTGTCATAGATTCTAAATACATAACCACCAAAAACGAAAGCGGAACAAAAAATCTGAACTCTGATTTGGACTTCGCAGCAACTATTATTGATTACCACACTACTGTCGATTAGGTTGACTCAGTTGGCATAGCAAACTGGTGTCTTTCCTTCTTACCATGCTCCCACTCCATCTCTCCCCCCCACCTCCCCTGCCCTTCTTCTTCCCTTGTCCTCTCTTCCATCCATTCTTCCTCTTTCTCATTAGTAGTAGCAACAAGTAAAGTACTTGAGGAACTTAAATGCCATAATTCATATGGTAAATAATAGAACATATGACACTGAATGAGGAGGAAAAGACAATATATCCCACACTCTATTGAGAGACACAGATGAGTATATTGAGTTAGAGTGACTTGAACACATATTCAGGAGTAATGGAATAAAGACAGTGCATAGGCCAAAAAAATGGCTTCCCCAAAGGCATCCATATCAAATCCCTAGACCCTGTGAATGTTACTTCATATGGCAAATGATGTGATTAAGTTACAGAACTTGAGAAGAGACACTTATCCTGGATTACCCAGGTGGACCCTAGATGCAGTCACATGTATCCTTATAAGACAGACAGAAGGAGTGTAGGGACAGACACATAGAAGTGAAGGTGATGTGAAGACAGAGTAAGAAAGGGGTAATATGATTACAAGCCAAGGAATGCCAGCAGCTACCAGAAACTGGAAGAGACAAGGAACAGATCCTCCCCTACAGCCTCCAGTGGAGTAGCCTGGCCAACATCTTGATTTCGGAATTCTGTCTTCAGAGGTGTGAGAGAGTACAGTCCGTTGTTATAAGCCACCCCCTTTGTAGTAATTTGTTACAGTAGTCAAAGGATACCCAGACACTTTGAGAAAATAAAAAGTTAAGGCGTGTTTAAGACTTTGACATCATCACTTGTTTGATTCCTAGGAAGATATTTTAGTCAATTGCCTGAGTATTCTAAACTAGGAATTAAGATTTTGAAAATACATCCTGGCTGCTCACGGTAGCCAGATTGCAAACAGCTGTCCATCTTATTTATTGGGAAACTAGGGTCTGGCCATAATTTATACAAGTGGGGAAAAACTTACCATTAAGTGTCCTAAAAATCCAATTTATCAATGCACACCTGATCCATCATTGTTTTAAAATAGCTCTTTTGAGGCACCTGGGTGGCTCAGTCAGTTAAGCATCCGACTGTTGATCTTAGCTCAGGTCTTGATCTCAGGGTCGTGAGTTCAAGCCCCGCGTTGGGCTCTGCGCTGAGTGTGACGCCTACTTAAAAAAAAAATAGCGTTTTTAACATCAGGATTTCAACCCTGTATAGAATCAAATATATTAGCATCTTACTCTTATTACTTGGTCTGAATTGGAAACATTTCCAGTGACTACCAGTTGCACACATCATTATCCACTCATAATTGGTTGTTTAAACTGAAAAGAGCAAGTTCTGCTCCATCACCTAACATCTGTTTGCTCTGCTCCCAGCACTAGTCAACCAAATCCAATTACTGTCGGCAGAGGCTTTGGGTAGGCTTGTATCATTTCCGAACCATTTCCATTTCTTTGCAGATCCTTAATTCTTTGTTTTTCTCGTAACTGCTATGTTTTCTAATAACGAACGGTATTCTGCAGTTATGCTTCTGAAACTGTGCTGGTTTCCAAAATAGCAACAATACGAACTGAAGACTCATTTATATTTGAAGTCATATAATGCCTCAAAACATGTCTCAAACACTAAAAATATTAACATTCCCAAACTAAAACCTACTAATAAGAACTCTTTAACAATTCTGAGAGTACTGGATTACTTACAATCTTCTCTTTGCTGTTGTTATTGTTAAGCATCCTTTTAACTACCAGTGGTATTGAAATTGTTTAAAATGTTACTTAGGGATGCCTGGGTGGCTCAATGGGTTGAGTGTCTGATTCTTGAGCTCAGCTCAGGTCTTGATCTCACAGTTGTAGGTTTGACTCTTGTGTTGGGCTCCTTGGTTTGAGCCCCGCATTGGGCTCTGCGCTGGGCCGGAAGCCTACTTAAAAAAATACAAATAAATAAATAAATAAATAAATAAATAAATAAATAAATAAATAGTTACCTTGCTTTGATTTTCATAGTGAAAAAAGAAAAAAAAACAATATTATGATGCAGGGATAGTGTAATTCCTAAACTAAGACAAAACTGTCAGCAAAGATGGTTATAATTTGATAAGGCTTCACATTATTTGTGAAATTTCCTCCAAATTATATAGCGATATCTTTTTTTACACATACAGAAATGTCCTGAATAATACATGTCAGAATAAAGGAACACTTTTTTTTTATGGGTCTAAAATTTGCTCCATTGTAACGCATCTAGAAAAATTAGGGTATTGGCCTTGCAAAGACGCTAAAGAGGGCGTAGGAAAGTGGAAAGGAAGGGGAGGAAATACTGCTTCATGCTGTTTTCTTGCTCAGTTTCCCTTGCTCTTAGTGCACAGGGATGGGGATGAGTCTCTTATATTCCTGCAACCTCCTGTTTAACAACTGAAGAGATCTAACATCTGATAGTAGGATTTTGCTTTCTGGCAGACTCCTCAAAATACAATTCATTTCAGCGATGTTCTTTGCATGTTTTGTTGGAAGGCATACATTATGATGGCATTCTGGTCCTTCTGTGTCCTGGGAAGACAAGTGATTGGAAAGGACTTTAAAGGGCTCTATTGTTTTCTTGTGTGAAAACCCCTTCACCGACTTTCACTGCCATGAGTACATACACATAGAAATTAGCCTTACCAATTTTATCATTGGCAAGCCATGGAAATAAGATGTGTCGTGGAGCCGCATAACATTAAGGAGTCCTGGCCAGAACGTGTGCAAATTTCCTGGCTATGGCAGTGCAGTCATTGAAAGTCTGTAATATGTTGAAACCATGTGTATCTATATGGCAGATGTGTATGCTAACATATTAATTTCTGTTGTGAAAGGGGATGTAATAGGAAAAAGTAGCATAAGGAAGGAACGTTCAGAACATTCTTTAATACAAAGAAATGTCTATGTTGCCATTATGTGGGCTATTCATTTTTTTTTCTTAATGTAAAAGATATGCGTGCTTAGTATATATAACCTTGGAAAATTCACAAAAATAAAAAAGCGAAACATTGAAAATCCTGCCATCCAAAAACAAACATTGTGAAATATTTACTTCTAGACTTATTTTTAATGCACATTTTTAAAACCTTTCTGTTACCATAGACTGTATTCAATTTGTGTTCTGCCCTTTTGTATTTATCCAAAATGTAATTTTAAAATTTCTAGGTCACCCTGTCAAATCCTAGAATAACCAAGGCAAATTCTTAGTGATCTACCGAGTGATCTATCAAAATGACTTGGCGGTAACTAAAGGCCATCCTTTCAGGTCTAAGTAAGACCCTAAAAGAAATTCACCTATTAGTTCATCTTTCAGCTTAGGATCACTTAAATAGTAGACTTCTCAATGCAGTTTATTCCAAGCAGAGGCCAGGCATGGTGTCTGGGGTTAATATGTAATTAGTTCCCGAAGTCAAAATACCAGGGAAGTATATGAAAAGGCAGCAACCAGGTGTTGGGTGAAACGACAATACTCGATGGCTTGTCTTACAGTTGCTGCTTTCCTGGGATCCTTTGCAGGGATTCCAGGCACATAGGACTCATCTGTCAGGAAGGAGTCATTGCCCAGGGCTGTTTATCTCAGTTGAGTCCAGACAGGTAGACACTGGAGTGAAGTTCTATAATGATCTCCTGTTTAGTGCTACCTCTGAATTGGCCCACAGCTGAAAGGTCATCTAAGACTACTGTAAGCAACATTTCACTTAATAGCATAGGCAGTAGAAGAGATCATACAAATCTAGTCAATTCAAAATCATAGCTACAAAAATATCTGGAAAGGCAAAGTTGAGTGGACCCATAGAATTCTCTCCATTTAGGATGAATCACATTGAATTATCATTTTTGCAAGGAAAAACCATCCATTCCATAGGCAGTCACATGCAATGCAATTAGAATACTTTGCGAACAGTGCTACTGGAAAGTGAAGTAATTCATGATTTAGTTTTAAATGAATAGGACCCTTAGTTAATCTATAAGGACATCATTTAAATAAAAGGTTTTAAAATATGCAGTGCATATGCAATAACATTAAAGTATTAAATAGCATCTTAAAGAGCAAAAGAAACTATTAAGACTAATGAAGTGAATTTATTGGCTAATTGGTGTTTCCACGTGTAGTCATTTCTACAATTATTATTCATTAGCTCATTTACATAGTACTGTTCTCTAAAATTATGCTGGCATGAAATGAAGCTGGAAGATGTCTCCAATTTGGAAAATCTATTAAGCAAGGATTTTCAACTTAAACTTGGAGTAGTACTGAATCAAGGCCTAGCAGGATTGACTCCAGAGTCAGAGGAAGTTTGTTCATGGTTCTTACTGTCCATCTATCCTTGAGCCCAACCTAGCAAAGGCTTTCATTTTCTACACCCTATTTTTAAAATCTGTAGTATGGAGATGATGCCATTTCCACTGTAGGGCGAGGATTAGCAAATTCTCCTCTCCCAGAGCTACCATAGCTCTTAACATTTTAACAAGTTATGTATAGATCACTCAGAATTGTACTTCCTTTCAGAGCACCTGGGTGGCTCAGTCAGTTGAGCTTCTGACTTCGGCTTAGGTCATGCTCTCGCAGTTCATGAGTTTAAGCCCTGCATTGGGCTCTGTGCTGACAATTTAGAGCCTGGAGCCTGCTCCGGATTCTGTGTCTCCCTCTCTCTCTCTGCCCCTCCCTCCCCCATGCTCTGTCTCTCTCTCTCTCTGTCTCTCTCTCTCAAAATAAATGAACATTAAAAAAAAAAAAAGTAGTGCATTTCCTTTCTATACTATTTCACCTTCCATATAAGTAGATTAACGGGAAGTTCTCTTTGATTAAATAATCCCTGGGCCTTTTGTTTCCCTAAGAATTACAAACAACAAAACAAACCTGTTTGCTCTGTCTAGGAACATAGACCTCAGTGTTGAAGATTGAAGATAAATTCGGCTCCCATGGAGAAATAAACCCTAAAAAATAAGACTTTATATCCAATATAACTGCATATTAACCAAATTCATTAGTAAAGACCACCACTCTAGAAAGTAACCTCAAAGTAAATCAGCCCCATTTAAAAAGTCAAAGTGGTACAACAATTACTGGACAGAAGATGTGATACTGCAGAGACACAGGAGGAAAGAAATGATATTAATGAGCTCCCCTAAAGCAATTACATTTCAGTGGTTAGATGATGAGAGAACAAGGTCCAGAGTGAATCACTTTGAATGATGGAGAAGATATAAATAATTGAACAGGATGAGCACCAGTTAGTTTAGAGAGAGTCTATGACAGGCAGCTACCTCATCTGATTTCATAAAGCCTCACCCACACCTTCTTTGCCAGCAGATTTTACCTAGAACCCACATACATGCTCCCTATGACTTCCAATTATGATCAGTCCTGAAGGACTCATCACAAAGCTGAGAAAACACTGTGATGTAAGATTGAACACCCTATGATTGTTAACACTATTTCTGATGAGGTTAGATAACCAAGATGTTTGAGAAAGTGGAACAATTATTAATAAAGAGGAGCTAATTCTCACAGGGTTAGCATCGTCAAATTTTATTTTCATAATTGTACTTCATCAAGAGAAAAACATAGGATTAATTTTGGTTTTCTTCTCTGACTACCTCCCATCAGGGCAACAGATTAATCTTTAAAATATCACCAAAACCTCAAAGTTAAGGCTTTCTATCCATGCACATCCCTAAAGACACTTTACACTGTAGAGTAAGTAAATAACACAAGGAAATATAAGCCTGGGGGACATGTGAAAAATGAAATTATGAGCTGGAAATGCTACACATTAGTTTAGTACAGACAGAGTGGAGGTTGCAATTGATTCAAGAATGCCACCCAGTTGTGAAATAACTGTTGTAGTTTTCCGAAAATGTCATTTTGTTAAAGCTTTAGCTTTGAATATCTAGAGTAAGACACACTTGGGACACGTATAAGGCCTTAGATACAAGTTCCTTGAGGAAAGTAACTCAGTGGTTATTCAGGGACCGACAGGCCGTCTGTGTTATTTTTGAGTCACAAAGAAGATTGCACAGTTGTAAACTGCTACGCAATGCACGCGGGTGAAAGATGTGCCATGACCCAGCCATTTATACAAAAGATGAGCCTGTTCTAGGAAGTGACCCTTTCTGCCAAATGCATCTGTGTTCTTCCTGATCAGAAAATAGCACACAATGTGACATGTTAGAAAACATTACAAACGCAGAACACCCTCATTCTGTATTTAGAACACTCTAATCATGGAAGTCTCAAAGTATTTACCTAGGAACTGTTTTCTTAGCATAACCTGAATAGAGGGCATGGAGTTTTATATGACCCTTAACTCTTCTTAGCAAGTGTTTTAAAAAAGGAAGTTTCTATGTCATTATTTAATTTCAGGTTCTTTTTAAACAGGGACATAATGAGTAATGAGAGTATGCATTTATAAATGTTTGTTGCCAATGGGAGTTCACTGGAGATGACTCAAATCACATTTTATACTGGAAAAGGTGCATTTAACTGGCAAATGAAAAGATCAGGCCAATTTCTTTTTTGTGTCAACTGTAAGTAAAATCTCCTTAAGAAAATAATGATTTGTTGAGTAGGGAAAGAATTTAACTACTTGTTAGCATTCCAATAGGCCCTAAGGAAACATGCAAATTAATTAAATCAGAACTCCCTTTTTGAGTCCGCTACTGGCTGGGCTAGGCATCAACTAGCCTTCCCATAAAGCCATTATTGAAATCAACAGGTTCAGGGCTTTGTGTTGAGCTTGGATGACAAAGAATTGGGTAAATGACACCACGGTTTATTAAAGAGTATGACCACAAATACATGATAATGCTTTTCTCCCTCTCTTCATTTAATTCTGTATCTCTGCCTTTGGAAGGCCTTGACTCTATTTCAAGTTGAGGTAAGAAATAGGATAAAGATGTTTTTGCAGTGATAGGAAAAGGAGGATTGAGTTTGATCCTGATTTTTGTGACCTTGTTAATTTTCAGAGGAAAGTTTTTGCAGGAGCAAATGTTAATCAATCAATCAATCAATTAATCAATTAAAAGTGCTGCCAGAGAAGATTTTATTAATTGAAGGACCGCAGCCAAGTGATTCATGGTCTATGGTTTTATCATTCTATTCTAGAGCATTCTTTTTCTCTGAGGGCTTAAATTTAATTGAAATTTTAATCCCTACTAGGATTTTAATACAGGGCAGCTTTTGAGACATTAAAAAACGTTATTCACACTTCCCAGTTACAGAGGTTGTGCAGATGTCATAATGCTTTTAGGGGCATTTGTGTAGCTGGGCTCCTCCCAGGGCATGTTTCCGGTTTCTTTAAAAGTATCTTAACCTGTCCGTATATGCTCAACTTCCCCTTGCGGAATCCATTGATAATTCATGGCAAAAGGAAACCACTCCATGGAAATAATGTCTAAAGGAGACCCTCTTTATCCTAGAGATGAAGACAAGAGAACGGGCCCAACCTGCCTGATGTAAAAAGGACCACTCCTTGTTCAAATCAAAAGTGTCTATGTAGCCAATGAGAAGTGGGAAGAGGGTGGTTCACCTGAAAATCTGGGGCCTCAGGCATTTTCTGGAATGTGTACAGTCAGAACGTGCAAGTGAGTCAGCAAAGAGAAAGCATGCAGCCACACCCCTCCTGCTGACTGAGTAGTCACCCTTCCTGTGTGGTTCAAAAGTGTTTGTCTTGGAGGGCTGCGTGTAAAACCAATTGATTTTAAGTAAAAGTGGCAATGTTATATAGTGGGAAAGCATTGGAGAAAACAATCGGAATTACCAAAGCTGGCCATGCCATTTCTTCCCACGTGGAAATGGCCCCATCATTCCCCTCTCTGTGCTTTGGTCTCTTTAATGTGTGGAATTAAGATGTTAGACCAGGTGACTTCCAAAGTACAGTCTAGGTTGCCATCAGTGTTGACTTGCTTTGAGGGTAGCTTGAGTGTGCGTGTAGGGGAAGATTAGGGGCAAAAGAAATGAGCATGACCCTGGGGCATTCTTGGCACTCATACATTGTAATGACCTCCCAGCATCTGTCTGTCTGACCCCAGCTGACATGCCTCCTTAGATACTGTATCTGTGAACGTTAGAAACCACCGGCACAACCTGCATGACCTTTCTGACATTGATTGTAAACCCTCCCCAGCCCCAGAACTTGTCATAGATATGTGAGGTTTATCAGCGCTGCTCAGCTGGCCAAGCCTGACAACACTGGGTGAGGTTGCGTCTGTAATCTGGGCTGCAAAGTGGGAACCATCCTCCATTTTCAACCAGCACCCGGCCACTCCCATCTCTCTCTAAGTGTTCTCTGTTTTCCTGCTTTCAACTTTGGGTCACACTTTGCCAGTGGGCATTCCTACAAAGGAAACTTGATTGTGTCAGCTTAGATTTCCTTATTCCCATTTAATAAACATAATAAATTCAGACTCCTTCACTTTCCAAAACCCTAACTTATTTGACAGTAATGATTTTTAAAATTCATTTATACTTTCTTCATTCTACCTTCGCTGTTATGGCATCCATATGAGCTGCCATGCATGGTTTAACTACACTCTTCCATTTATCTGAAGTTAGTTATTGTTTTCTTCAAAGTATGTTCTATCTTAGACACTATCTCATCCTTTCCCCTGCCAGATATTGATTATTCATACATTCTCTGATCCCAACTGCTTCAGCTTTACTCATTGTTATGTCTTTGTAGGTCTTCTTTCCTTTAAATACAAGGACAACCTATTGTTCCCACAGCTCAGCACCCTTAACTGGGTCTTGTACATTTCCAGAGCCTCAAAGCATTGTTGTGGGCTTGGTGCTTCTCTTCCACATGTCCTTTCCTTCTCTTCTTAACTCCTCACATGCACGGTTACTTTTGTCCAGGGTCTTCCCGATGTAGCTGCCACCACAAAAATGTGCTCCTGGCTGTCCCTGGCTGTTTTGATATAAATCATTCTCTTGTAGTAGGGCAATAAAAAACTACTAAAACAAACAGAACATTGAGCCCCTTGGTGCTGTGGTGTCCCCTTGGAGGAGAATGATGTGAGGAGAGTAGTAGTCAGGGTCTTGCAGTGCACCCAGTGTTGTGGTTGAATGTACTAGACTTCCGTTTCCCCCTCTGTGGCCTCTGAATAATTCCCTCTACCACACCTCACTGAAGAGTTTTGATACATTAGACTCCTGAGACCGTGTCTCACGGTCTTCCATTTCTGATGGCTGCCTTCTTTTTTTTAATGTTTGTTTATTTATTTTTGAGAGAGAGAGAGGCAGAGAGTGGGTGAGTGAGCTAGGGAGGGGCGGAGAGAGTGGGAGAGACAATCCAAGCAGGCTCTGCACTGTCAGTGCAGAACCCAGTGTGGGGCTTGAACCCACAAATCATGAGATCATGACCTGAGTCAAAATCAAGAGTTGCACACTCCATTGACTGAGCACCACCCCCCTCCCAGGTGCCCCAGATGGCTGCCTTTTTGACTGCTGATGGTGTAGCCTTCCTTCTGCCATTTTTAAAAAAATACCTTTTCCAGCAATTCAAAACTCATCAACGTGGTGGACTCCCTCCAGGCCTTACACATGTAAATATTGCTGGACTGTTTCCGTTTTCTAGAGAACTAATATACAGTTGCTAAAGTTTGGAACACATGACCAGCTCACTTTGTGTTTCTGTTCCAACTGTGATGACGCTAATCCTGGAGCTTGAAAATCCCCACCGACTGACGCTCTTTTGTGAAAATATACAATTTTATACACGCATTTCTGACAAAAAGGAAAAAAATGTTAAGTCCACCCTAGTTTTGTCTGGACAAGCACAGAGAGAGGCGTGTTGGATTGCCAGACAAATATTTTCTCCTAGTTTTGCTCAATGAACTTGATTCACTGTAGGGCTGTTTTCCCACATGAGTAGGAGAGGTGGGCTGCCTCAGACCAGCCACTGCCCCACTCTCCGCAGGGCACTGGTGTGAATCATCGGTTTCATGAATGAAGAGAGTGGGGGAGGTGGGGGGAGACGAGGAGCGTGTTGCTAATGCCTTCAAACAAGGCAAACATTTTGTGAATAATTTTTATATAATATATGATGGGTTGACTTTTTGGTTCTGTTGTTTTGAATGGAATGCATAGAAAAAAGAACTTGTTTCAACAAAAGTTTTTATCTGATATCCTATTCATATGCCCATTCTTTCTAAAATCTTTGGCAACATTTCTGGGGTGCAGAAAAGGCACAGTGTTGAATCATGTTGCTCACAAGCATTGTATCCGTGCAGGCATGAAATGCACTTAAAGAGATTGTCGATCTCGTAAGGACAAATCTGACCAGAATATGTGTCCACTTAATTTCTGAGGAAAATTAGAGTTGGGGTATATTTTGCCACTGACCCAGTGCCTTTAGTAGGGGTTTGGAGGAAGAAAAGAAAAGGCAACCTTCTTCTTCACTGATGTCCAGTGACTGGTTTTCTAGAATCCACTCAGCGAGAGTCTTCCCTAATCCAGGAATAAGAAGGAACGAGGTAAAGAGAGCAAGCCCTGGAATAAAAATAAATAATAATAATGTTTAATCCTAATTTCAGGTCTGGCTAACTCTTGCCTGTTTTAATCATCTAATCTCAGTAGAAGGTCTCAGCTTTTCAGTGTGATGTAGTCCGTGGCATGTGTGCTCCTGAACTCTCGACCTCCTGCCGTTAGCAACCTTGGACTTCTCCTCACATCCACTGTGAGGAGGTTTCCGGTTTCCACTGGTAGCTCATGCTGGTCCCCCTTTCTGGAACATCTCTGTTCATTTAACTTCATTAATTCTAGCCCACAGGATGTAGCACAGGCAGCCTCTCCTCTGCCTGGTCTTCCCAAACCCCTCAGTGGGCGAAGTGTACCTCTTCTGTGCTCCTAGACCATGCTGGATATAGCTCTGTTTGCACCTTCCTCAGTTCTGTTTGCCAGACTCTGAGGTGCTCAGGGAAAAAGGCTGTGCCATTCATTCATCATTTGTTCCTTCAACAAAGATTTATTAGATTCCTATTATGCACTAGGCACCTCTTCAGAGACTGGAAATGATGGGATGAACAAGACAGGTGAGACCTGTCCTCCAGCAGCACAGGTTCTAGAAGGGAAGACAGCTAAATGAAAGCAAACAACTAAGGTAGCAAGTGAGGAACTAACAGAAAATTGCAGCTATGGGGGCACCTGCGTGGCTTAGTTGGCTGAGCGTCCAACTTTGCCTCAGGTCATGATCTCATGGTTGTGAGTTCAAGCCCTGCATCAGGCTCTCTGCTGCCTGCACAGAGCCTGCTTCAGATCCTCTGTCTCCGCTCTGTCTGCCCCACACTCACTCACTCTCTCTCTCCTTCTCTGTCTCATAAATAAATAAACATTTAGAAAATGCAGCTATGATACCCAGCAGAGTACCTGCTGATTTAAGCTGGGCAGTTAGGCAAGACTTCACCAAAGACGTGGCTTTGAGCAGAGACTTCAAATGCAAGGAGGGGCCAGTTATATGAAGATCTGGGGCAAATGCAAGTGCAAGGCCCTGGGGAAGGAAGCGTGGGTGTGGTGAGTTACCAAACTTTAAAAAGGGCCATTTGGCTGCTGAGTAGCATGTACTAGCAGAAGTCAGGGGGTAGGTAACGAAGGGCCTGAGAGTCGGTAAAAGTTGGGATTTTCTTCTTTGTGCCATGGAAGCTCTGGGACAGTTCTGTACACGGGATCATAGGATGAGCTTTGCAGTTTATAGAAAGCACGGGGGCTCTGTGTGGCGGATGGATCTGGCTTTGTGTCCCCAGAGGCTAGCAGAATGCCTGCTTCTGTTTCATCATGACACTTGAGCCCTGCTCCTTTCCACCCATGAGAATTGCCTTTTCCGAGGTGCGTGGTTGTCCAGTGAAAAGGAAAATTCAATTGAATTTCAATCCAATACACGTGCTGAGCTGAGCTCCTCCTCTGGTCTCCACTATCTACTGGCCTCTTTCCAGCTTTTCAAACCTTCTCAAAATCAAAATTGCTATACATATTTTGTCTTCCAGTTCCATAGAGAGTCCATTTGATTTTTGCTCACCAAGTAGGACAACCTCAGATGTTTTGACAAACGATCTCCAGGCAAGGCCACAAGGTGGGGCAATAATAAGGTATTGAAGGATTTGTGGTATCTTCTGAGTTTGAAATGGTTCTTTCGAGAACACGTTGAAGGCAGTAATGAAGGCTTGTATTCATCTGTGACTTTCTTCCAAGGGCCTTTAACCAGAATTAACCCAGGCATACCCGCAGCAGCCTGTATTTTTAAAAATGAAACTCAGAAAGCAGAGCAGGAACGCACACACAATGGTACCCAAGATGGAAGTTCATGCAGCCTGTTTCCCATCGCCGGGAGGGCAGCCCTGTGTTACTCTACTTAGCACAAGAGAATGTCTTGCTCTTTTGGCTAACTGTCACATCTGCTAAAAGTGCCTAGAATCCACAGTGGGGTGTCTTAGGTCCTACGTGAGAGACTCCAATGCCCCGGGAGGAGCATCCTTTGCGGGGGGGGGGGGGGGGGGGGGTGTATTTCACCACTATTAAAATACACTGACATGATTTAAGAAATTCTGCATTTCAGGGGTGCCTGGGTGGCTCAGTCGGTTGGGTGGTCAACCCTTGATCTCAGCTCAGGTGATGATCTTACATCTTGAGTTCCAGCCCCGGGTCAGGCTCTGCGCTGACAGCACAAAGCCTGCTTGGGATTCTCTCTCTTCCTCTCTCTCTGCCCCTCCCCTGCTCACATGCTCGCTCCCTCTTTCTCTCCCAAAATAAATAAATAAAACTAAAAAAAAAAAAAAAAGAAATTCTGCATCTCACAAGTAAAGTGTACCTTTCCATTTGAAAGGTTAATGTTGCTGTAGATGTTGGCAATGGGCTCTTAACGAGCCACCTTTCTAGGTGGCAGCCGACCTGCTCTTCTTCCCTTTACCTGCAGCCTGAGCCCCCCTCCTTCACTAGCAACACACACTAGATCTCGGCCGTGCCGGGATGGCTGGAGTCCACACACCCTTGCGCTTCTAGGTAGAAGTTAGGTGTTTTGCAAAGTGGGAGGCTCCTGAAAAATGCAAGGCTGTTTTAATCTTTTGAAAAGAGCATTTCAAATTCACATTCACAAGGAGCCAGGCCTCTTGCCACAGACTGAAACTCAGTAACAACAGTGACAGTGAAGTATGCTAGCTGGCAATAAGCAAAGAAATGCCACGTCCCCGGGACCACTTCAGGATGTTTGTTCTTTCTAAAGTAGGGAGTTGTCATTGCCATTCATTCCTAACATATATTTCTAACATTTTTCTTATTATGCCATTTAAAAAACTGGGACATTATGAAAAATAAAATAAGAGATCCTAAAAAAGCTTTGAAATCCCAGAGAAAACTGTTATGGTTACAAGTATGACTATGCGGTGCCCCTGCTTATCCAGACACACTTGAGATCTATATACAGTTACCCTTGAACAACACGGGTTTGAGCTGCACAGGTCCACTCACTTGTGGATATTTTTTGAGACATACAGTACAGTGTTGTAAATATATTTTCTCTTTCTTGTTTTCTTAACAGGATTTTTCTCTTCTCTAGCTTACTGTATTGTAGGAATGCAGGATATAATACATATTGTATACAAAGTATGTGTTAACTGACTGTCCGTGTTCTCAGTAAGGCTTCTGGTCAACAGTAGGCTATTAGTAGTTAAGTTTGGGGGCAGTGAGACGATGTACACAGGTCTTCAACTGTGGCACCCATAACCGTGCATTGTTCGAGGATCAACTATACTTTCCTTTATAAAATGTTTCTCAATTTTTATATTTTATATAAAATACAGAAGTCGATATTCTTTCTGTGTAAGCAACCACTAGTCTTTGCCTTAATCCAAAGGCTAGACAGGTGTTTTTCACTGCCCTTAGGCTTTTCTTGCAATATTTGTATTATGCATCATGTTGATCAGTGACAGGAGACAAATTTGTTTAGTTAAAACTTAAAAAAATGCCTTCCTTCTGTGTGGGTGTCTTTATTCATCCAATTAATCGCATCCTTAGTTTTTACACCACTATGCCTTGTAGACTAGCTTTTAAATGGAAAAAAAATGCCCTTCTTGGGGTCATAATGGCAGCGTGAATTTATAGAAAGAGCACTGGACCTGGAGTCCAGGGGTCTGGTTTTGCACAGTAGCTGTGCTTATTATGATAAGCTGTATGCCTTGAAGTTTCCTTACTCCTAAAATGGAAATGTGGATTTCTAAGGTTCTTTACAGCCAGAAAAGTTGACCCTTGGTTAGCAGTGTGTTGATATTGTGCTTTTCCAAATCACCTAAAAAATTGGTTTTCCTGCCGTGAAAAGTAGATAGAAGTTCAATTAACTTCCTAGGCTGGCTTAAGCAATAAGCCTAGTGACCTCTGTAAAGCCATTCGATAATACAGAAGTAAACAATTACTCTACACAATCTCTCCTTCCACGTGCTTCCCACGGGTCAAACATTAATCATCTTGTTGGTCTCTTCAGGCAAACAGATTCATTAGTTTCTTTCTGCTTCTTCCTGAGCTTCATTATAGAAAGGCCAAAAGTCTAACAGACAGTGAAGGGAGAAGGTTTCTTCCTCACATGCTGAGGAATGGGTGTATCTCTTCATGAGCGCCGGAAGGCAGCTCCCAAATGGGCCCCTGTCCTTAGAGCCTTGGTCCACTCTGCATTTGCAGCTTGCCGTCCATATTTGTGCCCCCATTCTCCAGCCCAGCCATACCTGCCGCTCCGTCACGCTTGGTCCTCTCCCTTCTGGACCCCTGCTAGGAATCCATCTCCTCCCATCACCTGCCGACTCTGACTCTTGTTCTGTTCTCACTTTTAAAGGTTACCTCTTCTCAGAAGCTCTCAACCTTTCTCCTCCAGATTGAGTTGCATGATCTTCCTCTAAGCTGTCACACACCCAGTGTTTACCTTCTCCATACCTCCATCACTACTCATCAAAAATGTCCATTTTTCTGTCCGTTTCCCCTCCTAGAATATAAATGCCTTGAAAAGGCCCACTTGTCTTATTTACCATTGCATCCCTGGCACCTAGCATGGGGCCTGGGCCCCTGATAGGCCCCCAAGAAATATTTGTTAAATAATGTGACTCTGCATGCTATTCGTCTACTCCCCTCTACAAAGTCAGTGACAACCAGTAGGACTTGATAAAAGCATAAGGAGGAAAAGTGTGTGTGAGACATTTATTTCTTTTTTTGAAAATATTTATTTATTTTTGAGAGAGAGAGAGAGAGACCAACAGTCATAGAGTGAGCAGGAGAGACACAGAAGCCAAAGCAGGCTCCAGGCTCTGAGCTGTCAGCACAGAGCCTGACATGGGGCTTGAACTCACGAACTGTGAGATCATGACCTAAGCCGAAGTCAGACGCTTAACCGACTGAGCCACCCAGGCGCCCATGTAGGTGACATTTAAAATTGTGCTTCCATTGGGCCAAGAGCTTTGTACATGTTATTTCACTTATGCATTTACAAAGCATCCTTTTTGTATTCTGCATTTTGCTAGGCACTGTGGTATATAGAAAAGAATAGGGATTTTGAAACTTGTCTTCAAGACAACTGAAGGGAGACAATGGACTTGTATGGAACAGTTAGAACACAAGTGTGTGATAAGCTGTGTTTGTATTGACTATGAAGGCTGTGAAAGGACAAGGAAGTTCATTGCATTCTGAAAATCCCACGAAGGAAGCTGGAAAGACCTGAAAGTTTCCTGCCTTTTAACAGGTGCACATTCCTTGAAGGACAGTGGTGGGAGGGAAGCAGACCTTCACTCTTTTTCAGACTCGGAGGAGACAGGAAGCTCCTTTCTCCTTTTCCTTTAGACGATTGTTTGTAAGAGTAATACAGTTGAAAGCTTCTCTGATAAAATTGCAGCTCAGACATTACCCTTACTAAAGGGTAATCGCTTTGATCCTCAGCTTGAAATTTCACTCACCACCGATTTAGCAGAGCTCCCTTTTAATAACACATTAGGAATTTTAAATGAGTTAGTGGAATCAGCTGATATAGTTGACTCTGAAAGAGAGTCTGCGGGCTTGGGGTATGGAACAGGTGTTCTGGGAGACAAACCTCGGGAACGTCCAGAATGGCTCAGAAAGAGAAATCAGAAGACCCTAAAGCTAGGCTTTGGCAACAGGAGGTCTAGAGGGAGTATTTTCTCCTTCCCTTATATAAATGGAGTGGTAAGGTTTGTACAAAACAGGCCTCTGGCATAGGCTAGGGAAATCATATATTGTTCATCCAAAGTAGTAAACTCTGTCTGAAATAAAGCACTAGGCTAGATATTATTTTTTAATATTATCCATAGATTTTCTCTCCGTTCTTTAGCAGACTTTTCTGGGACTGATTAGGAGTCTTCCCTGCCCAGAGTACTATAAAAGTGTTTTCTCAGTGGAAAAAAAAAAATAGAAAGACCCAGGGTGGAAGAGGGAACATCTTGCTTTTAAAGCATCTCTGCTTAAGAGACCATAGGAAATAAATTACATTTCCCAGGGTTCTGATTTGATTTTTAAAGACTTACTGGCTCTGCAAAACAAGACACTCAGGAGAAAGTGCATGTGAATAGACAGAGATCTACGTTAAAAAAAAATCTGTTCCTTTCTTTTGGGATCACAATCAGAACATAGGTATAATTTAAATAAAGCCAAGGAAGAAGCGTTTTCTTATGGTCTGCAGTAGTTTTCTGTTAAATATATCAGACGCTTTGCACACTGACGGCGGTCACCACCCCTCCTTGACTGAAACTCAATGCAAACATATTTATTCATATTACCCAGTTATTGCTAAGATTGTTTATGTTTGAGACGTAGAAATCACAAGAACCCTTAGCTTGAAATCACAGAACGTCGCATGATTAAACAGACAAAGAACAAACACAAAGGCGAAAAAGACAAACTCTTTCTCTACCATAACTAGGCTCTTTTGTAAGGAATGCTACTGAGGTGACAAATGAAGGAAGTCATTACCTGTTGCTGAGTGGCCAGGCAAAGCGACATCTCTCAGGGTAGTTCTGGTGTTTAGCAGTTGCTGAGCTTTCTTTGCCCCTGAAGCAGTAGAGGGCGCTGTGCTGACATAATTGGGATGCTAAGTTTCTGTGCGAGGCCAGGACTTAGGGCCCTTCTCCATCTTCAGGCTTATTCCTCCCCAAAAGACCTGGGAAGAGGGGGGAAAATAGTTACAAAGGCCATGCTGAAGTACATAGGTAACACAGTAAGTCCTCACAGAACATGGGAAATGATCAAATTCTTCTCAAACTCTTGTAAAATACTGTTTTGAAGCATTTGGCAGAAGCCAAGGGTATGGCAAGCTTTAAGAAATTATAAGGTGACTCAGACTTTATCTATCTGAAAGCAGAAGGCAACATTTGGAGCAGAATGATGTATCCACTTAAAGAAGACTTTTGGTGAAGGGTGAAGTAATTACTATCATTTTATTACTGTTTGCTCTGGCTCTTTGAAAACTTTGTGTATTTGGTGACAAATTTTACCAATATAGATTTGACATATATTTTGAGAAGACTCGGCCATGCTTCTTTTAAAATCCTGCATTTTGGAGCTGGTCAACCCCTTGGGCCCATCAAGTCCAATATCAATGTCTTAACATCCAGAGAGGTTGGCACCAAGAGGTGAAGTGACTTGAAAAACCTGCCGGCCTAATAATGGCAAGGCCTGAACAAACACCCAGTGTCCTTACCCCTGGTCCAAAGCTCTCTATTTTGCTGCCCTGCTTTGAATGTCAGCCTCGTATATGTTGATGGTGCATAATCATAATATCATATTATAATTGTAGATCGCTTTGGTTTTCAAAGCAGTTTACATATATTATCCCACACGTATCTACCAAAACGTCTTTTGAAAATAGATCATTCATCAGGTTGCTCAAAGAAAGTCTGCCCAGTTTCACAACTGGTTAATTGAGATGTTAAGTATCTGTAGTTCTGTTTACCCTATGATACCATTTGCACCTAGTCAATCAAGTTTCTATTTAGCCTACTTTTCCCACCTGGAAACTCCTTGCTTAGTTCCCGATTTTGCTTTTTTGTCTGAACAGTGGAGTAAAGTTCAGCTGACTCAGAGTAGGGAGCCTTGGCCAGATTAACGAAGTTGTGTAACACCTTCACGGGAGGCCCCGGTACCAGTGATGGCGTGATGAACAAAAGGGTAGCCGACACTGCGGATGCTTCACAGAAGGTGAAAAGTTCAATGGCCCAGAGAAGTCCCTTGCATGTTTCTCTCAAGCCTGAGACCTGAGGAACACCTCAGGTTACCTGACAGCTGGGATCGTGACGCTTAGAGTCTCTTTACGGCATTTGTGCACCTTTCTTACCACACATCCCCCAGTACAGTTAAATGAAAAGACAGAGTCAGCCCCATCACTTATGAAGTCCAGGCAGCTATTTTCAGGGATATTGATGGAAACAGGACCAGTCACACCCAGGGTCATGTCATGAAAGTATAGATTTCAAAGTCCTAGTCTGCCTTTCCTGGATAATTTAAGGTAGTTCCCCAGAATGAGGGAGCTAAGTAAGATAATCAATGTCTATACAATTTTGAAAAAGTTAATGGAGGAAACTGTCTTGTTTACTGTTTTATCACTCCAGGAGCCTCCCATGAAGCTGAAAAAATTTTTTTTTGTTAAAGGGAGTACCACTTTATTTAACAAGTAAAAATCCATGAGGAAATTACACCAAGAAAGAACATAGGCTAATAGGTTTTAGGAGGAGTTAATATAGATATCTGTATATAGATATATCTATATCTATCTTTATATCTATATATAGATAGAGATAGATAGATATATAGATAGAGATAGATATAGATAGATATAGATAGATAGATATAGATAGATATAGATATAGATATATAGCTCCCCAAGGGAATAATGAAGGAAATTAGTACTAATTTTGACATGATCCATCCCTATTTTTTTACTATACCCTGGACTTGTAGAGGTTTCTGCATATAAAATACATATTATGAATATAAATATTAATAGATAATAATATTCTCTCACAGATTACCCATTAATGTACATTTCAGTTACAGAGTATGATACCTGCTCACAGACCCAGGAGGGAGGATGGAATATGTGAAATAATGTAAGATTTTGGAGCCAGACAGGCCTGGCCTAACCCCAGATCTGCTGGTTAAGAACTGTATGATGGTGAGCAAGTTATCTTAAATTGTTAAATCCTGTCTTTCTCATTAATAAAATAAAAATATCCACCTCATGTTATTGTTATAATTTTTAAATTAAAAATATGATTGCATGAACCCAGCCAATGATTATCAGACTATAGATACTTCATGGATCTTTGCCTCTTCCCTCCATGGGCAGAAAGAATTCTGGCATTATCTTATTATAATTATTAGTTTTTATTGTCTTCAGAAAATGTTTCTAGCCTTTCCCTTTCAGTTTCTTGTTAGGAAGCTTTAGTCCCTGAATATGTTTGTGCTGCAACAGATTGCTCACCAAGACTTCAAAAGGCAGATCATCATTACATTTATCTGGCACACATGTATAGTCTTGTTCTTCATTTCTTGGGTAATCCGATTGGTTGATTCTGCTATTGTCCATCAACAACATCAACTTAAAGGCAGGTTGGATTTGTGATGTTTGCCAAGGTTCTCTGAGAAAAGTAGTTTCCTTCCTAAAATTTTCATAATCTTAATTTTATTATTACTTTTTTTTGGTAGTGGTGGTAAGGGAAGAATCATTCACATAATATTGTTTCTTGGGAGTATGAGTCTTCTTAGGAATGTGCTGAGTTACCTGATGATCCAAGCACTGTGGCACTGGATGATACCCAGGAAAAATACAACCCCCACAAGATCTGTTGTCAAGTAAATGATCAGTTGTTACATACAACCTTTGATTGGTTGAGCTCAAACTACTAGTCAATTTCAAAATTATCTCATGAATCATCAAGACAATAGGAAGGGAAGCCTTACCTTGACTTATCTTTTCCCAAAAATTTGGGAATATATGATTTTATAGCTTATTGATAATGATATTTCTGTGAAATCAAAAGCAGTTCCATATTATGTGAGACATGTCAACTCTTTTTATGTCCCTCTATCAAATTAATTGAACCTTATGGTTCCTAATCACCATCTTTCTACCTTTGTAAAGTTACAGATATTAGAATCATGTTTACCATAAGTGAAAAAATCTGATGGCAGTGCTATTTTGTTTTTTGTTTTTTGTTTTTTTTTTCCTTCCCTACCACATCCTCTGATAATGATTTCCATGGGCTAGAAACACTGTGAAGAAAGAAATATTTCGTTGAATTTATTTTAAATGAAACTGATAGCTTCACTAGTGATCTCATAACCTCAAAGCACTTTACAAACTGAGTAATCATTGAGGATGCTAAATATAGTAAATACAATGTTTAAAACCTTCACAAATAAATCCATATTTAAATCTTCTTCTATCACTAAGTAGTTTGCTTTTGATGTACCTTTTAAAATTATGGATTTCTTTAGGGAGGTATTGAGTTTGGTTCTAACTGTTGTGTTTTTTTTGTTTGTTTGTTTGATTTTTTTTTCCCCAATTAGATCAGTTAGGCCTCACTCTCTGAGACATTTTATCCTATGTGGAAGGAGGTTGCTGCCGTGATTGGAAGGATGGTCCAGGTGCCCAAAGGTCTTTCTTTAATCCTTAGCTCAATTAGTAAGTGCATATCTCATTTCCAGTTTTAAAATAACAATGAAAATATTTCCTTTCCTTGTAGAGGTTTTCAGCACAGAATATGCACGTTATTATAAAATAATAGGCTTTACAAATGTAACATGTACTGTGTAGTTCTGTTGGCACTGAATAAGGATACTACTCATTTAAGTATATGCATATCCATCTGTTTGATTTTTTAAAATGTAGTCATGGACATGGAGAGATCACAAATTATAATTTGTAAATATATTAGGATAGAGCAATTACAAGAAAAAAATTCTAAGTATTCACCTTTTCCTTCACCCTTTCATTCCATATCTTGGTTTAGGACTTATTCCTAAAGTTATATCCTATGAATAATTAACTTTAGACATGAGAGATGTGATCCCCATGTCTTCTCCAGTAGAGTCCTGGGCATCACGTATGCTGCTGGCTCCTTCTCTCTAGGCTCTTCTGGTTGTTGGGCCCGATCCTAAGGCAGCTCAGGAAAGAAGGAATATCCTGAATGATACGTTTCCTTTAGTAAACAGTTTTAGGTTATAGAAGACGGAGCAGATGGTCAACTGGAGCCTCATTTGATGCATCCAGAGTACATTTTTTCCTATATAACAGATATTTTGCTCTATGGTACCCGTTCTCGCTGTTTTCATATATCTACATAGCAGTAGTGGATGAAGGACTTTGCAGGAATGTGTACTATTCTTAGACACTGAAGACACTGCTGGGTTTGGGCACCACCTCAGTATCCAAGCAGGACTAAAACATAGAGACGAGAAGCCTGAGAACGAGTGCCATACCAAACTCCAGCTAAACAGAGCCCTTCAGTACAGTCATTTTCCTTAATAACCTTTCGTGAGAGTAAGGTAATTATGAGATGTGTTGGGTTTTGCCAAGTGCTTTTTAAAAAGCCACATAAAATAGTATATGAGGTCACCTCTGGTTCCTATGCAGAGAGGGTCCCTCCTCCCTTCCCTCTTTCTACTCCACACCCTACCCTGAACCCCACCTTCTCTCCAATCCTAGTAACTCACAGAAGTTTAATTTTCCTTTCCAAAGGCTATGTACTTGAAATTCCTATTCTTAGTCATGTGTATTTTGCTTTCCTCTTTGATTCCTCCCCCACCCCCCTGCTTTTTTTTTCCTCCAGGTTTCCTGTTGATACCAACATGGGTATCAAAGGGCTTCCCTTTGCTTCTTTTGGAAAAAAAAAGAAAGAAAAGAGTTGAATTTAGAACCTATAGGATGGAAAATAATAGTCAGGAAAAGGCAGCCATAGTATGCAGCGGTGCAGAGACAGGGCTGGCCCACCCATCCCTTCCAGAAGCCACGTCCCTGGGAGGGCATTCCTTTGGAACAGAAGCAGCATCCATCCCACAGGGATTTGAGAATTGTGAGCTCTGAGTGATAAAAGGCTGAGTCATAGGTTATCAACGGGCAGATTGCTCCTTTGCCTCTGCCTTGAAGGCAAGAAAGCCATTTTTTCCCCTCTTTTTTACTAAGTTTTTGGAATTTGATTCATTTTGTCTTTTTCTCCCCCTCTTTGGCTCTCAACTGTAGGATTTTGACTTTATCTAGAGGAGGGGTTCCAGATCTGGGCTAATCCTGAGGAGCCTAAGACTGCTGTCATAGCTACGAGCGCAGATGGTTGGTGGATGATTTCTACTATAGAGATACCTCCAAATGAGCTAAGTGGCTGGGCTTTAAGAAGCCCAGAGTGAGATCAGAAACAAAGCCCACCTTAGAATAATGTTGTCATAATTTCAGTTGTTGCTGATTCTCAAGGTGTTTGCGTGGCCAGTCTTTACCACTTTCTTCTCCATCTGCCTCTCGCAGCAACGGTGTAAGGGGAAAGCTAATCAAAAGGTAAAGCGGCCAAGTGTTGGGCAATGACAGGATGAACACCCTGAAACATCACTCTTCAGGAGGTTTTGTCAAAGGTCCCTAGCGAATCTTCCAACCTAAACTGTTCCTGTTGTTATTCAGCCAGGCTCTGGCACGTTCAGGCACCCTGAATGCAAAGTCCGCCCATATTTACTGTCGAGTTGTCTTCAGACCTCTGTGACGGATGGCAGGGAAAGCACACTGCCTCATCTCTGATGGTCCTTACTGCCGAAAGCAGGCTTATGCCCCGTAAGCAGGGGGGTTTCCAAACAGTGCAGGAGGCAAGTCACTGGTTAGGGATTTGCTTCCTCTATTCCTTGAAACCATCTTGCTTGATAGAGAATTTTAAGTGTTGAGTGGAGAGGTGTCTTGCTTGGGCTTGCTTTTGAGTACCGGGAATTCAGCTTTTCTGCCTTGGAAGCTCGCGTTGGGATGTAGGTGTGTAGCAGAGGGAATGGGTGGAGGCTTCCCACTAATGGGGAAGGCATCTTCGAAACAAGCTGAGATGTGGAGCTGGGATTCTGGGAAGCAAATATTTCTTCCCAGCACCAAATTTGATGGGAGGGTACTTTGATATCTGTGGTTGCAGTGTAAATATGATTCACTCTGGGGACTCTACCTTGCAATTGAATGAGCCAGAAAAGGCAAATAAAAAATCTGAAAAATTATCTGTAAATACTTCTCCGTCCCAAGGACACTTATTTCTTCCTAGTCATGATTTATTAAAATTTTCAGAATAGTGTCTTGTTTTTGGTAGTGCTAATGTAGCAGCTAAGAATGCAGCCCCTTGGTTCAGTGAGAAAGCTGCTTCTTATGAGTTGTAAGCCCTTGAGAAAGCTACATAAATCTCTCTGTGCCTCACGAATGCCAACTGGTAAAGTGGGGGATGATAATATTATGTATTTCATAAGGTTGTCTCAATGTTTAAACCAGATTATAATACTTAATATTAATTGACGGCTTTGAAGCCAAACATTGTTCTAAATGCTTTTTAAATATTCTTTTTATTGTCATCATCATTACATCAATCCCCATTATTATTTGGTATGTTGTGGTATAAGGAGCCATGGACAACTTTGATTCCACAAAGAAGGAAATTCAAGACTTAAAAAGGAGGCTTAAGGACTTGAATCATCTTCTAGGGAGCCAAGCAAGACTAAGCCTTTATTGCAAAGTTCTGCCAGGCTTTTTACACTTGTAAAAGGTCAGGTAAATAAAGCCATAATCAGCAGCAGCTGTTAAAGGAAAGAGAGTGATGGTATAGATATCAGGAGATGTAGATTATAGTCCTCAACCAGCTATCACCTAGATGTATAACTTTGAATAAGTTATTTAATTTCACTGGGCCTCAATTTAAGGAAAATATTTTATTTGTGTATTTATTTATTTGCTTTTTAGTTTTAGAGAAAGAACGAGTGTGAGTAGGGGAAAGGGGTGGAGGGAGAAAGGGAGAGAATCTTAAGCAGGCTCTGTGCTCAGTGTGGAGCCCGATTTGGGGCTCGACCCTACCACCCTGGGATCATGACCTAAGTATAAATCAAGAGTCAGATGCTCAACCAACTGAGACACCCAGGCACCCCAAAGAAAATATTTTTATTTTTTTTTTTTTCTTTTCAACGTTTATTTATTTTTGGGACAGAGAGAGATGGAGCATGAACGGGGGACGGGCAGAGAGAGAGGGAGACACAGAATCGGAAACAGGCTCCAGGCTCCGAGCCATCAGCCCAGAGCCTGACGCGGGGCTCGAACTCGGGGACCGCGAGATCGTGACCTGGCTGAAGTCGGACGCTCAACCGACTGCGCCACCCAGGCGCCCCCAAAGAAAATATTTTTAAAAATAATCAATAAAGGAGCTGAATTAGGTGACATCAAAGGTTTCTTTCACCTCTATGATCTTAAACATTACACAATACCTACTCTATTCAGAGCATCTATTTCCACAAGATATCACTGATAGCCCAAGCCTGTGCCATATTCCTGTTCCAGCTGAGATTCTGGTCACTCGTACGTAATTCATCCATAGGTCTCTATTAAGTCCAGGAATGATTTTGTCCAACTGGTGTTTTCTCTGCTCTTAAGGTATCAGAGATTTAGATAAAACAGTGAGGGACTACTTGCCCTGATGTATACTTTTTACTATAGCCAAGTCAGACCCGTGAGTCCTAAAATTGGATTTTAAAAAGTATGTAAGAAACAGAGTTAAAATGAAGATTATACTCTTAAAGCTCTGCAGAGATAAGTGGTAAAGTCGTATCACCGCGTTATAGGGAACTCTGCACATAAATCAGAAATTGTTTAAAATTAAAAAAAAAATCATGTTCAAGCAATATTATTGATTTCAAGACAACTCTGGCAACGAGACAAATATTTGAAATCTCAACAGCCCTAAAATGTGCTAAGATTTTGCTTTCAATAGATGGAGAGCCTCATAAAGAGGTCTTGGGTATTCTGCTAGTCAATGGAATAAAATAATGAGTCAGATAGAAGTCCTCCAGCTATGCGCTGGACCGAAACGTCCCTGACTGCCTGTCCTATTCCGGAGGACTCGGCTCCTGAGAGCAGTACGGTGCTGGCACAGAGATGAAAGACAAAGGGTTCCTCCCGGTTCCTGCTCCTTTGAACCTGAGTCAGACCAGAGAGGAAAGAAAGTGATGCAACCTAGGAGCTGTGAGGCGGTGATCCAAGTTTTCTTCCAGATGCTAACAGCATTGACTTGTACGGCATCATTATGCCCAGATGCTATATAGTAACAGGGCAGAAGTTTCTGACTTCTAGAACTGAATGTATTTTCTGTTTGTTTGTTTATTTGTTTTTGTTTTGTTTTGTTTTAAAGACAGCAAAGAAAAAAGAAAGCAGTCACATTGCTTTAACATCTCCATTCTTGGCATGTTTCTGCCGGGGCGAGTGATAGTCTCTCTGTGTTCTTTTCTGCTTTGACTGTGTCATAAATACTGGTTTCAATATAGGGTAACGTATATTCAGGGAAAGCCTGACACTTAGTATCCCACTCAGAAGGGATGAGTAGGTTACCGAGGGTCTGGAAACCATCCCTATATGTTATAGTTGGATCTTCCAAGGAAGTTGAACTTGGATAGAGGAGTAGGAGTAGAGAAATGCTTTCAAATATGTGAAGAGCTTCCTCAAAATCTGTCTTTCTAGAAGGCAAAACAAGTGAAATAAATCTGAAAGACAGATTTCAGGTCACTGTAGTGAAGCCCTTTCTGACAGTTAAAAGCATCGTAGAGATGGGGCAAACAGCCTTATGAGGCGATGAGCTCCCTGTTACGGATGGGAAGCAGACAGAAGCCAGGCAAGTGTCAGTAATGCAGTAGGCAGGGCTTCCAGTCTGGGAATTTGGAAGGAAAAAAAAAGGCCTCAATCTCTTGTGATTAGAAACCTGAATTGAGGGTAAAATATGTGGGATTTTTTTTGAGAGAGAGAGAGAGTGTGAGCAGGGGAGGGGCAGAGAGAGAGACGGAGACACAGAACAACGCAGGCTCCAGGCTCCGAGCTGTTGACACAGAGCCTCATGCAGGGCTCAAATTCATGGACCCTGAGACAGTGACCTGAGCCAAAGTTGGATGCTTAGCTGACTGAGCCACCCAGGCACCCCTGAAATATGTGGGGTATTTGGAATCAGTTGCCTCTCTTCAAATCTCTAATGTAAAAGGATAAAACTATTGTTGTAGACCTTCTTGAGCACAAAATGACTTGTCAGCAGAAAGGAGTATTGCATAAAAATAGAATGTTCCAGATTGAGAACATGGTTGTCCCCTTAAGTAGAGTGGAGATAATAGTATTGGCCACCCATTTACCTTAACCGAGGTTTGTGTAAGTCTGTGACTTTGTGTTTTTTGAAGGGCTTTGAATGGCTGCTGTGGTGAATGTGTCCCTGCAAATGCTTTTGCAAGGCAATTATTTGGATCAGAATGTCACTCAGAGTCAGCAGGCTGCCTTCATGAGTCACTTGAGGAGGATATTGTAGTTCGAATTTGTTAAGTCTTGTCAAATATTTAAAAATAATAATAATATGTAGTATAATAAAGAAAATACTCTGTTTTATGTCCTAATTTAAAGTCACTTGGTTTTCTGGAAAAAGAAAACTGTGCCTACACTTAGGTCCAAATTACTTTACTTTTTATAGATACAAATGTCTATGTGGCATCCAGCCACAGGTTATTTACAATGATGTCAGGTTGTTTCATTTTATTTTTTTTATTTTTTTAATGTTTTTATTTATTTTTGAGAGACAGAGACAGACAGAGCATGAGCAGGGGAGGGGCAGAGAGAGAGGGAGACACAGATCCTGAAGCAGGCTCCAGGCTCCAGACCCGAGCTGTCAGCACAAAGCCCGACACGGGGCTCAAACCCATGAACCATGAGATCATGACCTGAGCTGAAGTTGCACACTTAACCGACTGAGCCACCCAGGCACCCCTCAGGTTGTTCCATCTTAAATACATTTTGTAAAAAGCCCCCCATCCCTGGAGAGTATGGACAGCAAAAGTAGAACCATCACAAAAGCTGAATGTGCAAAACCGCCAGGACTTTTTAGCATAATGTGATGTCCTAGAGGAGTGTCAGCAGGGTTCCGCCTTCGTTGGGTTCTGGAGGAAAGGTGAGGCAAGCCTAGATCTACACAGTGCACTGAATACAGTAAAGGTCCAAGCAATGGGAAAAGTCTAGTCAATCATCATGGAATGATGAATTCCTCTTGGTTGTTTGGCTTTGGGTTCACTGCCTGTTGCTGAACTTGGAGGAAGATTGAATGTGTTTACTGTGACATAGAAGCAGCAGCTTATGACTTGGTGAAATCCTTGGCATCTGCAGATTGTCACTGATTATTCTCACACTGATCTGCCTCAATATCAAAATGATTTTGTAATAAAACTGAGACCTCGAGGGATGAGATTCAAAAATATGAATCATATCCTAGATAATAGTTCTGTCACAGGTCTGGGTATATGTTAGTATCCATGCAGAAGCATGGATACTAATATAAAAGTATTTTCAAATACAAAAGTATTTTTAAAAAATGGAAAGTGTGCCTGGGTGGCTCAGTAAGTTGGGTATCTAACTCTTGGTTTCAGCTCAGGTCATGATCTCACAGTTCTTGGGTTCAAGCCCCACATCGGGCTCTGTGCTGACAGTGCAGAGCCTGCTTGGGATTCTCTCTCTCTCACCCTCTCTCTGCCCCTCCCCAGTTTGTGCTCTCAAACAAACAAACAAAACAAAACAAAACAAAACACTAAAAATAATGGAAAACACATGACTTGAATGAGTCATTGACCCATTGGTGCAGTAAACAAACAACTCTAGATGATGGCACTCATTTCTGGTTTGCCGCTGCTGTTGTGGAGTCCCTCCTGGGAATTATTATCTTAGGAGCATAACCCTGCTTAGATGAGCCTCCCCATCTTTCACATTTCCAATTAAAAGGAAACAGAAAACAAAAACAAAAAACAAAAAAACAAAATTTCAGGTAAGTAGTATGAAAGACACTAAAATATTTCAGGTCGATTTAGAACTACACTTTATGGAAATAAAATGGGTGACATAGGACAAAGCTACAGCCTTTAGGGATTATTTTCTAGGTCTTTGCTGTCAGGGTCAATATTCCAGGTGGATAGAGCCCTTAACTGGACCAGGAGTCAATATTCTATTCCCAAATCCATTACTTAACAGCTGCTCTACCTTGGACAAATCACTGAGCCTTTCAGAGACTTGAGTTTTTGTGAATAAACAATGATAGGGTCTAGACAGTTGCCTTATATCAGGTTGTTTTGGAGACAGACTCTGAGGGAAAGAGATCTGAGGTGAGTGAGTTTATTGGGGTGCTCCGAGGAATACCTGGGAAGGAGTGGAGGTGGCAGAGGGCAGATGAATTCATTTGCAAGAGAGTTCTCAGCTTCCCTACCAGCTCCAGAGTTGGGATGGTCTTTGGAGTTGTGGAGAGCTACACCGTGAGGAGCTTATAGTGTTAGTCTTTAGATATCCCTATGTCACTTTGTCAAGTCTTTGAGGCTGTCCCCCAGGAAAAGGTGTGGCAAGAAGACTCTTTTCAACAGAGGGCAGGTCCTGGGGAAGGAGTCAGCTATGAGTTGTCATCAGGGAACATTTCCAGCAGTTTAGGAAATGAGAGCCTCTGAAGGCCAGGTCGGAGCCGCGTACCCTGGCACCCCCTATGATAACCAGCATTATTTTCAGCATTACATTCTGTGATGTTAACGTGTTGTACAGTCACTAAAATCAGGGTGTTTTTATATCCAACTACCCCTGAAATACATTCGCTCTGGGTATACTATTTCTCCCTTCACCTAGAGATCCAGATAGATTTTCTACACTTTCATGTCTATTGAGGAAAAAGGCTTTTATTCTTCTAGTTTTATAGTTTCAGTTATCCTCCTTTTCAGGCAGATGAGCACTTCATGATAGTTTCTTTTGCATTTTTTGTGGCATATTAAAAAAATAAAACATAAACTGGGTCATTACAGGAGTCTCTGTGGGAGAGTTTCCTCCTTTAGTTTCTGTTGCTACTGTTTCCCACTTTTCATCTCTCCATTGGGAGACATTTCTTCTTCCTACTTTATATCCATTGTTCATCATCTTTCCAACCAACCTGTAGCCAATAAGTTGTTATTAAATATTTGTTATTAAATTGCAAGTCCCTTTACAATTTAATATTCATAATCACATTTCTCTCCAAAAAGAAGGATTTTATCTTTATTCAAAATCAAATGCCCCAGGGATCTTTTCATGAAAATGAGAATAAGTTTTGAGGTAATGGAAGGAAGTGTGAGTAGTGAGTTAGGGAGTGGATTGGGAAGGTGGGTAGGGAAGGTGGTATATGATTAAGAGATAATCATCATGGACAAGTCCATGTTGTATGCTTATGGAAGCATGATGACCTAGCCTTGAATATTGGACTTAGGAAGTTACACAGGTATTTGGGCTTCTCAGAGAGTGTTCATGCCCTCAATCAGTATCTTAGATCAGCTTATTCAGTGAATGACGATAGTGCCAAATGGAATGAAAATATAAGACAGGAGGATGATGGAAGTAAAAAAAAATCCAGTAAAGGGTAAAGAAGGGAGGCATAATAACTCACAAAGGAGCAACCAACACATTTAGATTCCATTCTTTAGATTTGAACAACTTGCTGTCTTTCATCCTATTGGTAAAACAAACAAACAACCCAAATAGACACAAGAGCCCCTTGTTCATGTTAGGCATTGATTTGCCTTCTTTTCTTCCCAAGATACCTCCTTTCCCATTTTCTCTCTCTGAGTACAATGTTGAATGTCTTCCTCATTGGTCCAGATTTATCCTAATTAGAGAACTTCCCCAAGTGCCTGCTTGACAATGCCAGATGCAATCAGTCACTTCTCTGTGACTGATAGTCATCCACAATCTCCCTTGGAAACTTTATCATGGCACTCGGGTTACTCTATTACAGTTATTATTTCATATAACAAAAACACCTGTTTAGTTTCTATTATGTGCCAGGCACTAATCTAAGTGATAATTTGTCTCGTCCTCATTACAACTCTATGAAGGTTGTACTGTTATTTTGACTAATTTACAGATAAGGAAACCGACACATAGAGAGTTGAACACATTTCCTGTGATCTCATAGCTAGGAAGAACTGGGATTCTAGCTCAGGAGGTCTGGCTCCACAGTATTTGCAATTAGCCACTGTGCCACACAGCCTTTCTGTCTTCTGCTAATTTTTCTGTTAGGCTCATTAGACTCTGAACATCTCTGTTCAGAACATCTCTGAACATCCCTTACATCTCATGGGAAAAACAACTTTTTTTATTATATAAATAATACTTGCCCATTGTAAACATTAAATAAATCCCTAAAACATACTGAAGTAAAGAAAGGTTACCTGGAGTCCCATTAGGCTGAACCTGAAATAATCATCATTAGAATTTTGGTTTTTATCCTTTCATGCATTTGTTTAATGAACCACCCGCCCACACCCATAGACATATAATTAAGTGAGATCATGTCATCTTTTTTTTCTTTTTCTTTTTTTTTTTAATCATGGATGTTATCTGCCCTTCTCCTCCAAGAGTTGCCAGTCCCAGGAAGACTTGTTAAAAATCAATATAAGAAAAATACCCATGTATTTTCTTCTCTCATGGCCTCATGTTTCACCTATGTTAATGGAAAATTTTTTTCAACAATGGGATCATATTAAACATAATTTTTTGTAAGTTACTGTTCTCGCTTCGCAACCTCTCCAAGTCACTTGGCAAAGCCCCAGCTCATTCTTCTCACCACCCACATGACATTCATCTCTCTGTGTGGATGTACCAACATTATTCAGCTATTCCCAGTGACATGAACTTGGTTTTCAGCCCTGGACCATTGCAAATAATGGAGGGCCTGCTGCTTTAGCCATTGTGTGTCTGACATTGTGCCGGGCACAGTGTGATCTCCTGAATAAATATTTCTTGGATTTAAAAATATGGATAGCATAGTAGTCAGACTTCAGAAATTATATAAATACAATTTATATATATTAGTATACATATACTAATATATATATACAGTATTATATAAATACAATTTTAGTAAGGGGATTATGATTTAAATGAATGAGGAGAGCTTACTATTTAAAAGACTTGTGTGATAAATGCTTTCATAGCTATGTAATTGTCCTTAGTTTTTTAACTGGTGAAAACATCACTTTTTTCATGTGGAATGTTTGCTTTAAGTGACCTCCCTTAGAGCATCACTAAAACACCAGTATTTTGACAGTTCGTTGCTCAAATACTGGGTGCTTTGTGATCTGGTCTCTGTATTTCCACCCTGCTTTTCTACTACTTTTGTGGCCAAAATGTATGTTGTGCCCATCCTAAGGTGTTTCCAGGCGCACAAGCCCATTGGTTTTTTGATACAGCTATGTCAACCCTCCGCTTGGAATCACATTTCTATCACCACAGGGCCACTGGTGATTTCTGCTCATCCTTTCCTGTGCTGAAATGCCACTTGCTCTCCAGAACTTTCTTAAATCTCCTCTCCTGATCATGTTCCTGCTCAGCTAACGTTTATTCATTTGAGCCCATGGAATCTGTCCAATACTTCAGAACAGTACTTAAATCTTCTATTTTAACTCATCTGTATGACCTCAAAGACTTATCTTTTTAGGGTTTGGAGTTTGTCTTTTTTCGCCTTTTCCTCCAACTCTCTTCATAGACAAGGTACTCAAAAAATGTGTTGAATGAATGAGAATAGAAAAAATAAAAATGTCCTGGATTGGAATTACCAAAACTGCCCAGTAATCTCTAATATTAAAAAAAACTCAGTGGCATCTTAGAAAAAAATAACCTGGAGGCTGAGACTTTCCAGAGGGCACTTCCACGGAAAAGAAGGAGCAAGTACTCTGATCAGAAGTTGAGTAAATATCCTCTGAGGCCCCTGATTATCCGGACTTTGACAAAAGAAAGGCTCTCCATGGCCTGCCACTATTACTATAAGGAAGTCCTAGCTCATATGATTCATAGTTAAATATTTGCATACCCTCTGGCTAAGAAAAACAAAAGCCACAACATTCCAGAGCCTTTAGGCATATAAGATCTAGGGACTTTCCCAGTTATTTCTCCTTAGCAACTGGTAACTGAAGAGGCCCCATTTCATAAAAGCAAAGCCATGTAAATTGGTAAGAAAGTACAATAGCTATCTGCTCAGAATTTAGAGAGTATATCAAGGCCAACAAAGTAATTGTTAAAATTGACTATTATTGTTCTCATACTTTGACATTTCCGGGGGCGGGGGGGTTGTTGTTGTCCTCTAGAATCAGAAGGCTGACGAAGTGTGGTAAACATTGTTAATAAAGAAGGGCAAAATACAAATAACTTATTTCCCCAAATCCCCACTATGGGCTGAGCTCACGGTCCTCCAACACCAACAGTCAGGGCACTTATTTGAGTTCAGAGTCTTCCCCATTGTCTTTTGTGGGTGCCTTAAATGTATTTCTCTTCCAACAGTTCTGTGTGATCATTTCCACTTCACGGATAATATTTCCATTTCACAGATACGGAAACGGAGGTTAAGAAAAGTAACAATCAATAAGTGATATTATCAGGATTTGAATCCAGCTGGTAGGAAAATGGCAGTCTGCAGAGAATCGTTTCAGAAATGTTGTGTAGACACCTCAGCCTTAAGACATATAAATATATTTTCTTCTTACCCGAAAATTTGAAATTAGAGCTTTATTCTTTATGGTTTAAGGCAATGGAGTCTCCCTACATTGTTATTGCAAATCCTCCCCAAATCTTGCAATCCATCTCTATTTCAACATGGATGAGCTTATCGCATCCTTTCTAGGAAACAGCTGTGATTAAGGAGTATAAACAGTTATTCTGTTATTCTTCCCTATCTTCAGTCTTGCAGTGTCCTTCGAGCTCTGGGGGGAGTCCTTCACCAACCCATTGTTAATCTGGAGCCAGCCTTTCAGCCTTAGACCAAAAGGATATAACATTCCTATTTGGTAAAATATCTGTAATGTTTGAGGGCCCAAGGAGGCTCTTCTAAAAGTGCCCACACTGAAACACTCCAGTGCTAGGAAATAAATTATATGACAGAAGGAATAAAGACCTCCATGCCTTGCACCTACTAGGTATTCCATAAACGTATTCCACAAATAAGCTCACGTTAGATGGACTGGCAAATGGAGCCCCAGTTTATGGTTCCAGCTTTGGTACTAACTTGTTTTGGATCTTGATCACAGCACATCTTCTCAGAACCACATCTGAAAGGAATGTAGCTCAAGAGGAGTGATCTCTTCATGATGAGAGGGCTATGGGCCTCATAACGAAGCACACACAGCCAGAGCATGTCTCTGAGCGTCTGATAAAATGCCAAGCTGAGAAGACAAGGGCAATGTTGATATCTACCCTTCACCTCCTACCCCTGCCACACACACACACACACACACACACACTCACACATACTTACACACACACATTCACACTCTCTGTCTCTTTCTCTCTCTCACCTACAAGTGTATCCAAAGGGTGCCATTACTAAGTATAAAGCAAGTGGCACCATGGTTTGCCCATAGAAGGTGATCAATAGCCCACATTTAGGAGAGATCTTTTAATCCAGAGTACTCTCTTCATTTAATCCAAACTAACAAAACTTGTTTTCTTTTTTCTTTTCTTTTTTTTTTTAATTTTAGAGTGAGAGAGAACAAGAACGAGCACCTGGGGAGAGGAGCAGAGGGAAGGGAAGAGAGAATCTTAAGTTGGCTTCATGCTCAGTCCTGAGCCCAACACAGGGCTCTATCCTACGACCTTGGGATCGTGACCTGAGCCAAAATCAAGAGTGGGGCTTGATCCCATCACCTCGGGATCATGACCTGAGCCAAAATCAAGAGTGGGATGCTCAACCAAATGAGCCATCCATGCACCCCCCCCCCTTTATCTTTGCTCTTCTATGATCCCTTCCTTCCTCTTTCATCACACATTTATTGAAGACATACTTCATACTGGCCACTTACATATGCACCAGAAATAGGGTGATGGTCAAGAGAAGCAAGATCTTTGGGCTTATATTCTAGCGAGTGGGGCAGATAATAAATAATAAATAGGATAATTTAAAGCAGTGATTAGTGAGAGCAAACAAAGCTGCGATGAGAGCAGAGAGACTAACCAGATCCAGGCGAGGGATCTCTAAAGGAAGCTGTTACAGAAGTCCTCTCAGGTCAGTCTGAGGATGAAAGCAAAAGAGAGGTCTAGGCAGAGGAGGAAAAAAAGTGAAAACTCCCTGAGGCAGGAATGAGCCCGGGGTGTTCTAAAAAATTAAATAAATAAAAAAAAGTCTTTGTGACCCAAGGAACAGAGGGAAGAGATTGAAGAGATGATCAAGGTGCCATGGTCACATTCTGTAGGAGTTTGTAGGCCATGGTTGAAGTGTTGTTCTAATTACAATGGGAAGTCATTGGAGGCATTTAAGCAAGGGACTTACATGATCCACATGGATGTTTCAAAGAGCATCAGGCTGGGGTGCCTGGGTGGCTCAGTCAATTAAGCATCCAACATCAACTCAGGTCATGATCTCACAGCTCGTGAGCTTGAGCCCCACATCGGGCTCTCTGATGTCATTGCAGAGCTCACTTTAGATCCTCTGTCCCCCTCTGTCTCTTCCTCTTCACCATTGGTGCACTCTCTCTCTCTCTCTTTCTCTCTCTCTTTCAAAAGAAATAAATAAACATAAAAATACAATAATAATAACGAGCACCAAGGCTGCCATGTGACCAAGGGTGGTGGCAGGGAGAACTATTGTGAGTCTGCAGCAATGTCCAGGTAGAGAGAGATGATGACAGCAAAACGAAGGTGCTTAAATCATGAACTGACAGGTCTTGATTTGTGATCTGTTCTGGAGGTAGAAGCCACAGGACTCAGGGAGATTTCAGACTAAAGGTTCACATGGCTTTGAATAAGGACTACATGGACATGTTATTGATTAGCCCTGCCCTTCCCAGAATCAAATTCTGATTGAGAGAAGGACCCTGAGTCCTTGAAGAAACAAAGGGGGTTACTGCAAAAAAAAAAAAAAAAAAAGAAAGAGAGAGAGAGAAAGAAAGAAAGAAAGAAAGAAAGAAAGAAAGAAAGAAAGAAAGAAAGAAAGAAAGAAAGTTGATACAATAAAGAAAAGGAAGTCTATTTGCATAGCAGTACTAGGGGCCAAGCCTACATATCTGTGCAATCTAAGAAGTCTATTTCTTGTGACAGTGTCAGAGCTGAAAAGATCTATAGGTATCATGCAGGCCAATTATCATCTCAGAAATGAGAAGACATAGCAGAGGAGATTGACATGCCTCACCTAGGGTCACGGATCTAGTCGCTGGTACAACCAAACTTAGAGCACATGTCTCCTGGCTCTCAGTACTATGCTTTGTTATTACTTTTTAATATATAACCTGATTTGTTCCTAATAGGCTTGTAATACACAGTGCCTGAAATTTAAAGATTACTCACTATTTGCCATAAGGCGGCAAATGCGTCAGTTGAAATTTTAGGACAAGTGTAACACATCATTAGAATTACTCTCACTTATGGGGCGTCTGGGTGGCTCAGTCGGTTAAGCATCGAACTCTTGGTTTCGGCTTAGGTCATGATCTCACAGTTTTGTGAGTTCAAGCCCCACATCGGGCTCTGTGCTGGAGGCATGGAACCTGCTTGGGATTCTCTCTCTCTGCCCCTACTCCACTCACATTGTTTCTGTCTCCCTCAAAAATAAATAAACTTTATTAAATAAATAAAATTACTGTCACTTGCTCTATCCCTTTAACATGAGCTATCACATGGCAGAGTCTCTCTTCAAGAGAAGAGGGGAGGACAGGGGAGTGAAGTAGACAAGGGCATTGAGGAATGTGGGGAAGGAACACTTCTGGAAAAAGTTAATATCTTTACCTTAGACTCAGCTACATGTAGCTGTTAATCATATTGTCTTTTTCGTTTTTGTTGACAATGTGGACAAAAATGGTAGCCTGGTACCTTTCTCCTTGATGTAACTCTGTCTACATTCCTTATTTTGGTTGAGATGGATAGCCCTACAGTCCTGACTTGATGTATGTCATAGTCATACCATATTCTATAGCCACACAGTTTGCTTGGTCTGTGCTAAGCGCTCATGCTCATCATGAAAGAGCCTTTGAAACATTTATACACACACTAAGACAATGGTTGAAAATCAAGCAGACAGGTGGATCTCACTGAATTCTCTTCTCCAATAACATGGACTCTCCTCTCTGGTACTGATTTTATGAGACCTTAGGAAATTTTCATTCTCAGCAAGCCCCAAACTTTTCAGTAAAGCAGAAAAAAAGACTGATATTTTAAGAGACATGTTTATGCCCTTAAATTCAAAGGTACTTTATAAATATACAGTTGCTGTCACTCTTCAATGAAATCTTTATCACCTGATGAAATAACACTCTGATAAGTACCAACCTGCCTAGGTTGCCCACTCCGCACTGCGGAGAATGTTCCTTTCTAAGCTTATTAGCATCTCAATAATTTAGCATCTCCTACTAGTTCTCCATCTGACATCAAGTCTCCGGTGAGTCCTTGGGAGCTCAAATCTGCCAGAGGAGCTTCAAGGCGAGTTCAGAGCTCAGATCCACCAAGGAAAGGAGAAACAAGATAAGGACTAAATCCCTGATAAAGTAGATGAAAAAGTCGAATCCATCACTTTGAAACACTGGCAAGGAGAGGTGGCAGCCAGATAGCTTCCATTTTATGGACTTGTGGTGTTTCAAAGAGAATAGAATCCTTCTTTTCCTCTTGCAATTATTTCCATGTGCTCTGTTCTCCTGCCCTAGCTGGATTTGTCAAGTTTGAAAGCAAAAGGAAAGTTGAATGTGCATCCTGGTGGCATACTGTTAATAAAAAGGACAGAAACCATTCAAAAGTATTTTAACAGCAACCATGAAACCTAATTCGTCATTTCCTTCCCTGCATCCCTCAGCCCCAAGTGCTGACTTTACCTCTCTGACTTCTCCAAGTAGAATTAGGAACTAATGAGAATAAGCATCTTCATCAAGACAAGTCTGGTGTATACTTAAGAAGGTAAGGAAGTAGGCTGGACCACCTGTAAAAGAAGTTCTTGTGTGGTACTAGCTCTGATCCTATAAGGACCTTGCCAGGCATGCATCCAGAAAGTCACATAACTCTTAACCTTTTGTGCTTTATGTCTGTTAAACGGGGATGCTAACAGTGACAGTAAATGACATCCAGGAGGACTTTTCATGTGGCAGATACTGTGCTAAGAGCTTTATGTGCATTTTTTTTAATCTTCACAACCAATTTATGAAATGGGCATTTCCAGGTTTAGTCATTTGCCTGTGGTTCCAGCCAGTAGTGGAGGGAGGATTCCAATCCAGCAGTCTGACTGTGGAGTCATCCCACTGTCCTCCTCATCCGGTCACAGGAGGTTGAGTGAAACTGTGCATAAGCTTGGAAATAAAAAATACACTAGATAAGAAAGGTTTTATTTATCATTTCTATTTTTCAAAATATGTTGTAATCTCAATATGGGTCATGTTATCAAAAAAATGTGCTTGGTGAGGTCTGAGGGAGTGGATTTTTAAAATGTTTTTATTTTTATTTTTATTTTTTTAATTTACATCCAACTTAGCATATAGTGCAATAATGATTTCAGGAATAGAATCCAGGGATCCATCCCCTACATATAATACCCAATGCTCATACCAACAGGTGTTTTCCTTAATGCCCCTTGCCCATTTAGCCCATACCCCCACCCAAAACCCCTCTAGCAACCTGAGGGAGTGGCTTTTTGAAGTCAGGCAGAAATGATTTCAAAAGAACTTTACTTTCTCCTTTCCCTCTGCTGCTGGGGGTTGAGATGGGGGTAGTTCTAGGACTTCTGCCATAGAACTAGATATATTAGTGGCAAGAAATGGGAAAATATAGCCCTGCTGCACAGTGCTAATAGATTGTCGTTTAATAGTCCATGCCATGTTATTTCATAGCGTGCAACATTTAAACAATACACACACATGCAGTCCTACACGTGAATGCACGTGCATGTGCACACACACACACACCCCTTCTGTCCTACGTTGGGCTGTGGTCTGCTTATGGAGGCTGAATGACAGGGCCAATTCTGACCTAGTTCAACCATTCTGATGTTGAAAAGTATTAGAACCTTCAGTATCTATCTGTCTAATCCTGAAGAAAAAAAAAGCCTCTTTCTGTGCTTATCTCTTCATGACTGTCGTAATTATAAGAGTGCCATTTTTGCCTATATCCCTTTGATAACCTCCTTGATTTTGGTGTGGCTAGAGTGCTGTAAAATTGGTTCTAAGATATACTTCCTTCTAGTGAAGGAAGTCCCAAGGGAGCAGGAATGGACTTAGTTACAGGAACTTAGGTACCATTAAAATTGGCTGGATGTGCCAATTGGGTATCATCTGAATTGGGTATCATCTCCTTATCATAAAGAGTGAGAGACTCAGAGAAGCCTTCAGAGAAGTTTCAGAATATGGCAAGGTCATTTAGAGAATGTCACAGCTGGGATTCTACCTCAGTCTCTTACACAATACACCCTGTAATTATTCTGCTGTACTTGGGGTCAGCAAATTTCAGCCAATGTGCCAAATCGGACATGCTGCCTGGTTTTGTAAATAAAGTATTATTGGAACAGAGCCATGCTCATTCTTTTATATTCCATCTATGGCTGCTTTTGTGTTATAACAGCCTAACTGAATTGTTGTAGTTGAGGCCTTCTGGCCTGCAAAGCCTAAAATATTGAGTGGCCCTTTACCGAAGAAGTTTGCCAGATCCTGGACAATCCCAAAACATGATAGATTCAGCTCATATCACGTATGTCAGGGTATCTACATTTTTACATGTCTTTCTGAAATCCAGTGGGTATAGATCTATTGACTTCCTGTCTTAATCCCAGTTTCCTCTATATATGTAAGTTTTCTTCCACAAGGCATGAAGAAACCTGAATTCTAGACAAATCTCTAATAATGAGTCATATTTTAAGAGGCTCTATTCCACTCTGTATTTCTAGAACATGTTTCTTTTATAGAAATCAAAGTATTTTCTAAGACCCATTCATTTGTCAGGCATCTGGAAAACTAGCCTCCTTTGGCAAAGGGGAGAGAGTAGTTATTCACTCAGGAAAAGTGAGACACCAGTCAGTTTATGGATGAAACCCACATTATGTCATCCACCGGCTCTACATTGAGTGTAAGGTCATAGGAATGAAGTCTTTGGCCGTCAGGGTCTTCGAAATCTTAGATTTCTGAGGCAAGTTTGAGGTTCTGCATATCCTTTGAGGCCTGAGGATAAAACCAAGAGTGGCAATGCAATTAGAGCTGCTTTAACTGCTGCCTGATTGCCCTAACCACACAGACCTAGGCAGGGTGAGTGGGCTGATCTCATTTGTTTATTGTCTGTGTCCGTTCTCAGGTGGTAATAGACATGCTATCATCTCAGTTTTTAAGGGAAACCAGATGGCAGTGTTAGAAAATAGATAAAGGAGAGGTGCAGACATTTTTTAAGGGAATGTTATGACTTCTATGGTACAAATGTAGAAGTATTTCTGAATTACTGAATAAAGTATTACAAAATATTTTTTTAAATGCCATAGTAACACATAGAATTCCAACTGAAGTAATTTCTACTATGTAAAAGTAAGGGCCTACTTGAGTGAATGCATAAAACACTAATTTGTATATCAACTTTAAAATATCTAATATTGATGGGGCACCTGTGTGGCTCAGTCGGTTAAGCGGCCGACTTCGGCTCAGGTCATGATCTCGCGGTCCATGAGTTTGAGCCCCGCGTCGGGCTCTGTGCTGACCACTCAGAGCCTGGAGCCTGTTTCAGATTGTGTGTCTCCCTCTCTCTCTGACCCTCCCCCGTTCATGTTCTGTCTCTCTCTGTCTCACAAATAAATAAACGGTAAAAAAAAATCTAATATTAAAATGGAATGTATTCCAGGGCACCTAGGTGGCTCAGTCGGTTAAGCATCTGACTTCCACTCAGGTCATGATCTCATGGTTCGTGAGTTTGAGTCCCACATCTGGCTCAGCACTGTCAGCACAGAGCCTACTCTGGATCCTATGTCTCCCTCTCTCTTTGCTCCTCCCCCACTCACCTATGGACACATGCTCTCTCTCAAAAGTAAGTATTTACAAAAATGTTAAAAATAAAGGAATGTATCCCATATGGATGTCAGCTTTGCAATTTTTTTAATTTTTAAAAAAATTTTAATGTTTTCATTTTATTTTTGAGAGAGAGAGAGACAGAGCACGAGCAGGGGAGGGGCAGAGAGAGAGGGAGACCCAGAATCTGAAGCAGGCTCCAGGCCCTAAGCTGTCAGCACAGAGCCCAGTGCAGGACTTGAACTCACAAACCATGAGATCATAACCTGAGGGGAAGTCCAACGTTTGACTGAGCACCCAGGTGCCCCTGCTTTGCGATTTTTAATACCATTTATTTTCTCATAATTCTTCCCTTTGTTTTTTGGGTTTGCTTTTATTTTTATTTTTTTTACTAATGATATCAAAATTTATTTCAGTCAAGTCCATCTCCAAGTTGCTTGAGTTCATATTTATATATGGGTGTGTTTCTGTGGGTTAGGCATCCATCATTTTGCATTTGCTGGGGAAGAGTCAAACATCTCTAAGTTGACAGGATGTGAGAAACTATCTGTAAACCATATGTCTCATAAAGAGTTAATATCCAAAACATAAAAGGAACTCCTATAACTTAATAGCAAAATCAGCAAGCAACAAAACAAATAAAATGGCAAATCAAAACAAAAAATAGCCAGACTTAAAAACAGGTAAAGGATTTTAAGAGATGTTTCTCTAAAGAAGACATGTAAAAGGCCAACAGGTACATGCAAAGACGCTCAATACCAGTGAGCCTCAGAGAAATGCAAATCAAAACCTCAGTGAAATATCATCTCACACCTGTTAGGATGGCTGTTATCCAGAAAACAAAAAAAATTCTGACAAGAATGGAGAGAAAATGGAACTATTGTACACTGTTGGTGGGACGGTAAAATGGTGGATGGAAATGTAAATTAGTCATCCATTGTGGACAACAGTAAGGAAATTCCTCAAAAAAAAAATCAAAAAGAGAACTGCTATATGATGTACCAATCTCATTTCTGAGTGTTTACCCAAAGAATTACAGTCAAGTTCTTAAAGAGATAGGTGTACTCCCATGTCTATTGCAGCATTATTCACGATAGCCAAGATGTGGAAGCAAGCCTAATCTACACCAGCAAATGAGCGGATGAAGAAAATGTGGTATCATACATATAATGGACTATTACGCAGCCTTGGAAGAAGGGGAAATTCTGCCGTACGTGGCAACATGTGTGACCCTTGTAGACATTGTGCTAAGTGAAATAAGCCAGTCACAGAGAGACAAATACTGCATGATGCCACTTATATGAGATATCTAAAATAGTCAAATTTATAGAAGCACAGAGTAGAACGATGATTCCCAGCGGCTGGGGGCAGCGGAAAATGGGGTGTAGCTTTTCAACAAGTACAAAGTTTCAGTTATGCAAGAGGAATAAGTTGTAGAGATCTACTGTGCAACACTGTGCCTAGACTTAACAACACTGTACTACTGTATATTTAAAAACCTGTTAAGGGGGTAGATCTCATGTTAGAGATTCTTAACACACACACACACAAAAAATCTCTAGGTAAAAACTGCTCTGAAGCAGCCAAAATATCCCTAAGAAAGCTCATGTTCTATTATATGCAATTTTATTTCTTTTTTCAAGGTTTATTTATTTATGTTGAGAGAGAGAGAGAGGGAGAAAGCATGCACATGAGCAGGTGAGGGAAGAAAGAGAGGGAGAGAGAGAATCCCAAGCAGGAATCATGCTGCCATTGCAGAGCCCAACACAGGCTCCATTTCATGAGCTGTGCAATCATGCCCTAAGCTGAAATCAAGAGTTGCACGCTTAACCAACTGAGCCACCCAGGAGCCCCCTATTATATTCAATTTTAATAAACATGTCTCATTTCCCAGAAGACAGCAGATTGAATATCAGACCTTAAAAATGAAAGCAAGACTATTCATCACAAGAGCTACAATTTGTTGACTTTTTATGCTGTGCTGGACACTGGTGTAAGTCTTCTGCAAGCATTTCACCTCTACAACGACCCAATGTCTGGTACTGTTGTTACTCCTTTTAAAGAAGAAACCAATATGCAGAAAGTTCAAGTTTGTCCATCTGGTAGGAAGCAGAGCTGGAGTCCACAAGTAGTCTAGATTCTTAATGTCAGTGGTCTGTTGCTTCCCTGGAAATACCACTTCCCCCTCAGCTTCCTTTTGATAATATTGTTAATTGCTGATGTTCCTAATGATGACCTTAGACGTTTGGCTTTTGTTTCCTATACCACATTTAAGAATATAGGGGCGCCTGGGTGGCGCAGTCGGTTGAGCGTCCGACTTCAGCCAGGTCACGATCTCGCGGTCCGGGAGTTCGAGCCCCGCGTCAGGCTCTGGGCTGATGGCTCAGAGCCTGGAGCCTGTTTCCGATTCTGTGTCTCCCTCTCTCTCTGCCCCTCCCCCGTTCATGCTCTGTCTCTCTCTGTCACAAAAATAAATAAACGTTGAAAAAAAAAATTAAAAAAAAAAAAGAAAAAGAATATAGGTGAATATTGGAGCCTGTCAGAAAGATTCACTTAAATATGGTTGGATAAAAGTAGATTTATTAAAAACAAAACAAAAAAAACAACAGGCTCCTGTTTTCTAGAAAATTTACTGACATGCATCATTTTGTTCTATAGCAATGCAAAATAAATGAGGTGTTACCATTCAGTTACACAGCACAGACTTGGATGATTAATGAATACTAATTGATGGTGATGAGATCTTTAAGAATAAATATAAAAAAATAATAAGCTGTCTTCTGGAAGTGTTTCTGGAATTCTCCCCATTTTGAGGTTGTGGATAGGCATGATGGTTTTACAATGCCAAAATAATCTGATTTGCAGAGAAAAAATTCAGTCAACCATTTAGACTGCATTATGCCGAACAGTCAGTCACAAAGGACTTTGAAACTATTTTGACAGCTTGCTTTGGGTTTTGTTTTGTTTTGTTTTTCTTTTTTCTTTTTTTGACAGCTTGCTTTGGCTGTCTGTAAATACATCTCCCAACTAAAAACTTCAGAAAATATCTCAAAGGAAAGAAAGGTATATAATTAGTATTTGGTTTAATTTATTGTCAGCTTTTATTTTACATATTTAATCCAACTTGTTAAACCTTCTTTGTGCTCATTGATGCTTACTAGAGAATAATATCGTATTTTAATTTTCCAATTATATGTAAAGGTCAGGATCAGGATTAGTCAATATTTTTACATCTTCAAATTTAGAAACCTAGTATAAAGCCTTACATATACTAGCAAATGTTTGCCTTTCATAATAGAAATTTAAAGAGTGCTCTAGTTTTCTTTATGCATTTGTTAATGGCTTTCCCTGCTATGAACTTGAGAAACATTTAATGTCCGTTTAGTCATGACATACACACAGCCTTAATGACCTAACATGCGGGTTTGCAGAGCAATAACCTTGCCAACTAATGTCAGCCTGCAGTAAAAGGGGAGGTGGTAATGGTGAATCTGTTTTTATTACTTGATGCTTAATCATAATGAGTCAGACGCTTTTATAAGAAATCTTTAGCCATCCCCTGAAAAACTTGCTTGCCAGAGATGTACAGATTTCTGCTCTATTAGAAAATTTGTTTAGACCTTCATTGTGTATACATAAGAAATTGTTGGGAAGTTTAACAGTCATCTTATGCTATGTCAGACATGCACACTGTTGTTCTGTGTTCACTTTTCCAATGTCCTCAGATTCTATAAAATGTGATTTAAGCAAATAGTTCCTGGTCAGAAGGACCCATTAGAGGGCATCTGCAATATATGAAATTGTGGCTCAAATATGCTCAGTCTTCCCATGTAGATGACTACCTGACGGTGGAGACCTGTATGGAAAGGTCACCGTACTGTCTAGGAATCCCTCTAATGCAAGGCAGCTTTGTATCTGAAGCCTGAGAAAACGTCCAGATTACTAATGGCACTTAAAAGTATATATGTCAGGGCCCCTCCTGAAAACATAGGAGGGTGGGGCTTATGCAATGGAATTTCATCCACTTTAACTGTACCGCTTCTGGGTTCTTGGAAGTGGCAAGTGTTTGGGGTGCCTCCTTCTTACCAGGGCAACACAGTTGTATCCACTTTAAAATTATATTAGCAAAAAGCCATATCTTAGGTCTGTAGAAAACCCCACAGGTTTCATCTGGAAATTCAACACATAAAAGCCACCTAGTTTGTTGGTAGATGTTAATTTAGTAGACATTTAAGTATATTAGACAACTCATGAGTTATATATTCTGCTTAGGAAAGGGTAAGATCTGCTGATTTCAAAGAAGAAACTCACTGAGACCCTGTTTCTGCTAAAGGTCTGCCAGGGGATACCCTTCTAGCTTAGTTTCCTATGTAAGGAGCTAGCTCACAAAAATGTCAGTATTTTAGTAGCTATGTATTTAAGTGGCCAGGCCTAAGATTTGGCCGCTCCATTTTTTCCTCTGCTGGCAACATACACATTAACTCTGGGACATCCATGTTGATGACAGTCCAGAGTTATCTGCATTCTGACTACACTGAACAGGAAAATTGATGGTAAAGGCGAAAAATATCCATTTAGTTACAGGAGTATTTTTTTTTTTTTACTCTGGGGTGGTGCAAACACTTTATACTTTGAAGGAATGGTTAGAGTATATTCGTTTCATTGGCTAGAAGCACCTGTTGAAGAAAGGCATGATTCTTATATCCTGGACACTAGCCATGCAAATCGATCCAAAGAGGACTCCATCTTTTTGAATGTGATATTGAGTGCTTTATACATGAGTGGTGGCCCCATAGTGGTTCTGTTTCAGTAGTTTCAAGGTCCCAAGTGTTTGAGGAAAATCCAGACTGCCATAGCTACTGCTCAAAACATGTAAGACAGTTTGAGTGCCTCTATTGGTCCTACATGGGTAGGTGGGGTCAGTGTCCTAAAAGGGATCCCTCCCTAAGCCAGCCCAGGGGCCCAAATACTTCATATTTTCACTGCAGCACAAAACATGGGTGTTTTTACATTTACATTAGAATTAAATTGAAAATAACATATTCACATGACAAACTCAAACAGTATTGGAAGTATATATATGACATGAAAAACTAAAATCTCCCTCATTGTTTTACACTTTATTCCTCCCTTTTCATCCTACTGTCCTGAACAAAGCACTGTTATCATCTGTTATGTGTGAGTCCAACAATGTTTTGGGTAGACACAAGCACGTATATTTATGTAGATTTATAGCTATACCTAGATAGCCAGTTCACTAGAGCCCTTGAAATAAAACATTTTTTCAAAAGGCATCTCTTCAAGCAAACATTAGGGGGGCAACTCTGGGGGGGAAATCATATTTAGCTCAAAGCCTTTCTCCTTCCAATAAACGAATGATCTGTCTATAGCTTAGTGTTAATGTAGGTGTGCCTATCTCTCTTTCTGAAAGTCCCTGTTTTGATGATAAGCTCATTAATGACAGGAACCCTGCAGGGCCTTGAATATGATCCCCAGGTGCCCCGATTTTTCAATACATATTAATACAAGTTCATTGCCAACTCACATGCACCTCATATAACAAATGAATTCACACAGCCCAGATTCCTGAGCTCTTTTCATTGACACCTCATGTGGTAATGAAATCATGGTAAATTCATGCCACTGAAACACTCATTAGTTTGATATACTTGTTGCTTTTTCATGTACTTTTACACGAGATCTACACCCGAGAGATTAAAAAACAGAGATCTATAGCCAAGATTTGTAATAAATAAGATATTGTTTAATGTTCTGCATTAAATAAATTGAGGAAGGTTAGACAAAACAGGATTGGCAAGATATTGTGCTTTGAGAGTGATAAGGGTAATTGGGTGGAATTAATGAGCCTGAAGTGGTCTTGACTACAAAGTTGTTTTTAAAGTGTCACTTTCTGGGGCGCCTGGGTGGCGCAGTCGGTTAAGCGCCCGACTTCAGCCAGGTCACGATCTCGCGGTCCGGGAGTTCGAGCCCCGCGTCGGGCTCTGGGCTGATGGCTCAGAGCCTGGAGCCTGTTTCCGATTCTGTGTCCCCCTCTCTCTCTGCCCCTCCCCCGTTCATGCTCTGTCTCTCTCTGTCCCAAAAATAAATAAACGTTGAAAAAAAAAAAATTTAAAAAAAAAAAAAAAAAAAGTGTCACTTTCTCAGAGAACATAGAAACTTGCAATGCAACAAGCATGAATATGGGAAGACCTTTTCTTTCTTGTTTTTCAATATGAAATTTATTGTCAAATTGGTTTCCATACAACACCGAGTGCTCATCCCAACAGCTGCCTTCCTCAATGCCCATCACCCACTTTCCCCACCCTCCCACCCCCCATAAACCCTCAGTTTATTCTGTTTTTAAGAGTCTCTTATGGTTTGGCTCCCTCCCTCTCTAACTTTTTTTTCCTTCCTTCCCCACCCCCCCACCCCCGCCATGGTCTTACATTTCTCAAGATCTACGTAAGAGTGAAAACATATGGTATCTGTCTTTCTCTGTATGAAGACCTTTTCAAAGAGAGGCCGTGGGCACTCTTTCACATACAGCATTTGGCTTTTCAGGATAACACCTACGCTGAGGGCTGCATTAGGCTCATCAGCCTTTAGCCAAGTTGTTTGGCATTCAAAATGGCACCAGGGAACTTAATTGAAATCCAGGGATCCCCCATTTTGCTAATTACTTCCAGACGTTCAGGCTCACACAGGTAATTTTTCTTTTTCCTTTTAATTATCACTACACAGGTAATTATAGCTCCAAAGATCATTCCTTCTGGTATCTACCTACACATCCTCTTTAAGCTCCTCCTGTTTGTTTGTGGGTCTTGTTTTTGCTTTTGGTTTTCATCTCACTTTCATCTGTTTTGTGGTTATTTCAGGAAAATCTTTTCTCACACCACATTCTGGTCTATTCCTTCTCCCTTCCCTCTTGACTATAAAATAAAATTTGTTATAAACAAAGTGTCTGGATAGCCTTAGAAATATTTTTAAGTGGCATGAAGAAATCAGTGTCATCACTCTTTGCACTTGCTTTAGGGTCTACTCAGATATTTTCTTCACCTTTTCATCCCTCTGAAGCGAAATCTCAAATACTTTATATTTATTTTTCAGTAACTATATTAACAGCTGTTTTTGCATGGTGCATGATGATTTTTTGTTTCTGAAATATCTTATATACTCTAAAATCACAATGAATTACATTTGTACTCAGAAAACAAAAAGAAAATTACTTTATAGCCAGTTACTTAAATTATATAGTGTGTTTTGAAATTCTAACTGTAATATCAGTATCATTTTTTGCTATAATGTGGTATATGTATAGATTTTGGCCATATAACAGGTGATATAGGTTTCTGTGTTAAGCTAGACTAAGACAAACCACTATCTATAACATCTTTTACGGGAACATGCATCCACATGAAGCCCAGATTAGTGCCCTTTCCTGACCCGAAACTGACTCCACGATGGGCTACCAGGCCCAGGTTGACTTTCCTCATTAGCTTTCTCCTTTCTGATGCTCTGCCTTCCCATCATCTGACTACTTGTAGTGACAAGATTGCAGTTGTCAAGATGCACATTTGATTTCAAAATGGATGTGATAAGCGGATGTCCTCTTCTTTTCTGTAGGAGTCTACCTGAATGAACAAATCTTCCTCCAGGGTTTGGAGGAAATGGGGTGAAGCATCGCAGCAGAGAAGAATGGAGGGTGTGGGCAGTAGCTCTCCTGGATCTCTTCCCTTCCTTGGGGGAGACCAGCTTTTAAAGGATTTCAAAATGCACCCTAAGTGGTCCCTATGCACCATCCTATCTCCTTTCTCAATCCTGCCTGGTGGTTGCAGAAGAAACAAACACTAAACACTGCCACAGAGAACAATAGATTGTAAGAATGTAGCAGAGAATGTTTTTTTTTTTCTTGAACTTTGAATCCTTAGGTCCAAATGTACTCCTTCTCTTCTTCCAAACCTCCCAAGTATTAAAGATTTTTGTTTTTTGGACTTATGAGATGCATACAAATCCTTTCTCTAGAAGTTCACAATTCCTGTCAGGAATATTTGGAAAAAAAATTCTTCAATTCTTCACTTCTTACCCAAATAAATGATGACTTACCTTCTTCACAACAAAGTCAGAAAGATGCAAGAATACCTGTTTACATGTAGCTACTGAAGATGTGGAATTTCTGTAAAAGAGTGAAAATTTACTTGACAGTGTCTAGCACCAGGCCTGGCACAGAGTAGGTACTCATTAAAAGTCTGATCAGGGGTGCCTGGGTGGCTCAGTCGGTTAAGCGTCCGACTTCAGCTCAGGTCATGATCTCACAGTCCGTGAGTTCGAGCCCCGCGTCGGGCTCTGGGCTGATGGCTCAGAGCCTGGAGTCTGCTTCCGATTCTGTGTCTCCCTCTCTCTCTGCCCCTCCCCCATTCATGCTCTGTCTCTCTCTGTCTCAAAAATAAACGTTAAAAAAAAAAAAAGTCTGATCAGGAGACTTGGGTTCTAATCCTGTATGTAAGACTATTACTCCTTCTGGGACGCCTGGGTGGCTCAGTCATTTAGTGTCCAACTTTGGCTCAGGTCATGACCTCATGGTTTGTGGGTTCCAGCCCCGCATCAGGCTCTGTGCTGACGGCTCAGAGTCTGGAGTCTGCTTCAGATTCTGTGTCTTCCCCTCTCTCTGCCTCTCCCCTGCTTGTGTTCTGTCACTCTCTCTCTCTCTCAACAAGAAAATAAACACTAAATTTTTTTAAGAAGTCTATTCACCCCTTCTAGGCTACTGCTTCCTCATCTATAAAATAATAAACAATATTATGTATTATGCTGTTTAATAACTAATATAATAATATAGTACATATTAGAGCCTTTTTGATTTTATGACATATTGATTCAGTGACTCTCTAGATAAGCACTGTGTCCCCACCACTCAGCACTGTGCATTTTCCATAGCAGATGCTCAGTAAATATTTATCAAGTAATTGTTTGTGTTCAAAGGGAATGTTTAACCTCTTACTGTCTCAGTTCCCACCTCCCCTTGTTTGGTCTTGTGTTTACTATTAGTATATTGACGTACTCTGGGCTTTTTCCAGGAATCTGAAAAAAGTTTCTCTTTTGATATAGGGAAATGCAGTGCAGTTTTTCAGAGAAAAGATTTCATATTGATTAGCATGAACCATATTAGACTCCCTGTCTCCATATCCCTGCATACGTACACATAATCTTTGTTCTCTCTTTCTTTCCTTCATGAGCTATTGTAGTAGGCAGACTACTTACTTCTTCTTCAAGGAATTCTGAACTCCTATGTCCATGGAACTCTGGGAAGATTTGTGGCAGGACTTGTGAAACCAATAGACAACTTTCACAGGATCCATAAACCCTCATATTGTATGAACCGTGTATGCCTTTTTATGGAAAGAGGGTTGAATTTATGTTATCAGATGCTCTAAGTGTACTTTGACCCATAAAAGGTTAAGATCCACTCTACTCAAATGAGTAATGTTTAGTCATTTAGAAAATCCTGCACTTTCTCCTTTGTGATTGCCTCAATTTCTTTAAAAATCTTTTATAAGATCATAAAGAAACTTACTTTACATCTTATAATTCCACCCTATAGCAAGACCAGCTTAAGGATGTGCCATAAAGTTTCCATCTCTCCATCTGAGGAGTCTCCATTCTCAACCCACCCAAGCCAGGAAGCCCATAACTCATATAACTAGGCAACATCCTCTGCATTTACCTGTGCTAATATGTCTCATTACCCTGACACTGGGCAAGTAAATTGCCTTCACATATACCATGACTTGTGAGAAGGTGGTATTTTCATTTCAATGATTTCGGGGCATGCGATGCATGTCAAGGACACCAGCCTTACAAAAGTAGAGACCCATTTGGGAGCCCTGGGTGGCTCAGTTGGTTAAGTGACCAACTTCCACTTAGGTCATGATCTCATGGTTTGTGAGTTTGAGCCCCACATTGGGCTCTCTGGAGCTGTCAGTACAGAGCCCACTTTGGATCTTCTGTCCCCTCTTCTCTCTCTTTCTCTTTCTCCCTCTCTCTCCCCCCTCCCCCGAAAAAAATAAATAAGTAAAGAAAAAGAGAAAGTAGAGACCCATTTGGGGAAATAATAGGAAGTAAGGACAGTTACAGTGATGTAACAGAAGAGACACTAGATGATAGTAAGGGGTCACTCTTGAGACTGCTATTAACATACTCTAGACATTAAGGAAGTGTTTCAGCTCTTTGGGCTTTATTTTCTCATAGACTAGTACAGATACTGGACAGGATAATCTACAGTGTCTTTCAGTTTCAATCTGTATGATTTTGATTCTGGTTGACTGCGATTGGACAAGTTAAGGGAAGGATCTAGAACCTTAAAGGCCCACATTTTCTAGCTTAAGACGAAATAGATAGGAAATTCAACAAATCCAAAATACTGAACGTATGAAGAAAGGAGTCAATTTAATGGACAAGAATACTTAATATTGTAAAGGTCTTATTTCTTCCAAAATTATAAAAAATATAACTCAGTTCTGATTTTTTATTAAAATGAGTTTCATAAAGTTTTACAAATTCTGAAATAAACGGATGAGAATAGCCTAGGCTTCCTCTCACCAAATTATGCTAATTAAGAATAATTAAAAGTTGCAGTGCTATTTATGAAAAAATAATATAAAGCAACAAAATTAAAATAGCATGACATAGCATGAAGTAGGTCAATGAAATAGATTCAAAAATCCAACTACCAGTCCAAAATACCAATCATTAATAATAATTATAATAATAAAACTATACTAATTTGGTCTTTACCATTTTTAAAATAACAAGTAAGAATTAGGATGCCTGGGTGTCTCGGGTGGTTACGTGTCTGACTCCTGATTTTGGCTCAGGTCATGGTATCACAGTTCATGAGATCGAGCCCCATGTCAGGCTCTGTGCTGAAGGTATGGAGCCTGCTTGGGAGTCTCTCTCCCTTTCTCTCTATGCCTCCCCCACTTCTCTCTCTCTCTCTCTCTCTCTCTCTCAAAATAAATAAGTAAACATTGAAAAAAAGAAAACCATTTATATAAAAAAATAACAGGTAAGAAAACAACAAAATAAAATAATGATTTTAAATCTAACAATTTTATGTAATAAAATGACAATAATCCTATAATTATAAAGCTATAATAATTTTACAATTACAACCTTGTTTGATAATTGTGATAATGTATTATAATAAAGTAATAATTTAGTTGTTATAATAATTAATAAAACAAGCAGCCCAACAAAAAACGGACAAAATATTTGAACATATGCACTTCATCTAAGATATATGATAGCCAAAGAACGCATAAAAATATGGCAAACAGCATTAGTCATTAGGGAAATTAAAATTGCAATCAAAATGAGATTATCATAAATACCTACTAGAATGTCTAAAATTAGACTGACTATAGAAAGGATGAAGAGGAAATGGAATTTTCATACACTGCTGGTGAGAATGTGAAATGATACAACCCCTTTGGACAATATTTTGGCAGCCTTCATAATAGGTTAAACGCACATCTTCTATATGATCCAGCTACTTCACTCCTAAGTATTTACTCAAGAGAAAGGAAAGCACACATCCATTCAAAGAGCTGTGCATAAATATTCATAAACAGCTTTCTTTGTAACAGTGAAAAATTGGAAGCAACCCAAATGTCCATCAATAGATGAATGTATGAACAAATTGTGACATGTACATAGGATAGAATAGTACTTAGTAATAAAAAAGGAGTGAAATGGACACCTGCTATACAACATGAATGATAAAAAATAATTATGCTGAGTTGAAAGAAGCCAAACTAAAAAAAAAAAAAAATTCACTATGCAATTCATTTATATAAAACTCTACAAAGTGCAAACTAATCTATTGAGCAAGCTGCCTCAGTTGTTGCCTGGAAACTGAGGGTGGGATTACAAAGGGGCAGGTGGATACTTTTAGAAATGATGGATCTTTATTACCTTGATTGTGGTGATGGTTTTACCTCTATATACATATGTCAAAATTCATCAAATTGTATATGTTAAGTATGTATAGTTTTTTATATATCAGTTATACTCAATAAAGCTGTTTTTTATTTATTTTTTTTTATATATGAAATTTATTGTCAAATTGGTTTCCATACAACACCCAGTGCTCATCCCAAAAGGTGCCCTCCTCAATACCCATCACCCACCCTCTCCTCCCTCCCACCCCCCATCAACCCTCAGTTTGCTCTCAGTTCTCAACAGTCTCTTATAATAAAGCTGTTTTTTAAAGTGTGATGTGGCATAAAAAGACCAGTGGAAAAGTGTCAAAGTCCAGAACACCAGATATTAAAGGTGGCTTCTCAAATCTGTGAGAAAACAATATTAGAGAAAATTGGCTAGCCACTGGAATTAAATTAGATTCTTACTTCATACCATTAGCAATATAAATTCCAAGTTGATTTAATTTAACAATTTAAGAGACGAAAGAAACTATAGAAAACTATGCAATTATTTATCTGATCTTGAATAAATATAAATTTTTTAAGCATAATGCAAAGACAAAAATTTTAAAGTAAAAGGATGGTTGATTTGATATCCTGAAAATTTTTTCATAGTTTACATTAAAATAAATATAAAATTAAGTCATATAGTGAAAAGGGTATTATGTGTCATGAATCTAAGAGAAAATATTATATCCTTGATATATATATATATATAAAGATCTTATAAAACAGTAATGACTTAAATGAACATCCCTATTTTAAAAAGGGCAAACCATAAAAACAAGTTTCATCTCCCTCCAAAAAGTAAAAGAGTGAGAGGGGAAGAGAGGAAAAGGAAGGGAATGGAAAAAGGAAAATAAGGGAAGAAAGAAAATAAAGTTCTTAGCAAAAAAAAAAAAAGAGAGAGATTTCCCCCATCTTGGTGGTATCTTTATTAGGTTGTTTTACTTTTGTCATTGTGTTTTCCTATATTTTTATAGTTCCTACAATGTACTTGTAGTGTTGTACCTGGGTAATCGCAAAAATAATCTAGAGAGTAGAGAGGATCATTGAGCTCAGCAAAGTGTTTAATAGTCTTCCAGATGAAGGAGGTGTGGAATATAGGCCTGTCCAACTGAAGACAAAGATAAAGAGTGTGTGTGCATGCGTGTGCGTGCGTGTGTGTGTGTGAGAGAGAGAGACAGAGACAGAGAGACAGAGAGAGAGATTGACAGACAGATGGATGCTGAGAGTATAATTAGCAGGAGAAATCAAAGCCTTAGAAGTGGAACACAGTCTTGTCACTGGAAGACAGAGGTAGTGCCTCACTCCTGTGTGAACCCTAACTGTCCAACTACGATGCTTGAGAGAGTCTTGAAGTGTGGACACTTCAGAGATGCTTCTTAACCAGTGGTGAAAGATATTAAGGGGAAGATTGTATATTACATTCAAATATATTACAGTGTTCATCATAAGCTCCATTTCCTTTAACCTTTACTCATAATTCTCATTTTTCAACCCTTGGTTCAAAACATATGTGGTAACTGGACCTTGACTATGGAGTCAACATTATTACCAGGCTACATAAAGTCCTGCAACATCATCCTGATCTTAAGGAATTTAGAGTCTAGCTAGGAAGATAAACCTCTCAGGAAATAATCGCAGATGATTCCTAACTTACCATGGTTTGACTTTACCATGATGTGAAAGCAACACACATTCAGTAGAACCAGAACTTCAAACTTTTAGTTTTAATCTTTTCCCAGGCTAGTGACATGTAGCACAGTTGTCTCTCTCAGTGCTGGTCAAGGGCAGCCGCAGCTCCTGGTCTGTCATTTGAAGGTAAACAACCAATATATGTACAATCATTCTGTACCCATACAACCATTCCATTTTTCAGTTCCAATACAGGGCTCAATAAATTACAGGAGATATTCAACACTTAATTATAAAAAAAAAAAAAAGGCTCTGTGTTAGATGATTTCATCCAACTATAGGCTAATGTAAGCATTCTGAGCACAGTTAAAATAGGCTAGGCTGTTAAACTGTGATGTTCATAGGTTAGATGTATTAAACACATTGTCAACTTATGATGTTTTCAACTCATGGCAGGTTTTTCAGGACATAACCCCATCATGAGCTGAGGAAGATCTGTAGATAGTAAAGCCGTTTCCTCCATATCATCATGGGGCAAAACACATTCTAGAATGAAGAGATTACAACCTTCGCAGGAGCGTACACTTTCAACATCTAAGGAAATGTTTTGTTTTGTTTTCTGAAGACAGAACTATTAGACATTAGGAGGCCTTTAAATTGCAAGGGGAGTTCTGTTGTTGAAAAGAGGTAACATTTAATGGATTAAGTCAACATGTAAATATGTAGTCTTGGAGTCTGTGATGATCTCACAGGAATATTAAATGCTGGGTTTTATGACTGTGGCTTAAAATCATTACATGGTCTTTCAGTTTCGTGAAGCTGGCTTTAGCAGAAGGAGGAGCACAATGTTGATGGTGCTCCCTGGAGTTGCTTGAGGTCCGGTCCAAGCCTTATGAACTTGCTCTTTAGTGAAGCCACAGGGTAGAAATTTTATTGCTCTGTGTCCTTGACCAGAGCATTAGTTACAAGTTGTCAGAAGAGAAAATAATAAGTGAGAAAGAAAAAAATGCTCTTTAAAGCTCCTGAGAAACTCATAACCTATTAGCACAAGAAAGTAGTTAGAACCATTTAGGATAGCAAGAGAAGAGACAACATTAGCTGAAAATGAAAGGCTAACGTTTCAAACAGTGATAAACGTTCAAGAATGTACGTAATGTATCTTCTTGTTGCCTTCACCATAAATAGACATGACTTAAGGTATGTCTGAAGATTCATTTCCTTTTATTGAGCTCACTCAACAAAAGTTGTTTTTTTTTCAGTATGTCCTGCTTTTATAAACCAAGATCTAATTTGACACAATTACGTAATTGTGTGGCCATTTGTGCCCCTCTTCCTCCTCCTCCTTTCTGCAAAGTAGAAAGTCTCTTTTTTCCTGGAGCTTTATAAAATATGCTAATTTGCTTAATCGCAGTAATGGTTTTCCCACAACAACTAATTCATCTGTTTGCTAAATTGTTATTAAGGACCTATTAGTTGGGAGCCACTGTGCCAGGTGTTGGAAATAGAAAACTGAATAAGACACATTCCCTTCCTTGGAGCTTTCAGCCTAGTGGGGAACTCAGAGAATTCAACAGATAATTTGAAAAGATGGTGTGATACGTACACAGAAAAGTGTGGCACACTGCCAGATGCCTACCCTAGCACAAAATTTTCCCGATTTTCATTAGAAACAGAACCCTTTAATTGTACCCAGTTAAAAGACCGATTCTCCTAGCCAGCCTTCTCTGAGATGAATAAGCCAGAAGAAGGGTCCTTTTAGCTTTCCTTCCCCCCCTAGAAGGCTCATGAAGCAGTTGGGAGAGTGGGAGCTACAGCAGTAATCCTGGACTATAAAGTAACCTGGAGAATACTAGGGGGTTAGGATTCTAGTAACTTTGTAGAACCACCATGTGAGCCCCAGGAAGCTGCTTTGCTGACTTACTTCTTTTACATGAGAGAATTAGACTTTGTGTATTTAAGCCACTGTAATTGGATCTCTGACCGTTACAGGCAAAAATAATACTGATAGGATGGCACTTAGAGAAAAACATGGGAGTGGCTCCCCACTCTGTTCCTGGGGAGACGTCAGAGATGGTGTTCCTGTAGAAGTCACATTTATTTTATTTTTTAAATGTTTATTTATTTATTTTGAGAGAGAGAGAGAATGACAATGAGCAGGGGAGGGGCAGGGAGAGAGAGAGATAGAGATAGAGAGAGAGAGAGAGAGAATGAATCCGAAGCAGGCTCTGTGCTGTCAGAGCAGAGCCTGACGTGGGGCTGTGAAATCAAGACCTAAGAAGATGAAATCAAGAGTTCGATGCTCAAATGACTGAGCCACCTAGGCACCCCTAGGAGTCACATTTAAATGGAAACTTAAGGGATAAATGAAAAAGGAAGGTATGGGAAAGTGTTTTAAAAAGAAGGAATACCATGTGAAGATCTGAGTGGATTAAGAACATGGCAGGAGATAATTCTGGAAAATCTTATAGATGCTCCATTTTGCACAGACCATCTTAAAGATGTGAACCAGTAGCTGAAGAGCTTGCAGAGATCTAGAGTAGAGGTACAGTTTGGGAGATATCAATATATAGATGGTTTTTAAAGTCTTGAGAAATTATGAAGTCACCCAGGGAGAGCATTTCAGGCTAGAAGACCACTGAGGACAGAAACTTGAGATCCAACCATTAAAGATCAAGTGAAAGGGAGCCTCTCCATCCTTGTTTAAAAGGAGAGAGAGGGGCGCCTGGGTGGCGCAGTCGGTTAAGCGTCCGACTTCAGCCAGGTCACGATCTCGCGGTCCGTGAGTTCGAGCCCCGCGTCGGGCTCTGGGCTGATGGCTCAGAACCTGGAGCCTGTTTCCGATTCTGTGTCTCCCTCTCTCTCTCTGCCCCTCCCCCATTCATGCTCTGTCTCTCTCTGTCCCAAAAATAAATAAACGTTGAAAAAAAAAAAATTAAAAAAAAAAAAAAAAAAAGGAGAGAGAAAGAGAGAGAGAGAGACAATATTAGAATGATTTATTGTCACAAAATCTAAGAAATCATTGGGACAGAGGGCAGGGGTTAGGTGGGATTTCTTTTCTTTTGTTTTGTTTCTAAATAGCTAGAAGGAACTAGTGATGCAGGATTTCAAGAGGGTAAACAGCTCTCTTCACAATTTTGACCCACTAGAGAGACTGGTGGGTGGATAATTAAGATATTTACAAACAGGATGATCCTACGTAAGCCCCTAAGGTCCTCAGTTTCATTATTTGTAAAATACAGATAATAACACTCACCTTGTAGTGTTTTATGAAGACTAAATAAGAGATAGGGAGGTGCCTGGGTGGCTCAGTTGGTTGAGTGTCCGACTCAGCTCAGGTCATGATCTCGCCATTCATGGGTTCAAGCTCTGTGTTGGGCTCTGTGCTGACAGCTCAGAGCCTGGAGCCTGCTTTGGATTCTGTGTCTCCTTCTCTCTCTGCCCCTCCCCTGCTCATGCTCTCTCTCTCTCTGCCTCTCAAAACTAAATAAACTTTAAAAAGAGAGATGGAAAAGGGTATGTAACTGGATAAGGAAACTGCTATGATGATTCATTCATCCTTTAAAATTGGTTGATGTTTAGATGGAAAATCATCACATATGCAGATTGATCTTAGTTTGTCAATCTTTTGACAATTAGTTATTAGTATACATATTTTTAATTTTCAAAAATGTTTATATTCCTATGCATTGATTCATATTGGCCTATCACAGATAACTCTACAAACAAACAAACAAACAAACAAAAACACCATTTCTTTGAGAGGCCCTTGGACTTTGAGGATTTACCCTGGAGCTAATGAAGCCCAAACAGAAGAGCCCTTCTTTCCATGACCTTTTCCAAGACTCCTGTTCGGGTTCCTAGCCATGCATTCAGAAGCTTATACATTTGTATAAAATTTACAAGATAATACAATTAAATTACAGTCAATTTAAGACCAAAGTCTCTTTCCATGTTGACGTTCCCTCTAAAATATTCCTCCTGTGTGGGTAGAGTTGGGAGGGCCCTGGGCATTTTGGAATCCAACTCAGGAAAAGTTGAGTTGAAAGATACATTTATTTGGTGCTTTAGTGGGATGTCTACTAAAGTTATTGCAAGGTGTCCCAGAGTAGGAAAGGCTCCCAGAAATATGCCAAAACCCACTGTGCTGACTCACATGGCATCATGTCAGGAAGGTGCAGGGCCAGAGATTGTATTATGAATGAATGTGTCCCGGTGTGCCAAGCACCAGTGGGATGTGAGCCGTGACAGGACAAGTTTTGAAATGGTAGGAGCCAGAAACTAGCATGTGGAAAATTCTACCAGGCATCAGACGTGTGGAATTGTGACCAGAGGACTTAGTTCCATTGATGTCTAGTCACAATGGAAATTCTATTCTGTCAAGAATACAGGGGCTCCTGGGTAGCTGGGTGAGTTCAGCATCTGACTTCAGCTCACTTTATGATCCTGTGGTTCGTGAGTTTGAGCCCCGCATTGGGCTCTGTGCTGACAGCTTGGAGCCTGGAGCCTGCTTCAGATTCAGTGTCTCCCTCTCTTCTGCCCCTCCCCTGCTTACACTCTGTCTCTCTTTCAAGAATAAAAACGAAAAACAATTTTTTAAAATTTTTTTAGAAAAGAAAACATAATATTTCAATGTATGCAATTATTAATTCGCCAACCTTTTTTTGTAAATTGGAACCACAGGAAACTGAATTTATCAGAGTCCTGATGCTTGTAGGGCACAAACCATTGATAGTACCATAAACTCTGAGTGTCTCTGTAACAACTAAGGCAGAAAATATAATAGAGGTTTTTTTCCCCTGAAATTTAAAATCATAAACATTTGCAGGACATTGTCAAAATAAGTTGTAAAGTTGAAAAATCTTCTTTATTAATAATTAAAAATGAACAGATTTCAATCAACCATGTTAAAGACTGACTCTCTTTCAATGTTCTCTATAGAAAAAAAAATTACAGAATCATTGTCAGAGGAAGAGGCAATCAAAAAATATTCAGATGGAAAAAGTTGGGAGAAAAGTATGATAAAGGTCATCAGGCATTTAGTTAATAAAAAGATCATGTTGTTTCTCTGAATTTTGTCACATTTGTGGTCTTGTCAGCTTTAAAAATTTTGTAATTGGTGGAATTTCTTTTTTTCTTTTAATACTCACTTTTGTCCCTTATAATTTATATGTACAGCGTTGTGTTCTTCTTCATAATTCTGGAGATGGTATGCATGCCACACCCCACAAAACCTGAGTCACTGTGTTCCTTTGTGCTGCTGTCCCATTGTCTGCCTCCAGCAAGGTTCAGGGTCTCTTCTAACAGTGTCCCTGGTTCCCTCACCTATCCCTGAGGAGTCAGCAGTTAATGACATGATCAGCCTGCCTCCAGTTCCATATAGTTGGTATGGAAAACAGAGCCTAAGTGCCCAATACATGAGGTTTTGACTGGTGATTTGGGCGTAGGGGTGGCCCTTGGTACCTCTGTGACATATGCAAGAACTAAATACACCAAACTTCCTTTCGGGGACTCCCAGCTCTGCTACTAGACGTATGACCTTAAAAAATGAACTCGACTCTCCTGAGCTTCAATGTCCTTATGCACATGACAGACTAATACATACCTACTGTGAGGGCCAAGGTAGTTGATATACATAAAGCACATGCTGTATTATAAGGGGCTCTTCGGATATAGAATCTGATTACTCTCCCTCTTCTCCATCGCTGCCAAGGAGCCAAGGACTCACTGCTGTTCACCTGTCTTTATTTCGGAGAGGTGTCCATACCTTGAACAGGCAAACAGCATGGTGCCACTTCAGAATGCTATTATCACATGTGTGTCTGGTATTTCTTAAGCAGGGAAGCTGAGTGTAGCGAGTGAAGGGCTGGAAAAGGATGACCACTGGTGGCAAGAAGCTCCTCTTGCCACGAACTTGCATATCCCATTGAACCAAATGGAAAGCGTCCAGGCACCCATAAGCCACTTCCTTCCTAGGCTGTGCAGGAAGCAGGGCAGCCTTGTGTTATCGTGCTCATGTATATTATAGGGGTATCAAGCCTCCACCGCTTCTGGTCACATACAGCACGTTTCATGAAGGGACTCTTGGGAATGTTAGTTTCACATCCATCCCATTCCCAGTGATTTGTATGCATCCTATGGATGGGCATCCTCCAAAACTGTGTGACTGCCCCTCCTTTTAATCCAGCCCTGGCCATAAAGATCATTTGGGCTTACTCAGGTATTTTACCAAAGTGATTGAGGACTTTTCCTTAACTAAGCCTGAGATGATCACTGCCATTCATCCTCTTTCAGGGCTTACAACCTGTGAGTGGTTTTCTACTTGTCTTGGGGTGAAATCCAAAACCAAAATCTTAACATGGCCTCCAAGGCCCTGCATGATCTCACCAATACCTACCTCTCCAGCTTCCTCTTGCCCACAGCTCTGCTTACGCACCAAGCCATTCCCAACCCCAGCCCCACTGCACATAGGCAGGTCTCCGTGCCCAACGTGTATCTGACTCCCTGTCACCAAGCCATCTCCAACTCACCCTCCAGACATCAATCAGCTCAAACGTCACTTTCTTGGGGATGTCTGCGCTGGTGACACCCCCCTTCCAGATTTGGTTAGTGTCCCCGATTCTAGCCCACTACAGGTTGCTAGTGTTTTTGACTACAGAACCCTTCCTCGCATATGGTTCTCAGCTCCCTGTGACTCATAGTCCCCATCACCATTGCTATTAAGTAATTACTCAAGTATTTGATTAATCTCTCTGATGAATTATAAACTCGGTGAGAGTAGACATCATCTCTGTTGTGTCTATTTCCATTTAGCACACAGTAAATACCGCCTAATAAATATTTACTGAACATTATTTATTCAACGGCACAGATAGATTCTTTACATTTTCATGTCCATGACTTACACAGAATATGCACTGTAGTGGAGAAAAGTGCTATCTAGCGGGTTTTGTTGCTTTATTTTTTAAGGCTTTAGGCATTAAATGTCATTATCTAGTATTTTGCAATGTTCTTTGTAGTACTTTAGCCCTAATGTTCTTTATTTGGTGATGCTACCGCATCGTACATGTGGAATACATCCTGGATGTACCATGAGGCTCCCAAGACACTCACAATCTTTTCAGTTTCCTTTTCTGCTATGATAAATCTGAAGGAAAGAGTCTCTCCAAAAGAAGAGTGGAACTTTTCACAATCTTGTGCCAAGTAAACACTCTCAGATTACAAAGCAAAAGAGGTTGCAAAATACTTGAAAAGATGCAGTTTATGGAGCAGAAGTTGTACAGATGTCATGGAAGGTCTAGTGAAAAACCACAGATGATTGCACCATGAATTTAACTCCTTTCGAGACAGCAAAACCACTTCACATGGGACAGACGCTCGTGAGGATGTTGGGAGCCCAGGGCCCTGCTTTCCAGAGGAGGAAGCCCAGTGGGTCTCTAACCACGGCAGAGGGGCCCTCATTGGACCAGTCAAGGACCGCACATGCCCTGTGCCAGCCCTCGTGTGCAGGGTTGTGTGGTCAACTCTGCCCACGCTGCTAATTCTTCCGTCCATCAGCCTGAGTGAATCCTGGCCATCCGTATGCCTCTTGGCCCCTCACAAGCATACGCCTCCTTGTCTCAATCTCCACACTCTTTCCACATTTAAAGACGTTTCTCAAAGTCTCATCGCAAGCTGAAAAACAATGCCTGGTTAAGAGCAGCAGAGGTGAGACTTACATCAACACCCGGCCTCTCAGGACCCGCTTCCTGTGCCTCTCAAACCGGCAGAACACTACATGCGTTGCCCTCCTCCCCATGATGCTGTGGGCATCCCTTGAGATGACAGCTGTGTAAGTGAACCAAAATGCATCGATCGGTACACAAATAGAAGGGCTTCTTGTAACTCACCCCCTGAAGAATTTCCTTCCACTCCGCAGGGGTCATCAAACTTGGAATACTGGTATAAATTCTGTAGTGGGAGCACAGTGCTCCACGTGGCTAGTCTAAGTCTTTTCATGGATGGACAGGTTTTATAATAAATCACCCTCAGTGGTAACATAGCATTCCAACTGGCCATATAGCCCTTTATTGGAGCAAGAGCAGCATAGCATTTTAGTAAATGATTAAAAAAAAAGATCTTTCTTCTTCTCTGTGCCTGTCCATCTTTGTCCCTCTCTTCCTTCTCCTCCTTTCTTGAAAGATTATTTCTTTTTTTTGACAAATGAGTATTTTTTTTCCATCAAAAGCAACTCATGAGCCCTTCAAATTAGTCCATAAATACAGAACTCAAAGGTATAAAAAAGATTAAAAAAAATAACCTGTAATAGAATACAAATCAATGATTGCCAGGAGCTGGGTGAGGGACGGGGTTGTCTACAAAAGGGAATGAGGAAATTATGAGGAGTTATGGGATTTTTCTATATTTTATAGAGCTGCACACTAAAAAGGGTGAATTTTACTATAAACATCAATTTTTTTTTAATGGAACAAAAAACACCTATAATGTCACTAACCAATGCCAAGTGCGATCAACATTTTGACATACTTTTGACTGGTCTTTTTAGTGTGTGGCTGTGTGGTGGGTTTTGTTTTTGTTTTCATTTTGGTTTGGTTTGTTTTATTTAAAGAGAGAGAGAGAGAGCACACGAGGAGTGGGGAGAGGGACAGAATGGGAGAGAGAGAGAGACAGAGAGAGAGAGAATCTTAAGCAGGCTTCATGCTCAGTGCAGAGCCTGATGCAGGGCTCGATCCCACAACCCTGTGATCATGACCAGAGCCAAAACCAAGAGTCTGAGGCTCAACTAAGAGTGCCACCCTGGTGCCCCTGTGGTGGTGTTTTAAGATTTAATTGTGATAATGCAGTACCCACATATACATATATGTGTACACAGAATGATTGACAGAATAAACTTTAAAATATAAAATAGTTAATTCATGCCACTTGTATAAAATGCAAAAGTACAAAAACATAGACTATGAAAAGTCCCCTCTTACCCCTTTCTTTAGTTCCCAGAGAGAAAAGGAGAGAGAGAATCCTGCACTGAGAGTGAGGAGCCTGATGCTGGGCTTGATCTCACGAACTGTGAGCCCAAATCAAGAGTCAGACACTTAACCGACTGAGCCACTCAGGCTCAGGGTATAAATGAAACTTTATACCCATTAAACAATAACTTCTCATTCTTTCTCCCCCTCAACCCCTGGCAACCTCCATTCTACGTTCTGTCTCTATGATTCTTGACTACTGTGAGTATCTCATGTAAGTGGAATCATACAGTTTTTGTCTTTCTGTGACATTTTACTTTATAAAATGTCCTTAAAGTTTATCCATGTTGTAACATGTGTCGGGATTTCTTTCCTTTTTAAGGCTAAATAATATTCCATTGTATATATGTGCCAAATTTCGCATATTTGTTTCTAATGTTTTATATCTTTCCTGAGATAATCTATGCGTTTGCAAGATAAAATACACATATATTTCTTTTCTAATGCTAACATTAAGACACCAAATCCCTTCTTCTGCATCTTGTTTTTTGGTTTTTATTTTATTTATTTTTTTTTTAACTTAACAAAACATCTTAGAGATTTTTCCAAGCCATACATAACATAGTCTTTCATTGTTTTTAGTGCTCCACAGCATTTCCATATTTGGATATACTGTAATGTCCCGTATGGTACTGGTAGCCCTCTGGACTGTTTTCACTCTGGCTATTGCAAGCAATACTACAATGGAGATCTTTGTACCTGTGACTTTCCTTCACTGTGAATTAGCATATTTATGGAAGAAATTCTCAGCCTTGGGATGGCGAGGTCTACTTCTGCATTTTACATTTTGATAGATAAGGTTAGATTGCCCCCTTTAAAGTTGTACCAACTTTTCCTCCATGAGCGTGCCCTTCCTGTGTTGCCGATTATCAAACTTCCCATGTTTGGCCAACTGATAAGTGGCAAACGGCATCTTGCAGCCATTTCAATTTGTATTCCTCTTACTGTGACGAATTTTGACCTTCTTTCCACATGTTGAAGAGACAAATGTGTTTTCTTTCCTTTGCACTGCCTGTTCAGATCCTTGGTTCATTTTCTATTTGATAGATAGCCTCTTTCCTATTGATTAGAGAGAGTTTTCAGAGAGATTGGGAGTATTAGCCGATTTGGTGATGATGCATCTCGTACACTTTCTTTTGCTTGCCGCTTGCCTCTTGTCTTCATTTGGATTTTTTTGACTTGCATCATTTATTTAATATTTATGCTTATATTTGTCACATATGGCCTTTTCCATTCCAATATTATTTAGGGAAAAAAAAAACTCTGAAATAATGAATTCTTGTACTTTTGTGGGCTTTTTTTTATTCTGGTACTGGACCCGTCTGGAATTTATTTAGGTATAAGAATTAGGTGGATTTTCAGTGTTTTATTCATTCAGCTCATGAGTCAGCAAACTTTTCTGTAAATGGCAGAGTAGAAAATCTTTTGGCCTTCCTAGGCAATAGTCTTGAGGTTTGCTACTTAGCATTGCCATTACAGTGAAAAAGCAGCCACATGGGCGTGGCTAGGTTCCAATAAAGCTTGTGTACAACAGGGAGCTGGCAGGATTTGGTCCTCGGGCTCTAGTTTGCTTACCCCTGGTGTAGAAGCTACTTAATTCCTTCAGTAGCATTTATTAAATGAATCCTTTGTTCCCACTTATATGCCATGGCACATTTATCATATACCATATTCTTTTTCATAGGTAGGTCTTTTATAAAACTCTCCATGTGATTCCATTGTTGTTTTGGGTTATGTTTGTACCACACTGTTTTAGTTACTATAGCTTTATACATTTTTTTTTAACATCGGAGAGGGCCAGCTTCTCCTCAAAACTCTGATTTTTCAGGATTATATGCATTTGACTCTTACTGAATAGATTAGAGTGTCAGAATACAGTTATGGGCCTAGGAGACATTTTTTTTGAAAACATTTAGAAATACTTCCAGGGGGAAAAATGGAAATGTTTAGTTATATTAGTTCAGAGTCATTTTTACAGGTTACCTTAATGACTTCAGAGGAGTGAAGAGAGACTGGACTTAATATCCCCCGTGTTAAAAGCACCTCTATTCACTTTTCAGCTACTAATTTAGGGGGTTAGAGAGGATTTGCTGCAAAGTACTTCCCCACTCTGAGGTGCCAATTTTGTGTTTCCTGAATACTACTTCCTGTCATTCTTCCTGCCTCAGTAGATGCTAAATCAAGGCTTGTTTCCTGCCATATGACAGGTTTCATTCACCACCCTTCCACTTTCATCAAAACATAATTTTAGCTATAAAAATAGAACAGACTTACTTTAGAAAATCTAAAACTGTAGGAGTGCCTGGGTGGCTCAGTCGGTTAAGTGTCCGACTTCAGCTCAGGTCATGATCTTGCAATTCGTGGGTTCAAGCCCCATGTCAGGCTGTGTGTGGACAGCTCAAGCCTGGAGCCTGCTTTGGATTCTGTGTCTCCCTTTCTCTCTGCCGCTCCTCTCTCTCTCTCTGTCTCTGTCTCTCAAAAATAAATAAGCATCAAAAATAAAAATAAGAAAATCTGAAAACTGTAGAAAGGTACGGAAGATACTAAAATCACTTCACACTGCACCCAGAGATAACCGGTGTTAAGGTGTTTGTGTATTTTAGTCTCTTCTATATACACTTGTAACATGTGTATGTGAGATCCATATGCAAACAAAGCCCAGTAAACTCTTCTGTCCTTTTTCCGTTGGTTACTCTGTCATGTCATACGCTATTTTTGACAGACTGGCAGTGTTCCCCAAAAGAAATTGATCAAGCCCTTCCTCCTTAAAAAGTGCAGTTAGAGTTTCCATTGACGTGGGGCCATGCCCTCACCACCAGTTTCTTCAGGCTTTGGTTTTGGTTTTTCTTTTTGAGAACGAGGTTCTCTCTCTCTCTTTTTCCCTTGCCATGAGGAGACTTTCATCCCTCCATTCATTGTGAGGTGTGGGGGAGGCAGAACCCGGATGAGAAAGAAAGCTTCTGGCCAGCACTCAAGGTCTCAAATTTTTTACCATGTTTGCCCCATGGCATATCTGTCGGCATCTTCCTGTGCTTTTGCCAAAATTTATAAAGAACAATCCTACTTTAGAAAGGCACTGTGATACTGTTGTCTGAGGATAGGTACTTAAAGGAAGAAGATTCGCGCTTGGAAGCCAGTCAAGGGGCTGAGTTGCTGAGGTGCTGTGCTATGTCTTGACTCTCTCCCTAGTATGCTAAGGGGCCTTGAGGGCATCTTGAGAGAGAAGTGCTCACATCTGCCCTTTTTGGAAGGAAGATGATGTGAGATCTAATTTATTAAAGCCACAGGTTGTCTGCATATTTTCAAATTTCAAGATAACTCTTTATTTAACAAATGCCGATTCAGTGGCACTGTTAATTAAAATGCATCCCCCTCTACTTTCTTTCCCAGTGGAATTTCAGATTTCCCCATAGAAGTGGTTTTCTGGCATTAAAATAATACAAGTTTGTGTTTGCAACATATCGGAATAGGACAATGAAAAAGTATTGCACGTTTTAAAACTCAGGAAAGAAGTAAAGATTACAAAGATGCACTTTAACAGACAGACCTGAAGGGCTCTGACCCCAGAGCAGGGGACAAATGACAGAAGCATAGACACAGAGAGTAGGGAGCAAGAGGTAAAATGAGATGAAAGATGAGAGAGATTGAAAAGTTCTCGTTCAGAGAAAAGAAGAAAAAAGGACCATGGATCAGGGAAGGGGAGAAAGACCGACGTGGCTTGGCAGACAATGGATAAAAGTGTCAGCTTGCTCTGGTGAATGGGAATATTTTTTAGTCATTTTTGTTGATGTCAGTATGATCTCGTTTCTTTTCCTAAGTGAGCTCCTAAGTGAGCTTGAAAGTCAAGGGAGGTATAGAAGAGAAAGCCAAAGATGAGGTGAAAACATTTTTAGGAGAAGTTCAGAGCAGACTGATACACATTTAAAACACATATTCTACACAAATAATGACACACATTTGAGAATGGGAAAAAAATTAAGTAGCAGGTAATATATCCAAACATTATTGGTAGCAAATGGAGTGATACGAGAGCAGGTGGTATTTTGCAGGGCTGAGAACATGATGTTTATCTTTAATAATTTGAATGACTGCCTTACAAAAGGATTAAAAAAGGAAGATCTAAGAGCCATGAAGTGTTCTACTTACATTTTTGTTCAACGTAAGTAAATATTATCAGTGTGTTATTGCATACCATCATTAACCTAAAATAATAAACACTGCCAACAATGACATGGAATGTTTTGTGGAGTAGTGAGATTCCTCATATTCAAACTGGCCAAGCAAACGTTGGATGGACATCAGGCAGAGATGCCATAATGAGGCTTCCAATGCCAGCATTCTATGACTGAGTGGTCTTCAGACACTCAGTTTTACGTGACAAGGAATTCTTCCTCTACTAGGATCATTTTTAAAAGAAGGGCTCAGCAGGGCTGCCTGGGTGGCTCAGTTGGTTAAGCGTCCGACTTTGGCTTGGGTCATGATCTTATGGTTCATGAGTTTAAGCCCCACATCAGGCTCTATGCGGACAGCTTGGAGCCTGAGGCCTACTTCGGATTCTGTGTCTCCTTCTCTCTCTGCCCTCCCTCACTCAGGCTCTGTCTCTGTCTCAAAAATAAACATTTTTTAAAAATTAAAAATAATTAAATGTAGGGGAACTAGAGCTCACCATTCTCATCCTCATTTACATGTGAATTTGGAGAGAATGCAAATTCTTTCCACTTTCACCTCCTAGTGGAACAGCACGACAGACTGCCTCATGGCCATGTGGATTATCTGCCGCCAGAACTGAAGTTTCAGTCGCTCAAATCCTGGTGTCATTTGCATCGTTTCTACTGGGAAAGGTCAGGTGTCAGCAGGGACCAGAAGCAAAAAAAAAAAAAAAAAAAAAAAGCCTGTCCCCTGGAACCACAAGTGTAGAGAGGAGGGGGAGGCAAGTGACAGCCGTCTCTGTGCTGGATCATTTTCAGGGGTAGCAGACCACTACATCCTGAGGCTTTTTTTTTTTTCAAGAAGGAAGCTGAAGGACAAACATCTGAAGGAGAAATTAATCTCTGTGAATAGGTGACAAGCAGCGATAAGCCCTCAGGGTACATGTCAGGGTAGCACAGATGTTAGGGTAAAAACTATCACTTGATTCAAAGAAAGTGGGGAGAAGGGCAGAGGAGGGGGGGAGAAGGCAAAGAAAAACAAAACAACAAAAATCAAAATCATCTTTGCTAGGCAGCTGATTTTTTTTTTTAAAGGCCATATATCCTTCAAAAGAGCAAAGCGTTAAAATGCACCCATATGGCAATGACATGGTGAAACGGGTATTTTCACCTCTTGATTTTGACAGTGTAAATTTGCTCGGCCCATTGGAAGGGCAATTTGGCAACAAGATAGGAGAGCCGTAAAACATGCACATCCATTTATCCAGTGACCCAGCTCTTAGAGATGCATCTGAAGGAAATAACTCAAAATATATTTTTTAAAAGTTATGTGGCCAATGTGTCTATTTCAGCACATCTACAGGGGAGAAGAATAAGAGCCAAATGGCTGACATGGAGATAATATTAAATAATTCAATGTATGCTAATTTAATGGGATGCAACACTGAAAATTACAGTATTTTAGAAAAGCATGGACAATGCTTCTAAGACAAAGGATCTGTAATTAAATCACTTCTGTGTCTTCAAATATGTAATTATTATAACTGCATGTAGACAAGAATAAAAAACCTTCGAAGAAAAATATGTTTGATATTGTGAGATTATGTGTAACATTTTCCTCTCATTTTAAAGTTCTGCTATTGTTGCTGTAATATGAACAGTTTGGTGAGGGCTTTTTTGCTGTTGTTTTTGGTTTTGGTTTTTTTAAATAAAGTAAAGCCAAAGACTGAAGAGAAGGCCAGAACTTCACAAGTCGGGGATCAACCAGTCTGAGCCTCTCATTTTATGGATGACAAGTTGAGTATAAACCTTATACAGAATAGAATAGGCTCATTTCACTGGAAACAGTAAGAAATACTCATTTTCCCAAGTGCCTATCACAAGTCCTGTCACTTTCCAGGGGCTGGCAGTAAACAGCTTAAAAAAGAAGAAGAAGAAGAAGAAGAAGAAGAAGAAGAAGAAGAAGAAGAAGAAGAAGAAGAAGAAGACGACCGGATACTGTGATCTGAGCCTTTGCTCTCAAATCCCTCAGCTTGCTTGCTCCCAACTGCTCCTTCTCACAAAACGTTACTCTACATTAACCACATCACACAATGAATAGAGAGTGTCAACATGGAGCCTCCAGGAGAGGAAGGAGAGAAAATATTTTCAGGAGATCCAAGAGTTTCAGAATTCCCCTTCTCTAGTACCTCTCTCTGTTGTATTAGGTATGTAGGTTATGCAAAGAACATGGCGACAATTTAGGTCCCAGCTGTTGTTTGAGGAATGGCAAAGAAATGACCAAAATCTTTTGGAAAACATAATAAAGCCGAATAAAATGAATGATTCCCCACTTCTGCTTCCTAACAGCCCACCCAGAGGGTCTTCTTTATACTTAGTAATTTTCCTCGAATTTCACTGTCCTTGTAAGAAAATAACCCTACTGAGAGAATGGATACGGTTCTTGGGGGATAGAAATGACGTGTGTCCTATGGCTGACATATTGTTTGATCATAGGCCCTCAGGCAAAGCTAGTAAGTGACTAGATGGGGCTATGTGATGGAGGGGAAGTGGAGAACAGGATGTCTTCGGGAGGATTAAGCACCCCCAGATCTTCAGGGAGACTGGAGCCTGGATCTCAACAGCAGAACCCTTGTTGTGAGGCAGGGTTGGAATGAGAGTTTTTGCCTCCGCCCAGGGATGCCATCAGAATTTTCAGACCCCAGAGCACCTGGGTGGCTCAGTCGGTTGAGCGACCCACTCCTGATCTTGGCTCAGTTCATGATCTCACAGTTCATGGGTTTGAGCCCCGCATCAGGCTCTACAGTGATGGTGCCACACCTGCTTAGGATTCTGTCTCTCCTTCTCTCCGCCCGTCTACCACTTGTGCTCTCACTGTCTCTCTCAAAATAAATAAACGTTAAAAAAAAGAAGAAGAAGAAGGATTGTCAGACACATACTCCCCTGTGTTCCAAAGCAAATTCAAGAGACAGGCCTGGAGTTAGGAGGAAGGATGGAAGGACAGGTATCTCTGGTCCTGCATCATTTTTCCAAAATCTGTTCTTGAAAAACTGTAGTTGATTATTTGATAATAGTACTCTTTTTTTTTTTTTTTTTTTTTTTTAGTGTAGTTGTTATGAAAGTTATCTGGAAATTGATGTCTGTTTCTTTCAGTTAAGATTAGGAGAAAAGGTGTCACCCGTGCCCGGCCAGAGTTCTGAAGGTGGAAACACTAGGTCGGGGTAAGCCAGTGATGAGAGGAGTCTCCTGGGAAGGTCAGACCTTCAGCCGCAGGGTCAGGTGACTCCGTCAACTGCCTCTGAACTCCCTCGCCTAGAAATCTTGTCTCAGGGAATTCTTCAATTGCGGTTCATAAAGAAAACACTTGCCTATATTTTATTTTCTCCTTACATGTTTCTCTTCTTCTGTTAGGAAGTGTTTATACTCTATCAAGGAAGAGCTTCGTCTTTCCTTGTGACGAAGTCTCTACCACAAGCATGAGGCCATCACAGCCTGGTCCTGTTCAACAGCAACCCCGTCAGTCCTTAAGGCAAACATTTACTTACTCTTCCCTTCCCTTTTTAACACACCTGCCACCTTACTCTGAGCTTTATTCTTCTCTTTATTTTCAAGAATAAGGTACTTCTGCTTTCAAATTAGCATCTTAATATTCAGCAAACTAACGTAAGAAATTATTTGGTGAGACAAACACAATGGTTTGTTGAAATTCTTTCCTTTATTTCTCATTACAAGGACATTTAAAAGCTTCCAAGAACAAATCAACTAATAAAGCCATAAAATAAAATAGAAAACTAAAATTAGAGGTAAAACGGATCCAAGCTGGAAGATCAATGTAATTAATTTCTGGTGTGGGCTTCATGTTTTCCTACAAGCTACCTAGTACTCAGAGCAAAAAGGAAAACAAATTATATTTCACTAGCTCTTTTCACAGATGGCTCTGGCTGTGGTCTTTTGTCTACCCTGCATGTTTTCTCATGCTCTTCTTCTGTTAACAGTGCTGTTTTTCCTTTGGAGAGCTTCTTTTCCGCCCTCTGCCTGGGGCCGCCAATCATCATCCCCCATCACCTTTGTTTTTGTGTAGTACCCCACCACCTTGACACTGTGATTATCCAGAGGTGGGATTCTGACCACTGAGAGCCAGCATCAATGAGAATCTTCCCAGGGGGTGATACACGGACTTCAGGGGTTGGGGGGGGGGGAGGGTTATTTCCCACCGAAGATGCTGAGCTGGAAAAATATGAATGGGGAGCAGCTGTTGGCCATCTTCCTTGCCCTGAGGAGCAGGCCTGTCTCCAGTGGCAGGAAATGAAAGTAAACACAGAAGACAGGTCAATGAAGAGAGAGCAAGTCCTGTGTGCTGAGTCCTGGCTCCTGTCCCTGTACCCTGAAGCCTGGTTTCTGCAGCTCTTAGATTCTCTCCATGACCCAAGGGTCCTTCCCAGCAATGAGAGTGAGTAAATTTCCTTCTTTGATTAGTAAGTCTGAGTAGGGCTCTGCCACTTAAAGCAGAAAAAAAGAATCCTAAAGAACACATCTTTCATTATTGGAAAGGAATCAGAATATCAGTTGATCAAGGAGCCCATTTTATTTCCTAAAATTAATTTTGAAAGAATAGTCTCGTATAGAACTTAATAGCACATATTGAGTGATGTAATGGACACTGCCCTTAACCACACTTTTACAGTAAATGCAGAAGTGAATTTCATGTGATTGTTTCTAGTTTAAACCTTGAATAAAAGCCAAGGGCATAACATTAAAGCAAAATCGAGTTAAAGCAATTCTGCAAAGATTTGCCCAGCGTACAGGGCGTATGCAATGTTCTACAGTTCCAGTGTCACCCAGGGTTAGAGCTTCAAGAGGACACTTTATGGCATCTTTTTAATTCAAAGTGTTTTGAATTCATTATTGAAGTATAGTTGACATTACAGTGTTATATTAATTTCAGGTGTACAACATAGTGATTGGACAATTCTATTTATTACTTAATGGTCACCTGGATAAGTGTCGTCACCATCTTTCACCATAAGACATTATTCCACTATTATTGAATATATTCCCTATGCTGTGCTTCTCATTTCTGTGACCTATTGATTTCATAACTACTACTTTGTACCATTTTACCCCTTTTACATACTTTGCCCATCTCCTCACTCTCCTCCCCTCTGGGAACTATCACTTATTCTCCTTTTTCAGTCTTTTTTTTTTTTTTTTTTTTTTGGCTTGCTCATTTGTTTTGTTTTTTTAGATTCCCCATATAATTTTGATGTCTTCTCCGTGTCCACCCTTTTCCCCTCATTTATCCAAACTGCTAATAAGGGCTGAATAACAAATATGTTAAGATTCTACTCTCCATCAAGAACTGATGTTTTCTGTTACTGAGTGAGAAATGTTCTATGTGCTTTGGAGACTGGGTGACAATTAAGGAACGTAAATAGTTAAGATACTTTTACCTGAGTGTAAGACCTTTTTGCCTCTGCACAGAAGTGATCCTTATGGCCCTTAGGGATACCTATAAAATATCTAGATTTTTTTTTTTCAGGAATCAGCTTTAGATTTGTAATTGCACTAAAGCAAATCATCAATTAGATCCACAGTGCTTTAAAGCAAGATGGTTTGACTTGGAATTTTTTCCAAGTAGGAATTTGTAGTCACCTTCTGTAAGTATGGAAAAGCCACAGAGGAACTTGACTTCCCAGTATGCTCCCCAGCGTGAAATAGCTTTAAAATGTTCGTTTTCCATCTTCCCTCCTCCCCACCTCCACCCAATATCTAAAGCAATATACTTACCAAAATAGTATCATTAGAGAGTCTGCCTAGAAATATTAGTTAATCATGGCTAATACCAAGCCACTCTTTCAGAGAAAAATACAAACTAATCTTCTCTTGAAGTTACCTCTAAACTGTGTCTGATTTTGGTCACTGCTGCACTTCCCATTGTCATAATATATAGAACCAAATTTAGAGGCTTGCTGAACTAGTGAGTGAATTAATTACTCAAGTAATAGAATCAAATTTGTATTTTAAAATGAACACTCATCAAATAAGTTCTGGAATTGGAATTGGAATAGGCTCTGGAAATTGAGTTGGAGGTAGAGGTCCAGATTAAAGGCCATTATACTGGGGTGATTGGGTGGCTTAGCTGGATAAGCATCTGACTGTTGTTTTCAGCTCAGGTCACGATTTCACGGTTTGTGGGTTCGAGCCCCGCGTCAGGCTCTATGCTGACAGCTCAGAGCCTGGAGCCTGCTTCAGATTCTGTGTCTCCCTCTCTCTCTTTGCCCCTTCCCTGCTCGTGCTCTGTCTCTCTCTCTCTGAAAAAAAAAATATTTATTAAAATATTTATTAAAATATTTATTTAAATAAATAAAGCTCACATGAAAAAGAAGCAAACCATATCTCCGTTTCATACGATGTGAGAATATTTTCACATGCAGGAAATTTTTCCTGTTTACCCCAATTCTTGAAGGTGTGTTTAAATACAGATTTTGATGAGTTTCAATAGTTGAGAACATATCATTACTCCTTTATAATTTAGCATATGGCCATCTGTCATCTACTGGGTCAAAAAGCCAACCAAAAATAAATAAAATATCCAACATTTTTTGTGTGTGTGGTAGTCATGTCATTTTACATATATATATATATATATATATATATATATTTTTTTTTTTTTTTTTTTAATTTTAATTCAAGTTAGTTAACAGACAGTGTAGTGTTGGTGCAGGAGTAGAATTTAGTGATTCATCACTTACATACGACACCTAGTGTTCATCCCAACAAGTGCCCTCCTTAATGCCCACCACCCATTTAGCTCATCCCCCACAGGACACCACCAGCAACCCTCAGTTTGTTCTCAGTGTTTAAGATATATAGTTATAGATATAGATATAGATATAGATATAGATATAGATATAGATACAGATATAGATATCCAAACATTTTAAAGTTCTTGACGTATTTTTCTATAAAGAAAAAGAGACTATAAAATAATTAATCAATTGAAGAGTGGAAATGACTTAAAACCACTTGACTCTTCTGTAAGATACTACTCTGAGATATGCAGACCTGCACATGGTGAAAATCACAAACTGCTTTTCTATTGGGCCTTAGTCCATGTTTTCCTGGATAAACTTGTGTTATATTCATGAATTTGGTCTATTTTTCCTATCTCAATAGCAAGAGAATAAAATTACTTTCTGGTCACAGCTGGTAAATTGGTGGCACATTGGCATTTTGAAAGAATCAGTCAAAATAAATAAGAGATGTGCCAAAAAGACTACTGGAAAATCCCCCTACCAGGAACACTTATTTGCACATGATTGATTTATCAAATTTTGGTTCTGCATTTACTGAGCTCCTACTCGATGTCATTCATTGTGTCAGATCCTTTCATGCATAACACTCTGAATTAAATTCTCCCTGTAAGATTAACGTAGACCCATATCACTGTAAGATATCAATGGACCTTTACAGATGAGGGAAATTCAGTCTATGGGAAGGAAAATGGTTTGCCCAGGATTGTGTGAGCATATTCCACTATCTCATATCCTAAAAAATCAAAACAAAACAAAACAAAACCACATCTGTCTTACTCCATTCAGGCTGCTATACAAAGCCATAGACTGTGTGGCTTATGAACAACAGAAATTTACTTTCAACAGTTCTGGAGGTTGGGAAATCCAAGGTCAGGATGCCCACAGATGTGGTGTCTGGTGACAGCCTACATCCTCATAGCTGGCACTTTCTTACTGTGTCCTCCCATGATACAAGGAGGTAGAGAGCTGTCCATGGTTTCTTTTATGAGGGTACTAACCTCATTCATGCGAACTCCACCCTCATCACCTAATCACCTCCCCAAGGTCCTACCTCCTAATACCATCACATCACATTGGACATTAGGCTCCAACTTATGAACTGGGGCGGAGGGGGCACAAACATTATAATCTTATAGCACCTCCCCTGATTCACTGCCACTCTCAGTGGCTCTGCTCCCTTTCATGGCCAAAATTTTTTAAAAGTTATTTGTCGTGGGGCGCCTGGGTGGCGCAGTCGGTTAAGCGTCCGACTTCAACCAGGTCACGATCTCGCGGTCCGTGAGTTCGAGCCCCGCATCAGGCTCTGGGCTGATGGATCAGAGCCTGGAGCCTGTTTCTGATTCTGTGTCTCCCTCTCTCTCTGCCCCTCCCCCGTTCATGCTCTGTCTCTCTCTGTCCCAAAAATAAATAAACGTTGAAAAAAAAAAAAAAGTTATTTGTCGTCACCTTCACTTCTTCACCCCAATCCATTCCTGGTATGCCTCCATTCTTACCTTTTCACTCTTATTTTCACATTGCCAAATGCAAACCGTCACTTCTCTGTTCTTGTTGTGCTGTGTGTCTGAGCAGTATTTAACATAGTTGACCATTTTCTCCTGCTTGAGATGCTTTCTTATTTTGCCATATCATCTCTTACTAGATCTTCTTTTGGAACCCTTTTACTAATTCTTCCTTCTCTGCCTGGTGGATAAATGTGGAGTGTTTCTAGAAGTCTTTTTTCTACACATCTCTCTAGGTGACCCCTCCTGTCCCGCAGGTATGTATGTGACCTACATATCTATGACTCTCAACCTTGACCTCTTCCCTGAACTTCAGACTTGACTACCCAACTGCCATCTTGACACCCCTACTTACATATCCAAGAGATCTCTCAAATTTTACACTACAAAGTGGAGTCCTTGATTTCTGCCCTCCAATCCAGGTCACCTCTCCCAGTATCCTACTTCTGAGTAAACAGCACTACCAAGAACCTCAAACCAAAAATCTGGGAGTTATTTTTCTTTACTCCCTCACCACCATATTACGTTGACCAGTATTCCTGGTTGCCTCCATAATACCCCAAGTCTATTCATTTTTATCCACATTCTCTTTTATCACCCAAGTGAAAGGTACCATCATGTCCTGCCTGGGTGTCAGAGTGGTCTTCTAACTCTAATCTCATTGGCCTCCTTCTATTTCTTGAATATAACAGGCAGTTCGTTTCCAGTGTGGGACCTCTGCATTAACTCTCTACCTGGAATACTCTTCCCCTGATCCTTGCAAGGCTAGATCTTTCTTGTCATTCCATGCTAATATCTTCTACTCAGAAAAACAAAGCCCCTAATCTCAAGTAGCCCCTCATTCATCCTCTCTCTAGAGTGCTTGTCACCATCTGATTGTGTTTGTTGGTTTGGTTGTATGTTGGTTTATTGTCTGGAATATGAACTTTATGAGCGCAGCTATGTATTTTTCCACTGGGACATTCTCAGCACTGAGACAAGGCCTGGCACCAAATAGTCCTCAATAAATATTTGATAGTGAATTAAACAATTTAGGTTATCTTTTAAAATAATTCTTGCATTTAGTTACATACAGCTGTATCCAGGAGACTTGGAATCAATACTTGAGACCCAGACTAGCTTTCAAAATTATATTTAACCTCCAAATAAAAATTTCTAAGTTACCAATGATAAAACAAAATATCAAGATGGACATGTAAACAAATATTTACAATTATAATCAGCTATGGCTATATATATCCATAAATAACCAATAATAATCAAGAAAATGTTATAGATTTGGCCTTTCAAATTTTGACTCAGAGTTATACAAAATATAAATAAAGAACAATTTCTTTAACATTATTGAAATGCACTTTATAATTAAAAATTGGTATAGTAATGATTTAAAGCCCAGAGTAAATAGAACCAATGCACTTGAACTTATTTGACAAAATATACACACCTAAACATGAAAGTGTTCTAAAAGTGAAAAAACCCAGAGAAGGTTCAAACTCTTTTTTTAATTATTTTTAATGTTTATTTATTTATGAGAGAGAGAGAGACAAAGCATGAGCTGGGGAGAGGCAGAGAGAGAGAGAGGGAGATACAGAATCCGAAGCAGGCTCCAGGCTCCAAGCTGTGAGCACAGAGCCTGATGCGGGGCTCGAACCCATGAACCAAGAGGTCATTTTTCATGACCTGAGCCGAAGTCGGACACTTAACCAACTGAGCCACCTAGGTGCCCCAGAGAAGGTTCAAACTCTTATGCAGTGTTTTCACTTTTAGATTATGAATGGCATAGATGGGATGATAACAATTATAATAACTGTAAACTAACTATATGTTCCTATAATTCTTAAGATACCATTCTAGAAGGTTTACATGAATTACCAATTTAATCTTCACACAGCCCTGTGAAGTACGTATTATCATTTCCATTATTACACATGAAAATGGAAGTTTCAAGGGGGCAGAGAGCTTGCCAAGGTAACAAAGGTAGTAGGTGGCAGACTGCTATTCTGCCAGAAGAAACAAATAGAACAGAAAGATGGGTCTGTTGGGGAGTAGATAATTATGATGGTTAACATTTTTATAATAGTTTACAATTCATTTGTCCTAGCTGTATAAATGATGCAACCTATATAAAGCCAACATATGATTGTACTTATTTGGATACGAGTTGAGAAGACCGTGCCTTCCATAGCAACAGAGCTTACATTTTGTCTAAAGAAACATCTTGAGCTGAAAAAGTGGATGTTCTGAAGAAACATGAGATACAATGCCAGAGTGATCCAATTGCCTGTCCTCTCACCAATCCACAGATGTCCCACTGCTAGGAGGGCCTGTCCGCTTGGGGGAAGTTTTACAAATCCACTTGGGTAAATGCAACTCAAGATTTTAACTGACTTATTTGTAATAATATTCATATTTACCATCTAAGTTTTTTATAGCAGAATACCAAGGAATAGACTTAGGTTGCAGGGTGCTCCCAGCCCGACCTGAAAACCTAGGTCTGTAAACCAACGGAACTCTCTTTACAATGGTAGGAGAAAGAACTCCGGGTTGTGAATTACATTGATTCATTCAACAAATACTCGTTGAATGTAAATGAGCAAAAGACAAACACCCTGTCCTCAGGAAGCTTATGTGGATGGAATGAAAGGGTTTATATATTTAAAAGAAAAAAAATAAATAAACTCAGAATGGGGGCAGGGACAAGGAATAGGTAAACAGGTTTTTTTTTCTAGACTCATCACTGAAGGTAACCACCAGAGGGCTACCTAGCCATAGGTAGAAAGAAGTAATGTGACAAAAACTTGCTCCTACCTCTTCTTCTTCCCACCTGTGAATTTAGCACACTGAGATTTAGCATTATGAAGTATCCAAGTGGAGGCAGTCTTTATCATTTTTGTCTGAGCCATTATAAGGAAACAGTGGGCTTATCCTTTAAGACTGGAACGGAGACTACCTCTGGAGCCATAAATCAGAGTCAGATAGATAGATGTGACTGCCAGCTTTCTCTCTCTCTCTCTCTCTCTCTCTCTCTCTCTCTCTCTCTCTCTCTCCTCTCTCTTTTCAGAGTTTTGCCAAGGAAAGCTGTCTGTTGTTCTTAAGATTATACTCAATGTTCTAAAACAAAAATTTCTCGTTAAAAGAAAACCTGCAGTTGTTTCAAATGAGGTTTCTATCTTCATTGCCTACAGGCTGAACCAGATGTGATTTGTTTCTGTTTTTCAGTTAGCGGTGGTGAGTTTTTTTATTGTTTGTTTGTTTTTGTTTTTCTAGTATGGATGGCTAGGACATGGGGCAGAGGGGGAGAGAGGGGGAGAAGATAGCTTCCAGATAAAGATGTGCATGACAGCACCCTATGATCCGACCCAAACTCATTGTTAAATATTCATCTAACATATCAGTGTCCTTTTCCATTTTATTCCAGTCATTCCCTTAGATAGAGCACATCCTTCAGTCAAATCATACTCCTTAATTTTCCCCAGACTTGCTGTGAGATGTCTCTGCTTCCCTGTCTTGTGTAAATGACAAAACTGTTCTTTAAGTTTAGCTTAAATGTTCCTTCCTGACTTCCTCCTCTTCTTGGGCTGATGAGTTGCGCCCTTTTTTTGTGACTTTTAAAGCCTTTATATACTACTACCTAATGGATAGTAAAGCCACAATAACAGAAGGTTTGAGCTGACAGGATCCTAGTGACTCATGATCGCCCAACTGGCTTCTTCTGCGGTTCTGAAAAACACTGAAACATATAGATGTCTAGGTCCCAGCTACAGATTCGGGAGGCCAAAGTAGAACCCAGGAATCTATATCTTACTAAAGTCCTTTCAGGTGATTGTCATACACAGATAAGGAAACCGCCGTGCTGGTGTAAATCTCTCATTTCATAAATGAAGAAGCATAAGTGGAGTGATTTGTCCAAGGTGGCAGAGAGTCCATTACTAAGTCAGGAGTTAGACTCTGATCCTTTTCACTAAACCACATATGTTGCTTCAGGCACCATCTGGTGATGGACTGGACTGTCACACAGTATCAGTCTACAGACTCAGCTGTGGTACATAGGGACAGTGAGGGGTAGAAAAGAGACATCTAGATTAGAAGTCAGCTATTTACCAACCAGGTGCCCTGCTTACTTTCCTCATTTAGAAAATTGAAATAAGGAGGCCCACTCTGTTTTAGCCCACAGTAGGAGATGTATATGAAGTGCATTGTAAACTGTAAATGATGTCACAAGTACAAACAAGTAATGCCAATGACCAATAGTAAATACAATGAATGCACCAATAACAAAAGTGAAGGTTAGAAGTGATTCCTTAGCTCAGAGGTAAAAGAGACTACTAACCAGCTCATGGCTCAGGTGAAGCCTCACTGGTATCTGTCTCCTGGCGGGACCAATGCAAGGTTTGAAGTCTGGTCTATAGCATTGCTATTTCAGTTTGTTCTGTTGACCAAGCTCTGGGATCCTGAGTAACATCTTTCTGTTGAAATGTCTGTGGTAATTTTGGGCTAGATTAAAGCAGGTACATTATTCACCTTTGATTCTCCTTTTCCCAAACTAGTCATTCAAATATGGTATCTTTTCGGGGTAAGAAAAAAAATTATAGTTGTCAATGTAAGAGGGTCACTGAGTCTCAAAATATAGGAAGACTATATGTGTGTGCGTGTGTGTGTGTGTGTGTGTATATATATACATAGAGAGAGAGAGTTAATTATTTATTTTTGAGAGAGAGAGAGAGAGTGAGCGAGCACGAGCAGGGGAGCAGCACAGAGAGAGGGACAGAGGGTCTGAAGTGGGCTCTATGTGGACAGCAGAGAGCCCGATGCAGAGCTTAAATTCACGAACCATGAGACCATGTCTGAGCATAAGTCGGATGTTTAAACAACTGAGTCACCCACGCACCCCAACCTCCATCTTTTTCTGAGTTAGTTTACCTTGGGCTTGTTATAGACCTGGATTATTTTGTTCTGCCTACTTTTTAAATTGTGATGGGATGTGAAAGTTACCCAAGTAACCTAACGAGATTTCAATAGGCCCTAATCTCAGTAACGTTTTACACGCTGTCTTCTAGAGTGGGTAACCTGTGCACTTTTTACTCTCCTCCCTTGTAAGTAGGAGTTCATTGTTTCCAATTCTAGAAAGTTTCCAAACACATTCTCTCATTGAAGGAGAAACCATTTGGCTGCCTATCTAGAGCTCCCATCACCCTCTCTTTTTTGAGCAAGATAACAAGGAGCAAAACAAGAGTAAACAGCCTTGTTCTTGCCTTCAAGGAAAGCAGCCTCTCTGTTTACAAATGAAATCCTCTCGTTGACGCCAATCTTTTACACTGTGGTATTGTCAAATAGGAAAATAATAGAGCAAAATGTCACTAGGAACCACAAAACCTCATTGATTCGGATTACATGAGAAGCTTGAATCCTGTCTCCAAAATAACCTCCCCACTTTTGTTCTTTTCTTTTTCCTAGCGTCCAACACATTATTCTCCCTGTACTGGCTTAGGTCTTCACAGGCCAGTGTTGCCGCTGGAAGACAATTACATAAGAATCCTGTTTCTTTATTCCATTAGCTTTTTTATGCAAAAGGGAAAAATAAATCGGTGAACTGAGCCAAGAGTTAGGAGACCTAGATTCTCCTTTCTCTGTTGCCTCATTTTCTGCATTTGTAAAGAGATTAGGCCGTAATATTCTTAAACCTTCTCCATGCTCAACGATTTGATGATGTTAGGTATTGCTTGAAGTGGTTCTTTGGGGGTTCAATGAGAGATTCTCATTTCAGTCTTTTGTATCTAGTCAGCAAATATTTCTTGAGTACCTACTATGTGTCTGCCAGTGTTCTAGGCACTGTGGATACAACAATGGACAAAATGGACAAAAATCCCTGTCCTCATTTAGTTTACATTTGGTTTACAAATATTGTCTACTCAAACACTTAAAATGCGTTCTTCCAATTTGGACCAAGACAAGACTTTTGCGGGGTTAGGAGAAATAGGGAAGAATGAAACAAATGTGATTGATGGCATGTTCCAATTTTGTATTTTCTTTTCCATCTTTCTTTACTTCCTTCTCTTAACCTAATCCTAGGACAACAAAATTTTACTTTTTGCTACCAGCAGCTCGTTATGTCCTATGTAATTAAACTGTGCTGTGTGCAAAAGAGTCAAGGCAAATCCAGACAGACGTAACACCTGCCCTCAAGAGCTGGCAATTTAATTGTGGAAACAAAGCTCACATATAAAAGAAGAAATTGCTGATTCAAAATACTATCAACTGAGAGCCAGACAAGCAGCCCAGATAGTTATGTGCCCTCAGTTCCTAGAGACATAAGAGTAGATTGACTTCAGGAACACTTTTTAGTGCGCGTAGAGCTTGAATTTGAGTAATACAGGTAGTTTCTAGATTTAAAAAGAGAGTTATCACTAAATGTAATAAAAGATATGATCCACAATATAAGAGAAGGATATACCAAAACAAGTTTCTTTTTCTGCCAATAAGTACACAGTGCACAGCTTTATTGACAAGATTTATTGACTATTGTGATGTCCTCAATAAGAGCTTTGAAGTACGGAATGTGGGAAGAAGTTAATGGGAGAGATTGACCTGAGGGAGTTTACACTTTAAGCGTGATGATTGGGCTTCTAATGTATTATTAAATAATATCCAGCCGATCAAAAAGATGAGCATTTGAAAAGTTACACGCAATACCTGTATGGCTTGGAACTGGCCCAATCTGAGCTCAAAAGAGAAGCTCCTTGCATTACCAAGGTGGTGGTTGGATATACTCTGAGCCGGAGCAAAGCCTACATGCATGACCATGTCTGAATACCAGGAGTCCTTTTGGGAAACACCTCCTGGATTCAGTGATATTTACCCACTTGGCCTTTTCTGAAGAAGGCCTCTACAAGTTTTTAACCCTGAAAAAGTTCATGCCCCAACCCATGCCTTACTCCTGCAACAATTAAGTCGGTTTCCTTTTACCAATGCTTTCGGTGGTCACATGATGAAATAAAGACATTTTTACAAAGGAAACAGAAAAGGGGTGGATGTCTTGGTTGACTTTGAAAAGTTCCCTGGAAGCTTTCTGAGTCTCAACACGTCTCCTCTCAGGTCTGTGTGAACTGAAATAAAAGTGGAGAGGGGGAGACTGAGGTCACCACTCATGCTGAAGCAGCAGCTGTTAGCCTTGGTGACAGCCCTTATTATTTGCATCCACATTGAGCAGGGATTAGAAAGCCACCTGTCTCCCCAAGCTTGTTGTGATTCAGTCCCTTGAGGGAGAAAAAGACCTCCAGATGAGGATTTTATTTTTTCCTATTGCTTATTTATTTATTTGAGAGAGAGAGAGAATCCCAAGCAAGTTCCACACTCTCAGTGCGGCTATGGGGATCGATCTCACTAACTGTGAAATCATTACCTGCGCTGAGATCAAGAATCAGATGCTTAACCAACTGAGCCACCCAGATGCCCCCAAGAGATGAAGATTTTAATGCCCAGCAGACCTGGGAGAAGAAAGGCATGACTAGCCAGTGAGCAATATGAAATGAAGTCCTTAATCAGAATTCTCATTAGCCTCAGCCAGCAAGCACTACCTATACCAATGTTCCTTCAGATGTATTTGCCATGGTATCTTCAACCGTGTAAATTTGGCAACTCTTATCCCTTAGAGTAAGTTGCAGAACTTTCAAGGGGTGTGAACATTACCTATATAAGTGAATAGAGTATATTTGAAAAGGCTCTGTGTTGTCATAAGTAATTAGGTTATTAGACAAAAATCTGATCTAATCGCTTTCTTAGTATTGATTCAAATCCAAGAGAGAATGTGTCACTGATTATTACTAAGCGGTATTTGTTAAATTAATTAGTTGTTTCAATTGAACTACAGCTGACACACGGTCTTATATTAGTTTCCGATAGACAACATAGTGATTCAGCTTCTCTATACATTATGCTGTGCTCCCCACAAGCATAGCTACCATCCGTTACTGTATAACGCTACGACAATATCACTGACTATAGTCTCTATTCTGTGTCTTTCATCCCTAACTCATTTGCAAAACTTTGAATGTAGAGATTTTGAATCTGTCACATTCCTGTAGCCTATAATTATGTCTGAACCTCCACAGGTGTCTAATAAGTGCTTGCTGAATGAATGAATGTGTCCACATCTTCCAAGCGGCTACAATGACATCAAGGAGGGATATGGTCATAGAGTTGGAGTCGTCTCCTTAGGCTCTGCTCCCTGACCTGGAGACAACCTGACTGGAAGAGGGTACATGTCTTACTTTTGAGGCTTTTCAGCTTCTCCGTTTGGCTGCTGATGGCAAGAATGTCTTTCTCCCACCAGAATGCTTCATTTCTCAGAGTACTATTTCAGTGTTACTGGGTTTTTTTCTCACGATTCTATTTTCTGCCTTTTCTCATAAGGACCTTTAGGTGATAAATTAGTAATAATAAAAATAAAAGTAAAAAAATAAAGACAAAGTTTTCTTTTTGGGAAATAGAAGTGAGTTTTGTGTTAGGGAAAAAGGAACATTGCAGATGGAATTTCCACTAATTTTAAATGTACCCGTCTGGCTTCTGGGAAATAACAAATGTTTATGGGCCTTCCCTCATATTAGGGCAACCTAATCCTGCACACTTTTAAAATTTATGTGAGGAAATAGCCACATGTTGACCTTCCTGAACTCAACCATGTTCATTTAGTGATCAAAAATATAAAAGGCATTTTATTTATCATGGTTGAAATCAATAATCTCATTCTATTACGAAATTGTCCTAAAATGTCTGCCCAGCGCATCCTTAGTCTTTCCTGCCCCTCCCACTGTGTATCGAAGAGCCACACGTCCCAAGCGAAATGCAGGGAACCAGACCAAATGCCATTTCCACAAACTCTAAGGGACAATTGTGATTCTTTTTAATGCTTGGCATGCTTTGCTTGTAATATTTCCCTGCAAAGAAGACTGTCAGTTGAGATGATAAAAAAATTTTACTCTACAAAGATTAAAGTAAATATTGATATTTGTCAAACTGAGTTCAACCTGTGGGAGACCTAGTCACTGGTCTTTGAGAATTTATACATACTGAAAAGATACTCAAAGATTTGACTGAAGTGTCATAGGCTCCCTTCTGCATACCTTTCTGAGTATCTGCTAACTGTCTCCTCTTTATGTCCCTTGCCAACTGAAAGATCAATCCCCAAGCCTTGGTGATTCTATCTCCTATTATCTCTTGAATCTGCATTTCTTTATGTCTCTATTGCATTACCCTCATTCAGACCATCGCCATTTATCATCTGACTTTCTGAAACCTCTACCTAATTGGTGTCTGTCTTTCTGGGCTTACGCCCTTTCAATTCTTTCTCTGCATTCAGAATGATATTGTTGCATGGGCACTTCTTACAAAGTCCTCCTGATACAGACATGGCTTTTCTTCCTTTCCTGTTCTTCACTGCTTTTCCCCCTATCCTCCACCCCCTTCCCCACTCCAGGCTGCATCCTTGATGATGCTGTGCTCCCTCAAGGTCTCTCGTGTCCCTGACTCCAGAAATACTTTTCTGCCATCACTTCCTTCAAATAATTCCTCTCCATCCCTGGAATTTCATTGTAGGTGACAGTCCTCTTCTTACAGAACCTTCCCTGACCTTGTAGCTTTAAATGATACACTCGCCTACCTGTTGCCATGATGCTCTCTTCCTCTATCACGGTACTGACCATACATTGGGGTCAATGGCTGCTCATCTGTCCAGTTCCTTTCCTATAGGAGAAGCCACTAAAGGGCAGGGCTGTATTTATCCTGTTCTCTTTGTATTACGGTATCTAATGCAGTCACTGGAACTTCGTACGTGCTAAATAAATCGTCGAATTTTTAAAAATTGAGAATTCAACACTCCCTTAAATCAATTGTAAATACGTTACTAGAATGTTCTGACAACTACTACAAAATATCAAGTATTTGAAATAAGACTGTGTTTTTTGTTGTTACATCTTCCCCAGTATTATAGATTTTATACACACACACACACACACACACACACACACACACACACACACTCAGGATCTCTATTGACTAAAATTCCAAAGTATGCCACTGGTTAAAATAAATAAATAAGCTTTGTGGGCATGTGTGTATGCATATTCTTTTTGAATTGACAAAAAACAACAGCCTACGGCATAAGAAAGGGAGAGATTTAGTTGCTGATATTTTAGGCATAATTTCTCAAGCTTAAAGATGATTTGGTCAACTTAAAATAGTCGTTTAAAAATGCGAACAGAATTTGTGGCTGTCAAGACACAGATCACAGATCATTAGGAAGTATAAAACTTGAAAAACAGCCACAGTGTATAAAAGAAGAGAACTGTCGGATCTTTACTGCCAAGAGCCACTTTAATAAAACATTATGTTAATGATAGAAGTGAGATGGTTCACTGGAAAAAAAATTTAAATAACGATTAGTGAAGTTGGGGGCGAATGGCCTCCAGTTTGAAGGTGGCAGCCTGCAGCATTATTATTAGGTGCTGACAATAAGAGGACCACGTATAACTGAATGATGACTTTATGAGTCCTTGTAAATCTGTCCCCGGACAGCAGCTTGAAACTGGCATCGCATTCTTACTCTTAAATGGCTTTAATTTAGTAAAGCCTTTTTTTAAAAAAACGTTTACAAGCAAAGGTGAACTTTTAAAGATTCTTACATTCCATAATAGCGAGAACTGAGGCATATAGTTCATCGACATGAAATGAGTAAATGCATGTCATAGCAGTAACTTCTTGAATGTTCTATTCAATTTGACAAATCTAATACATGGCTCTCTCTTCTCTCCCCTGTTTATTTACATAAAGGAGTTTTTGTTGATGTATTTTAATATGTCAAATTTAATTTATTTTATACGTCATCATCAATTTATTTACAAAAGTACTTTTAATTGCCTTAGACTTTAATCCCCATTTTCTATGAAATATTCCTCTATCTTTATTCTAGTTATTTCTTTCCTTTTGAATGTTACCAAGCAGAGGGAATTTTTAGGATCTCCTTGGTAATATAGATTCGATAACACATTCTCCCTGTTAATGTTTCAGTGTTGTTTTGTTATTTCGTTCTTGACCTCATCATGTTTTCAGTGATTTGAGAGTGATAAAATGAGTCTTAAGTAAAAATCTTTTAATTAAAGCAAACAAAGGATCAGCTTTTACGGGAAACCAGTCCATCAGCAAGTATTTGCGGTTAAAGTCCAGAAGGAGTCTTGTGTGGAGAGACTGAGAGAGAGCCCCAGGGGTCTGGAGATTGTAAAGTAGGTGCCCCCATGACATGATGCTCCCTTCACTCTGACTCCTTCATTACTGGTTGTTTTTATTGAGAGTCCTTGCAGACATTTTTGGGAAACGTAGTAATTTTCCCTGACCACACACCTTAGAGCTCAGGAGCTATTTTGTTCTTTGTTGTTGTTGTTGTTTGTTTGTTTGTTTGTTTGTTTTGTCTTTTTAACTTTATACTTCTACTTTTCCTCTCTTATGCTTGGTCTGGTATGGTATTCCCCTCCCTCATGCCGTAGGTATCATCTCCCTCAGATGAGGTATGAGACTGTTTTGTTTAAAGGTGCAGTTTCCTGTCCCCCAGAGAGAAAACCATTCTTTACTCTGAGCCTCAACTGAAACTTGGCCCCCAATATCAGATATGTTAACCATCCTCATTTCCTTTATCAAATTCGTTTACCATTCCTGCCAGCCACTCGGTCCTCTTACTTTACTTGTTATCCTACTTCCTTTAATATTTCCAAATCTCTTTTATTTCTCCTGGCTCACCCTACCAGCTTCTGTTTTCCTACTTTTTTTTTTTTTTTTCAATTTGGTAAATTGATCACATAGCGATCAGTTAATAAGAGCCCGGAATAAACCATGTGCTCCAGCTTTTATCTATGTACAGTGTGTGGCAATAGTTTTAGTGAAAATGGAGCTACAGAATGCTTTGTATCTCTTTGCTGAGCAGCTGGTTGTAAACCAGGGGATAGAATGTTCCCCCAATATTCTTGAACTTCTTGCACTTCTTTCCTGCTACATATCTCCCCCAGTCTCCTTTCCCATATCTACCTACTCCTTTGTATCACGTAGGCCATGTTTTATCTGTATCTTCTGTGCCTCTAACCTTTAGTCACTTGAGACAGGCACACAGACACACAAAAAACGGACTCTGACATAAACCACATTTTGCAGGTCCCGTGAGATCTTGCCTCATCCTTGACAGCAACCTAAAAAGTAGATCTGGGGCTGTGGAAAGTTCTCCTGTTTCCATCTTTTCCTTCTTGTGGAATTTGGGGGTGTTTTCGCAGAGTGAGTTACCAAGAAAACATTCCAAATCCTCCTCAAGGATCACATATCCTTTACCTTATGGTCGATTCCCAGAGACCAAGCTTAATGGGACATCGCTGAGCTTCCTTCCTTCTCTTCTTTCTCCTCCTTCCTCCCCTTCTTCATAAAGCCTGACCTCAGGTTGGTCTTCCCACAAGATCGAGAGATTTAGCTTATTCCATTTGTCCCAGTGTTGGACAAAAGAACAAAAGTGCCGTTTTTACTGAGTGACATAACACTGAGAAGATCCTTGTTTCTGCCCTGCTCTCCTTTGTTGTGCGTGAGCCCTAAAGTGGCTCACAAAAAGAAATATGGTCAGGCTAACAACAAAGTTGAAGATGGTATATAATCAGTGATGAAGAGAATGGCTATCAAGTATGAGCTCTACAATTACTGTCACTCTCAGAAAAAAAAAAGTTTAAGGAATATTTGTTTCTACCTTTGGTAACCTGGTCCACCTTTCCACACATACTTCCTAAATAGTACAGACCTTCTTCTCTTTTCCCTCCTGTGTGTACAAGCTACTGTATTAAGGTGTGTGAGTAATACAGCCTGGGTGAGCTTATGAAATAGTGTAGGACATCTCGTTGTTAACAATAATGATAGCTAACATATGCCACCCGTTTACTTGTCTCAGATTAAACAACTGGTTAGTGGTGGAGCCAGGACTGGGTCATGTGGTAGATGGATGTGCAACATTTTAAGCTATTGCCAAACTACTTCCCAAGGTATTGAATTATTTTATATTCCCAACAGCAGCAGACAAGAATTCTAGGAAATTCACATCCTTGCCAACTCTTGGTATGGTCAGTCACTTGGATTTTGACATTCTAATTTGTGCATAGTGGCTTCTCATTGTGGTTTTAATTTGCATTTCCCTGGTGACTAATGATGTTGAGCATCTCTCCATATGCTTATCTGCATATGGATATGTTCTTTGGTAAAATGACTATGCAAATGTTTTGCCCATTTATTAATCAAGTTGTTCTTTTTTATTATTGAGTTGCTAACTTTGCAACTCAATAAATATATATATTCTGGATGTAAGTTCTTTATCAGATATGTGACTTACATACATTTTCTGCCATTCTGTGGTTTACTTTTTCATTCCCTTGACTGTTTATTTTATTTTATTTTATTTTTTTCAAAAAAGATGTTAAATTTGATGAAGTCAAGCTTTTCAGTTTTTTTCTTTGCATTTCTCTTCTGCTGTTGTATCTAAGAAAACTTTGCCTAACCAAGATAACAAGGATTTTATCTTTTCTTCTTTTTTTTCTAGACACTGTTATGCTTTAGGTTTTGCCTTTATGTCTGTCTTCCATTGAGGTTAATTTTTATATATGATGCAAGATATAGATCAAGGGTTTTATTGTTTTGTTTTTTTGCATATGGCTCTTGGGTCATTCTACCTTCTTTTGTGAAAAAATGGTCTTTTCTCTACTGAATTACCTTTGCATCTCTGTTAAAAATCAATTGACTATTTATGTATGGGTCGATTTTTGGTATCTCTTTTCTGTTCTACAGATCTGTTTACTTATATTTATGCCAATACCACACTGATATGATTACCTTAGCTTTATTATAAGTCTTGGAGTCAAGTAAAGAAAGTAATTTCTCCAACATTGTTCTTTTAAAAATTGTGTTGGCACTTTTAGGTCCTCTGCTGTTTTCAGAAGACATTTACAATCAGCTTGTCAATTTCTACGAACAAGTCTGCTCGGATTTTGACTGGGATTCTGTTGAATCTAAAGATCAAGTTAAAGAGAATTAACAAGTTAATGTTGAGTTTTATTTCTCGGTTGCTGTTGTTTTTTTAAAAACTTCTTTCAACAGTATTTTTTTTAATTTTTTCATATATAGGTCTTGCACATATATTGTCAGAATTACCCCAAGTATTACATGCTTTTTCTGCTATTGGTGCAGATTTGCTGAACACACTCATTAGTTCCAGGAGCTTTTTTATAGATCACGTAATATTTTCTATATCTACTATTTTACTGAAAGCAACAAGGAGAAACCAGGCCACGCTTTCCACAGGGTGCTTGGAAATTCCTTCAGCTAAATACCCCAGTTCACTGGTTACAAGTTCTACCTCCCACCCATCACTAGAACACAGCTCTGCCAAGATTTCTGCCACTTCATAACAAGGAATACCTTTCCTCCCATGTCCAAAAATATCTTCTTCATTTCTGAGATCACACCAGAATTACCTCTAGCATTCACATTTCTAGCAACATTCTGTTCACGGCAATATATATGTATTCTCTAAGACAATGGAAGCTTCCTCTGCAGCTCCCCACACTTCTTTCTGATCCTTCACAGAATCATCATTCGCATCTATATTTCTACCAACTTTCTCTTCAAGGCAATCCAAACTTTTTCTATAATGTACCTCAGAACTCTTCCAGCCTCTTCCTATTACCTAATTCCAGAGTGACCTGCACATTTTTAGATATTTTTATAAGCAATAAAGGGAAATCAGTCTTCACCTAACACACTTTTCTTGGAAATCTCCCCAACTAAATATGCAAATTCATCTCTTACAAGTTCTACTTTTCAGCCAATATAGAGCCTAATTCTGCTATACTTTCTGCCACTTTATAAGAAAGATCACCTTTCTTTCAGTTTCTAGTAAGATGTTCCTCATTTCCTTCTGAGACGTCACCAGGACCCTCCTTAACGTTCAAATGGTCGCCAATATTTTGTTGATAATGTATGTATTCTCAGAGATGATAGAAGCTTTCTCTACCACACTCCTCACATTCATCTGAACTTTGATCAAAATCATCTTTAATGGCTCTACTTGTACCAACCATCTCTTAAGGCAACTTAGACATTTTCTAATATATGCTTCAAGATTCTTATAGCATTTATCCTTTATCCAATTCCAAAGCCATTACTATACTTTTAGATATTTGTTAGAATAGCAGCATACTTTCTGGTACCAAAATCTGTATCAGTCAGAGAAATAGGACCCATAGGATAACATACATATCATACATATGTATACATGTATGTATACATAATCATATGTATATGTGATTAACATATATATATTAAATGTATGATGGTTAATATATATTAATATATATCCAATGTCTTGGATTTATATCCAATGTCTTGAAAACTATTGTTTCTGTATATTTTATCTATTTTTTCAGTTGTTTCAAATGGGAAGGCAAATCTGATCCCTGCTCCATGTTGGACAGAAATGAAAGTCTAATTAAACTTTTGAACTTAAGTTTTTTTTATTTGTAAAATGAACATAATAATAAAATCTGTGAGGTTATTGTGGGTGTTAGTTTTAATATATGCAAAAAATTAACAGCGCCTTATACATGATAACTACTCAAATGGTATTTGGTACAATTTTCAACAACATATTTTTGACATATTGTGATTCCTAAATATCCAAAATCTTTTTATTTATGTATATATGGAAGCAATTTGACTTACTTTTAACAAAAGGCCATAATTTAATGTGTAGGGTGTGGTCAATAGCAGGTTATGATAGCATGTTTGGGCTATGGACACTGGTTTCCATCTTACTTTGGAGCCTCTGATTTTTAGTTCTAGTGACAGTTACTATATTAGTTTCCAACATCATTAAGATCAGCGAATGAGCCACTGTTAGCATGTGCATTCTGGTTCTAAAATACATCTTCTTTTTTCCCAGCTAGCATTCACCTCTGTGGTAACATAGATTGCAGTTTATGTTCTTTCTGAATTAAAGTGGAAACAAATTCATATTATTTCTTGGTTTAGTTTTATATATTATTAGTATTTCAACAATAATTGTGTTTAGAAATAAAAGCATGAATTTACTAAAGACATGTGCCTTTCAAATTCCACACTCATCATGTTAGTTTTAGCTTTCTTATGATTATCTGTTCATCAGATTTTTTTCTAGGAGTATTTTTTTAAAATATAATCTCTTCTGCTATAACACACAAACACCTGATCCTGCAATGAGAATTAGTTGGTATGAGATCGATATACAAAGAAATACTTGTATATGCAGAAGTCATTTGGTTTCTATATGGATTATTCTTGGCTAGGGAAGCCAGCTTCCTGGAGTAGAATGACTTTCTGTAAGAAAGAAATGAAAACTTCTCAGCTCAGTGGTGCCTGGGTGTTCAGTAGGTTAAGCATCCAACTCTTGATTTTGGCCCAGGTCATGATCTCATGGTTCGTGGGTTCCAGCCCCACATTGGGCTCTGCACTGGCAACATGAAGCCTGCTTGGGATTCTCTCTTTCCTCTTTCTGTCCCTCCCCGCTTGCTCTGTCTCTCTCTCTCTCAAAATAAATAAGTAAACTTAAAAAAAAAATCCCCAGTTCAGTGCTTCCTGCATAGAGTGATGCAGCCCAGCATTGTACATGTGCAGCCCCTACTTTACAGCAGTTTCTGCCTCTAGTGCCCAACTTCCTAGCAACCCAACTGACTGAGGACCCCAATTCTATCCCTTGTTTGGGCTCCCACCAGTCAGCTTCCTTTACTGTGTAGCCTGCATTTTCACTCTACTTTGTTAGGGTTTTGGGGGGATGTATTTTGTTTTGTTTTTATAGCCCTCACTGTAGCAATCTCCATCCATGCTGAGCTGCTTGCCTGGGCAATCCAAGTTATCTCCCTGGGTACCAATTATTATTTTTGTTTGTATTCTGGTTGTAAAGTTCCATACGTTTGAAGTGATCTCTCCTTACTGATTTTTCTCATAAGTTCTGTTTTTATAGTGTGTGATTTGCAGAAAATGAGGGTTATTTTTTTATGGATACATGTATTGCATTACAGTAGAAATATTTATTCTATGTTACTAGAAGTCTTTTTATTTCTTCTCTTCCTAAAATACAAATGTCCAAAAATAAAACAATGTAGTTCTTATTTGGTGTTTTTGTGGAAACATCAGAAGATAAAACCCAAAACCTGAAAACAATAACAGAAAGAGACATCTTGCCCTGATTATTTATACATTAGAGAGTCTTGAATGGGAGGTGAATTTGCATGAGAAGAAACAAAAAATATTGACGGTAATTGACTAGAAAATATGAATAGTTTAAAACTTCCAACATAAAGTAAAACAGGTTAATTATCTGTGTTTTTTCAAACCAACACATTGCACACCTTAGACTTATACAATGGTATATGTCCATTATATTTCAATAATAAATACATGCATACATCAATTTAAAGTAAAAAAAAATTTAAGTGTTTTTAAAAATATAATTAGAACCTCTTGTTTGTTGTTGCTGGGACACTTTAAAATTCCCCTCTATTCAACTGATGGTCTGTTATTTGATCTTGGTCGCAAAGTTATTTTAACTACGTTTTTGGAGCCACTTAAAGTAGAAGAAAAGTCATACTTTTTTGTAGAGCCTTTTCTTTCCTGGATTTAATTTTATTATTGGGAACCAGGTGTTATAAGATCTAAGTCAGTATTTTTTTCCATATTATTTCCAGAAGTGTTGAATTGTCCATCTCTTCTGCATTTGAAAGTTCTAGGTCTAGAAAAAAAATCTATCCATTTTTTAAGTTAGATACATTCAAGTACATTGCAGCTCTTCCTTTGAAGAAAGCCTTCTTGCCTCCATCCATATGACCTGCCTGCACTTACACTGACATATTCCAGTCATGTCTTTGATACCAGGGCCCCAGTCAATAAACTGTGTACGAGTGTCAATATCAACCTCTCTCTATTGTCCTATAAAAAACATAAATACCCAAATTGCTGCTGTTTAAATAAGGAAATGCTAGATAGTCACAATATTAAATTTACTGTAAGACTTGTAATATTGCTTCAGATGTCTATATAAAAAGTATGCTGGAGCACCTGGGTAGCTCAGTCAGTTGAGTGTCCAACTCTTGATTTTGGCTCAGGTCATGATCCTAGGGTCAAGGGATCGAGCCCCACATCAGGCTTCATGCTAAGTGGTGGACCCTGATTAAGATTTTCTCTCTCTTTCCCTCTTCCCCTTCCCCCTCCTTCTCTCTCTAAAAAAATGTTAAGAAGTAGTTTTGGGGTGCCTGTGTGGCTCAGCCAGTTAAGCATCCAACTCTTGATTTCAGCTCATGTCATGATCTCAATCTCATGGTTTGTGAGATCAAGCCCTGCTTTGGGCTCTGTGCTGACAGCATGGAGCCTGCTTGGGATTCTCTCTCTGACCCTTTCTCACTCATATGTGCTCGCTCTCTCTCTCTCTCTCTCAAAATAAATAAATAAACTTTAAAAATAGCTTTATATAGAAAGCATACTCTATTAAGCTTAACATCTATAGCAAGTTAGTAACAAGAGAATTATTTCTGATTTCTAATTTCTCATATTTTATTCTGCCTACTTTTGGGGAGTTTCTTTTATATCAGTTTAATGTTGATAATAATCAGAATGGTTGACGACTCTAGAGACATTTCTAGCAACAAGAGAAAAAACTTGGAAGAAACGTGATCATTGTCTTGAATATTTTATTAACAGCTATTGGGAGGAGGAAACAGACATATATTTCATAGATAGCCATGTGGAGGAGGAAGCAGGCATATGTTCTTGATGTCTGAATGGAGTTCAGGCTTGTTGAGGCCAAGATCTCAGTCTTCATACTTAATTGCCTTATACTTAATTTAAAAAAAAAAAAACCTGCCCTCAACACTCAACATAGAAGACATTCGATAAATACAGCTATAAGGTGAAGGACTCATTATTTAACTAATTAGCAAGAATCAAGATTTAAAGATAAAACAGATTTTTATTCAAAAAGATATTTCTTGGGGCACCTGGGTGGCTCAGTCCGTTGGCTCAGGTCATGATCTTCCAGTTGGTGAATTCCAGCCCGCACCAGACTTCGTGCTGACAGCTCTGAGCCTGAAGCCTGCTTTGGTTTCTGTGTCTCCCTCTCTCTGCCCCTCCCCTGTTCACACTGTCTCTCTCTCCATCAAAAATAAGTAAAAGACATTACAGAGAATTTTTTTTAAATAGATATTTCTTGTGTGTGAAACAGAGAAGAGAATGAGCCGCCCTCAGAAGTAGCAATCTCACCATCACAAGTCCTGAAGCTAATATTGACTACCCCTCATGAATGTTGGTTATAGTATTTTCTCCAATGCCAGAGAATTCTCTTACAGTACTGCAGGGGTTCCCGCCTGCAATAAAATAAATCCCGCAATGATTTTAGAATTCTACAACAGAAAAGTTTCAGGCTAGAACTTAGAAGCTTGGGAGAATTCCAGTAACGATGATACTGTTTAGGCTACCACTGGAAAGGCTCCTAGCAAGTAGAGGTGAGAGAAACATTTTGAGGCCTTTGGCTCATGTGCCAGGGAGTTTGGAGACTCCAGATTCCAGTGCTCATATGTGACTATATTACTGCATGATTTGAAATCAGGAGTTTGCGGTTGGCAACTTTATGTGTATATATTACAAAGATGACTCAAAGAATTCCTGATGAATCGTTAAGACCTTGCCTTTCCAATGTCAGATGCAACGGCTCCCTCTCTCACCTCCTTCAGGTTTTTTTCTAAATGTCTCCTGATCAGTGAGCCCTTAGCTGACCACCTTATTTAAAACCACAGTGCTCTCCCTGCTACGCCCCCAACACTTACAATGCTGAGCATACCATGGACGCTCCATGAAATATACTGACTTGAACTAATAGGGAAAACACTATGCTTGCTATCTGTGCCCCATCGCCTCTCCTATCAACTGGGAATCTCTTGCAAAGCCATTCACAAGAATGAAAGAAAATAGGTGTGGAACTGTATATCCGTGCACTACTGATGCTACTTGGTTTCGTCTCCTCAGTCTGGTTTGGGAAAATAAAGGCACGGAAGCAAAAGAGGAAACGCACCAGTGCTAAACACCTACCGTGTGCCAGGCATTGTGCAGAGAGCTGTCATTTATTCTGGCTAAAGTCCCATGAGGTCGTTGTTATAAACCCTGCTTTTCGAGATTAAAACTAAGTCTCAGAAAGCTTAACAAATGCTTCCAGTCACAGTCTATAAGAGTGAAATAACTAGGATTCAACCAGATCTGTATGACTTTGGCATGGAAAGCTTCCAGAGTATTTGAATCCTCCCTATTCAAAACTTCTCTTTGGTACTCTCACATTCCACAGATATCGGGTTTTTTGTTTTTGTTTTTTTTTTTTTTAATATGTATAAGACCCGCAAGACTTCCATGTTTATGGATAATTTACACAGACCCGGTAATTATATTAACCGGATCAGCATCTCAGAGTGAGGGTTGTTCATTGAGAGAAGGAGGAAGTGGCCTTTTGGAAACATAATGAGTAGGGATTTGACTTTTTAAAAATTTGTTATGTCTTCATATGGTAAAAATGTAAAAAGTAAAGAAGCACAAGTGATAAAATCCTTCCTTCGTCCCCATCCCTGTCTGTAGCCACCCTTTCCCCTTCCAAAGCAAGAGTGATTCTGGATGCCTCCTTCCCAAGAAAGCTGGACCATGTGCTTTTTTTTTTTTTTTAATGTAAATGTTAGCTCCTGTATATACTGTGATGCATCTGGCCCTTTTCCCTTAATTAATATACCTCACAATTGGCCATAGGAGATTCTGGACCAAGTGTCAGGGGTAAAGATGGTCCTGGTCACCTGGGTACGTTAAGAAGCAATCAAAGAGCCAAGGCCCCGGAGAAACTTGCCTTTTCTGCACTTGGATGTGTTTGTTGTGTCTCTGAAAGCTATCTGGGTACTACACAGTTCCCGAACTGCAGCAGTGCCCCAAATGCCAAAACCTGGAGATTAGAAAGGGATAATGGCAGGCCACCTGCGTGGCTCAGTGGATTAAGCGTCCAGCTCTTGGTTTCTGCTCAGGTTAAGATCTTGCAGTTCGTGAGTTCAAGCCCTGTGTTGGGCTCCACGCTGACACCGCAGAGCCTGCTTGGGATTCTCTCTCTCTCTCTCTCTCTGCCTCTCTCCCTCTCAAAAAATAAATAAACATTTTTGAGCAAAAGGGATGAAGGTAAGGAAGAAAATCAGAGCAGTAAGAAACATTAGTAGTCCAATGAGCACATTCTGATATTTCCTAAACCTTCTCTCTTTAGTGCCCTGTGTCCTTAGACAGTAAGATCTCTGAAGACATGGTCCCCACCTATAGTATTCATCACTGTGTCTGCAGCACCCAGCATGGCTGCTTGGTACCCGTTGATCAGCCTTCAGGCCTTCACTTAGATGAAATCAGCTTACCCTTCTTCCTTCCTCCTTCATAATGTCCAGAAACTAAAAGTGTTTTCTTCTTAACATTTAAAGCTTCCATCGTCCCTTCTATCCAGTGTGGTTTTCTTCCCCTAAGACTGCTGTGGCTTAGGCTATCCTCTCCCTCTCTCCCTCCCAGTTGCTCCCAAAGATGAACAAAAATGACCTCCTTCCACTTTAGGGATTTTAGTGCTAATTATTAAAAAGGAACAGTTGGAATATCAAACAGGAGAAATTTTAATGCTCACAAAGGAGTGAAGTTGGGGTGGGAGGTGGTGCCTGGGTGGCTCAGTTCAGTTGAGCATCTGACTCTTGATTTCAGCTCAGGTCATGATCCCAGAATTGTGGGATCGAGCCCCAAATCAGGATCCATAAGCCTACTTAAGATGCTCTCTCTCCCGGGGTGCCTGGGTGGCTCTGTCGGTTAAGCATCCAACTTCAGCTGAGGTCATGATCTCATGGTTCATGAGTTCGAGCCCCGTGTCGGGCTCTGTGCTGACAGCTTAGAGCCTGGAGCCTGCTTCAGATTCTGTGTCTCCCTCTCTCCCTGCCCCTTCCCCATTCATGATCTCTCTCTCTCTCTCTCTCTCTCTCTCTCTCTCTCTCTCAAAAATAAATAAACGTTAAAAAAATTAAGAAAAAAGAAAGTTGCTCTGTTTCCTCTGCCCCTCTCCCTGCCATGCTCTCTCTCACTAAAAAACAAACAAAAAATAAAGGAATGAAGTGGGGTACCACACAAGTCTGATTTCACCAGCTTTCTACATCCACGCTGCCCCAGGTTCCTCTAGTTCCTGAAGCGATGCAATTAAATCCAGCAGGAAAGGACAGGAAGGAGGCTTCATGGTTCTTTCTCGGATGAGGAAGCCAGATGCCAGCCTGAGACTCCTGTTTTCTTATGGCCATTCAGCTCTTGATCCATTTGGGGCCTTGCTCTCTAATGAAAGTCCTTGTGAATTTGGGGCACCTGGGTGGCTTAGTCTGTTAAGCATCTGACTCTTGATTTCGGCTTGGGTCATGATCTCTCAGTTCGTGAGTTCAAGCCCCGTGAGGGGCCCTGTGCTGACAGCACAGAGCCTGCTTGTGTTTCTCTCTCTCCCTGTCTCTCTTCCCTTCCCCTGGTCTCTCTCTCTTTCCATCTCAAAATACATAAACACACACACACACACACACACACTCACACACACACACACGAAGTACTTGTGAATTAGACTATTTCAGGTACTTCTATAATTAATCTTTCTACTCCCATCTGAAGCTGACCAGGTTGTCCATTAACTAATCCAATATTTCAAGCAGTCACTTCCACTCTCTCTTTCCAACTAAAGCCTTCCCAGCTGCGGAGCAGAGCAGACCAGCACAAGTTACATAATAATGTTGTGCCTAGTAGGGGATTACTTGGCTGCTCTGATGGATATATGGCAAATGTCTTTCTTAGGAGTATTTTCACACAGATGCTGGATTTTCTGTAATCTTTTTCTCTCAAGAATTGATGATTTCCCTGATGCTCACACTTACACATTCAATATAGAGACAAAGTGATTGCTCATAATTCCACATATCCCATGTAATTAGTGCTTATGATAACCAGGCAATCTTTACGAAGCGATTACTGTACAATTTTCTAATCTCACTTTACAGTGACGAATATTGCACACTAATCTGCAAAATGCCCTCCTGATTATATTTACTAGCTGTGAGTTTCAATGTACTGACATTTAGGTTAAACATTTCATAGTTCTTTTTTCATTTGGAGGCTTTTAAAAATGTACTTTCATGTGAGAATCTGATTCCTGAGTGAGAGGAATACCCTCATTAATTCTTCCTTAGAATAATCTGAAAAATAGTAGGTATAATGTGAATTTGCCACTGTCAAGAAATACATAGAAAAGAAAATATTCTAGTTAATCATAAAATAACTCCTCTGCAGCCAGGGCAATTAGGCCTTGTGTCCTGGGGTTGAATAGTCATTGAATCACTGGATTTGGAGAATCTTCCCAGCTCCTAAGCTTACTGTCTCTGTGTTATTTCTTGGTCAAGTACACCAACTTCTCCAAACTTCAGTGCCCTTATTTACAAAATAAGGCATAATAATGCCTCTCTCAGAAGGTTAGTATCAGTATTAAATGCAGTAATGCATCTTGTACTCTTAAGAGCACAGTCTCAGGAACCAGACCGTGTAGATTTAAACTGTCGTCTTGGGCAAGAGACTTAGTATGTCTATGCCTTTGTTTTATCATCTATAAAGTAGAAATAATTATAGTACCTTACTCATAATTTGTTATGAGCATTAAAATACTGTAAAACACATAGGTTCTTGGCACAAAATAAGTGCTCAGTAAAAAATTAGCTGTTTTATGATATGCATAAGCATTGTATAAATTCCGATATGCTTTCTCACCTATTATTTGAGTGCTGTGTACCAGTTTATATATTTACTTTTTGGAAGTATAATTAACAGGCACTGTCGTGTTAGTTTCAGGTGTACAATATAAGGATCCAAATATTCGATACATTTCTCAGTGCTCATCAAGATAGGTGTGCTCTTAATCCCCTTCACCAAATTCACCCATCCCCCCACCTACCTCCCCTTTAGCAACCACCAGTTTGCTCTCCGTATTTAAGAGTCTGGTTTTTTTGTTTGTTTGTTTGTCTCTTTTTGTTCTTTGTTTATTTGTTTTGTTTTTTAAGTGCCACATGACTGAAATTATATGGTGTTTGACTTTCTCTGACTTATTTTACTTAGCATTATACCCTGTTGTTGCAAATGTTGAGATCTCATTCTTTTTTATGGCTGAGTAATATTCCATTGCATTTATATAGCACATCTTTATCCATTCATCTATTGATGGACATTTGGGTTGCTTCCATATGTTGGCTGTTGTAAATGATGCCACAATAAACATAGGGGTGCATGTATCTTTTCAAATTAGTGTTTCTGTTTTCTTTGGATAAATACCCAGTCATGGAATTACTGGATCCTATGGTAATTCTATTTTTAATTTTTTGAGGATGCTCAATACTGTTTTTCACAGTGGCTGCACACGCTTACATTCCCACCAACACTGCATAAGGATTCCTTTTTCTCCACGTCCTCACCAACATCGGTTACTCTTGTGGTTTTTCATATGAACCATTCTGACATGTGTATCTCATCATGGTTTTGATTTCATTTCCCTCATGATTAGTGATATTGAGCATCTTTTCATGTGTCTGTTGGCCATCTGTATGTCTTCTTTGGAAATATGTCTACTCAGGTCCTCTGCCCTTTTTTTAACTGGATTATTTATTCTTTTGGGTGTTGAGTTGTATACATTCTTTATAGATATTTAGATATTAGATATTAGATTTAGATTCTTTTAGATATTAACCCCTTATCAGAGATATCATTTGAAAATATCTTCTCCCATGCAGTAGGTTACCTTGTCATTTTGTTGATGGTTTCCTTTGCTGTGCAAAAGCTTTTTATTTTGATGTAGTCCCAATAGTTTGTTTCTGCTTTTGTTTCCTTTGCCTCAGGAGATATATCCAGAAAAATATTTCTATAGTTGGTATTACAGAAATTATTTCCTGTGTTTTCTTCTGTGAGTTTTATAGTTTCAGATTTCACATTTAGGTCTGTAACCCATTTTGAGTTTATTTTGTGCATGGTATAAGAGAATGCTTTAGTTTCATTCTTTTGCATGTAGCTGTCCAGTTTTCCCAGTACCTTTTGTTGAAGAGGCTATCTTTTCCCCATCACATGTTCTTGTCTCCTTTGTTGTAGATTACTTGACCATATAAGTATGGGTTTGTTTCTGGGCTCTCTATTCTGTTCCATTGATCCATGTGCCTATTTTTATGCTGGTACCATATTGTTTTGATTACTACAGCTTTGTACTATATCTTGAAATATGGGCTTATGATACCTCCAGATTTTTTTCTTGGTTATATATGTATTTAATGGATTTATTTTTTACAGGCTCAGGTAGATTTTATAATACAAAGTGAGAATGTACTCACTAGGTATTGGGGAGCCTAATTTTGACGTTCCTACAGTTTGATTCACATTTATTCACATTTTACTATTGGGCACACAAGTCTTATCCTTCTTGATACTTTTTTTATTTTTAAGCCAGGGGCATCCTTTTTCTTTCTTTCTTTTTTTTAAAATTTTCTTCTACATTTATTTGTTTTTGAGAGATAGAGAGAGACAGAGTGTGAGCAGGGGAGGGGCAGAGAGAGAGGGAGACACAGAACCAGAAGCAGGCTTCGGGCTCCAAGCTGTCAGCACAGAGCCCGACGCGGGGCTCAAACCCATGAACTGTGAGATCATGACCTGAGCCAAAGTCGGACGCTTAACTGACTGAGCCACCCAGGTGCCCCCATCCTTTTTCTTTGTATAGCTTTCAGCGCTTAGAAGAGTGCCTTGTTAGTAATGAGGAGTTGTGCTTAATATTTCTTGACTGTAAAATTGGTTACATGTTTGGAAAGAACTCTAGCAGCAAGTGAGTAGGCTTAGATCATTGTGGCAGCAGCTCAATGGCTATCTTAGAGCTGAATTCAGTAACAGGAATTTGTGGACAGGAATTCAGTTTGGTGTAAATTCAAATTTTGAAATCCAAAGGTGCCATGATATAATTAAAAAGGATGTCTTTAGCCCTGGAGTCCCATAATCTTAGGCATGTTCTCAGGTAAGTAACTTCATGACATCTCTACCTCCCCATCTGTAATATGAAGACCATGTACCCCCTCTTTCTATTTCCAAGGATGCTTAAAATCATTAAAGAGGTAATCTTTGGGAAAGCACTTTGTAGACTATAAAATCAATGTACAGTGTTAGGGTTATTGATAATTGTGAGAGGCAGGCCAATGAAAAAGACACCAAATATTTTTCTGGCCAGCTATGTATCAGTACCTTCTATTTTTTTCTGGGCTTCTTTTAATCTTGTCTATTAAATTCTGTAAAGAACAATGTAGAATCAATTAGTCCTTTAGACTAAAGGATCTGTTTGCTGAGTCACTACTAAGTCCAAAATTGTACCCTTAGAGTTGGAGGGATGTGTGTCATCAGTGGAGGTAAAGGCTGGGGTAAAGAGAGAGGGAAGAGGGGTCAACACTTCTCCCTATTTTCATGGAGGTCCCTAGTTCTGTTTGAGCCTCAAAATGGATGCTGATGTACCCTCCACTTCTTTGCCCGTCTCTCTATCCCCTTCCATTCCTATCTCCAGCCATGTCTCCAACTGCGGCCTCATCAAAAGTGTAAGGCAAGCGGAGAAGTGGGGGGCGTTCCTACTTCCATCCTTGAGACAACGTAACAACTGTGAAATATGTTTCTGTAAGTTCTGATAATAAGAAAATTAGAAACACTATGATTTTTTAAAATCAAAATATGCTGATAGCTCCAAAAGTAGACCATGGGAGTCTCAGTTCATTGCTAGGAGAGGTGTAACTGATAAAATTCTCTTGTAGAATAGGTCAGGATGGAAGGAATCAGAGAGGTCACTGAGTCCACACTCTAAATGCTAGTATAAGGAGACACCTTGTTGCATTTCCTTTGCATGCCTGAGAACAAAAAGTTTTCTGGGACTCATTTATTGTCATAGTGCTCCCTAGCCTCTGACCCCCCAGAGATGTTCCTCCATAACTCATGGGAGGACTTAGGTCTTTTCTGAGATAATAAGTTACTGTTAGGTCACCGAAAATACTGGCAGCTGGTGGGAGGAGGGGGTCCCTATGATGAGAAAGGAATGATGTGTCCTTTTATCAACAGAAAACTGCAGCTACCCCTGACTCATTCTGAGGGTGATGGACATTTCTCATTGAACTGTTTTCCCGATGATGGTCTTGTGCTGAGCAGTGTGTCCCCTTTGCTTTGCCCTGTTCTTTTCAGGCCCAATGGTCAGGGAGTGTAATCAGCTGGCTGGGATGGGGAGTCTGGGTTACAGATTCAGAAGCAGCTTTCAACTGTGAGACAGAGCCAGACAGACTGGTTCAGAGTTTGAAGCCATGACCCTCAGCACATGCAAATTGTTACTTAACACTCTGACTCTGACTGGTTGGGGAATGGCTGAGAGAAAGCACTTGGATTCCTACTGAGCTCATTACCTTAAATTAGTTTCCATGGTCTAGTGGCCTGTGCATGAGAAGGAATTCTCCAAAGCCCTGGAAAAGTGTGTGTATGGAGGTGGGGGAGCATTCTCTAAGACGAGAAGGAGATTAAGTTAAGCTTCCATGAAAAAAAAAACTGGGGGGGTGGTTAATACTTTAATTCATACTAAGAAAGCACACACTCTATGAGCAGAGAGGCTGTTTGTTTGGCACAGTCTGAGGACCTGAGCCCACTGCCCGAATGAGAATGGAAAGTGAACAGAGCAGGCTAACAGTTAACTCCATGCTTTGCCTTTCCCCCTTAGCTCCGTGCTAAGGGATGAGCTTTACACTTCTGTCTCTGTTTTCTTCTTGTGCAAACAGGGCGATGACATTGACTCTCTTCACAGGAAAGCACTAAGTGAGGATTAGCTAAATAAGGAGAGCAAATTGCAAGGGTGAAGGAAATGCTCCATAAAATTGCTGATGGATTTCTCCCCGCGGGAGAATCCCTTCAGTGCTCCTTTCATCTGGGTCTTACGGGGCAGCATGAACTACTGCTGTCTCCGCTGTCTTCTGGAGCCTTCTCCTCTGAGCCCTTGCCCCTGAGGAGCTTTGAACTACCCGTTGAAACTATTCCCACATTCTCCCACCAGCAGCTAGAAGCAGCAAGACTCATTTTTTCCCTCCCTGTTCCCATCCTGAGGAAAGCAGCTTTTTAAAAAGATTCCATGCTGAGTATCCATGTCACAAGCTTCCTGGATAACATTTTAGTAAGATAATGCATTTAAAATTCTTAGAAATGTGCCTGACCATTGCCAGAGGAATTCACGTTCAACACATAATCATCTGGCTTCTCATGTACTTTTCTCTTCTTCACACCAGAGTGTATTGCCTTCAAGAGAGAATTTAACCAGTTTTGGACTCGGAGCCAATCAGTTGCTTACCCCGTCTTGCCCACCCAATTGCTCATAGGTCTGATGAACCTGCTTCTTCGTGGGGTACTAACATTCCACAGGCTGTTCTTTCTCTGGTGATGGGCATCTTCAAGGAAATCTATATATTTGCACAGAACCTTGTAAATGTAGACGTGAGCAGGCTTAAATAATCACAGCCCACCCTTTCTATTTATAGATGAGGGCTCTGAGACTCTGAGAAGACAATGGCTCACCTACCCCTTCAAGACCACAGAAGAAACTAGAACCCAGGGCCTTGTACCTCCAGTATGGGCTTTTCTGTAGGTGTGACAGGTTAACAATTTGAAACATAAAGTAGAGAGAAGTCACTGTAGGATGAGCTTTTATGAAGTAGCAAAGGAAATCTTGTTTGTACCAGGTATCATGGTATCCTAGAATCCTCTAATAGTTGTACCTCAGCTTATTATGCATAATTTGGAGGCTGGGGCCATGTACCTCAGTTCATTCACATGTGTATCCAAGGAGTGTAAGGTCTAAATTTTTAAAAGGAACGTTCTTTATCAGTCACTCAGCTAAGTCTCAATGTGTTGTGTGCTCCTATATTTGATCTTTATGAGGGCATTGTGGACAGGTGGTTACTATATGCTAAGCTATTTCCATATTGTGATGGTTAATCTTATATGTCACTTGACTGGGCCACAGGATGCCCAGACATTTGGTGAAACATTATTCTGAATGTATCTCTCAGGGTGTTTCTGCATGAGATTAACATCAGAATTGGTAGACTGAGTAAAGAAAATTGTTCTCCCTAACGTGGGTGGGCCTCATCTAATCAAAGACCTGAATAGAACAAAAAAGCTGAGTATGTAGGTAACTCCTCCTGCCTGACTTCTCGTAGCTGAGACATCCATCTTTTCCAGCCTTCAGACTCATGCGAAAACACGGGCTCTTCTCAGATCTCGAGGCTACCAGCTTTTGAGCTGAAACGTACACCATTGGCTTTCTTGGTTCTCAGGCCTCTGGACTCAGAGTAGCACTACTCCGTCTGCTCTCCCAGGTCACCACCTTCCTCACTGCAGATTTGGGAATCTTTTACCCTCCATAATCACATGACAAATTCCTTATAATTTATCATATGTATATATTTTTTTCTAAGTGAATGCATGCACATGCACATCCTGGCTCTGTTTCTCTGGGGGACCCTGATTAATACCTATATGTGTTTATACGAAATCCCCACCAAGAACCCCTGAAGTAGATTCTGTTGTTGTTATTGTGGTTGTTATTACTCTGTCTTAAAAATGAGGGAACCACACTGAAACTAGCTAAGTTCCCAAAGCTACGCACTGCGTCCAGCAGGAGTCTGAAGTCACTCTGGAGTCTTCATGCACTTTCTCTATGATACACTGTCTCCTAATGTGTCCCAGAAGCCTTAAGCATGTGCATAGTCTTTGACCTAGCCATCCAGTTCTAAGAATTTGCCCTAAGTATTAGTCATGGATATGTACGTATGATGATATATCCCAAAACATTTATAATAGTGAAAACTTTAAAAAAAAAAAACTAAAATGCTATATAATGGGTCAATAGTTAAATAATCTATGATACAGTTATTCAGTGAAATACTACTGAATAGGAGACTCTCTCCAGGACTATTCATTAACCTATGTATTCATTCACCGTGTATGACTATAAAAAGCATGTTACAGGCATAAGGAAACAATGACTAAATGTCATGTTGTATTTTGGATGGGATCTTGGAATTGCATTTAGTTGTCATGTTTCCTTAGACTTGTAACATGCTTTTACTCTTAAACTGGCACAGAAAGGGTGAACAAAAATAAAGAAATTTGAATGAAGTATAGATTTTAGTTAATAATATGTCAAAATTGGCTCATTAATTGTGATGAATGTACTATACTAATGTAGATGTTAATAATATGGGGACCTGGGTGGGGTATCTGAGAATTCTTTCCACTATTCTCCTAATTTTTTTCTGTAAATCTAAAGTCATTCTAAATAAAACATTTTTTTGAAAAATATGTATCCAGGAGAGCCCCTGTTTATACAGAAAAAGAATGTATACATAAATGTGTTATAATTATGAAAGGAAGGATATAAAAATGTTAGCAGGAATATTTTGGATTGGAAAATATGGCTAATTTTGATTTTTCCTTTTTTTTGAAGTTGTCTATATTGAGTATGCATTTAAAAAATTTTTAATTTGAAGGAAAATAGTAAATACTATTTAAAAATTTTAACTCCCATTTCTTTCTGAAGTGCCTGAAACTTTGGCCATTAAAATACTTCTTTAATGTGAAGATAATTAGAAAATATGTTTCCTAAAGAGTAATCCTTTATTTTTATTTTAAGTTTTTAATTTTAATTCCAGTATAGTTAACGTACAGTGTTATATTAGTTTCTGGTGTATAATATAGTGACTCAACAATTCTGTATATTACTCAGCGCTCATCTGGTAAGTATATTCTTCATCCACATCATGTGTTCCACCCATCCCCCTCTCTCCTCCCCACTGGTAACCATCAGTTTGTTAACAGTAACCCTTTAAATCTTTTTTCTACATTATTCAATTTGCATGGATCTGTTGGGCAAATAAGCTGGCTGTCATTTTGGAAAACAGAGTGTATAGAGAAGGACACCAGAAAGGGAGGAAAGGGACAACCATAGATCAGTCCTACTGTTGTCCTTCACTGCCTTAGCGAAAGGCTTCAGTGACTCCTAAAGGACAAGATAGTACATTTTGTTCTGTGCATAGGTGGTCCAGGTGTGCAGGATGATTTCTGCATAGGTGGGGGGTTTCCCATGCTTTGATCCAAGACAAGAAGAAGCGCAGTTTTGGTTTATTTTCTAAAATAATGCTGGGGGCACCAGGGTGGCTCAGTCAGTTAAGCATCTGACTCTTGATTTCAGCTCAGGTCATGATCTCATGGTTCTTGTTTGAGCCCCACATAGGGCTCTATGCTGAGAGTGTAGAGCCTGCTTGGAATTCTCTGTTTCTTCCTAGCTCTCTGCCCCTCCCCCACCTCTCTCTCAAAATAAATAAACTTAAAAAAAAAGTTAAAAAAATAATAAATAAAATAAAACAATGCGCTCACACAGACAGCTCTTAGATATGAAAACACACCTTGCCCATTTACCAGGCTGCCTTGTGTTGTGGAGAGAGCTTGTTGAAGCACAAGCCCTAGTTTCTAATACCCTGCCACTAATTTCATATGTGACCTTGGAATAAACCTGCTAAGCTTAGGTACCTCATCACTGAAATGAAGCACCTGGATGAGATCACTGGTTTTCTCACTGTGCACTACTAAGCCCTAAGTGTTCTTTACAAGTCTCCTGGGAGCCAGGTTTGGATTAGAATCTGGACTCCCTGACCTGGCTTGAACCAAAGCAGGTTAACATTTACCTGTTGCATACTGGGCTTCTGTATGCAATTTTGTTTGAAAGCAAGTATTTTGTGGAACTCTGACATTATGTGATCCTAAAATTCTGAAAAATGGCTTACAATGAAATCAGTGTTCAAAAATCTGTTTTTCAGGCGAATTGTGAATATTATCCTGGTACAAGAAGAAATGAACTACCACAAAAAGAAGCAAAATCAGATTTAGGTGGTTTCCAAAATAAAACATCCCTGCCAAAGTAGTCCCTGAAGCATTCCTTTCTCTATATGGCAGAGGTGATGTGGGAGGGTATGTTTTGCAGGCATCTCTGTCATGATTCCTGTTGGATATTAAAACCTGCAACCCAATACCTCTGCCTCATGAGCTGGAAGAGCAACCCAAGTTAGTGATGGTCCATAGCCTTTACAACCTTGTTCTATGAAATCGGTACTTAGAATGTAAGAAATGGCAAGAAACGGGAAAATATGCTGGGGGAAGGTATTGCCCTATTAAGCAGAGGAGGGCAAATGCCTTACTTCCACTTTGAATTGAGGTGGTCTGAATCAGTTGAGTCAGCTTTGAGCTGAACACATGGATCTTGTGTTTTTGTGGCATTTCGGCTCTAACCTTAATGCAGACAAGCAAAGAGAAAAGCACCAATGGACTGAGCCAACAATGCCAACATGTCCAAGGGTCTTGAAACTAATTTAGGCACTCTGAGTCCCCCAAGGCATTGATGGCCAGGAACATTTAGGACTTCCACCTGTAAGAATAGACCATGCCTCACCTCACATCCCCTCTGGGTTCAAATTGGGCTGAGCACAAATGTCTTGAAACCTTTGGGTTTATAATTAACTCCCCTGTTTTACCTCTCCTGAACCCTGGCAACATAGGTATTATTTATTATTGGAAAGGACAGCTAGATAGCAGGAGAAAGGTAAGAGGAAAACCTCCCTGCTGCAGGATAGACTTGATGGGTTATACACCTGTGCCGCCATTCACTCCACAGTGGATAAACTAAGATCAATCATATGCTCTTCACCAAATTAAGGCATCTATTTGAAAAAAGTGTACAAAACTCTTCTTTGTTGGATCTCTTTTCTAGAGTGTATTTCTATGGGGAATATGTTCTTAAAAAGTCAGATGTTGGGGCGCCTGGGTGGCTCAGTCGGTTAAGCGTCCAACTTTTGGTTTTGGCTCAGGTCACAATCTCACAGTTGGTGAGTTCAAGCCCTGCATCAGGCTCTGTGTTGATGGTGCAGCTCTCTCTCTCTCTCTCTCTCTCTCTCTCTCTCTCTCTTTCTCTCAAAATAAAAAAATAAACTTTTTTTAAAAAAGCAGATGTTACTGTATAACAGGAGATGTGAAGGGAAAGAGTTTGCAAAATGCCCAAATTACAATCAATGTTTTTTTTTTATTTTTTTTTAATTTGGCATTTTTTTCAGTAATTCTTTTCTTGCTTTCTCATTTTTTTGTGAATCATTATGTTTACAATATGAAGGGAGCAATTAGCCCCATGTTTATTCTCTGGAAGACTTGCTGGTAGTTCTAACAGGAAAACAATATATGAGCATGAATATTTAATTCCATGTAAAGTTTGTAGAAATGATTGCCAATTCCCTAACCTTTCCCCTTACGTATATACCCGTTTCCAGATTTACTTCAATATTCTCCACCTTAGTTTTTCTTTTTAATTTTCTTCACATCCTTCTGCCCCCAACCTTCATCCTTATTTGACTGAATCCCTGCATTACAACCCAAAGTTTTTGCATCTGATCCCTTAAAATCGCTCACCCTATTGAAAACTCTGGCTGGCCAAGTACAAGTTATCAGGGAAATCCTAAGCAGGCCCTTTGTACAAACCTCATTATTTAATTGCAGTTTCTGCAGGTTGCTGCATGCTCAGCCCTGCAGCAGAGACTGCACTGTGCTCTCCAAGGAGGCAGGGATCAGGATAACGATACATCCTCTAGACACGTTCATGACTAAGCTGCTAAACCATCAGCACAGCATCATGGTGAGGGCTCTGAAATCAGCCTACTTGGGCTCACATCATGACTGTTGTATCAATTATATGATCTTTTGGATAGTTATTTATCCATTTTAAGCCTCATATCCATCATCTGGAAAAGTATATAATAATACCTATCTTTGTATTGTCATGAGTACTAAATAACCTTAGTGACATAAAGTGTGTTTGACATGCGAGTGGTACCAGACTCTAGTAATACTTTAATAATTGTCTTCTCCCTTCCTTCCTTCCTTCCTTCTTCCCCCCTACTTGTCAGCCACCTCCCTTTTCCTTTCCTTCCTTCTCTTCCTTCCTTCCCTCCCTTCCTGCTTCCTTTCTTTCCTTCCTACCTACCTTCCATCCCTCCCTTCCTTCCCTTCCTTCCTCCCTTCCTCCCTCCTTCCTTCTTTCCCTTCTTACCTCCCTTCCTCCTTCCCTTCTTTCCTTCCTACCTATCTTCCTTCCCTCCTTTTCTTCCTTCTTTTCCCCTTCCCTTCCTCCCTTCCTACTTTCTTCCCTTCTTTCCTCCCTCCCTTCCTCCTTCCCTCCTTTCTTCTCTTCCTTCCCCCCTCTTTTTCTTCCTTCCTTTTCTCCCTTCCTCCTTCTCTTCTTTTCTCCCTTCCTTCTTTCCTCCCTTCCTCCCTCCCTTGCTTTCTTGTTTTCTTCCTCCCTTCCTTCCCTCCCTTCCTTCCCCTTTCCTTCCTTCCTTCCTTCCTTCCTTCCTTCCTTCCTTCCTTCCTTCCCTTCCCTTCCCTTCCCTTCCCTTCCCTTCCTTTTGTCCTTCCTTCCCTCCCTCCTTTCCTCTTCCCTTCCTTTCCCTTCTCTTTGATCATTTTCTGAGGGTATATCTGGGAGTGGTAATAGGATAGATATCAATGACTTTGGTTTTCAAATGTAGCCTTCTAACCACCAGTAGCATCATCACCTGGGAACTTGTTAGAAATGCAAATCCTTTGGCCTTACCCCAGACCTCCTGAATCAGAAACTCGGGTGGGGACCTAGCCGTCTGTGGTTTAACAAGCCTGCCAGATGATTTTGAATATGAATATTCTGGTGTGAGATTTTAAGTCATGCAAATGAATCTCTGCCTCTGTTGAGGTGAAAAGGGAAAGGTCTTGGCTTGCAGAGTAGTTGGACAGTATGACAGGATGCAGAAACACTATTAAAATTACTAGAAAAACACCATCTTGAGCAGCTCAGTCTGTCAGGGTGTGCCTTTACTCGAGATGTAAATGAGGACGAAAGAAACAGCACTAGCATCAGCTGCTCCATGATTAGTCACTCTCAGGTAACTAAACAGCATGTGAGTGTTGATCAAGCATGCTCTTGGGTAATTGGCAGTGGAAGTGGGAACTCTCCCCAATTTAATACATATTAGAACACTACAGCAAGTATTGGTAACAGGAAGCAGCTAAATAGAAGACCTTTCATTACATCGTGAAGGAGGTAGTTCTCAGTTTTTTGGAGACTATTATAGAAAGAAATGTACATTGAGGGTAAAGCTGGAAGATCTGTCTGGTGTCATAGCAACTCTAACAATATTAACATACGTACAGATCTACAGGAGACTTGAGGAAATTGTTTTCGTGTCCAATGGTTACATAGAACATTTCACTGATACACCCTTTCACACATCTCCCCATCTGATATATGATGTTTAGTTCAGTTGAACTGAACTTGCTTTCTTGGTCTTTTAGAGAACTTGTGATATTCTCAAGATCTGTTCTAGCTATGGGAAAGAACATGGAAGAAGCTATATACATCCTTCACCTCAGGAGTTAATTTTTCGCTAAAATACTTTGTGGAGAAGTTGTTCTGATGCCATTCCTCTTAGAAAATTTTCTCTTTACCATTGTAATAGTGTTTATCTTTCCCTTTTGTGATCAGGAAAGTATATTCACCACAATATTTATTATTTGTCATTGGTATGTTTTTCTGTGCACCTTTTCCAAATCAACTCTATTGTACGTATCTTGAAAAACTAAAATAATAGCTTTAAGACAAATCCTAGTGATTATTTCATGTTAACCAAAGCTGGTAGAGAAAGTACGGGAAAAAGGGATATAGGCATCTTTTCTGGAAGTTAAGAGCCTCATACTAAATGTTTTTGAAGCACTTAAAAACAAGAGCAGTATTTGTTTATAAAGCTTAACAGTATTGCAGTTATCGGATCTGAATAACAAATCTGTCATCTGCAAAGTACTTAAGTGCTAATCAAATTCTTCTAGACGAATGCTGTCCAATAAAAATATGATGTGAGTCACATACATAATTAAGAAAATTTTAATAGCCACATTTAAAAAGGTGAAGTGAAACAAGCCAAATTAATTTTAATAATATATCCCACTTAACCCAGTATACCCCAAACATTGTCATTCTAACATGTAATCTGTATAAAAAATGTACATTCTTTGTTAGCATTAAGTCTTTGAAATCTCATGTGCTTGACACAGCACATGTGAGTTTGGACTAGCCACATATCAAGTTCTCAGTAGCCACTGATGACTGAGACAGGGCAGTTTTAGAGTTATTAAAAGAAAAAGTCTATAAGATATCTTCTTAAGTAAAGTTCCCCCAAATGTAACAGATCATCAGATGGAAATACATACATATACAAATAGTTATTGTTCAAGTTGAAGTGCATTGAATGTAAAGCTGTTGATTCATCAGTAATTATACATGTTAAGAACCAGTTTTCATTATCTAAAACTGTTCATAAAAGACAGCATTTTAGTTCAGTTGAGCAGTATGGATATTTGAAGATGAAATGTTTTCGTACCATTCATGTCAAAATTTTATGAACTTTATTGGGCACTACATTTCCTTGAGTCTGAGATGGACTCTTCATATTTCAACATTTATTAACACAGAACACATGTTACAATTTAATGTGTACATCCAATGTGCTTCTTTTCCTGAAATGTTGTGATGTCCTCAACACAGAAATAGTTGTGGGACATTGTATGGTTGTGTTATTTGAGGATATGTTTCAGCACTTGAGAGATGAATTTCTTAGAGCTTTTTTAAGGATCAGAATTAAAAGGTGGGAATTTTAAATAAAATTTAAATTTAAATTAAAAGGTGTGTATTTGTATAAATACACAATGGAATTAGTGTTTACCTTGGATAAGAAAAGTAAGAGTGATAAAGGGCAGCTTTCAGTTCACAGCTCCATTTCAACTCTAGGGACTATAAATGTTGAGATCTTGGGGCACTTGACCTTGTTAGTATCTACACACTGTTCTGCAGAGCATGCTGGAATTGGGTTTCCCATTTATATGGTAGACAAGCTCATGCTCTTTAGTTGGTGAATATGTTCTCTAAAACAGTCAATGAAACAATGGCTAATACAATGTGTTTTCTACATCACTGCCTTATTCTAAGAGGAATCACGGGTGACTGGGCTACATTTGTAAAAAAAATAGAACTAGACTTGGGGCGCCAGTTGAGCGTCCAACGTCGGCTCAGGTCATGATCTCACAGTATGTGAGTTCGAGCCCTGCATCACGCTCTCTGCTATCAGTACAGAGCCTGCTTCAGATCCTCTCGGTTTGCACCTCCCCTGGTCATGCTCTCTCTCAAAAATAAATAAACATTAAGACGAAATAGAACTAGAACCCCAGTCAGTTCATTCTGTTTGACCAAGTATTTAAATACCCAAGTATTTAAAGATATTCCCGAAATACCTTTAGGCAGGAAAGATAATGGATCCAGGGGAAAGATGATTGGGACAGAGAATCAAGTTTAAAGTTCATTCTAAATATATTTGAATTAGCTGAAACTATGCATCTTCAGTAGTAATAGTTAGACTCTTCTTTTCATACAGGTCATGTTTGTCTTTTGGCGAATTCAAAGGATTTTTAAAGTGTCAATTCCAGTAACACTGCAATCTGAGGTAAAAATAAGAAGTTAGAATAACTACAATAAGGCTTGGCTTTTCTTTTACATAGATGCAAACTGAACATTGTTTATCTCTCTCCACCGTGTCGAAAATCTGTGGAGTAAATCCTTATCATCTCTTCATACCCTGTTAATACTGAATTAATAAAATCCTTCTATTTTATTAATCCTGATAAACAGATAAAAGCATGAAAACCTCACAGGGACAGTTTACACAGTTGGTCAATGACAGGTAATTCTTGCCTCGGGAGGGTGATCCTCTTATAAGGGTCACAGCCTAGAGCCCATGTCACTGCTTGTGCTCTCTGTGTTTAGGTCCAGCTAATAGGATGCCCACAGAGAACTTTCAGACTCATCAGACAGAGGCAAGGAGCATGTTTTTCCCTGTGGGATGCGTCGTGTTCTCTTGTATTTAATGAAAGTTGTGGGTTCACTTCCCCTTGGAAGAAAGAGGTTGTTTGGGGTTATTGTTCTCTCATGTTATTGTTCTCTCTTTTTCGTATTTCTGCTTGAAGATCCAGTACATTTTCTGCTACTGGCTTTATTCGGGTGTCTTGCCTACAGTTGCTGAGGAAAAGGTGTGGGCATCTCTAGTCATGGCCTCAACATCAAAATGCTCCATACACATGCCCTCCATCCTTTAGTTTCTGCCACTTGATTGATAGGTAACTGTACTTGTTCTTTTTCCAACCCCCAGCTACAAATGGGATTGCTGGTATGTAAGAATTTGTCAAGTTTTAACCCACATGGGGACTTTCCGACCCTCACGATTACATTACCAGATGCCTTTGCTCATCTTTTGAATATATTACGTGCAGTGCAACCGTTTTCCCCAAACCAAACCAGACCTGACTAAATCCTTTACTGTGAACCCCAAAATTGACAAAGAGGAAGGGAGGATTTGATCTGAATCAAAATGACTACTTTTGAGGAGTAAGATAGGGAAGGAACCAAATGTCAGATGCTCAAAAGTTGACCCCTTGGTCAGTGGATCAACAAATGGAAAATATCGATCATAGAACAGTGACCAAAGGCAGAAAAATAAAGATTTTACTTGTCCACTTTTGGCATAGCATTTGCAGGTCCTGGCCAATGTCTTACCCCTCTCTGATCCTGGAGCTTCTATCTTTAAACTGGAAGGTAATTGCCGGCAGCTAGAGCTGACAGGCATACCGCATGATGAGTGAGGTCATGTTCATAAAGCCCTCAGAAAGAAAAGCAATGTGAAGCAGCAGGGCTATTACCGTTCCAAGATTATTTTATAAAAGCGAAACTTAAGTTCAGAGTGATGATTAATAAGCTATTAGAGCCTAGTTATTGATTCCTCTATCTTTAGAGTAGCTAATGCAGTGCAGACCACAGACTCAAAGCTTTCCTTCTTCCTGTGTGCCTGTGCTTTGTGATGGCACTTGCCTTGGGAAAATGCAAATTATTGAACATGTGCAGTGGGACATCTTTATCAGGCAGGTGCTAGGAGAGAGGAAAAACACCTAAACTGATTGTGTGTTGTATTAATTTTTGCTGATAACGAAGATTAATGTGAATACATGGGAAATCACATCATGAAGAATAGAATGAAATAAGTAAAGCATCAGTGCAAATTTCCTTACTCTGAAGCATCTTGTGTTGGCATTCTATGTGCATTTTACATATACATGTTAAATATGCTGTTTTGCAACTTGTTCTTTGTTCCTTTCCTATCCTAGTCCCCATTAATAACCTTATCATTGATGGTTTCTCCTGTCAGTTAATATGAATACCAATATTGCTTTTATCAGCAAGTATTTCATGGGTGGTAAATACTATTTATTGGCTAAGCCATTTAAACGATTTCCTGTTGATGGACACTGAGGTGTTTATAATAATTTTTGCTCTCATAAACAGTGCTCTGATAAACTTCATGTATACATCTTTGAGAATTGGGCCAATTTTCTCTCTGTGTTAGATCCCTGGGAGCGGAGTTGTTGAATCAGAAGATTTGGAGATCTTGTATCTTTAATCATATTGCCCATCTACCCACCGGAAGGGTCATAGCAGATTCCTTTCTGCCTATGCTGTAATAGAGCTTCTGCTCCTCCCCAACCTTGCCCACACTGGGTATTGTCGATGTTTTTGATCTTCACCAAACTGATAGGGGAATGGAATGTCTAACAACTTTTCCATTACATTCTAGCTGTGCCTATCAGACTATAAATGAATGCAGTTTTTATGCACTGGAGACCTGGTTTAACTCATAGCACACTGTTTGAGTCTGAGTAATAACCAACCATGATATGATGAGACTTTCCTGTAGTTTTGAAAAAGAAGCCAAACTTTCACCTGGCTTCAATTATTCTCTCATTTACACTTCCAATGTGCTAGACCATCTGGGAAGCCTTTTGGATGTGCCCTCAATGACCCAGTACAAGTTGTTAGCTCCCTGTCCATGAAAGAAGGGCCATGCTCAAGACGAACAAATGCTACAACTGAGATTGCCCCACTGGGTGGCCTGTGGCATTTGAGTCACTGGGAGGTATTGATCCCTTTGCCATCAGCAGTAATATTTTTACAGTTTTGACGTGCTTTAAAGGTTATTGTCTCCAGAACAGGTAATTGAAGAGACCCCACACTCCATCAGAAGCATTTCATCTTTATTACAGAGCCACAAACTAGGCAACATATTTCTCTTTTCACTGACGGATTATGCCAAGATTTACAAGGCCTGGTCTACATGAAAGCAAACACATGTTTGGGCAAAGATTCAAGTAAGTCAGAGATATAGGGTTAGCACTATCCTGATACAAAAGTCAGGACTTTCACCTCTTCTGCCTGTGCCAGAGGCCAACCCCTCAACACACACACACACACACACACACACACACACACACACACATGCCAGTATTTTTTTATTTTTCTTTTTTAAAATATTATTTTCAGATATGTGCTTTAAATCTGGTTTTCCTAAGACACCCATGATTGGTTTACTGTGGGTTACTGTTCTGGAAAGTCAATCTACCCAAAGTTTTCTGACTGGTTGTCAACTCACCAGTTTTGAACCCTGCCATCACACGTTTTCCTCACATTCCTTTCAGGTAGTAGAATAATGAGGAATAAGAAAATTCTCATCAGCCAGTAATTGGAAACCTGGTATTTGGAATTCTAGAAGAGTATGACTTCTGCCCAGTTCCTAAGCCCTCTTTCCAGATTACTATCAAGCAGCAACCCTGGTATATACAGCTGACCTTGTTAGTTGGATCTGGGCAGTATACCCATATACCAATATGCCATATGCTCTCCTCTTGGTTTCTCAAATTCTTTTCTATGACTAAGAGTGAGCACTGTCTTCTTTAGGCTGTTCCTTCAGCTTCTGTCCTTTGTTTCCCCTTCCTTTCTCCATTTGTGGCATCTACAATACATTATACTAACTTTGTAATGAAGGACCAGTGTGAGTACAACATGCTGGAAAGTCCTGGCCCTGGGTCTCAAGAGCCTGGGTCTCAAGAGTCCCAGGCCAGCCAGCTAGTAATGTATCATTACCAGCTGCCTCCTCCAGTCTTTAGCTCAATACACTTCACTATGGCTTCCCAAAGTATCCTCATACTAAACGTTAATTAAAGGTATTCTTTTTCAGGTTCAATTAGAGCAAAAGCACCGATTGTCAGTTTTGTGGTGAGGGATCCGGAAAATCTGGTAAACAAAGAACAAGATGAGATCTTCTAACTTTGGTGCAAAGATCATGTTACAGTGAGTCAGGAGACTTGGTTGAAGTCCCAGATCTGCCTCTATTTTTTAGAATCTTAAGCGATTCAATTAACGTATTTGAACATTAGTTTCCTCATCTATAAGATATAGTGAAGGTACGCGAGATAATGATTGTTCCTGGATAATATTTGGCACATTGTAGATGTTCTTTAAAAGGTGGCCATCGTTCTGATTTAAGCCCTCTATGGCTTTATGTTTCTATGATTTTCTATATATCAGAAACATTTCTCTAGCTCATCTTAGTTAGACAGGTGCTACTGAATGTGAAAGACAGAAATGGGATGATACGATCTGAGCTGAGAAAAGAGTAAAAGAAAACACCCAAAAGCATCTTCTTAGGGGTAGCATTTGCCAATATTCATAGAACAAGTGCCTTGGAGAGGGAGAGGTTGGAATATCCATGTTCATAGATTCCTGCTTAATAAGTAGTAATTATGTCTCCATATTGGTTTTTCCCCAGTTTTACTGAACCGGAATTGACTATATAAGTTCAGAGTGCACAGCACAATGTCTTGACCTACATATAATAGCAAAATGATTACCACAATAAGTTTAATCACATCCATAATCTCATGTAGATACGAGAAAGAAGGAAAGAAAATGTTTTCCCCCCTTGTGATGACAACTTTTAGGCTCTTTCAAATATACCATATTGCATTTTTATGTTTCTTAAATAAGCCTATGGCCTTCTTAAGGAAGGCCATCAGGGAGTGTGATTTCACCAGGATAAGAATCTGATTTACAAATTGTTACTATGACTAAGGGTGTCTGTTTGTTTTGGATCAGGAGTCGACAAACTACAGGTCACCAGCCAAACCACGCCTCTCAATCTGTTTTTGTAAATAAAGTTTTATTGGAACATACCCAGTTATTACATCTCTGGCTGCTTTCATGCTACATTGGCAGAGCTGTTTAATTGCAACAGAGACCATATTGCCCACAAAGCTGAAAATATGTACTGTCTGACTTTTTACAGAAAAAATTTGTCAACCCTTAAGTTAGATTACAGTGGCATTGGTGCCGATTAAATAGGTAGTGGCTGGTATCAGCACATAAAGTTTAAACCACTTGAGGGCGCATAACAGAAAGACTGACAGCTTAAGAAAAAAGTATGTGTGAGTTTATTTACTTGGAATAGTAAGGAGAATGACCCTGGCACCATCATTCTTGTTGGTAGAATCCCTTTCTCAAGAAATGGTTTCTCTGGCCAGGTTACAGTGGGTAAAGCCTAAGGAAAATCATCCCACCCTGGGTCTAAGGAAACAGCATTATAACTCTATACAGTGGCTATGGAGAAACATAAAATAAAGGTGTCTTCTGCAAGTATTATGGTAGGTGAGAAAAATGTAATAAGTAAGAGCAAGAAGAATTTATTCCATATTGAGAGGATCTGTTTTGGAGCCCAGACCAAACGGACCATGCAGCAAGAAATACAAGGTCAATTTTGGTGATTTTATTTAGGGAGAAATATCAACTGTGCAGATATCCGGAGCAGAAATAAAAGAGAATGTTCACCAGTCACCGTAGGTTGCAGCCAACTACCTGCATGGATTTTTAAAATGTTGTATTGGTGATGAATGTGTTGATGATTATGTGCACACTGTAAAAAAAAAAAAAACAAAAAAACCCAAATCCATTGTTATCAGAACTGGAGAAAAAAATAGTTCAGATGTTTGAAACTCTACTGACGCAAAATATTGTGTAATTCATAAACAATCCTTTGTGAGTGTTTGAGTTCATAGTATGCCCAGAATATAGGACTCACTAGCTACCCTCATGCACGAAACAATTGCTCTTTGGTGTATTTGTTTGTCTGTCAAGTGGTAAACATTCCCCTGGAGGATACTGAAGCTTGTGAAAAGGATGAATTGATGGATATGTACATGGAAAATGTAGTCACAGGGCCCTTCTCTCACTGATCACCATCCCGCCCCCAACTCCATACCCCACGCATGCACCCTGCCATCCTGCACTGTGACACTGGCCATGCTGTCTCGGCAACACACAAAGCCTATGCCCAGGATAAGCTTCTCTTTCAAGCGCCTATCTGGCTTTCAGCATGTGCTTTGAAGAGATAGTGACATTGCTATGCTCTGACATACACCATAATGTCAGCACAGCAGAAGCAAGTGGAAGATTCTACTTTCCCGATAAAGATCAGTTGCTGTTTCCTGTCTTGAAGACGAAAGCTGAGCAAATGCAAAGGTCATCTGTGTTTATATTAACAATGCAGGAGTTATACTATGTTTTCGCAACAACATCAGATCATTATTTATCCACTTGTCCTTTTTTTTTATAATTCCTTTGAACTGCCTACATTTGCTTATCATGATATTTCTAAATCTGTAAACAGCCCAAGTGTGGCTGTTCTATTTCTCTAAATAGAGTCTTAGGTCATTTTATTATCCAACATTATAAGTCATCAAAATGCATCCATCTGTTGTCTTTCCACATCTGGTGTAATTTTAACTCTTTAAGCCTAAAGAAAAACTAGAAAAACCATTGTGACGTTAGTGTGTTACTTTTTCCTACCACGCTGTTTTCTGATACATCGTTTTCCCTGGAAAACCACAAGGAAATAATTAAATCTATCTATTTCTTTGGAAATGGCATTAAATGCAAAGTCTTCTCCCCCTTCACTTAGTGATCTTTCTGGTTTTCTGGTGCCCTGATTATTTTCCCTGGGATCACAGCCACTCAGAGCCTTTTCTCACCAACTCAAAAAAATCTTTAGAGATGTGAAGTCATAGAGCCTCTGAGGCTGCCTTCCAGTGGTCCACGGGCAGATCTCCGTAGCAATGGAGCTGTAAGCAAGGCAAAAAGCCAAAGCCTGTTTAGCACCACCAACCTTGTCAATTTGCCAATCATTCTTTCAGATTTTATTGCATGCATGATTAGATTTTCTTGCATGTGCATTTTGGGGGTAACAGCATTTTGGTTGACCTGTTTTCAATCCGTTTGACTACCTTCAGTTTGGTAGCTCCTTCAGCAATAAAGAAAAAAGTTGAGCAATTCAGCTTTAAATCACATGATGAGGCAAATCACAGTTTATCAACTGGTTATAGGATAGTTCTAACGTGTGAGATAAGATGAGCTCTCTTTCCGTTATCTGTTGGGGAAAGAAGATGCTCAACATCCAGGAAATTGACAAATGTTTAATTACTTAGGTTGGGTAGCTTATAAATACAATGTGAACAGGGATAGTTTCCACCACACAATTATTTTCTTCCAAGTTGTTATCTGTTTCAGCTGGGATAGGCTAGATTGTTCCGTGGCAACAAAATTACCCCCAAAGTCTTGGCAGTTTACAACAACCAAGATTCATTTTTCAATACACTATCTGCTCAATGAGTATTAGCAAGTGGTTCTGCTCCATGTCAATACCTATATGCGACCCACAGTGATGGAGGAGTCTCTTTTGATATTGGTGTCTGTTATGGCAAAGGCAAAGACAAAAGTAGACCTTGGTCATAGAACAAACTATGGCTTAAGTTTCTGTCTGGATATAATACAAGTCACTTCCCTTCCCATGTCCATTTCAGTGGCAGAACAAGTCAATCCAAATCTGACTCCAGTGCCTTTGGGAAAATACAGTTCCAACCCCGGGAAGGGAAGCAAGGTCTGGATGAGTGGTAATGAAATCCACCTCTCCATCCAACTCAGGTGTCATTGCTTTATTTGAGTGAGTTTTTTCTTCTTAAGATCCCCCTTTAAAACGAGCCTGGAAACAGTGTTTATAGAAATCAGCTTCACTAGTTCTAAAGAAGGGGTCTCATTGTTGGGATGTGTTGTCTGACCTTATTAGTTGATTTCAACCATAGGCTGAAAATGGATGACCCATTTTAGGACTATCACCACCCATAGAACTATAGGTTTTCCTGCTTAAGGGTTTCACACTGATGCAACAAAGGAGTACACTCTTCACCAAAAGGACCAAAGCTTTCTCCTGCTCTGTCAGCTGCTGGTTTCCTCCAGCTAGTTACTAAAACTAGGTACAAGGAGGTGAGATATCACTCCTCAGCAAGTCTGCAGCATCTGTGCTTATGACAGTACCCTGGTAATTCCTGATAATTGTATCACTCCCTGATGGAAAACCAGCTTTTATTTCAGCAACAATAAGGGTTGTGCTGGACCCCTGACCTCACCTGAAGATGTCTTTATGTTGGATCTGCCTTATATATGGGGCAGTTGGTTCAAGACTTAGAGAAATTTCTACAGATACTCTCATTCCAGGTAAGTTGTTTGTTTTTGTTTTGCTTTTGCGATAGGACCTAGTCATATTTTGTCCACTATTGGAAAGCATAGATTAGTATTCCATACGGAAACTGGTTTATTACTTCCAATGTGTTTTTGTAAATAAACACTGGCTGCATCAACACCAGGATCTAACCTTATGCAAGTCAGTATAGTAATGCTGGACCTTAGCGAACTGAGGGTGGAATGAAATGTGGTATTTTTTTTTCCAAGACAAAGTAATAAGCTGTGTGTTTTACAATATGAATAGGATTAGGGATACATAAGGATATTTATCCAGAGTTTCTCTTCTCTTTGTTTTGTAGAGTGACGGGACCCAACCGGGGAAATCGGCCAGAAGCAACAATGGCTTCAGGCTTGGCGAAATGGACTAAAACAAGAAGGTAAGTGTTTGAGATTCTGGTTTCCTAGGACCACGTCTCTGCCTCATCATACAGAGTCACGACCTCCTTTTACCACTATGGTCCCGACACTGTGAAGCCTTCGGCCCATTGGCAGTGCTTTTCCTGCCGTATGCTGATTACTAATGCCAGTAAAATACCTACGTACTTTGGCAGTAACGTATGCAGATACGTGTGTTTCTAATTACAGGGATATTGTTAGAACACGACTTGGCTTTGAGATACACAGCTAATAATCCAAGCAAAAATAATGCTTTGTTTTCTAGCAGAAAAAAATAAGAACTTCATTTTAATCATTTTTCCCCTTTCTCTCTCTTTTTGTTTGTTTGATACACATACCTGGGCACTATCATAAACTGGCAATACCAGAAGTTGTTGCAAACAGTGTGGCCCTTTCTTCTCAGACATCGGACATACCACATCTCTTACCTGCTTAACCATCCATCTACTCCTTTGCTACAGCTGCATATCCAGGATTCTGTGTGCTATCATTGTTCTTTATGGATACCATGTATATTTTTAAAGAATAAGTGTAAATTAATTAAAGTTGTTATTTTAAAATATGTATCTCTATAGTGTACGTGCATAATTTTTGCTTTTCCTCACCTTTTTCTTGCAGACCTAAAAGGTTAAATCTGAGAGCAACACATGTGTGCGAAACCTGAGTGCACTATAGGTTCAAATGGGCAAGAAAGTTGTTCAGTGAAATCACACAGTCCAGTTCTTGACTATGATATTTTAATTTGCATTTTCAAATCAGTGTGTCTCCAGCCTTAGGACAGTGCTACTATTATTGTTGGTGGATTTTGCAACCTAATCTTGACTCACTCAGTGAACCACAAAAAATCACCCAAGGCCAGATTCCCAGTCCACAGGAATTCCCTTTCAAATGATGAGAGATGTACTCTTCTTCAAGATCTTCTTAAGAATTCACGATTTCTTGAATATAGAATCATTTCTGCTTATCAGTGAAGCAGAGAATGCTGACACATTCCCTTTGCTTCATCATGTCCAGAGAAGTAAAGAAATCTAGTAACAATGATGAGCAGCAATGAGTGATATGTTCTGCTTTCTTCTTGAGCAAACCTGGCAAACGGTTTAAGAACACGTGTGCAGAATTTGGGCAAGCGGTGTGAGCTTGAGATGGGTGTGTGGAGTGTCTGCTGTGGGATCATTTCCACTCAAACTCAGGACGGATCTGTCTTCCTATAATCTAGGTCATTTTTTTTTTTTCGGTATCTGACAGCTTGCGTATGTTCATCACTGAAAATAGGGACTGTGCTTTTCATTTTGCGTAAATGATGAGTAAAAGGCAAAGCAGCTAGAGAGGCATTGACTAAAGATGACATTCCACTTATTAAATGCACCATTTGCTACTGCAGACATGCAATGTCTGCTTGTTTCTTCTGTCACGCTGCAACTTTTTTTTGGCACAGGAGAAACACTTTTCTCAAGGTTTGTTAGTTTAAACAGCAGTCAACATTCATTTATTGAGCATGACTGTACAATAGACTTCAGGGATATGAAGATAAAGAAGACACAGTCTCTGCCCTCCAGTAGCTCACAGTTTAGAGATGTCTCCGTGATAAAAATCATCATAATAATAAGTAACACTTATTGAACATCAACTGCTTCTCTTCAATTGGATTCCCTGATTTAATTGTCACATGACCTTGTGCAGTGACTGTTGTAATGTACACACAGGTAATGGATGTGGGGCTCAGAGAAATCAAATAACTTAGCCACGGTCACAGAACAAGTTATGTGGTCACAACAGAGTTGTGATGTCAGGCTAGATCTCTCTGATTCTGGAGTGTCTGTTCTTGTTGCTTCTATTTTAGATCAAGCTAACTATGCAATACAAAAAGTCACTCAGGAAACGTGACTGCATGATGATTATGGGAGGTGGTACATGTTCTAATCAGCAAATAGACATCTGAGCCCTGGGGTAAAGCTCCAAACTTTCACTTGGGTTCTGTCCCATTCCACTCTTGCCAACAAACAAGAATCCACCCTCCCCTCACTTAACCCACCACTCAATAGTTTATATATCCCTTTATATATAGTTGCATTGTTGCCAACTTGTTGGTACCTTCGTTTACATTTACCAAACCCGTCACCGCCATTACGAGTCCTCAAGAGACAAGATCGCATGGGACAGTTACTGAGTTCCTCAGAAATACTGTTTCTAAGGTCAGAGCCCACCTTAGAAAGGGCATCTCTGTGAACCCAGTTTATGCTTATTTTGTATATTCTTAGCCTGTCTATCAATATCTCAGATTGTTTCTATTTCATCGTTGCTTTTATGAAAGAAAGAGAGAAAAAGAGAAAGAAAGAGAGAAGGAGAGAAAGGAAAGAAAGAAAAGAGAGAGAGAGAGAGAGAGAGAGAGAGAGAGAGAGAGAAAGAAAGAAAGAAAGAAAGAAAGAAAGAAAGAAAGAAAGAAAGAAAGAAAGAAAGAAAATAAGAAAGAAAGAAAATAAGAAAGAAAGAAAGAAGAAACTTGACTAGGTGACTTCCTATCCATCTTTGCTCTGGTTATCACCATAGGCCAAAATGTCAGTAGGGATAAGGTTTACCTTATGGATTGTTAAACACACTAAGAAATGTCACAATTAACTAGAATGTGTCTCTTCGCAAATGGTAGATGTTAGTATTTATTGGCATAATATATTGCCCTTCCCAGGAACATGTGTGTTTTAAAAGAAGCTTAGTAATCAAATCCAGGTTAAAGAAGTGAATTTCTTATTGTGGAATTGTCCTCAAAGGGAGATCTACTTTGGCAAGATGTGTGTGGGGAAGGTGGGTTCCTTGAGATATACCTGGTAGAACTCTCACCATTGGAGAGCTCTGGGCCTATCTTGACTAGACAGTGATAGACAATTTGAGGATGAAAAGACAGACATAGCAATAGATAACATATTGAGAGCTAATTATGTACTAAACAGGTTGTAAGATCATTTTTTAAATGTTTGTTTATTTTTGAGAGAGAAAGAGTGCAAGCGGGGGAGGGGCAGAGAGAGAGGGAGACAGAATTGGAAGCAGACTTCAGGCTCTGAGCTGTCAGCACAGAGCCCGAAACAGGGTTCGAACCCACAAGCTGTGAGATCATAGCCTGAGCCGAAGTCAGACGCTGAACCGACTGAGCCACCCACGTGTCCCTGAGATCATTTTAAATCAGTAATTCATTTAATCCTCTCAACAACCCTAAAAGTTAGGTATCATTATCCTTATTTTACAAATAAGGAAACAGAGCCTAAGAGAGATTATCTATTTTGCTCAAGCTTACATAGTCAAAAGGCAGATGAAGGATTTGGATCAAATTTTTCTTGATGCGAGAATCCATGTGTTTTCCACTACATCACACGCTATTTAATACCACAGTGAAGTTGTGCTGTCTGTCCTACCCTGGTGGGTCCGGAATATTCTTGGCAAATCACATTTAGGGGGAAGAGGTGCTCTAAGTGGTGGTCAGTCACACAATGATTAAGTTTAATTTATCCACTTGGGCCAAAGGGAAGTGGTAAGAGTGGAATGACTGTATTTGGGGGAAAATATTTGTTATCTTTGTAGTCATGGTCTACAACATCGCCTGTACTCCTGAGAGGACAACAGGAAGTGAGGCTAGAGAGGGTGTTTGAGGGCATGGTTTGTGTGTCCACGCTCAGAACAGTATCAACCCAGACAGCCATCTGCTGGGGAATGGAAGACATTCCAGGAAGGTATGAAAGGAACAAGGAAAGAGACATCAGGGAAATGTCAGAATGAAAGAGAAATGCAAGTCTTTAAAGGAAGTTCCAACTCACTCCTTGCCCCCTACAATTAGGAAAGAGGTGGTGATAAGGGCCCAGAAGGGTAAGAGAGAGATTATAGATTTAGGCAATGCTTACCAGGCTCATGGTGGAAAAGTGAGATATGCCCAGTAGCAGAGCTGTGGAAACTATTAGAAACTGAGCTAATTGTAGACGTCTTAGTGTGCCTCAGGAAATGGGAAGGCATTTGCCCCTTTGGGGCTTGTATTTTTTCCAGTTTTCCTTGTTCAGGGAAGAATTCATTCTTTGAGCCATGTAACCTCCTGCTAGGATTTCTCAACTCTGCAAAAAAGAATAATTATAGATGAATAATGGACCAAAATAGAAAATGTTAAGTGTGTGTAGCAGATAAGTGGAAAATGTTCTGTCTTGTAAACTGTATTGTTTCGGTTCCTGGCAACAAAAAGGAACAAATCTCACCTATGCCGTTCTTGATGGATGTTAGAATTCACCTCTCTTTCCGACTGGTGTAAAGTTTCAGTCTTAGTGGGAGTAGGACCCTGAAGGGCCCTAACCTTGGTCAAGAGCGAGAAAAATGTTTTACGGTACAGGTCCCTTTTCTTCCTTGACTGAGGGACTTGTAGCCTTTCACACACATGATAGCTGAGCAGTTCTCAGAACTTTTCTCATTAGTAAAACTTTAATTTAATTGAGAACTTTCAGTGGGTCAGGCCCTGAGCTGGATATTTTCCACCTGTTATTCATTCAACAAAATGCTTGTGAGTGGCCACCCTCTGTCAGGCATTACAGCTGCAGTGCGAAAAGTTCTCAGTTCTAACAAAACCTCTGAAAAATAAGTAAGGTGATGCCTACCCATTTTACAGATGCAAACAGCGCCAGAGTCAGAGAAGTTAAGTAACGCCCACAAAGTCATGCAATTCATGTGTGACAGACGGAAATCAGAATGCTTAGAGTCCCCTAACTTACTGAACTCTTAAGTGCCCCCAGGAGACCAACTTAGGCCCATTCCTAGGACCCCAGCCCTTGAATTGTTACTTCATTCTGTTCCTTGTTCACCACTGAAGCTTAGTCCAGAGTGTCAGTTCCTGATACCCTGTGCCTTCCAGAGTGACACGGACCTAATTTGACAAAATAACTTACAGGTATAAGGCTAGGGGAGATTGCCAGGAATCTCCAGCTCTTCCCAGGTGCATGTGAACAGTGGCCTTCTGGAGACACTATGCCTGTATTTTTGTCTGATAGTTAAACATCAAAATGAAGAAAGATGGCAGATAGACAAGGTGGGAGGCAGATATTTCAATAAATGCCTCTTTTTTTTTTTTTTTTTACATTTATTCGTTTTTTGAGAGACAGAGAGAGAGCACAAGTAGGGGAGGGGCAGCGAGAGGGGGAGACACAGAATCCGAAGCAGGCTCCAGGCTCCGAGCCATCAGCACAGAGCCTGATGCTGGGCTTGAACTCATGAAACGCGACATCATGACCTGAGCTGAAGTCGGATGCTTAACCAGCAGGTGCTCCAATCAGGCGCTCCAATAAATGCTTCTTTTCTTAAAATTTTTTTAACATTTATTTATTTTTGAGACAGAGAGAGACAGAGCATGAACGGGGGAGGGACAGAGAGAGAGGGAGACACAGAATCGGAAGCAGGCTCCAGGCTCTGAGCCATCAGCCCAGAGCCTGACGCAGGGCTCGAACTCACGAACCGTGAGACCGTGAGCCGAAGTCAGACGCTTAACCGACTGAGCCACCCAGGCGCCCCAATAAATGCCTCTTGAATCAGATGCTTTCTAGATTCACTTAGGGCCCCACTTCTGAGAGCTGTCACCATGGCAACCCAAGAATCTCATTGGTTGGGTGGACAAAGGTATCCATGAATTACAAAAGTGTTCTGAGGGGATTTCTCCCCAATAACCAGAGACACTTGTATTAAAAGCAGCCTTTAGCTGGGATGCCTGGGTGGCTCAGTTGCTTAAGCATTGGACCTCAGCTCAGGTCATGATCTTGTGGTTCCTGAGTTCAAGCCCTGTGGTAGGCTCTGTGCTGACAGCTCAGAGCCTAGAGCCTGATTCAGATCCTCTGTCTCCCTCTCTCTCTCTCCCCTCTCCCCTGCTCATGCTCTGTCTCTCTCTCTCTCTCAAAAATAAACATTGAAAAAAATTTTTAAAGAAATAAAATAAAAGCAAACTTTAGCCAAACTGAAGGAAAATAAAGTTCACAAATGCTGTATTAGCTCAGGTTGATGAGTTGGTGGGTTTCTGTGAAATCATTGCTGGGTAAGCCCCAGTTTGCTGGCCAGAACAATTCTCTGTTACCTGAGTCAGAGAAGATCATTTTGCATAATCCAGACCCTTCATGTAGGAGTCTCCTGCTGTTGCACTGTGAGCTGTTATATTCATAGTCATGCTGTTAGCTTGGTGGTTAATTCTGTAAACGTGTCTGGTTAATAGTCTACAAACTTTAGCAGTTTACATTTGCCGTGTAAATAAAAAAGCCTCTTTCCTCAGCAAAAACACCGTCAGGCAATATGTTTTTAAATAAAAATATAAAATACAATCCAATGACTTCAAAATTCTAAAGAATGAGAAGTCAAGAGAACTTACAATCGTTTCTTTTTTAATGATTCTGGATGCACTTGGGGACATTTCAGTACATGCTAGTAATGTCCAGCTGTCATTTATTTTCATACAGTCGTACTGCTACTTCTAAAGGAAAATATTTTTTATTAATAAAATGTTTTCATTACCCAAAATGAAGATTCCTTTTATAATGTTTATTTATCTATCATTTCCCCACCCTTTGAATTCTGGAATAAGTCCTTGCTTTATACAATCACTAAGTGTGTATACTTTCATTTTATTCCTTAATCTTCATTTCTGAAGTTTTCAACAAATAATTTGCTTTGAAAAAAAAAAATTAGAAGCCTAAGCGTAAAGTTACATTTTACTGGATTTACATCTAAATTTTTATTTGGTAATTTCCTTCCAGGAACTTAAACAAGTGACCTTTTGTTTTGTCTAAACAATGATTTGTAAAGGCACTTTTGATTCAGATGGACCCTTCCCTACTTCATCTTCCATTGCTAAAGTAAGCATCAAGTTTGGTCACTGAGACGATATTCTGTCTTTGGCAGAGTTGTGCCAAGGTGTTTTTATTTATTTATTTATTTTTTATGTAAAGCTGTCATCGATTAGGCTGTCATCATTTAATCAAGATGAAGCCATACATACTGGAACTGTGTGAATGTTCATAGATCATTATATAAGTATATTGTATAAATATTGTATAAGTATTATTATATAAGTATGTAATATAAGTATATTATATTTCTTTTCTTTGACTTGAGATTCCAGTGACATAAAGGCGCCTATAGTGTTTAAAAGTACCGGAAAACATTGTGTAGGAGTGTCGATGACATAGCACACAAGCTGGGCCTCACACGCCCAAATATTGTGCACGCGCGCGCACACACACACACACACACACACGCTCAAAAAATTCTTTCTGGTGTCTTTTGTCATGCTCAGCACCAACATCTTTGTCACAAATCACCAGGCAGGTAGCAGAGATGCCCGGGCTATGTGCAGGGCTGTGCGCCTACTCAGCATAATAGTGTCGGGGGATAAACGAGAGGGGGTTTGATCAGTGTGTTAACCATATCAGAGCATCTTGGACTTCTTCAACATGCTCAAACTTGGAATTTATCCAAGTTGAGACTACAGGTCTTTTCCGGAACTCCCCCATATTGTTTTTGTTTGTTTCTTTGTTTTTAACCTGGCTAACACCTATTCATTGATCGTGACCTAGCTTATCTTGAAAAGCCTTCCATTTCCCTAGCCTACGCCAACTCTCAGTCTGAACTCAGCAGCACTCCTGTGGGCTCCATTTAGTGATTTCTTTTGTCACTGAACTTAATACTTTTTTTTTTTTTTACTGCATTTATTACTTTGTATTGTAAAAGTCTATTACTAGGAAAGTAGTCCTTTACATGTAGACTTCCTTGACAGGACGAGGTCATATGTGTCTTCAACCTACCTGTTCCTGGCACAGAGCCTGGCTATATAATAAATTCCAAAGAAATCTTTGTTGAGGGGCGCCTGGGTGGCGCAGTCGGTTAAGCGTCCGACTTCAGTCAGGTCACGATCTTGCGGTCCGTGAGTTCGAGCCCCGCGTCAGGCTCTGGGCTGATGGCTCAGAGCCTGGAGCCTGTTTCCGATTCTGTGTCTCCCTCTTTCTCTGCCCCTCCCCCGTTCATGCTCTGTCTCTCTCTGTCCCAAATAAATAAATAAACGTTGAAAAAAAATTTTTTTTAAAAAAAGAAATCTTTGTTGAATGGGCAGATAAACTTTTGAGAATCTCGCCGTCTTTATATGTACCAGAACTCTCCATTTCACATGGTTGCTTTTCACAAAGACATATATTAGGGAGAGAAGAAGCAAGATCATTAGCTCGCAGAACACTGTACTATGGCATTGTGAACATGAAGGTTTGATTTTGGAGTTCTTATCAACAAAAATTGTTTTTGAAACTAAAATTCAAATTTTTAACTCTTCACGTTCTCCATTTTAACATCATTACTTCTTCCTACTCTTGGTTTAGTTTTGAGTACTATGTTTTCAATAGTAAACATCTGATTGAAATACATTTCTATAGGGGAGCCTGGGTAGCACAGCCCATTGAGCATCTGATCCTCGATTTTGGTTCAGGTCATGATCCCAGGATGGTAGAATCAAGTAGAGCCTGCTTGGAATTCTTTTTCTCTCTCCCTCTGCCCCTCTCCACCCTCCCCCATCTCTAAAATTAAAAAAATATCAAGAAAGAAATACATTTCCTTAGGTATCTTTGTTACACCTCATTAGCAACATTTTCCAAATACACAAACTTCTCTCAGGAAATAAGCTAACTTATTAGCTAACTCTGATAGCTAACTCTTTTAGATATTAGGTTGTTTGTGCAAACTGTAACCTAATATATTTTTAAATAGTGTCTTTCTTTAAAATCACATATTGGGGCACCTGCGTGGCTCAGTAGGTTAAGCACTGGACTTGGGCTCAGGTCATGATCTCACAGTAGGTGGTTTTGAGCCCCACACCAGGCTCTGTGCTGACAGCTCAGAACCTGGAGCCTGCTTCAGATTCTGTGTCTCCCTCTCTCTCTGCCCCTCCCCGCTTCACATTCTCTCTCTCTCTCTCTCTCTCTCTCTCTCTCTCTCTCTCTCTCTCAAAAATAAATAAACATTTAATAAAATTTTAAATAAAAAAATAAAATCACATATTAAATTAAACCTTGTATTTTGAGATAACTGTGTTCACATGCAGTTATAATAATATCGAGAGATCCTGTGTACTTTTTACCCAGTTTCCCTCAAAGATACAGAACATTTCAGTCCCTAGAAGAATCTCTTATGTTGCCCTTTTATAGCCACATCTGTCCTCTCCCCATGCCACCCCCACCTTAAACCCTAGCAACCATTAATATTTTGTCATTTCAAAATAGGGGCGCCTGGGTGGCGCAGTCGGTTAAGCGTCCGACTTCAGCCAGGTCACGATCTCGCGGTCCGTGAGTTCGAGCCCCGCGTCAGGCTCTGGGCTGATGGCTCGGAGCCTGGAGCCTGTTTCCGATTCTGTGTCTCCCTCTCTCTCTGCCCCTCCCCCGTTCATGCTCTGTCTCTCTCTGTCCCAAAAATAAATAAACGTTGAAAAAAAAATTTAAAAAAAAAAAAATAGTGCATAAATGGAGTCATACAGTCTGTAATTTGGGGGGTATTGGCTCTTTCCATTCAGCATAATTCTTTGGAGAGTCTGGGAACAATTCTCTGGACATTTATCCAGGTTATTGTGTATATCAGTAGTTTGCTCCTTTTTCCTGCTACATGGTATTTCATGGGTTGGCTGTTGAATCATTTACCCATTGAAGAACATCTGAGTTGTTTCCAGTTTGAGGCTATTACAAATCAGGTTGCTATGAATATTCATGTACAGGTTTCTGTGTGAACATACATTTTCAGTTGTCTGGGATAAATGCCCAGGAGTGTAATCGCTGGGTTATATGGTAGTTTCATGTTTAGGTCCTTTTTGTAGAAACGGCCAAAATCTTGTCCAACACGCTTGTGCCATTTCACATTTCCATGAGCAGTGTGAGAACGATCCGGTTTTTCCGCATCCTCACCAGAATTTGGTGGCATCACTTTTATTATTTTTGTCATTATGGTAGGTGTTTAGCGATACCTCATTTTGGATTTAATTTGCATGTCCTTGATGGCTGCTAAGGTTGAACACCTTTTCATGTGCTTTTTTGCCATCTATATATCCTCTTTCGCGACGTGTCATAGTACTTTTCGCCTATGTGGTAATTGGATTGTTTTTTGACTGCTAAGTTTTGAGAGTTCTTTATATGTTCTTGAGAGAAGTCCTCCTTCAGTTACGTGGTTTGTAAATATTTCTCTTCCAGCATGTAACTTATCTCTTCATTGTCTTTATTGAGTCTTACACGGGCAAATGTTGTTAATCTTCATGACAATAACTTTTTATACCTATTTTGCAGCCAGATACTTAGTTTCTCCTGATTAAAAAAACTTGTCTGAGATAACGTGAAATCATTTTTGCATATTCATAGCTCTATCTCCACTAATGTCATGCAAATGTAACCTTCACAATAATACTGAAAACAGAATCCTAAATTATAAATTGGCTGTTTTCCTTGCTCAACTATTTTGTTATAAATACACTTCCAATAACATTTGCTGAGCACCTACCTGTGTTGAGTAATAAGGTTACAAAATTCATAATTTGCCTAAAGCAAATAAACCACAATTACCTTATACTGGATTTACATCTGAATTTTTCTTTGGTAATTTCCTTCCAGGAAGCTCAGGATAGTCTTATTTTCTATTATCTCTATTTCCTTATGATGAAAAAGAGAAATAAAGGCTTAACTTTGCTTTTAACTATGAAACTTGAAGAAATACAGTGAAACAGCTTCTATGTCCTTCCGCCAGACACAGTAAGAATATTCTCACAAGCAGACTTTGACTTCTCAAACCCTTTTGGCAAACCATGCTATTTCTTAGGACATAGAAGCTTGCTTTCAAAACACATTGGAATGTGTTTTTTTTTTTAATTTATAATAATTTAATTAGCAAACATTTCAACTTAATAAAAAGTCCTGCTAACCCAGGAGCATTGTATAGAACTGCCTATAATATTAAAATTTAACGGCTACTGTACTGTGCTGTGTTTATAAATATGTGAAAAGTAGTTGTACATGTAGCAATAATTAAGATTAACCAGTGAAAAGAAAAGAGTTAGGGTTAGGAACGGTTATTTCTAGGTTTTCAATTTCACTAATTTCTGATTACTTTTAAAGGAATCATTGTTCTTGGTCATTATGATCTCTAGCATAGAGGGCATTTTTTAACTTGTGAAGATACAAGTGAGTTTGATTTGACTGAGTGTGGCAGAGAGAATTGATTGATGACTAAGGCTGCCGCGAGGTAACATGTGTCATCATAGTGGTTTCCATGGTGATGAACTATGACGTCACCAACTCCTTGGAACTGTGACTTAAAGAACCATTTAGACAGAGGATGAAAAGTAGTAAGTAGTTCACTGGGATGCATGCCATCTTTGCTTTATATGACATTATTAATTAAAATGAAGGGCTGGGTATTTCTCTCAGTGAGATTATATAAAGATGTTACATGTCTTCGGACTTGCCTGAACATGGGTATGCTGGTTTTAAAGTGAGGCTTTTCCAGCACGCAAAAATTCACAAACAGAACTTGACTTGGAATTGTGTATTCGTAAGAAAAGACCTTTTCTTCTCACATTTAGAAAAGGCTCCTCACGAATCATAGGTAAATTCAGACAAATTTTCATCAGTCTACTTACCCTTTTATTATTTCATGGTCTTCTTTTTCATTTGGAAATATTGGCACTGAGGACATGGAGGGAAAAGGTCTTGGGGCTCGCATGCTCAGAGAGTAAGGAAATAGTTTAGATTTAAAATTAGGCACTTCTCCTGATACTTTTGGTGGGTACACGCTCTAGGCTAGGTTTCTATGACACCACCAGATGCAAATGAATTGGCAGTCACCGAGCCTGCTTGCTGTTTGTACCATCTCCGTGGTAGCAAACATCCGGGCTGCTGGAAGCATGTATTTGGCTCTAGGAGTCACTTTAGTGCATCCACCTGGGGATTTGCAAACCTTCCTCTGACTTTTTGATGGCAGTATCTTGACAATTCCTCTGATTTCAAGAGTGCTCAAGGATTACAGAAAGCAGCTTTCACTTTAGAGTTCTGAGAGAGAACATCCAAAAAGTCAACCTGGCTGTTCAACCAGAAATTGGAAATCTAATGCTAACAGTTGGTGCCAAGACGTAGCATAACAGAAAAGGCATCAAAGAACTTGAGTTATAGCCTACATTTCACCAGTTTATGACCTTCAACTCTGATACTTGATTTTCTCGTAAAAAGTGAGATATAAAAAAACTGTATCACAGAATTGTTGTGAGAATTCAAAATAAAACACATTTAAAGCTCTTAGTTCAGTATGTGGTATAGGTTAGTGCTTAGTAAATGATCGTTCTTTTTTCCTTCACAACAGATATGCAAAAGGTCTGATTCCATTAATGTTTCACACAAGTAAGAATTAATTCCTTTGCCATCCCCAAAGCTTACGGAAGGCAAGTTATCCATGTCTCCATCTCACTGTCACTCACAGAACATACAGTTGTTACTTAGCTCAGGGAAACATGGAGCTACAAAGTGAGGTCAAGATCTGCTTCTCACCAAACGCTGACCCTCCCTTGCAGGATTCACAGATTGTCTTCCTTAGGCAGGTCTACCTGGGCCTCAACTCAAAAGAATTGCGTTCATTATGAGCTGGAGGAAGTCAGATCCATTTTCTGCTGCATTGGCCCTCTGGCTCTTTGGCACTTTCCACGTCCTCCTCATTTGGAAAGAGCTTCATCATTTTCTGTCTTACAAAGCAATCCTATTGTTCCTTAGTTCCACTGCAGGGTATAGGTGAAACCTCTCACTCAGGGCTGCAGAACAATGGAAGTCCCTTGAAGGAAAGCTCTGAAAGCAAAACCCAAGTTGCCTCTGAGATATTCCAAAATCCAATTGTTCTACCGTTCTAAAAAATGTTTGGGAAAATTTCAAAATCGTCTTTGACAGTATATCATAAAGCCTGTGATTGGGCCAAAAGGCCTATTTTCACTGTGTACCAAAAATATTGTACATTGACAAAGAAAAAAAAATAAATTAGAAATAGATTTATTGAGGACATGCCATTAAAAACAGGCTCTATTGAATCAACTCACTTTTCAGAGGGACTGCCAAGCTAAACTTGAAGTAGTCTAATGGAGGCAGGTGGTAGATTCCAAACTTGGAAAAAAATGAGCCTTTATATTCCATTAAGTATTGTAACTATTTGATGGAGAAGTGTTGAAAACACTAAATGTGAGTATCTCAGAAAGCAGGAAAGAATAAGTCTGTCCTTTTGCTAAATGGCCAAGGTTTTCCCTTTGTCTTTCACCTCTTTATAAATCCATGGTTTAACTTTTACCAGACCATTCAGGTATCTATGTGTTATCCTAGTAAGTAGTAAAGTTAATAATGTACTTCCTCTAGGGACTATGGACAAAGGACTAGAAGCAGAAATAAAAGAGTAGCAGGATATAGGGATATGTGGATAGGTATATGTGAAAACATATGACAAGGTGGACCTGGTTGAAGAATAGACTTTGGGAACTTAAATAAGGAGGAAAGTGGTGGGGGGCGGGGGCAGTGGCAGCAAATGCAGAGAAAAAACAATGGTGACAAAAGTCTGGCTAACAAATGGAGGGATATATATTCCAAAGTTTCCTATTCCATACCACAATTTCTCTAAATACAAATTCCTGGTAAGGGTTCTAGATTGCTTTGTGGGCTAATGTACATTCTCCTCCACAGGTACTAGCTTTCTGTATGTTATTTACCAAACTTTCCTAGACAGCAGTATGATTATTTATTATTTGCTAGAAAATCATGTGCTTCCAGAATTTCACTCAATATGAAGTTTCTTAAATTTGAAGTGAGGAAAAAAATATATGCCTCTAGAAAATATTCTAGTGACTTTTATGGGTTCCTGTCTAGGATTAATATCGATGGCATAAATACTTTGTACTATCTGGAGATGAAATGAAATCCGCAATCCAGTTTCCTTTTTTTTGATATATGAATTATTATACTTGCATGAAATTTTGAATAGATGAAACACATTTTAATCTTTTATTTTTTAAATTATTATTATTATTTTTTTATACTTTGTAAAAGAGCCAAGGCAACATCAGCCAAATCCTTAAACCAGTTGACTTGTTAATGGATTGACATGGCTCAGGCATTTTCCAAAGGGTGAACTCATACTTTGGTAATCCCATGGACTTTCACATGTCTGTACCCCAATGTCATGATGAACAATGTCATTCTTTCCTTGGAAGTCTGACAACTTTGTCAAGAGTAGAAAAGGTGCTACTGACTAGTGCAAACCTAGCAATTAGAAAGCATATCTAATAAATAAGCCCGCCTTAAAGAAGTCATTTTACACCTCTGAGCCTTGTCCACCTCACCCCTAAAGTAAAAAGTGGGACTAAATCACCTCAAGGATTCCTGGTAGCTCTAAATAAAAGTCTATGATTGATTTCTGGAGTAAAACCAAACAAAAGAAGACTAACCAGCTTCTTAGCTGCTGCCATTACAATAGTGATAATTCAAAGAGACTTTGGGGAGGGAGGTAGCCATCACTGGATGTTTCCTGAAAGGCAATAAGGCAAGTTGGACCACTCGCTGAGGACCACATAGTCATAACCAAAAGTAAGGGTGGTTGGTGGTAGACAAACCGATTGTACATATGCCCTGTCTACAAATGAATCTCTCCTAAGAGTCTTCATTTCCGGTACATTTCTTCATTTCTCAAGATTATTGAACCACCTGATTTGCCTTTTTCTACAACCTCACTCTGCTTATTTCACCTGCTTGGTGACATGTGTGTTCTGAATGTGCAACTCAAGGCCTAGCTATTAGCCCTGATTCAAAGTGAACATAATCCAGGACGCCTGGGTGGCTCAGTCAGTTAAGCGCCTGATTCTGGCTCAGGTCTTGATGTCATGGTTCATGGGTTTGAGCCCTGCATCAGGCTCTGTGCTGACAGCTTGGGGCCTGGAGCCTGCTTCAGACTCTGTGTCTCCCTCTTTCTCTGTCCTTCCCCTGCTCATGCTCTCTCTCTCAAAAATAAATAAACATTAAAAAATATTTTTAAATGAACATAATCCAAAAAGATGGGCAACAGTAACACTCCCCAACTGACTCCTCTCCTCTCTTTTGTTTTGTTTCTATATGTTATTTACCAAACTTTCCTAGACAGCAATATGATTATTTATTATTTGCTAGAAAATCATGTGCTTCCAGAATTTCATTCAAGATGAAGTTTCGTAAATTTGAAGTGAGGAAAAAAACATACAGCTCCAGAAAATATTCTACTCTACGAAAGCACTCATTTATAACAGAAAAGTCTAGGTTCTCTTTTCTTGCTGTGACATCCAGGATTATTATCTATTAAGATCAATTAGGGAAGGCCTCACTGACTATCACAAACCATTCATCAAAAGTGAAGATGTTTCAGATGGATTCCTAATCGCTTAAAATTTAGCTCCAAGCACCTGAGGGTTACTAAACACCACAGAGATGGTGTTATATATGAAGGAAAGCTCAGGTAAGTATGTTTCTTAAGAAGACTGCCTTGCGGTTAGCAGGGAGACTGCCGTATAGTTAAAAGGGCAAATATGTTATTTTATCGCCATATCCCCAGAACAGGCGCTGGAAAGGAAGCCAGATGTCAAATAAACAGACTAATTTGTTGAAATCTGAACTAAACCTCTGTTTATTTGTTTAGTGTTAACAGATATTTATTGAGATCATATCACAGATACGGAACTGTTTGTGTCAGGGAAAACTTTTAAATCAAAATTGACGGGTACTGAATCAGATGTGAAACAGCATTTCATTCAACTGCAGCCTGGTATCAGAGCATAGTCTTTCTTTTCCTGACAGGGGCATGATCTACCTTTAAAAGCAGCTGATTGACTGCTTTCCTTTTTCACCATGCTTCGGGATTTTCATAGAAGAAGGAGCACCATGTGGGAGTGATAGCCATTTATAGAAAGACTGATCTTCCCATAGGCAAAAGAGGGACCAAGGTTGGCAGCAGCAATATAAATCAAAACTTTGAGTTCACCCTCTTGCCTATTTCATTAGTACCTTTTCTTGGTTTATGAAAACACTCGAGGAGTGAATAAATGAATGAAGGGCTTGGGAGGCTTCTCATTTCAATGCCAACATCTCCACACTGACCAGGTGGAGTTGGGAGGGACAGTTGGACATGAGGAACCTAAGTTCTACACTGTAATAGAGTCACAGGACAGAAATTGGTAAGAGCTTCTTAACTTACAGACAAAGATGTTTAGTTCTCAGTAAAGTAAAAAGGCCTCGAATAAGATTATTTCGTCTATATTCTTTGTAATAAGAACATGATAGTCCAAAAGGTCTTAGAAAATTACAGCAGCCGGAATAAGGTCCTCTCTTGTCTTTTCATTGGAAATGGTATGATTGAACTCTCAGACACATGCCTTCTGCAGTCAAAAAATGATACAAGGCTGATCACAGTGGGGAAACATTTATACCATACGCAGTTATAAAAAGGTGATCTTGAGACATCAATGTACAGGAATACCTAGAGATACATCTATCATATGCTTGATTCTATTATATTCTATTAGCTCGTTGCAATTTTCACTAAAAAGGGAAATGAAAAAATTAAGTTTAAGGTAACAGTTTAAAATGGACTGCATGATAAAAGAAAGGATGTCTTGGGGCACCTGGGTAGCCCAGTCAGTTAAGCATCCAACTTCGGCCCAGGTCATGATCTCATGGTTCATGAGTTTGAGCCTTGCATTGGGCTCTGGGCTGACAGCTCAGAGCCTGGAGCCTGCTTAGGAGTCTGTGTCTCCCTCTCTCTGTGCCCCTCCCCTGCTCACACTCTTTCTGTCTCTCAAAAATGAATAATTTTGAAATTAAAAATAATTTGAAAAAAAGAAAGGATGTCTTTCTTACAGTAAATCTCTATGAGGATTTTTTCCAAAATGTAAATCTCAGGTGTTGAAATTTTTGTAGGTGGTCATTAACTTCAACAGAACATTATTTTAAAGTTTAGATATTTAACCAGATTGTACTACACAGGCTTTCCAGAGCTTAGTGTTATATAGTCTCTTCAGTTTGAGTCTCTACCATATTTGAACATGAAAAAACAAAATGATTTTATTTAACCCCATAGAAGCAATTGTTTAATCGTGGCTACGTTTAGTCATGACACACTTACCTGAGTCTGACCTAGGGAAATAAATTTATTTCTACCAGCAAGTGATGTTGATATACCTACCTGAGCAAAAACCATCAAACGCATAATAACCACCAAGAGAATTTGAAAACGTTCTATTTGAGACTTCTTTTGCCATTGATTAATGCTTGATGCCACTCGCTTGAGATTTTGCTTTCAAGAGAATTCTTAACCAGGTTCTTTATTTAAATCAATAGGAATAAAATATCCAGGGCTTAAATTAGCGTAATCTCTTAAGATCTGGCATTTGACACTTTCATAATTTTTACATAATACTGGCTTCAGGGAGTTCGAATTGCTCTTTTAGCTGGCCTGAATCTGAGAAGAGTATCCAAAGTCTCTGAGTTGTTTTATTTTATTTCCTTTTACCCCCTAAAGCACTGGAAATGGTTGGCTCTGATGTGCTCCTAAGGCAACCGCAAGATGAGGCAAAACAGGATTGAGATGAAAACCAAGCTCACCCACATCCTACGTCAATTAGTTATTTTCTTTTTCTTTGTAAACAAGGCATGGAGGGGTGGGGGTGTTACAGCTTTTACGGTAGATGTTCCTCTGCACCCCCAGTCCTCCCCAGATTTCTCTTCTGCCCTACCACTACCCCTCAACCCCCAGCATAAGCTGACACCAGAACATGTTTTTTCAAACAGTGCTCCCTGTTTACTCTGGCTTCATCTCGAAGGTCATCAGCACGTTGAATTATCTTGGGAGAATCTTCAGAATAGTGTGTGTGTTTAGGAAGGATGTGAGCGGGATTGAGAGGTGGGACTCTGAATAACATGTTGAAAGAAGAGTATTAAGGAAAGTGGTGTTTAAAATTGGGCAAGGTGCAATCCGTTGTTGATAGAACTAAAATGCAGGGAGCTCAATGGAGACTTGGGTTGTGTCTCTATCCTAAAACAACAACAACAACAGAAGTTATTTCCAAAATTGCTGACACTCCATTTTTTCAGTTGAATTTTGTTTCAGATGTAAAAACAATATAATCATAGATGGGCTAGGTTGCTGGACCTGAGCACAGAAAAATTTACTCATTCATTTATGCATTGAGCACCTGCTACGTGCCAAGCGCTATACTAGGCACCATCAAAGATGAACAAGATGTGCTGGAAGTCACAGCCCAACAGAAGAGGCATAATAACAAAGAGTAGAAATATATTATGGCAATAAATATTTAGATATAGTGGTGTCATAAAGATATTTCAGCTAAGCCTTCAAGCATGAGGAGGAATGTGCCACATAAATGACGGAAGAGGGAGCCAGTACTTCTGGGAAGAAGCCACGAGTATAGTAGTGTGGGGTTGTGGCAGAGCCCAGTGGGCTCAGGAAGAGTAGGCAGTCCAAAGTGGCTGGCATATAAAGTTCCAAGGTGGGAATGGGCTGCCCAGGGAAGAGATCATTGGAGCCAAAGTAACTGAACTGTGACTCAGTTTGAGGTATGATAACGTCTACAAGAAATCTGGCCATGCGATGGGCAAGTGACTAGGAGAGAGAGCAGAGAGAGACCATTTAGGCTTCCATGGGCCTGAGCAGAAATAGAATGATTTTGTTGAACACCTAGTGTGGGCAGAACACTTATGTACTTTTTCGCCACAAGCTTGTGAGTTAAGGTTGATACAGGATTAAATAAAGGCAGACTTCAATGAATATCGAATGAAAAGCATAGAGGAGTGTCTTACATCTTTGTCTTGGTCTGTGTGCCAGCAAAGTGAGGAGCTATTTAGGAAAGAGATCAGGGTGCGGGTCAGCTGCCGGCACTGGTTTTGTTCACCCATCGGAGTGCCTAAGCGGGACTTGAAATAGAAGTTGGGGGCAGTTGAGGCACGAGGCCTGGTGGCTCAGTCAGTTTAGGTGCCCAACTTTGGCTCAGGTCATGATCTCAGGGTTCCTGAGTTGGGGCCTCCCATCGGGCGGGGTCTCTGCTCTCAGCAAAGAGGCTGGAGCCTGCTTTGGATCCTCTGTTCCCCTCTCTCTCTTTCTGCCCGTCCCCCATACTCTCTCTCTCCCTCTCTCTCTCAAAACTGAAAAATAATAAAATAAAATAAAATAAAATAAAATAAAATAAAATAAAATAAAGAGAAGTTGGTTGGCCTCCCAGAAACATCTGGAGAAAAATTGGAAAACTGTCTCTCGGGGTTGTCCTCAACTCCTTTTTAACAAAACTGGCAGTTTTTTTTTAGAAACCTGAAGGAATACACAGATCTCTTTTGGCTTTTCAAACTACCACATCTCTTAGTACCATTCCGAATCTCAATATTATAATAGTTACAATTTTCTCGAACGTCCCCAAAGTGGAACACTGTGGGCAGTAACAGAGAGTGTGCATTGGCTTGAACTGGTTTGACTTGCAGTAGAAATCTCTTGTCCAATTCTCCCATCATCTCTCACCACCTGGGTCATCCACTCCCCTGCTTGGTTAGACCCTGTTTTTGGCCTTGCCCTTGCTATTCTCTCTCCTGCCCTAGCAACCATGGGTTCTACTCATTTCTGCCTAGAAACCTGAACTAACTTCTTCCTGCAGGTGGTCCCTGGCAGAAAAGGGCAGGAGGGAAGCCCAGCTTCAGCCCAGCTCTCCTTCCTAGCACAGGAGCAAGGACAGTCCCTTTTTCCTGGGGGAAGAGAATCTTCCTTCTCTCTTCAGGGGCTGCCTTTACCACTCTCATGCCCTATCCAGTGGTTCTTTGTGCCTCAAGCAAAATTTCATGTCTCTGGAAACTGAATTAGGAAACTGGGGGGTCACCACTTTTCTGGCTCCATAAAGGCAGGGATTATATTGACTTGTTCATGGCAATTCTTTGCCTCTTGACCCTCAGTGAGTCTTCAGTTTTATTTGACTGAACCTTTAGCACTGGATCAGGGTCCCTGAGAGCTATGTCTTTTGGGGTTTTTGTTTGTTTGTTTTTCTATCCTTAAATTTCAGTGTTCACCTGTCAAATGGACTCCTTTCTGGTCAAGTAGATGCTGAAAATAAACATTTAACTGAGCACCTACTACGGTGATAACAAGACAGTGTTTGCCTTAAATGAACTCTAAATCTAGTTGGAGATATGACACAAATGGAAGGGGCAGTAAATAAAAAATGGGCTATACTTGATGCTACAATAGAAGTATATCAAATTATGCTACAAACAGAATAGGGGCCATTTTGAACTTTGAGACGGGGAAGTCTTCACAGAAGAGGTGATATTTAAATTGGAACGTGAATGAAAAGTAGTATTTCATGAAATAGGGAAGGGGAAGGTCATTCCAAGATGAGAGGGCAGGGTGAAGAAAAATACAGACGCACAGAAGGATATGTCTTACCCAAGGAATAATAAAGACTACAGGCATCCTAAAGTAGAGCATGCACAGGCTAGAGGAAGTAGAAATAGCTGATCTTAGAAAAATAGATTGGGCCTTTATCGTAGAAATCTTTGCATGTGGGGCGCCTGGGCCGCTCAGTCGGTCGAGCATCCGACTTTTGATTTCAGCTCAGGTCATGATCTCAGGGTTTGTGAGTTCAAACCCCATGTCAGGCTCCATGTTCTCACTGTAGAATCTGCTTGGAATTCTCTCTCTCTCCCTCTCTCTCTCTACCTCTCTCCTACTTGTACTCTCTCTCTTTCTCAAATTAATGGATTACTTAATTAATAAACTTAAAAAAACTTAAAGAATGAAAAAATCTTTGCGTGCCTTACTGAGAGGCTTTGATTTCATTCACCTGGCAACTCTGAACCATTACATGTTTCAAAAGATAGATCTTTTGAAATATCTAGGTTATTATAGATATAGAGACGATGATATTCCCATATGTAAAGTTCTACTGATACTGAGAGTCCAAGAACATGCCACATGTCTGCTCCCTTTTCTGATATTCTGCTTACTCTGTTTGAACCATTTGAGAATAGGAAATAATAGTGTTTTCTCTGATAACAATATTTAATAACTTTTAGCTGCCAGTCCCTACTAATTTCCCTTTAAAGAGACATTTATCCCAAATAGATACCAGCTCTTTGGAAAGTTCTTATAAAATAATAGCTACCTTTTAAGTTTTAGAATACCACTACATGATGATATCTAGTCTTATTAAGTAGCAATTTCCAAGAAGTGTTCCAAAATTGTGCTCATCTGTGGGGGGTTGTGTATTTTCAGGTAGTAGGAACCAGATTCTATACCTGTAGCTCAGTTCAACATTGCCATGACTTTGAGGAATTTTCCAAGGTTCTAGGTCTTCCCTTGAACATTTGGAATACTCTTGGAAAGATAATTTCATCACAGTTTTTCCCTCTGAAAAACTATTTTGGTCAACATTGAAAGGAAAAATATAACTGAGTTGACATACGTCTTTCCCTTTCATAAGTTCTGTTTGAAATTATTATCATACTGATGAACTAAGTATTAAAGATTAGCACACAGGAGCTATTGAAATGTTGTGTCAGTACAGAAAATTGTGTTCACTATTTCTCATTCTCAACATAAACGAGCAGTAAATCACCGCACCAGGGGGTGTACGCATTAGGGCCTCCCACATAAACTTCGCCTCTGCGTGCATAAACATTTTCTTATTATTGCAAATAATCAACAGGGGAGTAGCAAATGCAAGTTTAGCTTTTCTCCAGAATGTTTATCATGGTTATTTTAAACTGTTTATAGGAAAGAGAGAACTATAAATGTCCTGCAGGAGGTGGGCAGGACCATATGGCTCGGAAGGCTTTTCTGTGATAAAATGTTTGGTTAAATTTTAGGCAACACATGGTTCTCCCGTAGCAATTATTTGTCATTTCAAACATTGTTGTTGATATTCCACTCCCGAAACAAATAACACCAACGTAAAACATTTATAATAACTTAAGAAACGAGGTTCGCTCTAGAGCTGCGAGGGCGCAGCTGCACCCTGGCGACCCGTTCTTCGGTCAGCTGTGGCTGGTGCTGAGCCGCCCTCCCCACCCCCTCCCTGCAGAGTGTGCCACGAACCCGCGCTGGCCTTCAGAACCAGCACTGCGTGTCATCCACCTCTGGGCTTTCCTCGCGGGGGCTTTGCAAATTTTCGTTCTCCCCAAAGAGCCTCTATAGTCCATGGCTTGGGTAAGTGTTTAATTTCTGATTCGCAAAGCATGGCGTGCGTGCAAAGTGTCTCCAACAGAGCCCAGGCGTTAACTGCATGTTAGTTGAGTGGAAAGGCGGGATTTCTTTTTAAGTGACCATCAGATTAGCTTAGACAGTGTTTCTTGGTTTGTCTACATTCAAGGAGTAGTGAGTGAGATGAACACAAAAAGAGGCAGACCTCGTCCCAAGGTCTTTGTCTGCCATGTTCCCTGACTTGCCTACTTCATTTATGCTGACCACACTAAGTGTATCTTGGTTAAACCCTCAGAATTTCGTCACCACAACAAAAACCTAGGCAAGTCCTCTTGGACGCCTTCTCAAATAACATATTTTATTTATATACATTATTTGGTTGGTACAACCCTTTAAGAATAATTCTTTTTTGGGGGGGCCTAGTTTATTGACTGGACCAATGAAAAATAAATTCTTTGCAGTTTTCCCTTAAGGAAGTTAGCTATCTTGGCCCCTCCTGTTCTATGGCAATCCAAAAGAACATCGCCCCCACCCAAATCTCCTACACACAAATACACATTTCTCTCTCATCTTTACTTTCTATATTTATTAGAAGGTGTTATGAAATGGATAAAGAAATGAATAAGACAGGTTTTTAATTCAAGATATTGGCAGTACAAGAGGGAAGGCCGTAGCACCAACAAGGAAATGTGACAGAAGGGGAATGTCAGACATCTTTTCTTAATGTTTATTTATTTTTGAGAGAGAGAGAGTGTGTGGGAGGGGCAGAGACAGAAGGGAATGGAAGATCTGAAGCAGGCTCTGCGCTGACAGCAGAAAGCCAATGCAGGCCTCGAACTCATGATCCATGAGATCATGACCTGAGCTAAACTCAGAGGCTTAACTGACTGAGCCACCCAGGCACCCTGGAAAGGTGATACATTTGTCCCCGAAGGTACTGAAAGAGTACCATGGAAGCAAAAAGAAGAGAGAAAGATTAATTAATTCTGGTGGGCGTAGTGATCAGAATGAAGACATCTGAGGAGGTGGTGTTTGAGTAGCCTTTAAGGATGAATCTGATTGTAAGAGGTAAAGAGAAGGGAAAGAATGCTCAGAGAACTCATAAAATAAAACAAACAAAAGAATAACTTGTTCTTGTTCTTGGGCATCTCCCTCTCTCCCTTCCTCTCTACCTTCCTCCCTCCCTCCCTCCTTTCCTCCCTTCCTTCCTTTTTACCTCCCTCCCTCCCTCCCTTCACTCCTCCCTCTTTCCCTCCCTCCCTCCCTTCCTTCCTGTTTTCCTCCCTTTTTCCCTCCATTCTTCCCTCCATTCCTCCTTTCTTCCCTCTTTCCCTCCTTCCTTCCCTCCATTCATCCCTCCCTCCCTCCTTTCTTCCCTCCTTCCCTCCCCCCTTCCTCCCTCCATTACTCCCTCAATTCCTCCCTCCCTCTTTTCCTCCCTTCCTCCCTCTCTACCTCCTTTCTTATCTCCCTCCCTTTTTCTTTCCCTCCCTTCCTCCCTTCCTCCCTCCCTTCCTCCTTTTCCCTATATGTAGAAAACTAGACTACCAAAAGTAACGGGCATTATTTTTTATTTAGGGTGTCTTCCTTGCCAGTGCCTCAAAATTTGGTGCATTTCGTTTATAGTTATTTTTGTCAGAAAGGCAGAATCCTTTAGGAAACAACATACAACAAAGATTAAAAATAAAATTTTGAGGGACGCCTGGGTGGCTCAGTCAGTTAAGTGACTGACTTCGGCTTGGGTCATGATCTCACGGTTTGTGAGTTCGAGGCCCGTGTCAGGCTCTGTGCTAACAGTGCAGAGCCTGCTTGGGATTCTCTCTCTCCTCTCTCTCTGCCCCTCCCTCCCACCCCCCTCTCTCTCAAAATAAATAAAATTTGAAAAATAAAATAAAATAAAATTTTGAAACTCACCAAGATAGAGGATAACAAAATCTCTATGATCAAACTCGTTTGCATTTTTGTTGGTAGTATTATGGAATTGAATTTCGAAAGCCCCACAAGTAGATTTGGATGGACCAGGGCTTCGTAGTTGTAAGGCAGAATGGTTTGATTAATAGGAGTGCTGTAACTGTAACTGCTATTTATAAGATGGTTTACGGTTTACAGCGGGAGTTCCCAGTTAGGTAGTATCTCCTACCTAGGGAGCTTTTGGAAATTTCACTTTGCTACTGCACAGTGAAAGACTGTCCTGCATCCCACCTGTCAGTGCTTGATGTCCAGCAAATACTCATGTAGGTGAAAAACTTATGTCACCTAACTCTGTCTTATATATAATTTCACATTTTCACAGTATCGTATCACACCAATAGCTTACGTTATTTGAGTCACCAATAAAATGCAAGAATGTATGTCTTTCAACTAGAGGTGCAGACATCTGACTACTTCTCTATGGCTTCTAGAGGAATCATGCCTGAGCATGTGCCTATTGAGATACAGTACAGTCTCTTGGTAAAAGCAGGGGTACAGACTGCCTACATTCTCTTACCATCAGCTGTTACCACACACTAGATGTGTAACTTTGGGCAAGTCAGTTAGCCTCTCTGGGTCTCATTTTCCTTATCTGTAAAGTGGAAATAATACTAAAACTTACCTCACAGATATTAGAAAGGTTTGGGAGCTTAGAACAGTGCCGGGCGTGGGGCGCCTGGATGGCTCAGTTGGTTGAGTGTCCGACTTTGGCTCAGGTCATGATCTCACAGCTTGTGGGTTTGAGCCTCACGTAGGGCTCTGTGCTGACAGCTCGGAGCCTGGAGCCTGCTTCAGATTCTGTGTCTCCCCCTCCCCTGCTCACACTCTGTCTCTCTCTTAAGGATAAACATTAAAAAAAATTTTTTTTAAAGAAGAACAGTGCTGGGGGTATAGTAAGCATAATAAAAATATTAGTAATTACAAGTTTACATTGCTTCTCTAAAACTGGTGAGACTAAATGTGTTTTAGAATTCAGTACGTTTTTGGGGGCACCTGGGTGGCTCAGTCAGTTGAGCATCTGACTCCTGATTTCGGCTCAGGTCATGATTCCAGCATCATGGGATCAAGTCCCGAGTCAGGTCTGCACTGAACGTCGGGCTCCATGCTGAACATGGAGCCTGCTTGAGATTCTCTCTCTCTTTCCCTTTGCCCCTCCCCTGCTCACACACTCTCTCTTTCTGTTTCTAAAAAGAAATAAAAGAATTCAATATATTTTTTAAAGGTCATCTGGTTCTTGTATTATTTATATTATGTAACATGATTAGTGGAAATCAGAACACCTATAATTGAAAACGATGATGATGGTGATGATGATGGTGATGGTGATGATGGTGATGATGGTGATGATGATGATGGTGATGATAATGATGGTGACGATGGTGATGGTGATGGTGACGATGGTGATGGTGATGGTGATGATGGTGATGATGATGGTGATGGTGATGATGATGGTGATGATAGTGATGGTGATGATGATGGTGATGGTGATGATGGTGATGATGGTGATGGTGATGATGATGGTGATGATAATGATGGTGACGATGGTGATGGTGATGGTGATGATGGTGATGATGATGGTGATGGTGATGATGATGGTGATGATGGTGATGGTGATGATGGTGATGGTGATGATGATGATTTGCTGAAAAACTTCTGGACTATTCACATTAATTGGGAAAAATAAAGACCACATCAACATCTTGGGTGTTTCTATTAGGTTTTGTTGTCAAACAAGTTACAACACAGTTTCGAATTTCTGAATCATATGGATTGTGGAATTGTGGAATAACTATGAACTTGTATTTTATTATTTGTTTACAAATCATTTTCCTCTATTTCTCTTTTATGTGAGAGGCATAATTTGATTACTTTAAAAAGTGTCTTTATAGATAAAGTATAGCATCTATGAATCTCATTTTGAGATAGTTAAGGTGCTTTATAAACTATTATTAAAAGAAGATATTGAATCTCATAGGGTTGAGAACCCCTAATATATGGCCTTTGGCTTTGTTTTTTGATATATGTTATTTCATTTGATCTTCACTACAACCCTATGTTAGAGAGAAGGCCGTTACATGAGACAGAAGAAAACCAAATACAAGAGAAATTAAAACATGTCAAGCTCCTCGATCTAAGTAAGGGAAAGAATTGGCCTCGACCCAGATCTTGGACTTCAAGTCCCCTCTTTTCTCCCATTCATCCCCTGATGGCTCAGCCACAGCTAAAGCAGGTGCACACGAGCGCTCCCTATGTGACTATTTGGGACCAAAACTGTAGGAGGGAACCCAGAGTGAATAATGAGCTACTTCCCATCAAATGTTGACCTTTATGCTATTATATTATTAAGGTAGCTTCATTTTCCACCTACTATGTTAACCAAAAGTATAGTACTTAGATCTATTTTTCCCTGAAAATATTTTCATATAAATCTCTGCTTTTCCGATAAGATGTTCTTGATCTAAACTCCTTTTTGGGGGGCACCTGGGTGGCTTAGGCAGTTGGGTGTCTGACTTCAGCTCAGGCTGTGATCTCGTGGTCTGTGGGTTTGAGCTACGCATCAGGCTCTGTGCTGACAGCTCAGAGCCTGGAGCCTGCTTCGGATTCTGTGTCTCCCCCTCTCTGCCCCTCCCCTGCTCATGCCTCTGTCTCTCTTTCTCTTTCTCTCAAAAGTAAATAAACATTAAAAAATAAAATCAAATTAAAAAATAAACTCCTTTCAAAAAACTACTACCATGACCTCAGCTGGGTTTCCATTTGAGAAAGGATGCAATTGGCAGTGCCAAGGAGCAGAAAGAACACTGTAGTACTATGAAGGCTGAACAATAAATTCAGGCCCTGACTTAGCTTAACGAGACAGCATGATTGACCATAGGCAAATCAGTTGCCTTTATGAATCTCTGTTTTTCCATTTGATTTACTGTGAAAATGAAATGAAGTGCCATATGGAATAAACCAGAATAAAGCCTACCAAAAATAAATGCAGATTCAATACGAAACCACTGTTTTTATACCTATGAAAGAAAGGATTGGTACTATATCAGGAGCCTCTCATCTATGAAATTCAGCCACAGTAGAGTAAGGCCAAATTATTCCTCATGGAATCAACTCCCTGCTGATGATCCAGTGATTTTCTAAGTTCTGTGAATTTCATCACAGCCTGTTTTGACCCATAAATAATAACATACCACTAATTTCAATGATTTTACTAATAAATTGCATTTCCAAGTTCAATCAAAACAACAATTTAGCAGACACTGCTCAAGACACAAGGTAAATAAAAGATATGGCATTAACCAGTCAAGATATTTTTTTTTTTTAAATCAAGAAGCAATCACTGAATAGCTTTCCTTGATTTACATAGCAATTAGGTTAATAATCAAATGAGACTTGTAATCACAGCAGAGGAACCTAATCAGCCAGATTACAATGTATTTCTTTAAACCTCTTGAAAGATCACATCACAGCTGAATAGCGAAATCTACTTAGAACTAATGTCCCTTGATCCTTACTAATTGTTTCACTGGATGCAGTCCTTAGGGGGAAAATTGTTTCAAACAATCTTTCCTTCATAGAATTATGTTATTTAATTTTAGAATTATTTCCTATGTATAATCAACAGGATTGTCTTCTCCATAAAAGCAAATTCTGTAAGTGAAAAAAATGTATTTTTCACCCTTCTGTCTCACCCGAATTCAGCAATGTGTTCCGACCCACCGTCTGCATGATCTGCACTCTTGTTTGCTCCTACTCCCTTCCTTTCACAAAGGAGAGTGGGTTTTCTTTTTAAAAGGCACCTGAGAAAAATACACGTCCTTATTGTTACTTGCTGCTGAAAAGGAACAGGTATCTCTCAGAAAGTGTGTTTCTGGGCTACACAGCAGACAATCCCAGGGCGGCCTACAGAGAGCCACATTGCTTCCTTCCTCCCAAGAGCTTCTCCTGTTTGTCAGACTCTGTTCCACACACACTAACAAGCAAAAACATGGCCCCTGACCACATGGAGTGGAGAGTCTGCTCACATATGGCCCCGGCTTCTTTCTGCAAATCGCTTTGGAATATGTCAGTCCTTCCTTTCCCAGGGCATTCCTGTTTCTGCATCCTTATAGAAAGGAAATCATTTTGGCCCCATCACGAATTTTCCAACCCAAACAGTAGAAACTAGAATAGAGACTCCCTAGAAATTGAAAAGGAAATAGAAATCCCTATTCAGATTTCCTTTTCACTAACTTCATCTAAAAAAAAAATTGTATGACTGCTCTTCGGTTAAACAATAAGCAATGACCAGCGAAAAGAAGATGTTTCTACTTTAATCTTTTATTTGATGGCAGGATGGATTCCTCTCGTCATTAGCATGGTCATCAGCACAAACCACTCGACAACCAGGACCTGGTGTACAGATTGAGGGGCTCCAGTAAGTTCAGGAGGGTGTTTCCTGAAAGGTTTGTTTGGTTGTATTTTGTCTTCAAAAGGCATAGTGACCAGGGGGGAGAAATGTCTAGTTGATGTGTGCCTATACAGAAGGAATACATATGTATGTGCTCATGGTCACCTACTGGGTATATGCACATGAGTCAGTGTTTATTCTCTGTAGCTACAGAAGGGTGTGGGGGAGCCATGTTCTGACCATTTTTATCTGACCTAACACAGCTTTCCCTTCCCATTCTGAAAAGCTAGAAAAAGAATAAAGTAATAAGAGACTCTTTCCCAATTGTTTCAGACCTCAAAAGTCAAAACTTGATCCATCATAGGCTGAGAGAGGGGAATTAAAGTCTCCCACTAGTAATATGTTCCTGCGTCTTTCTCTTTGATTCCTGGTTAGGTCTTGTTCTATGAATTTGGGTGTGATATTTTATCCTGTGCAGATATCCATACCTCTTGTATCTTTGTTGTACCTGAAGTCATGTCCTGATATGGCTGCTTCCTCTCTGTACTTCCAGAAGAAGTCATCCATGAGGAACAAATAAGATGTTATTTGTGAGGTTAAGCTAACTCAGATGATTAGCATTACTAAGGAGCTTACATTTACTCTGGACTTTGCATTTGCCCTTCCACCCCCATCCCATACAGCTGAGGGGAGGGAAGAATCAACCCGTTCTTTCACTAAGCAAAACTATAATTTTTTAAATGACATCTTTCTTCTGGCTTTCTATTTCGCTGACTATTCATTCTCTGTGTTCTTGCCTCTTTCTCCTCTAGTTGATGTCTACATGTCCAAAGTTTCCAGGGCCTCATTCTCTTCACTTATTGCACCCAGTCAGATGGCTTCGAGTACCATCTATCTACTCTTGGCACCCCACAGTCCAGTCCTAGCTCCTGTCTCCCCAAACTCCAGGCTCATGGGTGTGCTAGGCATCTCCATTTAACAGAGTCAACACACAACTACAACTTTCCCCCCCACCCAGCTCTTCTTCTGGTCTTGTCACCTTGGTAAATCCTACTGCTGTCTACCCAATTCCTCAAGTAATGGGGTAGATAGCAGTTACTCAAGTCAAATAGCTGGGAGTTCTTCCTCTCTTTCCCTCACTGTCTCCCCCTGCCACATCTAATCCATCAACATATCCTATAACTTCTAATTCCAAATATTACCAGAACCCTCCTGACTTTATTTTGACTTCTTCTCCTTAGCCTGAGGCATTATAATCTCTTGCCTAGTTTCACAACAGTTTCCACATTTATCCTTCTGATTTTACATTCGTCTCCTCCAGTGAATCCTCCATAAGACAGCCAGAATGATCTCTTTAAAATATAAGTTAGATTATGCTACTCTCTTCTTTAAAGTCTTCCACAGCTTTTCACTACATTTAAAATAAAATCGAAACTCCTTCTCCTGACCCCTATTTGATCTCATTCCATATCACTCACCCACTTATCTACTATACTCCAAAATCACTACTTTTATTTGTTGCTATTCCCCTACAATGCCAACTTCAGTCCCCAGGGCCTTTGCACTTGCTATTGTCTATAACTATAACACTTTCCTCTAAGATCTGTGGAAGGCTGACATCTGTTATTAAACATCACACCCTGGGGCGCCTGGGTGGCGCAGTCGGTTAAGCGTCCGACTTCAGCCAGGTCACGATCTCGCGGTCCGTGAGTTCGAGCCCTGCGTCAGGCTCTGGGCTGATGGCTCAGAGCCTGGAGCCTGTTTCCGATTCTGTGTCTCCCTCTCTCTCTGCCCCTCCCCCGTTCATGCTCTGTCTCTCTCTGTCCCAAAAATAAATAAATGTTGAAAAAAAAAATTAAAAAAAAAAAATAAACATCACACCCTCAGAGTGTCCTTCTCTGATCTCAGTCCAGTGAACTTCAGAGCACCTTATGTTAATTATATGCAGAATATTTACTACTGTCCACTATTTTACTGATTTATCTTTTGCCTTCTCCTTTTACCTCCTACCCTTGAAACAGAAGGTAAGCCCCATGAGAGGAGGATTTTATCTATGTTTTCATGATAATAATTCCTGCCCTTGAAAGAGTGCTTGACACATAGATAATCCTCAATAAACGTGTAGAATTAATTAATTAAAATCATTAGAAAACATGACCTAAAGCAAGTCAGGCAATATATTTAGCTTATTGTTCATGCTAATTAATAACACTTTGGTGAGTGCTTATCTGTATATGGCAGTCTCATTTCTTACAGAGTTGACGAACAAACAGGTGCTGTTTTCACAGATGAAAGTAACTTAACATTTAACTTGAAGTGAGCTGTGGGTCAGGAGCAGGTCTAGGCTGTAAGCATTAAGAATCACTGCAGCGATCTGTTGAAACACTTTCTGGGACGACTTACGTTTAACTATCTGTCAAAGTTTGCAATTTGAGAGCAAACATAAGTGAACCTGAATGCCTTTCAACTTGGAACACTTGATGCTGGAAAATCACCTCGATTTCACTCTTTGCTAGCTAGATCTACTCATCCGTTAGTTTCAGGGCCTGATTCATCAGTTTCTATAGATCCATTTATAATCTCAGTCAGCATTTTGCTCTGCCAGCCCGTGAAGAAAAGTGGGTAACTGCAGTCTTGGAAAACAACAACAGCAACAACCCCTGTTTCTCACTGATTCTTTCAACTAATTCCAAGAGCACAATACAATAAAAAGTGATAGTTATCTCATTTTCTCAGTCCTTCATTTGAATACAGAACATATTCTACTTCCCTGCTCTTTTCTTTTTGCCCTCACTGTGAGACTTATCCAAGAAATAAAGAAAAGCCAAACATTCTATTCATAGGCGGAACACCACCCCAGCATGAGACCTGTGTCTAGATGGTAATAGACAATACATCCCAGCAGACTGTAGTTTTTTTTTTACAGATCTAAAAAAAGGTGATGACAGCAAGTGATGCAGGATTGCTGAACTTTTGAAGGCAGTGCTTATGAGCTCAATGACCATTTTGCATTTTTCCTTTCTCTCTGAAACAAAACCTTCTCCGGATTCTGGCTCTGATTGGTAGATAATGGAAGACGATAATGGATGATGTCTCTGAGGCTCCTGCCCTTCAAGTTGACTCAACTTGTCTCAAAATCGTGCTACAAACACCTTATCTAAAAAATCTCTTTTAAAAGTTAAGTCTGACATAAACAAGAAATTTCCATATTATGGGAGACTGGTTTGCAAAAGACGTGTCTTCTGATCTAATTTCAACCATAGTCAACAGAGGGAACTTAAACAAGTGCCTTCTACAACTACCTATTAGACTAAGACAGCTGCTGTTTATGAGGAAGGAGCTGTTTTATGTGTTGTATTCAGCAGAAGGGCTTAGAGGAGCTATCATCAAACTACTTACCTTTCTCTGTATCTAGCTTCAAGTAAGCACCCTGAAAACCTACTGTGCCCTTCCAATATTCAGTAATCTAACCGACTATTTTAAAATGACCCAATCTCGGGGCGCCTGGGTGGCGCAGTCGGTTAAGCGTCCGACTTCAGCCAGGTCACGATCTCGCAGTCCGTGAGTTCGAGCCCCGTGTCGGGCTCTGGGCTGATGGCTCGGAGCCTGGAGCCTGTTTCCGATTCTGTGTCTCCCTCTGTCTCTGCTCCTCCCCCGTTCATGCTCTGTCTCTGTCTGTCCCATAAATAAATAAAAACGTTGAAGAAAAAAAAAATTAAAAAAAAAATAATAAAATGACCCAATCTCTTAAACTATCAAATAGGTTACATAAAATATCCTCGGGTACGTTTCATCTACCCCTTCCGGTTTTCCTTGTTTCTGTTCCTGTTTGCTGCTGAACCTCGCTACGAGCATTTAGAATTGATTTGCTTCCTGGATGGAATATTGTATCTATTTTTTTCTGCAAATGCATATCCTGATTATTCATTTCTTCTGGTCTCATATATTATCTACAAGAGCCTCAAGACCGAGGGGTGCCTGGGTGGCTCAGTCAGTTAAGTGTCTGACGCTTGATTTTGGCTCAGGTCATAATCTTACCGTTTGTGAGTTCGAGCCCTGTGTCACGTTCTGCACTGACAGTGCAGAGCCTGCTTGGGATTCTCTGTCTTCCTCTCTTTCTCTGCCTCTTTCTCTGCCTGCTTTCTCTCTGTCTCTCTCTCAAAATAAATAAATAAGCTTTAAAAAAAGATTAGGGGTGCCTGGGTGGCTCAGTCAGTTGAGCATCCAACTTCGGCTCAGGTCATGATCTTGCCACTCATGAATTCAAGCCCCGCGTCAGGCTCTGTGCTGACAGCTCAGAGCCGGGAGTCTGCTTCAGATTCTGTGTCTCCTTCTCTCTCTCTCTCTCTCTCTCTCTCTCTCTCTGCCCCTCCCCTGCAGGTGCTCTGTCTCTCTCTCTCTCAAAAATAAATAAACATTTTAAAAAATAAAAGTAAAAATCTTTAAAAAGAGCCTCAAGACTGAAATAACTGAGCAGTTTCAAGTTACACTCTATAGAAAATTTAGAGCTCTGATTCTGGTTCCCATGCTACTTGATTTCTAAAGATTCCCTAAACTCCACTTGGAAGACTGTGTCTTGTCCCTTTTTATATTTGTGTTTATTCACACTTTGTATTGTTTTACGTCTTAATAGTGAGGAACTGCTATTCTCATCAAACTATTGGTATGAATAAGTGAAGTCTTAATATACTACAGAGAAATGGCAGATAGCTGTATTCAATAATTTCTGGACGGTAAATGTGTTACATCTAACCTACTGACTTTAAGTACAGCATGAACCTAGGACAAGAAATGATACTTACTTCCTGCTTATAACCACAGAGTTGGATGAAATAGGGGGGAGGGGGAAGGTGAGATGATATTTGAAGACCAGGAAAAATTTAGGCTGGATGAAAGACTTTCAAGGTAAATATTCACTCTAAAATGAGAGATTTACAGAGATGTTAGGGGCCCCTCTTACAGAGATCTTTACTGTCTTTTCTTACACGTGGCATCTGTATATGCTTTTGAATCCTAACGCTTGAATGAGGTTTAGAAAGTTAGGTGCCTCAAGACCAAGGTGAGAAAAACTACTAGCTTTCATCTTCCTCTTCTCCATTCCCACCCTCCCCCAGTACATCTGAAAACTCTTTAAATGTGAGCTTTTGAGGAAATCCCAGGATCAGAGCTAACTTAGCCAACTTGTTACTGTTAATACACCATTGTTCGTACCATCCAGATAGAGTTGACGAAGACACGCGCGCGCACACACACACACACACACACACACACACACTCCTGTAACTTTTTCTTTTTCTGTCCACTTTCCTCACATTTTGCCATGACAGCTCTTCTTTTTACGTAATATTGTCCACATGTATAGCACTACAGCTCTTCAATTGTTTCCTGTTACTTTTATATAGAACCAAAAATGAAAATCAGAGTACCCAAAGACCTGATGAGTATGGTGTGGAAGCTGCAGTTCCCACAAAAAGCCACGAGGGGCACACTTCATGAGAATGCCGGCCCCCTACCTACCTTGAAGGGACTGACCAGGCACCTGTATTTTACCCACCGTGATGCTAGTGCCACTGCCAGGGCACTATTGGCACCCACTGGAGTCTGGACCCGCACCGAGCAGGGAACATGCAGAGGCCGGGACGTATGAATGGCCACAGGCTAGCTGTAGGTACCTATTGCAGGCACCTCTCAGGGACCATGTGGGTTGCAACCTTGGGTGGTGAATCAAATGGCTCAGGAAAAGACTGTTTCTCTACCTTAAGTGTTTTAGTAATCATATGAGCATACAAACGCATACCAGCTGACTGTCATCTCTGCATATAGCCGTAAGTATCTTACATAATTACCCCCTCCCGCACCAAATCTGCTACCTATTGATGATCTTCATAAATTATAGATTATTTTCTTTTTGGTGAAAAAGGAACAAACTAATAATATCAGTCCAAAGTCAGTCGGCTACAGGATGAATCAATAAAGTTATCAGGACTTGAATGGTCCTAGGAAAACATTATGCCATCATTTCATATGTCATTTTAATAAATGTACAAATAATGAGTCATACTTGAGAGACTATAAGCTAGCTCTTCACCTGGACATTTCAGCACAGGCCCTCTGTAGCATATTATTCCATTGGTTAGAAAAACTGTTAGTATTGTGCTAGCGAAGGTGGCAAGGACAAAAACATGATATTTCTTGTTCTACTGAGAGGGATTTTAAACATATTTTTAACCACTAATTGTCCAAGAAGCATGATCTTAAAGCATACTGGGTCAGGGGCCATCTAGGTGGCTCAGTTGGTTGAGTGTCCGACTTTTGGTGCCAGCTCAGGTCATGATCTCATGGTCATGGATCAAGCCACACGGCCAGCTCTGTGCTGACAGTGCAGAGCCTGCTTGGGATTCCCTCTCTCCCTCTCTCTCTGTCCTCTCCTGCTCATGCTGTTTCTGACTCTCTCAGAAATACATGAATAAAATTTTAAAAATACATAAAAACACTTAAAAAAAAGATACTGAGTCTGATAAATAAATAATTAATTAATTAAAGCTGAGTCTGAATAAATAGCTTATGTAATAAAATTGCGACAGAAACAAAGGACCCCAAGTAATCTTCCTTTAAAATTTAACATCAGGGGTGCCTGGGGTGACTCAGTTGGTTAAGCGACTTTGGCTCAGGTCATGATCTCACGGTTCATGAGTTCGAGCCCTGCATCAGGGAGTTCGAGCCCTGCATCAGGCTCTGTGCTGACAGCTCGGAGCCCAGAGCCTAGAGCCCGCTTCAGATTCTGCATCTCCCTCTCTCTCTGCCCCTCTCCCTCTCTCTCTGCCCCTCCCCCGCTCACACTCTGTCTCTCAAAAATAAACATTAAAACATTTTTTTTAAATAAATAAAATAAAATATAACATCAGTTAAGAAAAAATAACATCAGTTTAGAGAAAACTTACTGACAATTGTATGACCCTATTATTGGTGCATTCACTTATTAATTCAACAATTATTTGAGTTCACATTGCATAAATGTAGAAGATAATAATATTGGAAAAGTGCTTCAAGAGAATTACACCAACAGGGCTGTAAAATGTGGGAGAGGAGTGAATTTGGCAGAAGTTTCACATAGAAGTTACCTGGTGATCAAAACTTAAGGATCCAGGGGCGCCTGGGTGGCTCAGTCGGTTAAGCGTCCGACTTCAGCTCAGGTCACGATCTTGCGGTCCGTGAGTTTGAGCCCCGCGTCGGGCTCTGGGCTGATGGCTCAGAGCCTGGAGCCCGTTTCAGATTCTGTGTCTCCCTCTCTCTCTGCCCCTCCCCCATTCATGCTCTGTCTCTTTCTGTCTCAAAAATAAATAAAATGTTAAAAAAAAAAAAAACAAACAAAACTTAACGATCTGGGCAAAGGTAAGTGGCACCCGAGGCAGGTTTGACATGGTGGCTGAACACTGCTGTGCTTGGACGTAGTTGTATCCATATGAGTGGGAGCTCCTGTGGGTAATTTTAATAAAAATCTAATTCATTAATTAAAATTAAAAATACAATAGCCACAGTCCTCTACTAACTACAAAAAATTGCATATCACCTCTCTGGGTTTTAATATCTTCTTTATAAAATAAGAGGCTTGTATTAGGAAAAGAAATTTGTTTTAATGTTTGTTCATTATTGAGAGAGAGAAAGAGCATGAATGGAGGAGGGGCAGAGACCGGGGGGGGGGGGGGGGAGACAGAGGATCCGAAATGGGTGCCGTGCTGACAGCAGCGGTCACAACAAGCCTTGAGATCATGACCTGAACCAAAGTCAGACACTCAACCTACTGAGCCACCCAGGCTCCCCTAGAAAACTTTTAATCCTAAATTCCCAAAAGTCAAGCAGAGGAAGTGAAACTGTATGTGCTGGACACCCTGTTTCCTTCACGTGGGTTTTTTTTTTTTTTTAATTTTTTAACGTTTATTTATTTTTGAGATAGAGAGAAAGAGAAAATGGGGAAGGGACAGAGAGAGAGGGAGACACAGGCTCTGAAGTAGGCTCCAGGCCCCATGCTGTCAGCACAGAGCCTGACATGAGCTCAGACCCACAAACCGTGAGATCATGACCTGAGCCCAAGTTGGACACTTGACCAACTGAGCCACCCAGGTGCCCCTCCTTGACGTGGGGTTTAAGCATTTTCTTTCACTTGCCGCTTCAGAGAACCCAGTGTTCGGTTGTGTTCCATCATTAAATTCTGAGGTCAAGATTCTGAAGTGCTTGGACATGTTCATGAAAATTAAATCCCACAACAGCCTCTAAAAAGGAAGCACCAACCTGAAGTTACTTTAAGTTGAATATGAATAGGAAAAGTGATATTAAAACTTAGAATTTATTACAGTCAAATAACTTTTGGTGTTTGCACTTTATCTTCACATGCATCCCCTAATTTAAGCTTATTTTAACCTTATGATGTAGCCAGGACAGGACTGTTTCCCAGATTAGGAAACTGAGAATAAGGAAATTGTAGCATCCAGCTTATGGATCAGGGCTTCACTCACGTTTTAGAATCCCACTCACTGTTCTTTCACAAAGTCCTGGAATTACCCCGGTTCTAAACATCATCTTAAGTGAGGATACCAAATATAAATAATGTTCTTGTCGGAAAACACAGTTTGTGAACACAGAGATGTTAATGCTACTGTGACCCATGCTTTAAATAGACTGTAGGAGATGGTTTCATTTTTCATTTAGACAATGTATGAGATGTTCATTCTGAAGAGGTTCTGTCACTAACTAGTCGTATGACTTGTCCAAGCCATTAAGTCTGTCCAAGTCTTGGCGTTTTATTACGTATTGTCATTGAACCAGAACTCACTGACATCTACACGATTTCCAGCTGTAAAATTCTAGAATCCTGAGGTTCTCAAATGTTTATTTCTTGCTTTATTATTTTTATTTTTGTTAAAAGATTTATTATTTTTTTAATTTATTTTTGAGAAAGAGAGCAAGCGTGCACGTGCATGAGCAGGGGAGGGGCAGAGAGAGGGAGAGAGAGAATCCCAAACAGGCTCTGCACTGTCAGCACAGAGCCCCACCTGGGACTCTCAGGATCTCAGGTCATGAGATCATGACCTGAGGGGAAAGCAAGAGTCGGGTGCAGAACCCACCAAGCCACTCAGGCACCCCTATTTTTCTTTTTATCAAACCAAGTGATACCAGGGGAGATGGCAACTTTAACAATGAAAAGTCTGCCATATGCAAGGAAAGGGTGTTCACCTGGCCCACCAATAGCCTCTCTGTAATTAGTAACAGTTTTGCAGGATCGTCCTTGCCATCGTGTCTGCCATCACACCTAAAGCCATTCCTTTCTCTCTCTCTCTCTCTCTCTCTCTCTCTCTCTCTCTGGGTTTTTTTGTTTGTTTGTTTGTTTTGAGAGAGAGAGAGAGAGAGACAGAGAGAGAGGCTCTCATGCCTGTGTGGTAGCTGCAGGATTCAGCCTAGGGGCCAACAAACTGAATGTGCCTTTGAACAAATGCACTTCTTCAAGGAAAAAGGTTGTTGGGTATATTCCTGGCCTTTGCTGACAGTTGACTTTCTCAAAGTGGTGAGCAGGCCATCAAGGAGAGACTATTTTTTTTTTTTTTTACATGTATTTATTTTTGAGAAACAGAGTGAGACAAAGCGTGAGCGGGGGAGGGGCAGAGAGAGAAGGAGACACAGAATCTGAAGCAGGCTCCAGGCTCTGAGCAAGCCATCAGCACACAGCCTGATGTGGGGCTTGAACGCACAAACTGTGAGATCATGGCCTGAGCCGAAGGTTGGACGCTCCACCGACTGAGCCACCCAGGCGCCCCAAGGAGGGACTATTTTTTTTTAAAACAGTTTCTCTGAGAGGATATGACTACAACAAAGACAATTAAAAGAAAAAAAACAGTGAGCTTTTTGGAAATACGTATTACAATTTTCCAAAGCGCTGACCTAGCAATTGCTATTCTGAAAAACGACTTCAAGAATGTCTTTTTATACAAAGCATTTTCTGGACAGTGATGTTCAGGACAGTATTATTTATGAATAAAAATAGATGGAAATAATGCCCATCATTATGGAAATAGTTGTATAAAATGTAACATACATTCTCCTTTGATATTATGTGGTCATGTAATCAAGAAAGGAAATAGTTCTGATAGATTGTCAAAACAACAAAACACAATATTAAAAAGTATAATTAAAAATATTTGAAAAGTTAAAAAGTGTATTAGCAAAACAAATACATATAAGAAAGAATGATTAACAATGACCATGTTAGGGTGATAAGCCTTCCAGTAATTTTTATTATCACGTTTTCTCTACTTCTGTATATTCCAAATTTTCTCTGGTGATAATAACTATTACTTTAGTTTGGGGCACCTGGGTGGCTCAGTCGGTTAAACCCCCAAGTTCGGCTCAGGTCGTGATCTTGCCATTCATGGGTTCGAGCCTCATGTCCGACTCTTTGCTGACAGCTCAGAACCTGGAGCCTGCTTCGGATTCTGTGTCTCCCTGTCTCTCTCTGCCCCTCCCCCACTCATGCTCTGTCTCTCAAAAACAAAAATAAACATCCAAAAAAATTTTTTTAATAAAAAATAAAAACATATATCCAATGGCTGGATGATTATTCATGGCATCTGAAATGGCCTGTGAATGTATACCTGACTTCTGATTACAACATTGACACTAGTCTTGTTACAGGAAGTAACTAGTCCAGGCTCCCATTTCCTCAAAAGGAAAGTAAACTAGGTAAACTGGAATTTTAGTGGTTATTTGGCAAAGCAGTCAGCTAGCTGAGAAAGAAGCAAAGTTGTCTCCTCCAGCCCCTTTCACAGCCTTCTTCCTAGTCCTGGAGCCCAGACGCGTGTGTACTGTAGACCAGAGTTCTTGCACAGACTCTGCTAGTGTGCATGTCTTACAGGTCTGTCCTGGACTAGATCTTTCCATAGATGCAGAACAGAATACAACGCACACCTCGTCCAACACACAGCTGCTGCATGAGACAATTTCTTCCTAAGCATGGGAAATTTTTTCATACAGCTCAATTTATGGAAATCACTTATTCATTCAAAAAGCAATTGCTGAGTTCCTAGTAGGGGCCGTATATTGTGCTAGGGTAGATAGAAAGATGAGCCAAATCAAAATCCTTTTTTCAGAGAACAGTGTAGGGGTAAATCACACACTCTGCATAAATACAAGTGGGTGCGAGGCACAGGAGAGACCCAGTTCGAGGGCTGTGGAAGCCAGAAGCAGTGTTGTGTGAAAGGTCAATGGCATTAGAAAGGGCCTGAAAGAATTTATGGTCTGGCTCCTTCCACCCCAGCTCTGCATATATGCTAGACTTTCAGATTGCCAATTTTCTCTCTTTTCTACATGAAATTGTCTAGTGCATAGAGCTTCCACAGTACTTTCTAGGTACTTTGAAAATCCCAGCGATAAATATGGACTCAACACAAAAGCTTCCAGGAAGTTGTCTTGTTGGCCCATCTTAGAGCAGGCAATAAAGAAAACACATTAAATAGCATGGAACACTCTGGGGATTGCAGCCCCCTGCCTCCTAATCCCTCAATCCTTTCTCCCTTTATTGACTGACTAGTCACACATTTAGCCTTCGCATCACACTTAGCCAACCATTAGAGCAAAAGAAATGACTTTCCTGCAAGGGGGCCGGGTGGGGGTCTGCTGGGGATACTCACTCTTGGAGATAGAAAGTTACAGGGACACAGGGTAATTAGGGTCCAGTGCTTTAAGGGATAAATCTTGTTTTTCTTCCTAGCTTTGTCTGTTTGTAACCTAAGGTCAACTGAAGTTAATTCTTTTCGTTGGTGCTTGAGAAAACTCTTTCAGTCTGTATTTTTAGGCACAAATCTTGATTCCAACTTAAAAAAAAAGCCCTCAGAACAGTTACTTGACCCCCTTTAACTTATAGGTGCCTTCTCATTGTTTTTTTATCACCCAGACAGACATTACTCTTCCTACAATTTTGGCCTAACTATTCAAGTTAGCTTAACTTCCACCTCTGTTGTTAGCATTTCTTTGAACAACTTGAATGTCTCTTATTTCCCTAAAAAAAAAAAAGTATATATTCTTTCTAGAGAATTTCTTCTTAGGTACCTTTCCAAACACTTTCAGTCACATCAGAAAATGACCTTTCTCTTTTCCACTTGTTATTTTATCTACCCTGTTCTCTGAGCTGTCACTCACTAACATCTGTATTAGAGCAATCTAGTATATGATTTTGTTTATGACACGAAGCACATTCTTGTACTGAGAACCCAGGAGAGGGTCTACTATCTTCACACCAACAATATTTATTTTTATTTCATATATATAATGTTTATTTTTGAGACAGAGAGAGAGAGAGAGACAGAGCGTGAGCGGGGGAGGGGCAGAGAGAGAGGGAGACACAGAATCTGAAGCAGGCTCCAGGCTCCGAGCTGTCAGCACAGAGTGGGACATGGGGCTCGAATCCACAAACCATGAGATCATGACCTGAGTCGAAGTTCGACGCTTAACTGACTGAGCCACCCTGGCGCCCCTGAAGTTTCTTTTCCAAAGAATTACCTGGGAGACTAAGTACCAGAACAGACTATGAATGAGGTGTTGAAGCCACTGAGAAAATCATTCATTCATTCATTCATTCATTCATTTGCGTATACCTTCAGAGCACCGTGCTAGGACATACGGACAGAGTGGTGAAGGCGGAGTAGATCCCTATTCTAGCACAGCAGCCGAAACCAACAGGGAGTGAAATTATCAGAGATGATCCTGTACGTAGTCCTCTTCAGATAACTAACCAGGCTAATGGTGGAAGTGATATAGAAGTCTAAGCATGGCACAGGGAAAACTCAGCCCTAACTTCTCACATCTTTGGGAAATTTAGATTGATATAGGCCAAGAAGTGATGTGATAGATACGTGGTATCATCTGGAGAGTCCATTTTCCATAATGATGAAGACATGGAAGATATCTTTACAGAAAAAGTGTCTATTCACAAAACATTGGAAGGAGAAGGGAGAGGGTGGTAAAGTGGGTGAGGAAAGACACAACCACAAAAATCCCCACGCTCTGACAATAGGGCTCTAAGTGGAGAATGCCATGGATGTTGGGCCAAGTTTGGGGCCACAGGAAGATGAAAACTTGTGCTGTTCTTGTTGGTTATCATGCACAGGCTGCAAGATGCAATGTTATTAACATTCCAAAGGCCAAAGTCCAACTGAAGGAGCTCAGGTGACCACACCATCATGCAGCAGCTGCAGGGTGTAGGTGAGGCATCTAACCTCTATAAGCCTCAGTGTCCTTGTGTGTAAAACAGAGACCAGGGACACCTGGGTAGCTCAGTCAGTTAAGTGTCCGACTTTGGCTCAGGTCATGTTCTTGCGGTTTGTGAGTTTTAGCCCCACATTGAGCTCTGTGCAGACAGCTCAGAGCCTGGAGCTTGCTTCGGGATTCTGTGTCTGCCATTCTCTGTGCCCTTCCCCCACTTGCACTCTGTCTCTCCATCTCTCTCAAAAATAAATAAAACATTAAAAAAATTTAAAACAGAGATCATAATTGTACCAATGTGATCTCATTTCAAATTTCTTAAGTTTATTTTGAGAGAGAGTGAGGGAGAGGCAGAAAGAGAGGGAGAGAGGGAATCCCAAGCAGGCTCCTCACTGTCAGCCCAGAACCTGATGTGGGGCTCAAACTCACAAACTACGAGATCAAGACCTGAGCCAAAGCCAGATGCTTAACCGACTGAGCCACCCAGGCGCCCCCCGAGTCTGATCTCATTTTAGTGAGGATTATATGAAGATTGTGCCTATAAAGTGCTTCACTGAATGCCTGGTTCATATAGTAAGTATCAATAAAAGTTTGCAGGTATTGTAAGTTGTTGGGGAATGAAATGAGACCCTCGAGATGCTAATCTTTGAGGGGTCAAGGATGCTAAGTAAAGTGGAGGTACACAAGATTTAGAGAGTCATGAAGACACATGAATGAAAGGATAAGAGCAAAGAATTAGAAAATGTTCAACCCCCTCAGTGTGGAAAATTGACTCTAACCCATTTTACTCATGTCTAACCTGATTCAACCTTTTCATTATTTTTTTTTCTTTTCTTTTTTTTTTTTTTGCGGTCATAAGTACTTTCCCCCCTCCCAACAGAATATAAAAACTAGGATTCCTTTGGGATGGGAGTCTGAGAGAGGGCGGGAAGGTTGGAAACACACTACTTGTGTTTGAGGGTACCAACCTTGTCCTAATATTTGTGAGATGTACCTTACTGGATCTCTCCTCAGCAAAGAAAATACTCCACAGTTTAAGGAAACAACAAGTGCCACATTCACTTCACATTGCCAGTGATCCCTAGTTAATGAAATAGTTTGCCATTCCAATGGTAAAATTCTTTCTAAAACTTACTCTTGGTTCCATCACACAAACCACAAAACAGAGAATTGCCTCCTTCTGCATTTAGCCATTTGCTTTAAATGTTTTTCCTTTCTTTTCTTTTTTTCTTTTTCTTTTCGTTTTTTTTTCTTTTCTTTTTTTTTTTTTTTTTCTTTTTTCTTTTTCCTTGCTTTAAAAATAGTTCTCACCACCCTTTGGAAAGATCTACCAACTGCAGTAAGAATGAGTCTTGATTTTTAATGAGCTGGATTTTAAAGAGATGAACTCAAGTATAGTTTGAATTATTTTAGAAATTTTGCTTTGTTGATTGACACACTATTTAACTTGCCACCATGCTGCTTCTAGGAATCTCTTTTTTTGCTTTTAGGAATCGCTTTTAGGAATCTTTTATAACCTGTCTCCTTGCCCTCATTAGATCTTTACAGATGTCACCAACACTTAGAGGCATTGCCGCCTATAGACAGGCAGACAGCTATTTCTCTGCAAGCTGTTTTAGTTTGCTCCGATCGATAGGCTTATCTTTGCTTCTATTCAATTATCTTTTTTAGAAACAATAGAATTCTTCATCTCTGAGACATAGTGGATGAAAGGGCACACTGTCTTGACCTGATGCTTCTTTTATTTCAGAAAACCCATTTTCTAATCACTTTTCCTTGTACCCAAGTGGGTGTTTTTTCCCTACATTTTATAATTTGTCACCATTTGCATTTTTGGTGGATTGTTTTGAGTTGAGTTTTCTGATATGAAGGTTGTGGTTATTGATCAGTCACCATCAGTTATGGTACCAGGCCAGTGAAATGTACCCTTCTTTCTTGACTGCATTTAGAAGTGCTCATTTTTTTTAATTTTTTTTAATGTTTATTTATTTTTGAGACAGAGAGAGACAGAGCATGAATGGGGGAGGGGCAGAGAGAGAGGGAGACACAGAATCGGAAGCAGGCTCCAGGCTCTGAGCCATCAGCCCAGAGCCTGACGCGGGGCTCGAACTCACGAATCGTGAGATCGTGACCTGAGCTGAAATCGGACACTCAACCGACTGAGCCACCCAGGCGCCCCAGAAGTGCTCATTTTTTACTCAAAAGAGGTGATCCAACTAGAATCTACTTGGGCTTAGTAGATTTGAAACAAGCAAAAAACATTTGAAAACAAAGGCTTATTCTTTTTTAATCGAAAAAACATCCTATCAGACAGATTCTGTACTGTTAAATAGTTAACATTGATCGTATTGGGGGTAAAAAAAGATTGTGTTGCTTAAAGTCTTCTCTTGAGTCAACCTACCTTCTCAGCTCCAAAAAGTGTGTGTGTGGGGGGGGGATGATTTTATTAACACTTTTAAGTTCTAGATAGTTATTTGACTATTTTATGGCCAGCTTTAGGGATGATGCTCAAAATTTGGAGACTAGATATGAACAGAAAGCTACCAATGAGAAAGAATGGAGAAATTGGTCGTAAGTGCCCATGAACACACTCTCATGCTTTCCCTTACAGGCACATGATTGAACTTGTCCAGGTAACATCCCATCAGGTATCTCCACTGCTTTAAAAAGTCACTGTAATTTCCACATGGCTTACCAAGGGATAAATTGTGGTGTAGAGAGAAAGAAGTAGGAGGTTATTTCCTAAGATTCTGACCTTGAGGTCTCGGCCTTTATCCTTGATTTCCTCTCATACCAGTCCTCAATGAAATATATTTAGTACACATTCATCTTCTTTTAATGCAGTTTTCTTTGCTGAAATAGTGTAAAGGACACCAAAAAGAGTTGGAAGATTGTGTTCTCTGGAGGCCTGTTTTTGTGACCTTGAGTGAGAGTTGATTTTTCTGGCCAAGGTTTCTTCACTTCTAGGTGAACATAATCATAGCTACTCTGGAGGCTCAAATGGAACGTCTGGAGGCATGTTTTGTACTTTGCAATATGCACCTTAGTAGGATTTTTATTGTTGTTTGTTTTGTTTTGGCCTCCCTTCTTCCTCCACCCCGCCTCCCCCCCCCCCCCCCCAGCACCATAGAGAAATGCTGAGGCTGCGTGGGAGGAAGTGAGAGCCATCTGGTGAGGATGACACATGAAGTCCATATTTGTCAAATGACTTCTCCTTTTCAATTCTGCTACTTACCAGTTTCTCCTTGGACTTCTGAGAGTGTTCCCTCTGTGTGTTTTGTCCCTCTGCTGCTTGGGAGATACAAGTCTATTAATGACAAATGGGTGGGGGAATTTAGGCTATAGGATAAAGGAGAAAGAATGAAGTCTTTGAAGATGAGTTTGAATCCACTTTGACCTTAAACAAGCTACATCATGACTGAACCTTTTTTGTCACACTGAGTTGTTGAAGGCATTAGAGATGACACATTACATGTGTACCCTAGTACACAGAAGGGCTGGATAAATGGGTGGTTAGTACCCACCTGCTTATTACTATCACTATTTGAAAAAAAAGTATTTTCTGCACACAGGATACTCACTAAATTTTATTTTCCTTAGTGTACAGGAATGGTCTTTAGAGGCAATCTAGCAAGTGACATCGAATTTGGTTGTTAATTTTACAGATGAGGAAACTAAAGCCCTAGAACTAAAAGTCATCTTTTCCTTTAAAATATGTAAGTAACCCCAAATCTTGGACTAGAAAGCCAAAGTCACAATCAGATTCTTTCCATGATAATATAGTATTTAATAATGCTCGGTCTTTCATTTTCTGGTTTCATCCTGGATTCTAGACCCAACCAAATCTACCTGTTGTCCTCTGACCCTCATGTACCTGATTACTGAGAAGCTTGGTCAGTCCATCTTCAATGGTTTCCTCAGGCTTATAACACCCTGGCCTTCCATTCATATATGTTCTTTTTTGGCATCCTACCCTGGACACAAACCTACTGAGATGCCTTTTCGTTATATATGTATATATATTTTAGTTACTTACCAAATGCATTTATAGTAATATATTCCTGTACATTTGTAACAGAGGACAGTTCTGATGAACACAGACATGTTCTCTCATATTCTAGGTAAAAGAATCATGTGAAATTAAAATAAAAATTTTATTTAGAAGAGTAATCTTGAGTATCTGTACACTTAATCTAACAGTCTTGCTCATCCCTCAAAACATTCTGGGAACTCCTTGCATTCTCTGGCTTGAGGAATGACTATGATGAGAAGAAGAGATTTTTGGGGAGGTGAGGAGACTGATAACATTAGAAAGCAGATTCCAGAATCCTAAGTTCACACGCTCTCTCACGAAGTCTCTATTCTAGAGTCGCAAAGATACTCCCCAAAATATTCCCCTCCCTACCAGGTGCCAATGATCCTTCTTCTGGTTCTTCCCAGTAACTGTTTTCAGTGCTCTACCTGCTTCCACGGCTGCAGTTTTACATTATAGAACAGGTCCTGTGTGGCAGGGATGATACAAGGTGCTCTACAAATGTTGTCTCATTTGATTTTTGTGAGGATTATTGGTTTATGCATGCAAAGCACACAAAATTGCTCTCTAGTGGCACAGAGTATTAGCACTGAGAAGACTTATTGATAACAATGTTTCCCTCCCTAGAAATCCAGTATCTTTAATTTTTTGGCAGTAATTCTCCCTCCCTGCTTCTTGGACCTTCCTCGTCACCTTGTTAAAAACCCCAAGGGTCGTCAGCTGCTTCCTCTGCCCCTGCCATCTCTCCAGAGGTCCCTGGGCACCACTGCTTGACCTCTTCCTTAGAAAGTTTCTTCTAATACCTCCATCTTTTTACTTGTAATTCGTTCCTGGTTTAAGAAGAAATGTACTGCTGACTGAGAAAGTGTGGCAGTTGGGGGAAAATGAGACTTAGGTGTTAAATAAATCTAAGCTCAAATCTTGGTTCTGTCACAGTTGGCACCATCTTAGGCCAGTTAAATCATTTGACAATAATAATCATTAATGTCACAGAACACTTACTGATTGTTATAGACGAGGCATTAAGTTAGGTGATTTAAGTGGGTTATCTCAATCTGCTCTCTGGTTTTTAATCTCTGTTTTCAAAAATGAAGACAAACATGCAGGTATTATTGAGGAATGGTAAAAATTGAACGGGTACCATCAGGATCCTGAAGAGTGGAAAACGTATTCTGTGCCCCAGCGTGTGGAAATCAGGGAAATGGAAATTGATTTGAAAAACGTATGTGACCAAAATTGTGGAAAAAGGAAAGTCTGCTGAAAAAGATACTTCTTTCTCTCTGTGCAATCGAGGACAAATGGAAAAATGAAGAACCAACTGCATGGAGAATAAGAGCGAGGCATGTGCAGAATTTTAGAATTGGACCTAAGAGAGCAGAGGGTCATGTATGAAAGAAATAATTCATTCTGCCAGGGTCTTCTCTGCTGGTGCTATCTTCTTTCATAAGCTATCAGGTAATGAATTACGTTTTCTCCTTTATGTGCTCACGGGCACTAAGAATACCATGGATCCCATACGATTACAGAAAAGTTTCATTCCAGGAGGGCAAAGGGGACGTTTCCTTCTGACTTATATTGAGGCATCCATGATGACTGTGGACAAAGATGAGCATAAACTTTTATGGGTGGGCACCAGGCCATTTCTTTTCTAGAGGGTCTATAAGATATTTTCCATGTTCATTTTGATGCAAGAAGCTATCTGTTCTGTAGGACTGTCTTTTTTGGCAACACATGAGAATTACCAGTGATTATGGCTTTTGCTACTCTCTATAGTAACTCCCCTCATTTCCTTCAGTCTTTATATATGACCTGCTGTAAATATTGACAGTTATGTTGTTGGAAAAAATAACACAGGGCAGCTTTTCTTAAGCTCCAAACTGCATTTCGTGGTTAATTGATTGGCCAGCTGGCCCTGCCGTCTCTTGACCTCTACAAGAGCCAGCAAGATTGATGGTTTCAACAGCCTTTCACGGTGCACTGAAGCATTCAGATCCATCTTTTGTTATTTGGGAAACACTAAGTTCTTATGTAGCACATTATTTAGATGGATTCCGGGGCTGATGAGTTGGGAGGCAGGCAAATGCCCAACTGGAAGACAATGTCTGTAGATCAAAGGAGCCGAAGAGACAGAGAGTTCATAAAATGTGAATACAATTCCAGGGGAGGATTGATGATTATGGAAGCAGAAAGCCAATCAAGTTAAATATTCATTCCAGCAACAAGTCCGATCGCCTCACTGAGACCCATCCCTCCGCGAAGTTTCCTCAGCTTTTCAAGGTCTACACAAGGAAAGAACAAAGCCGTGAAGGATGCTCTCATTCCGGAAAGCCGGCTGCAAGATGGCCTGAATCAGAGGTCAGCAACTACCACTGAGAGTTCATCGCATTCGACCCATAAAGAATAAGTCTCAAACTCCAGTTCTGCAGGAGTGGTTTAGCGTCATCAACACCACTGAGCCCTAATGAATGTGACAATGTAGGATTATTGGGTCATTTCCTCAGAAACTTTTTTTCTCCCTAGAAATAAAACAGAACTGAAACTCATGTCCTAAATGTTCCATTTAGATTTTCACATATGAATGTCATGGATCAGGTGATAGAAAGGTAGATTAACAGGAAAGACCCTGGAAGATAGTGTCATATTTCAAGAGCATAATCATAATATTATGATTACAAAACACTAGATGTCTATGTTTAAAAAAAAACTGTTGGCTTAATGTTACCGTCTGTGTCTCTCAGTTGCCATTTAAACATCTCAACTTTTAATGACTTTTAGGAGTAGGTGAGGTGGGACAGTGATAGAGGAAGAAAGGATAAAAAGAAACACTGAATCCTAAAAGTAGGGCTGGATGGTTAAGAGTGATTAATTTAGTCTTTGGTCTCTTATAGTATGTGGTTTAACTCCCTGTACAGTGTAGGGAATAAAATGTCTCAGTTTAGTTGTTGGTTTGAATCTTGTAAAAAATCCTAATAGAGATAACTTTGTTCCACTCTATTCCTTTTTGCTTAGCTTGCTGAGTTATCCTGACCAACGACACCGTCCAATACAATAGACACATTGGAGATTTGGAAAATCACAACATGTAATAAATCTGTGTATAATTCTTACCCTCCACAACAATTGAGGAGTTGAAATTGCCTGATCTTTTCAAGTGAATGTTGCCACTTTGACCCAGGCAAGCAAGAGATAAAACAACAATACCAACCAGCAGTTTCAAGCATCCTTGTGCTGCATAATAACTCAGCAGTAGGCTTTGCTAATGGTGTTTATGAGCTGCCAGGCTAGGATTGGCCCTGAGGCAAGGAGGCATTTGCCCAGTGGGCTCCTTCTGTGTGGGGGGCCTTTTTGCAGCCTGGGGGCCCTTTTAGGTGACTCTCAGCAGGAGCGGTCTCTGCAGGCCAAGGCCTTTTGCAGTGAGCTAACTGTGTTCAATTATCACTTTAAGGTCCATGCAGCATTCAGAATGTTTTAGGACACCAATATAATACCATAAAAACTATTATGTAGGGCAGGACCTCCTCTATGCCAGGAGGTCACGGCTGCTGTTTTTTTTAGGTATTATTTATTTGATGCCATCAGTGGGAATTAAACAAACCAAAACCAAAGGTTTCCCAAAGTTTACTCGAGATCATCATATCCTAAAATCAAGTGGCCCTATAAAGTGAAGCTCAGTAACAGTCAACCATGGGCCATGAGATGAGTAAAGAAGTAGCTTATATACAAAAGAAGACAAGAATAGAGACATGGTGATGGCTAAACACAGGCAAATGAAGCAGTAATTGAGAGCCAAGCTTTGGACCATCCAAACTGTCTTTTGACCTTAAAATGATACGAAATATTCATGAGTTCACATTAAAGAAGGAAATCAGCAATGCTCAATATACTTTAGGTTTCATTTGACACCCACAACTGAAACTACCTTTTAGGGGTATGTGTATTCACGTCAGCAAAGAATGTAATTGAGTTTGGAAATTATCTCCAATGCTACCTGTTCAGACCTGTGATTTCAGCTCCCTATTGTACTGTTGTACTGAATTCTACTGGAAAGAGTTCTCATGATGGTATCTGTTTACCAAGGGGCCGTGCCCACATGCTCTGAGGTACTGAGATAAATTGTAAATCTGTACCTAATTCACATAAAACATAATTTTAAGGGAAATACTTGAGAGACAGATCCTGGCTGGGTGCCAGGGAATCTCAGACAGGTTCCCAGTCTCTGTAACTTGTGGAAGCAATGGAGTCATTGAAATTGAACAAACTGAACCCAATTTATTCGTCACAGTTTAAAGGGGAGGAGAGTCAGGGATGTGGTGCAAACGAGGGGCGGCACACTCAGAGGTCAGAGGATTGTTGCCTTTTATAGCTCTTCACTTATTTTTTTTTCTAATTATTATTTGGTTTTTGGTAAAAGAAAAATACAACTTTTGATATCTCTGTAAGGTCCATCAAGGATGCATGAGATCTGTCCAATATATGTCCAAAATTCTGGTGAGTTTAGAGAGGAGGTGAAAAAAGGATGAGGAAGATTTAAGAAGGTCATTACCCGAATCAGTGAACAAAATCCCATTAGGCCCCGCAATGCAAGGAGGATACATCTGGGGGAAACAGACCCCCAAATCCCAGCCTTTGAGGCAATGGGGCAAGATGGCAGAAGCGATTACTACGAACGCAAGGCAATGTGGGGAGTCATAAAAAGGAGGCACGATTGTGGTCTCCAAGATGGCACACCCGAGGCCCCGTCCGTCTGAGAGGCCGTTTGCAAAGTGGTTCGGTTTACGGAGCCTGGAGTCAGGCTGCACCGATACCCATCTCAGCTTTACCGCTAACAGCTGCATGACTTTCTCTGCTTTCATTTGGCATCTTTACTATGGAGCTGAGGGTAGTTGGGAATAGTTGCTATAAGGATTAAGTAAATTGATACAAAGGGCTTAGAACAGGGTCTGGTGGACTTTCTGTTGCATCAGGAAATTGTCTTGATGTTGTCTTCCAGTTGTCCTGAAGACTGAGTTGGACGAGGATAGGGAGGCACATCTCACTCATCAGTGAGAGGTGTCAGTGTCAGTGGGAACACAAGCAAGGAGAAATGCCTGGCCCGCCTGGGGCAAGGAGGGGAGGATCAAGAAGACCTCTAACTGAGCCTGAATGTTCTAGTGAGTGTGAGAGCTGGGATCAGGCCATCAAGACCCCTGAATACTAAGACAGGGAGTTTCTTTTTTATTCTCTACGAGAGTTTTCCACGTCTCTCTTCCTTTGAAGACAAAAAACGGTGCTGTGTGAGTAACAGATGACTGGGTATGACTGTGAACAGAATTAAGCACCTGTGATCAAATAAAATTCACAACAAAATTGATTTATCACATTAATGATATGCATAGTCAAATAATAACCAGGTCTCCGGAGGAAGAATCCTGATGTATATAAATACTCTTCTCGTGGTCAGCCGAAACTATCAACGTGACGTCACTGAACAGGGAGTTGGGAAGAGAAGCTGGCATATCGTCCGCTCTCCTGAGCAGGCGTGAGTGGGTGCCGGCTGGCAGGAGCAAGCCTCCGCATTGCGCTTGGTCTCCACACGCATAGGATGAGCTCCTTGAAAGCAGTGACTACACCTTATCCTCACATGCCTCACACTAGGCACCTAATAGTTACACTATATGTATGTATATGTGTGTAGATGACAAATCATGTGTAGATACATACAAATACAGATCTGGAAAATGGTTGTGACTGGCATTGCCTTCAGAGAGCCAACCCAAATCCTGGGTTTGTTTTATTTGTTTCCAGTATCTGTAAATAGCATCCGTTTTGGAGTGTCCCCTGTTTAGTCTTCGCACATGGATGACACATGCCAAAAATCAAAAGCTCCCATATCCTCCTAAACAGGCCGAGGCTGAGGGCCCTGTGCCCCGAGGGCCCTGCTTGCCAGAAGCAGCCTGTCTGGACCTTCCTCTTTTGTTCTGCTGTGAGTAGGAAGGGACGGCTCCGGTGCTGTGGGTCATTCTGTCCCACAACCCAGTCCCTTCCTCATCCACTAGTAAGGAGCAGGGGCAGAGTCCTGACCAGAGGAAATGCACGAGCAGGCAGAAGGAACAGGAAAAGTGAGATCAAGGTCCCAAGCTTCTTTAGAGTGTTGAGACAGGAGGATGGAAGCGGGGGGCCGGGAACAGCTGCAGACAGATGGGCTGAACTAAAGCTCCAAAAACATTCCTCTTCTCAATCAGGAGTTCTCTAAGCCAGGTCGGTGTTAGCACGCGACCCTTGCCATTTACAGCAAGGCAAAGGGGCAAAATGACTAATTTGGGGAAAGTGCTTGATCTAAGGGGAGAGGAGGGTGCGCAATGCGAGACTTAGGCTGTCTCAGTGGCATCATCCTGCAGCCCCCTGCCTTGCATGTGGTACACTCAGTTCATGTCTGGATGACAGTGAGGTAGCTCCAAGGGAGCCTGTAACTGTGTATGAATGTGTGTGTGTGTGTGTGTGTGTGTGTGTGTGTGTGTGTGTGTTGACTAGGGAGATGAGAGAGCATTTTTTTTCCTCAGAGATTCCACTTTTTATAATTCACTGTCCCATTATCTTCCATACATTTCTGGCTAAATCTTGCTTTTCCTCATTTGCAGCCTGGCTGGAGGTGCCCTTTATTCAGAGGGATAACAGTTTACTCCCTGAGATTAGAACATATTTTAGGAAGACTCCCACAGATTCTCCACGCCTCTTGCCTCCAAAAAGACAGTCACATAGTAAACCAAAAGAATTATCGTGCTAGCAAGGATTTCAAGTAATCTGACCTCTGCCTCCATTTCCAACCTCTTCTCTCACCATGAATGTCATGTTCGCATTCTCCTCTTGTCCCTTACCCTGGATTCAGAGCCAAGTGACTATTTCTACTTCCCGTGCTCAGTATGCCCCACAGTTGCTTATGTCTGAGGCCCCCATCCTGCTCCTTATAAGCCTTTTCTAGAATGTGCTTCTCTCCATCTGCAAACTTACAGTGATCTCTTGTGAAGCTCCTTGAAGGCAGGGTCGGGGACTCTGGCTAGTCTTCTTTGTATTTCTGACTTAAGCACAGGTATGGAGGGCTGAATATCTGGTCTCTCAGGTGGATGGCATAGCTGTCATGTCAATTTCCTCTCGCTGCTGTGAAGGGGAGAAAAGGTGGGGAGGGGCCTCCAGAAATAACTTCATCCCTTTCACAGTTTTTTATGACTGCCCCAAATGTCCTCTGCCCATAAGACAGCGTGGGCAGAACCTTAGAGCTTCAGGAGAAGCCCTTTGAGTATTTGATTCAGGTGGTAAACAGAACAAAAACAGTCTACAGCACCAAGGAAACCATCTGGCTTCTGTACAAAACACAGTGAAAATGAGAGAGAAGTGGAGAAACAAAGTTAGGCTGCTCAAGTGCTCAGATACAAGGTATCGGACATCTCTATACGATGGCTATCAGTAGGCAGAAGAAATAGACAATGACAAATGTGAATTAGCACGATTTAGGAAGAGGCTTATATGGAGAAAATGTGAGAGAAGGGAGTCAGAATTGACAGAAGTTTCAAGAACAGATCACCAATGAAAGGGGGTAACATTAATGAATGAAGTCCTGCTAGAGACTTAGGAATTGCCTTTTGCCTTTTTCTGGTGTGCTAACTTATGATGGGAAATATTATACTCTGTCTATTTTTAGGAAATTATTTTTGTTCTTTGCCACTTTTACCTTTTAGTCTCAAAAGAATATAAAAGCAGTTTTATTTAAGGCACCCTAATTTGCTCAAGCAGCTACCAAATTGCCAAAATTTAATGCTAAGTCTAGACCATCTTTCCTTTGTCTAGATTTAGTGGATAGCAGGTGCTTGATACACATTAATAAAGTGACTGAAAAATCTGGAGTAAGTGAAAAAGTCATTTTTTATTAAAAACATATAGAACACATTTTTGTCAAATGAACATAATTGGCAAAGAAAAAAAAATCTCCTCTTTTGAATTTCTGAGTTTCCATTCTTGCCAATAATAACATGTAAGAGTCTGTGATGTCCCCTGCCAACTATTGGATTATATTTTTTCTCACACTTTTGAAAAAAAGAGTAAAACCAAAATCAGTTTGAAAATCAGTTATGATATTGCCTCAAATGTGCCCCTGAGCGCGTAAACGAGATTAGACTTAAGGACCGGATTTAAATCTCCCTATAGCTCCATTTCTACTTTGGCAGGGTGTGTAAAGACATGCCAGAGGGGCACAGAATGTTAACTTTTAGTCATTTGACTTCTCAGGTTTTCTGAGAGAGAAATTGATCTGAAAAGATAAACTTTTGGAGACTATGTTTTGTTTTGTTTCGTTTCGTTTTGTTTCGTTTCCTTTCTTCTTGCTGTAAGGCAGGGTTTGATGATCTCTTCAGGTCCCTTCCAATCCCCTACGTTTCCTTCCCAAGTAGAGTAAGTATTTGACTCCAGAAGGGGTGATAAATGTCTTTGTGCGCTGCCATTCCAGAGATGAGAGCCAGATGAGATTTTAGAAATCCCAGAACAAATGAAATGTGTACCACTTTATCCTTGCAGCTTCTCAAGACTGCTTGCCCATCTTCCCATCCCCTGGAGTAGAGACCCCTTGTGGAGCATTTGGTGCCACCAGACCCTGAAAAGCATGCAGCATCTGTTGGGAAACACAGTCTGGTTTCTGTGGATCAGAAGCATTTCTCTAAACATTAGAGTCTAACGGACTTTTAAAGAGGGGGGGTCTACCCAGAAACCTCGTTACAGGTCCCTTTCAACCAGAGTCAGAACTAAGAATACTCAGCAGATGGTTGTGAAGTGAGGTAAATTGCATGCAGCCTTCAGTCATTAGTGACAGATCTATTTTAAAGGCATGAGGTTGTGTAGCCGGGTACAAAGGCAGCTCGTGATTCTAATTGTTGGGCTCCATTAGAAGGGATCTTTCTGGAGACCCATGGTTTCTTACAGCACCACAGTCTACCCCCAAATGAAAAGTATCCTGCTGGCTAATTAACTTGCGCACTTTCCTTTTCCATTGTGTCCTGACTTTTTTGTTTTAATCCCAGACCCTGTTTGTAGTAGGACTGAGGGAGCCTTCTATTATTTCACCCAAATATTTTATGATGAACAGTTTCAATCCACCACTCACTCTGATTTCATTGCTTTCGTCTTACTTTTCATTATCATCTGCAATAGAGGGGGAGATATTTTTTTTTTAATTCAAGCTCTCGTCTCATTTTTCAGTATGGTGAAACTCCGTGATTCTTGGGAGATGGATTTCACCCTGTTTTTAAAAGTCCTGTGTAAGAACATACAGTGTGATTAATTTGGTTTTCATTTATTTCAACACCCCATGTGAACATTACTAAATAATGAAGAATTCGATTTCATGATAAAATATGCAGCAGTGTCTTTTGCCTAGAAGTTCTATTTGAGCAAGTGCATTGCCAAAGAAAATCAGAGGAATTCATGGAAGACTGGGGATGTTAAAGTAATCTTCTTGAAGTTGTATTCATAACATGTGAAGTGAAATATAGGAGCAAATGAGACCATTGAAGAGAGAGATCATTATACTTCTGACCATTTGGGAAGCACGCCCAGGAAATTGTTTGAAGGACCATGAATTGTTCAGTAATGTTCTCTTAACCATATGATCTGTGGAATAAGGAGGCAGAAGTGGAAAGACGATGGGTGGATGGGAGGAGCCTCAGATGCCACAGAAATCTGTAGCACCTGGGTGAGAATGACACTTCAAAAAGTTGAAGGTAATGGCCAGCACCTGGCCCAGGGCTGGCATGACAGGCACACTTCTTCGAAGGAGCCTTCCAGGCTTGTTCCTGGTGAAGGACCAAGACTGCATGATCCCAGGGCTGAAGACAGTCAAAGATATTAAGTAGTAGAAGGTAAACATTTAAATTAATAACTCGTATTAGTTCTCTACATGTCTGTAAAAGGCTTTCAGTGAACAATAGTTGGCAGATATTACCAGTGGAAAATACAGCCAAACTTTGGCTCATCCAACACGTTGTCATCACTACCACTTTAATATTTAAGAGATTAATGTTTCAAGACTCTTCCAAAAAAATTGTATTTGGAGCCTGATTGAAAGACTTCTCTGCTTCCCTTCATCATTCCTTGTTAATTTCTGACTTCGGATGTTCTAAATACAGTTAAATCGTATATGCCTATCGGGAACTCAAAATGTAGTTCCTGGATCAGCAGAATGAACATCACCTGGGAACTTGTTAAAAATGCCAGTTCTTAGGCCTGACCGCAGACCTACTGAATCAGAAGCTTGGGGGCGTGGGCCTGCCTTTGTTTTAATAGGTCCTCTGGGTGATTCTGATGTGCTCTCAAGTTTTAGAAATGTGTCTCATGGGAATGAATAGGTACTAGGGCGTTATGACTTGAAGGACTGTTCTTGAGTCAGTCTTTGTGATTCTTGAAGTAGATAATAGTGGATCGGTGTTATTTCAGTACCTGTTAGGGTCAAAGCCTTCCATTGGTATCATTGGTACTAAATACAGAGCAGGAGTGTGGTTCCTGTCACTCATGGTCACATGGAGAAAGGTGGGAATGTCAGAGCGCAAGGACACCCATTGTGTCCTCAGGGAAGGGGGCTTGTCCATCTTGTTGTGTGTCCATCTTGTTGTGGGACCACTCAGCCCTACTGTTGTGACTTCACACTAAAGGTTCCAGTCTTCGATTTTGTATCCTCGGTACTTCTTGGTATGCTGTGTTGCTGGTATCAGAAGAATTACACTGCAAATCAAGCATCAATGTTTACAAATGTTTTAGGGGGACTAATTTGGTTTTCTTCCTTATTCTTGGGGAGTCACTGCCTAACCATAGTATAGTTCCTAAGTAATCTGTATAATAGGAGTAGCCATACTTACCCTACAGAAATCTTGGGAAGATAAGGTAGAAAAGATCCCTAACAGGCCTACCATAATGTCAGACCCATACAGATGATCAATTATTTGATGCCAACACAATTATTTTGGTTACTTTGAAGCTTCTTTTAGTTTCTCTCAAATACCACCTTTGGAACTAATCATAAAGAACCAATTCACAAGAAAATTGGTCTTATTTTATGAAAGCACGTAGCGCCTGTGACATATTTAAGGAGATAAGTATTTGAATCTATTATCCTGGCATGTTTGTTAAAAATTAGTATTTAAATAAATTTCCTGGGGTGCCTGGGTGCCTCAGTCGGTTGGGCATCGGACTCTTGCTTTGGACTCAGGTCATGATCTCATGGTTGTGGGATCAAGCCCCATTCTTGGGATTCTCTCTCTGTCTCTCTCTCTGTCTCTCTCTCTCTCCCTCTTTCCCTTTCCTGCTCACACTCTCTTTCTCTCTCTCTCAAAATAAATAAACTTAAAAATAAAATAAAATAAATTTCCTAATCAGTCCTATCATGTAGAAAAAGATACTTTATTCCTTCATTATTGTAATAGGAGACTACAGAAGAAGCAGATGAACTTATTTTTGAGGCCAGGAGGATAGGGTCAGAATGTTCTCTTGCACAAACAAAATAGAAACTCCTTTTCCCTTCAGTTCAGTCAACTTCATATTATTAGATATATAACCATGTTCTAAAGATCTTCTCCCCAGGTAGCCTGGCTTAGAATGGATCCCCAGGCCCATCCCCAGGCTCATGCACAGCTGCTAGAGGAAAAGGCTGTCTCTCTCCACTGACTCCAGGAATGTCTCTGGGAATTATATATCAAATTCAAGGCAATTAGTGTAGAGTGCCCCCGTGCACAATGGAAGATCAGCCATAACATACTTGGGTCTACGGAGATCACCTTCCTGAACTTGAGCCACATCCTCTAGGGTTTATGAGGGCAAAGGGATACACACAGGGAGTGCTTTTGTTTTTGATTCTCTGGGAGTAGGGTGACCTATCACTCTCCCTCGGTGCTAGAAAACTTTTGCCACGGGGGCGCCTGGGGTGGCTCAGTCAGTTGAGCCTCTGACTTCAGCTCAGGTCATGATCTTGCGGTTTCTGAGTTTGAACCCCGCATCCAGCTCTGCGCTGACAGCAAGAGCCTGCTTGGGATCCTCTGGCTCACTCTCTCTTTGCCCCTCCCCTGCTGTCTCTCTCTCTCTCTTTCAAAAATAAACATAAAAAAATATGTATATTTTACCACAGCTTGTTCTCTGAAAAGGTAGAAAATTAGACTAAATTCTGGTAAGTGTCAATTGTGCTATATAACCAAGAAGTATCAGTATATAATAGGGTTTATTATGCATAAATCTACATTTTTGTATGTGCTCCCTATAATTATTTCACTCATCAGAGACATGTATCCAGCTGAGACATAAAAACCTGAGTCACGATGTAAAAAAAGCAATTTTCTCCCTCAAACAGTCATGGGGATCAGATTATCTCTATGATTCATCATGGCCTAGCCCAGTGATGAGCATATACTCGAGATGTCCAACAAATCCTAGTGGAATTAAGTCGTAGGAACATTAATTACTCGGTCACAGCATTGCAGTAGGAAGCTGAGTCCTTGCTAGATTTATTTCCAGTTGACCTGCCTGACATTTGGTTTTGCCGCCTGCTTTTCAGTTTTCTTTCTAACCACCAATACTCCTGGAATTTTTCTTTTCCTCTTTTTTGTTTTAATTTGTTTTTAATTTATTTTTATTTGTAGAAAGCACCCCTACACAGTGTCTGCCAGGACCTTCTGGAACTGAATTGCAGCACCTAGCTTAGCCTATGAAACATGCCAGAGAACTCGTTGATATCACGCTATAGATAAACATCCTTAAAACTTTCAGAGCCAATCCTTTCTTTTTCAAGAAAATAAATTCTGAAATATGAGGACTTCAGAAGCAAAAAACAAAGCGCATGGCCCCAAGAAGTGTTTTAAACAGGTCTTGTTCTCCGTCCTTGTGGTCCAGGTTGTGTATTCGCCCCTGTGTTTTCGCTTATTGATGTCCCCCTCAGGATGTTTCATACTGTCAACCCAGGTTTCTTAGAACTGCCTGTCCTGGGCTAGGCAGTCGTCTCATTAAACAAATTTTCATCCCGTAAGGTTTGAGTGTCCGGTGGGGAGAGGGGAGACAGGGGGTTAAGATGCATTGTGTTTTTAGCCAACAATATTAACAAGAAGTGTCTGAGTGTTTCTGATAACATGATGGCAGCCTAACCAAAAACAAAAACAAAAAAAACAAAACCAAAAAAAAAAACCCAAAAAAACAAAACTAAGAATAAGGTGGAGACAGGGTCCTAATTAAAACACCTCTTTTCTATCCAAGGAAGAAAAACCTCTCTCGCTGCTTCATTTTGAAAATAAACCCTACTGCAAGTGACTTCCAGTAGCAACTTACCATTCTACCCAACTAGAGGTAATTAAGAGTCCTTCTGTGTGTTAAATTAGGTATCTACAGAGGAGGCGGGGAAGCTTCCGATGTTTATTGTGAGCCGAAACCTCTTTTCTTGTTCATCACGCTCTAAAAATCGTGTCAGACAGCAGACTGGTGACTCTCAACCCATTAGAACAGCTGAACTAAGAAATTCAATGAAAGGTTCTGAGGCCCACAGAGAAGGAAAAACAGAGTCTGGATTAGCCCTGCTTAGAAGACCACTCACTGGGCAGGGCTCTCTCCAGGCTCCCCCGCTCTCGTGTCTCAAAAAATAACAAACTCTTGAGTGGCCAACAACTGCTACGTTTTATACTTGTAGGTGAATTATTTCTTCTTTGCTTAACATTAAAAAATGCAAGCGATTTTGTGACTTTCAAATGGAGGATTGCGTCCTCTTGGACGTCGGTTGAAAAACCAAGTAAGCAGTAGGGTAAGGTATTTGAAATAGGCATGGTTATATCCCTGTAAATGCTTCCTTGGAAATTGCAGTGCTCCGTGTGGGTATTTCCATCCCTGAGCTGGTTCGGTACAGTAGAGTGGTTGTTCGTGAAAATGAAACTAAACCCACTCCAAGCATCTTTATTCTCTGTCAGGGGAAAAAAAATTGTTTAAGAAATATAAATAGACCAAACAATTTTGCTGTTACCTTTGCTAAAGTTGCAAGGATGAACGGCTTTGAAAGGTAATGAATTCCCCACTGTTGGAGGATCTCGGGTCCTGGATCATTCCAGATGATGTTGGAATATCCGATCTCGAAGGTCCCTTCTAATCCTGAGATCCTGTGGTTGTAAATCTATCATGTTAGTAAAAGAAGAACTTTTAAAGGTGTTTGCAAGGAAATAAGAGAATAATGGAAGGGAAAATGCAGAGGGGGAATTTTTAGATGTTGATAAGCAATCACCTCGTTTTGCAATATATTTTTTTAATTGCCTGTTTGTTTGCGGCAAATGCTGTGTTGTAATCAAGTGGCTTTTACAATAATAAAACACTTCTCCAATTAAACTGCAGCGTGAAGAATTCAAAGATGAATAGAAGTGGTTGTTGCCCTTAAGAAGCTTATTTATAGGCTCTCCTTGTAAAATTGACTTCTTTTTCTGAGGATAAAAGTAATATATGTTTATTGCAAGACATTTGGAAGCTACCAAGAACTATAAATAACCCATAATTGCCCCACTAGAGAAGATCATTTTCAATATTTTTACTATTTTGGTGCATTTCTTCCATACACATTCAAATTCACATTCATATTAATTTTTCATCTTATGTATCCTATTTTAACCTGCTCCTTAAACTTCCTGATATAATTGCACACTTAAACAGAATTGTATCTCAAAACAGAGCTGAAGTGGCTCATTTGTTGATATTTTAAAAATCCTACCTGGATGAAATCAACAAAAAGAAGCACATCTATCGGGAAGGGGATCAAGGAGTTATTCTGTTCACTTGATCAATTAGGTAGTGATCAGCCTTGATTAAAAGCATAAATCGCCAAAAAAAAAAAAAAAGCGTAAATGGCCAGATTGATGCAAAAAATTTCAGTTAGTGGCTATGTATAAAAGGTAAATGAAGACAACAAAAATTAATACAAAAAATTTAAAAATACATCTTTTTTTTAATGTTTATTTTTGAGAGAGAGAGCGCCAGCAGGGGAGGGGCAGAGAGAAAGGGAGACACAGAATCTGAAGCAGGCTCCAGGCTCCGAGCTGTCAGCACAGAGCCCGACACCGGGTTTGAACCCAGGAACTGTGAGATCATGACCTGAGCCCAAGTCAGACACTCAACCAACTGAGCCACCCAGGAGCCCCTAAAAATACATCTGTTAATGAAAATCAGAGCTCCAAAAAACATATCCAGATTTTCTCAGACTGATCTTTCACCTGGGCAGTTATTGAATAATTCTTTAGCTCTTTTTTGTGCCTGAACGTCAAACTTCATTGTCCTTAGTAGGAAGTTTTCCAAAGTTTCCTGTTTCCAAAGCTGCAAAAAATAACGGGTAAAATTACAAACTATGTAATTCTGGTTCTGTATATAATTCTCAGTCAGTCAATGGCTTGCAGACATATTAATCATTCCTTACGAGTTGTAAACATAGAGTGAACTATAACAAAGAGCATGGAAGAAAATACAAACTTTTCCATTGCATCTGTGGTTCTGATCTCTTTCCCTTTGGTTCTTTGCTCCAACACTGAAACAGTCACTGGGTAATACTAATAATTGTAGCTGGCAGTGACGGGGGGGGGGGGGGGGTTCTGTATTTTCACAGCAGCACAGGGAAAGGGGACCTTCCCAGTGCGGTCATTCCTAGTTCTCGGATTACTATCTTTGATTCATCAAACAAGCCTTTTTTGGTGAACTGCATCCGACCAGTTATTTCAGAAGACAATCGCCACTCCGCAGCGGTCTGGCCAAATGCATAGATTTATAACAATCTTAAAAGATTTCTCCAGGAGTTTTATAAAGATATGTGATATTAAACTGGAAAAAAAATTGTACCAGATAATAGGGAAATGAAATCCTCCACCAAAGTTGGTTAGCTTTTTCAGAAAAGCCCTAAAGATTTTAGCAAATTTCTTAGCAGGTTTCTATTGTTTTAGCTCTTCCCCTAAGTAGTGGTTAATGAAGTACTAGATGTTAGAAAAGCAATCGCTTTGTTATTCTGTCTGGGCTGACTTTTATCTGATAAGCCTGCCCTGGAAAGCCCCTGAACGCTTTAGAAATTGCTTAGGAGATTTTCATCTAAAATTAGAAAGGATGGTGCGTGGCAAGGTGGTTAACTAAGGTACAGGGACTCAAGTAGGGTCTGTCTCTCATTTGAGTTCTCTGCCTGTTTAAAACGTCTGACCATGCGTTATTAGGACCTACTTGCCTTATTATTGTTATTATTTTAATTACTAAGTTAAATTCAACAAGGCCTTTCCTCTCTATATTGAAAAACAAAGTCCTCTTTAAGTACTTGACTACTAATATTACTAATGTACTAATAATTTGTAATTTGACCCTTACTGTAATTCTGTAACATAGGAAAAGCAGATACAAATTTGTATTCTTTCTTTCTTTTTTTTTTTTTTTTTTGCATAAGGAAATAAATTCAGAGACTTTTAGTAAATTGCCCAAAATCATATAGTTAGGAAGAGTCAGAATTAAGAATGAAATCTTGGTTCTATTGAATCTATTGATTCTATCAGAATCTATTGAATCTATCAGAATCTTGGTACTCTGATTCAAATATGGTTTCACAACCAGATGCCCATGTAATTTTTAATTTTTCTGATTGATCTGTGAGTCTCACCATAAGGAATTTAACAGAAATATCTAAATCTCTAACACCTAAAATGTTGGAGAATTTGAATTCAGCATAATTATAATTTCTTAACTTATGCATTGCTATATTTCTACTAGGGTTTTCAAGGGCTTTGGGGCCATAAAGAGCCACGTTCAGGCAACTTCCAGTACCAAACAGTTGACTTTGTTCTGGTTCACATCATAAGCTATGCACGCAGCTCACCAGTGAACTAACAAATCTATACTTTTGGTATGGGTATGAAGGATTATGCAAGAGGGCAGTTGGAAAGGAAAAAAATTTTCCTCTGCACTCTTGGATGCAGTTTGTGGGGGCCTGCGAATTAGGATAACAAAAGGCACCTACGCCTGGGTGGCTCAGTGGGTTGAGCATCCAGCTTCCTCTCTGGTCACGATCTCAAGGTCCTTGAGTTTGAGCCCTGCATCTGGTGGGCTCTCCACTGTCATCTCAGAGCTCTCTTCAGATCCTCTGTCCCCTCTCTCTAACTTTCCATCTCTCTCTCTCTCTGTTTCTCTCAAAACTAAACATGAAAAAAAAGAACAACAAAAAGCAGATTAACAAAAGTAAAGGCATACAATTTTCATTATTCCTTTATTAAAATTTTTTTTAATGTTTATTTATTTTTGAGAGAGGGACAGAGTTTGAGGAGGGAGGGGCAGAGAGAGGGAGACATGGAATCTGAAGGAGGCTCCAGGCTCTGAGCTGTCAGCACAGAGCCCGATGCAGGGTTCAAACCCACGAACTGCGAGACCATGACCTGAGCTGAAGCAGGACACTTAACCAGCTGAGCCACACAGGTCTCTTATTATTCCTTTATTAAACAAAAGAATATTTGTGTGTACAGGAGTTCACAGAAAAGTAGTCAAACTCAAAGAAGTGGTTAGATGTGGGGGTTTGAATACCATTCTTAACAAAGGAAAAGAGGTTTAGACTTAAAGAGAGGACAGGTTGTGGGGAAGTGACTAGGAAATATGTAGTGGAAACTAATAGAAGATAAGGACTATTTTAGTAAGATCTTTTTATGCAAACTCTTCTTGACTCTCATATCTTTGATGATAAGGGTCCCTTTTTCTTCTTGGTACCAGGGTGGGGGCTGAGGGATAAGCTGGTAGGAAGCATCTTCCTCAGAGGGATATTTATGCCTTACTTCTTTCAGGTAGAGAGGGGGAGGGCAGAGAAGTTCTGCATCTGTTGATATTCAGTTGCCTTCAGCTCAAAATAATTCTTATGCCAAATTGGAATATTTTGGCATTTTGGGATGGCATACTTTGATCCCCTTCATCTACCCCATCTGAAACTTTTGGGGAATTTCACACACCAAAAGCCTAGTCGGTAGCTATAGAGAAAAGATTTGGGTTAGTAGCTGAGAGGTAAGAGATCTGCAAAGGGGAAGAAGCATGGAGATGAGAAAAAGAATAAATAAGCAGGTAGAACAAATACAAACACGTTTCCTGTATTTGAATTAAACCAGTCTCCCAGGGCTGGGAATAGGTCAGTTCAGTTAAACAATTGTGTCTCATTGCAGGAGGCAGTGGTGCAGGTGGAGTAGAGTATCCTCTGAAGTTGGACCTTTATATGGTGTGAGCAACCAGGCATTCAATGAGGGGCATTTCTATGGAAACAAAAGCAAAAATAAAGATTAATGGTTGGAGCAGAGCAGTTTTTTGAGTCCAGAGGGCAGTCTAGAAGATTTCTAGATGTTGGGCCTAAAGTGTGCTTAGATGAGGATAGTAATGGTAGTCTCACAGTCATAGTTATGTCCTGGAGCCCCAAGGACCAGGCTCTGGTAAGCTTCCTGAGTGTCCCAAACTATGAGGTGATAAATTCTTTGAACATGCAGAGCTTCAGGACAAGGGCACTTTTAGTCCTCAGTGATGCTAAGTCGAGAGGGTGGGAGAAAATTAGAGACATTAATTGCAAGATGGCAGGATCCAGTTTACAAAAGAATGAAAGTAGTTCAATGATAATGAACACCCACAAAAGTGGGTCATTGTTTTCCACTGAAACAAAATTTTCCTCCACAATCGCCTTCATTTTGACCAAAGGTAATCAAAGTAAGACTATTTTTCTTTGCAAAATAAGTCTAATTTCATTAAAATTGGCCAAAGGTCAGTTTTCCAGGGACCAACCCCCCCCCCCCCAAGGAAATGCCAATGTCAGTTCAAGGTTATGAAGACTTCATTTAGAATTTGATTTTGAGAAGTTGTCTAAAATGTCAAAAGATTTGAACATTCTATTAAACGCAGATCACTATGAAGCAATGCTAAGTTTTCAATTATTTAACCAAAATGAAAATAAAATATTTTATTTATTTTTTTTTCAACGTTTATTTATTTTTGGGACAGAGAGAGACAGAGCATGAACGGGCGAGGGGCAGAGAGAGAGGGAGACACAGAATCGGAAACAGGCTCCAGGCTCCGAGCCATCAGCCCAGAGCCCGACGCGGGGCTCGAACTCACGGACCGCGAGATCGTGACCTGGCTGAAGTCGGACGCTTAACCGACTGCGCCACCCAGGCGCCCCGAAAATAAAATATTTTAAAGATAAACGTAGAAGATATCATGATTGTCAAACAACAACAAACAAAAAGAACTTAACTATTTCAATATTGAAAAGACTCAGTTTACCTAAATAATCAAAGACATTATGATAAAGGTGATGTGAAGAACCACAGAATCTTTGTTTTCTAGGTGGATCACTCAAGAAGTGAAGAAACTTCACAATCTTTTATTAAGAATAGACCAATACTCAAAAAATTTTTAAAAATAGACCAATAATCCAACACAATTTTATTGTTTTACCAAAGAAAGAGCAAAACTGGAGTTTTACACCAGTACACTATTGGGCTCATTTTTTTGACGCCTTGTAAATAAATCCATTCAATCTTAGCCAGCTTGACCACACGAGGTATACTTCTTCCTCTTTCTCTCTCTTTTTTTTTTTCTTTTTTTTCATAGATCCTTTACAGTTTTCTTCATCTTTTCAGATTTTTGTCCATTTTCCTCTTTCACTTTCTGGAATAGGCTTTAAATTTTCTCTAACCTACTTTAGGAAAAAATCACTCTCCTTTTTTCTTAAGGAAAACACATCTTATTTTCCTTGTGCACACTGCAGACAGAGAGGGTTTTTTTTTCTTCCTTTTTTTCAAAATTTTTTTTGATGTTTATTTATTCTTGAGAGAGAGACAGACAGAGCATGAGCAGGGAAGGGGCAGAGAGAGTGGGAGAGACAGAGAATCCGAAGCAGCTCCAGGCTCTGAGCTATCTTCACAGAGCCCAAGGCAGGGTTCCAACTCATGGGCCAATGGATCATGACCTGAGCCTAAGTTGGTCGTGCAACCACTGAGCCACCCAGGTGCCCCTCCTTCATTCTTATTGTTCCTATAGTTCATTTGCATATATTGATTAGAATTCTTAACTTGTAGTAGCCTTAATTTCCAAGAACTAATAAGTAGACAATGGGAACTGTCTGTCATATTCTATATTCTATGCTAGATGAACAAATTTATCAGTATACACTTTCATAGTGTCTAAAGATATGTTTCCTCATAGTAGAGTTTATCACTGTGGCAAAAGAGCGTGTTTACTAACATATTTTAGTCTTTCTGTAAAATTTAGAAGCCAAAAGTACATCAACTTGAAGTTATGCTTAGTAATTAATATTTCAGTATTTTATCTTATTTGATAATGATCTGGATATTCAGTGAATATCTATCATTTAACTTACTATAACCTGAAGTTTTCAAGTCAGCAAAAAAGATTTTGGAAGTTACTTTTAAACTGATATATTATAAAACACAATTACTGTTGAAATACAATTTGTCAGAACAATGACTCACTTTGATTAAAATCAAATCTATAACTTTTATAATCTTAAATATCTGGTAGTTTATGTTAGCTTATTTGACTAGTAAACCCAAGTAGAGTAAGATGTGAATGGGTATTATATTTAATGTTGGTAACTCTGAAGATGTGCCGATTTTATTAAATCAATTCTAATAAACTAGTTTTACTCAAGAAAGATTATTTCAGATCACATGAACTTGAAAAGCATTTGGGTTAGCTCCTATATTTCCGAGAGTTTTAAGAATATTTACTTTATAAGTGCCTACTTTTTCTAAGCCAATTTAGAATAGTGCTCCTTTATCAATCTTGGTAATACCATTCAGAGATAAGAAAATATTACATATTTACACTTAGACACACCATGCATACATACATTCATACACATACATATAGACACAATAGAGATTTAATGGGATTTTGCGTGTGTATGTGTGTGTGCATTTTAAGACTTTAGCCATAGGTCAGGTATAAATAGACACAAAACTCACTAATTTATATACACGTTAGTTCTCATTTTTGTCTTTTTAAAAAATCCTAGTTATATTTATGGCAGATGGACCAAGCCAGTCACCTGCTCTATATGCCCAACAAAAAAGCTAAAACTTTTTACCAGTGTTTGTAGAGGAGACTCTAAAGATTTTTCTTTGACTCATAGTTTGATGGAGACTGTGGCTTTAATCCCAGGTGATTGTTGTAGTCTACTGAGAAGTTACAGCAAGGTGCTCTTTGGACTGGGAGCCAAAGTTATTCCTTTAGAGGCTTACGTTTCAAGAAGTGTCCTGTCCTTGAGAAGACAGTCCGGGGTGGTAAGAGATTTACATCTCAAAGCAGGAGAAAGAGGGCACAAGCTTTCAAGTAGTTCTAAGAAGGAGTTTAGGGGCATATTTGCCTATTTCCAGGGTTTTTTTTTGTTTTTGTTTTGTTTTTTTCTGGAACAAACTGAATTCTTCTGACAGGTTAAGCTTTCTTAAGCAGGCATCACAAAAAAGTGAGGGTGGGAGGTGTTTATGGTGGGATCTTAAGTTTGTTCTAAATCTGATTTCTGCTCTTTAGTTTTGTTAAGGGAGTCTTTTAGGCTAGCCATGGGATTCGGTTTTTTTTTTTCTTCTTTCAATTGATCCTCCTATAGGTACCAATAGGGCATTTATTTAGGGTGAGAATTCTTTAAAAATTCTTCTAAATATAAAAACTTTTCCAAATCCAAAGACTGCCATTTGGCCATTGATGATTTAGGACCTGTGAAAGTATTCCTGTTCCAAAATATGATGCAAAACCAGCAAACCTTTTTATGGTTTAATCATGGATACAAGAGGCATCCCGAGGAGGGTACAGAAGATGCAGCCCCACTGATCCACAGTTACTCCCTAAGAGAGCCAAAGAGAAAGACGGCAAAGACCTTTGTTGGCAAGGCAGTTAGAACAGTGTTTGCATGGGGTGCCTGGGTGGCTCGGTCAGTTAAGTGTCTGACTTCAGCTCAGGTCATGATCTCACGGCTGGTGAGTTTGAGCCCCACGTGGGGCTGTGTGCTGACAGCTCAGAGCCTGGAGCCTGCTTCAGATTCTGTGTCTCCCTCTCTCTCTGCCCCTCCCCTGCTTGCTCTGTCGCTCTTTCTCTCTCTCTCAAAAATAAATTACCATTAAAAAAATTTTTTTAAACCACTTTGTTATAAAGACTCTACTGAGGGACCCAACCAACCCCAGAATGAATCTGGCCCAGTTCTTGTACTCAAAAAAAAAAAAAAATAATAATAATAATTTTTAAAAATTTATTATTATCATTTTTTGTACTCAAAGTTCTTACCCAATGGTGAGAGTGAGAGAACATGTTCATGGCAAGTACTAAGTCAGTACAGTGAAACAAAAAAGGACTGTGGAAGAATAAGGAATGGACAGTGCAGCTTATTAAAGAGGTGACCCAGGAACTGAATCCTGAAGCCAAGTAAGAGTTCAGATGGAGGGAGAGAGTTTTTGGAAGGAGAGGGTGGGACAGGTTAGTGGTAGAGCATATGTAAGATCTTTGAAGAATGAACACATTCTTCATGTCCTGAGTGTGGTTTGCAGGAGGCAATGTCCACTGAAGAAACTAAGGTGGTAGTTGAGGCCAGTCTATGTTCCAGTCTATTGGAACATTTCAGGGATTAGTTGAATCTTTTGACTACAGAGATCTGACAGAAGCATCTAAGTTAGGAAGTGTTATGATCTGCTTTGCTCTTTTTAGGAAAACAACTTTGGTGGCCATGACAATGATAAACCAGAGGGGACAGAATTTGTTGGCAAAGAAAGCAGTTAACAATTATGTTGCAATAGTCTAGTCAAAAGGGGCACCTTCATGCCGTTTCCGTGGGAATATACACTGTTTGGGGAAGGTAATCAAGGGCACAATGATAATAGGTAGAGGGGTGTTCAGTGCAGTAGCAACTGCAGAGAAGGTGTGATATGGCTAAACAAAGTAATACTTTTCAACCATCAGAAAGAATTGTAGACATAAATGCTCTACCATGAAAAAATGTCCACAATATAAGGTGTGTTTTTTTTTAAGTTGCAAAACAACGGGGAATTGGATGAAGGTGGTCAAAAGATACAAATTTCCAGTTACAAGGCAAATAAATACTAGAGATGTAATGTAGACATGATGGTTATAGTTAACACTGTTGTATGATATATTTGAGAAGATATGGCATGTTTAAAAAGGATCCTAAGACGACTGAGGTTAATCTTCTCACCAATCCCAATATGGATTTGAAATCAACCTTGAGAAAATGAGGATAAATGAGGATAAATAAAATGAGGGTAAAAAAGAAAGTAAATACGAAGTATTCTAATCACAAGGAAAAAACTTATCTGTAAGTTTATTTATTTTGAGAGACAGAGGGGGGGTGGCAAAGAGCTAGGTGGAAAGAGAGAATCCCAAGCAGGCTCTGCATTGTCAGTGTATAGCCCACTGTGGGACTTGAACCCGTGAACTGTGAGATATGACTTGAGCCAAAGGCAAGAATCGGATGCTTCACTGACTGAGCTGCCCAGGTACCCCCCCTTTTTATTGTATCTTTTGAGATGATGGATTAAACCTACTGTTGTATTCATTTCACGGTATATGGAAGTCAGGTCATTATTCTGTACAACTTAAATGTACAGAGTGCTGTATGTCAATTACAACTCCATAAAATGAGGGGGAGAATTGCAAAGTGAGATATATAGATATAGATATAGATATAGATATAGATATAGATATAGATATATAATATTAAACTTGTGAAAAGAAAAACAAACTTTTCTATTTGGCTGTAGTCATATGAAAAATATATATACCAAAATGGTAGCAGTTGTCTTTCTGGTATATAAAATTGTTAGGAGGCTCTCACTGTGTATTTTTTATACTTCTATACAGTTTGAATTGCTTGTAGTATTCAAATATTAATTTGTAATCTAAAAGGATACATAAGACTTTTAAAACAGAGAGAGAATGCTGGATTAAGGCAGAGTGGCATCAGGCGGGAGAGGGTTGCCTGGAAGCTGTCACCAACTTAGATGAGAGATGATTTGTTATTTGAGGGATAGAAGAGAAGAAGGGAAAGGGGAAAAAGTTGAAGGTGACACCAACATTTCTGGCTTGGTATGTTGGTTGTCTGTTGATTCTATTAATAGAAATAGAGACAAGAAAAGGCAGAGGAGAATTTAATTGAGCAAGATGACTTTGTGAGTTCATTTTTAAGGTCCTGACAAGGCATCTATACACTTGCCTTGAACCGTGTTACTTTCCAGCAAGTCATTAATATTTATGATGTCTTAGCAGGTTGATGTGTGCGCATGGTTTGGGAGGGTAGGAGTTAATATTTTTAGAGATTGACATTTTTATCTGTCTTGATCCTTTTACTGTCCTTTCATTCAGACCCTGAAATTATTGCTGGAGGGAAGGAATGTGGCATGGGCTGTGAGGATGTATTTTTTGGTTTATTTTTCACTTCAACTTTAGCCCCATAAGAGAGAGAAGATTCTTAACTGTAGGAAAAATATTTTGGTCAGAACAGGTGAAATAACATGGCTATCTATCGTAGACACTTTTTTTTTTTTTAAGATTCTAATAAGTTGGAGAAGAAGAGAAGAAAGAGGAGTGTTTACAGGTTCCTGGGGTCAGCAAAGGGGACTCACACTCCACTTCCTGGGCGATGTTGCTAAGGAGATAGTAAGACAGCCAGTGGAGGGAGGTGCCTGTGGGGCCCAGTCAGTTAAGCAACTGACTCTTGTTTTTGGCTCAGGTCATGATCTCATAGTACATGAGTTTGAGCCCCACATTGGGCTCTGCACTGACAGTGTGGAGCCTCCTTGCGATTCTCTTTCCCTCTCTCACTCTATCTCTCTGCCCCTCATGCAGGCATGCTTTCTCTCTCAAAATAAATAAACTTTGTGGAAAAAAAAGACACCCAGAGGAGGTTGTAGGATCCTAATGAGTACCACCTGTACCTCATTTGCAGGAAGGGTGGAGGAAGAGGGATGGAGGGACAGATGAGTGCAGGAAGAATGACTCCAGAGAAGAAATGACTGTGTTCATGTTGAGACCAATGGCTTCATGTTATAGCCACACAAAAGGCCTAAATTGTTGTTCCAAAGCATTCAGGATTACCACCTCCTAAGGGCCATGCAAACTGAGACATAGCCTCTTGTCAGCAATCAAGGAAGATGGATACTTTAGGACCAGGGGTTCTCCTCAATTCTGCTTCTGTTCATCCCCCCCAGTATCTGGAAAAAATTGCTGGGGACAGGATCCAAAAGACTGTGGTTAATTTTCTCACCAATCCCAAAGATTAAGGATTTGAAATCAACTTTGAGGAAATGAAGGTCTATTTTTGAAATATTTGAATTATGGACTGAGGTTTTTACCAGCTAGAGCAGATAAGATAGAAACTGTTCCAAATCACCGAGCAACCAGACTCACATGTTCAAACAATTATGAAAAACATATAACAGATTTTTATCAACAAATACATCAGTAAGCAAACTTATGACCTTGCCTCATCGTTCTTGGTTCTCATCAAGATGTACACACCACACATACACATGCACGTGATTCTGTGGAATACAGAGACTCCTTAGAAACATATATATTAGGAGTGAGTACAAACTGCATGTAGCCCTGAAGTTCTGTAGAAGACCGCTTCTTTAATATGTAAAAGTATACCCTTTTTCTCACTATTTTCCTAGACCATTATAGACCCTTCTAACCAGTTTAATAGCCCTGATTATGCACAGGTGTTTCATACTTAAATTGAAAGGAACAGGAGTAGTTAGATTATTTTAAGTCTCTTTAGTTCGGTTGGTGTTGAGAACTTTTTCAAAGCGTATCCAAATTACTATTTGTCAATTGACTTGCATGGTTTGTATTTGAGTCAGTCAGACGTACTCACTGATAAAAACTAAGAACTCTCAAGTGAGGCAAGACTCTGGTAACATTAAATACTCTACGTAAAAGCAAAGGTGTGTTTTAGAGGGACGTTCAGAGAAGGTGAGTAGATAGGTGGCCATCAGGTTAGGAGTGTGCAGCTGTGACCCTGAATGCAGAGTACAGCCTGGGGATGCTGTGATGTTATGGCTGCTAGGAAGCTAGATTCACCGGGCAGAACCAGGACCAGTAGGGTGGGACTGTCATAGACGCTTCGGTCTCGTGCTGGACATTGTCTTGGTTTCCTCATGGCCAAGGACACAACGAGCAGGCAGCTGCAACATGATGAGAGGTTGTTCTGTGCCACAAGTTTCTAGCTCCCGAGCTGGCCTTCTTCATAATTCAGCAATGAGGAGAAAGAAGTGGGAGAGAGGGCATTGCATTATGGGAGAATGTGGGGAGGGGAGAAACTTCTAGAGGAACTGGGATTTAGATGGAAAGATATTTCTGTTTGATACTAACATAAACATACATATTCAGTCAATATATTTTGAATTACTTCTGGATTACTTTGAATTACTTTTAAATAAAATGTATTCAAGTTATGTCAAAAACCATGTCTACTTCTCAAAAGGTTCTGATGTAGGCCTTATAGTTTAGCCAGTCAGCAATACTCCTCATAATTTATTGAATAAATTTGACATTGAATTAACAGAACAATGAACCATAAACTCAATCATAGCTTTATGATCCAAGAATTTCTTGTTATTTTTTATAGCTTTTTGTTGTTGGTGGCAGTGGTGGTGGCTGTTTTTTCCAGTTTTTTTGAAATACGTAGCTTATTCATATAGCTATGTAATTCACTATAGCTTATACTTTTCTTTGCATTTCAAAAGGACTTAATAATAACAGCTAACATTCATGGAGAATTTATTTTATGCCTGACATGCTTCTAGGTGCCTTTATCTGATTTATCCCACACAACAGGCTTAGATGGTAAGTGCTTTTGTTAGTGCCTTTTGTTGATGTGAATGAAGCACAGAAAAGCTGGTTAACTTGTTCAAGACCACGCAGCTAAGAAGTGACTTGCCAAAATCTGAAGCCAGACAGGTTGATTTCAGCATTTACAGTCTTAAACACAGTACCATATGCCTCTTGTATATGATGGATGCTTCTGGAAGAAGATTAGTAGGGTGGATTAGAAGAAAGAATATACATTTTTTCAGTCATATACTGTTTGAATTTGTTTATAGTAAGTGTGCATTTATTTTATAACTTGAAAACAACAAAAAGAAATAGAAAAACAACTCATTCTTTGAAAAATAGTGTTGGGGTATCTATTTCGGTCTAGGTTTTTTTTTTCTTTCCTTTTTATCTGTTTTAGTTTTAAAATGATCCAACTTTAAAATGATCAAATGATCCAAAATGACAAATATATATGAAAATTTGGGACAGTAAAATTGTGACCTTTCTATAAAGACAGAGAAGTATGTAAATAAGGCCATTTTCATGACACTGAAATAATGTCAGGTCATGGGCAAAATACTCATGTTTGGTAAAATAGTTTATTTTAGGTAATTCTTTGTATTCATTAGTTTACTGAACGTTGTATAGGTATTTATGTATATGATATATATTTAAATCTTTTTAGTGGCTCCTTTTTATTTGTGCTTCTCAACATGTTTAAGCAAGTGGAGTCCTTCCATATAAGGGGCAAAAGAATGTGGGGCCTGAAACAGGCTGACAAGAGGAAATGCATCCTGTCTGAACAAGCAAGAAATAGGGAAAGAGAGTAAAAATTCTTGCAACGTGTAGCTCTTTAGAAAAAAAAAGTGGCCATTTATTTCGCCAACATAAATTGATTTGTCACTTTCAATAAAAGGCCTAGAAACACAGATAGACTAGAAATGCCTCCCTGGGGCTCAGTCTCTGTCTGTCAAATGGGGTAATGAGTCAGTGGAATCAATGACATTATCTAAAAACTCCCTTCTACTTCCACCTTCCTCTCAATCTCTTGGTCTGGTCTGTGGATACACATGTCCAGCCAGAAGTATAATTGGATACAAAAAAAAGTTTGTATCTTCTTTGAGGTTAGAACAAACAGCTTGTTTTCATGTGTATCAGTGAAACTCTGGGTGAGAAAACAAAACTTTGTGATAAGGGACATAGTCCAGTTGGTCGGTCTCTGATGGTACAAAATGCTGTATTCCAAGTCAAGCTGCATATTTAGATGAGCCAGGGAACTTATTGGTTATACCATTTTACTATTTCAACTCAAATGATGTTTGCACGTAAAAATGAGGCCATCTAAATGAGACTGGGAAGAGCCAACCAGTGTGTAAAAGGCTCTAGACGTATCGTAACACTCCTCAAGACCCAAATATGACCTGAAGATGTTGCTGTACTGATTAGCAACAGTAACAAAGTTTTTCTAACATGTCCATAACCTCCAAACGTTTTCCAGCTGTATACTGTAGCTCTCAGGGATTGGCAGGGCTGAATCAGAATATCTCTTTGCCAAGACTTGTCTGCACATTCTTAACCTTTTTTTGTTTGCCAAGAACAAAGAAAAATTGTTGTAAACTTAGCTGCTGTTGTAACATATGAACGGTCTTTTCTGAAAATGCAAATGAGACAAATAAGAATCATTACATGCAGTCATTTGCAGCATGCAGTTACATTTGGGTTCTGCTATTGTATGTATGTATTACTTTCATACCTAACTTGATATATTTTATAGTGCTTTACCATTTTCAAAGCACTTGCATATGTGAGTATCATTTGATCTTTTCTGAGAGCCGCTGTTTCTAATGTACTTCATGTTCAAAAACATTTGATGCTTAAATTTATAGGGTGCATGCATCACACAACAAATGTTTTGATTACTGTTGTATGGAAATGTTTATTATGCACCAAAATGTAGGTTATGCATATTTGGCAAAGTAAGCCATCATCCGTTTTTACTGGTCTATGAACTGGATTTTCAAACACTACCAAATACACCTGGGTATTTTTTTTTAATGCAAAAAAATGGATGGTTGCTTGTGCCAGTATGTAGGAAATAATGAAGTATCTGGGTCAGGTGAATTATTACTAAAGATTTAGTAAGGCTTAAAAATTTGATACACTGAGAGCTTCATCGCTAACACATAGGTAACTTGGGACGCCTGGGTGCTCAGTCGGTTGAGCGTCCGACTCTTGATTTCTCCTCAGGTCACGATCCCAGGGTCGTAAGATTGACCCCGCGTAGGGCTGTGCACTGAGCGTGGAGTCGGCTTAAGATTCTTTCTCTCTCCCTCTGCCTCTCTCCCCTGCTCGCTTGCTCTCTCTTAAAAACTTTTTTTTAATAAAATAAAATAAAACATATAAGTAACTAATAAACCCCTTGCTTCAAATAAAACTGCATGTTGGGTTGCTCAGACTTTATTACCATTCTATGAGGCCAGAGTTCTCAGTTATGATTAACTGTGAATAAAGAATTTATCAAGAATAGCAACTCATAATTTTGTTTGGTAAGTGACCACTACCCCCCAGGGATGCACGACAAATTCTCTAGAGGACTCAAGAGACTTCAGAGAAGACTATATTGAAGATCTGAGAAAACAGGAGTATATTTGAATAGTTCTATAAGTAAAGGTGGGTAATTCTAAGTCAGAATAAGATCATGACATTTGGCTAAAAGCTGTCATGCTCCCCGCATCTGCCTGCTCCCGCCTGTTTGAGGTGAGGCATGGTCTGCCTGGGTGGTTACCCTACGCAGTAATATGGCTCGAGTCCGAAGTGAGTTCGTCGTTCTCCAGCCGTGTTGCTTTATTTTCTTGTCTTTGAATGTCCCAACCCCCTTTGCAGTTTTCTGTCTGGAGCATTTTCTCCATACTCTTACTAAGCTACTAAGGTCTCCATTTAAATTCACTTCCTTGACAAATTCCTCCTTTATAATAAATAAGCTTATTTCTCCTGCTAGACACAGCCAAGGACAGAACCCCCACGCTGTGCACGTGTGGAGCTAGAAGAGGGAGAGTCTGTGTTGGCTGCTATATTTGGAAGGAAGGGGACTGTGTGTAAGAAGCTTCCTCAAAAGAAAATAAAGGATGTGTTTATGTATGTTTCTCAAAGACCTTTATTTTATTGATTTATTCTGGGGGTGAAAACTGCATCAACATGTATTGTGTTCCTGATGCGCGTGCATTAACATGCCTAGCTCTGTGGCATATACAACAAGGTTAGGGGCACAGCCTTCTTGAGCTGCAGATTTATTTGAGGAGATGGCTAGATGTTATCTAGAAATATCCTATCGAGAATTCGTCTTCTATCCAGAATAATACAGTGAGGTGCTAGACCATACAATAGCCGGCCTGTATGGGATCACTGGAGAGCGAAGACGAGCTCTCTTTAACTTCTAGTACTTTTCCACAGTATTCACTTGGGTTATTACTTTATACTTACTGAATTGTCCATAAAATAGATAAAGGAGAAATATATATATATATATATATATATATATATATATATATATATTTTTTTTTTTTTTTTTTTTGAGAAAGAGAGACAGAGCCTGAGTAGGGGAGGGGCAGAGAGAGAGGGAGACATAATCCAAAACAGGCTCCAGGCTCCGAGCTGTCAGCGCAGAGCCCGATGCAGGGCTTGGACTCACGAACCATGAGATCATGACCTGAGCCGAAGTCCAACGCTCAGCCGTCTGAGCCACCCACGCACCCCTAAAGCAGAAATATGTTAATAGATTACCCTATAAACACAAATTGGTTTAAATTTCTTGTAGTAAAGATCAAATCTGGGACAGAGAACAAGGGAAGAAAATAGGGGCTATCTAGAAATGAGACTCAGGACAAGGAAACAGTGTGTGGTATATAAAAAGCCTGGATGTCAAGATATAAGGAAAAGATGAAAAAGGAAAGGAGGCTGCTAGCACCAGATATAAATGTGTATTTTCATATTTCACAATTCTGTCCTGGGCCAGTGCTGGTGACAGATTTTCAGGTCCTTTTTTGAGTACTCATTCTTCACATCCTTGCCATGCTCGTTGTTTTGATCCCCATCATGCTCCCTGTTCAAAGAGCATCTAGAAGCAGAGTAAAATGACTGCACTGGCACCTGTCGCTAGGATGCTTGTTACTTCCATCACCAGAACCTGCCAAGCAGACTTCCCAGAGCCTCCGAGACAAAGTCCAGATGGAGGGGGATCTTCTATTCTCAGTCTATAAAGAATCTCATAAGTCCTTGCAATATCTGGTCTCAAGTGAGGGGGTGACAAACTGACCTATGATAAAATTTGGAGTGTGGCTAGGAGTGAGGCTCAGAGTTCCCATTCCTGTTGTTTTCATTTCCACAGAAAGGTAACTTGCACAAAGAGCAGCACAAGACGCTATAAAAGAAGGGACTGGAGAGATCCCGAGACGCACAGGGATGAGAGCAGTTTGCAACCCTACAACTCTGCTGAGCACTGTTTCCCAGTGGTTATTACCATAAAGATGCAGAGAGAAAATAATTCACAGAGGGTTTCGCGGGAAAGCCAGACCGGGGGGAAATGTGCCTCCACTTGTTAAAAGAATAGCATCTGATTTGGTGTAATGGCTGGATAAGGAAATGAGGGGAAACAAAACCAGACAAACAGAATGAATAGGATTTGGTGACCATAGTAATTTAGTTCATAGTGAAAACTCTGGCTGACCTCACAGAGAGTTTATTGTCAGATGTATTAACTAGTAGACTACTGAATACAGGTACATTACGAGGTAAATCATAAGTAAGTTTTCATATGAGCCTTTTTAATGCTGTGGCATTTTAAATGATGAGTAGTGTCATAAAAGTAAGTTACTATAATAACATTGTATTGTTTTTTCTCTTGAGACATTCTTAGAGTTTTTAAAAAAGTTTTACTTTTTTACTTTGAGAGACAGAGACAGCGCAAGTTAGGGAGGGGCAGAGAAAGGGAGAGAGAGAATCCCAAGCAGCTTCTGCACTGTCAGCACACAGTCTGATGCGGGGCTTGAACTCGCGAACGTGAGATCATGACGTGAGCAGGAATCAAGAGTTGGATGTTTAACTGACTGAGCCACCCACGTGCCCCGAGACATTTTTAGATTTTGAAAATATTTTCTAGATATGAAATAGACCTATACTTAAAGACCCTTGAAATTTGCCATATAATGTGGTTATTCTTTTAGAGTGAATTAAAGTTAATTTAGTTTTGAGAATTACTAAGCTCCTTGAGGTAACTAGAGCATATTGAAATCTTATAAAGGAAAGCAGGAACTCTTGGAAAAAAAACCTGGTGTAGCTTTGTAATTAGAACTAGTTTGCTCAAATGACACTTTTACTTTAAACATTAAAAACTCCCAGGGCACCTGGCTGGCTCATTTGGCTAAGCGTCTGACTTCGACTCAGGTCATGATCTCACTTACATGAGCCTGCTTCAGATTCTGTGTCTCCCTCTTTGCCCCTCCCCTGTTCATGCTCTGTCTCTCTCTGTCTCTCTCTCAAAATAAATAAAGACTAAAAAAAACTTAAACATTAAAAACTCCTTAAATGTATATATTTGATGGATGTCTCTTGCTACAAATTAGAGGCTGATATTTCATTAAGCAAATGTATCACTTATAAATGATTTGTTTTGAGGAAGTAGGCATTACCTTATAGAAGTGGCTTCAGATAATATCTATGAAAATCATCATCATAATGTGATTTCATGTGGGATTTGAAACATTTTCAGACTTGGGTAGAGATTTACATAAACCAGATTTCCACTGGAGGATCCTGAAATAAACTAACAATAATGTGGTACACATGTGCGTTATTTTATTTACTAAATTTTAAAATATTTGTTTGCTTATCTTTGAGAGAGAGAACACAACGGGAGAGGGAGAGAGAGAACAGGAGAAAGAGAATCCCAAGCAGACTCTATGCTAGCACGGAGCCCGAGATGGGTCTCAGTCTCATGAACCATGAGATCATGACCTGAGCCAAAATCAACACAGATGCTTAAAAGAGTAAGTCACCCAGGCACCCTTTATTTACTAAATTAAGAAAAAAAAATTTAATATTTATTTATTAAAAAAAAATTTTTTTAACGTTTTATTTATTTTTGACACAGAGATAGACAGAGCATGAATGGGGGAGGGTCAGAGAGAGGGAGACACAGAATATGAAACAGGCTCCAGGCTCTGAGCTGTCAGCACAGAGCCCAATGCGGGGCTTGAACTCACAAACTGTGAGATCATGACCTGAGCCGAAGTCGGCCGCTCAACCGACTGAGCCACCCAGGCGCCCCAATATTTATTTATTTTTGAGAGGGAGAGAGGGAGACAGAGCGCGAGTAGGGCAGGGGCAGAGAGAGAGGGAGACACAGAATCCGAAGCAGGCTCCAGGCTCCAAACTGTCAGCACAGAGCCCATCGCGGGGCTTGAACCCACAAACCAGGAGATCATGACCTGAGCTGAAGTCGGATGCTTAACAGACTGAGCCACTCAGGTGCCCCTGTTTACTAAATTTAAAAAAATTGAAATATCTGATGTGGTGACAGAAAGGACACCTATTGTTTTGTGTCCAATAACACAAGAGACTTCCAAGATCAAATCAAAAGCAAGCCAAGCAGAATAGTGTCACTCAAAGAGATGTGAAAGCTGTGACGGATAAGCTTGAACTTGTCAGTCATTTTATTTGATCAAAGTAACTTTGTCAGAAGTTACCAAACCTTTATTTCCTTCTTTGTGCTACCAGGATTTCTTGTATGTTGGAGACATGTAAGCAAAATACAAAAGGGGTAGATTTTTACGTCTAATTTTCACATTTTTAGAACTGTTCTGTTCCTCTTATTCAGTGTTTGCAGTACACATATGTATAGCACACACTCAGACACACACACACGCACACACACACACACACACACACACACACACGGCTCTTCAGTCCTCAGCATCTCTAGTCTAAAGAATAAAAATGGAACTGTAGCAGAGTGTCTTAGTAGAGGGGGCTTGAAACCTGCTTTGCTACTCAGTTTTGGAATGAGTTTGGAGAACTTACTTAACTGAAGCTCTTCGCTTGTAAAATGGAAGTAAGAATAGTAACATCATAGGTTTATTGTGAAATCAAAGTAAAATAATGTATGTAAAGCTCTCACCACAGCGCTGGCAATCTAGTAAGGACTGATACATGGTGTTTGGTCTTAGTTTTCTTTTTATGTAATATTAAGTTATAGTGCAAATATTGTTATAGGCTCTACCTATCTGATAATAAAGACAAATGGATACATAATTCCTTTGTGTTTGTTAGTTTTGTCCACATAATCCTAAAAATTTTAAAAGTGAGGAAAATCTAAATGATTGGTCAGTTCAGGCATCAGATAAATCTATTACATTCTGCTTTTTTAGGGCATAGTTTCCCAATATTTAATTCCCATAAATGCAGAAGTTAAGGCATTGAGATTGAAGTTACTCGTGATTATGGAACAAGTCCATGGTGGGACAATAATAGTGTGCTAATCAAACCAAGTTGAATATTCCTTCATTGCCCCCATGGAAGAAATTAATAAAGAAGGTTTTAGGGGCACCTGGGTGGCTCAGTCTGTTAAGCGTCAGACTCTTGATCTCAGGTCATGATCTGAGCTCAGGTCATGAGGTCGAGCTCCAAGTCAGGCTCTCCCTCCCTCTCTCTCAAAAAGAAAAGATACTTTAAAGTGTTTTTGTAAGAAAGAAAATAAATTGGGAAAATAAAAATCAAAGACAAAGTATATAATTAATATTCATTTCCATGAGAGAAATAATAAAAAATTGAGTTTATTGTTTTTACATTTATTTATTTATTTTGAGAGAGAGAGAGAGAGAGAGAGAGAGCGAGCACATGAGCAGGGGAGAGGCAGAGAGGGAGAGAGAGAGAATCCCAAGCAGGCTCCACACTGTCAGCATGAACCCCAATGCAGGGCTTGAACTCCCAAACCGTGAGATGTTGACCTGAGCTGAAACCAAGAGTCAGGCACTTAACCAACTGAGCCACCCAGGCACCCCCTGAAAGATTAACTTTAAAATATTGTTTTTTATATTATGAATTAATGATCTCCACCTAAGGCCGGTGTTGAAGAAAAGATACAAAGATTCAAATTGAGTGAACGCATTTCTGGAGAAAGAGTTTAGGCTATTCTTAAAGGAAAATAAGTGTAGCTTTCTAAAGAAGCTATGGGATGAAAAGGGCTCCTTTAACCTCCTCAGTTAAGAGTGGTCCCGGGTGTGCCTAACTAAAATCCCGCAAGAAAAACTTTAGTTCACCTCTATCTTTCTCCTTCTTTTGGTTGATTTTTATGTGAATATGAGAGTTATTAATAAATACATGGCAGACAGTTGGAAAGAGATTTCCTGAAATAAGGACCAGATGATAAGTATAAAGAAGTACAGTGCTCGCTTGAATTATGTTCGGAAGAGGGTGATGATACTCTGCAGGATTCACGTTTTGCCGACCAAGTCCAAGGGTCCGTCTCCATTATGAATATTTCCCATGTGACTTGGGCTTGCTCCGTTTCAAAGAGACAAGCAGTCCCTCGGAAGTCTGCGAAGTCGCCCCAGGGAAGCAGAAGTGTGTCAGCCACCCACACAGTTTCCTAGACAGCCGGGCTGTGTTGCTTGGTGTCCTCCAGTGAGAGCTCCTCTTCCATGCCCTGTCATTTATGTGAAAAGAGCATTTCATGGGCCCCCATTATGGGCCAAGCTCTGTGCTGTGCATCCTACAAGTACTGCTCATTGAATCGGTGTTTTGATGTTTCTGTTTCAATCCCCCACAGCCATGTGCCCTCAAGTTTCAACATTGCTCCTCGTTGCTCACAGTCCACAACTGACTGCGTCTTCATTCTTGACCGAAAAGACTGAAGGCGCCTCACCTTTTCTCGTCTTGATCGCCCTGTTCTCGCTGCCTTTGATTTGCTCTGTGTGGCTACCTATCCTCCTTCTGCTTTTGTGGCAACAGGAGAAGTTAGCACTCCCTCTTTAGAGGCTAACCTTTCACCTCTCCCTCCCTTCTGCCCTCCGTGGGGACCTTCATCCAATATTTGGATGTTACATGGACTTACATGCATCCCTAGGTTCTCCTTATTCCTTATTTTGTGTTTGCTTATTTATTTTGAGAGAGACAGAGTGAGCGTGTGTGTGTACGTATGCATGTGCATGAGTTGGGGAGAGGCAGAGAGAGGAGAGAGAGAGAATCCCAAGCAGTCTCCACACTGCCAGCATGGAGCCCAATGTGGGGCTCGAAACCACAAACCATGAAATCAGGACCTGAGCCGAAATCAGGAGTCGGGACGCTTAACCATCTGAGCCACCCAGGCGCCCGTCTTGTTATTCTTAAAATCAAATGAACTTGAATCTTCCCCTCAAACCTTACCCTCTCTTGAGTTGCCACCCAATTTGTCTATTTTCATTGTTAAATTTCTCAAGGGAGGGCCCCACATCAGAATCCTCAACACATGCTTGGAGGACCGCTAGGGGTCCTGAGAGTCCTCAGGAAGTCCCTTTTGCAACCACCCAATTGTTTGATGCCAGATTTGCTACATATACTTCACCCAAAACAACGTATTGCAACAGATAGAATGCAGAAGCAGATATGAGGATCCAGCTGTCTTCTATTAAGCCAGACATTAAAGGGATTTACAAAAATGTAAACCAATGCTTTCTTCTCACTAAAATGATTTTTGTTTGGGAAGGTATAGAGTTATTTTTCATTTAAAAAAAGATGCTATTTATTTGAACTTCTAGGGGAGTTAGTATTATTTTGAAATGAATTAATACATTCTAAAAAATGTCTTGCTTCCTTAATTGTAATTCTTAGGACACTAACTACTGGAGGGGTAGCCCACAAAATCCAAAGCTTTCTGGGGATTCTCAGTCATTTTAGGAGTGAGAAGCAGTTTTGAGATGAAAAGGTTTGGGAACCGTCTATGTCCCTGGTTCCTTCCTCACCACTCTCCTCTCCTTCTTTTATCTCTGACCAGAGAACTGGCCCACCAGTATCCCGTATCAGATTTCTCGAAGTTATTCTCCCGTTAAAGTGTTGTCCATCGTCTTTCCTTCTTCCTGGTTTCTCAGCGATGATTAACAGTGTTTACCTCTCTATTCTTCTTAACACTTTTTCTTCTACAACAGCACAGCCCTCTGATTTGCTCTCCACCTTCCTGATTTCCCCTCTTTCTCTCTCTTGGGTCCTATTCCCTAAGACTCTTTCCCCCTCTCCGTCATCTGCACCCGGTTGCCCTTAAAGCTATCTTTCCTATTCCTTTCTCCAGCTTGCTTTCTAGATCTGAAGGCTTTCCCAGGGTATCAAACAAAAAGCGTTCTAATTGCCAGCTGGATATCCTGTATCTCAGGATATCGTTTGGGTGTAAAGCCAAACGGAACAGCTTTTCCTCCAATAGTGCTGATTACTTTGGTGACCACTGCTATTAAAGAAGTTCGATTCTCGGGGCGCCTGGGTGGCGCAGTCGGTTGAGCGTCCGACTTCAGCCAGGTCACGATCTCGCGGTCCGTGAGTTCGAGCCCCGCGTCGGGCTCTGGGCTGATGGCTTGGAGCCTGGAGCCTGTTTCCGATTCTGTGTCTCCCTCTCTCTCTGCCCCTCCCCCATTCATGCTCTGTCTCTCTCTGTCCCAAAAATAAATAAACGTTGAAAAAAAAAATTAAAAAAAAAAAAAAAAAAGAAGTTCGATTCTCTTAGTTACCAGATGTTAAAACTCCAGAGAGATTTTTTTTGCTCCTTCTCCTACCACCTCACCTGCATGCGTTCCGGTTGCCCTTCTGTGCTTCTCCAGTCCGTCAGACAACATATGTCTGGCAGTCTATCGTCACAAACCCAGGCTACTTCAAGAGTCCCTTCTTAATGGTCTTCCCCTTCCACGCCCAGAGAACGTCACTTGCCCAATTAAGTTCCATCTGATTTTCCATTGAAATCACTGGTTTTCAACTTTTATTTTTTTTAACCAGGAAACACGCTCTCCACCAAAAAAAAAAAAAAAAGAAAGAAAGAAAAAGAAAAAGAAAAACCAACACAAACACCCAAACCTAATATTTAGCAACCTAGACTATGTCAGGTGGATTTGCCACAGAAAACTGGATGGAAGAACTGTTTGAAGCTTCTAGGCTGTGTAGGTTGTTTCCCAACAGAGGAAGGAAATCACGGAGGTGGCCATCAGAGAGACTGTTTTCCTGGTTGTCCTGGGCTTCCCCCAGTGGAGGAGGAAGCCAAAGCTAAGGAGTTTTGAGAGAAAGACGGGCAATACTGCCCTCTTCGAAGTTGATGGAGAGCCCAGAGCCATACCCACTCAGCCTTGGTCTGAGGCTGCCTCCATGGAGCTGTTGTCTCTTGTCCCAAGTCAATTTTTCTAGACAAGACTATTCTCATCTTAAGCGTGGGTGGTGTGTGTGTGTGTGTGTGAGAGAGAGACAGAGACAGAGACAGAGACAGAGACACAGATTGCCAGCTTTTGGGAACTGGGAGAGCTAGAAAGTAGAGGTCACCATCATTCCAGATTAGGCCTTCACTTAATTTCCCTCTTTTCCTTCTTTTTTTAAGTTTATTTATTTTGAGAGAGAGAGAGAGGCAGAGGGAAAGGGAAAAAGAGAGAATCCCAAGCAGGCTCTGTGCTGTCAGCGCAGAGCACCATGTGGGACTGGAACTCACGAACCATGAGATCACGACCTCAGCTGAAATCCAGATGCTTAACTGACTGAGCCACCAAGGCACCCCTAATTTCCCTGTTTGCGATCTGAGACTTCATATTTGCACCCCCTTACCTAATGTCCCCAAGCTCAAAATGGCTATGCTTCAGTTTCTTCAGAGGATAAACCTCCTGTCCCCTTGTCACATGAGAGAAGGCTCCATCCTCTGCTTTCCAAGGTACTGGAGTGGATCTGTGTGCCTAAGTGCTTTCCACTTAAACTTCCATCCATTCAGTCCTTTCCCCCTAGCTTTCCATTTACCTGATGCTTCCAATTCTTTTTATTTTTTATTTTTAAAGTGAACTCTACCCCCATTATGGGTCTTGAACCCAGGACCCTGAGATGGAGAGTTGCATGCTCTACTGAGTGATCCAGTCAGGCGCCCCCTGGTGTTTCCAATTCTTGAGTCTCTGTAGCAAGAGTCAACTTTGTTCTTGTTGGTTTCCTCTTTTATAGGGACATAGGTTTCACCTTTTATGGCTTTACCAAGTTAGTCACTACAAATCTGTGAGCTCCCCATCTTACAAAATTGGAATATATCATATCCACTATTTTTATCTTTTCTTGGCTTTCTTCTTTTCCTTGTGGGTTAGTACCCATGTTATTCCTTTCTTCAACTTCATTTTAGTGGCATCTCAAGAGGTGTATTAGTTAACTATTGCTTTGTAACACATTACTATGAACTTGGCAGGTTAAAACGACACACGAATGATCTCAGAATCACTGTGGGTCTGAGTCTGGGTGGGGCTTAGCTGTACCCTCTTCTTTATGATCTCTTATAAGACTACAATCAAGGTACCTGCCATGGTGGGGTCTTCATGTGAAGGCTCAAAGGAGGAAGCATCAGGTTTCATGCTCCTGTAATAACTGGAAGTTTCAGTTCCTTCTGAACTGTTGAACTGAGAGTCTCAGTTCCTTAGTGACTGTTGACCAGAAGTCACTCTTGGTCCCTTGCCACATTGTCCTCTCCATATGTCCGTATGCTTCATCAAAGTCACCAATCAAGAGCTGGTTAGCAAGATTGGAAGTCACTATTTTATGGAAACTAACACAGAAATGACATCACTTTTGCTACATTCTATAGGTTGGAAGCATAGTCTCAAAGTAAGGGCATTATACGAGGGGTGTAAATACTAAAAGGTAGATTGGGGGCTCTTTTAGAGTTGGCCTGGCATAGGAGGCATAGGTGATTAACACATGTGTTCAAATCTCCACATCAAACTGGAAGTCCCCATTCTCTCTCCCATCAAGTGTACACCCCCATCACTCCAATAAATCTGCTCTTCCTAAGGTCAAAAGTGACCTCCACCTTGCAAAAGCCAATGAACTGTCTCAAGACGTCACCATACTCAAATAACCAGCAGCAATTGACCTACTGTCTTCTTGAAGCGTTTTATTCCCTTGGATTTGGGATACCTCACTTCTCTGTTTCTCCGCTTCTATCACTTGCCTCTGAGTCTCAGGCTCCTTTGCTCTTTTTCTCCTTTCCTCCTGACCTCTATATGTTGGAGGGCTGCAGGGCTCCACGTTTAGTCCTTTACTTTTCTGTGATGACACACTCTACTTAAGAAATCAAGTCTCATAACTTTAGATTCCATCTTTATATTGGTTACTTCCTAATGTGTGTCTCTAGCTCCAAACTTTCTCCTGAGCTCCAGGCAATGCCCCATTCGCATCTGCACCTGGGCACACAGACATCTCAAATTTAGTGCAGGGTTCTCGATTTTCTTATTTTTCCTCCCCTCATCCCACTCTTCCCAAATTGGTTCCCATTTCAATACATATCACTACCTTCACCTAGGTGCTCAGGTGAAAATCTAGCAGTCTTTCTTTAGATCTCTTCTTTTCTTTACCCCTGTGCAATTCTCACTCAGCATGTCTTGCCAGCCCCACCTTTAATGTATATCCATCGTTGAATCACTTCTCCCCAGGGTGCTGTCACTCAGGCTCACTCACCACTGTGGCTCAAGGGGGTAATTATATTCACTTCTAACTACTCTTCTGCTTCCAGTCTTTCCCCCCTACAATCTGTTGTCCATATTGTAGTCAGAGTGGTCTTTTAAAATATAAGTCGGATCACGTCACTCTCCTTTACAAAACTCCCCGATGACTTCACGCACACTTAGAATTCAATTCAAAGTTCTTACCATGGCTTTCAAGGTCCATGACATCTGGCCCTGCCTTTCTGTCTCCTGTGTCCTCATCTTCTACTGTCATTCCTTTGTTCCTACCCCTCTAGCCTCACTGGCACATTTGCTGTTCCTCTGTTGCACCAAGCTTATTCCTGCCTCAGAAATTTTACATATGCTGTCCTTTCTACTTGGGATTCTTCCTTGTGATCTCAGCATGACTCATTCCTTTACATCATTGAATTCTTTGCTTAACCATTCCCTATTTAAGGAAGCCTTCCTTGACTACTCTGTGTCAAATAGCCAACCCTCTGTTATTCTTTATCCTCTTCCGTTGTTTTATTTTTCACCTATGACCATTTGAAAGTGTTGTTTGTGGTTATACATTTAGTGTAGTTGTTTACTGCCTGAGTATGAACTTTATGAGTGTAATACTTTGTTTCACTTACCACTGTATTCCTGTAACCCAGAACAAAGCATAGTACATGCTAGGCATGCAATTAAGTGTTAAATATGTGAACAAGTTGTTAGATAAGATTGAACTTGTATGATCAGCTTTCTTAAGCGAACTTGGAGGCAAGAATCCAATTTATTGTAAAGTATAACAACAGATAGACTGATAGATACATAGACAGGTAGGTAGATATAATAAAAATTGAGTTTTTAAAACTTGAATTAGTGACAGAAACTCTATGCATAGGTTGCCATGTGGTTTTGTTGTGTTGTTGTTGTTGTTGTTGTTGTTCCTTCTCTCCCAGCACTGAGTAGATAATCAAGGAGCTGTAAAATACCAAGGCTTTAATTCACCACATGACCAGCTCCTGTGTAACTTTCACCGAAATCTGTATTGTGGAGAACTGGGTGGCTCAGTTGACACCTTTAATCAAAACATGGCAGCCAGAATCATCCACTAAATAATTGATTGACCCTTACTTTGGAAAACTATAGCTTTCTGAAATAATCCAGGGCATACATTTTTAAACACCATTTTCAATAATAAATTAAGATCTTTACATTGTAGACTAACAGTGATTTTGATAATCAAGTACTTGAATTTAAATGAATTATAGGCCTTTCAACTGGAATTGATTTACATTTGCATTCCTTCCTACCTCCCCTTACATCCATCCCTGCTTCACATATGAAGATTTTTGATAACCAGATCCACAAATCAATGCTTGTATAGAGTTGTTCTAGAAAGAGTTAGGCATTTTATTCTAGTGAGTAATTATTTCCATATCCCCTAAAACAAACTACCTATTAAGCCATTGAATATTTGGGACTTAAAAGTTGTATTTGGGAGATACTGTCTGTGATGTAGTGGAAATTTAGTGCCATGGAATCCTCATGAAATTTCTGAAAAGCAAATCTAGGAAAAAAGGAGAAAAAGTAGTAGATTGAGCATATCCTATTGTCTACTGAAAAATTTTCCTACTTAAGAGGAATAAAACCCCAGACACTTATAAGTACATCCAAGAAAACCATCATATTCTTCCCATTATATGTTTCTTCCTTCTTTTTCCCCTAAAAAGTAATTAAGCATTATGCTTAATTAGTTTTAGAGGAGAGATTGCTCTGATAATTTAGTCGAGAAAGTGAAGTTTCTTCCTGTTTCTTTGCCAAACATTTCAGCCAAAGTTATTAAAAGAAAAATCTAAGAAAGGGAAACTATGCAAGTTGAATTAAAAAAAAAAATCCATTTGTGGGACACCTGAGTGGCTCAGTCGGTTAAGCGTCTGACTCTGGATTTTGGCTCGGGTCTTGATCTCATGGTTCATGGGATCAAGCCCCGCATTGGGCTCAGGGCTGACTGTGTGGTTTCTCTCTCTTCCCCTCTTGTCCCTCCCCTGCTCCTACGTGTGCTTTCTCTCTCTCTCTCTCTCACACTCTCTCTCTCTCAAAATAAATAAATAAATAAATAAATAAATAAATAAATAAATAAATATTTAAAAAAATCCATTTGCAAATGTTATCGGGACAGTGTAAAATGATACTGAGTGATCAAATACCTGAAAACATTTGAAATTTTGAAATGGTTTTAGTAGTGCTTAGGGTATCATGTAGACAAAGTCTTAGGTAACTCTTTAAGGCACAGGATTTTGAAACTCCTAACTTTAATTTGTGCATTTATAAAATGAAAAGTGAAAAATAGTATCTCCCTCCTAATGTTATTGTAAAGGGTAAATGGCATTACAACATATGATGTTCTGCATGTACGGCACAATGTCTGGGATACAGGTCAATGATAAATAAGTGATAACCAAAAACAAACAAAATTATATTGTAATGGAGTGATAATTTATGGACCAATACAAGTACATTTGAGAGTGAAGAAAGGTGCTATTAGTAATTACACCTGGAGCACAGGTATAAAGCCGGATGGTCCTGGGCGTGCCAGAATGTGTGGTTTTTCTATCAATAATCAATTATCATGGCAAACAATAAGCATTCTCTTTTTCTGAGATCACACTTACACAAGACGAGCAGAGCCTTGATTCAACTGTATACCAATAATTCACCAAAATGTCAAGAAATAATGTTTGTTAGGTTTATGATTTAATCAGAGGTTGTGTTTACTATAGTAAAAATCACCCAAGATTCTTCTAATATGTCCACAAGCTCACTTGGCTTCTATCACTTTTCCTATGAATCAGAAAATTCCCCAAGATTTTACTGTCTGCCTGATTGAAATCCAAATGGGATCCAAATGTTTTCAAATGTTTGTTTTTTTCTTCTCAGAAACGTCCATGCAGTTAAGGTGCTGTTATTTCAAAGTGCCTATGACTTCCAATCAGAAATTAAAATGGCACTTAATGAGAACAAAACATGTTTTCACTTGAGATGCAATTAAACCAACTTGGAGAAACAGGGTGTTTCTAACCAAGGCGCAAATAGCTGTGTTTATCAGGCTGCTCTTTAATGATATTAGAATATCTCTCAGAAACATTTGCTTTAAGATATATCATTTCCTAAAGTATAATTGGCATTATAGGTAATGCTATTTTTATTACAATTTCTTTTCAGTCATGTTGTTTCTTTATTATTATTATTATTATTTTAATTTTTGAGACAGAGAGAGAGACAGAGCATGAGCAGGGGAGGGGCAGTGAGAGAGGGAGACACAGAATTTGAAGCAGGCTCCAGACTCTGAGCTGTCAGCACAGAGCCCGACGTGGGGCTCGAACTCACAAGCTTTGAGATCATGACCTGAGCCAAAGTCAGACACTCAACCGACTGAACCATCCAGGCGCCCTGAGTCATGTTGTTTCTTTAAAACACTGATCATGGGGCGCCTGGGTGGCGCAGTCGGTTAAGCGTCCGACTTCAGCCAGGTCACGATCTCGCGGTCCTTGAGTTCGAGCCCCGCATCGGGCTCTGGGCTGACAGCTCAGAGCCTGGAGCCTGTTTCCGATTCTGTGTCTCCCTCTCTCTCTGCCCCTCCCCCGTTCATGCTCTGTCTCTCTCTGTCCCAAAAATAAATAAAAAACATTGAAAAAAAATTTAAAAAATAAAAAATAAAACACTGATCATGTATTAATAGAAATTTCATGAAGCGTTATTTATAAAGATGTATATGTAGAAAGTTTCACAACAAAAATTTCAGTTCATGACTAGATATGATTTATTCATGATTATGGTAATATTTTAATTTTTAAAATGCCTTAAGAAAGAAATAATTTCTGCATACATTTAAAAAATGTTCCCAAAAGGCAAAAATGCAAATAATTTCCACAGTCTAGAAAAAGAACATTCTGTGTGTTGCTAATTTTTTTCCATGTTCAATTGTATGTTTTGGCATTTCATAAGTATGACCTGTCTTAGTTTACTACATGGTTGCATGACTTCCTGATGGTTTTCTAAAACCTAAAAAAAAAAAAAAAAAAAAGAATGCTTCCATTTTCACATTTAGCATTTTGTCTGATCTTTCATAGTTTAGGTCCATGACACTGAGAAAAATAACAAATATTTTCTTGTGTATATATAATGCATATATACAAACAATAGTAGAAATACGCAATTTCCTAGGTTAATAACATTTGAAGACGTCATTACCACCACCACCATCAACAAAAACCATTACTGCTGTTAAGAGCTTGACCTTGAAAGTATAATCGTAAACTCCTCTGTTTACAAACAGCATGTAACCAGGATATGAAACGCTAGAAATTTAAGTAGCATAAGTGATTTGGATTACTTAGGTAGCTATAAGAGACCTCTAGATCTTAATTTTAGGCTAGGTCTGCATTGGACAGCTAAATGTTTTGATTGGATTGATTCTAGTGAATTTAACTTGAATAATTAACTTAACTCTGTGTTATTTTCCTCCTCTGATACACTTACAGGACAGACTTTTAGAATCACGTAGACACTGAGATAATCTCTTTTGAATTAGTATTGTGTTATTACCATTAAAATTTTTAACTCTGGGCACTTGGGTAACTAAGTCAGTTGAGTGTCTGACTCTCGATTTCAGGTCAGGTCATGATCTCATGGTCATGGGATCCAGCCCCGGATCGGGCTCCGTGCTGAGCATGGAGTGTGCTTAGGATTCTCTCTCTCTCCCTCTCTCCCTCTCCCTGGCCTACACGCTCTCCTCTCTCTAAAAATTAAAGAAAAGAAAAAAAAGAAAAGAAAAGAATAAAATAAAATATTCTTAACTCTAACCCAAAATGATTATCTTAACTCTATCCCCAAATAATTACCTTAAAAACAATACATTTAGCAGTTTTAAAGAGAAATTATTAGGATGTATCAAAATTGAACACTGTTAATTAACTGAACACCTTGTAAAATAGACTCATTTATTATCCATCAAATATGTTCAATCTACCTAACAGGCTAAAAGTACTATATTCAGTATCATGGAAGCCATAAAATTCCAATAACACAGAATCTGCCCTCAAAGTAATTAACACCTTTTTATGTATAAATTAATATGCATTCATTCATCGTCAGGAAAGCATATAGATCTTTGATCAGTGTCATTTGAACAAAATAATCAGGCATGGTCCTTGTTTTCTATGATTTGCAAAATGTGAGACAGAAAGGTAAGGCCTAAGAGTAATCTTAAAACTCCTAAGTACTTTTGGACTCCAGACCATTTTTGTAAGAAATGTATGCAAACAGAACTGTACTTTTGGCAGTTTGAGTGACTGTGCCTTTGAACAAACAGATGTCATACTCACGAGCACAGCAAGAGGACATTCTCTTTACCAGCCATTTGCCCCTTACCCAGAAACTTGGAGAAGCTTTGCAAACCTATGTGCTCATAGCATGGTAAGGTGGGGATGTTCTCTGTGATGACAATGGGAGGCTGGTCTGAATCATTCAGGGTTGGTAATACAAAAACCAAGAAAAATTTAAAGTATTTAAAAATTTTAAAAAACCTATTTGGCCAGATAATAGAGCAAACTCAAACTGGTAAACTTGTCTGCATTTTTACTATATTTCTCAAACCATATTTATATCTCCTCAAATAGGAGTAAATTTTGGAGGATTTAAAAAAAAGTTACTAATCCAAAATTAGTTACAGGCCTTGGATGGGACTCTTGCAAGTGTGGAGCTCTGAAGCTTAAGTTTTATTGGTTTTACCATAATTCCATCTTAGTTCAGATATTTTCAAAACATGGGAAGTGTGATTGAAGACATATGTGTCTAATTAGTATTGGTCCCATCATCACAGAACGGCGACATTAAAACATTTAGGGATAGCCCATGAGTGGCTTTTATTGATCTGAGGCTCTGCCTTTGGAAATGTGGATGTCTGAATGTATAGACAATTTCACCAACGTACAGTCCAATCCAAATAGTTTGGATCTCAATTCCAACATTTCTTTCAGAGTCATGCGCAATTTGTCAAAACTGTCTCGCCCATTCTTTTATTACCCATTTACTTTGCCTATACAGGTCATCTATGGGCTGATTTAAAGCATGTTATATTATTGGGCATGCTCAGATTGTTCTAGGATTTGAAAAGGTTTAGATAATTTTGGTTTCTTGGAATTAGTTAATGCATACCACAACTTTCACAGAAAAACATTTGAGCCAAAATGGCTTTAGGGAAGTGTTGTATGTTTTAATGAGGTTGGGAAAAGGAGATAAATTCATCTAGTCATAGTAACATAGTAAATCTTGTTAAGAGGAATTTCTTCTAAGCAGCAAAGCTATCATTTCATTCCAGATGATTTTGGGAACTTGAAACATTTTACTCTGCTTTCCTGTCTCTGAAAAGAAATTTCCACTTGGGTTATTTGTACATATCAAAAGATAAAAACTTATGGACTAGAGCAAAAACAGCAGAGTTCAACACATTTCTTACCCATGCCAAAAAATTTGCTGCTTCAGGACCATGGACCTTCCTTAGGAACAAGTACACATTTCCCTGATGAATCCTTAGGCTGTGATATATTTTTGAGTTAAATTGTTGTTATTTATAGAAAAGTTCTTTATGTCTGCCATGAACGCACATCGAAGTTTATATAGCATTCATCCCTATGGCAGGTGCTTTATCTTACTGATTATTTTGGCAGAAACATTTACCAAAAATATCCCTGTGAGAAGTAAAAACAAAGCTTCACCCTCTAAAAATAGAAAAAAGCCACAACTCTTTAGGTTCCCCTTGGACCTGTGGATGAGGCTTATAAACCTCCTTGGAGTCCATTTGATGTCTGTGAGTCTGGCTGAAGCTCAGAGGAAGGGTTGGAAACATGAGAGTCTATAAAGACCTAGGATTGCTGAGTCGGTTTCATTCTCTGCTCTCTGTGAACATTTCCAAATTACTTCCCTGCGTGCTTCGTTTTATCCTTTCAAAATCTAAGTTGTATAACCAAAGGAGGTAAAATACAATGTAAGAGGACATTCAGAGCCTGGAAAGCACCTTGCAGGCGTCTTGTCAATCATTCACCTCCTCAGTTTACAGATGAAGGAAGTGAATCAGACTGGGGGAGTGAAGTGACTCCCTAGATCCATAGAGCTGGGAAGTGACAGAGCTGGGAGAGTCACTGCAGACACCAAACTGTCTTCCTACCTGTCCTCCCTGACCCGTACCTTGCTGTCTGAGACACTATGTACATTAAAATGTCTTTATAACTGCAGGAGCTTTTTATTGCTCTGTAACAAGTAACCCCAATCTTAGCGTCGGAAAACAACACTCGTTTATTAGCTCCCAGTTTTGTTGGCACAACTGGGTCCTCTGCTTGGAGTCTTACAATGCTGAAGTCACGGTATTGACTGGGCTGTGTTCCAACATGGAGCTTAGGTCTTCCTCCAGCCTCAGTCAGGTTGTCGGCAGGATTCAGGTGCTTGTTGTGGTGGTACTGATGTCCCTGTTCTGCTGGCCATCAGCTAAGGATGGCTCTAAGCTCCTACGAGCCAGCCTCCATTCTTAGGCAAGTGATCCTCTCGGTGCATGGCAGACACTACTCCAAAGCCTGCAGGGTGATCTTTCTCTTCACAAAAGGCCCAGCCCTTCTTTTAGGGACTCCCCTGATTAGATCGGACCCACCCAGGATAATCTCCCTCTTGATTAGCACTCAAAATCAACTGGTTGGTAACCCAATCATGGAAATGGCATTCCATAATATCAGTAGGTCCCACCCATACTCAAGGGAAGGGCATCGCACAGGATGTATACACCAGTGCCCAGGAATCTTGTAATTAGTATTAGAATTCTGTTTGCCAAAATTGGTAATATTCTACTCATTTAAGAACTAGTTTTCATTTCTGCCTCCTTTCCCCTCTGCTGCCTCCCATTGGGCCACTTCAGAATTACCTTTCCTGTAGAAAATCCAAAAAAGGGATGATGACAGGAGATAAGTTGAGAACAGTGTGGTGAAAACTTCAAATCCATAAAACTATATGTGATTCTTATCGGTTTTATTTATTCTTTGTAGCCTTAAGTGCCAATGGCCCTGGGATAATTCAGAACTGTCTATTCAGTAACTGCCGAAGAGTAAAATAAATTACTCATTCTTTTGGCATAAAGCTCCTTTTAGTAAAGTTGTTTTGGATCCAGAGATGCTTGGGGAAATGGAGGCTGGGTTGGTAGGAGCAGCAGCTGGGAGTCAGGGGACAGTGACAAGTACAGTGCCAACTCGAGGCTAGACACTTGACTCCCATGAGCTCATTTAATCCTTACAACAGTGACCTGTTACAATAGGTATCATAACCCGCATTTTACTGAGAAGCAGACGGCTGTGAAGCAGGATCGGCATTCAGAGGTCTGTCTGAGTCACTGGTGCTTTCTCGAAGACAGGTTTCTCTTCCTCAGGCTTCTGTCCAGGCCCACAGCAAAGACTGTGACCCTCAGAGGCTCTCAGGACATATGGGCAGAGATTGGGGGATAGTAGATGTGGCTGCTGAGTGACAAGCACCTTCTGAGAGGGAGATCAGGCAATCAAAACATACCAACTGTACAAAGGGACTTTTTATTTCTCCCTTCCAGAGTTATAATTAAATTTTCCAGAAATCTCAAAGAACACTATACATAAATAAATTCGTTTTCCTTTAGCAGAGGAATTTACAAATAAGGGATTACTTGATCTTTATAATACCTCATTATGATGGTTAATGAGTAACCAGTGTTGATATTATCACATCAGTTTTGGGTTTGTTTGTTTTTTTTTTAATATGGGACATAAGACATTGAGGAGGTAGGCAAGGGACTAAAGTAGATTTAAGTCTATAAAAATGTAGTGATAGAGGCAGCTGGGTGTCTCAGTTGGTTAAGCGTCTGACTCTTGATTTCGGCTCAGGTCATGATCTCACAGTTTGTGGGTTCAAGCCCCGCCCTGGGCTCTGTGCTGACAGTGCGGAGTCTGCTTAAGATTCTGTCTCCCTGTCTCTCTGTCCCTCCCCTGCTTTCTCTCTCTCTCTCTTCAAATAAATAAAAATAAACGTAAAAAAATTTTTTTTAAATATAGTGATAGAAACCAAATAGGCTTGTTCTTGAATCCTGCCAGCTGTAACTTTGGTTGAACAGATCAATTAAGATATAACTAATAGAGAGCTTGGAAAATTTGTGGTTACCTTGTAAAAGCCCAGTTTGCATTTGAGTCAAAAGTTAAATTTGCAAAATTTAAAAAACCCTTCCACTGCTGCTCACTTTGAAGTTGAGTTCAATGTCAATCGTGAAGTCTTTGAGTACATGTATAGTCTACTCATTTTAATATACATATACAAATGTTGAATGTGTACTTTAAAGAGACATAGAGATCATTCCTGAGGCATCATTCCTGCAGATCAGAGACATCTGAAAACAAATCATTATAATAATGTAGGTGCTAAACGGAAGATATTTATGCATAAGGAAGATACAGCCATTGGTTCTATTTGGAGGATCAGGGAAAAATAGACAGAAGAGGTGAGTTTTAACTGGGATCTGGAAAGAAGAGTAGAAGTTTACTAGGCTGAGAAGGACGAGAAACAGAGTTAAAGCCATAGAAATAAGAAAAGGTAAAGCTCACTGTGACCAGAGGCATGGGAGAAGATAGGAGAGAGGTTGAAAATTTATGCAGTACCTCGACTGGGAAGGACCTGGCTGCCCTCTAAAGAGAAGTTTCCACTTCACAGCAGCAAGAATCCAATAAAGATATTACAAAAGGAATGACAAGGTAATAGCTATATTTTAGAGGATTAAGTCTGTTAGCAGGAGGGAGGGTGACTGCGTGTGAGCACAGAAACAGAAGAGGAAGACTTAAGGGGCGCCCGGGTGGCTCCGTTGGTTGAACATCCAACTTCGGCTCAGGTCATGATCTTGAGGTTTGTGAGTTTGAGCTCCGCACAGAGCCTGGAGCCTGCTTTGGATTCTGTGTCTCCCTCTCTCTCCGCTCCTCCCCTGCTTGTGCTCTCTCTTTTAAATAAACCTTAAAAATTAAAAAAAAACAAAAAACCCTAAAATTAAAAAATAGAAAAAAGAAGAGGAAGACTCAGAAAAGTCGAGTGACAGAGTGACAGTGGACATAGATTCAGGGAGAAGCCAAGGTGGCAGTGATGAGTGTTGAATGCACTGGGGTTGGGTGGAATCAGGGGAGGTAAAGAAGACCGGAGGAGAAAAATGAAGGGCGATGCCTAGTATCTGTTCATAAGCTTCAGCTGTTTTTGTTTTTGTTTTGTTTTTAAGTTGGGGGGAGAGATGGGGGGAGAGAGTTGGGGGGGGAGAGAGATTAATAAACTGTTCAGTTTGAGGTAGTTGGAATACATATACATATACATATATACACACTTTGTGAATTATCAACATTTGAGATAGTCGGCAGTGAATGATGTTTTTATAGGATTAGCATGTATTTAAGAAGAAAATGGTTTTCGATATTGGGCCATGAGCCAGCATTTAAGAGACAGGTAGAAAAAAAGATTTCAGAAAAGACAGAAAGTTCTGCCACTGAGATATTATTCTGAGTCGCAGGAAAAGCTTTCAAGATGACGTGTGCATCAGGATTCCCTAGGCATGAGGGCTAAAAAGAGAACACTTCATAGGCCAATTAGGAAGGCTTAGTGAATTTTTGAGCAGTTTCATTAAATTGGTGGTGAGTTGGGGAAGGAGATGGATTCCTTTAGCTGGTAAATGAAAAGGAACTGAGGACGTTTGGTACTAAAAGGAAAGGCCACGTCAAAAGAAAGCCTTCTGTTTTAGTTTCTTTGTTGGAATAGGGAAAGGTAATGTTCATGGAAAAAGAAAACTGGGCAGTTGCGGTGGCCTGGCATTGGAGATGGGCAGGGCAGGTACAGCACTAGGACAAGGGAGGGAAAGAATTGAGAACACTTTAATTAAAGTTTCCTAGGTAAGAGGGAGGAAAGTAAATTAAAAAAAAGTGACTTGAGAAAGCATGTCCTAAGTTCTTTCCATTGTGCTTGTGAGAGGGAACTGAGGTTTTAGTATCCACAGTAAACACCCACGGACATAAATCCTACCGTATTGCTGGTGCTCAGGGGTCTACTTATTATCATCAAAATAATAGGGAGAGTGGATCTCTACCTCGTTCTATGAGACCATCTTTTAGAAATAGCAACAGAAAAAAAAAAAAAAAAGATTGTGCAATTCCAAAGCAAGATAAATGTCATCTTTCTCTTCCTACCTACAAAACCAGCACTGGTTTGGGTCAGTCTCAAAGACATGAGTCTCAACTGGACTGACAAAATTTTTTGTGCCACAATATATCTGCTTTATGGGATCTCAGAGATTTCTGTCAACTCTGGGACCAAAAAAAAAAAAAAAGACGACTCAAAAATACTAAACCAAGCATATTCTTAGATTTTCACTTGGATATCTAGGGTTCAGGATACCCCCAGAATTTCTCTGGGCCCCAAAAGAATCCTGCATACTGGATAAGACTGTGGGCAAGATCAGAGTTCCCTGCGTCGTTTGAATTAGGTGGTTTCTATCTTGCATCTATGGGAAAGAGTTGGAACATACCCAATCTTTATGATTAAGCAGAAAAGACAACATTTTCCATAAGAATGTAATCTTCTGCATGGTTGGTCACCAGTTATTTTTTGGATGGTCATTTGGTTTCTGTCACATTAGCTAATTGTTTTGCTAAATCATCTTTAAAGATGAGTTGCCTTCTTGAGTTGTTAATACTTGTGAAATTCTTTTCCCAAATGAACGAGAATTGAAAGATATATATACATATATATATTTTTAACACAAACATACACCAAAGTTCCCAAACATATAGTGTGTTGAAAGTGGGTCTGTTGCAAAGTAACTTGAATTCTAGGCCTGGGTCCAGGGGTGGGGAGGACTAAAACATTCCACTGAGAACTTCACTCTTGGCTCTTAACTGAAAACTAGAAATCCCTAGTCAAATCAGGTATATGAAGCATCAGGCTCTAACATGAGGAGAAAACGGAAAAAAAAAAAAAAAAAAAAGAAGTCTGGGGGGAGGTAGGGAGGGAATTCATAAAGATTAATAAGGAGGTTAGAAGAAATTATGTGGGAAAGAAGGAGAAAGAATAATTATGATGTTATTATATTCCTGAGCCAGGTACAGAATTTGTGGGTCATTGTTTCATTTCATACATCCCCCAGTATCATGATGACATTATGAAGTAATCTCCAATATACTATAATCTGTTTTGGAAATGCTTTCCCCCAGGTGTCTCTTATGGGACACACTGAAGGAAGGAGTTGATCTGTTAAATTACTCTTACTGCTCAAATATTTGAAGTACTAATTCATCACTCATGACATTAAATTTATCTTTTAACATCGTTGTAAATTTCACAGAGGTGAATCTTTTCACAACAATGAGTAAAGTGTCTCTTGAAAGGAAATTATGTTAACCTTGGAGCGGATCTTACGGGGCAGCTCCTAAAAGACGCGATGCATCTGAGTCTCTCTTGGCTGTAGATGAGATGTGCACACAAACTGAATCCCAAGTATGCATGGAGAAATCCCTTTGCATTTGTTGCATGGTTATAGATGCTGGGAAGAGAGCAAAATGTTAGAGGATTAAAACCAGACTCAAAGCTAAGTGTAAGGTAGGTACGGACAGCAACTTGCTGCAAGGACCAAATCGGGTCTTACCATGGGTCTACAGAGTGAAATATAATCTTATGGGGAGAGCAATCTTATATTAGGCCCAGCTAGAAAGGGGTTTTTTAACCCTGTTAATAATGCTGTGTGTGCAGGTTTTCATCCATTATCGTTTTGTTAGAACATCCTTGCTAAGATCTAGCTCTTTTATGGGTCTGACACCTCACAAGAATCCAAGCGGGGAAATGGATCCAATAAATGTAATCTACAGCCGAAACTTACAGAGGCAATTTGGGAAAAGAAGCCATCCTTCTTGGGGTTTTACCATTTTACAAAAGTTATCACCTCATCTCCTAAAGTATTGAGATTTTTATTGATTAGTCAAGATTTGTATTTTATGTGTTTGTTCTTGGAAAGGCTTATTTCAATAGAAATTATCCCACAGTGTTATGTCTAGTATCATCATCATCATCATCATCATCATCATATCATTTAAAAATTTGATCAAATAAAGTACACACACATATATATATGTATGTATAGCCTTATCTACATGTGAAAGTAATTCTGTTTATTCTTATTCATCAATTAACAAAATGCATGTAAATTGGCTATGATGAAACAGACACAGAGCTAGAGATATAAAAGAGAACATGAAATTGTCAGTCTTTGCCTTCAAAGAGATTAATATACAGGGAGAACAGATCATTGTTTAAAAAAGTCACAAAAACAATGATATAATAATAGACAAAAAGAAATGTTATGAAGGAGATACAAAAGTGTCTTAGGAGATTAAAACAGTTTTCAAAGGCAGTGGACAGCTTTTCCAAGCAAGTGAAAGCTTTTCCAAGCAAGCTTTTCCAAGGCTGAGAGATAAGTGGGATTAGGCAAAGTGGGTTGGTTGTGGAAAAATTCAGGCATAGGAAACAGCAAGTGCAAAGGCACTGAGGCCAGAAACAATGGCAAGCTTTAGAGGCATGTTGCAAAGAGGTCTCCGTGACTGAAGCAGAGGGAGGGAGGAATGAAGCATAGTGAGAGAGGCTGGAGTCAGGCATGACCTAGCCCTTCAAGGACATTAGATATGATTCTATGAATCTATGGGCTAGATTTGCATTTCCAGAAGACTTCTCTGACTACTGTATTTGACAAAATAAATAGAGGGACCAAGAGTCCAGGTAGAAAAGCTTTACTATGGTCAAAGCAAAGAAAGGATGAAGGCATGGATTGGGGTGGTACTTACTGAAAAGGGATAAAAAGAGACGGAAGTCAAAAAGACAGCACATGGGAGTGGGTTGGATGCAGAAAGGGCGTCAAAGATGATTGTCAGAGTAGGTGATTAGTAATTGATTGATAGAAAATGGTAATATCAGGACCAGGCTTTTTATATTCATTCTATTCTATGTAAATCCATTCTATGCAAAAGTATTCAGTGCTTACCAGATACAAAACATGGTGCTGGGAATCTAATGGATAGCAATATGAAAAAAGTGTACAAAAGGTTATATGATCTCTTTTATATGCTCACATTCAAATACAATGTTTCTCACTAGTGGAAAGAGAAATAAAACTACATACCCACATACATATGTGTACTCACACATGCAGATGTATACACATGGATGTGTGTATATGTGTATGAGTACATATAGGTACATATAAATTTTAGGTACTTGTATCACATGCACACCTGAATTAAGCACTTGTTTCAAGGGGATTGTGGAAGATATACATAATTACTGTGGAGGTAAGGAAGAGAAACCAAAACGTTGCATGAGACTTTGTTCTTAAAAGAAATTAAAATGTTTCAAAAACCATGAAGTCTTCTAGTTCCACCTTATTACAGAAGAGATTTATGACACTGGCCCTATTTACCAAATACAGTCCATAAAAAGAAATTTACGCACTAGTATTCAGCTATATGATCCATTTTAATATATGATGTATTATGGTAATCATGGGCATAATATTATCACTAATAATAATGATAAATAATAACACCAGTAATCATCCATGTATAGTAATTTTAAAAGATCACATAATAAGCAGAACAATGTAAACATAGGTTCTATTTAATGTTGCTTGAAACTTATCTTTTTAGTTTTTATGTTTGTTTTTTCTGGAGGAGATTCTAAACTCACGGTTTTGTTATCAAACTGCTTCTCTTCACAGCAGACAGAATATGATTCATGAGCAATTCTGTCAAGTATTTGCCAAATGTAATGGAGAACACCTTTCCAGTCTCCCCAGGGCATTTTGTGGGTCAGAAGTCCTTTGTTTAACAGACTCAACTTGCATGTTGATTCTAAGAGTCCAACCAAACATACAGGACAATCGCTCATCTGTGAGTTCTTAAGGCTCCTTTCATCTCATTTTCCTCACACGATAGTCTTTGCTTGTTTCAGTTTTGTGTGTATTCCTTTTGATCGCTTGTTAATGTCTCCTGTTTACAGGGATTGTATTATCTAATCTCTAAAATAGTATGTAATTGTCATTTAGTGTTACTATAATTGTGCAGAAGGTGGAGTATGTTTGTAATCACTTACTCTTTAAGATTTCTCACGTCCAAGGGTCCTTTACTGTTCTTGTACTTAAATTTATATTTTTAATTTTGTGGGGTTTTTTCCTCTAAAAATAACCCTCAAATTTTATGAGCTTCAGGCCCTGGAAAACTTATCTGGCCTGCTTTTTCATTTGTATTATAATAATTTGCTTTTATGCCTTTCTCACAGTATTTTAACTTCATGAGAGTAGGGGCATTTTTTTTTTCTCTACTATCTAGCATTTAGTTCAGTAAATGCTTGATGAGTGAATGAATAAGTAATGCACATTTAGTGGTTGTTTTGAAGTTGGCTCTGATGACTGAGATTTTCTTTTGCATTCATGCATCTTCATTAATGCCAACTTTGTTGCAAAGTGTTTTAAAAAAGTAATTATCTTAAGTTACTTTTAAAAAGTTCAAAGTATTTGCAGAATTCTAAATTAAATTCCCATTACTGTCAGTATCCGTAATATTTTTCAAAAAATGCAATCTATCTTCATATGTTAATGTTCTTTCATTTTATTCATATTTTTTCTTTAAAAAATTTTCTTGGGGTATTTTCCAAATGGGAATTGCTGCGATAAAGGGCATATTTGGCCAGCTTTGTAGATTCTAAGAGTACTTTAAAAGGAAAGCCTTGCCAAAGAAAAATGTTCTGGTACTGGATTGCACTGATTTTAAGCTGTCATTTAATATAAGATCTCCATTTTGTCTTTATTTCTCAAGTTGCTTATTTATAAATCGCCACTCTATTTTTCAGGAGTTGACAAATGTTGACAGATTGACATATGTTACTTGAGAGCTGATATACCCTCTATGATACGTACTCTAAAAGCTAAACAATATATAACAACTTAGGAAAATTATACATACCATGAAGATATGTCACCATTTCTAAATTATATAATTCAGGTTTATATTTTGGTTTTCAAGGAAGCAAAAATACTCTTCTTCCCTTCTCCATCCCTTCTTCTGATCATTTCCAAGGTTTAAAAAAAAGGAGGGGGATGGAAACTTCAAAATCATTGGCCGCTTTCTGACCATACAGATGAATAATTTAAGGACAATCTCAAACCCTTGAAAAATCTCGTAAGTGTTTTCATTATTAAAGAAATGGACTTTTATTTGGTTATTCTTTTACCTAATCATAAATAATGGAATAAAATAACCCTCGAAAAATTAACATTAAATAATATAAAAAATAAAGACATATTTAAATGATGTATTGGTAGAAAAAAAAATTTGGACTTTGTCATAAATCTTCTGACACTTCAGCTGCATTGACAACTAAAATATGACTCCAGAATCCAAACATAGACCCAGGAAGCCCTGTCATCCAATTGCCTCTTCATCATCTTTCTTAGATGTTCTTTCAACGTTTATCATTGCAAATTTTGTCCTTTTTTTTTTTCTCTCTCTCTCTCTGTCTCTCTAGCACATCAAACCAAAAAAGAACAATGATCGAATGCTCACTTATACCCAACTTCCTGCCTTCACATTCACTCATTCCCCAGGCCTGAGTCTTTCCACAGGAATCATGCTATTACTTGGTGGCCACTATTATAAAGACAGGGCACTGTCCTGGTGCCTGGGTGGCTCAGTCAGTTAAGTGTCCAACTTTGGCTCAGGTCACGATCTCATGGTTCATGGGTTCAAGCCCCGCCTGGGGCTCTGTGCTGACAGCTCAGAACCTGGAGCCTGCTTAGGATTCTGTGTCTCCCTCCCTCTTTCTCTCTGTGCCTCCCCCGCTGCGCTCTGTCTCTCTCTCTCAAAAATAAACAAACAAAAAAAAGACAATGAAGCAAACAAACAAAAAAAAGACAACAATATCAGCAATGTCAATGATCTTTTCCGTGGTCCTTCATGCTTAGTTTGGGAAAACTGTCAACTAGTACTATAGATTTGTTTAAATGGAAAATTATCACAAAATTGTAGGTTCTTCCGTTATCCTCACGGAAAAATTACCGTAATGGGGAATTAATAAGCTGTTTTGAGAAATAAAACATCTAGATCCAAACGAAATCCATTCCAAAATGAATTCTAGTATTTCTATAGGTATGGGTTTCACTAATGCCTTCCCGTTTTGTTTGGAAAGACCTGAAACTTTTCATCCCAACATACATGTTTGCTTGATATTCCTCAATTCTAAAACAACGATATATTTGATAACATTTATCTATTGTATACCAAGCCAGTAAAGGGTCTCATATCCTGGAGATAAAGTACGCATGCCTAGTGCGGAGTCACGCAGGCGCCCTCGCCCTTGACCTCTGACCCGTCGGTCGCCCTTGAGCCGAGGGCCGCGGGGGCCAGGACGCAGCAGTCCACGACCCCGAGGCAGAGCGGCCACCATGGCTAAATACCTGGCCCAGATCATTGTGATGGGGGTGCAGGTGGTGGGCAGGGCCTTTGCCCGAGCCCTGCGGCAGGAGTTTGCAGCCGGGCAGCAGCTGACGCTCGGGGACGTGCTGGACACCAGTCTGCAGCTGCCTCCAACCTGTCCGGCCTCAGCCTCCAGGAGGCACAGCAGATTCTCAATGTCTCCAAGCTGAGCACCGAGGAGATCCAGAAGAACTACGAACACGTATTCGAGGCGAACGACAAATCCGTGGGTGGCTGCTTCTACCTGCAGTCCAAGGTGGTCCGAGCCAGGGAGCGCCTGCAGGAGGAGCTCAGAATCCAGGCCCAGGAGGACAGAGAGGAGCGGATGCCCAAAACGTGACCACTCAGCCCGTCCTCCTGCACCCTGCCCACCACCTCTAATTTATAGCTCGGTAATAAATGTCTTTTCGGCAAAAAAAAAAAAAAAAAAAAAAAAAAAAGGAAAGGGTCCCCCTTTTCTGAATTTTGCTGCTTCCTGCTTGTTGAGCAGTGGCCCCTCCTGGGAAAACAGAGCTATTTCAGGCAACATTCAGATTTCATTTTACATTAGACTCTGTGGAATATTACAGTGCTATTCGGGTGTATTCATAATCTTTCCCCTGATTTTGCTGTTTTTATGGCCTCGTACACTTACATTTGGTGTTTGTTGAAGGGTAATCAGAAGATATTTGGACATCAAACTTTTTCAAAGTAAATAATGATGGCATTACTGCTAAGGTATCTCTTAACAGTTCTTATTACCCTGCAAATTAAACGAGAATAAAATCATTCTTCTTTTAGGACTATTTAAAATGAATGATTTTGCCCTCCCCTTCCCATATTTCACCTTTATTTAATTGGCAATTACAATATATACCTAAAGGCTGTCTGCAGGTAATGGTTCAGTTAACACGTGCCCGGGAGAATGGAAAATCAGGAGCAAATCACCTGTAAAGAGGAGGAAGTCCATTTCACACATTGCTGTTCATACTCACCTCTTCCTGACCACAACAGGAGTCTATCCCTGTAAATTAACTTTCTAAGTTAGCCACGGCTGTCATAGAACTATGAGGATGTGACCTCTACATGGTTCTGGATCATTCCACGGTGTGGATTACCCTGGCCTTTAACTTGTGTCCTTTGCCGCAGGGTGCCCATGTTTTCTGGATTTCACTGCTCTTTAGAATTCTCCACCAGAGGGAGGGCAAGGGAAGAAGGAGTTCATCCGCAGTTCTGAGGAAAGTTTGAATCTGAGAAAGCTAGCGTTAATGTATTAAAGATCTCTAGGACTGTCTTCCCAACTCTACCTCTCCCTACTTGCTGTCCCTCTCAGCAGAACTGAGTGACCCTCAGCTACTATAGTAACTTGGTTGTTGGTCGTCTTTTAACCAGGGTTTGATCAGTTCCTTTGAAAATTAAGTTGGAGTGAGAGATACAGTTTAAGACACCCTCTTTTTAGAGGCTAGATGATTATTATTTATTTTGTGAAAAGCTAAAGACGAGACTTATGACAGGCACGTGGTTACCCACGTGAAGGCGGGGTACACACGCATTCAAGGGGCAGATCAAGGAAGACAGCGCCATCGACCATCTTTAAGGTTCTCGGAGCCCTTCTGTGCACCCGGAACAGCCGCACACTCAGATTCCCTTGCACACAGTTTGTCTTTGCCCTACGCGCGCGTGGGGCTCTCACTGAAGTAAGAAAGGAATGAACTCCACACTCTCATGCGAAAACAACCAAAGTTTCGCTCCTTCCGGATGGCTGCACAGAGCCTTCTTTTGGGGGGCAGGTGTCAGAGTTCCAAACTTTTTTCTCCAACGTCTCTCCGCATTGCTGGGCACGGACCTTCCCTTCGGGGCTGCTTGGCAGCGGAGGAGAGCGAGGAGCCTCTGGGTCCTTTCCTCTGTCTTTGAAGCTCCCGGGGCCACTGGGTTTGGTTACCGCGAGCGCGGCGGCGCCGGCGCGGGCGACGTCTCCGCGCGGCTTCCAGCGACCCCTGTCGGGGGTTCCAGGCAGCCGCACTGCGCGCCGCCGCCCCCCGCCCGGCCTGGCTCGGGGAGGGAAAGGGGCTGCGCCCGGGAGCGCCGAGCCCAGGCTCCTCCCGGTGGCGTGTCCGCGCCTCCGGGTGGGGGTGTGGTGGGGAAGAGGGAGGGGGCGAGGCAAGGGGAGGGGGAGAAGGAGGCGCCAGCCTCCAACCTGCGAGCGGGAGGTGGGTGGCTGTGGGGCAATTGAAAAAGAGCCGGCGAGGAGTTTCCCCAAAACTTGTCAGAACTCCGGGCTCGCGCGGAGGTCAGGAGCAGAGCGGCGGCGGCTGCCTGGGCGAATCGAGCGCGGGGCAGGACGGTGAACGCCTCTCCCTCATCGGGCTGCGAGCGCGCCGGACGGACGCCACCACCGGAGCCGACAGCGGCTGGACCCAGCGCGGCGGGAACCGAGGACTTCCCTGAGCGACACGAACAGCTCCGAGAGCGAGAGCGACCGCCAGCCCCAGGTGGCCCGGACCGCACGCCGCGTCCGCGCCGCTCCCCGCGGGCGACAGGAGACGCCCCCGCGCACCGCGAGTGCCTCAGCCGGGCCACGCGCTCTCCCTCCTCGAGGGACAAACTTTTCCCGAACCCGATCCAAGCCCTCGGACCAAACTTGGGGCGCGTCGCCTTCGCCGGGAGCCGTCCGCGTAGAGCGTGCATTTCTCGGGCGAGATGTCCGAGCGCAAAGAAGGCAGAGGCAAGGGGAAGGGCAAGAAGGACCGAGGCTCCGGCAAGAAGCCCGCGCTCCCAGCGGGCGGCCCGAGCCCAGGTGAGTGCGCAGCACGGCCCGGCTCCGCGATCCTCTTCCTCCTCCGCTGGCGTCGCCTCTCCCTCGCCTGCCCGCGCCCTGCGCTCCTGGCGCCTGGCGCTGCTCCCGCGCGTCCGCGGAACCGGGCGGTTCTCGCCTTCGGTGGGGCCGCCCCTCACCTGGGCGCCCAGCCCCACCCGGACGTCCGCACCCCGCGCGTACGGTTAGGGGCGGCAGCCGCGGCCCGCGCCCTCCGGGGGTCCTGGTCGCGCAGCACTCCCTGGCCCGGCCTTTTCCTAGCGCCCCGCAGCTGAACCCAGCCCGGGAGCCGGACCGAAGTGCGGGAACCGAGGCTGGGTGCGCGCTCGTCCGGCGCTAGGAGGGCTTTGCACGGGCCCCGTCTGCCCTCTAGCGAGAAAAGCGGGAACGGGTCTCCACTTGGCGCGCCTGGTTGGGCAGAGCTGGGTGGTCGGGAGAGAGGCCCCGGGAGCTGGAGCGGGTGCGCGGCTGGGTTTGGCCGAGGGGAAGCCCTGTAGGGTCGCGGTGTGTGCGTACGTTCACCCTGATTCAGCCCTGAGATACTGGAACTCAGATCAGTTGAGAGGGATTCCTAGAGGTCAGCGAAGCAGATAAAAATCTAGTTAGTGCCAGGAACCAGGTCTGCTCCAAATAAGTTCTCAGACTTCCAGCTTACCAGTTCTGGTTTTCAGGACCTCCTTGATAAATATGCTTAATTTATGCTCCCAAGAGGTTCCAAAAAGCAAAAGTTTGTCTAAATGTTTGAACCCAGGTGCCCGCTGGTTATATAATAGGATGAAATGGCAGTCGAGGCTTTCTAGAGACAAATCTTGGTTTTGATCATTAGCACACGGATGTGAATGACAGTTTCACCTTCGATTTCCCAAGGAAGAGCTGATCCTTTAGATATACATTGTCTTGAATAGAGCAAGCATCCCACATAAATACTTGCTTATGAGCGATTGAAGAAGATGCTTAAAAAAGGAGAAGAGAGGGAGACGTATAAGGTCTTTTTTTTTCTGTCTCGTCCATTCCCAATTGTTAATTGATCCAGATTCATTAAGTCACTTAAAGTCACTTAAAGCATCCCCCAGCACTCCTGAAGAATGAATTCAATAGCACTTGGTAATACTGTGGCTGAGAAGATAAGCAGAAATATTTGTTCCTTGTAGGAAGAAAACAAGATTTGCTTAGTCTTCTTATTGGCATCACTGATAGCATTTCAGAACCTGACTTACTGGCAGGGACCTTCGGCAGGTTTTGAGCAAAACAGAAATTGAACAAAGAGTAATTGTTTGGCCACTGACCATTCCTGTGCATGCTTGTATAATAAGATACTGCTGATCAGATTCACCTTAATTACTTCATGAGGGTATATTGAAATTTTGTTTACTTTTACCTTGTGTTTTGGAGACAAGTTCTGAAATGGGGAGCCGAATTAGCAACCTCTATGTGACTTTATCTATTGTCCTTTCAAAAGTCATCATGGTAAATTAAAGAGACCTTAGATGTAGCCAGAACTGTAAAGTTGTAGAGTTATTTGTGGGGGCCTTAGGTCTTTCCTTGTCCTGCCTGTGAACTCTACCTTCACAAGTTTCTGTGTTCCTCTGTAGGTGGTCTGATGAATTAAACAGGGCATTGGTTTGAAGTGGCATCCCTCTCAGGTAACAGGTTTGCATTTTGTCAAGGGTTTATAGTGGCAGTGCCATAACATAGACATTTCAGATAATCAGGTAGTTCCGTGGGGGGGAGATTTAAGAGCAAGCAGGCATTTCTGTGTCTTACAGATCTTATCTACTAGGTAGCAGCTGTGTTGTGACTACTGAAGGTTCTCCCTTGACACAGAGTTCCAGAGCTTCCTCGGTGGCTCTCATTCTGCTTTCCAGTCCACGTTGCGATTCCCTCTAAACCAGATAGATTGGCATCTTTAAGTGACATTCTCCCTATTATCTTCCTGAAAATTGAGGTGAACTTGGCTCGGGTTGGTTTTTAGTATGTTTATCTCCCTTTTCCATCAGGGAGTCGTCGTCTTTGGGGAGGAACTTTTTACCTCCTCCAGGGCACCTTGGAGGAGGTAAAAAGTCATATAAATCACATAAACCACTTAAGAATATTGATTCTTCATTCGATTTGAAAAGAATGGTCAACTTGAAACCAGCTCTCTGTAAAAGCACGTGGCATTAATAGTATTGCTTTGAAATCAGCGTTTCTCTCCTTGTCATTTTCCTTACAATGGTGAGTGCCAGTTACATTTCCTTATCTTGGGGGAATAAATAACCTATAGCCGTAATGGTTTGTGGGAGAAACTCACGTGCCTTCCTTAACTTCCTTTGCACTCAAGTTCTCCAGGTGTCCTCAAAAGAGCAACTTCTGGTGTCATCACTGTAGTGTTGCCCCTTGACAAGCCAGCCCAGATGAGGACCTACGGACCACACCCATCCGTTAAATAGCTCCTGCATAAGAGTCCGTCAGCCCCACACTTGACCCCTTTCTTAAAGTGGCCACTGCAAGTGCACACACTACATGACGCACATGAACTGCCCAGCCTCTCTTTGGCTGTTATAACATTACTTCACGACAGTCGGGGGAGATGTAATGCTGAGATAATGGCCTCTCAGCCCCGCTGTGTGCTGTATTATATGCAGAGGCATAAACACATCTGTTGGAGGGAAATTTTCAGGGGAGAAGGGCTTCTTTAACTTTCATATGACATGTGTGACTGATATGTGATACATACATGGCTATGTTTCATAGCATCCACATTTTTATACAATTAACTGAATATTGAATTGCACACTGTTGGGGCTGCAGATGTTCAACAGAATTATCTATTCCATAATAGTGGCTCTAATAGGTCCCAAGCCCTTGGTGTCATTGGTTCCTCTTCTTTGCTCAAAATAAGCAACCTCAGCAAATCCTGGGCTTTGTAACCCAGATCCATGTTGTACCAGGGGCCCTGTAACATCCTGGGCCTCCTAGATTCTAGACCTCCCATTCCAGCCTCTTCTTATTGATTTAGCCCAACAAACTCTTCCTATTGAAGCACCGGTTACAAACCCAGAGTTTTTGTTTTGCTTTGTTTTGTTTTGCTATCTGGTCTTTGGCTCTGAGCTTCCCTTATGAATCTCCATTGGCTGATATGTTTTTCTTTCATAAAACACCACAATGGATTCTTTTCTCTCTCTCCCTCCCTCTCTCTCTCTCTCTCTCTCTCTCTCTGTCTCCCTCTCTCTGTCTCTCTCTCTCTTTTTCCTTTCAAGTGACCTGAAACAAATCCGTGACCAAGCTAAGCCAAGTTCTAGAACTATTGTGACTCCTCTTAATCTTGGCAGAAGGAGGCATTTGTGAGTACAAGTGGTGGATAAATTGAGAATCTTAGTATACCAAATGGGTAGAAGTGGTCTGTGTGCTCCCTCGATGACATCACCCACGTGTTTCTTGAAGTGGTTCCCCAGACTGAAGTGCTTGTAAACATTCTTGGATATAAAGTGTGCTGTCACTAACAGGGCACCGTGTGTTTACAGAGCCAGAGGAATGTCCAGCGATGTTTCAACCTGGTTACTTCTGGCCACTTACCTTATGTAATTATTCAAAACACTAAATATCATTGATAAGATGAAATAGGATTTATTTTGAAAAATTATTTTGAAGCAGAAAGAGAGAAACTTGGGATACTATTCTCATATCTGCAAGATGAGAAAGTAATACTGATGAGGAAAAAAATATATATATATAATCAGGAAATATTGAACTAGTATGAGAAAAAGGAATACCTTACTACATGCCAGGCACTATACTGGATGCTTTTATATTCATTAGAATGTTTTTAATGTTTATTTATTTTTGAGAGACAGAGAGAGACAGAGCACCAGCAGGGGAGGGGCAAAGAGAGAGGGAGACACAGGATCCGAAGCAGGCTCCAGATTCTGAACTGTGAGCACAGAGCCTGACGTGGGGCTTGAACCCACAAACCACGAGATCATGACCTGAGCTGAAGTCGGATGCTCAATCGACTGAGCCACCCAGGCACTCTTTATATTATCAATAAGGGAGCTAATATTTATTGAATATCTTAGCATGTTCCAGGCAGTGTAACAGATGCTTTGTGTATTTTGTCACTTGTCCTTTGGGAAGTACAAAAACGCCTCACTGCCAGTCGGCAAAAAGCAGAGTGCCTGGTTCTTAGCTCTTTAGCCAGATTGCCTGGGTCTAAATCCTAGTGTTCCTGCTCCTTAAAGATATCATGAGAAAGTTGCCTAATCTCTCTATGCCTAAGTTTCCTTATTTGTAAAAACTGCATAGTAAAATGTTATTATTATCATGAAGTTATTACGAGGCTTAATGAGGTAATCCACAGAGGCGTACTGAACATCGCCTAACATGTAGTAAGTGCCCGATACATGATAATTCTGTTCATAAAATTACTTAAGAAGCAAATCGTCCAGGTCTTTACAAAGGTATTTGATATCATTTTCAAAACTTACCTTTTATGGTAAAAAAAATAATCCCAAACTGGCTTTAGATTAGAATGAGTATAAATATTAGTATCTACTACCTGTATATATAGAGAAAAGTGGATAAATATGTCAAACACCATAGCTGCATATATGTATTATGAAAACGGTCCCGAATTCAGTCTAAATATTGAAAATAGGGTGAGGTGCAACATAATTTTATCTCTGGCAGAAAGACGCTGAGGTTTCAAGCTATGAGAAGATTTTGAAACACGACTCCTTTGCTGGCAACACTTAAGAGATGACTCTCAAACCTCACTTTATTATATAGAATGCATAATCTTCTCTTTGGGGACTAGTACAAATTGCAGCAATTGAAAGGGAAAGAGTGTGTATGAACATTTTCTTTGTTATCTTTTTATCAAATGTAATAGTATATTGCCAGCAAGGAGCCCAGAATTGAGTGCAGGTGTTTCTAAATATAAATAAATGATGAATATAGGAAATCCATACTTCTCATTCTTTGTGCTCTCCCCTCTAGAACCACTAGAATGGTTGTACGTAGTGTTTAAAGTTCTGGGAGTATGACACATACCAAATCGGTATTTTATTAACCTTCTTGGAGTAACAAGCTAAATTTGGCTTTCACAGTCCTGATAGTTTATCGTGTTCTATTAGGACAGAGGAAAACAAACCGGGTGAGTGATTCTGTTTGCTCAAAGAGACAAATAAATGGACTTCTCATATTTTGGTTAATCCTAGGACTTTCCTCTGCATAAACAGAAAATGCAAAAAAATAAACCAGATAGCTTTGGTTTAAAAACTGATTTATTTTAACCAGAAGACAATAGTGTCTATTGAATATGCTATAAGGTACAGAAAATGAAATTTCCCAAAGGCACAAGTGACGTTTTGGATCCACTGTAATGCTTTACATTCTAGTTGTGTGGTTGTGTCCTTGTATGAGTTTTAACAGATTCTTTAAAAAGTGAGCTACCAAAATGCCAATAGATGTCAGTGTTTGTTGCTTTAGAAAAGGCAAGGTGTTAGGGGAAAAAACAGAACTTAATTTGCTCTCCATTTTACTAACCTAAGGCTGGCTACTGAGAAGTTTGATAACTATTAGGACCCCCGTATAACCTCGTGTGCTTACCCTTTTTAATGAGAATGCTATATTTTCACATTCCTCTCTTCTAAATATTAAAAGATGCCTCTGCAATAAATTCCTGAAAGAATTCAGAATGTAGGCTGAAAATACACTAATCAGCACATTTTTTTTTCTTTTTTAAAATGAAGACCCAATTGTGTGAGAATGTGGTTACATCTTGTATTTCTTTTGCATTTTCAAACAATAAATTAATTATGCATGTGTTGTATATCATCTTGATTAAGATTGAACAAGTACACTTTTGAGTCCAACGCAAGGGAGATCCGTGGACTGCAGATCTGGAAGGCCAGAGATAACCAGAATTTTCTTCTTTGTCCGAGTTACCAGTGTCACTTTCCTGTGGCCTCCAGAGGGTGCTCCAAGAGCATCACACTGCTATTCCCCAAAGAATGACTCCTTTTTAACTTTTCTTAAGTTACTTGCATGTTCTGGGCAATCTATGAGGAAGAGGAGGGTCCTGATTTGATCAGAGTTAGCTGCCTCAACTGGAGTTCATTTCCCAGCTAGACCAAATAGCCTGAATTCACTAAGAATTCTGAATGGGAACATTCTGATACATCATCCTGATGATGACCATGCAGTTGTCACTTGCAAGGGGGTGTCCGTGAAATTAATTTTCACCGGCACTTTTTCCTCAGAGAACCTAATATCTCATAAGCACCTTTTAGTTGCCCTTTAGAGCTATTCCTTTTGAATAAGTTCAGAGCCTTCGAAGAGATTTAGTCACATTTAAAAGTTGCATTATGTAATTGAACAAAGGATTTTTACTAACACATTTGCTTTCATTTCTTCACACAGTTTCTTCAACCCCTAACTTAAATTGTTTAAGAACCCTACTCTTTTTTTTTTTTTTTTTTTTTTTTTTGAGCGAGTGAGCAAGCAGGGTAGGGGCAGGGAGAGAGTGCGCGCGCGCGCGAGAGAGAAAATCCCAAGCAGACTCCAAACTGTCAGTGCAGAGCCCAGTGTAGGGCTCAAACTTACGAACCTGTGAGATCATGATGACGTGAGCCGAAACCAAGAGTCAGACACTTAACCAATTGAGCCACCCAAGCACCCCAAGAACCCTACTTGATAGAGGTACACATTTTTGAAAATGGGTATGAAAGACTCAATCCATTGGACATGGGCTAGTATTGTAATATTGTCACCTCGTCCTTGTCATTTGCTCCTGACTTATTCCACCTGGCATTAGCCATCTTCATTCATGAGTTGCTCCCATTATATGAGTCCCCTTCTCATCTTTTTTTTTTTTTTTTTCAACGTTTATTTATTTTTGGGACAGAGAGAGAGACAGAGCATGAACGGGGGAGGGGCAGAGAGAGAGGGAGACACAGAATCGGAAACAGGCTCCAGGCTCTGAGCCATCAGCCCAGAGCCCGACGCGGGGCTCGAACTCACGGACTGCGAGATCGTGACCTGGCTGAAGTCGGACGCTTAACCGACTGCGCCACCCAGGCGCCCCATGAGTCCCCTTCTCTAGAAGGGGTCTAGGTGTTTCCTAGACCAGAAAGGTATTACTGATGGAAAGTAGCCTTTGCTCTGCTTCTGTGTCCCAAATCTTTCATGCCACAACTTCATCAGGCAGGCAGCTGGCTCCTTGGGCAGCTGTTGAGTTTTAGTTTCAATGATGTGAGAGTTAGGGAATGCTTTATTGGGTTGAACCACATGAAATAGTCAATTTTGTAGGTCATACATGACTGACTCTTGTCAATGTCCTATGGTTTAATATTTGGAGTCTCTTGAGTACTTTGGCTTTGTGCTTTACATAGTATTTTAAATAATATTGTAGGGACAACATCGAGAAAATTCTTATAAGTTTTGGTAATTAAAAGAGGTTAAAAGTAATATATAAAGGAACCCAGGATAGGATATCATTGAACCAGTGACATTTTCTCCAATAAATGGATCAGGTCATATGATATCCATATAAAACAAATTCAGCATAGAGTGTCAGGGCAAGGAGTATTTCCCCTTGGAGAGAAAAGTGGTGTATTTCTACCACAACATAGAACTTTTATTTTTATTTGACCTTAGAAAACCGTTATCTTGCTTTCTCTTACCCACCATATTTCTGCAGAGATTACAGAGATATGAGAAGGAAATACTGGTGAATGATGAGTAATCCTGGTTTTATTTTATGGCATAATAGGGAAAAAAAATACCTTTGCCCACTTTCACAGTGCTACAGCAACACAAGTTTTCCAGTATATTAATAACTGTGAAATTTATTGTCAAGTGGAAATGCATCTCATTATGATTGGCCTATATTGCTTTATAAATAAAGTTAAATTTAGATAGAGCTAGGTTTTAAAAAGTGTGTATATTCACGTTTGTGACTGTAAGTCGTGTTTGTTATATATAATCTCATAATTGCAGAGACAAATTGCATTTTTTAAGGTGATGACAGTCTCTTTAGCTATTCCATAGTGAATCTAAAACCAATCTTTAAAAGGAAATGTCTAGATTCCAATTTGGAATGATTTTTTTTTTCAGAATACATAAATCTTCTAGTGAAATGTTTTAAATACTGAAGGTCTTTTATCTAAGGACTCCAGGATTGAAAGCTGAAATTCCTACACATTTTGTGATTTATATTTTATACTTCAAAAATATATTCCAACCTTATGTAAAAAAGTTTTAATATTAATTATGCATAGAAACATGTCTCTATTAATGTCCTAGAGGGTTTTTTTAAAGTTGTTTGTTTATTTTGAGGGAGAGAGCATGAGTGGGGGAGGGACAGAGAGAGAGGGAGAGACATGATCCCAAAAGTAAGTTCCCACCATCACCACAGAGCCCAATGAAGGCCTTGGACCCATGAACTGTGAGATCGTGATCTGAGCCAAAGTCGGACACTTAACTGACTGAGCCTCCCAGGTGTCCCTTAATGCCCTAAGATTTTATAACTGAAAGTTTATTTCTTAGCTGTGTAGTATGTCATTTATTTTGGAATTTTTATTCATATATAAAATAATAGGAAATCACACTTACATGTGAGCTGATAAGGAATGCATCCAAAAATCAAAGAAGAAAGAAGTGAGGGACATAGATGTTTAAAAGAAAACAAAATGCTCATGAGAAAGAGAGCTTTCTTTTATGGGGATAAATGTATGTGTTGCTATTTAGTGTTTAGAAATATGTGTTTTGTGAATCAGATGTTCTTTCTGTTCTTTTTTAAAGTTAAAAAAAATTTTAATGTTTTATTTATTTTGGGGGGGAGAGAGAGAGAGAGGGAGAGAGGGAGAGGGAGGGAGGGAGGGAGGGGCAGAGAGAGGGAGACACAGAATCCAAAAAAGGCTCCAGGCTCTGAGCGGTCAGCACAGAGCCCAGTTCGGGGCTCAAACCCAGGGACCGTGAGATCGTGACCTGCGCTGAAGTCGGACACGTAACCGACTGAACCACCCAGCTGCCCCAAATGTTCTTTCTGTTCTTAAGTTTAGCAAGACTTACACAGGTTTCTGATTGTCCCTGAATTTGCCTCTTCTCCCCTGTCTGCATCTTATTCCTTGGACTTTCTGTTGTATTGGAGGACATTTAGGGGAGGAGGAGGGGGTTGGTAACTTGCTCTAATAGTAGTTGATGTAAAGGAGGCTCGAGGATAAGGGAAGTAGGTCATTTTGGACACAGCACGCTGTAGTTTTGTGTCTACAGTGTGAACATTGGTATCATGTTTAACATGGCTTAGTATATGAAAAAGTGTGTATGTGTGTGTACCTTCCCTTCCCCCCCTTCCCTCTCAAACATGGGAAGTGTTCTTTCCAGTTATGAGTTTAAACTATATTAAAGGTTATGGATATTTAAATGAAAGGGTTGTTTTGTGTTGGTTTTGTATATTCACGTAATATGTGAGGATATAGTGAGACTTTTTTGGATGGAGGCGATGCCCTATCCATTTGTAACCTCAGTTAGGGTTGGCCCAGACAAAAACGTGTACCTGTGTAGTCAGCGGTTAAGTGAAGCTCAAGTCAACATTTTAAGTCATCATTTTGATAATTCTGGTATCTTTTCTCCAAACACACTGGAGTGAAGGATGTACAAAGTAGGGACAGCATTTTAGATCTGCACCCGTATATTCCACAGGGGATGGGACGAAACAAAGTCCCCCTAAAAGGGACACTCCTGGGCCCACACCCTCGTGGACGTGGCCCCACTGCTGCCCCTTCAGCAATCCTCCCTCCCCCCCCCCCCCCCGCACCAGCACTATCCTGACTTGGCCCAGCACTCATGTTGCGTTCTCCAAAAAGTATCTGGCTGTTCGCCTCAAAAGTGAAAATCCCTTTTCTGAGTGTGGCCACTGAGAAGGAAATTGGCTCTGTTTTTTTCCTAATTAGCAGGCCAACTGAGAATTCCTATATTCTAATACAGTGCGGCTCAGGACACAGCAGCAGGACAATTTGACCATGAGCAGCACCAAGTGGAAGTTTCTGGGACACCTGAATGTTGGCCTGGCTTAGTGACTGCTGCGTCCCTCCTCCCGTGGCTGAGCGGTGCTGGGTCAGTTCCATCAGAGCCTGGCTGAAAGGGTTGTGTGCTCCGACTGTGCAGCTGGGAGCCACGGCCTCCCTGTCACGCATCCCCGGTGGGGACGAAGCTCTTTAGCCTTACTTTGCATGTGTCCCCAGTGTGGAAAATAGTATGTAATTCACGCAGTTGTTCTGAGGAGTAGTGTTGGGTGTTGTGCTCGGTAGAGAGTCAGGACTAAATGATGGGTTTTATAGGGTTTGCATATTAACAAAATCTAGGCATTTTTTTTAGTGTACTTTTCATCTCATGGTATCCTCTTGTTCTGTATGTCCGAATCAATGTCTGAATTTTAAGACCTCAGAAGACAACTTTATAAATACATGCTCTACATCTTTTCCTGGGGTCGTATACACAGAGGTCCCTTGTAAATGATCATGTTGTTGGTAGTACACATCAAGTATTTATTTGGCATAGATTCTGTAGCTTTGGACCATTGGTGAGAGTTAAATGCCAAATGTGCAACACGTTCATAAAAAGATGAGCAGATATTCTTAACCTGAGGTTTAGCTTGAACTTTGACCTACAGACAAACTCATTTTTGGAGAACAGAGTAACACTAGTGATGATATATTTTTTAATTTTTTTATTAAAAAGTTTTGTTTAAATTTTTATTTATTTTTGAGAGAGAGAGAAAGACAGAGTGTGAGTGGGGGAGGAGCAGACAGAGAGGGAGACACAGAATCTGAAGCAGGATCCAGGCTCTGAGCTGTCAGCACGGAGCCTGATGCGGGGCGCGAACCCACGAACCGTGAGATGGTGACCTGAGTTTAGGTTGGACGCCCAGCCGACCGAGCCAGCCAGCCGCCCCACTAGTGGTGATATTTTAGTGAATTGGTACAATAATAGGCTATGTGCGCTTGTATTTTAAATATTACACACACTCTTTTATTTTAAAGTATATAGCAATTAATTCTTTAGAGGTAATGTTCTCATACCTTATCTCCTGTGTTTTCATGGTCAAGGGTAACTTGTATTGCACATAGTGCCTAGTAGAGTACTTTACATATGAATTTATAGAATAAATGAGTGAGAATCATTTTCTGTATACGTTTACTATTTTGTTTCCTGAGCTGAAGGATAGATAATTGTATTTATAAATTGATTTAATTGGAGCACATTGTGTTGTAAGCTATATTAAGTTTATTATCTCACAAAATTTTTCATTTGTCTATTGAGTAGACATTATTTTGTATGTAGGTATCACAACTTGCTTTTATATTCTTTTGGTATTTTCTCTCTTCTCTGCCAACAGAGTGACAGTATTTGTGCTAAGCACACTATTTCAGTATTTAAAATGATAGTATTCCCGAATTCTCCACTTTAAGTTATTTTTAAATAAATAAAAACAGGGAGCCTACTGTGAAACCCAAGAAACGGTAGATTTTTATAAACAGTTATAACAGCAGTAATATTGAAAATTATTGTCATCTGTTTCTGAGAAAAATATTGAAGGCTGGTGTACTGTCCCAGAAGGATTGGTTCAAATACAGAAAATAGATTGTGATTATAATTCGTTTTAGTGAGGTCACCTTGCTATATACTTGAAGTCTTCCCTGGGGGTGGGGGGTGGGAGGGAACTGCTCATGCATTATCCATTTTGGGAAAGAGTTATATATACAGGAATTATGGAAATGAGCTGGTGGGTTTGTCAAGAGGAAACCAATTATTTGAATGCTGAGTTGAATGGGAAATGAAATACATAATTTTCCATATATTAAATTGAATAGAAATGGGAGATGTATGTCTTAAGGATTGTGTTTTGTTTTTTGTCATTTTTTACATGCCGACTATATTGTATGTTCTCAGTTGCCCTTAACCTGAAAGAAAGGAAAAATGTCAATGGAGATAGTTATTTTATATTTTTGATACTTGGAAAGCACCATGAGAATTTTAAATGTTGTGTACATTATTTACACCCATCAAAAAGGACTGGGGTTCACTTCTGGAAGGCAGGCAAGACAAAGGCCATTTGTTATCTTTCCCCAGGAATTAACAATATAGTCAGCATAGTCCCCAAGACCTCTATGCATTTATTCTTGTCTCAGATCAAATCTACGCAGGACTCTATCTACCAAGGGAACTTCTAAATTGGACCATGCACGGTGAAAAAACTGTCACCACTTACAATATCGTAGTGATTAGAGAATAAATATTCACAAAACTTAAAAAGCTCAGTGAACGCTTTGGTGAAAGCTTTTCACATCCAATTTTGGCGACTGCAGTCACACTTTGTAAGGTAAAGATATGTCTCAGTGCTTCCCTCCACTGTATGTTAGGTTTACTCCATCCTACCTCTGGAAATTGTGACAAAAAGGCAGGACACAGCCAACCTCAGTTTTGCCCTGAGTGCACCAGTATGGGAATAACGCTCCCGGGAGCCAGAAGGGTAGTAGCGATTGTCCTACAGGGACATGATCTAGACATACCAGTTGGGAGAACTTCTAGGCGCCTGTGCCTCTGACATCATTGGATTCCACGAGAGAGGCAGCCGCAGAAGATCTGAATGCCCTTTTTGTCATTTTAGATACGTGATTTTACAAAGTTACTGCTGACCTTAACACAGATGCCCTTTTGGGATTTGTTTCTGTGAAACTTATCAGCAGCTGGATGGCATAGCTCCTGAATAATGCTGTTGCTCTTGAGCAAGATAAGTTACAACTGCATCAGGAGAACAATTTATTCATCCCCAGTGGTGTTACCATTCTCACATTAACTCACAGAGAAAAATAACTCTTTGGAAGATTCACAGTGTTTTGCTTGTATTGGTGTATCAACTCACTATAAAATGTAAAGAATATTTCCTGCTCAGAACTTATAAGAATCTAGTTTTGGGTTATGAACACAGCAGTTCTTTGTTGAGACCCTGGACAAATTAAGTGAATAATGGACATCCTTAGAATTGTCATGTTTCATGGTACGTTTGTAAGTAAAAGCCTATAATCTTTTTTTTTTTTTAATTTTTTAACATTTATTGACTTTTGAGAGACAGAGAGAGACAGAGCATGAGCCAGGGAGGGTCAGAGAGAGAGGGAGACACAAAATCTGAAATAGGCTCCAGGCTCTGCGCTGTCAGCACAGAGCCCGATGCAGGGCTCAAACCCATGAACTGTGAGATCATCACCTGAGCCGAAGTCAGATGCTTAACCGACTGAGCCACCCAGGTGCCCCAGGCCTCTGATCTTTAAGTAGCGATGATGGTTTCATGGAAAAAAAATCACTCTATTTCTGGTCACCCAAAGAAATAAGAAATGGGAAATGTACATATGGATATACATACCCAAGGTTCTAAGTACTAAATTTGCACATTGCCTAAATATGTGGCTCTGTGCTTTCTATGGGTACAGACCTTCTTTTCATTTGCTTTCAAAAGGTATGAAGTAATTATACTTGGAATTTTCTAGAACTATCTTTTCAATGATCAGGTGGAGTTACTTTTTATGAGATTGCTTTTATGATTATTAGTCCCACAAATAATATTTCAGGAGTTAGTATAAGTGCCAAGTGATAAAACTGTAAGGATATCAACATGTGTATGTAAATAAATAGGGAACTTTCCACATTCTATCACCATATTTTTTTTATTATAGAAGTTTTTTGTACGTAATTTCAGTTTATCCTGGGTTTTGGTTTTTGCTTGCAGGACAAAGGTCAAACAATCTCGGTTCTACTTGGCGCATTTTATTTTGTCATTACATATATGTATATGTATATATTAAGTTTATTTATTTATTTTGAGAGAGACAGAGAGTGTGAGCAGGGGAGGGGCAGACAGAGAGGAGAGGAAGAATCCCAAGCAGGCTCCGCACTGTCTGCTCAGAGCCCGACGCAGGGCTCACACCCGCTAAACTGCAAGGTCATGACATGAGCCGAAGTCAAGAGTCAGACACTTAACTGACTGAGTCACCCAGGTGCCCCGTGTCATTAATATATTTTAATTTTTAGAAAATAAACCACTGCTTTCACCCAGGAGGTTTTTAATTGAGTGGTCATAGATGCACATCTTAGCATTTTACATCTTTAGACCTTAAACCCCATAAGGTCACATCAGCCTCATGTATTAGCACATCACCGGGGGCCAGCACAGTGCTAGAAGCATAGCTGTTGCTCTTAATTTTTACAATGATTGAATGAATGAGGCAGTATTGCTAATTTGCTTAAAACGATGAGTTGTGGAGTTTATGGGTGGCAGTTGAGTTATTATGTTTCTATCAGTCAGGAAGAAAGTATGGGCGCAAATCAACGGTACCAGTGCTCCATGGATTTATTCCTAAATTGACCATTCATTATTTTTCTGGGTTCAATTTGCACAATCTATTTTAAGGCTCTCAGTAAGGAACAATCAGTGCTTAAATTATTCAGACTAGTGAATAGAAATTAGAGGTTTATTCAGTCTACAGTTCTTGCTAACGTAAAATGTTTTTGTTACCTTTTTCTCTTAAGTACATACAGGCAGTGAGGAAATTAAGTTAGCTGATGCGGTTTAAGGAGTTACTGTTTGTAAATACTGAGACTATTGCCTGGAACCTATTGCTTGCTATGTTAGAGTTTGCTATATAAATAAATAACCATTATTCTGGGGAAGTAATGAAAACAGTCTTCAACAATATTAGTACTGCCTAAACAGTCAAATCTTTTTTAAAAATTTTTTTTATTAGAAAATTTTTTTAATGTTTTTATTTATTTTTGAGACAGAGAGAGACAGAGCATGAGCAGGGGAGAGGAAGAGAGAGAGGGAGACACAGAATCCGAAGCAGGCTCCAGGCTCTGAGCTGTGAGCACAGAGCCCAATGCGGGGCTCGAACTCACAGACCGTGAGATCATGACCTGAGCCGAAGTTGGACGCTCAACCAACTGAGCCACCCAGGCGCTCCAACAGTCAAATCTTAAATACAACTATATTAGTCCTGGGAAGAATCATTGAATGTTAGAACTGAAGAGGTTATTTTATAGATCATCTGCTTGACTCACGTCTTTTTAGATGAGGAAAACACCCAAGGCCAACAGGAGACTCCTCCTGGCATTAGAACCCAGGCATCCGGACGAGGGTAGGGATTTTCATCACTGTAATGCCTTACTTTTAAGTCTAAAATTGGCCTTGTATGTGAATTCAACGGTACTTTTATAGTGTTTTGGGTGTGATTATGCATCTGGATGAGAAAGAGATCTTTTTGTGGCATCAGATAGCCGTTTGGAGTACATCAGTGGTATGATTTTAATTATTTTGAGGGTTGCAGTAAATTTAAATAAGCCAAACCTTTATATCTATTTGTTCCTTGTTACGGTAACTTGTACCCAAGGGGGTTCAATAAATATTGACTGACAAGATGAACAGTAGAGTAATATGGGAGAGGAGGGTAATGGGTGTGTGTGTGTGTGTGTGTGTGTGTGTGTGTGTGTGTGTGTGTTATCTGTCTCAGTGCTCTGAAACTTTCCTGGCACTGACGCCTTAATGCAAGAGGTTCTAACAAGAATGATCTGTGTGGGCCTTCTGGACATCTTGGTAGAAATGATGAACGTGCAGAAGAGAATTGTGAACACCTTTGTCTTCGCAGCTGCTCTGAGACCAAGTCACTCACTTGCATCTGTGAGCCACTGACCACTAAGCACTGTGACATTTTATCACTAGCAACCTGAATTATCTTTGACCCAGAGACCTAGGGGTCAAAGGCCTCTTAGTCCATTACATTTCCGGAGTGGCAGTTCAGTTTGCATGAGGAAATTTATTTATATCTATTTATTTAACTTTTTTATTTTTACTTATTTTTTTTTAAGTTTATTTATTTTTGAGAGAGATAGAGACAGAGCATGAGCAAGGGAGGGGCAGAGAGAGAGGGAGACACAGAATCGGAAGCAGGCTCTTCTGAGCTGTCGGCACAGAGCCCGACATGGGACTTGAACCCAAGAACCATGAGATCATGACCTGAGCTGAAGTCAGATGCTTAACCGACTGAACCACCCAGGCACCCCTATTTTTTTTTAAAAGAGTTTTCTGTTTCTTTTTTTTTTAAGCTTTATTTTTGAGAGAGAGAGAGAGACAAACAGAGCATGAACAGGAGAGGGGCAGAGAGAGAGGGAGACACAGAATCTGAAGCAGGCTCCAGGCTCTGAGCTGTCAGCACAGAGCCCCATGCGGGGCTCCAACTCATGAACCATGAGATCATGACCTGAACCCACATTGGATGCTTAACCGACTGAGCCACCCAGGTGCCCCTTATTTAACTTTTTTGGAGTGGAGGAGGGAAGTAGGAAGAATGAGAGATGTAGTTGTTATTGTTTCACTCTTATAGGATTAGTTTTAGTCCCTTTATTTGTAGGATTAGGGTGACATCCTAAAAGAAAGGAAGATCCCAAAGATTTAACACATGGTGTTTTTTGTACGGGACTAACATGGAATATCCTAAAAGTTCCTGGGAACTGTCATCAAACCAGACCTTTACAGAAAAATGACACCCTACAGGTTGTAGCAGGGAGGAGCTTTGCCTTGAGGAAAATGCAGATCCTTTGAGGGTGGTAGAAACTCATAGTTTGCTGATTCATATTCGCACATTAATGAGGGACTTAAATAGTGGCTCGAAGGAGACTGAAAAGTTCATTTGGAACCCGTCCAGGGAGCTGGGAGGACAGACGTGTGCTGATTCCCAGCCAGTCTCGGGTTGAAAAGCTCTTCCGAGTTATAACCAGGAAGTACCCTTGGGCCAAAGCTAGGAGGGCCGGAGGGGAAAGCCTGGCTTCATTGTGTGTGTGTTTGAGCCTATAAAACTGTATAATAAGCAGTCATCTCCTGCGAGGAGGAGGGAAGAAGGCGCACCAATGTGCTGGTGTGGAAAGGGCACTGTTCAGGGAGACAGTTAAGAGGAAGGAGTACTAAATTCACATGGTTTGGGCCATCATTGAAAATGGCTGCGCTTGGGGTGCCTGGGTGGCTCAGTTGGTTGAGCGTCCTACTGTTATGTCTTAGCCCAGGTCATGATCTCATGGCTTGTGGGATTCTCTCTCTCTCTCTCTCTCTCTCTCCCTCTCTCTCCGCCCCTCCCCCACTTGGCACTATCTCTGTCTCTTTCAAAATAAATAAGTAAACTTAAAAATATATAAATAAAATGTCTGGGCTTTATATCCTTGTCTAATGATTAAGAAGGTAGATTTAGATTAGGTGAAAAAAATTAGATCTAAAAGAAAACTATGATTCAAAGTCTGTATTTTATTAGGTCGGTGGTCTCCACAAGGCTGTCCTGCAAAACACCGTGTAATACTTTCCTGGTACGTTTTTACTCAGAGGCTTTAGTAGCGAATATCTTTTCAAAAATCCTAAGGTATATGAAAAAATAATAGCCTTGTAAAGTCTAGGCAGGTAACAATTTTTATTTTTTTGTAGCCAACAATTCATCTTCTATAAAATTTTTGATAGCTAAACTAGGAATGTGGTTAATTTGTCTTGCAAACACCAAGATTTGTTTAGGTATGTGATTATTTAGTGAAAGTATAGAACATGATAAATGGATATATTTATAAGTTGCTAATACAGAAGCTTTTTATATGAATTCTGAATAGAAACTGGGTATTGGCTATGAATGTGATGTCTCAGATACTCATAATGCACTGGTTCCTTAAAAGCATAGGATACAGTACAGGATTTAACCAGTACTGAGAACCTGAAGTGTGTGAAGCAGTTAAAAAAGAAAGAGGTGCAAAGTAGACACAGCCTTTGAGGAATTCTTGACATACTTGTTTTAAAATATTATAAAATTATCTAATTTTTTCCTGGGGCTTATGTTGTTTCAAATGTAGTTTTGGTTTTTTGCCACTGTTAACTTTAAAAAAAATTTTGTTTATTTTTGAGAGAGAGAGAGAGTGCAAGCAGGGGAGGGGCAGAGAGAGAGGGAGGGAGATACAGAATCTGAAGCAGGCTTCTGACTCTGAGCTATCAGCACAGAGCCCCATGCGGGGCTTGAACCCACAAACCGTGAGACCATGACCTGAGCCGAAGTCAGACGCTTAACCCACTGAGCCACCCAGGCGCTGCTCCATGGTTAACTTCCTATATAAGAGTGTTCCTTTTATTTTCTGTAGGCTCTGTTTATTTTCTAGAGATGCTATCCTACACTAACGTTCTCAGGAGGACTCTTTTTAAAAAAAAATTTTTTTTTAATGTTTATTCATTTTTGAAAGAAGAGCACAAGCAAGGGTGGGGCGGAGAGAGACCAGGGGTTGGGACACAGAATCTGAAGCAGGCTCCAGGCTCTGAGCTGTCAGCACAGAGCCCGACGTGGGGCTCGAACTCAACAAACCGCGAGATCATGACCTGAGCCGAAGTCACATGCTCAACCGACTGAGCCACCCAGGCACCCCTCAGGAGGGCTCTTTTAACCCTGTTGATCATCCTAACAAAGATCATAATACTAAGTTAATTTATCATACTGTATTTTTTCTGTGTTTAAGTCTGAATTTTCATCAAGTTATTAACTGGAAGGATAGGTCTTAAATGTCCCAGGACTAAGATTCCCAAGTGTATCTGTTCTCTTGATGAAGCAAGTATGTACTAGAAAAGCAGCAGACTGCTATTTAAGTGATGTGGTTAAGCTGCCACGATTGTTATTGTGAACCTGTGGTATGTCATTTTGGTTGCCTTTTCAACATCAAAATCACTGAAGCCCAGGCGCAGAAACAGGAAGCACTTTCTGCCATGTCGCAACTGTCATTAAACATTTATTGACAAATAATGTACAGATAAAAATCCTGAGAAGTGCGTGAAAGAAGAACTTTATTTCTCAAAAACTTAACCCTGAAGAAGAAGAAATAGTGAGCAGGCAGGCACCAGGCTCTTCATCAGTGGCTTAGAGAGGTATTTAAGTGTATCACCTAGAGCTTCATTTATTACCAGGAAAGGATCAATTCCACTTATTCTTCTCTTTTTCTGTGGCACGGCTCCAGGAAGGTATTTTAATTGATTGGTGGGAAGATTTTAACACAGACAAAACTTCTAAGCCAAGTGCCATTATTTCCAGTACAGTGGCTTTACCACATTATTGGATAATAAAGCTAAAAGCTGCCAAATGTTTCAGAATTATTTTCAGAAATTTGCATGCTCTTTATTCCCATTACCTTGAGAAGGAGTTCAGAGGAAGGGCTTAGTCAGCATGCAATTATAGTATTAGATAAAATATCCAGTTTGCTCTGCAACCAAGATGCAGCTAGCTGTCTGTACTTTCATCAACGGAGAACCCTTGAGATGTTAGTTGTCAGTGTGAGTGCCACACCTTTGAAGATAATCTGCCTTTCTTCTCTGGATCCTTTTAAGACTTAGTCTCTCTCTCTGTCTCCCTCTCTCTCTGTCTCTTTTTCTCTTTTCCAGTTTCACTATGATGTACTCAGGTATGGATTCCTTTTTATCCTGCGCAGGACTCTGGGTTTCCTGAACCTGTATATTTGCTTTCTTCTGGGACATCCTCACCCATATTTTTTCAAAGATGTCCTCGACCCATTTCCTTCCCTCCTGGAACTTTACTTAAAAGTGTGTTGGGGGATGGGGGGTGGTGCCTGGGTGGCTCAGTCGGTTGAGCGTCTGACTCCGGGTCAGCTCATGATCTCGTGTCTCGTGGGTTCGAGCCCCGCGTCGGACTCTGTGCTGACAGCTCAGAGCCTGGAGCCTGCTTGGGATTCTGTGTCTCTCCCTCTTCTGCCCCTCCACTGTTCGTGCTCTGTTTCTCTCTCTCTCTCTCTCTCTCTCTCTCTCTCTCTCTCTCTCTCATATATATAAATAAACATTAAAAAATTAAAAAAAGGAAAGTATGTTGGAACTTCTCCCTCTCATGACCCAGTTCTGTTCACCTGTCAGAGTTCCCAGTGTTTGCCTCCCACTGCGGCGGTGTCTCTTCTCACGTATCTTCTGCTTCACTCACTGTCTCTTCTGCTGTGGACAGTGTGCCACAAAGACCGCCCACGCAGCTTTTCATTGTAATTCATGTTTTATTTCTAGCTGTTCGATTTGGTCCCTTTTCAGATCTCCTATGCTGTATTTTGTATTTTCCTGGTCCCTAAAGACATTTCAAGTTTGTTATCTATTTCTTTTAGCAGAATAAGCACACTCATTTCCTAATTTGTGTGTGATGATTTCCATACGTGCTGGTTCTCACTCAGTGCCTTGTTCCTTCCTGTGCTCAGTTGTCTCCGACTCTGCTGTTCTGGCTCGGGAAAAATGATCTGTGGCATTTCTCAAGGCATAGGACAAAAGTGCACGCCTGCCTGCCAGAAAAGTTTGTTCCTGCTGGATACCTGGGACCCTACCAAGTTCGTGGCCTGAGTTCCGAGGCCTGTTGCTCTGTTTCCCTGGGCGTCATGAATCTGTCTTTAGATTCAGCTTCTCCCTATAGCTTCACTCAAGGTCAAGGCACTGTCCCTTAGTTCTTTGGGGTTGGAGGAGGGGTAGGTTTTGTCTTGGTAACTGTAGGTATAGCTTTTTTGGGGGGGGAGGGTTCTTTTTCAGTTTAGCCCCTTGGATTCCCACCTTAGTCTGAAGAGGGGCTACCATAAGATTCTCCACTTTGGGCAGACCCTGGGGCCTTGATTGCCACTGACTTCCTCAGGATAGACAAATATTCTTAAAGAAGATGTGATTGTATTGCCCGGGTATTTGGCTTATATTATTTCTGGGTTCAAGATTTTCCTCAGCATTTGTCTTGAAAGTTCCCTATTTTGTTAAGCTGTTTGAAGATAATGTTTATTATAATTAACTCACCATTTTTAGATGTTTGCAGCAGAGGGTTACTTTGAAACACTTACCCTCTATTACTGGAAGAGAAGTCATTAATCAAGAAGAAACTAAAAACTTTAGGGCAATAATAATGCCTCAACAAGAGATGTGTTGACGTGAAAAGTAGTCAAGTTAGGGATTTTCAGAAGGTAACATTTTGAGGATGAATTGACTGGTTTTGTTTACCTTTAGGCTCTAAGCAGGCTTATATCTGGTTAATTTTTGAGTTAAGGAAATCTCTAAAGAGATGCCTCAAGTGCAGTTAGGAATGGACTTTACGAACTAAAAGGTTAGTGGGTTGATCCTGAAATTTTGAATGAAAGAAGGGATAATGTGGCTCAGCATATAATCAGACAAGGTATAGATCTCACTGAATGTAATTGCTGTGGTCACTACCAAGTTAACAAGAGAAGGGGCAAGACTTTGCCAATGCACAGAATCCGATCTAAACAAAAACAAAAACAAAAACAAAAAACCCAGCTTTCTGATACAGTACCCTTAGTATTTAAGAGAAAAGTGACAGAAAGTAGGTGACTTGACCAAGGTCCTGGAGTAAAGGGCAGCCTGGTCGCCCATCATCTGGATGCCATCACATGTCTCCATAGGTTGGGCCTGAAGCTTCACTTCCTGCCTTGCGTGTTACTTAAAACCTTCAGGTGTCCCTCATCCCCTCTACCCGCTCCCCATGATCTGGTTCTATCGCTGTGGTGCTCTGAAGTTACAGTCGCTGCCTCAGGCCATCACCGACGAAAGTGCCCTATAAAGTTCCCAAGGCATGTGCATTGCAGACCAATAGTCAGCAGAAGTAAACACAGGCACTTTGGCTTTTGAATGCCAAGTGAAGAAATTGTTATTCCACTCGAACTGGCAACGTGTGCTCTCACCGCTGCTATTCAAGTTCTAGGCAGAAAGTAGAGGTGACGTTTATGAAGGGAGGGTAGGGAAGGAGAACAGCTGCAGGACGTGGGGAAGTGACTGGATTCTGGTCATTGTATTTGGCAGGTCAAGGGTGAGATTTAGCCTGACGAGCTTTGGACTGTACCCTGGGCTGGCGGAGTAGTGTTAAAATCCACTCCAGGTGTTTCCGTTATTCTTAATGCCTAAGTATTATTCAAGCACACAATAATGTGTTTAAGGATATAAAGGGTAAGGAATTGGTCACCAACTGTTCTAGAATCACCTATTATAATAGGGCCTGTTCTCTCCTCACAGTTGCTCCCACATGGTTAAAATGCATCATAAATTTTCAGTGCTTGTTTCAATAACTTAAGTTTCCTCTAAGTGAGCTGTTAACACATTGGTCTTCAAGAGAATGCTCACTCAAATGAACCTCTTCGAGATTTTTATGCTTTAGGCTGCAGAATTTGGACTTTGCATTGGCATATCCCATCAGTTCCTAAGTTAAATTTGAGATGAGGAAATTTTAAACCTCTATGCCTATTTTATAAATCTCAAGGGGCGCCTGGGTGGCTCAATCGGTTGAGCCTCTGACTTCGGCTCAGGTCATGATCTCACGCCTTGTGAATTCAAGCCCCGCATCAGGCTCTGTGCTGACGGCTCGGAGCCTGGAGCCTGCTTCTGATTCTGTGTCTCTCTCTCTCTGTCTCTCTGCCCCTAACCACTTGCAATCTGTCTCTGTCTTTCTCAAAAATAAATAAATATTAAAACATATTTAAATAAAAAAATTAAAATCTCAAGTATTACCAAATGACAGGTGATAGTACTCTGCCATAGAAATATGTCCAAGTACTAAATATAGAAGTTAAGGCACCAGGAGAATTTCATAATGGATGCTTCTGATGGTTGGAATGATGGCTTGGAATTTGCAACTAGGGGGAAAAAAAGATGAAGGGTAATTGATAGTGCCATGCAAAATGGGTGTTTCCTTATAACCTCTGGGTTTCCTTATAACCACTGGGTTTTCTTAACCCAGTGCTGTAGAATTTTCCAGGATTATTATTATTATTTTTAATCTCTAATGTCTGGAAGAGTTGGTTGAAGCTTAGTCTACGTATTAACTTCATGTGTGTAGGAAGAAGCCATTCTTAATCCATATAGGGGTTAGGAAGCATTCTTTACCTCATTATTGGAGGGTCGTGGTATCTTTCTTTGGCATGGAATTGCTACATTGCAGGGGGAGGTGGTGCAGTCTGGAAATGCCCGTTACTGTACCATCTACCTCTTTCTCATCCATGTCATGCTTTTGTTTCTCCTTACCCCTGCCCAAACATAAAATCAAGGGAGGAGATACTATGTTAAACTTTGTAATCATCTCTGGAGAATGCCCTTTAGGGGTAGCTTCCAGTATTTTAGAGAATTTTTTTTCTGGGAATGTGCTTCTGGGCAAAAGCATGACTATAGGCTACAGTGAAATTGGCAGAGAGTGTATCTTACACAATTGTACTTATTTAAACCTGTGCCTTATATATAATTAGAGCTCAGTACGTATCAAACACGACGATGGATTGCCTGATTGGATACACTACATGGATAAAGCTAGAGTAGTAAAGGGAAGTGACCTTCAGTTCTTCTTGCCCCCTCCCACCCCACGCCAGCCTGTGGACCAAGTCCTTCCTATGGGACTCCAGAAACACCTTAGAATAAGGAGGACCTCTGCTCTCTGCCCTCACCACCTCTATCTTGGCGCTTGCTTGGCTTATGAAAAATTGGCGAAATTTCTCCAGGATTTCCCTTTTTCCCATCCCCTAGTCTAGTTCATTCTCTGCTGCTGGGACAGTTACTGTCTAAAAGTTGAATTGGACCGTGACAGCCCTTTGCTTTAAAAGCATTCTCAACTCCCTTTCCCTACAGATTTTCACCCATTTAAGGTTGGCACATCATGATTGACACCTAGGCATTTTCAGGCTTTTTCCCTGCCACTCTTTCCCTCTAACCACACAGTTGTGCCTTAGCCACATGGATCGCACTGTGCCTTCCAGCAGCATTGTGGGCTCATAGTTCTGTGCCTGTGATCATGTGGTTGCCTCTGCCTGGAATGTTCTTCTTGTATTCTCTGCCTTTCCAGTTCTTCCTTTTTCTTAACATTCAGCGGATGTCCTTCCTCTTCAGCACTTTTCTAGAATTCTGCACAATTATTTACATCTTCCCTTGTGCTTCCAGTGCTGTCTCTTCTCTAGCCCCCTCATGATCGCTTTTCCCTGAAGTTTTAAACAATGTATTCCCTCATCCCTCGCCTGATGAGATATTTTAGTATCCAAACACAGTATCAGCAATGCACAAAGCTCCCCATAAAAGTTGAAAGCATAGAAGTATGTAAGTACTGGTTACTTTGTGGAACCCATGGCCAATATCTTCCCCTAGACGTTAACCTTGACGGTTATTCATGCAGTCCACTCTATTGCCATTTATAGCCTATTGTTCATATTACAGTAATAAATTCAAAGTAAGGTCGACATAAAGGTCATCTGAAAAGCCCCTCTTCTTCTGCAGAATGCAAGATTTCTCCTGGTAAGGAAATATATGTCAAATAGAATTCTTGGTTTGTCTGTTTGCATCCAAGTTTTGGTCAAAGGAATAGCCTTCAATCTTTAGGCATTATCCTTACTCTTCTGTAGCTTTAGGAGGTTAAGACTAGTCATTATTCTGTTAGTAATCTGATGTATTTTTAGTATCAGTTATTTTTCACAGGTTCCCATCAGCTCTCTGAAATGTTGTCTTATCTCTCTGGGTGTATAAAACCCAGTGCGGTCTCCAGACCAGCAGCAGCATCACCTGGAGACTTGTTGGCAATGTAGATCTTCTGGTCTCACCCCAGACCTCCTGAACCAGAAAGTCTGAGTTGGGGTCTAGGAATCTGTGTTTTAACAAGCCCTTCAGGTGATTCTGATGCTCACCAAAGCTTAAGGATTGCGCTTATGGAAACCCTGTCCGATATAAAAGTCTGCATGACTGAGTCAGAAGGGTTTTTGGAAAATAATATCCACGTCTAGAGACTACTATGATTACATAGTTTCAGTGAGTCCAAACAAATAGTCATGTGCAGGCAATTTAGTGCATGTCTTTTTAGTATGGGGAATTAAATTAAAAAAAAAAGAGATGATGAATATGTACCCGAGTAATCCATCCAAGAACAATGTGACACAGAACCAGAGGTGAAAGTTCTTGACAAAGAAAAAAAAAGCCAAGCCTTTTTCAGTACCCTATGGAGGCAATAAAATTATATATAAAGACCAAAATGTGCTTTAAGTGTGTATGTGCATATGCGTGCACGTGTGTGCGTGCCTGTGTGTTTCTCGCAGCCCATTTACTTTAGCAACGCTGTAGTTAAAGGAATAGTGAGTGTATGTAGTCAAGACTCCCTCAGTAGAAAACTATAATCTTATTATTTGTTGTACTTCCTGTTATCCCCTTTACAAAAGAAAACCTTTTACTGAACTCTCACCACATTCAATATCTGTCAGAAAAATTGTGTGAAAACTGTTATTATTTCAGGGGAAGCACTTACCTTTCCTTTTCTCGTCTACTCTTTGATACAGTTTTCAGGTTAATGTTTTTATGACTTTCCTTCCTAATTCTTCAGGAAGACAAGCTTGTGTCCAATCACTGATTTATCATAGGAAGTTTGTGCACTGCTTTGTTCAACAAATAATTAGTAAGCACTTAATATGTCCCTTGCATTCTGCTGCCTGCTGGAAATGAACAATGAATGGAGTAGACATGATTCTTACCCATGCAGAGTCAGTAATTTATATTCTAATGATGCCATGGAGTGCTTTTTAACAAAATTCTTAGTTATACGCATAAACTCCAAGAAGAGCAGGTCTTGCCTTTACCCTTTTTTGTGTTTACCCACTACTTGAACTTTATTCAGCTCATCAGAAAAAAAACTTAGAAATGTTTAAATAAGTTTCTTTTGTTCTACTCTATTAAGCTTTTTAAGATGAATACATCTCAACCAGAATACTTTCAAATATGACAGCATTGCTCATTAAATTTTTCAGTTAACTTAAGAATTAGCTAGGAAGTCCTGGCTATCAGCCCTTGTTTTGAAAGAAAGCTTTCTTTAAGATCACATACATAACTGAATTATTGATGATTTTGGATGCTCTAGTAATCAATGATAAGGTAGTTAAGCTAATATGAATTATGATTACAAGTATTGGTAATGGACAGGAGTGCATATGATTGATACCAATATGCGTTGAGTTCATCATCCCCGGAAAGTTAATCTTTGAACGAAATCCCTGAGAAGGACTTTTGTTATTGCTTATTGCATATGGGAGATGAGTATAGTTTATGAGTGAATGTATGGGCGGTGCATATATAGATGGACGTGTGATCTGTGCCTGGTGAGGTACTGGAAAAACCTGTGGTAGGAAAGTTGGGTCAAGAGGATTGAAGGTAAGAGGTAGGAGTAAACTTGTCATAGCCTTTCTAAATATTTTTATAGATAATAAAATAAAACAATAAAGACAGTGTTCCTAATTAAAGATAAAACAGGGACATCTATTAGTAACAATGGATGCTGGGCTCTATTATTAATTTCTAATTAGCATCCCTTATTCACTAGAGGTATTTTAGGGTCTCTGTTCCTTTGCAGTGTGGGATGCCTATAAATTCATTTTGCTCTGTTCTAAACAATGTGTGTACAAGGAGATTTTCAGCATCATCCCTCCCTCACTTAAGGTCTGGCCTTGTATCCAAGTTGTCAGGGCCATCATGATTTGATAGCACAGGTGAGGAGGTGTTAACTCTCAGGTTCTGTCTTCAAGGTTTTGACTGTGTCTTCTTCCTGTTTGGGTCCTGCCTCAGTGTCTCCCCACCTTCTCACTTCAGCCATCGTATACAAGTCTTAGATTCAGTAGAGTTACTCAGAAGGGTTAGGTAGAAATAAATTCTATACTGATACAACTCACAGTTAATAAATAATTATAGGCAGTAATCATATATATCTTTTTAAAGTCACAAATATAGTGGCTCAGTTAGTTAAGCGTCCAACTCTTCATAGAAGTTTGGGTTGTGATCTCGCGGTCCTGAAATTGAACCCCACACCAGGTTCCACGCTAAGCGTGGAGGCTGCTTAGGATTCTCTCTCTCCTTCTCTCTCTCTCTGTGCCTGCCCTTCTCACGTGCACACACATGAGTGCGCTCTCTCTCTTAAAATAAACACGTATTTAGAAAAAAATCACAAAAATACATATGGCAATAAAAATAGATACTGAGTTGGAATTCAGTCCAACTATTTGATTCCAAACCCCATGCAATTTTTATATGCAGTTCATTACTAACCCTTTTTCTTTATGTTCATTTTTATTTCTATCGTCAGTATATTATTATGTTGCCTGAATTTTAAAATTTGTCTTCTGACATGTTACTCAAAGTATTTCATTCCAATTGACTTCTATAATTCTCATTTCCCCCTTTCAAAGAAATAATTGCGACACATTTTAGAAATATTTACAACACATGTCGCACTTCCTGAGTCTTTCTAAAATCTGTTTTCCTCAACTTCTCGATTTTTTTGGTTTTAACATCACTTACCTTTTCTGTACTAATCCCCATTTAAAAAGAAAAAAACCTCAGCATAATTTCGTAGATGTAAACGATCGCAGAGCCCTTCCAGGAACAAATTGGACAAAATGTCCATACAGCATAAAGGTACAGAATCAGTTGTCTCCTAATATTGTTACTGTCCAGCTTTGATTCATTCAGCCAAAAATCCATTCTTTCTAAAATAAGAATCCATTGTAATAGTTACAGCCCTGAAGTAGTTCCTGCTTAATCACAATGCATTATTCCTTCTTACATTTACATTACATCTTATCTCACTCATCTTGACTTAGTTGAAAATCATTGACAGCCCATTAGGGGCCTGTCAGCCATCTACCTCTCCTGCATTTGTGCCCAATGCTAAATAAAAGGATAAAGACTCGGGGTGCCTGGGTGGCTCAGTTGGTTAAGCATCCGACTTCGGCTCAGGTCATGATTTCACGGTTCGTGACTTCAAGCCCCGCGTTGGGCTCTGTGCTGACAGCGCGGAGCCTGGAGCCTGCTTTGGATTCTGTGTCTCCCTCTCTCTCTGCCCCTCCCTCTCCCCCACTCTGTCGCTGTCTCTTTCTCAAAAATAAACATTAAAAAATATTTTAAAAAGGATAAAAGACTTTATAAATTACTACTCCAGTAATATCAGAATTTGCTCTGTTGGGTGATGCAGTTGTTCAGATACAAAGTGGGTGAGACATCTCATGATTGCGTTTCTGATTTTACATTCTAGAGGCCTCATTTCTTCTTTCTGGTAACTCCGCTTACCCAAGGAGTTTCTAGCAGTCAGGGTTTCGGTGAATCATCCCTTCTCTTTTTCTATGTAGGAAATCATCACCAAATAGAATTAATATACACCAAATATATATATAAAATAATTCAAGTATTCACAAATTCATAGCAAATTTGTTTTCTTACTTTGGGATTGATTTTCTCACCATCCTTTTCTTATACTTTTTATAATTTACAAGTACCACTTCTAGGCCTATATATTACTTGCAGTTTTGTTTTTTTTTTTGCCTGAACTAGGTAATGCCAGCATTTATCATAGGCATGTCATGGCATTCTCGATTTACCTGGATGGGGAGTTACTTGCCTTTTCATTCACAGATAATATTTTGGACATTCCACTCTGTATACTCAGTTCATTCTTGGACCTCAAAATACAGATTCTACCTAAATTATTCCCATTCTGCAGTCCGTCCATGCAAAGCCAGCCAATTCTAATTGCTAGATGAAATCCTGTAGATACTTTATGAAGACTTATTGGTACTCTGTAACAGGAGTCTGCAAACGTTCCTATAAAGAGTCAGTTCTGAAGTCCAGCATGAAAGCATCCGTAGACAAGTCGTTAACAAATGAACGTGACTGTGTTCCAATAAAACTTTATGCACAAAAATAGATGGTGGGCAGGATTTGGCGTGAGGGCCGTATTTTGCCTCCCTCTGCTCTACAATATCCCTTGAAGAGTTATTATTTACAGTTATTATTGCTTTAACACTTCTTATTCTAATTTTCCTTGACTGGAATTGCGTATATTCTCCAGCCAGTTCTTTCTTTTTATGAAGAATCTGGATTCTCAGGCGGTTTTCATCAGGCCTTCAAAAGGCCTTTGAGGAACAGAAATGAGCCTACAAATCTAAAGCTAAACGTAGACTAAAGCTAAATAGCAGGTTACAGATCCTTTTCCCGGATCCCCACCCAGGAATGCCGCTTCTTCTAACTCCAGCTTCTGACCCTTCGCCATGTTTTCATACTGGTTGTGCCTGCCTCTGTGGCATGAGCATTTGGAACCGGCATTGTCATCGTTCATGAAGAGCGTTCTTTTCTGGCTACTTCCCCCTTTTCTAGGATGCGTGTTTTAGTTCAGTTGATGTTTAACTGCCCTTGTGGTTTGCCTGCTTCTTCTTTCCCCTCTTCCCTACTTTTGCCATTGCTTTATAGTTGACTCGTTTCTAGTTCATTGGCTCTGGTTATTGCCCAATTTCTACTTCAGAATTTCCCTTCCAGGAAGGCTGGGGGATGACTTGGGGCGGGGAGTAGGGTGGTAGCAAAATTGGGTGAATTTTTTAGTGGACTTGATATAGGTCATAAGTAGATGAGAAATAGATTTGCTCACCTGAATGGATGTTTGCGCCATTTTTCCAGAGAAGCAACACTAAAAAAGATCTAAGATTTCAAAGGAAAGATTTAAGCTGAAGATACTTATATCCACACAGGTATTAATGCTCGTGGTTGCCTAGCAGAGAAGTATAAAGTGGGAAAAGATGTAAAGGTAATGTTCTCGTAAAGATTCAGGGGTGACACTAGGTAAGGCTTGGATGCTCTAATGAAGGTGAAAGTAGTTCTGAGGATGAGCTCTTATACCTTTCCTAGTTTACAAGTACCACTTCTAGATCTGGTCATCGAATCTGGGAGCTGACATATACTCATCTTAGGGAAAGCACAAATTTAAAGTTCTTTCTGTTACATAGCTTCAAGGATTAGGCAAAAAATATCTCTAAGCAAACCTCCATATGAACTCTCCCAGCTAAATCTGTTCCTGATTAATACAATACACTTTAAGTCAGTTCCTTGTATGTTATGAAAGGACTGTGCCCTTGCATAGAGAATGGTCTACCTCTCATAACACATAAAGAGGCATGCAGGTCTCTAGTTCAGGAAAACTTTTTTGGAATATCTGATTCTCTTGCTTTCATATTCTTTCCTCTTTTTTTTTCCAAAAAGATATTTTTTAGACCCAGAACTGCCTCCTAGTTAACTATTATTTTAGATATCAAGGGTTACAATTCAAACCATGTAGGAAACAAAGCACATGCCACCCATTATAACACTTCTCATAAGAATGTAAAAATTCCCGGAGTGCCTGGCTGGCTCAGTTGGAAGAGCACATGACTCGATCTCAGGGTTGTGGTTCCAGCCCCACATTGGGTGTAGCGATTACATACATACTTGAATCATAAATCAAAAGAATTTGTACATTATTTTTGTTTTAACTTTTTTTAAGTTTATTTATTTATTTACTTAGAGAACACAAACTGGAGAGGGGCAGAGAGGAGAGACAGAATCGCAAGCAGGCTCTGCACCATCAGCTCAGAGCCTGACGCGGGGCTCAAACACAAACTGTGAGATCATGACCTGAGCCAAGATCGAGAGTCAGATGCATAACCAACTGTGCCACCCAGGTGCCCCTACAAATTCTTAATAATTTACATTTGTCTCTTTCTATGAGATTCCAAATTTTTCCCAGCACTCTGTAAGCATTCAAAAAGTATCAATTTTGGGGGTGCCTGGGTGGCTCAGTTAGTTAAGCATCCAACTTCGGCTCAGGTCATGATCTCACAGTTGGTGAGTTTAAGCCCCGCATCGGACTCTGTGCTGTCAGCACAGAACCTGCTTCAGATCCTTGGTCTCCCTCTCTCTCTGTCCCTCCCCTGCTTGCACTCTCTCTCTTTCTCTCTCTCAAAAATAAAAAATAACACTTTAAAAAAAGGATCTATTTTTACTGGAAAGGCTTAATGGCGTGGGCATTAACTTTTTATAAATTCTGAACAACTTTTGGAGAGAATGGCACCCTGAGAGCATTTGTGATATTGCTGAAAATGTTGTGCCCAGACCACCTGTATCAGAATCATCTGGGATGCTTTTTGGAAGAGCACATTTGTAAGCTTGTCTCTTGCCTCTAGTGATTAAGAGTCTTTTGATGAGGTCTGTGACTATTTCATGTTCATTTGGGATAACTTGCCGTGGTGACTTGTATGCACACAAGCTTTGAGAACCTCTGGCTTGGGGCTAGGAGCCTGCAGGACCATTGACAGATCCCTGTTTTATTTGCACATATTTCTGCTGTAGCTCCATGTTTGCACCCCTGAAAAAAAAAAAAAAAAGAAAAAACTTATTTAGCAAAATCACACACTAAAAATAACAGGGCTTCTGGGAAAAGTGGTGCAAGGTGAAGAGGAAAACTTACGGAACTGGAAGTAGAGCATCGACAAGAATAGCGTTGGTCCTGCAGCGCCTGGGTGGCTCAGTACGTTAAGTGTCTGACTTTGGCTCAGGTCATGATCTCACAGCTCGTGGGTTCGAGCTCTGCATCAGGTTCTGTGTTGACAGCTCAGAGCCTGGAGCCTGCTTTGGGTTCTGTGTCTCTCCCTCTCTCTACCCCTCCCTGCTCATGCCCTGTCTCTCTCTCTCTCTCTCTCTCTCTCTCAAAAATAAATAAACGTTAAAAAAAAAAAAAAGAATCATGTTGCTCCTGATGAGAAACTATAGCGCAATGAAGGCTCCAAGAATACTTCTTCTCAACAACTTAGTTATATCTTTATACCCTTAAATCTGAGACCCATACCTGTTTTGCAGACCTTGGTCTTTGGGCATTCTCTTCTGGCAGAGATCAGTATTAACTTATTCATCAACATTTTTTAAGTTTATTTATTGATTTTGAGAGAGAGCACGAGCATGGGACAGGCAGAGAGAGAGTGAGAGAGAGAATCCCAAGCAGGCTCCGCACCATCAGCCCAGAGCCCCACATGGGGCTTGAACCCATGAACCGTGAGATCGTGACCTGAGCCAAAGCCAGACACTTAACCGATTGATCCACCCGGGCACCCCTATTCATCAAATTTTTTTAAAGACTGGCACATGCCATCGTTATAGCACTTCTTACAAAACCAGGGGAATCTTTTTTGCAGCCTTCTCACCTGTATCATCAGTTTCTCCAGATAGCTTACCCTAGTGGAAAAAGTAGCAGTTCTTGAAGCCAGTAAACCAGCCATGACTTTCAGTGAACATCCGTGTAATATCAGCTTTCTTTTCATAAAATCTCCATGTATTACTAAGGCTGTCTCTTTAATCTTGTCCTTCAGAAGAAAACTTGTCCCTTAGTGCTTCAGATCATTAATGTGCTAATATTGTGTCCTTACTTACTCCTACTCATTACATTAACACATACTGTACCTGGCAGGTACCTTCCAATGATTAAATCAAAAGGGTCCACTGCATTGCTGATGAATTTGGTTTTCAGAAAATGCTGACAATACAGTTATTTAGGAATGGCCATCATGACCTGTCTACAAGCTTGATCTAGGCTAGGTTCTTAAGTGTCATATTTCTGTAGTTTATAACTTATTTCAGGGTGATCTTTCCCCTTTTATAGATAGATCATTACTCAGCAGACTTGCTGCATTGCTTTTGGTCCCATCCCACAGTTTTCCCTTGTGTTGTGTAAGATATTTGAGGTACACCAAAGCCATGCAAGAAATAGCTTCCTTTAGGAACAGAAATTAGGTCATAGAACTAAGACGTAGGATTCCCAAGTGATGGATTTCATCAGACATCAACCCAGAAGTGAATGTAATGTTAATCCCTAACATCTAATTTTGAGGAGTTTGTTTAAATTTTTATTTATTAAATAATATTCCTAAGTGATTATATTTTCTAAAAATCGAGAAGAAAATTGTCGCTACCTAAATAGTAAAGTCATTAGAAAAATAATTTATCTTATTTTATTACCTTAGCAGTCAAACTTAAGCATATTTCCACTAGTGTTTAGGTTTGGGTTTTTGAAAGCCTTGGAAAGTTCTGTAAAAGTCCTGTCTTTTTTTGGTATACTTTTGCCATTGGGATGCTAGTCTTCGTAAAACATGCTTACGTATAAAAATTTGGTCAGTGACTCTGCTCTTAAATTCTTAAATCATGGTGTACAAAAAGGAGGAGAAAAGAGTTCCCTGACTCACTTTGGAGTTTAACAGCACTGAAAGATGATCCAATGTCTTCATTTTATGAACAGGGAACAGGGGCCAGAGAGAGAGAATGTTTGATGGGGCCACAACTGGTTGGGGTCAGTCTCTGGGGTTGAGCCAATCTCCGTGCCTTGGGGTCTGTGGTTCCTTTGGTGTGGGGCCTTTTCTTAGACCCTGAATACGAGGATATTAAGGGTGAAATAATGCATAGCTACTGTCTCTACTCACCTTGGTGTATCTATTTAAAAAAAAAAAATTTTTTTAATGTTTACTTATTTTTGAGAGAGAAGGAGAGAGACAGAGTGTGAGCAGGGGAGGGGCAGAGAGAGAGAGGGAGACATAGAATCCAAAGCAGGCTCCAGGCTCTGAGCTGTCAGTGCAGAGCCCGACGCAGGGCTCAAACTCACGAGCTGTGAGATCATGACCTAAGCCGAAGTTGGCCACTTAACCGACTGAGCCTCTCAGGCACCCCAATGGTGTATCTATTTTTATAAACTAGGTCCTATGTTCCATGTTATGAGATAAAGCTACACAGTTCTTAATATTGGAAAATCAACACAATTGATTTCTCTTTGGGAACGATAATTGTTTTCTACTGCTGGCCGTAACTAATTACCATGAACTGAGTGGCTTAAAACAACACACATTTAGTATCTTAAGAGTTCCATATGGTAGGATTCCAAGACGGGTCGCACTGACCTAAGTCACAGTGTTGGGAAGGTTGCATTCCCTTCTAGAGGCTCTCAGAGGGAATCCGTTTCCTTGGCTTTTCCAACTTCCAGAGGCTGCCTACTTTCTTTGGATTGGGGCCCCCTTCCTCGGACTTTAAAGCCAGCAACATCACATCTTTGGCCATTCTTTGACTACACCAGGGAAAGATTATCTGCTTTTAAGAGTAAACATGATTACATGGGGTGCACTGAATACCGTGCCATAATCTCCCCATTTCAAGGTCTTTACCTTATTCCCACCTGCAAAGTCTCTTTGGCTATGGAAAGGCAACATAGTCACAGGTTTGAGGGATTAGGATTTAGACCTGTTTGTAGGTCATTATTTTGCCCATAACAGGAATGAACATGCTTTCGTTGGTGTCGGCTCTAGGTGGGCAGTAATTTTAAAAACTTTATATTAATTTAGAAAGCTTAATAAACTGCTAAAACTCAACAAGTCATGATATAATAAGAATACCACCTGTATCGTTGCACAGTTGTGTGACACCCAGGGATTAAGTACATTAATTGTCTCCTCTTGTTTTGTTCACCTTGAAGCGCCATGAACCGGGTTCTTTTTAATCTCACTTTACATTTTAGGAGACTGAGGCCTAGAGAATTTTGATAATTTACTAAAGGTTGCACAACCAGCATGTGGCAGAATAGGATTTGAATTCCGGTCTGACCCAGGCTTTTATTTATTTTTTATTTTTTAAGTTTGTTTATTTTAAGAAAGAGAAAACGTGAGTGAGGGAGAGGCAGGGAGAGAGGGAGAGATAGAATCCCAAGCAGCCTCCGTGCTGACAGCACAAAGCCCGAGCTGAAATCAAGGGTCAGATGCTTAACTGACTGAGCTACCCGGGCACCCCTGACTCAGGTCTTTAACAAGTATAGTTCATCACTTATATTTAGTACTAATGTGGTAAAAGTATAACATAGTATAATGAAGTATTGAGAATATAATTTATGCAGAGAAAGGCTACCTAATAAATTAATTGCTCTGATAAGAAAAATAATCTGTTACCATGAATGTAACTTTCAAAATGCCATTTTATCCATTGAGCAAGGGTTGGCTTATTAACATCAGTTGGTTGTATATGGGTTTGGCGATCAATTCTCAAAGTCACAATTTAAATAGAAAAGGCCACAAAGATCGCAAAGTTAGAGAATTTATTTCACAAATCATGCTGCTGTCTAATTGGTTAATAGGTTCCTCTCTTCCTGCCCCCACCACAGGCTGTAAGCTCCAGGGGGATAGTGATGTTGTTTTTCTTGGTTAGGTCTGTGTCTTGAGTACTTAAAACAGTGGTATCCATTTAATAGACACATTAATATTTGTTGCAAGAATAGAAATCAAGAGAATATTTATTTTCTAAGAGAATAAAGCCAGTTACCTGTAAGAATGAGCCAGGATCTGGATACTATTTGTATTCTGGAAGGTCTTCAGTATATTCTAATGTGTTTGGCTAAAAAGAGACCATACAATTGGTTAATATAATAGGAATAAGAAAGGTGATGATGACCCTGATAAAGCCAGTATATTTTTAAACAAACCTTGAGCATCAGAGAAGCTTGTGCATTAAAGAGAAACTCGTTTGGTATGGAGTACTTGACTCAAGATTGACTTTATTTTTTAATTAGTTTATCTATTCAGCAAATACTACCAAGTGGGATTCTGGTTACTAGGGTAAAATATGAATTACAAGAAAAAAGCCCCTGACTTAAAGGAGTCTTCTGTCTCCTTGGTGAAACAAGCACCTATAAAGATAAAAATGCAGTGTTTTAAAAGGAATCATAATGGTTTTATGGGAGCACAGTAGAAGAGGGACACTTAACTTATTATTCAAAAATACATAAATTGGGGAAACCATCCTGAGTGTACTTGGGGGGGGTGGACATAATTTAGATTTATAGAGGAATTGCAAAGATAGGACAGGGTTCCCATATACCCCTCATCCCGTTTCCCATTCTCTTGGGATATCGGTCAAAACTAAAAATTAATATTGGTATAGTATACTACAGTATCTAGCTACAGGTCTTATACACAGTACACCTTTTTATGCTGAGGTGAGATCATGTATGAAAGTGCTTTGTGAACAGTAGGCCAAGCGCTAGTAGTTCAAAAAATGCTGTCAGACTCTGCCCAGCGTAGGCCACTGATGGTGAAAATTGCATTCCCTGAAGGCAGCTTTAATAACCTTGCCATGAGCTCTCTTTGTTTTATTTTTATTTTATTTTTAAACTTTTTAAATGTTTACTTATTTTTGAGAGAAAGAGACAGAGCACAAGTAAGGGAGGGGCAGAGAGACAGGGAGACACAGAATCTGAAGCGGGCTCCAGGCTCCAAGCTGTCAGCACAGAGCCCGACGTGGGGCTTGAACTCATGAACCATGAGATCATGACCTGAGCTCAAGTTGGACACTTAACCGACTGAGCCACCTGGACACCCCAACTTTATTTTAATGCTTATTTATTTTGAGAGAGACAGAACATGCTCTGGTGGGCGAGGGAGAGAGAGAGAGAATCTGATGCAGGCTCCATATCCAATGTGGAGCCCCAGCTGGGGCTCGATCTCATGACCTGAGTCGAAATCAAAAGTCTGATGCTCAGCCTACTGAGCCACCCAGGTGCCCTGAGCTCTCTCTGTTTTAGTTCCATCCATGAACTCTCTCCCTCCATCCTGTGTGAGGTAAAACCCACCTTGCACATGAGGGGCTGAGGCTCACATAAGGCCAAGGAAATGAGTCAGGTTGGAGCAGGAAGCTGGGCTGCCTGCCTCCAAAGCCCACCTTTTCATCCTGTATGCTGCTTCCTGAGTCACTTTCCTGTACAACAGCCCAGAATAAGCATTTTCCAAATCATACTTCTTACTGTGCAAAACTTCATTCCTTTTTTAATTCTAAGGCTACTTGCTTCGTGCTTCAAGGGTTTGCCACTCACTGTAGTATTCTGTGACTTTAAAATTTTGATGACTTTAAGGACCCATTGCTTTCCTCCCTTGGCCTTCCTGTAGGATGTCTTTAGGATTCTATAATGTTGAATCTATTCCTTTGCACTGGCAGCCCTTACCTTTGAACATTTTAGTGACCCCTCTTGGTAGCTACCAGCTGCCTTTTTTTTTTTTTTTTTTTTTTTTTTGGTCTTAAGGAATGACCAAAGCTATATGCAGTTTGTCAGAGGTTAATTATGTAATTTTGTGCCATCTGCATGCATAGGATCTAATATTTTCTAACTTTTCAGGTGATTTCTGGATAATGGCAGTCAAATCAGCACTAATAATGGTGACTTTTTTTTTTAAGATACAAAGCGTTTTCACTACCATTTTTTTTCACAACCATTTTTTTTTTTAATTTTTTTTCAACGTTTATTTATTTTTGGGACAGAGAGAGACAGAGCATGAATGGGGGAGGGGCAGAGAGAGAGGGAGACGCAGAATCGGAAACAGGCTCCAGGCTCTGAGCCATCAGCCCAGAGCCTGACGCGGGGCTCGAACTCACGGACCGCGAGATCTGACCTGGCTGAAGTCGGACGCTTAACCGACTGCGCCACCCAGGCGCCCCTCACAACCATTTTTAATTAGATTTTCCCAACTGTGTGAAATAGATAAGGCAGATGCTACTCTCTCCCCACGCACCCCCAACTTTCTATGCACAAGATTATTGAAGTTCAGAGTAATTATGTGGTTCCCTAATCCCATAGACCAAATAAGCGCTGGACCCCGGGTTTGCTGACTCCCCGTTCTTATCCTTAATAGAGATTCTCAAAAGCTAGAGGGAGAAGTGCAGGATGTTTTGCGTGGAGTTGGGGATTTAAATTCGTAGACTAGAAACTATTAGCAAAGAATCTAATTAGACTTCTTTGTAAATAACAACAAACGAAAGGCATTTCTAGTGGTTTGTCAGTCGTTTTGGAGGAAATGAAAGCTATGTGTTGACATGTTAGGTAAAGCTTCATTTAAGTTCCTTTTGTGTAGTGTTTGTGAATCTTTGTGCTGAGAAAACGTGACTGCAATTTAGGAACCAAGGGATTATCTCAGAATGGGTGGGAAGCAGCTCACTTTTATTTTCAAAAGATGGTTTAATGAATTTGTTTTTTATATAAAATAAGGGAAGCTGTGAATCATGTCTTCATGTGTGTGTGCGCACGTGTGTATATTGTCAGAAACCAGACTACTTTGGCTCTAATCTTACAGTTTGATTTGTGAGGACTGTACAGGAAAGCATCCCAGCCTTGGAGCTCTGCAAGATAGGTGACAAAATGAGATTGCTTTAGATGATTGGTGATGATGTAACACAGTACAGATTTTCTCACTCCGAACAGTCTGTTTAATTTGACTGTGGTCACTTTCCACCTCTTCAACAAATTCATGACCCTGGGAACCTGAAGATAAGAAAATTGTCTTCCCTGGTCTTTCCTGTGGGGTAGAAGTAAAATGATAAGGATTCAATTGTTAGGTTGTCTGTGGACCTGCTTAAAAATGCAAAGAGCTACTCAAGCTTTAAAGATCCTCGGAAAGTCAAACGTGGGCCCTACATAAGAATGGATGCAAGACTGGTTATATAAAAACTGTAGTAAACAGAGCAGAGAGAATATTAACTTTGATCTGGTGGGCCTCAGCGAGTCAGGAAGGTTCCATTCAATCCTGGCATGGACCTTTCAGGGTCATTCAGTTTAATAAGTTTTCTGTGAATAAAAAGGAAAAATTAGAAACCTGTGGTTGCCGGGAAAGTTGACCTGCCTACATAGAAAGAAATAGATTTTCAACATCCTGGAAGGATGCATTTATTTTATGATTAGGGCTGCTAAATTTTTTTCTTCTTCACAGAAGGAATAAATTTGAAATGGCTATGTGAAAAATAGGTCATGGGGGGGGCCCTGGGTGGCGCAGTCGGTTAAGCGTCCGACTTCAGCCAGGTCACGATCTCGCGGTCCGTGAGTTCGAGCCCCGTGTCAGGCTCTGGGCTGATGGCTCAGAGCCTGGAGCCTGTTTCCGATTCTGTGTCTCCCTCTCTCTCTGACCCTCCCCCGTTCATGCTCTGTCTCTCTCTGTCCCAAAAATAAATAAACGTTGAAAAAAAAAAAAAAGAAAAATAGGTCATGGGGAACTAACACTGGTAGATCAGTAAAGGGCTTTGCTCATAAGCGATGCTTTAGGTTTTATGCCCGTATTTTATGCCATACTGGAAAGTTTTCACATAGTTGTCACTGTTTGAAATTAATTCTAATCAAGTGCTAACTCATTTTACCTGGGAATTTTCTCTAGTTTAGAACGTCTATCTACATAAATTCCTTCTTTCAAATGAAAAAGAGAAGTTTAGTGATAACCATTAAATGATTGTAATTTAATTTGAACAAAGAAATAAGGGTTATGAAGATAAATGTTAACACATCAAGGTCATGCTAATGTGCTAAATTTACTTTAGCACGGGAAGAGAGAAACCTCATTCCAGTAAGAAAATAAATAAATACAATATCAGATTTTCAGTAACTAGATATTTCTCCATTTCTCTGTTTTTAAGTGACATGTTGGGGCAGAGTAGGGCAGATACGTATAACAAATGAAGGAAAAAGCCTTGCTTTTTGACAACAGAAAAGATCAAATTTACAAACTGATGTCAAATGAAATTTGCTGCCCATCAGTTAGGTCAAACTGTAATGGATCCATTTTAACCCTGTGTATTGATGGCCTTAGATGAAGCTTGTGGGACCTCTTCTATTATGTCCATTGAGTGAGGTTCTCCTCTAATTGCGGGCAGCATTGGGAACAGCTTTAATTAGGCAGGCCTGGTGAACACTTACCGTAAGCTGCCCGCAACTGTGCTGTGATTTACTCCAGCATCCGTTGTCACGATGTGTTGCCTTGACACCTTGAAAGAACAGCACTAATCTGTTACGACCCTCTTATTGCTGTGTTCTCACACAAGGGCTATTGAGTTTCAGGGAACCTGGGAGTGACATGGAGCATGGTTTACTTTCGTGGCATTTGACAGATGACAGTCACACAGTTCAAAAAAAATTGTTCTGGTATGCCAATTTCAAGTGTTCTGTCTGGTTGTATTTCCCCAGAAACCGTCATAGTTGCTTAGAAAATTCAGTACTTTCCATGTCTACTTTCTGTTGCAGACGCTTTTTGTACTTGGAGTATGTGTAGAAATGATTTGTCACGTGCTGCCCTCCCAGATTTAATCAGGAAACTATGGTCACTATTAATATATCCATAAATTAAATTTGACACTTGAACTATGAACATCAACAACATAGCGAATAATTGTTTATCGCCTAGTAATTAAGGGCAGAAACACTGGAGTCAGACTTCTGGGGTCCAGATATGGGTGCTGCAATACACCAGCTGTGTGACTATGGGAAGTTACTCTACCTCTCTGTTTCTGTTTCCTCGCCTGTAAATTGGGAATAATGATAGTAAAACGTATCTATCTCCTGGAGTTGTTATAAAACTTAAAAGAGTGGACATAAAGTTCTTAGAGCAGAGCCTGGCACATAGTAGGTACTCAACAAGTGTTAGCGGTTATTACTCTAAAGGAGTTTATTGTTGAAAGTACTAAGAAGGCCTTCTTCTTTATTTTAACGTTTATTTATTTATTTTGAATGAGAGAGAGAGAGTGGGGGGAGAGTCAGAGAGAGAGAGAGCGAGAGAGAGCATCCCAGGTAGGCTCCGCACTGTCAGCACAGAGACTGATATAGGCCTCGGACTCACAAGCTGCAAGATCGTGACCTGAGCTGAAATCAAGAGTTGGATACTCAACAGACTGAACCACCCAGATGCCCCAAAGAGGGCCAGATTCTAAATTCATCTCATAGGCTTTTGGAACACTCTTATGGTAGTTTTATAATTTTATTTTTGGCCCTCAAGTTATGAAATACTGGGCAAAGAACTCACAGAACTGTATAAAGGAGGAAGATTGCTAATTTCAACAAGCATAATATCAATTTTCAGGCTGAAAAATTCTCTTACCTAATAAATCTGCACTTATTTTCCCCTGTAGAATTTTGCAATGTTGTAAATCTCTCACAGACACACGTGGAGAGGTGATCTGGTTTATATAGCTTATTATGAGAAACAGAAAATTACCATAGTGGCTGTGATGGAATGGAATAATCAATCCCATTTTTAGTCTACTCTCCTCTTCCCCTTTCCTGCCTCCACCTCAAGCTGTGTCGAAGCACCCTGTTGGACAGAAAAGTCCCAGGTCTAAATCCTGGTGTACATCTTGTTAGCCTTGTGACATCGGGCAATGTCAAGTTCCAGTATAACTCCCTATATCCACACTTGCAAAATGAAACAGTTACCCTCCTTATATGAAATACATACTAGAAGTGTTGCAGAGAAATGATAAATGTGGGGATATGTGTTGGCCATCAATGAAAAGCACACTTAATAGTTAAGGGAGAAAGCTTAGACCTTGTAGATTGGGGTCAATCAGTGAAGACAATCAACTTTGATTGGAAGGTGGAGGAGATAATATTTAAATGGTGTGCCTTTCTTGCTGAAGTGGATAAACACCTGGCCTCTGGGGAGACTCCTGTATAGGACACTGAGTGTCACAGGAAGGGACATGGTTACAATGACCAGGATCCTCGCTGAGGCAGAGTTCAAGCAGAGAATGCTCAAACAGTGATGATCAGATAAGAGAAATATAGGAGAACGGGAACATTTCAAAGTAGAGACTACTACTTACTTGATAGTTTTCCAGTTAGATGTAACATTTCCTTTTCCTTGGCATCACATGGCAGAGAACAGAAGAGTCCTAACCCAGTGGAATGCAGTCACACAAAAAATAACGTCACGGGGCCCTTCCATTCCAGACAATAAAAAGTCTTTTGAGAAGGTAGATGAGGCCTCTGGAATAACTTTTGGACCTGGGTCTCTACTTTCTCAGCATCTTCTAGATCCTTCATCCTCCTTACCCCTTAGCAAGCACTTGAGGTCCTGCTTGGTGTTAGGCCGCTAAGATCTTGTGTATCTTCCGTCTGATAAATTTAGACATTTGGATGTTTGATTGCAGTGCCAATCCAAATGGACACACACACACGCGTGCACGTGCGCGCACACCTCAATAGCCTAATCCTTTGACTAGGGACTGTGGCCCCCTACTAATAACTACTCTTACCTGTCCTTTCATTTGGTAGGGATAAATTCCTTAGATGGCCCTCTTTCTGTACATGTGCTTTTTTTCAGTGCAGCCTGATGGGTGTGGTACTCAGATGGACAATGTAATTATCACTTTCTGTGATCTTAGCATAAGCAAACATTTTGACGGGGCTGATTGGTGCTCATGCCCTCAAATGGAGCATTTAAAAGAATCATACCATTATCCATCACCTGTGACAGTTAACTGTGAGAGGTGATACTTTGAGCACATCCATGTGGAAAAGTCCCCACCAACGAAACTGATATGCTTGGAAGATCACAGTGAACACTAGTGAGAAGCCAAGTTTCGGGGTGCAGATACCACCATTGTGAATATTAGAAGCAAGATGTTGAAATATGGCCCCCAATTGTATTGTTTCATGCTGTGTAATGACACGCCCCACGCATTTGTGATGAGGATTATTCAGTGTGCTCAATGGTATTATTCGGTAGTGCACGTGCACACCCTTGCACATTTAAGGAGTTGGACACGGACCCTGCTGCAATGGTATTTCTGGAGTCCACTTATCTTAATTGTAGTTTGAAGCAAAATCCCCAGGTGTTTACTGGGTAGGTTCGGTTTGTGCCAATGATATGGAGTCAGCTTGAGAATGATTTGTAATAAAACCCTGAGTTTTATGGTGACTTCTCACATGAAAGCACCCACGTGTTCTGTCTCATCCTCCAGATATCTTTGCTGAATACACAGGGACAAATAGCAGGCCCATTTTAGCTCCCAGGGGACTCTAGTTAACCAGAGTCAGGAACAGTCTTTCTGAAGGTTGATTCAGCTGGAGCATGGGCCAGTGCGAGCACGGAGACCCCATATGCGGCGGCAAATGGTGACCTTCTTGGGTGGTTCTTCCCCTAAGATCACTCAGTGCATCAGTAACAGTGGTTGTAATCCTAGGAGTCATTGCCACCAGAACTTGCTGCCTTTTACACAGCTATATTTACAAATTTTAACCTGATAAGACACACTTTCCCTTCTAAGCTTAAATCTGTGAGCCCAGCTCAGAAGACCAGATGGCAAAGCATAAACTTTATCCACTCTGTGCCTGACCGTAACCTTCTCTGTAAGGTAGTTCAACGAGTGAGAAATATGATCGGGAAAGGAATTTTGGAGGCTTTTGCAGTAAGTTATTCACCTCTAACATGACTACAAAAAAGGGACATCCTTCTACTTCGAGGACTGATTGATGATATTCGTGTGGCTTTCATTAACTAACAACCAATTTTCACCGTGCGATCTGCACGTGCGTGATGTCAGGCTTTTAAAAGGTGGTGTGTAGGGAAGATTTCTCTGGGATCGCAGCTGAAAGCCTCACTGTTATTTGATAATATTTTGCAGGTTTCCTGTTTAATTTGTTCAGTGTGTTGAAGCTGTTCAGATGAACTGCCCGGTTAAACGTGGAGAGGAGTGATAGGAGTTAACTCTGCATTGGCAGCTCCATCCAAAAACAGAAACAGCGGCTTATCTAGTGTCACATGCCCTCAGCGTATCTTGGTTCCGTACACATGCTAAAATTTGTTTCCCGTTCTAACAATACAGTGCAATAATTGATATAACGGCACTGAACGTATTTTAAATTTTTTTTTTTTTCAACGTTTATTTATTTTTGGGACAGAGAGAGACAGAGCATGAACGGGGGAGGGGCAGAGAGAGAGGGAGACACAGAATCGGAAACAGGCTCCAGGCTCTGAGCCATCAGCCCAGAGCCCGACGCGGGGCTCGAACTCACGGACCGCGAGATCGTGACCTGGCTGAAGTCGGACGCCCAACCGACTGCGCCACCCAGGCGCCCCTGAACGTATTTTAAAAATACGTGCGCAGTAGATCGAAACAAGAGGATCATTTAGACGAACGGTTCTTTTTACCTGTTTCACCTTTAGCATAGATATTCATTCACACGTTAAATTGTTGGAATAAATGAATATATTGCCCTAAATTTTTGTGTGGTCACGATGTAAGATGAAGATTTGGGGATTACCACCACAATTCTTTTCTACGTTGCATGACATATCAAATAAGAAACACAAGTGCAAAAACAGACGGCTTGCATTGAGTTAGAGTCAGAAGAGTGTGTTTGTGATCTTTTAAAAGCCTGTAAAACCCTGAAAGCCAGTAAAAAGAAATGCCTGTAAAGTGTGTGGCATTGCTCTGAGGGTTTTTGAGTTTCTGTTTTTAAAGGCTGTTCTCTTTTGCACTTTACTGTCTGTCTCTGTTGATACATTTCTAAGGGTGTAGATGCATTCATATTAATGTCAAGCAAGTTTGAAATAGATGTTGGCAAAGACTGTCTAGAACTTGCTCTATCATTAGATTGTTTCAGGGTGTGGAACTCCTGCCTGTCCAGAAACACACTGAGAGTGAAATTTTGAACTGTGGCAGACCAAATACAATTAAATCATGTCAGAGATTCTCAGAACACTTACTACATCCAAAGCATTAACTTAGCATTGTTTTGCCTTCAAGCAATTTTTAGTTAACGGACCATTTACTCCTAGCCAGGGACTGAGAGGCAAATAACATGTTTTTTGCCAGTTTTAAAATCCAAGTACATCGTTAAAAAATTGCTCTCCCAGTTTAGAAGTGACCCCTGGCCTTATAAAGTTACATCTGAGTACTAGAAAGTACTTGGTGGAGTAGATTTTTGTTAATGAAATAAACAAGATTATTTCATGTGAGTAAACCATTGACTGGGAAGCATACAGAGTAAAATGTATTCCATTAAAATATAGTTATTATTTTATAATCTAATAAAAGAAAATGTCTTGAAAACTATTTCATTAGGGATAGATGGGAAAAACTGCACAAACCATATGTGCTCAGTATTCGCTTGCATTTTTGTTAGGAGTCTGTGAAATATCCAGGGCTGTTCCATTAGTGTGGTTATGTAAGAAGACAGAGAAGAGTTTATGTTTTTGCCAAGCCTTCAGGACCCTTGAATTTGGGCTCCATCAAGAATGAGTGAGGAAGTTTGTATGGCACTTACGGGGAAGGTACCCCTGACAAGAGAACACCCATGGACCAAGGATGCGGTTGTGTAGGTGTGTTGATGCTGTACAGGTGTGTTTCTCCATTTATGCTCTGGGGGATTTTGAGTTAACTCCTTGAAAGAGCTCTTCCCTGAAAGGCGAATGTCCTCATGTCCTAGGTTGTTACCCGTGAAGGATACAGAAGGCGCCATTACTGCAAGTAAACTTTGAAGGTTGCAAAGTTAGAATAGCTGGGAACTTCTGCACTTCTGACGTACTTGAAACTGTGTGCAAGAGGGAGGAACTCAGGCTAGTTGATAGAGGTATACCAGAAACCCAAATCATTAAAAAATGTTTATACACAGAGTCAGCTAAAGGAGTGGATATTTCAGCTAAGAAAGACCTTCTAATCTGAAGGTCTCTGCAGCACTACATCACAGATCATCTCTTTTTTAAAAAAAAATTTTTTTAACGTTTATTTATTTTTGAGACAGAGAGAGACAGAGCATGAATGGGGGAGGGTCAGAGAGAGAGGGAGACACACAATCTGAAACAGGTTCCAGGCTCTGAGCTGTCAGCACAGAGCCCGACGCGGAGCTCGAACTCACGGACTGTGAGATCATGACATGAGTCGAAGTTGGACACTCAACCGACTGAGCCACACAGGCGCCCCACATCACAGATTATCTCTTAAAGACAACAGATGTGTACATCTTTGCACATGAAACCCCAAAAGAAAGGATAAATGTTGACATTCCAGATGAGTGATTGTTTTCCTTGCACCGAAGGACATAGCAAAATTGGAGCCCCGAAGTCATGGATATGAGGTTGAGCCATCTGAGGATTTCAGGGCTGTCTCACTCACAGAATTTGAATGGAGGATATCATTTTAGGAGATAGACTTGTACATTAAAACTCAAATCTTCCCAAGAATCTCCTTCATGACGGCAAACTTAGCCAAGGCATTGAAACGTAATGAAATCCTGAGCCTTTCATTGAACTGCAGAAAGACCAGGTGAATGAGGCAGGAAAACAAAGAGAAACCAAGATTCCTTTTTTTTTCTTTCTTTGTGAGTGTGTTTATGTGCACATGCAAGTGTGTATTTCCTTACTTGCTGAATCGGTTGAGATTTAGTTGTAGGCATCGTGACATTTCACCCCCAGTTCTTCAGCAGATACCACCTAAGAACAAGGACCTTCTGTGTAACCACAATGCGTGATCACAGAAATTTCATGTTGATACGATATCGGATTTGAATTTCCCAGGTAGTCCCATTACTATCTTTCAGAGTGTTTTCCACGACATGGGATTCAGTGACAGCTCCACATTGCATTTACTTGTCATGTTTTTGAATTTGCATCGGTTCTCATGGTCGGTCTTCTTTTGTCATTCATGACACTGACACTTCTGAAGCCTAGACCACCTGTTTTGCAGAATATCCCTCCATTTTGAATTTGTCTGATTTGTTCTCTCACATTTGAAACCAAGAGATTGATTGATAGACGAACAGGAGGGGAAGAAGAGGTGGGAGAGAGAAAGGGAATGAGAGAAAAGGAAAAAGATGCACATGATTTTATGAAAAATTGTTTAGTCAAACTCAAGAGCATAAAGTCTAGTACATTTCTCTTCCGGCTGTATTGATAAGCAATTGTCTAGAGCTGTGGGGTGAGGGGACCTGGTGCTTATTGGGAGTTAAGGATATCTGGAATATTTCAGTGAAGACATTTTTCTTAAAGGCAAGGGACTAAACCTTGAGAGTCTGGGTGGCATGCCAAGTTAAATGTAAAACTCAGTGAAAACCAAAAAAATGTCAAGCTAGTTATTTTAGTTTATACATAAAATAGTGAGACGATTTATTTTTCTTAATACGTGTAAACCAGTTTCTTTGGTGCCATTTAGCTACAGCAGATTTGTTTTTTTTTAACACCCTTCGCTGGGCTTAACAAAAATTGAAGATGCCTTAAAGAGTTAATAAGAACGTACAGACACTATTCCAGAGAGATGAGAATTTAGTCTGTCTTTAAAGACCTCCAAAACAGAGATGCATGAACCCCAGCTTAAAAAGGAAGAGTCCTGTAAAACCTGTTTAGAATAAATCTTATTCTCAAGCTGTCAGAAAATAAGAACCAGACAAAATAATCAGGTATCAAAGACTAAGAACAGCTGACATGAGTTTTCTACCTTGCCGCTGTGTCTCCACATTAAGTGCCAACTTCTCCACAACATCTCCTAGGCTCCAAATAAATAAAAAGGGGACGTGATTTTTAGGAGCACTGCTAAGAAATCACAGCATTCAAATGGTTTTTGCTATAATTTGTAGGAGCCTTCCTATGCTTATTCCTGACGTTTGATTTACTCGGTTAAGGGCAGAAATGTAGAAAAACAATCAAACCCTGAGTAAGAAGGGAACTTGGTTTCCTGGTTGTGTCTAATATGGCTCTGATGGCTGTCCTTGGTGTCCTGGTCACCACACCCAGTGAATCATTATGCCCTGAATCAGGAAGACCAGTCTTATTTGCTGGGGTTTTTAGTTAATACCTGACGTTAATACGAAGCAGAAGTGGGCTTCGTAATTGGCTTCTCTGAGACTCAGCGGAAACAGTGTTGAGAGCTCAAATTCTGTGATGTTGATTATTAAGTGAAGCGTGTGCAGAGGAAGGTCCACTCATTATGCTTTTATTTAAAAAAAAACCCCACTTTTATTATGAAAAAAACAGGCCTACTATATTGAATCGTTGCTTGACTTCTACAATGATGGACCAACTTCTTGGGAAATTTGTTTCATTTTTATGCCGATCCATTCCCTGCCACCATTTTATTTTGAAGCAAATCTCAGATAGTATAACATTTTATCCATAAATATTTCTGTAGAGAATAGATACTCTTTTTAGCTGTCTTGCTTAAAATAAGACTGGTATATAGGTGCTTAAGGTATTCTACCAGGTAGTGCACAGCTTAAGTACTTCCAGTCTCTGTTGAGAAGATTTAGAAGAGCTAAAGCCAATCAAACTGACAATTTGATCTGAGTATGGTTGTCATCTGGAATGGTCATTCATTGCGTGGAGGACACCAGCCTGAGGCCCAATAAAAAAAGTGATGTCGCTAAAGAATTTCTTTCTTGAAGAAAGGAACGTCGTTAAGAGTTATGAGTTCTCTTTGTTCTTTGGTCACCTCTGATGATAGCATCGTCTAACTCTGACTCTCCAGAACATTGTAACCGTGGACAAGTCAGTCACTAACCCGTCTCTGAAATTAAACTTCCCCATTTAAAAAAATGGGTATGATGCCTGCTGTACGTATTTACAGAGCCATGGTGAAGATTATTTGTGATCTGAGATGTGAACGTACTTTCAAAATAATGGCCTGTATATAGTACACATGAAACTAATATAACACTGTATGTTAACTATACTGGAATTTAAAATAATAATAATATTAGTCATAATGGCCTAGCTGCGTATTCTCCTTTAGCATAGTTTTTTGTCTTTTTGAAATAACCATTGTTCAGGATTTTTAATGGCATCAGAAAAATGTAAAGATTGAGGAATTGACCATTTAGACTATTTTATAGTCTAGGTTCCCCTTGCTCTCCCCTGCCCCAAGTATGTTTTATATTTGGGCATTTTATTTTTCTCCAAGCTGAGATCCATTTTGGTTGACTCATTTTTTTCCCCCCTTCTGTCTTTCTCTCTCAGATAGTAAAACATTTGGGAATGGTGTCTTGATCCAGCTCACCTAAAATTAATATGTTTCTCTTTAGAAGATGATCAAAATTTTTTTCCTTCTCTTTTGTTTTTTAGCTTTGCCTCCCCGATTGAAAGAGATGAGAAGCCAGGAGTCTGTTGCAGGCTCTAAACTAGTGCTTCGGTGTGAGACCAGTTCCGAATACTCCTCTCTCAAGTTCAAGTGGTTCAAGAATGGGAACGAATTAAACCGAAAGAACAAACCACAGAACATCAAGATACAAAAAAAGCCAGGGTAAGTATCATGCATATAATAGCAGAGGCAGTGTCTAGCAATTGAATGCTATAAAATATAATAAAAATTATTCTCAGCCCCAATAAATAAATTTACTATCAAAAAGCATGATCTATAGTAAATGAAAAAGGTTTTTTCATTCTATGGTGGCCAGATATTGCGTTACTATATAGAAAGGAATTTGAAACTTTGATTCTTGCAGCTTCTGGATGAGGAAAGAAAACGAGTGGGGAGAGAACTGTAGGGCGTGGAGGGGGATGGGAGGGAGAAGGAAGGAAGTAGCTTTAGTGGTAGTGGTAGCTGCTGTAATTGGAATATGTTAGATCTTAAAATTTGACTTCTTAAAAATAAGACGAATGCTGTTGACAGTACAGTGCCTTCTACAATCAATATCCCAACTTCGTGATAAAGCTCAATAAATACCTAGATTTATGGAAAGAGAATGCGGTCACTCGCATTTGAACTATTTTCAAGTTAAGAGGTTAATACATACAGCTATACCTAATAAGTTTTTTTTAAGTTTATTTATTATTTTTGAGAGAGACAGAGAGTGAGCACGCGTGGGAGAAGGGCAGAGAGAGAGGGAATCCCAAGCAGGCTCCATGCTGTCGGCACAGAGCCCGACTCGGGGCCTGAACCCATGGACCATGAGATTATGACCTGAGCCGAAACCGAGCGTTGGATGCTCAACTGATGAGCCACCCAGGCACCTCCCCCCAATAAGTTTTTTTAACTGACAATTCTGTGAAACTACATCATCACCCACTGTAGCAGATTAAAACATCAGAGCATCTTAGCAAGAATCTTAAATCATCCCACCTTCCTTGTGGAGGTCCACATTTGGAAAGGCTTCTTGTGATTCCTATAACCTCTTGGAGGGGGGTTTATACCTACTCTAAAACGATGCTCCTTTATTATTCCTATTCTCCTCATTTTTATTTACCTCCTTAGTTAAGAGATTCTCTTCTAACATCAAACTACATTTTGAAATTAAGGAAGAGATAAGTATGTGAGAGTTTTGCTTGCAAATAGTCCTTTAATCAGTGTTACCTGTGTGATAGGACTTCCAAACTCAAAGATCACATTTTCTTTTTTTAATCTTTAAAAAAAAAATTTTTTTTAATGTTTATTTTTGAGAGAGAGAGAGAGAGAGAGACAGATTGCAAGTGGGGAAGGGGCAGAGAGAGAGGGAGAGACAGAACCTGAAGCAGGCTCCAGGCTCTGAGCTGTCAGCACAGAGCCCGATGCGGGGCTTGAACCCACGAATCATGAGATCGTGACCTGAGCCAAAGTTGGACGCTTAACTGACCGAGCCACCCAGGCGCCCCAAAGATCACATTTTCTTTACTCATGCTTCCGCAGATTCCAGTGACATCCCAGATGTGATACTGGCAGCAACAACAAAAGAGTCTCCTCCTGTACTTTGATTTTCTAGAACACCTACCAAAAAATTGTCACACAGTCATGAAGCAAGAGAAAACAAAGTGATTATAATGGAAATTTAATTTAATCTTCCCAAAGTGTTTAATTGCTCTAATAACCATAATCAGTGAATTTTCCCCCTAGTTTCCACGGCTTTATTAACTACACTGCTTATTCTCCTTACTTAGTGTGTCAGCAGGATCTCTTGACTTGGACAAAAGAGTAGGGGTTGCTTTTGCAACAGATGCTTCTCCAAAGATATAAAAACTAACTCTGTAAAGTGACATGGTGTGGTTTTTTTGTTTTTTGGGGTTTTTTTTTTTTACATAATATTACTTATTGCAACATTCCCATAGGTAGTAGGGGAAGTTGAACCGTACATGGTGACTAATTTTGCATATTAAGAAATTTAGATGGAAAACAAAAATGTTCTGCCTGGCTTTGAGTCGTATGAGTAAGAAACTACGCCGGAACACAGCTCTGTTCGTTGGGTCCCTTTAATGCCTTACTCCTTCTTTTAAAAATGGAAAGCATACAGGTGTAATAACCTGTGTGCATGTGGGGAGGGGAGGAGGAAGAGCAAGTGAACTGAAAAAAAATAACTATGATGCTTTGACAAGTGTAACAAGAAAAAAAAAAAACTTTTAGATACTGGATTTTGGAGTCTGCTTTGTCTTTCATCAATTAGACACATTCGTAAGAAACTAAGTTATCTTCACATGCAGGAGAATGTCTCATTTCTTTCCACATGGCTGTCAAATGATATCAGTAATATTTAGGTGCCCACGGAAGGCTTTATGCTGGGAATGGGAGGAAATGGGAGCAGCATGGGCTGTTACCTCTGCACTCAGGGGGGTCACAGATCATATAGGGATTCTGGAGTTCAGCCTTATCTGAAAGCATGCTGGTTTCCGAGGTCGCACGCTAAAGCACTCTTAGGGCTGGGGAACTTCAGGATTGTCAAGCAGCCCGTCCGTTTGCAAATAGTGACCTTTTAGAAAATTATTATTTGTATTAAGGTAAATTCTACTCTAAGTCAAGATTTAATTAGGGAAAATACTCCTGATGAATGATCTGGCCCATCATACATACAGTAAAGCCTGGTGCCAAATTGTAGGTTCCTGATACTGAGCTTGGGAAGAGGGAGAGACCCCGAGAGCTATAGGAGTAGCCACGAAGAGGTGGATTTGTCTGCTGAAGGGAGAGAATCCCCTCTGGCTGGGTGGGTAGGGTAGGATGGGAAGTTATAGAGAAGGAGCAGAACGGTAGTCAGTAGCAAGTTCTGGGTTTTTGTTTGTTTTGTTTTTAATTTTTTTTAATGTTTATTTATTTTTGAGAGAGACAGAGAGTGTGTGCAGGGGAGGGGCAGAGAGTGGGGGAGAGGCAGACAGCAAAGAGGATCCAAAGTGGACTCTGATGCGGGGCTCAGACTCACGAACCATGAGATCATGACCTGAGCCAAAGTCAGATATTTAACCAACTCAGCCTCCCGCAAGTTCTGTTTATAGGACAGTAGAGAGGCCAGTGGGCGAGTCAATGGGAATTCAGTCCTTTATGAGACAAGATGCTGTGTGTCAGACCCTGGGCTAGATGCCAGGTACCCAGACATGGAGGACATGCTCCCTGTTCTTAAGAGGCAGGTGGTCTAGAGGGGAGAGAGTTGCTGAACAGTTAAAATATTCCATCTTAACTTCTACAGTAGCGATAGTCATTGGGTGTCATAGCAAGAAGTGCAAGGGGACCCAGTCAGGGACAGGGGAGGCTTCCAAGAAAGAAGGAGAGGAGGAGGGGAGGGAGAAGAGGTTGAGGGAATAGAATAAAGCATCTTCAGACCGCGAGTATTTAGTCTAAGGATGCCTGGGGAGAAGCAAATGAAGTTGAGTAGATAAGGTGAACGTGGTTTTGAAAACAGTATGTATACGTTTAAAGAGGTAATTTGTTGCATGGCTTGGATGACATATAAAAGAGTCATCAGTGTTCACAAAAGCATTTTCATGTTGGCTTCATAGGTCCAGACAGCTAAGAGTACTGTCTACATGTTAATAAAATCCCATTATACCAGAAAGGCCAATATTCAGAAATTACTTCTTTTAAACAATAGCCTTGCTGGAAAGAATTAAATGGAAGAAAAGGCGTTTTATTCAGGTTGTGTGACTGTAAATTACTCTTGGCAAAACATTTTAACATATTTGATCTTCCAAAAATAAGACACTTTGTGTAAAGTGGGCCATTAGTGTTGTCAACTTTTTTTTAAGGCTAAAGAACCAAACTCAATCTAAATTTAATTAACATTTGCAAGGTGCCCTATTATTTCAACTTGTCCTATACGTATAAGAGAATGGATACGATTTTCAAAAAATGTTTACTTATTTATTGAGGGGAGGGGCAGAGAGAGAGGGAGAGAGAGAATCCCAAACAGGCTCCGTGTTGTCAGCGCAGAGCCCCATGCGGGGCTGGATCCCACAAACTGTCAGATCATGACCTGAACTGAAATCAAGAGTTGGATGCTTAACAGGCTGAGCCACCTAAGCGCCTGAGAATGGATACTATTATTGTTATACCCATTTAAAAAAAAATGAATGTCCTAAGATGAGGGAAGTTTAGTTTCTTGCTGTATATCTAATGTTAATGAATGCTCAAGCTTGGATTTGAAATAGGTCTGACTCTATGCCTGCTGTCTTTTCAGTTACTGGTGATTTTTCTACGTATAGTGAAGCCACAACACAGGGCTGGAGACATGCTTAGGCATTGGGTGATGGTCTTTAATAAAAAAACACTCTAATTTTTCAGTTTCACCTACCTATTCAAATTGTTAACGTTTTGCCTTGGTTACTTGGTTACTCAAACTTTATCTTCGGCTTTGATCAACCAAGCAGAGGTGAATTGTAGTGTGAGATTTAGGATTTCGTTGGGATTGTCTTTATTTTAAGAAAAATGTTGACTCTTTTCCAATCCTTAGTCTAGGTTTTCTTTTTCACAGAATCTAGATGGTACATTGCAGCCAGAATTTCCCTTTAATCCCTTAGCGTTAGGAAAAGACATCACAGCAATAAGCAATCTCCATTATTTTGTAAAGTCTTATCGCCCTTCTGTCCTGCTCCTACTAATGACATACATTCTTACATGTTCTTCCTACGATTTCGAATTTACATTTGAGACTGTTTATTTTATTTGGCGAAGCAACGGGTGGAACCAATTTTTAAAAAATGGAAAATGCCCTAGTGTTATGTGTCTGCTTATCCTTTTGTTCTGTTTCCTCTGCCGGGTGGATAGTTTTGGCCAAGAAGACTGGTTAAAGAGCTTGGAGTGTGACAGATTCATATTTGAGGCTGTCAGACCGGCCTCATTGAAATATCTGTTCTACGTTAGCCTCGTGAAAGGCCGACTTCCTGTCATGTGTGTGTGGCACGCTCCTTTGGATGCCCATAGTGTTTCCTCAGCTCTTCTTTTCCACTCTCACATATTTTACTTTTGTTTAAAATTGGATCTAATTGGTTTGGTCAGATTTCTGCAAAAGTTTTAAAGGAATGCTTTCTTCTGTTGACAATTGTTGCGGGTCTTTGACTGTATAATAGAAAACGTTCACATGCATCCCTTTCTTTTATCAGCTGAACAGTTCTTGCAGATCATTTTAATTTTATATTATAAGGAAATCTCAAATTCCTTGGGTGTAAATGGGAATAGTCAGTGCCCATTTCATAGGGTTTATGTGAGGCATTTGGTGCAGTCCCTAGTACTGTATATGATAGCTGCTTCTCCCTGCTCTGTATCCTTCTCTTTATTGACAGGTCGACAGTGTCTGAAGCTGTGTTGAACACACACACACACACACACACAAGCACACTCACATACTCGCATACACACACACTCACAGAGTTCATATAGGATTCCCTAGAGATCAGAGGAATGGAATTCTATCAACTGATGAGATATTCCCATATGCATTAAAGTTGCCTTGGCCTATAAACTATGGTGGAAGAATCAAGCCAACTAAGAAAAAGGAGATAGTAGTTATTGGAACCTTGGGTCCATTTTGTCAGTAAGTACTTATTGAGAGAACAGTGTTTGCATTTTGATATTAAAAAAAGATAAATTAATATTTAGAACTTTTGTCTTTAAATCAGTCTGTATTACTTTATTTTTACATAGTATTGTTTTTCTTAATCCAAAAGTAATGTATGCTCATAAGAAGTCTAAATATTGCAGGAATATAGAATGTGACTGTAATAAGAGTTAACACTTATTGGGAGTGCATTTAAACACTTTACATGAGTTAATTCTTTTAATACTTTTAGAAAGTGAAAATCCACTAAAACATCAACCCCTTCCAGATTTCTGGATAACTCGTTGATTAAAGAGCAAAAGGTTCATTTTATGATTGGAAGGGAAGTCACCCTTTTTCCAAGTTAACTTCCTTCCTATGGAGAGCATATGGTAGCCTATTAAAGAGAGTAAAACAAAACTGTTGTAACCATACTTATCAAATCCCCAAATCATTGCAATATATAATTTTCAAGAAAGGATTATCTATTTCTACTGTCTTCCTGCTTCCTGTTCCTTACTCTAGGACCTAAGGATTGAAGACTCTCAGAGTTCAATGTATCATTGGAATTCAAAAGGATCTTAATGATCATCTGGATAAATGTTTTTCCCATCATGTCCCTGAAGAATCTTCAGATTGAAAATGGGCTGCCAGCCACTTTGACCTGAACATCTTTGTCTCTTCATGATAGCTTTGAATATAAGGCTCTGTTTTAAGCTTTCACTTTAAAACAGGATTTTTTTTTTTTTCAAAATACTTGAAACCACTGATCTAATTTAATCTTTTCTCTGCATAGAGATATTCTTGACAGGTGGTTATCCAGACTTGAATCTTTCCAAAGAGAAAGACACCCTCCCCATTTTTGAATGTTCAAAAATTCTTCCTTACACTCAAAATATGCCTCCTTTTTCCTGTAAGACATAATTCCACAAGAGCCTCCCCAGATAGTTTTCTTTTCCAGGTGACCATGAAATATATTTAAAAAGCTATCCGTATCATGTTCATAGGTGCCTGCCAGTAGGACCTCTGTTCCTTTTACAGAATCTTCTCTAGTGATAAGATTTGTAAGCTGTATTCAACGCTGATCAACCTCTTCTAAAGTCCTCTAGTTATTGATATTTTTCATCAAATGCCACTTCAAAACATAATTAAATATTCTAGATGTGATCCCGCCTGTGAGCAGTGTATTGAGACTTTCATCCAGTTTGATTTATGCTGTTTTAATATTAATATGGCCCAACAGTGTATGTTTCTTTTTTTTTTATTTCTTTTTTTAGTAGTTGTTTAAAATGGAATAATGTTAAATTCATGGCTAATTGAAATCCTTTTTTCTGTATATATTATTGTCAAGGCACATCTCTCCAAGCCTGTATTTTGCTACTGATTTTTGAACTGGAATGTATTTGTTATGTTTGTCTTGATTAAACTGAACCTTGCTCTGGGCCGATTGATGTTCAGTCCTAGAAATCCCAGCGGGTTCTCTATGGAAAGGATACCTTAGCCACATGTCACCCTTGCCTTGGAAATTCATAGCACATATTTGCATAAAAACCACTAAGAGGTACTGTTGTAAAGAAATCTATTTAACTTTGTTCAATGCAGTATTTATTTGAGCATAGAAAATTTTTCTTTTTCTTTTTTTCTTATTCTTTCTCTTTTTCAAGCATAAAATTTATTACATTACTTGGAATAATATTCCAGGCAACACTGTGTAGGTCTATTAGGAAGATTTTTAAGAACTAACCCTTTAAGGCAATTTAATTGTGAATTTGATTACCATGTTTCTTATAGTTTGATCCAGTTCGTTAGTAAAAATGTTAATGGCACAGGGCTGAGAAAGAACTCCTCACATATCATTAAGGACTCCTCCTTAACTTACGTAAATAGGAAAGAAGGGGTGTTCTTGGAATCATTGTATCTCAGAGTGTTGTATATTCTTGGGATGTTATCGTGATAATTTAGAATTTAGGGGCTTAACAAGAAAAGTTACCATTTTCTTATTTTATGTTTTAATTTTTTTTATTTTAGAGAGAAAGAGATAGGGCACGAGTGGGGAGGAGGGGCAGAGGGAGAGAGAGAGAGAGACAGAGACAGAGACAGAGAATCTTAAGCACGCTCCATGCTCAGTGCAGAGCTCCACACAGGGCTCCGTCCCATGACACTGGGATCATGACCAGACCTAAAATCAAGAATCGGATGCTAAACCAACTGAGCCATCTAGGCTGTCAGCACAGAGCCCGATGAGGGGCTCAAACCCACAAACCATGAGATCAAGACCTGAGCTGAAGTGGGATGGTTAACCAAATGAGCAACCCAGGTGCCGGGGAATCCACTCTTTCTTCTGTGTTGAAAACCAGGATATTATTCCTCAACCTGACCTTCTTCATGATTTATCTATCAGTTATTGTTAGTGGTTCCATAGTCGTACATGAAAATTCTTTCAGCTAGTTATGTTACTTTGGGCTGAACAAGCTTATTATAGTGTTTATTACATTGTTTCTCACTCTTCTTCATTGGTGTCTTGTCATAAAGAAAACTTAGTGTTTATGGACAAAGTTGTATAAATAGCTGATAACTCATTAGGAAAAACACTAGATTTGAATACTCCAAAACCAGGCTTAAAAGTTAGCAGAACTTGATGGGGATAATGTCCTAATATTGTTGTATTTTCATAATTTTACAAGTTGTGATAGTATATTACTAGATCTTAATATCGATTTGCCAAGATACATGCCCTCAGATTGTTCTGTTTTGGTTTACAGGGATATATTTCAGGGAAACTTTTCTGTGGAGAACCTGTGTGATTAATATGTGAATATTGCTGTATAAATGGCCCTTGGTGGTCCTCCCCACTACATGGGTAAACAAGGGTGTTATTATATTAGGTCCCCTTCTTATCAACTTTGTTCTGTGACCATTGTATTCAGGAAATGGGAACAGATACGCCATGTGGGTGACAAGGATTCCATCTTCAAAAAAGTTTGAGAGTCACTAAATATATTCCCCTCTTGGAGAGTCAGAGTATATTAGCATATTAAAGAGTTGGAGAGTTCCTGTAGGATTAACAAGACAAAAAAAAGCCTGTTTTTGTTTAACTAATGCCATGTTTTCCAAATTTATTTGAATACAGTACACTTTGTTTTGTTTTGTTTTCTCAAGTTTACTTGTTGACATTGTACCAAGTCACAACTAATGCAGCAATTTTTCAGTCCACATGTTGGTTTGACCATTGCTGCCTTGGTCTGGACCTCCTCCCACTGCTGCGCCCTCTTAATATTGCAGCCTCCTTTCCTGCAGCCAACATTAGGAACATTAGGTCTTGGAGAGAGCTTAAGTGGGAGCATCCAGATATTTTCTTCATTTGTTCACACATTCATCCAGTAATGTTTGAGGATACACCAAGGACAAAACAGTGACATATCGTCATAGAACTTTGAGGATACCCGGAAGTTTAAATTATGGACTCCCCCTCCAAAGCATATGTCCTAGCTTGAAAAATAAGATATACTGAAAGAACTGTGAGGACCAGGAGGTACTCAAGGCCATCAGAATTTAGACGATGAAGAGAGCAGCACCAGCTACGTGATCATGAAAGCTTTGATGAAAGAATTGGCACTTGAGGTGGTCCCTAAAGGTCAGCTTATATCTTGATGGGTACAAATATGGGACCCCCTCTCTAGGAAGAAGAAATGGCACAAGGGAAACACCATGATGGAAGTCCGTAAGGCTTACATATGGGACTGGGTGGGTGGTTCAGTTCAACAGACTGGAGGAGAATCATAGGAATTCAGTTTTCATTAATTAGGACAATTGATCAAATTTGAGTAATAATATTATCTGCCAAGAGAACTAGAAACTTCACTATAAAACTAGGAAGTTGTAACTTATGCGAGCTTTGCATATAATTTTGAGTTGCTGTCTTCTCTCCCTGTTATCATCCCAAGAGCCCAAGCAGTCAATCTGAGGTGTGACTTTAAAAAGCCTTTAGTGGGGGCACCTGGGTGGCTCAGTCGGTTAAGCCTCCAACTTTGGCTCAGGTCATGATCTTGTGGGCCGTGTGTTCAAGCCCCACGTTGGGCTCTATGCTGACAGCTCAGACCTTGGAGCCCACTTCAGACTCTGTGTCTCCATCTCTCTCTGTCCTCCCACTCACATTCCATCTGTCTCCCTCAAAAATAAATAAAACATTTAAAAAATTAAAAATAAATAAATAAAAAGTCTTTAGTAAACTCAACCAACCCCAGTGGTTCTGAGTTTTTAAATCATGGAGACTGCTTAAATTATTGGCTATATGCAACAGTAAAACACAGACAGATGCAAATTACAATGCTGCCCAGGCTGAAAGAGTGCTGAATATTGATTTATATGCAGTTTTATAAATGTGTGTGCTGTTGTTGTATATTTATTTCAATATTAAGAGTGATTTGTGTCCTTCTATGCTCCTAGCAATGAAAATCTTAAATTCCCTTTCTTTTGTAAGTACTAAATCCTCTTCATTCAAAATTAACATAATTCCTAATGATACTACTGAGAAAAGTGCAGAGGATTTTAATCTATTCTAGCCTTCCTTAAGTGTCTGTCCTTACCAGATTTGCAAATGATTTTACGCTTTTTTAATCTTCCTAGTGGCAGATGACATTTAGATATAGAAAGGAAGAAAATTTACCAATTGGTTTGAAAAAAATATCTGGGGCATGATGTGTTTAGTGGTGGCAGTAGAGGAATAAAAAGAAAAATTAGAGAAGACTTACTTTAAATTACTAATCTGGGTGATAAAATTAAGGTCATGTTCATGGTATAACTTAAATGTGATAATATCTCATTTTTACTCTTGGTCACATCATACATGTATGTATTAGTAAGTTGTGTTGTAACATGGTCCCTGTAGAGGGGGAGTTTGAGAATCCCGAAACTACAGAGAAATAGATTTTGATGGTCACTGTATTTCTGTGAAATATACTTACACCACTTTTGTCCTGATCTTACAGGAAGTCAGAACTTCGCATTAACAAAGCATCACTGGCTGATTCTGGAGAATATATGTGCAGAGTGACCAGCAAATTAGGAAATGATAGTGCCTCTGCCAATATCACCATTGTGGATTCAAACGGTAAGAGATACCTACTACATCCTGTTTCTCAGTCTGTAAGAGGAGTAATCGAGATGTGTGGTAAGAGTTGTAATATAAACTTGTATGTTAAATCCTCCTGTGAACAAATAAAAAACATGGAAGGAAAACCATATACTCCAAGTATCTTGTGTGTCTTCCATGAAATTCTTCATTCCCCAATTTCATATAAACCTGAAATACACATAGATTTTATTTTTTGACTTCAATAAGGTCATGCACGGCAGAAACAGAAAGAGGTTATACCTCTTCTTTAAATTTGTCAGGGACGGCTGTCAAGTCTTTGGCTCTATCCATAACAGAATATGTACGTGTATAGATATGTGTGTGAGTATTTATATACAGAATACATATGTATATGCAGGATATGTATATTACATGCATATGTATGTACATATGAATATTCCAAATGAATATATGTACAGTGTATGTGTGTGTGTGTGTGTGTGTGTGTATGCATAGAAGAATACAATCCTGACTCAGTCCTGGATATTTTAATGTTCTCCTGCGTGTTTTTAATACAGCTGGCTCTAGGTAGTAGGAAGTTAGGCCTATCAATTTTTTTTAGGCCTGTTACTTCTGAAAACAGGAGAGGCTTAGAGGCAAAGCATTTGCTACCACGTTTAGTCGACTTCTGCTTCGCTGAGAACAGTGCCAGGGAGATTTGTTAAGCAAATGGAGGCCTTGGAGGTAGAAGGTACTGCTTCCCCTCCAGCAGCTTCTCTGAGTGATCTGAAGACGTAAAAGCATCACAGCTGGTGGCTGTCTGCTCATGATACCCCAATACTCCACAATTTGATGGAGTCACCTCTAGAAGCTGATGAGTTAGCAGGGAGCGTCTCAATCTCTTGAAATAATAAAATGTGACTTCAAAAACCCTTTGGTGCTTCTTTTTCTTTTTGCATTATGGCACTTAACTACTGCCCACACGAGCCCTGTCATCTGTCATAAAGCCAAGCCTAATTACACTGCTCTGCTCTAGGCAGGAGATGAGAGAGAGTGTCCGCTGTGAAGGCCTCGTCTCTTAAAGTGGTAAGGTAAGAATGTGAGGGACGAGTAAAAATAACTCAAGGGTCACCTCCACAGGAGACTGATGTAGTTTGTGTCCGTTGACTTAGTAGGATAGCGAGAGGGAGTAAGATAAAAATATGGGACGGAGTTGGGAAAGTTAATTCCCAGCCTTCTCTGGATTCCCCACTGAACTGCTCTGTCGCAGGGTAATCAGAGTTCATTACTTTAATCTTAAATACCTGCCTCCACAGAGAGTAAAGGACAACAGTGAAAAGTAGTTTCCATTACTATTTTTAGGAGCTGCATTTATAGTTTAAAATGTAAAAGCCATTTAAAATTTATATGGGTAAATATAGCATCACTTTACTTTTTAATCAGCACAGGTTAAGCAGTAAGCATGCCACTGGCATTATTTTACCCCACATGGAATTTTATAGGATGCTACTTGAAACACAAATTTAAAAACCTATTTCAGTGGCTTATTCTTGTTTTATTTTTTTCTTATTGTGCCACGTTTAGTAGCTTGTTCTCAGCTTGTCATTGGCTTGGTTGAACGTGTCTCCTTGTGGTAAATGCTATTGAATTATGATTTTGACACTTGGATTAGATTTGTAGAGCAATGTAGACTATAAATTCCCAGGAAAATACAATTAGAATAAGTGTCACGGTCTCACAGAGTGCTTACAGTACGATTCTATTATTCTGTGTTTTCTGATTTACAGGAGTAAGCAGTGAATTATTTACTGCTATATCATTCCTGGCAAAAGTCCATAGGGTTTAGTTTCTTATTAATTTTGGGGTGCCGAATGATAATACAGCTTTTTACATTTCTCTCATAGGAGAGACATCCGACTCATTTTTCCGTATTAATTCCTCCAAGAATTGGCTGCCAATTTGAATATTTAGTGTTAACCAATTATAATGTAGAGAAATGAAAGTTGGGATGTTTTTGATAATCAGTTTTTTTTACGTGACAAGAGGAAAGAGAAGTTCACAGAATATTGTAAGGAAGTGATTCTTAAACAGCCAACTAAAATTCATTATAGAATGGGGTCTTACTGGCTTACATAGAGCATCTGAAGGAGAATAAAGAATCTCAATTACAATGCAGGGTGGTCTGTTTTGTTTTCTTTTTTTTTTTTTTTCTTAGAAGCCTAGAAATAGTTCATCCATATCCAACCTTCTCATTACATTTTAAAAGGTATGTAGACTTAGCATGTGTCTGAAAACAGATACATTCAGGATCACGAGATATTTGGTAGCAAAGAAGGACGCCAAACCAGATTTCTTATATTCCTGGTCTAATATGGCTCACTCTGTACCTGTGTGTTTGTGAATGTTTAAGTAGATTCTTTGGTGTGTGAAGGACAAAAACTGATGGAAGGGTGTGACACATAAAGAACAAGGAGTTCTGTGGGGAAGAACTGGAACTTCATTGTTACTGGGGTTCAAGAAGAAAAGTGAACCCAGGGCATATCTAAAAATTTAAGTGACAAGGGTTTCTGGATCTTCTGTCTAGTATTTCTGCCTTTGATGTGCCTCAGATACTTTCTTGATTCTTCCACTTCTTTTATCTTCTCACCTCTCTTGCTTTCAGCTATGCCACTTTATATTCTGAACTCTAACCTGATTGTGATCCCACTTGGTCATTTCTTCATGACTCTTTTTAAGGCATTCTTTCCATTTTAATTCCTATTTTATGATTGCTTTCTTAGTTCCGAAGCAGATTCCCCATTGCAAGTGTCTGATTTGCAGAACTTACTGTGCCAGACCATATGGAAAGACCTAGAGAGCTTACCAATTATCTACCTTCTGGTCAAGTGTCTGCTCTGGGCTCACCACTGGAGAGTGAAATGAAACATGGCTTCCTAGAAACGCCCCTCTCCTCAGAGGCTGTGGACCTGTGTGCTGTTCATCAGAGCCTCTGGGCCAGCAGCCACCATGATAGACGAGGCCAATGTGTTCGGCAATATCAGGAGACTCTCTTTTCCTTCTACCCCTCAGTGGCTTAGTGGCAGCACAACCAAAAAGAAAATAAGTGATCATTCTGATCCTTCAGCCTCTTCTACTGCTCTGCTCTCTGAATTTGCTATATTCAGACCAATTCTGGTTATCAAAGAAGTCTCAGCTCAGGTTGGGAGCTCCCTGGGACTCAGATATGTAACCTTTATGTTGTCACATCCCTGTGTCCTTTGAAATCTGGGCAAACATTACACATAAACACTCTTTCAGAGAGAAAAAGAGCACTCTACTATGGTTATAAACTGCCACCTGGCTAAACCATCTCTTCCTAAATGTATTTATGTTGACTTGGGCTGAGAGAGTGGAATTCTCAAGAATTTCATTTTCCTTTGGGGCCCTAGAAAAAAAGTTTAAAAAATAAGAGCATGTTGTCAAAATATCATATTATATTGAACTCCCCTTGAGATTTTAATTTATGTTTTCTATAAAATACTAGTAATTTTTTTGATTTTGTGTTGTCTCACTCATCTCTCCCGTATTTAAGTACTTCAGTACATAACTATGGTCTGATAATTTCTACACAGGTTGTCTTGCTGAAAGATCCTGGTTTGCTGCTGTGAACTAATTATCCTAATCTCATCCTATGCAACAGATTCCTTGTGATTTACTGAAATTCCCACATGGGTACCTTCTTGACACTGAGATGTTCAGAATGTATTTTGGCATGAGATTCTAGAGGAGATGGCAGAGGTTTGGGGGAGATCTGCCTGAGACATTGTTTTCTTTTCTCCCCAGAAAAAAAAAGTGAAAAATGTAGCAGGATGACCTTGATATCTGATACTACTTTTAATTCCATTAACACAGCTATATAACTATCAGGAAAAAAAATTGGCTTAGACCATAAAAGTCTTCCATCCAATATTATGAACTTTCTGCAGTGAAAGTCATTGTTTACATTTGCTTAGATTAGCAACTATGAAATGACAACAAAAACCCAAGAAATTCTCCTTGAATTGTTATAAGCTTGAGTGAAATAATGACCATATTTTCACTATTTTCAAGCATTTAGAAAAGAATATATATGTAGCCAATCATTTTGTTAAGCTACGTTTTAGAAATTTATGTTGTCTGCCTTTTCCATTGTCTTTTCAGTCCTATCTTATTTGGAAAAAAGAATTTGCCATACTGTAGACAGACACACACCTGTGCAATCTGCTCATTAATTTTTGGATTTTGTGAGTGTAATAAGTCCATTGAGCTTTCTTGTAAAAAAGAATGTCACAGGGCGCCTGGGTGGCTCAGTCATTTGAGAGTCTGACTCTTGATTTCAGCTCCGGTTGTGGTCTCACAGTTGTGGAATCCAGCCCCACATCTGGCTCCATGCTGAGCGTGGAGCTTGCTTAAGATTCTCTCTCTCTGTCTCTCTCTCACTGCCCCTCTCGCTTGCTCATTTGTGTGTGCTCTCTCTTTCTCTCAAAAAAAAAAAAAAAAAAAAAAAAAAAAAAGGATGCCATAGGCAGCCGTCATTACATGATGCGTTAGGGTAGATTCCTTTCATTAATTCAAATATGGCAGCTTACAAGGCCACATATACTATGCCTATACAGATTATACACTGCATGTTCATTTTTATTTGTATTTCATTTTGCTTGGTCTTTATGTAGGAAACCTTAATTTCACAATTAATTCTTAGCTGAGGAGCTCCATGAAAACTCCTGGGCATCAGATTAGGGAAGAGAGTAATAGACCTAACTGGTTTTCAAATTAATTAAGTACTGCAGTCTTTAAAAGGTTAATACAAGAGAATATACATACTAATCAATCATATCCTCTACTAGATTTTCTTTTTTTAATCAGGAGAAAAATTATTTGAGTGAGATTCAAGATCCCATAGCAACATTGGGCTCATAGCAATAAATTTGCTGTTTCCTCTGAGATGAACGAAAAATATTATGTCCACAAAATTTGACTAGTACATCAATGGATCCTTTAAAAAATTGGCTCGTGTGGGTAATAGGCTTAGCTTCCCCCTCTCCCAAATTGATGGTGGTGTTGAAAATGTTGTGATATTGGTAAACGAGCTGTAGTTACACTGACAATAATATAAAATGTTTTGTAATTTGTAAAGCAGTCCCCATGTATGTTGTATTATATTGTATTCCCATGAAGGCTAATAAGGAAGAACGTCATGGGTGGAATGGAGATATCTTTCCAATGCATAGTATCCATTGTGTCTCTCCAGCATTTATCCCTCTTAAGAGGAAGCTCTCATTACGAGCAGGAATGCAGACACTTGAGGATGTTCCTGAAGTCATCTTCACTAGTGCCAATAAGTGGGCCCATTGTCAATCTGTAAAAAGATGACTTCATCATATTTTTTGTGCACACAATAAGAACCTGTAGTTTTAGAATAACAAAGAGTCACAGCAATGGATATTTAAATACATACAGGCACATCATACATATGTTTGTATATATGTACATGTGTATTTTGCTAAATAGTTATATGCAGTATATTGTGCTCATGGTGAAATCTCAAACAAGTCATGAATACGTAATAATTAGAAAAACTACTTTCCAGAAGGTGTCATTTTTCAAATGCTGCAACGTTTTCTTGAGACCAGATCTGATTTATTCAAAAAGCATTCAAACATTACAAATATACTAATGTTCCTTATGTTTACTTGCCTACACAGCCTAAGTTGCTCAGCTGTGTTCAGTTCCTGATAATTCTAAATCCTCATTAATTTGCACTAATGAAGGGGATGTCCTTTATAAATTAACAAACTTAATATACCAAATTACTGTAGGAAAAATATTTTGCTTAAGTAAATATCAGGAAGATTGCAGGTCTTAAAGTTTTTAAAATTTGTAACTGTAACAATTATTTTCAATCACTTATAACAAAAGATTGTTTTGTAAATCTATTAATTCTACCTGAAACATGCATAAAAATGCTTGCTGAGTGGTTTTAATTAAAAAAATTAATTTTTCTTATTAACAAGACTCTTTTAGTGTGGAAGTATACAACTTCCTAACTTGCGTTTCCCCCAAGATAATTCAGAAGGTTTTTATTTGGAACCATAATCATTAAAGATATTTTTAAGGTCTCCAGGGTAAATATCTAATTTTAGGAAGGGAGATTATTATTGTTATTATTATTTTTAGAAAGTGAGGTTATTTTAAGTTGTCTCTGTGTAGATAGATTATTGTGGTAACCTCCTGTTCAGGTATTTTTATGTAACATTCAATTAAAAAAGGAAATGTTATGGTTAACCTTTCCTCTAATCTCAGATCTTTCATGCTGGAGCTAGAAAAGTACTTCTTTTTTTTCTTGGAAGGTCATAGTGGACAACTACTTGGTTTGTCAAAAATAAATTTGAAGAGTCTTGATATTCATGCTGGGTTTGGGATTTCTGCCCAATTCTTGTGACCCTGAGCTTACTACTTTAATCTGGTTGTTGTGTCATTGATGGGTCCCAAAGGACAGAATAAGGAAACATCTCTCCTAACATGGGCACTTGCTTGGAAACATGGATCTTATTCTATGTATTTGTAGAGAAAGATAAATGTTGTGAATCTTTGATTAAAATGTTCCTCTCAGATTCAATTTTCCCCAAAGAAGAATAATTTCATTTTCTGCAGCCTACATCAAGAAAGTTAGTTGTGGCCATATTATATACAGATATGGCCATATTACCAACACAGAATATCCTCTTTAATTCCTGCTGCTTGAAAAAGTCCAAAGGATATCATACACCCTCACATTCTGATTCCTTTCTCTTGATCCCATTTTTCGTGGGCAGAAGAGGCAACGTAGGCTACTTTGGCAGCTTGATAATAATCTCACACCTTGAATGGTCTGTCCTAATGTTTGATTAGAGAGGACCATCCAAACTTATTTTCATGAGAAAGACACTTTTGGTCTCATCAGAGCCACATTTCTGATCTTTATATGTTCATATTTCTTTTTTTTTTTTTTTTCAACGTTTTTATTTATTTTTGGGACAGAGAGAGACAGAGCATGAACGGGGGAGGGGCAGAGAGAGAGGGAGACACAGAATCGGAAACAGGCTCCAGGCTCCGAGCCATCAGCCCAGAGCCTGACGCGGGGCTCGAACTCACGGACCGCGAGATCGTGACCTGGCTGAAGTCGGACGCTTAACCGACTGCGCCACCCAGGCGCCCCTATATGTTCATATTTCACCCAGTGCTTATTCTTAAACATCCCTGCTGAATCTCACATGAAATTTCTTTCCCTTCTCATTCCACAAAAACGTTTTATCCCTATAGAAGCCTCTGAAGTTGAAGAAATATTGCCACTTAAAATTAATTCCTCTTGCCTCCTGGACTAGTCCCACCATGGAAATTCTAAATGGCCATATTTATATTTAAAGATGATCGCATTGATCAGGAACATTTCTAACTCCATGATTAATAGATTCGAATGTAAAATGATAACATATATGACTTTAGGATTTTAGTAGCTACTAGTAACTTTTGTAATGTATATATATCGCAACAGATTCAACTTGCCTGTTTGTCCTGGTTAGTAAATAGTAAATAGTGAAAGGTCATTAAGTCATTTAACAAGAATTATACAAACAGTGAAGGTTGAACGGTGCTCATTATTGCATCACTACATCTCTCCATGCCTTACTGAATATACTAGATCTTGACAACTAAAACCCTTTTCAGAAGGACAGAAAGAGGACAGAATTGGTTAGACAATGTAATCGTCCCTTGTTCCATTATAAAGGCAGTCAACTGAAAGCATGTCAAAGTTTGAACACTCTCATGATTCCCATGATAATGGTGTGTCCAGAAGGATACAGTTTCTTCTTCATTCCCTTGGGCTGAGAGCTGCCTACTTCCTCTGTGCCCTGCCCAGAGTAGCTCAAAGTCTGTCCGATAAGGCGCCCCTCTTGATTACCATTGGGCGCCCCTCTCGATTACCACTGGCAATTTTCTGTAGAGTTTGATGCCAGAACTTGATGACTTTCACCAACCCCAACTAGAAATATCGCTTGCTTTTGTTTTTGAACAAAAATGTAATTCTCCAAAGATTCATAACTTAAAAATTCTGACCACAGCTTTGATTCTACATCTTGTTTGTTTGTTTGTTTTTTACTTCTGCTATCTGTCTTCCTTTCTGAGAAGGAGGCTCCTTGCCTTATAGCCTCTATCACAGACCGGTGGGGGCAGAGAATTCTTACATACTGTAGCACGGCTCATCTCGTGCTCTTTGCCCAAGAAAGAAGAACTACTTCTCTGAACAGTCTTTTTTTTTTTTTTTTTTCTTTTTTTTGCGTTTCTCACTTTCAGGGCGGATAGAGCCTGGGTTTTCATCACCCTCTTGCAATACTTTCTTCCTTTACACTCTTTTGGTTTGAAGGCAGGCTGTGGAAGTGGCTCCCGGCCTCCTGATTATACATCATAATATCCTATCACCTTTTCTTTTTGCAGAGATCATCACTGGCATGCCAGCCTCAACTGAAAGAGCATATGTGTCTTCAGGTAAGGAAAATAAGCTCCCCAAATTTTACTAACCAGAACGACAGACATAACTGCTGGCTGTGTCTTCTACTAATCAGAACCCTGTCTGCCTCTAAATTGCAACTGTTCTTGCTTTCTGCTCCAGTATTTTCTCCAGTTCGTTTTGCCTCTTTGGATTTTACTAAAGGAGTACAGTTTTTGCTGTACTCCTGAAGTTGGGCCTGAAAGGCATGCATGGGAAAAAGAAATGTTTAGATACAACTTAGTGATGTTAGAGCACTAAAGAAGGCATCTGGGTTATACATTCAGTTTATATAATCTTTATAGGTGCTTCTCTTAGCTGCCTCTGTTCTCTTTCATCCATCGCAGTTCAATCCTGAAGAATGTGTCGTGTCTAATCTCTGACCTCTGGGCTCCTAATGATCAGTTGTGGGTCACTGAACTTACAGAAAACACTGTTATAAGCCTGAGTTTTTCAGATGTTTTGCTTTTTTTTTTTTTTTTTTTTTTTTTTTTTGGTTTGTTTTTGTTTGTTTCTTACTTGCCTGTAATATTTGCTGGTAGCAGTTAGAGTCTGAGCAGACATTAGTTACTTATAACCCAATTCTACTACTGTACTAATGCATGTATACTCATAATTCATTGATTTTTCCACTAGCTGTGAATTTAATCTGCTGTGAATTTAATTTTTTTTTCCGTTTTTATTTTCCTTATCCCGCATTATTCTATAGTTAACAGGACCTTGGAGCATTTAAAAATTCACATTTAAGTAGAAGCAAGTTTTTAGAGACCTAGATTCAAAACTCACTTCAGAGGTATAACAATAACATGTTTTGGCATGATACCTCACAGGTTACAAAGATTTTTGCATCTCATTTGGTAATCACAACAGATGTGTGAAACAAGACATTATTTTTCTTCTTTGTACAGTTGAGAAAATTGAAGCATTCGAAATGTTAAGTCCTATATCTCTGTAAGTAGGAGAGCAGACCCTTTCAGCTCAGTATTCGTTCTCATTACCCCATGTTTAATGTTTTGGCATCATTGATTCCCTGCATTATGGCCTGTACCGTGTTGAAACTCTAGGAGGCCATATCATCGAACACAGCCTTTTTTTTTTTTTTTTTTTCTAACTTACCTTCACCAGTTCCTCCTCTCCCCTTCAAGCCATTGTTCAGGATCATTAGAGCTAAATTTCTCTCTCTCCTAGACTGCTTTGGCCATGTTTAGGGCATATTTATGTGTTGTTCATAAAGATGTACGTATGTGTGTTGTAGGGTGGGATGATCCTGGAGTCTAAGAAGGTTGTACTTTTCTGAGTAATAGAAAGAAAGAGAGAGAAAGTGAGAGGGAGGAAGGCATGGAGAGAGAGAGGAGGAAACAGAGAGGTAAAAAGAGCAACAAAAAGAGAAAAGTTGTTAAGTTATCTGAATTTTCTTCTCCATCCATTCAGGCATTTCTTTGCTGGAAGGGACTTTGCTATCTGACTCCGGTAGATGCCGTTAGGAAGCTGGGCTTTTCAGTTTATGTGGTGCTTGTCTTGGGAATTTGCAGTGACTGTAACTCTTATTTTCTGATATATGACTTAAATCTTTATGACTTTCTGGCTGCTGAATCTCAATCCCTCTTTGATACTCAGTTGTTCTTCTTTCTGACTAATAAAAACCCTTAGGTCCCATGCTTTTTTCCTGCATGAGTTGTGTTTTATGCTCTGTCTGTATTTAAATATCAGTTTTCCTTCCCTTATGCTTGGTACCTAAGAGACTCTAGCTACCATACATCTCCAATGATTGTATATTATGAATTTCTTCAGCATGTGTTGTTTAATCCTAACGTAATTGCTCTAGTGGATCTTGCATGGACTTTATTTAGCCCCGTATTTGGTCAGGATGTTTATGCAGACCATGTTGCCTGAGAATACGTTCCCTTTTTTCCCCCTCTGTGCATGAAACTTGACTTTCATTCTTTCTGAATATGGGAATTGTTCTCTTTGATTTCATATTTCTTAAAATCAGAGCCACACTTGAGGCAGGGAATTATCCATCTCACTTGTACTAGGGATCTGTTCAGAGTGATGTTTCTAGGAAGTTCATACACCAGTTGGTATGTGGGGTATCCTCACGGGGGGATTCACTCCCGTTTTCATCCCTTTCAAAAGAGTCTTTGGACTCTGTGGTCCTCGTTGGTCTTTGAATGTTGTATATATCTTCCTCTGGCTTTGAAACGCTTCAGCTTCTCTGTTGCACTGCTTTCTAGTCCTCTTTTTCGAGACGATCTTTAAGCCTGGCAAAGTTCTGATTTAAGAGTGCAAGCGGCATGACTCGATAAAGCCTCATTTCACTTCTTTGTTTTATAGAGTCTCCCATTAGAATATCAGTATCAACAGAAGGAGCAAATACTTCTTCATGTAAGTATATTTAAATATTCCATTCATTAGTTTTTAACCCAAGACAGTACCTGCTTCTGAAGATCGTGTTCCTGTGTATCCTCTGCCCTTACTGAGGAACAGTCCGTCAAGTTCGGGAGCAGGATGGTATTTGCTGTTTGGAAGGGAATGGCCCCTTGCTATGCTTAGGGTGGACTAGATATCCCCTCCCCCTAAGGCACATATGGATATGAGAAGACACGACATATGTGGTAGTTTTATAATGCAGTCTCTTTGAATGTTGAAAAATGACTACAGAGCCTCTGAGGCCTGGTTCTAGGTGAGCAACAGAGAACATCGTTGGTGGTTTTCAATGTGTCTTGATGCCTTGAGCAATTGCCTGAGGCCTGATACCCAGCTGTTTGGGACCTATTCTAAAGCTCCCCAGTTCTCATATAAAGTCTGCTGTGACAGAGTAAGGAAACTATATATAGATGCCCTTAATTCAAATTTGATAGTAAGTGACTAATTATGAGAATGCTTGGAAGCAAGTCCCCAGGCAAGATCTCAGATTGGTTTTCATCTGTTTAATGTGAAATGTGCTTTGTGCTTATGGAGTTCTACAACGGTTAGATTGATTGGTGCTTTGTGCCATGTCAGGGGAACTTAAGAAATTAGCAAGGACTAGTAAAAATAGTTTTGATACTTACGAATTGTGAATGGCATAGAATTAAGTTTTGATATCCAACGGGGGAATTTATCAGACCTTGAAAATAAAGCCTATAATTACAGTCTTTCTCTCCCATATTTTAGCTCTTTATTTAAAGCTATTTCTCAGGTTGATAAGCTCTTCAATAAATAGACGTCCCCAATCATTCCATTCCAGCCCAGGGGGTGTGTTTAAGGAGCAATTTCCTTTGGCTGTCAGCATGGTAGGGACCACTTGCAAGAAGGTCTGTACATTTGGCAACTTTAGTTGTTTTCTCAGGCTGTTGAAATTAATCCAGTTTGAACCTAAAGCCTTTCCCTTTGGGCTGATGGTACCAGAACTGTAATGATATGATGTAAACGTATCTTTTATTGCAAGAAGTATGATGTTTTGACTATATTTTAGCTAGATAAAGCATCATTTAACTAGATTGATAGCAGCAATCTAGGGAGATCAAACAGGAAATAAAATGTTAGAGAGGACTTAAATTGGCTTCTTCTGTATTCTAACGATACTCATTACATAGTCTGAAATGATAATCCCTTCTGGGGAATTTGGGATATTTGTTATTTAATTCTACTTATAAAAAGATTAGTATAATTATATAGATTTTAGCTGACTAGCATTAAGGCATCATGTGGAGCTTTGTTTTAGATTTTTGAGTGCTTATTATACAAGGGCAAATACTGGATTTTTCCTTTTGGCATTTTGTCTGGGAACAGTTTCTCCCTTGCATGATTCATTGAATAAAGTTATTGAAACTCTTGTAATTGGAACCCTCATGCTATCATTAACAGGGCGATGGATGCTATCCTTAAGCATATCCGAGCAGTCTTGGAATAGAAGAAATACTTCTTTGGATTTTCCAGAGCTTTAGGGAACTGAAATGAATCTCTCAGTTCATATTGTATTCATTGCAATACTGTTGAGAGAGAAATAATTTTGAAATCTGACTCTGATCTCCAACTCTCAGCAGAGTTAGTTCCTGTTGTTTGGTAAAGGATTTTGACGAAGAAAGAAGGCTTTGTGTTTTGATATCATGTTAAAATATATCAGTGTGCCATTTTCATGCATCCCTCCTTCCCCGTTCATGCTAGACTCTCAGTAAATGCTGTGGGATTGATTAATGCCCACATTTTTGTTAATCTCATGAGAATATGCTCCATAATTTGAAAATACAACCAATAGTGGCAGGATCCTAAGTCTATTCTTGGTTACAACGATGAGAGCAGTGTGAGGCATCATCAACTCACCTATGGGCAGCACCCATAGAACCCTGCATTGCAGAAGGCTGTGACGTCAGCATAGCTCCATCTAGTAAAGGCTGAAGGGGAAACTTGAGGAAGCAGTAACGGCAATAAGCGGGACTTAAACATTCAAACGATATCTGTGAGTCGAAGTCCTTGGGAAAGTTCACATGGGTCAGGAATAATCAGTCCTGAAGAATAGGTTTCTTTTCACTTCGTTTCACCCAGAAAGGAGACACCAGTAAATCCCCGGACGTGAAAACTGAACTACGCAATTGGGATGTAATCATGTCTTTGTGGGGCTACGTTCTTTGAACTATTGGCACTTGTGTTTTCTATGTACACTTTAAAAAGCCTTTCTGAAGAGGATGGATTCAGCAAACCTATTATGTGTTACGATGACCTGGTGTGCTTTTGGGGTCAGGCAGCCCTGTTTCTTGTTCATTCTTCAGGTACAAATGTGCACACCTCTGTGGGGAAACATCCCCTTACTGCCAGTCCTGTTGATGAGAGCGTGTCACTGCTGAGTAAATCTTGTGACGGTTCAGCAGTGTCAGTTTACATCCTTGGCCCTGCTCAGCACTCTCCGCCCTTTCTGCTGACTTCTTGCTTTTCTCCAAAGCCTTCCCTGACCATGCCTGCCCTCAAAGTTCTGCTTTTGACGTCTCAAACTCCTATTGGAATAGAAAAAACAAGAAGAAGAAAATAAGAATTGCCCACTTACCTATCTGAAATACTATTGCTAATATTTTAATATATATATTCCTCTAATCAGTGTTTTTCATTCTGACTTTCTATTTATCCACCCTTCCTCTATCTACTTAATGTATAATAAGCGTTTTTTCTCATGCTAGTTATTAAATGCTGATCAGAAATATTTTCACATATTTTTTTAAATCTTAAATTTTTAAATATTTTTTGAGCATCGTAACAATAAAGCAGTTGTTCTTGACTGGAGGTTTAAAAGAATTTATTTTTCATTTACAAACACCTAATCATTTATTCCCCCTGTGTATTTATTATTCCTAGCAATTCATAATTACTGGTGAAATATCAAAGTTACAAAGCCTACCCTTTGTAAGGAAAATTTTAACTATTTCTTTTTTGAAATTGGGATTGAAATTTGCATTGTGTATTCACTATTTTTAGAGTTACTAATTTATAAAGTTTTCAAGAAGTGTCTTGTAATGATCTCCTGGTAAAGATTAACATTATTTTCCTTTACTTTATTTACTTTTTTTTGGTAAATGAGGCATCTGTGACTTGAAACATATTATTTGCTAAACAAGCGTCCTATTACATACACTTACGTGATATTGTGTAAGGAGAAGAATGTGAACAAAATAGTTAGTAGGATGCTCTTGTTCCTCCTTTACGTAGGATCAGCACAAAAGTAAAAGGACTGCTTAGAACAAACCTGAATTATTTTTCTCTGAAGTGCCAGCTGCCCGTGACCCTATGTTGCCTACAGTTTTATTGAATGCTGTAAAAAAAAAAAAGTGCAATTGTTATACCAATCACTTTACTGAATTAAGAACCATCCGTTCCAATTTAATATATAAATGAGGGACACAAAAATGAGAAGTCTGATGAATAGTAATTAGAAAAAAATAAAGATAAGTTTCTGGAAAACGGTCTTAAATAGTAGTAAGTGTTTCAAGTAATAATAATAGCATAAATCTATTGAAGACTTTCTGTATACCAGGCACTGTCCTGGGTGATTTGTATGGATGGTAACTCATGATTCTCACAAAACCTTAATCCAGTTTTCAGATGATGATACTGATCTATCTTGTCTGAAGTCATACAAGCAGAATTCAAACCCAGGCAATACACTAGTCTGCTATGATACATGAGATTTTGTTGCCTCAAAGAAAAAGCCTTTAATATTAAAAGGAATGCGATTCTATGAATGGACGGCAAAGTTATCTTTGACACGAAGTGGATTGGGAGTATGGGTGGTAGCCTAATAAGGTAAATGTATGGCCTGGGACCAGCTGAGCCCCTACGATCTGTATGTCACCCATCAAAGCATGGCAGGCAGTGAGGCGAAATGGAAAGAACACACATCTTGGGTGGACACGTGCTTGTAAGTCTAAATATGAGTGCTGCAATTACTGGGTAATCTTAGGCGAGTTGTTAACCTCCCCGAGACTCAGTTTCAAGGTCTGTATAATCTTGTTTGTCTCAAATCTATATTGGAAGCCTGATGTGGGAAAATTAAGGTGAATCATTTAGCACATCTTTGCTTTTAGGTGGTCTCCCCTCTCTGTGGGAGAGAGCTATACCTGGAAAAGCGATGTGGCTCTAAAAAGAGAATGGTAATTAGAGGCAGCCTTACATCTTATTTGAACAATGTAGGATAATATCTTTATTTTTGGAGGAGGAAAGGAGCTAATTATTTGCATTCTAAATGATGATGCTGGAAGTTCTATGCTCGGAAATCACTGTGTCTTTTCAAAATATGATATATTCTCAGCTAAGCCTGCATTTCAAAGGAACTTATCCAGGAAGTCCTCTTTGAAATCTCTGAATGAAATGAAGAATTCAGTCCTTAATTTGGCACCTAAAAGAGCTCACTGAAGGGGAAAATCTCTTTTGTCCGCAGGACATTTTTGTTATAATGAGATACAGCATTTTCACTTGGGGGCAGTGATATGTATTGATCAGATTGGGCCAAGTCCATGGTCCATTGGTGAGATTTACATTCCATCCTCAGCTGGAACTGACTTACCTGCTTTAATGGTGGAGGAAACTGCCTGAACCTTTGCTAAATGATTCTCAGCTGGAAAAATGGCATTTCAATTTCAGATCTTTATTGGTGGCAAATATGAAATCTGTCCTGTCACCGTTGGAGAGCTACTTCCAAGTGAATGCAAATTGTGTTTCCAGGTTTCTAGAAACATGACATTTTCAAGGGTGTGGTGGCTCTGTTGTGGAGAATGACAAACAAATTCCCATGCACCATATAGCAATAAGAGAATAATTTAAAAAGGAAATTGCCCCACTGGTATTACTTCCATCTTTCTAATTGCCTAGGCAGATTTTTGGGGCAGTGCAGTGTCTTGGCCAAGAGCACCGGCATGTATATATCACAGCCATTCCTATGCTCGGGCAAGTTACTGCCTTCGTGTTCAGTTCATTCATTTTGTAAGTGAATGTGTCTTACTGTTTTTCTTAACGTACTGCCTACAACTGTCCTATCATTCTTCAGTCCTGCCTTTGACCTTTCTAAAGTCATTCATTGTCTCTCACTACATTCCACTACTGGGTGAGATCATCTCAAAACTTTTGATCAAGCTTACAACGAAAATTATAATTAACCTTGTGTATTCAGTTGAAATTAAACTTTTACAGAATTTTCTTTGGAACTATGGAATAAACCATATATGTGTATGTGCTGTGTATATATAAGTAACTGATATTTGCATCATGCTGTATATTTTATAAGGCATATTTTTATATGTTGAGTCATTTATTCACACAAGAACTCTGTGACCTAGATTTCGTCCCATTTGTCAGTTGAGGTGTTGAGGCTCAGACGTTCTGTCTGACATGTCCAAATTCAAAAACTAAGTAGGTGGTATAGCAGAAATTTAAAACTGAATATTCTGATTGCAAATCCTATGGTCTTTTTTTTAAAGTTTATTTATTTATAAATAAATAAACAGCAGCAGGGGGCTGGGGGGGTTAGGGGCAGAGAGAGAGAATCCCAAGCAGGCTCTGTACTGTCAGTTCAGAGCCCAATGCAAGGCTCGAACTCACGAACCGCGAGATCATGACCTGAGCCTGAGTTCAAGAGTAGGATGCTTAACCAGTTGGTTAAGTTACCCAGGCACCCCAACAAATCTTATGGTCTTTTAATACAAAGTTTTATGGGATCCATACAGCCAGCTTGAGGGAGGGCCTTCTTAAAAAAAAAAAAAAAAAAAAAAAAAAAAAGGCATCAAGATGTAGTTTTTCTGAAGATTCCCGGGATATAATCAACATTTGTTTCAGTTATCCCAAAGCCAGCTTTTATTGAATTAATACACTTCCCACAAACTACAAGGTAATAAAATGGACAGGCGAGCCCTTAGTTAATGGCAATACAATTCAAGTGCTTAGTACTATAAAAGGAGGCAAGACTGTTGGTCCACAATTATTACAGTGACTTGCTGTTCAGCTTTGTTACTTTGAGAATGATGTGGTATATTTCCAAACATGCTATTTTACAGAGATGGGAATAGAGCCATTGTGCTAAAGGGAGTGTGATCTTCATCAAACAGGCATATCTCCCTCAGCAGCAGTTTTTTTCAGATAGTTGCATTGCCTTATCCCAGGCTAACTACTATTTAATTTATTATGTGATATCTTAAATCCTGAAAATTATTTGTATGGTACCGAAATTCATTAGTAGAAAATTATCAGACTTGTTTCTTTGTATTTTATTCTTTTGGGAGATTTTTACTAAAATAGTCTCGTTAACATTAAGAAAATTAGTCAGTCTTGGGGGCGCCTGGGTGGCGCAGTCGGTTAAGCGTCCGACTTCAGCCAGGTCACGATCTCGTGGTCCGGGAGTTCGAGCCCCGCGTCAGGCTCTGGGCTGATGGCTCGGAGCCTGGAGCCTGTTTCCGATTCTGTGTCTCCCTCTCTCTCTGCCTCTCCCCCGTTCATGCTCTGTCTCTCTCTGTCGCAAAAATAAATAAACGTTGAAAAAAAAAATTTTTTTTTAAAAAAAAGAAAATTAGTCAGTCTTTTTGTACATCAGCTGGAAAAGGGAAGGACATCTTTTTCCCCCTGTTTTCAGAGTAGTAAAACTATAGTTAAGTGTTTTTAATCATTAGGGATGGAGCAGTGAAACGGATTATACACAAACCAGTTTTAATTTTTTAAATGGCGAAGTAGAGGGAAGAGATTGGAGACAGAGAAGTGTATATCAAGAAAGCATCTAGAGCAGAGTTAGCTATGTTTAAATAAATTTGGTGTTTTTTTTAATTCTTTATTTTTTTTCAAGTTACCTAGGGATCTGAGAAATAGGAAGATGGGAATAGAAGCTTTTAAATTAGCCCCTGGGTGTTCTAGGAGACAGCTCTCTCCCTGGGGTAGGGGGAGGAATAAGATAGAGGAAGGGATGAGGAACAACATGATAAAGCAGCAGCAAAATACGAAATACGGATCATGATTTAAGAGTTTATTGATTACAAGCTATAGAAATTTAACCCCAGAGGGCTTAATATAAAGAGGGTATGTTGGAGTACATGACTGGTGCATTTTGATCCAGAGCTCCACTGCTATTAATAGAATCTTCTCTCAGCCTTTATGCTTTGCTTCTCTACAAATGGTAGCTTCATTCTCAGTGGGTTTTGTCTGCCTGACAAGGAGAGAACTGCTGGTGTCTCTAAGCCTGTAACCCCTTAGCGCATAATCTAAAAAGAAGAGAAAGTCCACTCCTCATCCACACAGCAAAATTTAAGGAAGAATGTGATTGGCTCTACTTGTGTCATGTGCCTGCTCCTAAAATGGTTACTGTATCCAGGGAGATTAATGACTCAGCCCGGCAGGGGCCAGGTCAGATGTCCACTGCTGTGTGTGTTTGGGTTCCTGAGGCAGATGGGCTCAGCCCCATGGGAACTGCGTGGTGTAGGTTCATTACGGGCAGGAGGGTTGTGTACCTAAGGAAGGGCAGGGTGGGCTAGACAGGCGAAACCAGTGCAGTCCTCTATGGCTGATAAGCAGACAACTTTAGAAGAGTCAGGAGATACACATCTCAGAATTTTAAAGGAAAACTAAAAATAAATGTTACTGAACATTGTTTAATTGGGCAGACCAGATTTTTAAAGAAAATTAGAAAACTGAAGACAATTGAAGTATCTTGAAAGACTCTTTAGTAGAACCTGTGAGCTGACTATATGATCATTCTTAAAAATGCCTTCTTTTTTTAAGTTCAGAAACGTATGCTTTTCTGAAGAAGGTAGAAAAGAGTAAAAAAAAATGAGCTACGGTTTTCACATTAGAATGCATAGGAAGCATTTTTGAAATCTGTAAAATGTTCTGACTTTGGAGTGAGAAGCCAAAGTCTATTTGATCCAGATTCTTTTATTAAGAAATCTCTGATTAAGTAGTTTTTGAAAAATTACTAGTTTCTTTCACCAGAGTAATTGCATATTGATTAGTTTCTTTCTTTTTTAACAGTGAGAAAAGGAAAAGAAACATGCTTAGCCTGTTCCATTTAATATTGTACAGAAAACTCAGCAGGTCTTGTTGAAGTGTGACATCACATTTGCTGAAGCTTTATCAGCCTCCTAGACATCACCACTGAAACCTGGAGGAAATAGTGTCTCCGCTAGTTCATCTGTAGGCAAATCCCACTTTTCCCTGCCCTACTCTTATTATAATGCATCTACCATACAAGGTGCTTGAGGATTTAATTCAATTTTTAATAACTTTGTATTCATAGTTCAACTAATTGTCAAAGAACTGCTGGAATGGCACTTTTCATTTCATCTCTCAGTCTGCCAGAAGTCAGCAAAATCTTAAAAACCAATTATATGGCCAATGTGGGTTAGAGTCTACAGCTGCGCTCATCTCCATTCAAGTCCATGACTATCTCTTACTTAAGAGATTTGGCGTTTAGGTTGAACTTATTCATCACATCTAAGGTATTGTTTTGTTCACTGCTCAGATATTCCATGGTCTCTTCTTCAGCGAATATCAAGCTTTTTAAAGAATGGGATGAGGAGAGATGGCGAGAGGGTGGGAGGGAGACACACACACACACACACACACACACACACACACACAGAGAGACAGAGATAGGCCGTGTTAAATATTGCAGGACTTTTTTTTTTTGCCATGATAAGAAATTTCCTCCATATTCCTTTTAATTTTTTTTTTAATTTTTTTTCAACGTTTTTATTTATTTATGGGACAGACAGAGACAGAGCATGAACGGGGGAGGGGCAGAGAGAGAGGGAGACACAGAATCGGAAACAGGCTCCAGGCTCCGAGCCATCAGCCCAGAGCCTGACGCGGGGCTCGAACTCACGGACCGCGAGATCGTGACCTGGCTGAAGTCGGAAGCTTAACCGACTGCGCCACCCAGGCGCCCCTCCTTTTAATTTTTAAAAGGAATTTTGGGCTATTAATTTCTTCATTTCAGTAGTAAAAATTGTAAAATATAGATTGGGATAGGCCAAGTGACAACTAAGGTCAAATAGCAAGTGAGTGGTAAATGTGAAATTAAAATTTGATGGCCCTGTTTTTGCTATTTGAGTCTTAGATCACTGAGGGTTTCTCTCTCTTTGATTAAAATAAGTGAATGGTTAGTAATCTATTTCCCATAGGGCTCCAGCATGGTGCTAGGAACTGTGAAGTGTATTTCTTGAAAGGGGAGAAAGTTGGGGGAGGTGAAGTCAAGATTAGTCCTTGGGCTGAAGTAGTTTGCAGTAAAATAGAAAGGTTAATTGTGGTTAATTGTGCTAATTATGTGTAATGACACATATTCATGATACAAAGCAGAATATGGGAAATAGATTTTTAAATTAAGTTGCTTTTTATTTTATTTTATTTTTTTTTCAACGTTTATTTATTTTTGGGACAGAGAGAGACAGAGCATGAACGGGGGAGGGGCAGAGAGAGAGGGAGACACAGAATCGGAAACAGGCTCCAGGCTCTGAGCCATCAGCCCAGAGCCCGACGCGGGGCTCGAACCCACGGACCGTGAGATCGTGACCTGGCTGAAGTCGGACGCTTAACCGACTGCGCCACCCAGGCGCCCCAAATTAAGTTGCTTTTTAAATAATATTGCTTAAGATAGAATACACTTACCCATTCTATGGCATGTGACTTAAAAGGAAATATTATTTAGATAATGATTTTTTTTTTACTGTTGTCTCTTTTTTAAGTAGCCAATTATTTCTGCTTCATGTTTAGAGCTCAATAATTTTAACAAGAATCAGAATTCTGAAATTTATCTATTTAAAAAGACAATATGATTTACCATTAAAAGTAAAAGGCCAAATAAGATTAAGAGGAATCAGAAATTACTTTGCACTAAGTAGTTTTGAAAGTAGTTTGGGAACTTTTAAAGGATTTAGAAACTTAACTGGAAATTTTAGATGAGCATAATCATAGTATGGTAAATTGAATTACTGTTGATTTTCAGAAACTTGCCCCATCATACATAGATGGACTTAAAAGATATTCAAAGAGATATTTTTGACTAGGTTACCTGGAAATATATATGGAAAGGTTGAAGTTTCTTGAACAATATTATTTTCATTAGTTGTCTTTTTTTTTAATTTTTATTTTTTAACATTTATTGAATTGACCTAAAGGTGAAAGAAGTAGCAAGCTAGGAAATGTATGTCTAATTATATTGTAACTGAGTGATAGGTATAGTAAATTAAAATCATAAATTAATTAAAATGATTAAGTATTGAAAACAAAATATTCCTTTATAATTATTCCTCTATTTCTTAAAGTTCATTTATTGAAAGCAGTGATTAATTGACAAGAAGCTTCTGTGTCATCTGATTGAGTTTTCAACTGTAGATTCCCCATATAGGAATTAAGATATATTCAAAAACATAATCTGTAAGAGGAAATATATTAAATTTATTTTATAATATTTTATATAAATGTCATGAATTTTAACTTAGAGATCTAGCTATTTAATCAACCTATAAAAATTCACATCATTCACAAATAATGTAACTTTGAAAACAGATCATTGTTATTTTAATTCTTAGTCTACAAAGATATAATAAAGAAGTTGCAACAACTACTTTTAAAAAGTTGCAAAATCTAACAATCCACCACTGATGAACTGTTCTCGGCAGAATTTGACACACAGGACATTTTTATGATAAGGTGTGATGTGAGGGAATATGAAGAGAAATAGCGTCACACATATCTGAGGGAAAATTATTTAAGTGGCTGTAATAGGTTTGTTTTTGTTTTTTACAAATTTTGTACATTTCCCTTTAGTTGATCCAGATGGAGGTTTTTCCCCTCTGCTATCCTCATTGCAGGTTCTTATTTTCACATCCCTAATACTCCAAAGCAGAAATGCATCTTGTTCAGGCTTGATCCTCAAGTTATCTGCAGAAAAATAAACCATACAAAGAATCCTTGGGTATGTTTTAGAATGAATAGATTATGGGGGCAGCAGAATTGCCGTGTATGTGCAAATGAGACTGTGTGTGAAAGCAAGATAAGCTTTAGGAAGGAAATAGGTGACTCAAGGGCACATAAGGGATTTGTTGGAACCTTTAAAAACATTTTTACAATGCAGGTGAAGGGGACTGAGATTTAAAACTGTTCAGCTTTGTGAAAAAATAAAAATGAAACCTAACATCATTACATGCATACATACAGAAACAAGTATGACTAAAACTTTCTGCTTGTTTTTTTTTTAAGTTTCTAGAACATTGGCTGTGACCTTTTATGTACAAAGTGCATGAAGAGTGAGTCTAATAGAAGCTGCTAGTGGAGAGGGTCTTCATGAAGAATAGGACCAGCTCTGCTCTCTCAATAATTGTCAAAATGTCTTAACTCACCTCCCTCCTTTTGTAGCAGTAGTGCAGACTTGGGTATATTTTATTTAAATTGTATCTGAAATTGTAAATATATATATATATATATATATATTCATATATATTTATATATATTCATATATTTATATATGAATATATGAATATATATATATTCATTCATTTAAATTGTATCTGAAATTGTAAATATATATATATATTTATATATATATATTTATATTAATTCCTTGTCCAGTCAAGGGAGAAAGCATACTCTTTATTAGTTTATTGATACACAAAGATGTTAGATTGTCTTCCCACCCCCAGGGGTATTCTTCTGATGGTCTCATAGCTCTTGCTTCAAGCAACAAGATTGCTACTAGTTATTGGCACGAAGTGCACATCGGTTCCCAAACTGTAATGTAAGGTCTGGAAGGAAGGGATTTGGGGTTATTTGTGTTTCCATTCCCATAACGTATCACTGTACTGTTTCCCAGAGGTGATTTTTTTAGATTATTATACTTTTTAAAAGTTGTATGCATATGTAATTATAGGAAGACACCTAAAAAATCATGAAACATATTTAAATATTTAAAAGAATTTTCTTAATGTTTATTTTTGAGAGAAAGAGAAAGAGAGAGAGAGAGAGAGAGAGAGAGAGAGAGAGAATGAGCGGGGGAGGGGCAGAGAGAGAGGGAGACACAGAATCCGGAGGAGGCTCCAGGCTCTGAGCTGTCAGCACAGTGCCTGACGCGGGGCTTGAACTCACAAACTGCAAGACCATGACCTGAGCCGAAGTCAGACGCTTAACTGACTGAGCCACCCAGGCACCCCAGATATTTAAATATTTTAAAATCGATGTTTTAAAAAAATAACATTGGCTGAAATAATATTAGAAAATTTTTAACATTTTGAGAAGTATTTAACATTTTGTATGCTTCTATTTCAGTTTTTCTGACTTCTGTATCCGGGAAGTTTCTTCATTTTATGACAAGTATTCATTTACGTGGTGGTTTCTAAGAATCTGTTTCCCCTTAGATGGAATTATTATAAATTATCTGAAAATCTATATATTAACTGGTTGGTCGCTGTTCCTCTCTGTGGTGCTGAAGAGTCTTTGGGAATAAGGCATGCCACCATTGCATTAATAAGGTTGATTTTTCTTTTATTATCATTAAAAGTAATGATACTAAAGTAGTAATAATATCTTCTAGTGAGCACCTATCACACATCAGATTCTTTCATATGAGATCAAATATTTATTAGTCAAGTTATACAATGAAAAACCTAAGAGGCTCAAACAAGTCAGTATTTGTCAAGGTTAGATAAAAAGTAATGGCAGAAGCAAAGTTGCTTTCCAGCCTCTCTGACTCCACATCCTGAGCTCTTTTCACTCACTGACTGTAGTGACTATAGAGGATGAAAGAAAAACCCTCAGAGGGCTCCTCTTGTGAGGGCATGTGATCATTGCCACTACTTTTGAAAATAGTTGTTTTCCTCTAACCCAGTTACTTGGACCAAATCAGTTCTATGAATCAAGGTTCCTGAGCAAAGTACAGAAATATACGTACACATTTACTATGATAAAAAGCATTCAGACCAGAAAGTTTTAGATAAGAAATCATATTTGTTTGGTACTTGGATAATTTAAAAGGAAATCATAAACCTCACACATATATTGGGTTGGAGAGACAATGATGAGTGCTTTATGGTCGATAAAAAGGGGTGTCCATTAAATATCTGAAACTTAGCATTATAAGAAACAAATAAATAAACACATAGGTGATACGTATCCTCAACTACCTCAGCCTTCATTTTGATGGTAATTTTCAGATCAATTTTGAGATGCAGAATAAAAATCATAGCTTTTTGTATAAATTTCAAATTGATATGGAAGGTTATTTGACTTTAACAGTCTTTATAGTAGGTTTTCTTTTTTGTGTTTAGATTGACTTATTTTGTCAGTTTTTAGGGTTTTTTTCCAAGCAAGATGGCATTTTCATCTCCTGCTGCTATTAACATTTATAGCATGCGGCCTTTTGTTGCAATGTGGTGTAAATTCCAAGTGACTGAGGATGATTAAACAGAAAATGAAACTTGAATGGCAATATCTCAAAATCTACTTAAAGCCATGACAGGTGTCTGTCTGTGGCAATATATCAGTTTTGAACACATGAAAAGTAAGAAATGGTGGCTTTTTCATGGTTGGATTTCTTTTTCTTTGAAATCAAAGAGAGAAAATACCAATTTGTCCTGGATCACTAAAACAGTGAGCTGGATTTCTAAACAACGTGGATAGTACACACAATGAATTACCCCTGAGTCTGCAATCTGATAGGCATGTGCCATACCTATTTTATACCAGTTGCAATTTTCTCATTTGTACACAGATGCTGAGTAACATTAAAAAAATGTATAACTGTAATTAAAAAGCAAGCACTCAAGAAAGATAAGACACAAAGAATTAATTGCAATTACAACTCTTCTTTCCGCATTGACTGCAAAAGCTTGGTGATCTGAATTGTGCTTCAGCCATAAGCTCAGGACTCCCTCCAACCCCCAAGGCTCTTCTTTAACATTTGTTATTACTTAGCTATTTTATTTGGCAGAGATCCCTCTGTCTCATCTTCTAATGCACTGGCAGGGTTCCTATTGCCAATAGCTTCGAGCCTACTACTGCTAGGATAAGCGGCATAGCCGAACTTTCTAGCCTCTGCATCCTTATAAATAATGCATCCGGTTTCCTGTAACTACATGAACCCTTAGACTTTGGTAGGCATGTCTTTGTTAGTCAGGGTAAAAGAGTGGGGAGATGAACAGTAGGGGAAATAGTTGTAGGCATTTATTATCACTGATTAGAACCTGACGCCATCATAATATGCATTACTCACTAGGTTAATGTTAATGGAATGCTTATGATATTTATAGTAGACATAAACATGATATATAAAAATAATATTTTTGCTGACTAAACTGCATGCTTAATTCAACATGGAAAGTGCTGGTAATGTTCACCTAGGACCTTTTAAAACTCTATTGCCCATAATTAGATCTAATTTACTTATTTTTAAAACCTCTTTTACTTTGCACAGGATCCATTGACTTTTTGGGTGTGTGCACACTTGCTCTTAAGAGCAAGAATGAGATATTGGTTAAAGATAATACATAATCCTTCAGGTAGCTTGACAGTATAACATGTCACTGGATTTAGGATGAAGGAGGAAAAATGCTATGATGATGACTTAATTGCAAAGTAAGTAATATATATCATACTTTGAACTTCAAAGTGTTTATAAACTTATGTTCTCAAAAATTAATGTTTTACTTTGAGCAACAGAGATATTAGTATTTAAAAAAGAGAAATTGTTAGTTTTTCAGTTTTTAAAAGCAAAACTTGTTTAGCGATGTCCTTTAAAATGCACCCTCAGGGGCGCCTGGGTGGCGCAGTCGGTTAAGCGTCCGACTTCAGCCAGGTCACGATCTCGCGGTCCGTGAGTTCGAGCCCCGCGTCAGGCTCTGGGCTGATGGCTCAGAGCCTGGAGCCTGCTTCCGATTCTGTGACTCCCTCTCTCTCTGCCCCTCCCCCCTTCATGCTCTGTCTCTCTCTGTCCCAAAAATAAACGTTGAAAAAAAAAAAATTTTTAAATGCACCCTCAGACAATGTTAATGTAGAATAACAAAGTTCCACCCCCATACGTATTCTTTTCCTTGTTGGACATACTATCATTGAACATTCACCGAGTGATGAATGACTGTTCAGCATTAAAATTATGTCGTATGGATGAAAAAATTCAAGTTGATTTAGATATCGAATGAGAATCAGGTTGCTCTAGAGCCTTGTATATTCTCATGAGAATTAATTGAAACCAGGAAAAATGTTTCTAAGTAGATAAAGGATGTTAATCTTCATTTTATTGTTGGTTTCTTTAATTACCATCAGTTTAAGTCTGAACGGCTCATGTATTTATGAATATGATGACTTATAACTAATAGTGACAATTACTTTGGTCATCTTTAGCTTTTGCCATGTCGGTGATTTTGCAGAGCCTAGGGAGATATCAGAACTAATGTTAGTCAAAATGTTTAGTATTTATTTCTTTGAATCATGTTAAACTTCCTTATTGATTAAACTAGTTTCTACAACCAACCAAGTTTTAAACTAAATCGTCAGATCTTTATCTGTATGTATGTAATATAATTTTTTCTCTTTGGTTTTGAGTATAATTTTTTTCTATTTTGAAATGTCAGGATTTCTGGGTAATTAGAACATTTCCTTACTAGTTCAGAAAATTTGGCCCACCCTATTTTAAAACTGTGCATTGGCATGACTGGTAAATAAGTCTTCAATTCCCCAAAAAAATAATAATAAAATATATTAATATTTTATTCAATGTATGTGTTTTAAAAACACTAAAAACAATCAAGCCAATAACTTTTTAAAAACTCAACCCATCATCAAATAACTACTATAGCCCAGTATGTTTTGATGGGTGTTTTGTTTTGGTAGATACTGAGGGTAGAAATAGATGGATTAAGTTTTTCTGTCTCTAATTGTCCAATAATCCAAAGGCTTCTTGCTTAGGCATGGTGATTTCTGGAATGGATCTCTGGATTCTTCTTTTATCATTAGTCAAAACACTATGGGAAAGAAATACTTTCATAACTCGATCCTGAGTGAAAACAACCTCAGATACTTAGACATGCACGTACAATAAACAGTGTTTCCACAACATGTCTACTGTACATATAGAATCCATGAGAAGGCGTGGACTCTCTCTTCTGAAATATTTGCATTTGTGCCAGACTGAGGTTAGGAAAACTAAGTCCTCCCCTAGAATGTGACACCGTGAAAGCAGGAACCATTGCAATCTCTTTCCTTTATTCTCGTAGTCTTAGGTAGGGCTGGCACATATTAGGCGCTTACCAAATAATTACTGAATGAATGAGTGAATGAATGAAGCTACCAAAGGCAGCAAGGACAAGATGAAGCTAGGATGTATATGGAAAAACTGACAAAAGGCACATTTTTGGACGTTGGGAAAAAAATTGTAAAGCTTGTAGCAGAAAAGGCATTAACTGGAGACCAAATCTTCCCTTTTCACATTAATATGAATAATTTTTACTTGCTGTAATTGCACAATGTTTTCAAATGCTATCTTAATTCTTTAAAAAAGCAATTGAAATAGAGAAATTAAATTTTCCTGCTAAAAGTCCAGGTTTAGGGTGCATCTTCTTCCCTCAGTGATCATGTTTGTATCAGCAGAAATATGCAACAGAGGGGCATCACACTGTTAAGTAGGTTAAAGCTTTTTGATTCATGTACTTACCAGTAACATCATTTAAGTGGGTTGGTCTTACCATGGCCAGAGTTAAGCCACACAGCATGATTAAGTGGACCATCTAATGTTGCAAATTAAATTCTGCTGTTGGAAAAAGATGCCCTGAGCTGAGAAGTAAATACTTGTTGTGTTCTTGTTCTCTTCTCTTCCTCTTTCCTCCCCGAATTTCAGTTTTGCTTGGGTCCAAGGATGGTAGGGCTCAGCAGAGAAGTTATTTCTTCTGTTATTGATGACTTTTTTTAAGTCTTCTTTCACTGGTGCACTTTCCAAATATAATTCTCAAGAGGAGAAAGAAGGATCCTGATAGTGAGGATGATAAATAAGGAAGGACTGGTGTAGATCTACTACTTGCCATGATGTCTGCCTTGCCTTTGTTTCTCATAGTCAGCTTTCTCTGCTATTTTCCATGGAGACTCGGACATTACCACTCTCAAAATTTGAATCATGGCTTCACTCTCGTCAGACAACCCCACTTTCTACTTCAGAGAAGGGTGGAGTGTCTTTTCCCTTCCTGCTTCCACATCTGTAAACTCCAGCACGATGTCTGGGACATAGCCAGCCACTTAGTGAACAGTTTTTGGATGGATGGGCAGAGAGATGGCAAGATCAATTAACATATATCTTTGGTCTTTAGAAATGGTAGCCATTTTGACCATATATGATACAGTGACCTCAAAATCTGAAATCTACTGCTTTTGAAAAGCAGGTCATCCAGAGCTTTTCCATTTTTACATTCCAGACTGTGAAAAGAAGTTGGTTTAAATGCTGATCAGCAAATCTTCTCATCAGTTGCTATATGTTGGCTGAATTACAGTAATATCAGTTCATTTCCAGTTGGACAACTCAAGCATTTAGCTCTGAGTTTTTGACAGCATACAAGTCACTGAACTAATTATTTTTGTACCCATTCGACACAACTTTTTCCCTTGCCAGAGGTTATTTTCAAACCTCTTGTCTCCGGGAGTACAGCTAGCTCTGAGCCAGCAGATGCCGAAAAATGTCTTACCTTCTCATTGTACTTTTTTTTTTAATTTCAGCAATTTCTCTCTGCTATTCATTTGCATCACTACAACCTTAAGTAACTTGGAAAACTGCTTAAATAGTAGCATTTCTCTCAGTAGATTCTTTGGTTTTAAGACTGTGAATGATTATGAATAATTTAACTTTTGATATACTCATGCAGAACTTTTTCACTGGAGTCTTTTTGGGTGAAAGGGAAGAATGGGAGTGGAAATCCAGTTGTACATGGATACCTTTTGGATGCCTTTGGTATAGTCACTGGTAGACTATAGTAGTAAACATTTGGAAGGACATGACAGAGGTAAATATTGGGCCATATCCAGGTATTTTAGCTTGGAGCCAAGGAGATTCAACCAAAGGATAGGTTATTTGTCTCACCTCTAGTGACAGAGTCGTGGCAAAGCCACAGGGAAGAATTTTTGAGAAACACTTCAGAAGATTTATGTTTCATTCGAGAAACCTCTTCAAAAGCCTTTTCTTTCTTATGGGAGGTATGTGGGGGTAGAAACAGCATATGGTTGAAACCCTCTGCACGGCAGTGATATGTAAAAGAAGTACTTTCCTGCTAGGTTAAATTACTCTTGCATGCCTCTTGCTGTCAGTGACATGATTTAGTTAAATACAGATGCTTTTAGAGGGGGTTTTGTACTGCATCATAAATATTTAACAGTTTTATAAAATACTATATGCATAACTGGGTGGAAAATACAGCAGTGGAGAAGCCCAACGTGCACATCAGAGCCCTTGGCCTTACAGTGTCCCCAGACCAGTTGACCGTTGAAAATGATATGCTCAAGATGCAAGTGTCATCAGCAATTAAAGGATTCTGTTTCTATTTTTCCAATAAAATGAAGCTACTGTCTAACCTTTCTGATTGTCAGTAAAGTGAACTTTGTAATTTCCCTCTTCACATTATTCATAGATGTTCCAGTTCCCTAGTGACTGAAGTATGGCATTAGGAAAAATTCCTTCTCAATAAAGAAATGGTGTGGGGGAGGGGTCAAGAAAAGCTCTTAGATTTTCTACAGCAACTAATGGTTTATTTATATAGAGATGCTTCATTGCCATTATCTAATAGTTAAAGTCATATGAATCTTGTATTTCTGATATAATTTTGAAATTCATGTTTTTTTTTAATATATAGTTTTAAGTTCATTTATTTATTTATTCTGAGATAGAGAGAGAGGGTGGAAGGGGCAGAGGGAGAGGGAGAGAATCCCAAGCAGGCTCTGCACTGTCAGTCTAAGAGCCCGATGTGGGGCTCAGATTTACCAACTGCGAGACCATGACTTGAGCCAAAACCGAGAGTTAGATGCCCAACCGACTGAGCCACCCAGGCACCCCTGAAATTCATTTTAAAAGTCAGTTCCTTAAAGTGAGAGTGGTAGGGGAACGTGGGTGGGAAGGGTGCATGCAGTGGAAGAAGTGAACAAATACAGGTTAATGAATGTGGAATTGGTTGATTCTTTTGTTTTTTGGCATAGACTACAGAGTTTTTGTAATAAAACTTATTACAGGAAATTAAGATGGGTTCTCTGTCATATGTTGTGGCCAGAAATAGTTATGAAAAAAAATCTTTGAAGATATTTTTTTCCAGCATTTTATTACAGAATTTCCAAACATACAGAAAAGTTTAATGTATTGTGAACAACTTACGCCCAGTGTCTAGATTTTACAGTTAACATTTGCTGTATTTCCTTTATCAAATGCCCATTTGACCTCTCTACCCACTCTTATTTTTGATGCCTTTTCAAGTAAGTTGCATACCTGCCTGTATTTTATTCTCACATATCCCAGTATTCCTGACATATATGTTTTATTACAGTCTTTAAAAGAATATGTAAGTGATGGGTTATGCCAACAATTTATTTTTTCTGTAAATATTTTATTTTATTTTTAAAACAAACTTAAATTGTATTTATTTATTTATTTATTTATTTATTTATTTATTTATTTATTTATTAAAATAAACTTAAATTTTATTTATTTATTTACTTATTTAGTATAATTTATTGTCAAGTTGGCTAACATACAGTGTATACAGTGTGCTCTTGGTTTTGGGGGTAGATTCCCATGATTCATCACTTACATACAACACCCAGTGCTCATCCCAACAAGTGCCCTCCTCAATGCCCATCACCCATTTTCCCCCTCCCCCACACTCCCCACCCCAAATCAACACTCAGTTTGTTCTCTGTATTTAAGAGTCTCTTATGGTTTGCCTCCCTCCCTCTCTGTTTGTAACTATTGCCAACAAACAGAATTTAGGTTTCTCTGGAATGAGTCATCATATTTGGAGCTGGGATTTTCTAGGCATCATGTTTCAGGATTTAACTCCATTATCAACAGCCTTCTTTTCTCCTCTTCCTGACAGTCATTCCTTCCCTGTCCCAGCCTTCTGATTCTCCAAATTAAAAGAGGACATAACCCTGCCTCGCCGGTTCTCAAATATTGGTAATCTTGGTATCACATATTTTTGAACCATTGCAATAATAGTAGGCTGATCCCTATTTTGACATGACAGTCTCCTTACCTCAAGATAAGCTCCCTTCCACCCGCTGGCGTGTCTCTTCTGTACCTTTCCACGTAAGCATAAAGCTCGGTGTAATGTTTCCATTGTTAAACTAATTTCTTATCTCCAGCCTATCCTCAATGAAAGCTGTTGGGCTCCACAGCACAAAGTCTGTGTGTCCTCTTAGTGTGATAAAATGAGGTTGAGTAAATGAGTCGGAATATAAATATTGGTCTCTGAGATAACTTTCAGAAAGAGAGCCTGAATATTCAGCAGGGTTGTGACCAAAAGTGGTCATGGGAGCATTCAAGAAAAGTAACTTTTTTTTTTTAATTTTTGTTAACGTTTATTTATTTTTGAGACAAGAGAGAGACAGAGCATGAACGGGGGAGGGTCAAAGAGAGAGGGAGACACAGAATCTGAAACAGGCTCCAGGCTCTGAGAGGTCAGCACAGAGCCCGACGCGGGGCTCGAACTCACGGACCGCGAGATCGTGACCTGAGCCGAAGTCAGACGCTTAACCAACTGAGCCACCCAGGCGCCCCAAGAAAAGTAACTTTTAAGTAGAAGCAGTCACAGTGAAGGCTCAAAGTGAGATATTCCTGTAGAGATAATCCATGGCAGTAGTGACAGAACGTCCATTCTACTCTTTCTTTGTATCGTCTTTGACAGTACTTCACTAGAGAGCTTTCCTTTGTAGAAATGAGTTGAAAGGGGAGGAGCATTAGTCCTGAATTTAGTCTTGACTCTGAAATTAATTTTGGTGTGACTCCAGGAAGATGACGATGAGGATGATGATGATGATGATTTTTAACTTCCTTGGACCTTTTTTCTTCTGGTAGAAAACAAAATTCATGGGTAAATCCTATTCCGGCTCCAACAATCAGTAAAAGTAAAATTTAGATCTAATTATTCTTGGAATTACACTTCATCTTGTAGGAAGCCTAAATCCTTTCACTTCATGTAGTTTCTGAAATAGGAAGAAGAAACAAGTCATTCTTAAACAGATCTCGACCTAGCAACATATTGTGTGATTTATGATAGCTGAGTTTGAATTGGAGGTCAAATGACAAGATATTTTTATCTTATGACTGTTAAATTCATATTTTTAAAGTAATAAGAACTATAACAATGCAGAAAAAATGTCCACCCCTTGGACAGAGAAGCAGCAGAAAAATACGAGGCTGGCATTTGATTTTAAATAGGATACTTCTACTCCTATGAGTGTTATAAGGCTTATGACCTTACAACTGTATTGCCAGTTAGGTGGTTCACTCAGAATGCCAAATCAGTTCTGGAAACTACGTATGTTTTTATTCCTTCCTTTTTTTCCTTTGGTGCAGCTTTGTATTTTCATTTTGATCAGCAACAAGGAGATAGAACTATGTAGACTCCAAGGAAAATGTATATTCTAAAATGTTTCCTCTGGATGAACTCTTCTCAGATTTTCAAATTTAGACTATATTTAAAAGTAGGACACTTCAGGTAATTCCCTTCCCCCAGGCTTCCTTGATTCCAGGTGTGTTTTGAGGGTTTATTTTGTATAAGGCTTTAAAGATGTTTCCGAGTCTCTTGAGTAGATGGTACTCTCTTATAAGTAATTCATAACTTCCTTCATTTGTGGACCATCTCATGCCCAACGGGTTCTGTCTGAAGCAGAAGATTGAAAAATCAAAGTAACAAATTCCAGAGCATTTGTAGAAATGTTTTGTTGTGCTATACACTGAATTTCTGGATTGATTTGGGGATTATAGAGTCAGCTGACAAGAAACTGAAAAAATAGCTAGTGACTAAGTATGAATCAAGTTTAATTACTTCCATTTTTGAAACTTTACTTTGTATTAAACTAGCATTGATTATCAGAGATGTTTCTTCCTTATGTTTAATTTCTCTTACTGCAATGAAGTATAGCCTTTATTATTTTCTTTAAATAAATTATACATGTCCATACTCATAAAATGCAGATTATCTCTTGTATTTTTGTTACATTTGTCATAAGACTTGTGGATACAACAAACAAAAATTATCTCTTAGCTGTGGTGCTCTGTGATGTGATCTTAACTTATAGGTAGTGAATATTAATGAAACAAAGATATTTGTTCAAGGTAACTAATCCAACATATATAGCTTTAGTAAATATTATGAATGACCATCCACATAATATCAGAGTAGTCACTATAATTTTCCTTCTTTTTATTACACACACACACACACACACATGAGTACTTTAACATTATTTGCATTTATTCACACAAGTACAACTCTTATCTGGAGTACCCATGCCTCTAAGATGTTTTCCCACACTTTGTTCATCTCTCTTTAGTAGAGTTTCCATATTGCTGCGTTTATTCAACAACACTTAATGCCTTCTGTGTGCCAGGCATGCTCTAGGAAGTAAGAATATAGTGATAAAAACAGACACAAATACTTGCCCTTGTGGAATTTACATTCAAGTGGTGAGTTCATCACACGTTTCCTAACAAAGCACACTGCATAGAAAATACAGATGATTCAGAATAACTGCCACTTTCCCCACCCCAACCTTTGCTCATATTTCTAGTATATTCTAAAAAGTGGGATGGGATGGAGTTGAACAATGAGAAATAATATTTTAGGTATATAAAATGAGATAGAGTTAGAAGCCCTTGCTCATTTTCTCCTAAAACGTCTTTTGAATTGTAAAGCTCAATGACACGTCAATTTATTATAGCTTTCTTCATGCTTCTGAGTTCCCTGGGATTGCATCATTGACATAAATTCAGAGTTCATAGTTAATTAATAACTGTCAAAGATTTAATGCCATGTGATCTACTGAGATTTTGTAGAAGAAAGGGCAACCTAAATGTCCCAAAGTCTCATTATTTTAGTGTAGTCCACTAGTAACACTGGTCAGATAGAACATCATTTCCTTTTAAAATTAAATGTTGGAAAAGTTGAAACCATGATGAGTGTCCAGAGTCTTTTTATTTTTATCTTTTTTACTGAGTTGGAATTCACATAACATAAAACTGACTATTTTAATGTGAGCAATTCATTAGTATTTATCTCAACGTTGTGCAACCATCTCCTCTACTTCCAGAACATGTCCAGTGTAATTTTACAAGAACGGTGACTTGTAAAAGTAAAAATAAAATAAACTGTGTTTGTATATGACTAATGATTTTACTTACAGGGAGTGAGAAATTCATAGTCCCTCTCAAAGTAAAGAAAACTTATTATAAGTATCATATTTAATAAAGATAACCTTTCTATATAAAATTTTCACATCCTCATCTTTGAGGCCATGTACTATATCTTGAGCTAGGGAGGATCTAAACTCATAAAGAACAAAATGTGCCAGAATGATATGATCATCTCATTACAAAACGAGAACGCAGAGGGGTGCCTGTGTGGCTCAGTTGATTAAGCATCTGACTTCAGCTCAGGTCATGATCTCTCAATTCACGGGTTTGAGCCCTGCGTCGGGCTCTGTGCTGACAACTCAAAGTCTACAGCCTGCTTCAAATTCTGTGTGTGTCTCTCTCTGTCCCTCTTCCACTCAAGCTCTCTGTCTCTCTCTCAAAATAAATAAATAAACATTTAAAAACATGAAAACACAGACCCACAGTCCATATCAAATGTTTGATACAGCATCTCACAAAATAATTCTTAAAATTAAGTTGTCTTCTCTGAGAAAATTTTCACTGGGTGAGAGTCAAGTATCATGAGTCTGCACTCACCTACAAAGTGGGGAGATAATACCTGCCCAGGAAGGTAGAATGGGTTTCATATTTAGCATTTATGAACAAGGTAGAAGAACATCTACATTATACATGTTTGTGTATGTGTATATATATATACATGTGTATATATAATACAATAATGTAAAAGAACATCAGATAGTACATGGATTTGGTTTGCCCTCAGAGAACGTTTCTGTTGAGTTGAAGAGAAAAGAATTACAGGAAAAACAGTTAAAATTTAGTTTATTCCCAGCTTTCCATCCACTGAAAGGATCTGTGGTGGTGAAGAGTTAAGTATAGTTGTGGTAATGGAGTTTCCCTAGAATAAGATAAATTCATAAGAGGCATTTTTAGGAACAATCAGAAAAATTTGATAAGGATGTGCCTGTTCTGGACACTCAAAGATCTGAAAAAATGTACAAGAGTTTAGAGGGTAGAATGAAAAAGCTTGCTAGTTTATTAGAGGTGCCATTATCTGTATAATTCAATTTCAATTAAAAATAAAACCAAACAGGGGCGCCTGGGTGGCGCAGTCGGTTAAGCGTCCGACTTCAGCCAGGTCACAATCTCGTGGTCCGTGAGTTCGAGCCCCGCGTCAGGCTCTGGGCTGATGGCTCGGAGCCTGGAGCCTGTTTCCGATTCTGTGTCTCCCTCTCTCTCTGCCCCTCCCCCGTTCATGCTCTGTCTCTCTCTGTCCCAAAAAAAAAAAAAAAAAAAAAAAAAAACGTTGAAAAAAAAATAAAACCAAACAAAATTATGTACTGAATGGAAGCCAGATAGTGAGAGACCTGGTCTTCAAAGAAATTGAATTCTTTAGTCCTATATACATGACATAGTTAAATAATAGAACAGACTGTGAAGATGTGCCCCAGTAGGTGGTACAGATAAGGAAGTGCTGGGTCCATGATGTGGAAGCATGGAAGGCTCCATGGAGTAGCTGCGGCCACTTGGCGAGTGACTTTGAAATGAGTGGGAAGAGGCTGACAGATGCATTTGAGTGCTTTGTCCTCTCATGGAAAGAAGTGAGTTTTAAAGGTCACCTTTGGAACATGAAGCTTTCTTATGAAAACTGTGATTTCAGGGGTACCTGAATAGCTCAGTCAGTTAGGTATCCAACTTCAGCTCAGGTCACAATCTTGTGGTTCCTGAGTTCGAGCCCCGTGTCAGGCTCTGTGCTGACAGCTGGGAGCCTGGAGCCTGCTTCAGATTTCTGTGTGTCTCCCTCTCTCTCTGCCCCTCCTCCACTCATGTGCCTGCACTCTCTCTCTCTCTCTCTCTCTCTCTCTCTCTCTCTCTCAAAAATAAACATTTAAAAATTTTTTTAAAAATGTGATTTCATAATTCATTAGCAAATACATAAATCATTATGTTTTATCTGTAGTCCTCTCCGGTGACTGTAATTTGGAGATACCACAAAGTAAACTCTACTTTTTTAGCCCTAAAATTTAGGAGCAAGAATAAGCTTTTTCAGAGATAGAAAGAGTCAAAATACAGGGGAAAAAAAACTGTAAAAGAGAGAATAAGTTTGGGTTATATGGTCAAAAACGAACTGGCATTTGCCATCCTCTTTCATCTGCTGGAGCTGAGCTAAATACTTCTGATAATAAAATAACTAAAATAAATGCTGCACCCAATAACCTAGCTTGAATTGAAGTAGCAGAGGAATTTGAATACATTTGATGATATAATAGGATTTTTTTTCTTCATTGAAGCAAGCTTAGACAGAAGCTGGAATAGTGTGAAAATGGATCAGAAATACAAGTGTATTTTGATATTGTTCTGCCAAATCCCGTTCTGTATTACTGTCCCCTCCTGACCCAGGTCGACTTACTAACATTTACTTCCTTATCTTCTGCCGTGGATTAATAATGGCTGCAAGTTCTTTGTCACTGTCCCCAGTCAAGACCTATTTCCCCAGTTCTTGAATGTCAGCTGGTGCTGTGACGGCTTAACCAGTAGGATGCAATGGAAATGACCCATGCAGCCTCCACATTCAAGGCTCAGGAGGGCTGGCAGCTTGGGCTTCTTCCCTCTTGGGATGCTTCTGCTCAGAACCCAGCCATGCTGTGAGAAGCCCAAGCTTCACAGAGAGGCCACATGTTGGTGCACCCTTCCACAGTCCCTGCTGAGCTCCCAGCTGACACCTGGCATCGACTCCCCATCACGTGAGTGCCATCCTCAGTGTTTCAGCTCAGTTGTATCCTAGCTGATTGCAGCCCCGGCTGACATCAAATGCAGCAGAAGAACCACTCAGCCAAACCCAGTCAACCCGCAGACTAGGGAGACAGAATACAGCAGTGATTGCTTTAAGCTATTTCAGGGCAATTTGTTTCACAGAAGCATATAATTGAAAAGCTTTCCAGAGAAAATTCTGGAACTGAGACTGTGGAAGATCTCCTTCAACTGAAATTATAAATAGGTAGCATTTAATTAGCCTATGCTTTTTGTTTGTTTGTTTTGTTTATTTTGAGACAGAAATTGAAAGAGTGCAGGAGGGAAGGAGAGAGAGAATCCCAAGCAGGCTCGCAGTGACAGCACAGAGCCTGATGCAGGGCTCAAACTCACAAACCACAAGATCATGCATGACCTGAGCTGAAACCGAGAGTTGGCTGTTTCACCGAGTAAGCCACCCAGGCACCCCTAAATAGCCTATGCTTAATCCTTACAAGTTCTGGATATCACTAGGCAAAATTTTGGAAAGCTCTTATTTTGGAAACTAGGCACCTGCAAGTTTGTTTACAAACCACATTAAGGTACTGAGCCTTTTTCATTATTACACTTTCTGGTCCGTTTATTTTCCCATTGAAGTGATGGGTAAGCAATACATATTGAGATGCATTATTGTGATTAAAAAGAAAAGTGGTATTTTTCAGCAGAAACAGCATGAGTCAGACTTTTGTTCAAATCTTGGCCCTATCACTTAATAGCTTTACGTCCGTGGCTAAGTTACCTAAGCTGCCTGAGTAGTTCTCTATTTCGAAGATGATACGTACTGTACGGGATTAGTGAAGACAAGAAATAATATATGTTAAGAACCTAGCTCAGTGCCTGGCACAAAGGCAGAGCTCCTTAAATGTAGCTGTTGTTGTGATGAAGGAGGTGGTAATGTGGTTTTTGAAAGGTAGCAAAAATCTGCTCTTTTTCATTTTTTTAAGGGGATGCAGAGATGTGGGTGTTCCTGGGCTTTATTGGGGTGGAGTCTAGAGGGTTAACGCGACATATCCTTGCAATTCTTCCTACAGACAGGCATGTTTCATCCAAAGGAAATTCCGATCCCTTACCCATCCACAGCACCCTTTCTCACTTCTTTATTTCCATAGGGGACTTGGTTAAGGGATAAGGGCAACTTTTGGTTCCTACTCTCAAGGGGAGAACTCATGAAGAATTCTCTCTCTCTCTCTCTCTTTTTTTTTTTTCTTTATGTCCTCAACCCCCTTTCCTCAATTACATTCACCTTCTGATTTGGTGGGAAAGAACTCTACAGGATGCTGGCTTTCTGCAAGCTGATCTTAGCTTTGAGGTGCCACAGGGCTCATGGAATACATCTCCAGGGAGGACACGTACACATCCCACAGATTTGAATAGCCCCGGGGAAAAGGCAGCTGTGGCAGCCCACAGGATTTTGTTTCTGCTGTTTTGTTCTAGCCTTTGTGTGATACGTTGTTTTCCTTTCTAAGGGTCTTTAAGATGACAATTAGAGCAGCGCCCAGTAATTTCTTTGTTGGCAGAATATGTTTGTTCTCGGTGATTAAGGTGAAGTGGGTAGTTGTTATTGGGGTAAGCTGAGGACCACTTTTCTTCACTCTGGGTTACCATTCTTGGCATCTTCTCTTACCTGCCTGGCTTGGGCTGCTGGAAACCCATTTTGAGTTTTGAAACTGAGATGATAATTGTGAATGAAGTGCCAATGTATTATATTGGAGTGTGGTATTGGTTTGGGGCAAAAGTGAGGAGTTAGGTACCGTGTATTTAAACGGGGTAATCTCTAAAGTAATTACAAATTACCCTAATTTAGTGTAAACACTTACTTGCTTATATCGGTTCTGAACATTCACGTGAATGTTGACAATCAAAATGTGAATACCTCTCAGTGTGAATACTGTAAAGGCTTCCCCATAGATTTTCCATGATATGAAATATCATGTCCGTTGCTAAAATCTTTCAGAAAACTCTCACTGCTTTAAAATCAAATGGCTAAAGCCAGAAAGTTAGGCACAGGATCTTATTTTAACTATTCTTGTTTTAAAATATTGGTTACTGGTATATAAGTGCAGGTTATGTGGAGGATAAGTCATTTTGCCCATCAGCTTGTCACAGTCATAATCACAGTTAGGCCAATTGGTTCAGGCTTTTGTCGTTGTTGTTAGTTATAGTACTGCAAGCACGTTTTGAGAGTTAATATCCTTTAAATCACTTATAATTATGGACCGATTTTATTTTGATGTGATAATATTCTTCTCGCTTGCCCACTTAAAGCTTAAAACTATTTCAAAGCGGTGGAGATTGTGTTATACAAAATTTAATGTGCTTAAAGCAGAATTTCTCAGGACTTGAGCTCTAAATTTATTGCTGCTGGGATTCATATGATGGCTATGTAGTATAGATTTAGAGAGAGCTTTTAAGACTCCCATTGACATAGGTGAGCAGAATGGTTCCTTGGAAACCATTTGGGTGTCCAGTCATGGTAAAGCATGGACTAAGGGCTCAGATGCATACAGTGCAAGAACAGGAGGGAGGTTCAGGGAACCCCGTGCTGTCTGTTAAAGACGGCATTTCTTCCAGTCTTTTAACGGCTGCTGTTTTAAAGGGGGGCAAAAGCAGCATTGAAACTATCTGTAAGGTAAAGCTATTGAGACCCAACCCAAAGGCATGCTCTTATGGAAAACTCTTCTTAATACTTGCAGTGTGGTTCTAGCGGAGGACATGTGGTATATATTACGGCTCCTGGGGAATTCAGACCTCTGCAGTGTGGAGTCACCGTGAAGGCTAATTTCAAAACAAAGTGGTAGCCTTTTGCTCCCTTCATAGCGCTATTTACCAGTGTTTCTTATTAGCTTGACATTAGTCTAGGACTGCTGTGGGTGGAAAGAGGAAACGGAAATTCAAATGGGACCGGAGTGGGGATCCATGAACACCTCTCCCCTTCCCTCCCACCCCTCCTTCAGCATAGGCTCAGCACTTCACCCTGGGCATTGCAGTCTTACACAGTCTTCGCCAAAAGGGCTGAAGGCAGAGCTGTCCAAGGTTCGAAAAAAACACGTTCTGACTGTTGGTTGAAAATCAGGTAATAACAGTCCTCTTGGTGAACAAAACTTATTAGAGGGCAGGGGAAGGAATGCTATCTCTCAGCGGCAGGCAAGAAGAAATTGCTGTTGAAAAGCTTACCTCTCTAGGGAGGAATCAGATATCAGACTTTGCCAAGCCTCAGGTCCAACCCATAAGGTCCCACCTACATCCCCCGCCCCATCCCAGCTTTGTTAGATTGCTAGCATCGATCGCTGGCTTTTTCTGACCCCACAGTGGGTGAAGGAAAGAGAGCCGGCAAGACCAGAAGCAAGCAAGGTGGGGGTGGAAAACTGGGGCTGCTTTTGTGGAGAGAAAAAGAAAGGGAAGAAAAGGGGTGGGGGCCATGGGGACTGAGCTTAACTGGTGCCTGCCTGCTTCTCTTTGATTTGATGGCCTTTATTCCTTCTAATTGGATAAAATAGGAAGTCACTGGCAGTCCTGCGTCGCTGGGTATACTGATTTTACTCAGACCAGCCAGCAGCTCTGGAGTGCGGACAGAGGGAGGAGGGAGGAAAAAGAGAGAGACAGAGAGACAGAACGTCTTTGGATGAGGAGGGGAAAGGAAGAGAAAGAGACTATGAAGCCGGGCAGAGCTGCGGGGGGAAGAAAGTGAATGAGCGCTCAAGAAGGACAAAGAGGAGTGGTTGGGGGGGTGGGGGCGGAGGCAGGGCGGGGAGGGGAGTCGCCGCCCCTCCGGGCCGCACTCTTCCCTTCGGATCCCTGTGTGATGATACTGTTTGCAGTGATGCTCCCGGGGCAGGCACCTGCTGCTGTGTAATGATTCAGCCTCTTTCAGCCTTCGCGTTAACACAACAGGATGCTGTTGCTACTCTCACTGCTGCCTCTCCTGCCGCCGCCGCTGCTGCCGCCTCCGCCGCCACCTCTGGTCCTGCTTTTGCTTTTACTTCTCCTGCATGACAGTTGTTTTCTCCATCTAAGCAGACACCAGCTTCAGATGCTCGAGGTGAGAAACATGCCTTTCAGTTTGGGCTACTGGTTTACTTAACTGACCAACGATCAGCTCGGTTTCTATTTTGCCTCACCCCCCCGCCCCGGCCCCCCCGACCCTCTTGACCAGCCGGGATGGTTTGGAGAAGCATTTGAAAGAACTGCAAAAGTAACCTGGAAACAGCAGTAAAGAATTACAGTATACTTTCATTTGGTAGTTGCTAGAGGCTTTTTTTTCCTTCCTCTCTCCTGAACTCCTCTTGCTTTTGATAATGGCCTTGGACTTGGAAGACTTATCGATTTCCCCCTGTAAGATGCTGTCTCATTTGGTTGGGGGGAGCTCTGCATGGTAATGGACCGTGAGAGAGGCCAGGCCTTCTGGAGGTGAGCCGATGGAGATTTATTCCCCAGACATGTCCGAGGGAGCAGCCGAGAGGTCCTCCAGCCCCTCCACTCAGCTGAGTGCAGACCCATCTCTTGACGGGCTTCCGGCAGCAGAAGACATGCCAGAGACCCAGACTGAAGATGGGCGAACCTCCGGACTCATGGGCCTGGCAGCTCCCTGCTGTGTCTGCCTGGAAGCTGAGCGCCTGAGAGGTTGCCTCAACTCGGAGAAAATCTGCATTGTCCCCATTCTGGCTTGCCTAGTCAGCCTCTGCCTCTGCATTGCTGGCCTCAAGTGGGTATTTGTGGACAAGATATTTGAGTATGACTCTCCTACTCACCTTGACCCTGGGGGGTTAGGCCAGGACCCTATTATTTCTCTGGATCCAACCGCTGCCTCAGCTGTGTGGGTAGCATCTGAGGCATACACTTCACCTGTCTCTAGGGCTCAATCTGAAACTGAGGTTCAAGTTACAGTGCAAGTTGACAATGCCGTTGTGTCCTCTGAACCTTCAGCGGTCCCGACCCCGAAGAATCGTATTTTTGCTTTTTCTTTCCTGCCGTCCACTGCAGCATCCTTCCCTTTCCCCACTCGGAACCCTGAGGTGAGAACACCCAAGTCAGCAACTCAGCCACAAACAACAGAAACTAATCTCCAAACTGCTCCTAAACTTTGTAAGTAGAGAGAGAACGATGATGATGAATCATGGAAAGGGGTGGGCTTGAGGCGCTAAAAGGCGTTCTCTTGAGCATGGAGCTGTTTCCTTGTCTTCTTCTATTTTAATTGCATGGTTTTGTTTAAGCACATCATGTGACTGGAGCGCTTGGGGTGGCGTTGAAGAGATGAGTAAAACGATCTTGCAAACTGCTGGTATGAAACAGTGTTCCCTCCAGCCAGACTGTTCGGTCTGGGGTGGGGGACCCAAAACTTCAGCATCTGGGAGTCATGCTTGAATTTAATTGCAATTCAGTTGATTTCTAACACTTTTAAAAATGAACACATCAGACAGAGCATCCTTTTTAAAACAAAACAAAACAAAACAAAACTATAAATGTGACTTCCATAGAGCAGCGAGTGTGGTTCTGTGTCTGTCTTTCTCCCGTGTGGATTTCCATCACCTCTCCTCACCTTTCGGGTGCCCTCTGCCACGCAGTGGTCCCACACTGCCTGTTATCTGCCTCCATGCCTTCTTCCTGCTCCCTTAACTGCTCTCTGCTCTCACCACGTTTCTGTCTTAATTGGTTCTTGCTGATAGCGCATTTACAGTGCTCACCCCTCACCAGTGGCAGGCGATTGCCGTCCTGCCCAGATTGTAGTTTCGGCTACCGAGCACTTACGAGGGACAGCTTTATTTTATTCAGGGCGCAGTACGATGCCGCATGAAAGGATTTCCCCAAATTAGTTTTGTCTTCTGTAATCAAATGTTTAAATAGCTTCCTTGGCAGTCATTAAAAAGTACAAGATCCATTAGTAAGGTACATCGTTTTTTTTTTTCAGACGTGTCTTTTTTTGGCCGTCAGACCGGAGCAGTGCAGTTTAATAACCTGTGAGTGAAGAGAGCCCACGCTCTTAAAACGATACAGAACAATGTGCTGCTGTTCGTACTGGGTCACTGCAATGCTTTACAATGGAAAGTTGACAAGGCAGAAACCATGACTAGTCAGGTTGCTCCCCACGTCAGTAGAGAAGGGAGGAGTGGCCTCTGGCTTCTTTTTATAAATGTTTCTGATTTATTTTTTTTTTCTCTGCCTTCTGCCACTTTTTACCACTGACTGAATATGTCCTTCGTGGAATAAAGTAAAAGACAAGAGAATCCAGTCCTTAATAACGTGTGTAAAATCTCTTAAGAGTTGAGGGCGAGGGTTCTGCGATGAAATCCTCACCCCTTCGGTTCCCCTCTGGGTGGTAAGGAAGAATAAAGAATGTCTTTTCCGGACATGATGTTCTGTGTGGGGTAGAGCCGTGTGGTATAGAAACACAGAAAACTTGATCTGCTTGTGATTCAAGATCATTTCATTTCACACACAGCAGAAACTGCTGGCAAAGATTTAAAAAAAGAAGAAGAAAAAGAGAGAGAGAGGCTTGTTTTTCAGGTGTAATTAGTAAAGAACCTCCTTTCTGCAGACACTGCTCTGTGTCTTTATCAAATCCCTGAAGCATCATTAAAGGTCTGACAGACATCACTGCATTCACCGCCTCTTCCCACCTGGCAAAGTGACCAGAAAATAATACCCAGATGAAATGACAGGCTATAAAAAGCAAGTACAGATCCTGCAAAGAGAAGCAACATTCCCCATGAAGACAAGGTTACTTCTTTGTCTTTATCATTTGAAACTTGGCTTTAATTAAAATGTGCCCGGACAGGTTTAGCTTTCCAGAAAAAGAAAGAGGACCCTATGAAGAAAAAACAAACAAACAAAAAACTCCTTTGGTAAATTCCATAATTTTGTCATCTTTTTGGGGGGCGGGGGGCAGGAAGCAGAGAACCATGTAGTCCCTTTTTCTGGTTTAGGACCGTGTCACAAAGTATGTAGTGACTTTTTGAGAAATTATTTTTTCAGGTAAATTCTTCTACTAAGTGTTTTAAGAGGGTACAGATTCCATATAGTTTCTCTTCTCTCGGTTTTCAAGCCAGGGCATTGATTTTCTGGCATTTGCATTGAGTGGCAAAGATTTACTGCTGCCTAAAAGCATCACGGTGGCCAGTTCTGGCCAGAGACACAGCTGCAGCACTCTGAAATGCATCGGAGATAAGCCTGGAAAAGCAGTATGGGAAGTAGTTTTCTCCTGAAAAGTTAGGGGTAGACAGACGGTGCTTAACACTTTGCCACCTATAAGGCTTTCTGTATGGGAAACTCGGTGTTAATGTTTTAGCCTAGTGCCTGAAAACAACAGCAAAAGCATGAGTATCCTAAAAATTTATGAGTCTGGTTTTTGCGCAGGGGGACTGGGGGGGGGGGGGGGGTTGGTCCAGGAAGCTTTGTTTTCAGACACTCGTAAGTGGTTGCTTTTGTTGTTTTAAAAAGCTTGTAACCATTGACTAAAAAAACCCAAAAAACCACACACACACAAAAGAGCTTGGAATTAGACTGTCATTTGTGACCTCATTCACTTTTTTTCTCTTCAACTAAGAAAGTACTGCTTCGTCACAGGAAGAACCAGACCTATCCTTCTGTCATGCATGTTTTTGACATGAACTCAGCTGTGATGGTATAATCTTAACATGACGTTATCGTATCTGAAACATGCTCTTTGGTGGTTTCAGGACGTAACTCTCCCCGTTCTATCTGCCTCAGCATATTCAGCATATTATGCACAGAGCTGTAGCCTTCAAGGTCATAGTCTGTTGAGGGCTAATTGATTCTTCTTTATCCTGGAGCCTGAGAGAGTGGAAGAGAGACAATCCTAGTAATTGTGTCTGCTCTGTAATTCCCCAACCAATCTACCCTCTAGTATTAGGGTTATTCTATACAAAGGGGAATTACTCCCCTTTCCACGGACTTTTTTTAAAATTAAAACATTCTGTATTGTAATAAAAGGCAATACAGAGCATTCTTAATTGTCCAAAGGAATAGTAGCTGCATCAGGTTTTCTCAAATGGGTATTTCTTGCATAAGGTAATATAATGTCATGTTTTCACAATACTAATCCATGCATCCATCTAGATCTTTAAGAAACCTAATACAGGATTGGAAAATACATATGCATTGTTTTTTTTAATCCTGAAGTTTTTCTGTGTGTGATTGGTGGTTTTCCACTACCACAATCTTTATTTGCCATGATAATAGTTACGTTTTTATTTCTCACTGGGGCCCCTACTTGAACTATTAATTTTGTTTCTTTGCCTGGGCTTTAAAATTTTTCTTACCTTCTATTTATATGGAAAGAACTGACTCTGAGAGGTTGCAAACTCAGACTACTATAAAAAGAGGTGATTAATTAAATTGTAGCCGGGGAACTATAGTGCCATCTTGGAAGCAGATGTATTTCTGGATGGGAGAGCCTGCTTGACAACAGACTCTGTAGTATAAGAACGTATTAGTATTTTCAACTCAGGCCAAATTTGTTTTGCTTTGTCTTAAATCTCTTTGTGTTGGGTTGCATGGCAAACCATTGTTACCACAATGAGGATAGGAATCACTACCATTTGCAAAAGCTCAGCGTGATTAACTGAATATACCAAAAGATTTCTTTCCTTCAATTTAAAAATGGCATTTATTTTAAGCCCAATAGATTCATCCAGTTCCTTGCAACCTACAATTCCTTGTCGGTGATTTCAGAGTGGTGATTTCAAAGAACTTTTCTCCACTTTAACCAAAACTTGCTTAACGCCTAAGACATTAAAAACTGGGAGAAATGGAAAGATCCTCGACTGAAACCAAATAATTTTATTAATTTGCTGATGAGGGGGAAACCCAGGTTCTGAAAGATTTAGTGACATTCTTTTACTAAAAGTCACAAAATGCTGAAAGGTTCAGTGAAATCCTAAATAGGAGAAAGCAGAGACATGTCTTGTCCCCCTGAATTTAAATCCACACATGGCTCTTTTCTCCTGTCAGCTTTTCCCTGTTCCAGAGAGTGTGAACTGGACAGCAACTCTGATAGTTTAAGTGGCACCCAATTAACAGGGACGTATGTCAAGTGGGACCACTGGTCAAGCATGTATAGTTCATAGTATTCAGTTTTCTTCCCACCTTCTTGTTTTGCTTTTATTAAATTCTCAGTAGTGGTAGTCTTTTTCCTGTTTATTTGCTCATCCATACAGTGTTCAGCTTGCTGTCGAAAACAGCTTGGGTTTTCTAGGGTGGGCTCTTTGCTGACATATAGCAGATGGCCCTGTGGCTCACCTCTTCCCTGCCCATTCTGTGTCTCCTTGTTCCTTTATACCTAAATCGGTTTTCTTCCTTCCTCTCCCTCCCCACCTACCCAGTTATCTCTTGAATCTTCCTTATTTTTCTAATTATGCCACTTTGGCTTTATTTATCAATATTTCATTGCATTCTAAAATATTAAACATTCACTGATCTTTTCTTTCACATACAATTGTATTGCATTTTAACTGAGTGGTACTTACACATGTTACAAACACACATACAAAAATACGTCTCTAGGACAATACCCTGGTTTCTGACTGGCACAATTCATTCAAAATTTTGTCCCTCTTCTTTATTGCCCCCTCTTCTTTTCCTTAGTATGATTCATACTGGTTTCTCTCTGACTTTTACATGTGTGTACAAATCAGCAGTTCTGCATTCCCAGAAAGTCGTTGTGTCCCAAACCATGTATCTTTGTTCTTCCTTCTTCCCTTTTCCTTTTACTGTCACCTCATAGGATCCTTTTAAAGTGTAAAGAGAGAGAGATTGTGTAGATTGAGAAACTGAGGCATAAAAAAGTTATGACTTGTCTAAAGTTAAGCTAGAAGCTTCTTCACTGAAGCACGAGAATAAAACTGAGAACTAGCATATAACTGCTCGACTGCATCTGTTTGAGCTTTCTTTTAAGCCGTAAACCATACCATGTCTACTTTTTTGGTCGTGTTTCCCTTTTTATTATTATTTTTTTTTAATTTTTTTTTCAACGTTTATTTATTTGTGGGACAGAGAGAAACAGAGCACGAACGGGGGAGGGGCAGTGAGAGAGGGAGACACAGAATCGGAAACAGGCTCCAGGCTCTGAGCCATCAGCCCAGAGCCCGACGCGGGGCTCGAACTCACGGACCGCAAGATCGTGACCTGGCTGAAGTCGGACGCTTAACCGACTGCGCCACCCAGGCGCCCCTCCCTTTTTATTATTTTTGTATGTCAATGATTTTCTTCTGTTATTTCTTTTTCTTAATTCAGCGAATACATATTAAACACCTCCTGTGCACCAGGCACTGTTCTAGATTGGCATTATGGCAATGAAAAACAGTAAAATTTCTTGTCCTCATAGAACTTACCTTCTAATGAATTTTAAGAATCTAGTTAGACAATTTGAATCAACCTGAGATATTTCTTTACTTAACACTGCATATACTCTCTGAATTCAGCATTTCTTCTTGTCACCTTCCTTTTTTTGTAATTTTTTTTAACGTTTATTTATTTTTGAGACAGAGAGAGACAGAGCATGAATGGGGGAGGGTCAGAGAGAGAGGGAGACACAGAATCCGAAAAGGCTCCAGGCTCTGAGCTGTCAGCACAGAGCCCAACGCGGGGCTCGAACCCACAAACTGCGAGATCATGACCTGAGCCGAAGTCGGACACTTAACCGACTGAGAGCCCCTATACTTAATTCTAACATGTAAATATGGTAAAATTACTTTTAGATTCTAGAAAGCTGACAGCTATAAATGTTTTTGTTTTATTTCTTGGTCATATTTTCTGTTTATCGTTTTAGCTTATAGAAAAAGAATATTAAAACATTCCCAAGGATTTTTAGTTTCAATATCCAGAGAAAGGCTAACGTCTGCCATTAAGGTTTGGTTCCCAAACTGAATGAAAACTTGGGTTCGTGTACCATTCACATGAAAAGTGATTGAGGAGCCGGGAATAGAGTTCATCTTCATCACCTCAGACCACACTGCCATGTTTGCTGAGGTGAATTTTATCTACTATTGTGTGTGTGTGTGTGTGTGTGTGTGTGTGTGTGTGTGTTTGTAAGCACTCAAGGGTTGTTTCCAAATAATATAATTGATATTCTATAATCATAGAATTTTATATGTCGAACATATGTAAAAATTATCTGAGTCACTCCCGAAGTGAGGAATTCAGATCTGCAAAAGTGAGGTGACCAAGGTCACTCCAGCTAATTATATGAATGCTGAGAGGAAACTGGAATCCTCCCGGTTTTCACTACACCTTCCTTTTCTTTTCCAAACTGCCTTCGGCATTTATATGCAAACAGTACATGTATTATCTTCCTCTCAATGACTTTGCTTTTCCTGTTTATCATGTAAGTCCTAATGAGTAATTTCTCTCACTCCATTGCAGACTTCCTCTTTAGAAAAGACCATTCTACATGTACAATTTTGATCAGTGTAGGACACCCCTCTTGAGCAGAGGTTGGATGGGCATACCTTTCCCAACAATATGGTGTACAGGAGAACTTTTTTATAATCAAAGTTATTCCAAATAAAATGTGTATTTGGAAAGAAAGTTTCTTCTTCATGGAAATATTTAAACAGTGACACATTTGAGGGAGATTCATGTTCCAAGCAGATTATTAGATATATTTATCTCTCAGGCCTCTTACATCTTGGATTGTCTCAAGTCTCTTGTCCCGGGGCATTAGCTTACCAGTTGGGCAGACCTGAATTTTAATCATACCTGTCTTTCTCATGGCCTGGAGCAAGGTAGATCATCCCTCTGAATCTGTTTCCTCATTTGTATTTGAGGATAGCACTATGCATCCCTTGGACCTGTTTAGGGGATTAAATGAGATGTTGGGTAACACCCAAGTCCTAGGACTAAACCATACCAAATATGAAACCAGTACCAATTTTTTCCCCCTCATTCTACTTTTGATTCTTTGTTCTTTTCTTCCTTTGGTCTTGACAAAGTGGTTTTGTAACACTTTGGAGAATGAGTTTAGGAGTTTGGGGAAGCTCATGAAAAACTTAGAACTAAGAGTGGAAGAGGCATCATGGTGAAGTGGAAATTGTACTGGAAACTTGACATCAAGTCCCAGCTGTACCACTTAGAAGCCATATGACCTTGAGCAAATCACTTCACGACTTGAGATTTAGAATTTACATCTAAACAAATGGGGATATTAATACAACTCTTATGAGATTGTGTGAAGGACAAGATAAGTTACTGTATGTAAGGAAAATACCTCATAGGAGTACAAAGCTTAAGAATTATTAACTTCTTTCTTCTTCTTCCTCTCTGTCAGGGTTCATATACACATATACTCATGAGTGTTAACATTCTTAGGAATAAATTATAGGTAGTCTTAAAAGGTGAGTTAATTTGGTTTCTATTAGACTGATAATAGAACTTTACAATTTCTTGAATCCTAGTACCATAAAAAGAGTGATTTCCCCCCCAAAATTGGCTGGAATATATAATTATTCTTAGGGTAATGTCCAAAATTTAGGATGTAATGGGCTTTCTCCTGGGTACAATGATAAGGAGTTACTTGGAAGAGGGGGGAAAGGTGACTAAAACTGTGTTTGTCAAAGAAGCACATTCTGTGGGAAGATTGAGATAATGAAAAGGAATCTATATGGTTTAGCTGTAGTGCATGGGATGAATCCTTGATCTAAATGAAAATTACATTCACCTAACTCTTCATTGTTGCCAACTGGGATTTCTAGACCCCAAAAGATAGGAATTAAGCCATTTTCACCATTTCACAAAGCCCATGGAAATAACAATTTACATACAATCTTTGAGTGAAATCAAATGCAGAAGTTCTTTTAATTTGCTTAAAGATACTATATCTACAATATAAATACTATATATGGTATGAATTATATATATATATATATATATATATATATATATATATATATACATATATATACACATAATATATATATACACATAATATTCCAAATAAAAGGGAAGATGGTTTGATGATTACTTAATAAAATTGGATAAATAAAAACCTTTAAAGTGTAGAGGAAAAAGTTATCAATGTTTGAAAAAAAAAACAATTCTAGTTCCACATTTAATTGCTAGAGGCTTGTAAAAAGTAAAAAAGAAAAAAAATATTGTTATAGAAGTAGAGAGTAATTGTACCTTAAAAATATGCTGGAGATTCTGTCACAGTGATTTTCAAATGAACTTTTATAAGCTGGATTACTGGTCACAATTCTAAAAAAAAAGAAAATTAGTGCTGCTCTGGGTACATGCACTTAAGGCACTTTGATTTTTTGTTATAATTTATGAGAGCCTTTCATTTACAAAATGTATAGTGATTAGCAAAATATATGTATTTTCATTTATTCTTTACGTAGAATTAGAATTATGTGAAAACTTTAATGCTTGGTCATCTTGATTGTTATTAACTCAAGTATATTGGATTAACTGCACAAGTGGAACTCTGAATCAATATCAGAGCAATGAGGCAGCCACTTTTAAGGGGGAAATATTTGATAACAATCTTGGGCAGAGTTTACCCAGGTATAGATTGTTCTGACTGAGTAGTGCAAATAAGCTGACTGACCCAAGAAAATGTGATGAAATATAGTGGAAAATATCCCAAGGTAAAAACATCTTCTATTTGTCATCAAGAACATGATGTGACAAGAGTTGATTTACGGCACAAATCTTCAGTGATAAGCACTTGAGTGTTTGAAGCATCTTTCTTGAGGTGCCGTTTATCCTCACCAAAGGGGAAATTTATGAACTTTGTTTTAAGTAAAAGTTAGTATAGAATTTTATATTCAAGAAATTTTCTAATAAAAAAAGAAATCACCTCTCCTCCATAACTTATCTTATTATAAAAACTCATAATTCAAAAGTAAGCCAGATGTCCAAACATTAATTCAGATCTACTTGGAAGGAACATAAGAACAACATGGAAGACAAGGAGAGTTGCCACAAGAAATAAAACTTAATTAGTAAGGGAAACACGTGTCACTAGGATCCTCAAGTCTTAACTTAGGTACCTATGTCCATGTCAAATGTTGATATGATTTTATTTCTCCAGTTCTTCTCCCTTTTCTCTCCCTGTATTTCTTTCTTACTTGCTATCCCATGGTTACTTTTCTCTTTACTCTGCTGTTCAAACCCCGCCATTACTTTTCCACTAATCTCACTGCATGGTCGTCCCCATTCTCCCACCCTGTTCTGAAGGTGGTGTCCCGCCCAGAGCATCAGAGGTTATGGAGCGGATGGCCCAGACCTGTGGTTTCTCACTGGATGAGTTGGGGGAGAGAGTGAAGTGAGACCTTAACCGCAGACTCGACCATGATTAGCCTGACGACTTTCAATGTTGCCTCTTCCTTTGCTAAGTAACAGGAAGTATTTGTTTTATGAAATATGTTGGTGTCATGCAATAAAAGCTCCATAAATAAATGGAATGGTCTAAGGACAGTGGAACTGAACTCTTGTTAGCATTTGTTTGTAATCCCTTGGTGAAGCTTCCTGGGTCATAATTGCTTGCTCTTCTGGGAGCAAAAGGAATCAGTAACCATTGATTGTTACATGATGCTAAGTCTCGCCTACAAAGCAAATCTTAAGAATGATTAGTGGCAACATTCAGTGTTACAACTCTGATCTTTTCACACTATGATCCTTAAAGCAAGCTGCATTTTTAGAGTTTTTCCCATCACACAACTCTTGTGATTTTTCAAAGAGAACAGAAAATACATTATATAAAATAATTACTTTACTCATTTTATCTTTCTACTTCAATGACCATAGGGAGATATCAAAATTAACCCCTGCCCAGGTCAAGGACCTATATAACACCCACCTATTTGGTGAACTATACATAAAAACATTGCGATCAGTACATTAAGTCTTTGGCTTATGAAAAATCTTTGGGAAATTCGTTGTTCTGGATTGCTGAGTTTTCTAAATAGCTAATGATTTATCACCATGAAAAATTGATTTTCTCCATTTTGGATTGAAATAGTTTAATAATCTCAACTACTTATTAAATAGGATTTATCAATGTTGGGTACTGTTATGTCTTGAGGATATAGTGGGTTATATTACAACTTTCTTGAATAATGTTATCTTATTAGATCATGTTGAGTTATATTAGAAACTCTAACCTTAGAGTGGTATATATTTTGAATGTGTCTTAGCTTATTGCAGAATCACAATTAGGTTTCATAGAGACAGTAGAAACCAAATCTTTTAGCACAGAGAAACAGGCTCAACAATGTTCAACTTCTTGCCAGTGATCACACACAACCAAAAAATGTTGGTGTTTTTATGTATTGTATGCTTTCTGCTATCAGGCTGGTTTGCAATCGGTATATATTAATGAAATAGTTTTCCACACTTCTTTTAATTCACAGTTCTGATCTCTCGTGGGGTTTGTAACTCAAGTTTCCAGCAGATTAAACATTTGTATAAAAGGTAAAATGTCGCTGAGAAAGGTTCTCTCCTTGAGAAATACATAAGCTTTGGTGACATATATTTTGCTTCTCAAACCTGACTCTTCCTGTGTTCTGGATCAGCAGAGTTCGGGATGACAGGTGAATGACAGATGGAGGGGAAGAGTAACTGCTTGGGTCTTTGGGAGCTTAGATTTAGAGGGCCCGAGTTTAATTCTGATTTCTTATGTGGTCACTTGTCACTCCTCTCATAATATGTAGAATGGAGTTAGTAATCTTTAGACATTGGTTATAATACCTAATAGGAAATTACTTTTTGAACATATGAACTCTATAAAGCTGTAGCGTCAATGTGTGTTATTATATGTTGCAAAATAGATTTGAGAAATCTTATGATTTATAAAAGAGAAATGACTTTCACTTCATTTTCATTTCTTGAGTTCACCATAGCCAATATTTAGAAAACACTTATATTATCCCATAAATTCTTCTCTGGTATCCAAGGTCCTCTCATAGCAGGACGTCAGGCTTCCTACGGATCCAACTCCAGCTGCCCCTTCCCCACCACAAACCGTATGGACCATGTCCTAGCCAATTGGGATTCTACCTGGAATATTATTTTATTTCTATCCTCTAGTCTGCACATTCTATTGCATCTACCAAAAATGTTCCATTCCCACAGTCTCTACCTTCCCTAGTTCTGCTCAGGCCTCAGGACTCACCTTCCAGATCAGATGTAGACCCTCCCTCCTCTAGATCCCCATAGCACGTTGTTTGTGCCTCATCAAGGTATTTACCCCATTCACACTCATGATGTTCTTATTTGGATGCTTGCTTATCACTTATATTGGAAGGTTTCTGAGTTATAGCTGGTTCATTTTGGTGGTCTTTACAATGTCTAGAAAAAAAATATTTCATGTGAAGTAGGTGTCCCATTTGCATGTCAGGAATAAAAATTGAGGCACCCCAAGAGTGACTTGCTTACGGCAACACAGGAAGAAAGAAAATGATTTGAAACCACACCTTACATTTCTGAAATCTTAACTTGGAGGAATTTAATGTAGACTGCAGTCATTACAGAGTTTATGGAAACATGATTCTGGGCATCTTACTGTATGATTTGCAAAGCTTGTATATGTAGCACATATATAGCAACATATACATTCTCCTGAAAAGTTCACATCATGGGGAGTAAGAGACTTCAGGCTACAAGGAATTTTATTTCGTGATAGTGTAGTGATTAAGAACACACACTGGATCCCGATTGTGTGAGTTTGAATCCAAGCTCTGTGTGTGGCTGTGTGACAGTACAAGTTATATAGACTGTCTGTGTCCCGGTTGCCTTGTATGTGAAATGGTGGCAATAATTGTACCTAGCTCGTGGGTTTTGGTGAGGATCAAATCAGTTAATGCACGTAAAGCATTTGGAATAGTACCAGGCACATAAGCACTGTGTAAGCACGAGCCACCATTACTATGCAATTCTTTAAATTACATTTCCTTGAATTCCAAATTTGATAGCTTGCTATTGCTATAACAGGCTTGACGAAAGGGACAGGAATTTCCAGGGACATCTTGACAAAGATGTGGGTACACTACCATTTTGGTTTGGTTTGTTCATGTGGTTTTTCCTTTGTGTATTTTGTGCTATTGTCATCTCTGCATTGTCTTCAGCAATTAGAAGGAGAGCTGAGAGGGATAATCATCTGTCTACTTGTCAGCCAGAAATAGAACTACATGGTTTTTAGATGGTTTCAGAGAGAAAACCCCCCTCACCAGCAAGATGGCCTCGATTGATAATACTATGGATAGTCATACGCATGCATAATTAAATGTGTCACTGTGTCTTCTTATTGGGTGCAGGTCCACAAGGAGACAAAGAACTCCCCTTAGTTGTTGGTGAACAATTGCAGAAGCTTTGAATTCCATAATGCTATCGTTTTAGCAAGGCAGAATTTTACTGATCCTCCAGAAGTAGTCAATGAATTAATGTGCTGATTGGTGCTGTCCATTATGAGATAATAATGATTTGGAAGTATCTGAATTTTATTAAACAGAATCAAATCAGAATCATTTATATTTTAAAGATGTAAGAGCTATTATAGATAAGCTGGTCAAGATATTTTACTTTACTCCTGAGGAAACTAACATCCAAAAGAATTAAATGATTGGGCTTTACATATTTTCATAGTTAATAAGAAACAGAAAGAAAGAGACTGGTCTAAAAAAATGGAGATGTCACCTCATTGTGCTTTTTTCTAATCTCTTGCCACTTTTAATAAATTAGATCATTTTTTAGAGCTGGAAGAACTTCATTTTTTTTCCTGTCTTCATATTATTTATTGAATGCTTACTTAATAAGCTTTGTTCCAGTTTAACTGCTAAAGGGAGAAAATAATAAAGAATAATAAATACATAAAATAATAAAATGGAATAATAAAAAGAATAATAAATAAGGAAATCCTGTGCTATGGAGACAGTCTGAGTGGGGGAGGGGCAGAGAGAGAGAGAGAGAGAGAGAGAGAGAGAGAGAGAGAGAGAAACTCCCAGCAGACTCTGTCCTGCCAGCCGCCGATGCAGGGCTTAAACTCAAGAAACCACCAGATCATGACCTGAGTCAGATGCTTAACTGACTGAGCCATTCAGATGCTTAACTGACTGAGCCCAATCCTGTACTATTTTAAAAGGAGGTAAATTGTATGGAAAATAGCCAGTGTAAAGTGGTCAAAGTGCGAAGGGTGAAGCCTGGTGATTTTAAATACAATGATCAGTGTAGGCTGCATCAAGAAGGTAATAGTTAATGAAAGACTGAAAAAAGTAAGAGTGTCATGTGGATATAAGCTGGGGGGGGGGGGGGGGGAGAATATTCCAGGCAGAGGAAGAAGCCAGTGCAAAAGCCTGGCATCCTGAGGCAGGGAGGAGAAACAGAAGACCGGTGTGGCTTGAGCATAGTGATTGAGAGAGTAAAAGCTGATTTCAGGGAAGTGGTGAGACTTCGTGTGCCAGCTGAAGGTAGGGTGGCTCTCCCACCAGCTGGGGATGGGGAATCATTGCCGACTTTTGAGCAGCAATGGGACTCAATATGCCTTAGGATTTTTTTTTTTAATGTTTATTTACTTATTTTGAGAGAGAGAGAGCGTGTGCACTCGCACAAGCATGAGCTGGGGAGGGGTAGAGAGAGAAGGAGAGAGAGAATCCCAAGCAGACCCACATTGTCAGCACAGAGCCTAGTTCAGGGCTTGAACTCATAGACTGTGAGATCATGACCTGAGCCTAAATCAAGAGCCAGACGCTTAACCACCTGAGCCACCCAGGTGCCCCTGCCTTAGGTTTTAAAGAGATCACTGAGGAAATCTTAAACTTCATGGTGGAAGCAGGTAAACCAATGTGGAGACTGTTGCTGTAATCCAGACTTGGTTATAGGGGTTCTAGCAGTGGGGTTTAAGGACTTTATTGGATTATTGGATTCTGAATGTCTTTCCAAGACAGAAATATTTAATCATGGGTTGGATAAAGGATGTGTGAGGAGTCAAGGATGATTTCAAACTAAGCAGTTGAAAGGATGAGGTTATCATCAGCTGAGAGGAGGAAGTCTGGTGGGAAAGAACTGAAGACCATTTTGCTTAGTCTCCCCATTTTTATCCACGTCAAGTAAGTCAAGGTGCTTGCCAGAATGAGAATTGTGGACTTTATCTCCTGGTAACAATAGAAGAAGACATGCCTGAGAGTCTCCTATAAAATCAGTACAATCATGTGCTATCAGAGGTCCTTATAAATGCAGAGGAAAAGTTACGGTGGAATCTGTGACATCTGGCTAGAATGCTCTGTAACCCCATCCAGAACCCATTACATGTGATGGAATTAAGCCCTGAGGCATGTTGGATAGGCTTCTAACCAACCAATTGATAATTCCTCTTTTTATGATTTCCTTTTAACTGACCTTGTTGTTCTGTGTTCACATTCTGTTCAAGTTATTCCCTTTTCCTGGGAGCACATTACCCTATCCCTCTTACAGCTCACTCTTGGTGATCTTTTAAACTTTATTTCGGGAGCCCACTCATCTTAGAAATGTTTCCTTCATCTCTAGACTGAGCTAACTGAACCCTCCTCTGGGCTTTTACAGCACTGTCTACCCATTTCCCACATGCTTTGTTTACATGCCTCTACTCCTCAAGGTCAAGGATTTCTTTTGTTATTGTCTATAGGTGCTGCACACAGCACTAAACATATAATAAGTGCTATATAATTATTAAATTGAAATGCTTGTGTGTTCCTGGTATACTCTTTTTTTCTTTTTTTGCTTTTCCGTTAAACTCTTAATTTTCTGTGTTTATTATGAAAAGATACAACACAAATAATAAAAAAAAACTTATTTTACTTCTCAATTTTCTCTTTATGCTACCAAGTTATCAACTGGTTCTTGTTTCACTTAACACTTGCTCTGTACTTCACTTTTTGGAGAAGAGAAATGGACAAAAGGCAATTTTCAAGAGAGAAGTAACAGCAAAAGTCCTAGACGATCCACTTTATTTTTCTTATTTTCCATCACTCCAGATAGTGTGAAACCCCGTTCACTGGTCAAGGTGGTGGTCACACATTTCTCAAATATGTAGTACTCTGCCAGTCTGTGCCTGTGGTCTCCTTTCATTCCTGTCCTCCTTTACACCCAAATTTTACCCAAATAAGACTCTGCAAGGTCTTATTAAGAAGTTTGAGGTGGAAGGCAGCTAATGGCCGAAAAAGAATGGAATCAGACGGATCTTCATGTAGGATGGATGTTAGGGGTGAGCATTGAAAGATACATACAGATGTGATGAGCACAGGTATTTCAGGCAAAAGGAAAGGCGTTGAAGCAAAAGAGCCACGAGCAAAATAGGTATGATGGGCACTTAGTGAGTAGACCAGTTTGGTATGAAGGGATTGGTCTATAGCATTTATGAAGCTTGAGTTGTGTACTCAGTGTTTTGCATGTATCATCCAATCTTTACCCACCCCCCCCAAAAAAAAAAACCCACAAGCCGGGTACTGTTGCTGTCTTTTAGAAGAAACTGATGGAGCAGAAGAAACTGATGGTCCTGACATTAAATGAATGAGTAGAACAATGATGATAATCTCAATGGCGAGAGTGTGTAGGAAGGAAAGCATAGGTGTAAGAGACACTATGGAGAAAGAATTCCACAGGACTAAATCGGTATGAGGAAGGAAGGAAATGATTCTGCACACATTAGTGACTTAGTGGTTGTTAAATTCAGGAATTTCTGGATGACAAGATCATGCATTGATTCAGTGAATATTTATTGTGTCCTGTTAAGTCTTTACTAATGCACAGAATCCATAGATTTATGATAGGAAGTGACTTATGCTCCAATTTCCAGGAAGCATTTACTGTTTCTTCCTGGCGGAGCCACTCAATGAAATAATATTAATTGTTCTTTTTTAGTATTGTGTAAAAAAATAAAATTGATAGAATACAGAACTTAAAGGCACTTTCATTTTACTTTTTACTGACATTATTCATGGTTGCTGATAAATTCAATCCTTTGGGAATATATGTCCTCTTTAATAAGTGCCAGTAATTTATGTATTGAGATTTCTTTTGATATGGAAATTACATACTGAATTACATACTGAATTTGTAGTTACCCAATCTCGTATACAGTTTCTGCACAGTATATTCATAGCATATTGCTTGCACAACAAATTCTTTTATGTTAGTGATGCTGTGGTTGAATTTTCAGCATAGAATTAGACAATTATTACAAAAAGCCCATAGAAAATAATACTCAACCATTGTTAGTTTTTTTCTGTTTCCATGGAATATTCAAGCAAAGGTGTATAGTCATTAAATTTCAGAAGTTCGTTCAATTTGTTCAAAATATGAACTGTGAGGCACTGCAGTTGTTAGAAGATTTTGGCAGACTATTAATAGTGACATTCTCAATTTGTAGCTCTTTCATCCATGTAATTTTAGTGATGTATATTCTGTGTTCTAGGGAAAGAAGTATTTCAAGATTAAAGAGGCAATCAATGTGTTGGTGCCTTTATTCAGTTTTTCAAAGCTGCTGAATGGAAAGAGGCAATATAGTTTTCTACTAGCACTGTTCACTATTTTTTTTTAATTTTTTTAACCTTTATTTTTGAGAGAGAGAGAGAGAGATTGGGGGAGGGACAGAGAGAGAGGGAGACACAGAATCCAAAGCAGGCTGTAGGCTCTGAGCTGTCAGCATAGAGCCCGATGCTGGGCTTGAACTCACAAGCCAGGAGATCATGACCTGAGCCGAAGTCGGACGCTTAACTGACTGAGCCATCCAAGCGCCCCTCCACTAGCACTGTTCAAAAACAAACCATTGATACTGGAGGTGTATCAAACATGACATGACTACAGATGTAAGTAGTTAGTGTTGGACATACTTCCTTATTTAGCTGTGTATTTAAAGCAGTGATTCCTAATTTAGTATTAAGAAGTTACTGTTTTTTTAGAATCAGAGTAAATAAATTACAATGACAATACTTGTAGTAATTGAAACAATGTATAAAAAGAAAATAACAAGCAATAAGTTGAACATACTATTTTAATGTGATTAGAATATGCAATATTTTTGGACACCTGGGTGGCTCAGTTGGTTAAGCATCCTACTCTTGATTTTGGCTCAGGTCATGATCTCAGGATTGTGAGAGTGAGCTCCGTGTCGGGCTCCGTGCTGGGTATGGAGCCTGCTTGATTCTCTGTCTCCTCCTCTCCCTCTGCCCCTCTCTCCCCCTCAAAAAAAAAAAAAAAAAAAAAAAAAGTAATTGTTTCAATTCAAAGATGCATTCCCATTTGAATTTAAAATTCAGTGATTTTAAAAATTCCAATTTCTATTCCTTTTTGCCTCCTGTCTGATCTTGTTCTTAGAGTTCTTGAAAGAGAACTTCTTTTGTAAACAGTTCTTTTACTTCTGTACCAAAATTCCATAGTGTCCAATGCAGTAGTTTAAAGAGAAAGTTGAGGGGCTCCTGGATGGCTCAGTCGGTTACGTGTCCAACTTCAGTTCAGGTCATGATCTCACAGTTCATGGGTTTGAGCCCTGTGTCGGGCCCTGTGCTGACAGCTCAGAACCTGGAGCCTGCTTCAGATTCTGCGTCTCCCTCTCTCTCTGCCGCTCGCACTCTGTCTCTCTGTCTCTCAAAAATAAATAAACATTCCAAAAAAAAAAAAAAGAGAGAAAGCTGAATTTCTCTATTTTGCTTAGAAATTAGGATTAGTTCTTCTTACTTCCCTGTAATGCATGTTAAACATGTACAGTTTGTGAAGTCACAAGCCCTCCACTGAAGACTTTAAAGTCACATGTTCAGGTGAACATGGGACAGAGATCCAAGACAGACTGTTCCTTAGCATTTTCAAGTCTGCCCTCTTGTGCCCGCTTCCAGAAGAAATGTGTATCACCAGTAACTCCAAGTGAAAAGTCCTTTTTTTTTTTTTAATCTAAAATGTATTGTCAAATTGGCTTGCATACAACACCCAGTGCTCATCCCAACAGGTGCTCTCCTCAATGCCCATAACCCACCCTCCCTTCCCTCCCACCCCCCATCAACCCTCAGTTTATTCTCAGTTTTTAAGAGTCTCTTCTGGTTTGCCTCCCTCCCTGTCTAACTTTTTTTCCCCCTTCCCCTCCCCCATGGTCTTCTGTTAAGTTTCTCAGGATCCACATAAGAGTGAAAACATACGGTATCTGTCTTTCTCTGTATGACTTATTTCACTTAGCATCACATTCTCCATTTCCATCCCCGTTGCTACAAAAGGCCAGATTTCATTCTTTCTCATTGCCAAGTAGTATTCTGTGTATATAAACCACAATTTCTTTATCCATTCATCAGTTGATGGGCATTTAGGCTCTTTCCATAATTTGGCTATTGTTGAGAGTGCTGCTATAAACATTGGGGTACAAGTGCCCCTATGCATCAGCACTCCTGTATCCCTTGGGTCAATTCCTAGCAGTGCTATTGCTGGGTCATAGGGTAGGTCTATTTTTAATTTTTGGAGGAACCTCCACACTGTTTTCCACAGTGGCTGCACCAGTTTGCATTCCCACCAACAGTGCAAGAGGGTTCCCGTTTCGCCACATCCTCTCCAGCATCTATAGTCTCCTGATTTGTTCATTTTGGCCACTCTGACTGGCGTGAGGTGATATCTGAGTGTGGTTTTGATTTGTATTTCCCTGATGAGGAGCGACGTTGAGCATCTTTTCGTGTGCCTGTTGGCCATCTGGATGTCTTCTCTAGAGAAGTGTCTATTAGGAATAGTACAGGGAAGGATTCAGTTCTGGTCCATTGACTTTTGCCTTTGGTTTCAAACGTGCAATGGGAAGCAACCTTTTCATATTTTTCAAGGGAAAAAAAATGAGAGCATGGTTCCCCATCCCTATGATATCACTTCCAGTTTGCCTTGAACTGACTTAAAGCAGAAGAAGCTGTGGAAACACCACCCAAACTCTAGGTGGTTATTACTTAGTCTATTTTTGTCCATGAAGAGTGTGAAAATCACAATAGCAGTATGTTTTTTTATGAATGTAGTCAAATTTGTGAAGAGGAGAATTTCCCAGGGAAACATACTGATAAATGTAATTTTCCTCATCACATATTAAAACCGTCCCTGCTTCTCATAGCTCTGTGCCTTTGTGAAGAAGCAGCAAGTGCTAGCTGGACAGATACTTTGAACTAAAGACCTAGAATGCACTTGGGTCTTGTTTCCCTACTCTGTTTGATCATTTTGAAGATCTTCTCTCATCCTTAATTGTTAAAATTGGATGACTGATGTTGATGACTCACACGTTAGACTATTTCAAATAGGTTATCAGTTCCAAAATGCATTGTCACTTTGAATCTTATTTTTTTTTTTGTTTCTTCTTTTTGAATTTTCTATAAAAAGGATCTCATGACATTTTCCCATAGATGATGATGATGGTAAAAAGGAATTAGGGAGGGGGCGCCTGGGTGGTTCAGTCGGTTAATACTCCAACTTCGGCTCGGGGCATGACCTCACATCACAGGTGGTGGGTTCAAGCCTTGCGCTGGGCTCTGCACTGATGGCTTAGAGTCTGGAGCCTGCTTCAGATCCTGTATCTCCCTCTCTCTCTTCCCCTCCCCCATGTGTGTTCTCTCTCTCTCTCTCTCTCTCTCTCAAAAATAAATAAACTTTTTTTTTTATTTAAAAAAATATGGGGCACCTGGGTGACTCAGTTGGTTAAGCATCAGACTTTGGCTCAGGTCAGGATCCAATAGTTCATGAGTTCGAGCCCCGCATTGGGCTGACCACTCAGAGCCTGAATCTTGCTTTGGATTCTGTGTCTCCCTCTCTGCCTGTCCCTCCCCCGCTCACACTCTGTCTCTGTCTCTCTCTCAAAAAATAAATAAACATTAATTTTTTTTTTTTTTTTTTACATGTGAGGTCTTGGTTTAAGGTCCACATTCCCCCTTTCTCAACGATTTAATCCCTGGGAAGAGTTCCAGCCAGGATTTCCTGGTAAGATTTCTTGGGCTTTGAATTGTCAGCAGAGTGTATTCTCCAGTGGAGCTCAGGGAAGTAATCCAGTTTAGATCACGAATAGGTCTCAGTTGGAAGAACATGAGTGTAGGTGGTAGGAGTATCAGGGTTGGGTTGGCCTCCTTGGCTGTGTGCCAGCTGGGACTGACTCATAGAAGGAGTATTCTCATTCGCGGGACTCCTAGATTACCAGCTGCACCACACCGCTGTCTCACCTGCTGTACTGGAATTGTTTCTCGCTTTATGCATGCCAGGGACACAGATCATATATTGGCATAATTAAGTATACCGAGCGTTATTCTCATAGCTTGTTTATTTTATTTTAGTTTTTAGTTTCCAGAACAAAACGATCCGTTTTCTGTTTAATTGTTATACTATAAGATACGAGGAAATACGAGGTACCTGCTTGTTGTTTTTGAGGAAATACGAGGTACCTGCTTCTCTGCAGACATTGCAGATTCTGACAAACTCCCACTTCAGTTTAGAAACGGAAAAAGAAAAAGGCCTGTTGGTTTCAGTAGCCTTTATTGCTATAATCAGTGTGGTTCCAACTTCTGTTAACAACAATGAAGTCCTCTTTTCTTCCCCTTTCATTTAAGTAACAGTTTTTGAGGGGTTGTGTAGAATAGAATTCTTCCTTAATATTATTTTTTTAAGTTTATTTATTTTGAGAGAGAGCGAGAGAGAGTATGCATGCACTTGCACACATGAGCGAGGGAGGGGCAGAGAGAGAGAGAGAGAGAGAGAGAGAGAGAGAGAGAGAGAATCCCAAGCAGACTCTGCACTGTCAGCACAGATCTTGACCAGGGGCTTGAACTCAAGAACCCTGAGATTGTGACCTGAGCCGAAATCAAGAGTTGGTCACTTAACCGACTGAGCCACTCAGGTGCCCCACTGTTCTTTGATAAAGTCTATTACATACAGATATTTATAAGGAAATAAAGTATGCAAGGCCTACAAAGCAGAGTGTAACAATGATGTATACAAAAACTCAAGGGATATTTTGACAACAGAATCGTTTCTGGGAATTACTTGCTGAAGCCTCAAAATATCCCGGTTCTCATACTGTCTATTTTATATTGTTCTAGAGGTTCATTATCCATTTCTCATTCGTGATGAATGCCAACAAGAAGATTTTAGGGGAACAAGGCAGGAAGCAAAAGATAGAACAAGGCGTGTGTACCTTGTCTGACGTATTTTTGTCAGTTGAATTGATTTGGACTTGTTGGTGATGCCTCAATGTGTTAAAGATTTGACAATCATCTTTTGGTGTTTTCTTCTTGCTGAGGTTCACTCTGACCCTCCCACCAGGCCCCAAAGGAAGTAACAAGAGAGTTCTATGGATTCGTAAATCCCACGTTCTGTAAATAGAGACACTTTTCATGTGGACACCAGAAAAAGAAACTAACCAAGAATGCTAAAAGCTGCATTTATTTTGAATTGTCCAGGATGTTTCAAATCCAGTGGCTGACTCTAGAAAGAGGTAGGTCAGATCAGCAAAGTCAGATTGGAGTCTAACATTTAGAGTCAAGCAGTCTTTCTCTGCCGCGTACTGACATTTGAGTTAATAGAGTGGTTTCTAATAGATTTCTTTAAAATATTACAAGTCATTTGACATTTGGTTAAAAAATATTTCATTACTTACTTTGGAGAAGTGACTGAAGTTGGTCTTAACCAGGTCAGGGCTTTCAAAATCCATAGTTTTGCCTCATGGCATGTGCTAAAACAGTGAAGTGTGATTTTCCTAGCTAGCCGTAAGCCTGCCATTTAGAAAGATCATTATTTTGTTTTGGCTATTCTTACGTTTATTGAGTGGGTTGGAAAAGTGAAAAGTGCCAAAGAAAGAAAATGATACATGATACTTTCTGGTGTCTTTCTCTCATTCCTATCCCATGGAGTTCTGGGTATTTGTCAAAATGATATCTAGCTGTATATTTGATATTCTATCTTCCTTTTAAAAATTAAATATTATGTTATAAGCATATTTATGTCATTAGATTTCCAAACATTTGAGCTTTTCTGTTTGATTTATTATGGCATCAAGTATTCCTGTTGGTTTTGAAGGATTTTCTTGTTTAATTAGAACATTTTTGAAGCTCCTTCCTCACTGTACTAATTATAGCACAGGACCCCAGCACAGACTTGAGCTGCCTCGGCAATGTGATCAAGCACAGGTATAGCTAAGTGTGAGGTAAGGGGATTTGGAGGTTGGACTGCATTCCAGCTTTAGGCAAGAAGAGAAGCAGGATTAGAACCTGTAAATTCATTCCATGTTGAGCCAGCAGAAAGTGCTTTCATGTGACATTTTTCTTTCTCTGACTAATTTTGCTTAACATAATACTCTCTAGCTCCATCCATGTCATTGCAAATGGCAAAATTTCATTTTTTATGGCTTAGCAATATTTAATTATATATATAATACATTATATATATTATGGTGTATATCATTTTTTATGGATTAGCAATATTCCATTATATGTATATAATATTTATAATATACATGGCACTTCTTATTTGTGGAATAAGAAACAAAACAAATGAGCAAAGGGGGGAAAAAGAGAGATGCAAACCAAGAAACGGACTCTTAACTATAGAGGACAAACTGGTGGTTACCAGAAGGGAGGTGGGGGGGGGGGATGGGTTAAATAGATGATGGGGATTAAGGGGGGCACTTGTAATGAGCCCCGGGTGTTGTATGGCAGTGTTGAATCACTGTATTGTATGCCTGAAACTTACCTTACACCATATATTAACTAACTGGAATTTAAATAAAACCTTAAAAACAAAATGCTTCCAAACAAAACCTACAGCTTCTCCTTACTCTTCTTCAGCTAGTTCCTCAGGCCTCTCCTTCCCTCTACATGCTCCTAAGAAAGTAGCCGTAAGGGTTTTTAGTGGTATTTTTAGAATTATTCCACTCTTATCTGCCAACCCCTCCCCACCTCTACCCTTCCATTCCCATCAAAACATGACATCTCTGAAGCTAGGAAAACATATCTAGGTTTTAGAAATTGTAAATGTTCTGCAGAAAGAGTGAGTGAACAATCAGTGAGTTTATCAAAGTTAAAATCATAGGGGTGACATCTTGGGGGTGCCTGGGTGGCTCAGTCGGTTGAGCGGCCATCTTGGGCTCAGGTCATGATCTCAGGGTCTGTGAGTTCGAGCCCCGCATCAGGCTCTGTGCTGACAGCTCAGAACCTGGAGCCTGGTTCAGATTCTATCTTCCCTCTCTCTCTGCCCCTCCCTCACTCACACTCTGTCTCTCTCTCTCAAACAAACAAACAGAAAGGACATTGAAAAAATATTTCAATTACATGGGTAACATCTTAAAAATATTGAAGTACTCTGACATCTGTTACCTTTGTAACATATAGAGAGGGCCTGGGGAGCATTTGCGGAGGAAGTGAACCCTGGCCAAAGCTGTTTCAGCCATGAGAGGGTGGGGCCCACAGAGGTTCCGTGGTTGGCATCAGATTATACAGGGCACAAGAGGAGAGCAGCCAAGCTAGGCTTTCTGTGTTAGCCCCAGAAACTGGGGCAGCTGGGGAGACTAGCAATGACAACGCACTCAGAGTTGTCTTCCCAGAGATGTCTTGTTATTTAATTATTGCTCCTTCTCTCATGACCACTCTGTGCGTTGGGCTTTGTTTCTAGGCTGCATTCTTCTTAAGTAAATTAAAAAGAAAAATCAGCTTGGAATGGCTCGAGGTTAGCTGTTTTGACTAGTGGATTTTGGAAGAGAGCTCAGTGACCAGGGACTACTGGACTTTCCAGTTCCTGTTCCTCTGTTCATCCTCATCATGTTACAAAGAACTCTGTTTTAGGATTCTTTCTACTTCTTAGCAAGATTGATGCATGGGGCCTTATCCGGAAATGCAAAGGCTGATTTGATTAGGGACTTCTTTGTTCCAGGTACCTTGCATCAGAGAGCCTTCATAACAAATGAGGGCTTTCTTGGGGATAATTTTTAATCTACACTATAAGGAAAATCTTGCCTTAATTCATTAAAGTTCAAATGGCATCTATGGAATATAATCGTTTTCATAATCAAGATGATTTTCATCTTAAAATGCTTAGAAATGTTAAGTAGCATACACACATAACCAGTTTCTGAATATCTTTTTCTGTTTTGATTAAATATAAAAAATTTCTGAAAGCAGACACTAATACTTTCAACATTTTATAGATTCCTAAAGAATGAGTGTTTTAAGATGGACTTTCTAAAATCTCTCAATAAAAAAAGTGCTTTCAATTAAGCAACAATTTGGTTAGTTAATGCAATAAAAAGCAAACTAGTATGACTTAAGCATGTTTATATGATTAGAAAGTCATCATATACACTTGAAGCGAAAGAAAAGATTGGTTACCCTGTTACTTTTCCAAATGCCCTTTTGGTACCAAATTGTCCTTCATGGAGATGTCTTGACATTTTCCTTCTGAACCAGCCCCCGCTCTGCTTGCCTTGAAACCAGAATCATTCTTTCTGACCCTCTTCCAATATCCAATATGTGATTTTCATCTTCTACTTTTTTTCATCATCAAACATTTTTTATTCACTACTTAAAACACCCTTTCTTAATATTGATCTCATCACTCTGCTATTCTCTGTGTCTTCCTTCACTGTGAGAATATCTCACATGAAAGATACTGGCAACCCCGGAACCCCCAAATTCTGCTTCAAACCAACTAGTCCACATTTATGTTACTGTTTATAACAGCAGCACTCCGTTAATAAATCCAAATGTTCAGCACTTATTGGTTAAATAAGTTGCACTGTATTATAGAATGGATATTTATGTAGCCAAAAGATTAATTTACATATGCATAGTGCATTTTTTGTTAAAAACATGTATACTTCACTTACAGATTGTCTTTCATCTGAACATCAAAAAGCATCTTGCAATATTGACCTTCACAGCACCACTTTTCTGTTATTCTCATTCAAATAATAACCATAATAACAGCCATTAATATGATTATTGTAATTACGATTTTTATGCTCTCTGAGGTAGTTAGCCCAGAGAAGCTAGAGAAGAGATCTGGCAAAGCACCCAAGTATTCCTGATGCCCATGTCACCCCCTCTTTATAAGCTGTGGGTTGAAAGAGCTCTTTTTTCCCCCTTTTTTAATTAGCCTCAAATGATAAAGTAATTATTTGCTTTATTAAACAAGAATGTGCAAATTCTTCTCGCTGAACTTAAATGTCAGACTTGAGTTATGTTTATGAATAGGCACCCAATATGACCATAGTATTTACACGTATAATTAAAACAAATAACAAACCCCAAACATATCTTTTATTTAAATGGCTTAGTGTCAGACCACAAAGCAGATTATTTTAAAGCAGCCAAATGATTTCAGCAAACTGAGCAGATCCCCCCCATCTAGTCTATGTGGTTTGATCATGACTCTTACTCTGTTAAGTAAAATCCCTTTCAAAGCTTCATAAAGTTTTCAATTAAATTAATTATTATAATATAGATGTGGCACTGTTGTTAAGAGGGGATAGATAGAGTTTGTCGGTTTATCAGGTAAGACCTCTTTAAGTAGAGTTATAATAGAATCTGATGTTCTAAAGTCTTCTAGTTTATCAACAGTTGAATAGATTAAATGATACTTGTACGATGAACGAGGGCACATAACAAATAATTAAAAAATGGTTATGTTTTACAAATCACTGTCTACTGTGTTTACAAGTCCTGTATTTTCTTTTGACGGGTTAGAAGAATAAATAGCAAGTTGTAAGCTTAAATTATGGCTCTTTGACGGTGGAAAATGGATTTTTAAAAAGCTATTCAGTCCTGTATTTTCTCTCATGTGGTCCGGTCCATCCCTTTCGAAAGACGGTAAGTCAGATACCTCCAGGAGAAGCACTTTCTGTCAGCTGACTGCAGCAGTGGATTTGTGACTGCACTATGAAAACCCTTTGCATTTCTCTGCATCATTTCTAAGGACCCATGAATCAGGCAATGAACTGGAAGTATCCTGTTTCAAAATGAGGTTATTTGACACTGCACCAGAATGACACTTGAGCTGAATGTTCTTTGTCCACTGCCATAAGGGTGCAAATGAAACTTTTCACTTACAAATGTAAGGTTCTTTATATGGACGGAAAAAAGGTAATAGCAAGCCTTTTATGATGCTGAAATTCAGTGTATCATGATGAAAATTGAATAAAGCAATTTTAAGTCCTTTTAATGTATCGTACCCATGTCTGACTCCAACTTTACAGGAATATACTAGACCAAAACTATTTCTATGGAAGCTCCTATTATTTGTCCCTATTTTTAACCCTGTATGTACAAGTATCTTAGAAGAACTAAATATAATTTTGTATGCATGTTTGTTTTATGAATGCAGTTTAGTTTTATTTGTTTGTTTGTTTATTTATTTTTGAGAGAGGGCTCAAGTGACCAAGGGGCAGAGAGAGAGAGAGAGAGAGGAGGAGAGAGAGAGAAGCAGGGCTCGAGTTCACCCGATGTGGGACTCGAAATCACAAACCATGAGATCATGACCTGAGCCGAAGTCAGATGCTTAGCCACTGAGCCACCTGGGTGCCCAGTTTTATATTTTTTTTAACTGAGAAATTATGGTTTTGACATGCAAGGGGTTACCAGTGCTATCAAATGTGATTTCATTAAACAAACTGGTAATCATTCAAAGTCCAAGACATGTGCAGAAAGTAAAAAGTGATGTTTAATAAATCCAAGGAAGCATAAGTGAAATTCATTACTCATGCTAGGAAGCTCATGAAAATCTTCACCCGCATCTCTCCTCGCCATGAGCATTGACTCCCTTTCGGTCAGTGTGCAATTTTAGAGAACTTTCAAGGAAATTGATAGACAAGGAATGACAGCAGTGATTATTAACGTGCTGTTTTAAAGCTTCTCCATTACATTGGCACTTGGCAACTGAAAAAGGTTTGGGACCCTTTCACTCAGACCATAGCAACCTGCCTGATGGTCCTCTTAGAGCCACTGATACAACAGCCAAGGATTAAATGCCAGAAAGACCCAGGCAAGGCCAAGTGTCTGAATGTGGTACTGGACCCTTCTTGTTTCATTCACAACAAATATAGTTTTTGAAGTGGTGACGATTTTACTTCCATTTTTTAGAACTACAGGAGTTACAAATGGTGTCTCACAGTTTAAACTGTTCTCTGCCCCTCCCCCCTGGTGTTTTGAAGGTAATGAAACTAAGACTGAGATGTTGAGTGACTTGCCCTTGGCCTCACTAGGAGACGGTGACTTACCCTGCTTGAGCCCAAGTCTGTTTCCCAATCTAATGCTGTATCTGCTCCACTGAGGTATTTGTCAATCATAATCTGTGGACCAAACAGATATAGATGATAGTAATACAGCAGTCAGATTGAGTATTCTATGAGATGTCAACAGCAAAAAAGTGAGAGTGACAGTGCACAAAAAATGCAACGAGGAAATAATGGCTTTTGCAATACTGAGTTGGACACTCTGTAGCAGCATGGTACCATTTCTGTCACTGTCCCTAAAAAGAGCAAGGCCATGTCCACTTATGTTCTGGTGGAAAATTACTCTCTAGTGTTCCTCAGTCACCCACCAACCAAGCTGTATTTTTTCTTGAGAGTTTTGAATTCACAGTATTTCATGGTGGGTTTTGTTTATTTTTTATTTTTCTGGTTTTTGGGGGTTTTTTGTTTTGTTTTGTTTTGTTTGTTTTTGTTCTTCTATGGAAGAAGAACACTTCTTCCATAGTATATTACATCTAGTTTTTTGCGCAAGATTTTTTTAAATCAGAAGTGAATTTTAATTAACACTCTTTACACATTAATTGAGAGAATGACTTTTATGGATGTACTCAAGCCTTTGACAATCGGATCTTTCATACAACTCCTTTTTTGTCTGAGAAATACTTATTGCTCAGATTTGAATGAGGGTAGTTTACCTGTCGAGAGATAGAGATATCCTGGTTGTAGTCAGGGGATTCTTAAGTGAGATATGTAATTCAAATTTGGACTGTCTGAATTTTTCATCTCTGTTTAGCTATAATATATTTATTTGACCTTTTATTGACCATCAGCCATATTCCAAAACTATTTTAAGTGCTTGAGAAGAGAGAATAGAGAGGAGGGATTGCCTGCTTTGTGTGGGTATATGGGGGAAGTTGTTGGGGAGAGAAAGAGAAATGTTACAGTAAAGGCAATTACAGCAAAGGCAATTACAGCTTTTAATGAGGGCAAATATATGATGGATAAAATACGGTAGCTTATTAATTATTTCATTAAATTAAATAAGAACTCTCTTGTTTGTCAAATACTCAAGAGTTTATCATGTTAATCTGGACTTCATTGAACTTACCAAATATAAAGGGACTTCTAGTCATTCTCTTTTCAATTGACTGCACACCGAGAGAATCAGGAATATTTGCATACTTTGCCAACTCTTTTCACTCACTCATTTGGGTTATATACCTGGAAGCATGACAGTAGTAATAGTTAATAAAGTTAATAATAATAATAGCAATTATTGTTATCATTTTAACAGTCATAATAGATGAGTGGGGCTGTGAAGGTCAGTATTGCAATAGTCAAACCCATCTGTCTCATTCTGGTGTTTTAATGACCACTTAATTGATATCATCTGATGGTGATATAAAAGTTGGTGGCTCCGGTTCTTTCTATCGGATGACCTCATTGGTTTGGGAAAAGTCCAAGAGAAAGACACCTGGGAACTTGTTTCTGATAAGTCAGCCATCATGAACCACAACATGGACACAACATGGCCATATGTTGACCCTAATGAGGCTTTGTTTACTTCACTAGGTGGGGTTGTAGAACATTTTGCTCTCCACTGGCTCCTCTCTGTGGCAAACCTACTGTCATTTGAGTTGCCTTTCTCACAGTTAAGCTCTAAATTGCTCAATATGATAGAAGCTTACAAATCTCCGTTTTAGTCTCAACTCTCCCATTTACTGGCCCTGCGTCCTTTGGCAATCACTCATCTACTTAAATTTTGCCATTTTCATTTTTTTCTCTCACTGATGAAATTGATATAGTTCTCTTGTAAGGGTGAAGTGAGGTGATATATGTGCCTGAGATTTTGTCAACTTTAACAATGGCTGACATTTAATCAATATTAGCTATGGTTTTATCAAATATGCATATATTGGCTTATACCACCACCCTGTTCTCGACTTGTTCTGTGTGCCTGAGGAATGTCTAGTATGAGCAGTCAGTATCATAATTTGTTACTGTCATGTGGTTCTGGCAGGAAGAACAGCAGCAGTGTGAACAGTTGACTTTGCTCCAGTTTATCCCTAATGTCTTCCATTTACAGCAACTGAAGGGAAACAAAATATAAGTATGGGATTTGGGCCCTTGTTGATGTCAGTCTATCCAACTGGGCATGGTCAAGTCACTTTATATTACTTAAATTAATTACTTTAATTACTAATATTGTCTCCTTGACTCTAGACACTTGATCTTCCTTATCTCCTCATCATCTGTAGGCTTTGTAAGTGCTAGATTCTCAAGAAATGTTTGTTTTTTTTTAATTGAGTAGTGTTTAATTTATTAAGCACTTATTTACAGTAGGAATGTTCTAGACTTTGGGGCTGTGATCAACGATGAACCAAATCTACAATCTACTTTATAACAATAAAGAAAAATGTTTGGTATTTTCAGAGATGAACATGGAGAAGTAAGAGTGAGTCTAATGCAGTCTAATGGAGTTTTGGCTCAGAATGTCTGTTCCAGTTTTCTCCTAGTGTGACTTCCTTTTCCTGTGGAGAGTAGAAAGCTAAAACAATTTCTTCAAGCCCGTTATAGCTGGTGATCCAAGTGTGATTCAGGTTCCACATCAGATGCAATTGCTGTGAGACTTGAAAATGGAACTCAGATAAATGCGATATTGGGCATGTATTTTATCACTGTGGATTATAGCAAATATGTTACGGTTCTGGAGCCAACCTGTATTTACGAGACCTGCTGATTTAGCAGAAATGCCTTCCTGATAGTAGAAAAGGTGGGATCCTGGAGCTGTAGTGGCAGCTTTCTGATTTTGCACATGGGTTTTCCTGATTGGAGCACGGTGATGCTGTTCTGGAACCGGTAACTGTGAATATAGCAGCTCCGACTGAGGTGGTTCTATATTTATAGATGTAAAATAGATGTATGTTCTGATTTGATGAGCAACTTCCTGATCATGGCAGGATTAAGCAGCACCTTTGACAGCCTGGTTCTGCAGTATAGACTTGAGAGTAGGCTCTAGAATCCCATCCTCCAGACTTTGTTTATTTTTGCTTTTGTTGCTTTTGTTTTTGGTGTCAGAGTCAGAAAACCACTGCCAAGACCAATGTTAAGGAGTTTACTGCCTATGTTTCTTGTGGGAGTTTTAGGGTTTCAGGTGTTACCTTTAAGTCTTTAATACATTTTGAGTTAATTTTTTGTGTATGGTCTAAGACAGTGTGAGACAGTTTCATTCTTTTGGATGTGGCTGCCCAGTTTTTCTAGTGCCATTATTTTTTTTAATTTTTTTTCAACGTTTTTTATTTATTTTTGGGACAGAGAGAGACAGAGCATGAACGGGGGAGGGGCAGAGAGAGAGGGAAACACAGAATCGGAAACAGGCTCCAGGCTCCGAGCCATCAGCCCAGAGCCTGACGCGGGGCTCGAACTCACGGACCGTGAGATCGTGACCTGGCTGAAGTCGGACGCTTAACCGACTGCGCCACCCAGGCGCCCCTCTAGTGCCATTATTGAAGAGACTGTCCTTTTCCTTTGGTTCCTTTGTCATAAGTTTATTGACCATAGATGCATGGGTTTATTTCTGACCTGTCCACTCTGTTCCATTACTCTGTGTGTGTGTGTGTGTGTGTGTGTGTGTGTGTGTGTGTGTGTGTGTGTGTTTATGCTAACACTATATTGTTTTGATTACTATAGCTTTGTAATGTAGCTTGAAATCAGAGAGCATGATGCCCCCAGTTTTTTTTCTTCTTCCTCAGGATTGCTTTGGCTATCTTTGGTGGTTCCATACAAATTTTAGGGTTATTCTGTTTCTATGGAAAATGCCATTGGAATTTTGATAGCAATTGCCTTGAATCTATATATTCCTGGGGCGCCTGGGTGGCACAGTCGGTTAAGCATCCGACTTCAGCCAGGTCATGATCTCGCGGTCCGGGAGTTCGAGCCCCGCGTCGGTCTCTGGGCTGATGGCTCAGAGCCTGGAGCCTGTTTCCGATTCTGTGTCTCCCTCTCTCTCTGCCCCTCCCCCGTTCATGCTCTGTCTCTCTCTGTCCCAAAAATAAATAAACGTTGAAAAAAAAATTAAAAAAAAAAAAAAAAAGAATCTATATATTCCTTTGGGTAGTATGGACCTCTTAACAATATTAATTTTTCCAATCCATGAGCATGGATTATCATTCTAATTATTTGTGTCCTCTTTTATCTTTTATTAATGTCTTGTAGTTTTCAGTGTACAAGTCTTAGGTCGTAACTCTACTTCAAGTTCTGTAAAAAGCAGGGACTTAGTCTTATCTTTTCGTCATCCATAGTGCTTTGCAAGTACTAGATTCTCAAGAAATGATTTTTTTTTTAATGAATGGCTTTCTGTTTACTTGAATAATATGGAGAGAAACTGAATTATATTTGAAATATTGCCGAATCTTTAACGTTTGCTGTTCATTGATCATACTCTCTTCCAAAGGTGAGTAATTTTGAAAAATGTTAGTAAATACTTAATCTTACTCTTTCCAAAATTGCCTAGCTTCTCTTTTTGGTCATACTTTAACAACACGGGGTTTGGGGTGCTGACCCCATGCAGTCTAAAATCCACATACTATTTTTGACTCCCCAAAAGCTTAACTGCTAGTAGCCTACTGTTGGCTGGAAGCCTTAAAATAACATAAACAGTTGATTGACACATATTTTGTATGTTATATGTATTATATACTGTATTCTTGCAACCAAATAAGCTAGAAAAAAGAGAATGTTAAAAAAAATCATAAGGAAAATACATTTGCAATACTGTACTGTATTTATCAAAAAAAAATTTTTGTGTTAGTGGACTCATGCAGTTAAAATCCATGTTGTTCAAGGGTCACCCATATAATTAAATTAGATAGTTTGAGGAATATGTTCAACCTCACCATTTCTCTGCAGCATGCAGATTTCAGATGATCATTAAAATATTTAATTCCTTCAAAATCTTCATTCAATCATTTATATTCTCTGGAATTTCTCCCAGAGAGAAAATATGCATATTCCCTTGCCTCAAGCATATTCAAGTATATTCCACTTGCCTCATAGACCATTGAGACCATGTAACTGAAAGCAGAATGTATCAGCTTCTCCCCCAAATTCACTGCAAACCCTGTAATTACTCTTAGGAAGTTAAAATAGGCACATTTTTAACACTGACCAAAACTTTTTTCCCCCTAATGAAAAAATCTTTTCCTCTTTGACTCTACCTAGTCACACCTGTCAGTAAGAAAGGCAGATTTTGTGTCTTTTGCTGTCACCTTATCTTTTCAACGTAGATTCTGTTTACAAATACCTTCTAAATTCTTGATCTTTTCTGCATTGATCACATTATATTATAGATAAATATAAACAAATACTACTTTATCTCCTATGTTGGTAAATCATGTATATTGTTTATTGAGATGTTGGTCATTAAAAAAAAACTATAGATTAAATTACGTTTAAATTGTTTTCAAGTCAAGTGGAGTATAAATTTACATTTCACAACAGTACATCTTGAAAATCTCATGGGATTTTTTTCAGCTAATGTTCTAAGTCACTGATCTCAAAGAGACTACTTAAAAAGGGTGAGGTGGGGGGAGAGCAGAGAATGTGCTTAGGGCTTAGGAAGCAGAAACAATAATAACGTAAATGTCACCTGTGGTCTAAGATTGCTATCAGCAGTAACTATTTTTGCTATTAGTCTTACAGCCTACATTCAGCAGATTTTTTTTTTTTCTCTTGGCATTGTTTTAAACGACTGGTGTAGACTTTCTTACACTGTTTGAGTCCAATTAATAGTTCTTTAAAGTACTCATCCCTAGCTTTATATGATGGTCAGCTTTAATGAGCTCAGAAATACTCTCATTATATACAAGGCTTTTGAAATAAGCTCCTGTCGAAATCAATTGTATCACTTTCTTCAAAGCAATTAACATAAGAATAAAGGAGGTTAAATTAGACTTCCAGGCTTTGGTGAAATTAATTAATATTACTTTACCGGTGGGGATAAGAAGTAGATAACCATTTTCATTACTTTATTTGGAAGTGATTGTCACATGCAGCAAATGGACTAGTGCAAAGCTACATGCTGAATCTCTGGTATCTTTTAAATCTCGGTATTGCAAGAGATTTTTGCATAATTTTAATAGTACAGGTTTAAAAAGTGTAAATTGATTGGTGAATTAAGCTGGGTAAAAGTTGGCCATTATACACCAACAACTGCTTGAGTAGGATGAAAATTGAAAAATATAAAGAAGAAAATGGCATAGAAAAGTAAAAAACAAATATCTTTATTAGATTATAAGCTATCTGTTATAAAGGAAGACTAATTTGTTTTTTCATACTTATTTTTGTACATAAAAGATGAAATGTTCTGCACCCATCATAGTTTCTAGAATTCCAGAACTATAAATGCCAATAATTTAAATGTATTGATTAAGGGTTTAGTTAACTCTTAACAATATATAGTACCTGTTTATTCTCTAGATTGTAGTTTTAATGTTATAAATGAAATACAACTTTTCAAAATTGGAAAGAGGTCCATACCATTCTTTTATTGCTCAGTAATCCTCTGAGCATGATAAATTTGGTTGTCTTTCTCAGAAGAATTAAGTATTTAGCTCCCTCAAAAAAGCCACTTTAATTTTTTATCCTAATATGGGGACAGATCGAATGTAGTCCTCTCCCCTTCCTGCCATTGTAGTATAATATAAAGTTGCTCTACATTATAAGATACCACACTACTATTCAGAATTCATTTGACTGGTCATTTGTTACCAGAATGATCGGGTATTTATTTTTTAAGAAGCTGAGGGGTCAAGGCAGTTAACATGGCTTTAATTCAACATGTAGTGAGCCGTGGCTAAATTGTAACCCCAAGCTATTTCTCTGGTCTCATATATTCACTTCCTTGAGAGCAAAATAAGAAGTTCAGAGTGTTCCTGAATGGAGACACTCTCATTTTGATGAGAATGAAGGGGATTTTTGCTAATGAATTTGTAAGTATGTTTACTCCTGTCAGCTAACTATCCTTATTACCTTACTCCTTTCTCATTGGTTAGAAATAAAGAAAATTTGATTGCTTTCAAAATAATAAAATATTATATTATTTTGGACATTGAGGATCTCTGTCATGTTGTAAATGAAACTGACATTTCACCTTTTTGTTAATCCTTCAGTTTTACCTTTGGTTACATTTAAATATGAAGGTAAAGAGTTGAATTTGGTATAGGGTCTAACATCATACCACATCCTTAGTAACAGGTTATTATGAATGTATCTGATGGTTGGTTGACTAGAAATGATCTCCAGTTCCACATTTCAACATGAATGCACTGTGGGTGGAATGATAAATCCACTCATTTAAGCCATATTAACCATTACCACAGATCTAGAGTGACAGTTGTTCCTGTTTGCCTAGGACTCAGGGAGTTTCCAGCACAGGGATTTTCCATTTTAAAATTGGGACTGAGGGGTTGCTGGAGATGCTGGACTTTTAGTGGTAAAACCATGAAAGTCCCAGACAGGTGGCACGAGTGGATCACCCTACACAGCTTTTACTGCACAAAGTAATTCAAATGAATCCAGTTTGCAAGACATCATTTAATTTGCCCCTTTGAGAACATGATTTCTATGAACATGTAGATTTAGCCATTAATGACTGAGATCAAGGATTTTGCTTAATGGAGACAGATGTCATGTTAACATGACAACAGTGGTAACCCTTTATTGATCACAGGACTGAATCTTTGTGAAGATAGCTAAAGATAACTTTCTCTGAAATCTTTCTTGATATTTGCCCCCCAGGAAGAATTTGCCATTACTTTCTTTTTACTGCCAATGTGCCTTGTAACAAAATTTATTACAGTGCTGATAAACCTCACTATTATCAGCACTATAGTGCTGATAAACCTGTACTAGACTACAAGCTTCTATAGGAGGATAGAATCTGCCTTTTATATATCTTCGTATGCCTAGCATCTAGTGTTTTTAATAAATAAATCAATTACCTATGTATTTTCTACTTTTCAAAATAGTACAATAAAAGATACGGCATTTCTTATCCTTATTCTAGTGATGGGAAACTCAAAGATCCGAGATGTTACATAACAAGTATGAGAACACAATGTTAATAAATGATGAAGCCAAAGATGGAAAATCAGATCTAATTGCAAAGCCCATTCTTTCCATTACTCTGTATTAAATAATTCTGACTGACACAGCTACTTGGAAGATCCCCTCCTTTCAAGGAGGAGAGTAGGAATCAGCAGTACAAACTAAGACCATGTTAGTCTTGTCATGGATACTGATGAGGGTTTTCTAGTAATCTGCACAGTAGATTTTATACAAAATTGCTTTGGGAAGGAAGTGATCAAATTAAAATTCAGTCAGTGCCGGGACGCCTGGGTGGCTCAGTTGGTTAAGTGTCTGACTTTCGATTTTGGCTCAGATCATGATCTCATGGTTCATGAGTTCAAACTGCATTGGGCTCTGCACTGACAGTATGGAGCCTGCTTGAGATTCTCTCTCTCTTTCTCTCTCTCTCAATCTCTCTCAAAATAAATAATTAAACATTTTTTAAAAATACAATCAGTGCTGGTATGTTTAGGTAAGGAAATCAGAATACATGCTGCAGTTAGGCAGAAGGCTCTGTTATCTGTTCCCTTGGGTCACCATTAAACTTTTTTATTTTTAAAGGCACAGTGACGTGGCTGTCCCTTAAGAAATCCTATAGTGCCCCTAATTCACTGTGTCCACTCCTTCTCTTCCATCTTTTCCTACGTGTTGCATCACATTGTTTTATGTATTAACTGGGAACTGAAGACAATAAAATGCTAATATTATATATAAAGTACAGTAAAGTAGCATAGACCTATATGAAGAATATATTTATGCTACCACCTTTTAATCTATACAGGGATGCATTAATTATTAAGCAAAACAAAACAAAAAAGACTTTCCCAGCTTCTTAAAATATTTGTATACAAAGTTTCATAATAATTAGCTCTTGGTGTATTGTTGTCATATGAATGCTGTGATTCATGCAGATGCAGGATATTTATAAAAACTAACCACCTGAGAGTAAGTGTACATAATGACTGCAGTTTATATGACACGAAAACAGTGACCCATTTATTAAAGTCCATTATGCAGATATGGAGGGGACTTTAAAGACATCCCAAAATATTTGTCAGGAAATAAATGTTTAATATATCGAATCCTCAGTGTAAAAAGAGATAAACAGTATAAACATGTGTGCAGAGTAGATACGAATTTGATATCTATATAGGGAGGACCTACTATTGGGAGGTACTGTATTTCAGGAGTGTTTATATTAATGAAAATTGTGATCAGATGAAATAAAATTTGTCATATTTTACATTTTGGGAAAAAATTGATTATAGATAAAATGTGTTGTGAGTGACAAGTAATAGAAAGCTTTGCCTTTAAAATAAGCAAAATTAGGGGCACCTGGGTGGCTCAGTCGGTTAAGCATCTGACTTTAGCTCAGGTCATGATCTCATGGTTCATGGGTTTGAGCCCTGAGTTGGGCTCTGTGCTGACAGCTAAAAGCCTGGATGGAGCCTGCTTTAGATTCTGCGTCTCCCTCTCTCTCTCTGCCTCTCTCTTTCATTCAACAATAAATAAACATCAAAAAAAATTAATAAAAATAAAATAAGCAACACTAATGTAATTCTTTTTTACAAGAATTACACTAAATAGTAGGTGATGTGGAATCTTAGGAAATTATGCTCTTTTTATCTACAAAGAAGCCCATTCATGTGCCTTAAGCAATACTGATAAATATTTAGTTTCAAAACTGTAACTTAAAAATCTAATTTTCAGGGGCTCCTGGGTGGCTCAGTCGGTTAAACATCGACTTCGGCTCAGGCCACAATCTCACGGTTCCTGAGTTCGAGCCCCGCATCGGGCCCTGTGCCGTCAGCTTGGAGCCTGGAGCCTGCTTCAGATTCTGTGCCTCTCTCTCTGCCCTTCCCCTGTTCACACTCTATCTCTCTCTCTCTTTCTCAAAAATAAATAAAAAACACTAATTAAAAATAATTTTTTTAAATCTAATTTTCAGTACTTTACTTATCTGTGTCTTAGTTATTTACATATTAGGGAAAAAACACGTTTTTTATATTCATCTATCTTCACATTATCATCAGGAATACAAGCACTGAGAACACTGATGAGTATAATCTGTTTTACTTAGTCAAATTGTATAACAAGCCTGGAAGAAATCCAGGCTAGCATCCTGTTTGGCCCCTCGTGGTGGGCCAGTAAATACAAATGAGTGGTACTCTATATTCATATAAAGAGGGATCTAAAAGCTGAACCGAGGCAAGTCAAACAGTAGACTTCTATCTCAAAGAAGGAGACATCTGAAAACCACCATTGCGCCTCACTATTTAAAGCTATATTCTATAATACACTTCAATAATTTTTATGCATTTGTTTTAGTTGTGCCCTTTTTCTTCCAAATTGAACATACTGTTAGCTTGCTTAAGTGCAGTACATTCATCATTTAGTATATACGTATTAAGTTTGCCATTGCAACACAAGTACACATGTGAGCATAAAGTGCTCAAATAGTCAGGGATTACCTGAACCTAAACCATGTATAACAAGTGAGCTTTTGACACTTAAATTATTTTGAGGTAGTTTTTCAGTTTAATAAATCTCGCCTGCTTGTTTATTTATGTATCAGCCCAATCCCAAAGGTTCTCATCCAATCGGATCCTCATGACCACCCAAGGACTTAGGTTCTATTACTAACCTGTTACTGTTTTAGCTGAGGAGAGAGATTTACCCAAACTAGTAAGTAGTAGATTCCAAGCTGTCCCCTTCCAGAGCCCCTCTGCTCTATAACATTAGGCTGTTACAGAAAAATCCAAGGAAAGATAATAAAATTTCGCCTTCATGTGCTGAAAGAGATGTAGACACTTCAGATGACTTAAGAGAACGCAGAGGACTTAGCAGTTAGGTCTTTGTAGTTCTCTATGCAATGCAGTGTAGTTCAGTAGTTCACAACTTTACAGTTCAGTTTGGGAAGAGAAAGAGAGAGAAAAATGAATGTTCTGCACACAGAGTATCATATCTGGTGAGACAAATCAAGGGAGACCTTGAGTGCACAGTACAGTTTTGAAAAGGAAAAAGCAGTGAGGAGGAGGAAAAGCATTCAAGTTTCAGAGGTAGAAACGTCTGCCGTCAGCTTTCCATGTGGCAGGATCATAGGTCATTTCAAGCAAAGAACACATGTAGGGAGAGAGAGGCAGGTAAGACTGCAGTCATAGTTTGGGTCTCATTGGAAAGGACTTGAAATGCTAGGTTGAAGAATCTGAACTTGACTGGGTAAGCATCAGAGGCACTGTGATGTTATATTTAGCAGGAGAGATTGGTGCATTCACCCTATTAGGATTAACTGGACAGGCTGTATAAGAATTATACACTTAGAGAGTATAAATATAAATATATCTTCTCCAAAGGAGAATGTTGAACTTCGAACTTGCATACTGTACTCCATTCTACTAGGTAGAAGAACTTTATGTTTTAGTTCTTTCTCATTTAAATGGACAGTTTACTGTTTTTCATATGCTTGCTCTTAGTCGTTCTCCACTTACTGTCTCTTTTCAGGAAAAAAAAATTCAGTGCATTAATATCCATAAGAACTTATTTTAAATGATTTGTTTGTAACCATCTCTAGGTTCTTTCCAATCATGCTAAATAAAGAACTAAGACCATAGTACATTCAACTGAACTGAATTCCTGAAGCCCCAGTTAGTAACTGGAAGCATTTGATGATGTGCCAAAATGTCTCGACTTCTTCTGCCTTCCATTTACTACCTTTTGACCTGTGGCATTGACATCGTAGACAGAATTCAGAGTAGGGAGAGCCATGGTCAGATGGCTGTCCTGAAGTAGTCTGTTGTCGGCAGATGGCCACGTTATTGAGTGTCCTGCTCTCTCTCTCTCTCTTTATGTATCTCTCTCTCTCATTTTTTTTTTACAAATTCACAATGTGTTTTTTAAAAAGTTTTAAATATAAAGAACATCATAATTACCTATCATGCCAACATAACAAAAAGATATACTTCCTCCAGGCGTTGACAGGTCATACTGTATTTATGTCCAGAGATTAATAGCAGATACACTGCTATTATTTTCAGTAATAGCAGCAATACCTAATTTAAGCACACTCTAGCAGCAGATATGTTTTTATCTCTCTATCACATTAATATCTGAACCATTGTTTTACTTGTCTCCACTTTTTTTTTTTTTAATTTAAATTCAAGTTAGTTAACATACAGTGTAGTCTTGGCTTCAGGAGTAGAACCCAGTGATTCATTTCTTACATATGACACCCAGTGCTCATCCCAGAAAGTGCCCTCCTTAATGCCCATCATCCACTTTTTTTTTAATCTTCCGAAAAGTAACCTTTTTTGGTTTTTCAGTTCATTTTCAACTCGTTTTAACAGGTCATATCCATTGATTTGTTGGACACTGAGTCCTCTGAATTCATAATAGCCTTTGCCGGTTTAATTTCTATCTAGAATCATACACACAGATCCTGATCTCAGTGAGTCAAATGAATGAAAGTCACACAGATTTATAGCAATTAACTTTTCTCCTTTTTCTTTTATTACTTACCAGCTAGTTATCCTCTTACTGTGTAACTGACTAGTGATACTACGCTCTGAGTAACTATTTTTCCTTATTACATATGATTGTGTGTTCAATCCAAGCACCTAGACTTGAAATATTCTTGTGTATTTAAGAAAAGAATTGATTTGTAATGTGAAAAAAAAAATGCCACTTTTTTTTTTATAACACTTGTGTGACACTGTTGACCATTATGCTTCTCAGGAAAAAAAAAATGTATAAACACATATGATTCATATTGTTGAGAATTATAAAGTAATCTTGCTGTGAAAATAGATAAGAAACCTAGGTTTTCACCAGGCGCCAGTCAAGAACTGGTTTGTTTTTAAAAACACTACCTGTAGAAATGATTTATTCTGAAACTGAATTATCCTTTATTGCCTTCGAACATCCTATTGGTGACACTTCTATACTGGCAGAGAAATCTAGGTAATATGGAAAAGCTACCGGTCTATACCTACTGATTAAGTCACTGCCAGGCATTGACTGGATAAATAAATACCTCCTTGGGAACATCTATATGCTCTTTGCTATTACAAGAATTACATGGGAAAGAGCCACAGATTTTTAGCCTAACTGCCTTGTATTAAATGAGAAAACTGCTGTCTGTAGAGATTAAAAGCCTTCCTGGGAGCCACAGAGCCTGTTAGTGGAAGAAAGGACCTCGCCCTCAGCTGTTCTGTGCCCTCAAGTCCACTGTTGTTTTCATTCTGGTTCTCATGTTCTGTAGCCAACCTTGAGTCCTGAATTTGGGCAAGTAGTAAATATTTAATGCAGAACATGAATTTGAGGAATCAAATGAAAAATTACAACCAAATGCAGAATATCCTCATTAGTTAGTAGCAATTTTGTGATCTAAAGATTTCAAAAAATGAATTCAGTGCCATTCAGTGGATGTTACTACAGAAAATGAATGAAGGGCAGGAGTGGGGGTGGTGAGGGGGGTGTCTTGTCATGGGCAGAGTTAGGTGGTTGTTTTACATTCCTGAAGATTCACAAAGCACTTTAGCATATACAAGAGTGAGGAGTCCTGAATTACAATAACCTACTTTTAAATCCACAGTTTCTCTAGAAGCTTGCCAGTGGTGTGGGTTGTTTTTGTTTTTGTTTCTCTCCCTGAATACCTACTTACTTTGGACATAGAGTTCTTATGGAAATATTAGACTAACTACTAATGAATAAACCAAAAGAAAAATACCCAAAATAGGAGTCTTGTAAGCTTTGTTTTGCTTCCATATTTCTAGTATTATAATGGGAGCAAATACCTGTTATACCTTGTGTTAAAAATTATGGTAATTGGGTGTTCATTTTATTTCAGTTCCTCTCAGAATAAGGTGGGTTTTTTTTTTTTCCCTTAAGTTTGGGCAAAGTAAGAGTTGTAGTCACTGTATTGGAATTTTGTTTTTCAAGGTATAGTTTTATGACACATAGTTTTCAATACGACAGGACTAAAAAGAGATTTTATGATGCCTAAAAGATATAGTAAGTTTATTCAAACTTAGTCGTGAGGAAAATATTCCTGTAGCATACCGTTAGTGTTGTAATACATGCTTCTCCCTGCCTTTACTTTTCAGGATATATTTTCTGAAAAGTTCTTTTTTAGAAGTAAAATCTCACATGCTACAGAACTATAGGGAAATCCCCTTGGCCACTTGGAGTATCTCTGACACATCATGGAGAAGGCAGCACGTAGTGTTTCCCGGGTGTATTCTGTTTTTATTTTTCTATGTACAAAATATTAGAATAATAAATGGTTAATGGTAAGGCTTGTGGACATGAAAACTGTTGTCTGTAATTTATATGAAATTTATGTAGCAAAACATAACTGTTCTTCTTTAAGAAACTCTCCTTTGTCAACTTTACAGTCAATTTCCAAGTAAGTCAGTAACTGAGTTTAGAATAAAAACTTAAACCTTAGAATAAACACCTTATCTAAACTGATTTAGAAAGCACGTATCTTGACAAATATCGAGGGAAATTCATAAACTCTGGAACGAAAAGAAAAAATGGCAATGTCAGCTATACTTTTAGTGTAATTTATATTTAACCTTTTATCTTTATAATAATAAATATTATCACAGCCAGTTCAAGCAGGCAACTTTAATTTACATCTGTTGGTTAAAGGCTTTAGCTTTTGTTTATGCATGCAAGAATTCTGACTTTTTAAGATTAGCTTCAAATTTTTGGATCCGTTCCATGAAGAAACATATTGTTGTTAAGTGCAGGCAAACTTGAGAACCTCACCATTTCTGCGTTTATGACCAGGAGCCAGCAGAGTCGTTTTCATGTTTATTTACTCTTGTTTTAGTGTGTCATATCAGTTGACAGTATTCAGGGCTTATGTTGATCCAAGTTGCCATAAAGCAAGGGAATGCAGGCTATAGAACTGTCATGGGGTCTCTGCACCACAGACCAGCGCAATTTAAGAAAAGCCTTTGCAGAAGGATTCAGTGTCAGTTTTGGAAATTGACTGTAAAAATGCAAATTGGCCTTCACTTTGCAGTCTCTGGAACAAAAGAGGTGGAAAGTGAGGAACCGTCAAACAAGCTGAACGTACTTTTAGGCAGAGTTGATTTCATGAAGACAAAAATAGGGTCCCATTTGCTCATTCACAATAGATATTCAGACTGGATATTCTGCAGTCTGTGTTTTATTGGAGCCTGCAATGCCCCCAAGAGAAGGGTCACCTGATTCTAATTCATCCTAATATTTCCCCTCCTTCCTACACAGGGAAGTCTTCCAATGCTCCTCACTCTGCAGGGTTAGGAGGAAAGACTTCCTCTGACCAGTCTCTTCTGTCACCTTTGTACTTTACGCTGGTGAAATGCTACTACGTTTTGATATTATATTTGAGTGCCTTCTCAAATATTTTGATATTTGAGTGTCTTCTGTGGACTTACCGTGTGCTGTAGCCAGGAACTCGGTCTGCATTCCTTTTTCAAATCCTGGGGCTCTTCTAATTTACTTCATGAGTGAAAATGAATTCTAGAATCCCCAGGTCAGGGGGACAAAAGGAACAAACCAGAAGATGCATAACATTTTTTTTTTAATTTTTCTCATGCCTATACTTAGCTCTCCTTAAATGTTACTCACAATCAATTGTTTTATTTCAGAGAATATTTGGTGTCTGCAGTTTGTGCTTTTAATCTGTCTCATCAAAATAACATGATTTTCTTTTTGCTTTCTCAAGAGGTATTCCACTTTTAAACAGAGTCTTGAGGGAGGTATTTTAGGAGAGCTAACCTTTTCATTTGTACTGGTAAGTTACTTGTATGGATAAATGACTTACATTTTAATGGAACTGAGGTATCTTCATCTTGCTTTTTTTTATTCTGCTTGCTTTCTTTATATATTTTTCTATTATTAAGAAAGGAATGAGAGGTATTTTTTGAGGAAATGATCCTAAAACACCACTTTTTGATAATTAACACTTTCTTCAAATATGTTTGGGGAGAACCTTCTTGATAGTCTCAGATTTGAGCAGGTCGCATTATTCTCAACATTGATTCTCAACATTGATTTTTCTTTTGACTACTCTCATCAATTTGATCATTTTATTGTGAAATATCCAGTAAATTATGAGAGCAGAGAGCTAACTAGGTAGGTGGTATAAATTTGGGGCAGTTTTGACACTACTGACCTTTTCAGAAAAAAACAGACACAGACTCTAGTCTGAGTTGAATCCAATTGCTAAGTAACTACAGTTTTTATTGAAGTTAAGTTTTGTTTTGAGATACTTGTGGATCTACATACAGTTGTAAGAAATAATACAGAAAGATCCCATTTATTCCTTGCCATGTTCCCCATGCAGGATATTGATGTTGATTTCGTCAAGTGTAGAACATTTCCATCACCGCAAGGAATAGAACTATAAAGCAGGAATTACATAGATTTTGAGCGATTTCCCGATTCCAAATTCTTCAGTACTAAAAATTTTGACACCTGGACACACTAACAGCAGGGTTTTAGAGAAAAAAATCATTTGGCTAGGTCAGTAAGCCTGCATTCGTATCTCAGCTCTGCCACTAAGACTGGTTTAAACACTTTATGGGAGTCACTGCCTTGTCGTGCTAGAATTTATTCTTTTGTAGGGACTTGGTCTAAGTCAGTGATTCTCAACCAGAGAGGAAGAGAGCGATGTCTTTTTCTGCTGTGAAGTCTTGTCAGGATCTTGGGTTGGGGGGGCTTTTCAGACCCAGTGAAACACCTTTCTGTCCACGTCTCTACCTGCACCTCCACCTTCGCCGCATGCAGATTCTGCTTTTGGCTCCCAGACGTCTAAGATTTCGACTCCCTCATCCTCCATGGAGAACTGCTTCTGAAAACAATTAAATATGTTACTCGTGGGCTGTAGATACAGTTTGCCAATGACTGGTCTCCAGCATCTCCACGCTACTTTTCAGCTTGAAAATAATAAGAGAAAAATTTCTACAAAGAACATTGGAATCTTTCTGCTTCATAGCACCCCCAGTTGATGACTCATAGGACTGGAGAAAAATGTGCTGAATTTCGGAACCAGTTTTAGAATGGTGTATGAGGAAGGTCTCCTCCAAAAGGGATGTGATAGAAATGACATTTGAGGAAATATAGGGATACTCCTACAGAAATCAAATTTGGTAAATCAACAAACTGAAAAAAAATGAGTCACTCAGCATAAGGATTTGACCCTGTCTGATGTCTAATTTTTTTTAAGTTTATTTATTTATTTTGAGAGAGAGCAAGTGGGGGAGGGGCAGAGAGATAGGAAAGAGAATCCCAAGCAGGCTCTGCACTGACAGTGCAGGGCTCGAACTCACGAACCACGAGATCATGACCCCAGCCGAAGTCAGACACTTAACCGACTGAGCCACCCAGGCACCCCTGATGCCTAATTTATAGGTTTAAATTTTAAATTTTAGAAATCGGTAACTTTCTCTGTAACCTTGATGTCTTCTCTCCAAAAAAGATTTATTATAAAATCATAGCATAAAAAAGAAGGATATAGTGTTTTTTATCATTATAATTGCTGTCTTAAATATTTTTTTCCAGGATTCAGACTAGCCTGTTAAACCTCCCTGGTTTTATACTTCTGGATAGTGCTATCTCCCTGACTGTGACAGGTCCGAGTTACCGATATGACTCCTTTCTGTTTCTTTCCTTAAGGAGTGAAAACATATGGGGTGGGGGTGGGGGTGGGGGGGACGACCTAGGATTACAAATGATATACCTAACTTATATTAGAATGTTGAAAGCAATGAGTCTGAACTTCGAAACAAACCAAGAGGCAAGGAAGAAAAAAGGAAATGATTTTTTTTTCTATATCACATTAGGGATGACACATGAAAGAAAAAATTGAGGAAATCCAGAAACAAGAATCTATTTTCCAAAATGACAGCTAAATGAGATTTTGGGGCCCACACTAAAATGAGCTGAGTCAGACAGAGCAACAAGCAATGGCCAAAGGAAGTGATGGTATATATGAAAATGTGCAGGTTTAGAGTGACTCAGAAGATGTAAGAAACCCTTACTCAGACACAGGATTGCCTGTGGCACACTCGCCTAGAAACGGTTAAAAGACAGAAAGGGCTGAGGGAAGGCGATATAAACCTGGATACCTGCTTTCCACTAAGATCCTCTGATTCTCTAAGGTGAGTAACACAGCTGCCCTGAGAGATGCGTGGCCAGCTCTCTGGTAACGCACTGAGGAAGGTCTAAATGAGAGAGCCCCAGAGACTGTGAGGCCAGACCAGCTCTGTGCTTGGGAGCGGCCAATGATGACTCATAGGAGGTGGAGGACAGTGTGCTCCATTTACGGGCTAGGTTCAGAGTGGTGCATGAGACAGAGTGTTTGGTATTAATGATATAGTGATACCACAGGGGACGGGGAGTATATAGCCAGTTACCACTGAAGTTAGGAACAGAGCTGTATTAACCCAGTGTCTGAATCTAGATGCAAAGGACCCGTGTGGTGCCAGCTGCTAAATTCTTCATGATTTTACCCTTGAATGAACACTGGACTCAGGCGTCTTTGGGACTATTGATATTTCTTTTAAAAATCCCGATCTATACGTCAACAACACACAACCATCTTTAGCATACCAGTCTTTATTAATAAAATAGAAAAGATGATATGGATCATCAGCCTCAGAAAGGAGACAAGAGACACTACAAAGAATCGGTAATATCTACAATACATCATTGTTCACAACATCTCAATGAGGAGTGAAACAAGATTATTCTGGCATCATCTGTGAGAATTTCAGACAAGCTGTTTTAAGAGGAAAGTGGGCAGATAGATGATGGATGGAGGGATGAATAGATGCAGGGGTGGACGGAGGCAGAAGTGGGTATGCACATTGAAAGGTGTAATAGAGCACTATCGTCTGAAGTCAGTTGAAGTTATTCTGAAAGGAAAAAGAACAAAGGAAAAACCGGAAGCCACATATGGGACTAGCAAAGCTGAGCATGAGCCTCAACACACTGTGAGGAGGAAGAGCTATTAAGGAGGTTGTCAAACTAGACAGATGATCCATTACTAGTGGAAGCCAAGAGGCTCAGAACCATTAGCAGCGATTGTAATCTTCTGAGTGCCTGGAGAGACCATCGCAATTCATCTAGGAATGGTTATTGCTTCTTACATGACAGTCATGAGGACCTCACTAGGTCCGAACCACAAACTTTTCTGATGAAAGATGGAGCAAATTGCTAAATTTGAAATCATCCTTGCAATAGGCAGCCTGCAGCTCGGGGTACTCAGGAATACAAATTAGCCTTTTGTACAATAGCAGTAATTGTGCTGGACTTTCACGATCAAAACGTGTGAATGAAAGACCTTATTTTGAAAAGAATTCATTCCAAGTATTTTGGGGAGGAGGAGAGCTGGCATTGCTTTCAGAAATTGTATTTTTACATGATTTATGCTACCATTCTCCCTGATTCGTCTTGATCAGACATAGTGTAGTGAAGTATTTAAGGGCACAGGCTGAACACAAACTGCCTCGGTTTGGTATGTGTCTCTACTTCTTTGTTGGCTATGTGGCCCCAGACAGTTGTAATGTTCGGAGGCCTCAGTTTCCTCATCCGTAAGATGGGGACAAAAATAGCACTTAAATCATAGAGTGGTAAAGTTTAGATGAGTTATTACATGTAAAGCACTTTGACAGTATCTGGCACATAGCAAGCACCGCCCCCCAAAACAGAATCTTTATCTCCATCGCTTCCTTCTATTATTCTCTGAGCTACGTGTGAGCATGCGCTCGCTGTAGCATAGCTCGGGCCTGTGGGCAAAGATCCATAGGGAAGTGTCATAGCTGCAGCAGGAGAAGAGGAGTGGGCGTCCCTAACATCCTGGCTAGATCTTACCAAGAAAATAGGAATTAGCTTTGATGGTATGTAGAAGAGAAAACCATGAGACACAAAAACAAGGCATCAGGCTACTGATATTTTTAATGAAAGAAAAAGAAAAGAAAGGATTGTCATTAAAATACATTGAAAATTTACATCTCATGGGGCGCCTGGATGGCTCAGTTGGTTAAGTGTCTGACTTTGGCTCAGGTCATGATCTCACGGTTCAGTCCAGGCCCCGCATCGACCTCTCAGCTGTCAGTACAGAGCCTGCTTCAGATCCTCTGTCTCCCTCTCTCTGTCTCTCTACCCCTCCCCAACTTGTGCACGTGCGCTCTCTCTCTCTCTCTCTCTCAAAAAATAAAAAATTAAAAAAACAGACATTTTTTAAAAAAAGAAAATTTACAACTATGGGCTAAGATATGTGGCCCTTCAGTATTCATTATAATTTCCAAGTATGTTGTGGCTTTTCTCACCTACAGCACTCACCCCATCTAGAAGGCTTTGCCCTACAACCAGTTTCCAATAATTAACATTATACCCATATTTCAAAGCATGGGATAAAACTGCCTTTATTCCCAGCTACAAGGATTTGCTAAAAGCTGCTTTTATAAAGATCTTAGTTTTTAATTTGCCTTACTTTTCTTATCAGACAATAAACTCTCTTAAGACATAAATCCTGTTATCATTACCACTTATTATTTTTAATCATCACCTGTGTGCCTCCCCCTGCCCAATCCTGACCCCGTGTGCAGTGAATGCACAAAAAAATGTTTGTTTTTGAACTATGGAATGAATCTCAAATCTATATAGGCAAGGAATTTCACTCCCTGGTAAAGCTCCCAGAAAATCTTTTTCCAAGCCCCAGAAGACCCCGTGTAATGAAGAGTGACAGCTTTTCAACAATGATTTCACTTACCTATGAAGTTATTAAAACAGTTGCTGCTTTAGATTGCTAATTAATAAAGATAAATAAATATTCTCTCCACTGTTGGGCCAGTTGGGTTCTCTGTGCATTCTTGTTCCTGTTTTTATTCTACTCCTGACCACAGTTTGTTGCTGGTTCATCTATTAGGCATTTGAAATGTTGAATTACTCGGCATCACATTTGTTCTTGTATTGTCTAGGCTCTAGTCAGCCTCCTGGGGTCGTCACACCATAATCTTAAACACAACATGTGCCTTGTGGCCCAGATGTTTTCCAAGAGCGAGTGCTGCAGCCAAGAAAAGCAAGATAGTATCTTGAATACCCAAAGGGATTGATAGGACTGAAAAAGCAACCGTCCAGCCAACTGTAGAGCTGTCCAAGAAAAAGTGAGCCTATTATTTGTATAGTTTGGAGTTTTTGTGATCAAACAGAATTTGAAACAATTTTTCGGATAAGATCTTGTGCTTCACAGGTTCTCATAATATCTGCTTCTCTAGCGTGGACTTGGGCACTTGGCAGTTTGTAGATAAAACTAGGATTATAGGGACGTCAAGAAAACCAAAAACAGCAAAGAAGGGAGGAGTTCATGTATTGTTTCTCTATGTATTGTTTCTCCATAAATGTGACATGATAAAAATTACCTTTCTTTGCAAATATTTGCAAGTAGCACAAAAACAAACAAACAAAAAAAACAATAACAAAGATTGCTTCTAGAAGGACACTTAGAAAATGGTAGCGGTGACTAATCTGTGCTTGTGGCTATTTCTGTTTTTCCCCTCGTGAAGTTTGCCTTTTATAGTTTTGCAGTGAGCAGTGAGTGTTTTGTTTTGTTTTAAATAGCTACGTCATATCTTTTTGTAGTGAAGGCACCTTTTGGTTTATGTACCTATTAACAAAGAAATGATGTGGTAAATGTTACATCATATTTTCATTTCATTATCTTCTTGACTGATTCGCATCTCTTCTCATAACTTTTAATACAGCTCATGGTCATGAGTATCAAACTTCAGGGAGTGTGTAATTTCACATACACACCAATTTAGACTTAGTCCTATCTCTTGCCCCTGGAAATGTTTTGGCTTCTGTTCTCATCTTAATAACTTGAATTATATCATTATGTGGCCTCATCTCGGAGAGAAGAACCAATAGGAAGCTGATTTGGTTCTGGGGTCTACCTAGGACTTAAGGTCTGTCTGAGGAAAAGTGGTCTGAGATATCAGTGCCCTTCCTGAGCCAAACTTTGATACACCCTCAACTTTGAGATCCTGGAAGGAGTCCGACTCTAGTAGAGTTAGGTACTCACTGCTGACTTAGATCCAAGGGCTTTTCAAAATTCTTAAAGCATCTGTGTCCCTGTTTTCTCCAAGTGAAATCCTATTGTTTTGTTTTAAAACAATAAAGTCTGATTTCCTCTTGTTGAAGTAACTTTGGGACCATACGACCCCATAATTCCATTGGCCCCACGTTCCACTCACATTCTGCAGCAGCCTGTCACCCACACAGCACCATGTGAAAACGTCTGCTCCACGCCAGCCAGACGGGCTTTTAACGTGGGACCGCATCACCTGGCCATAGGTGCAGTGAAGACAATAGAGACCCAGACGTCACTTTTGCCAAGTGCCCTTGCTGCATTCCCAGGAACATATGTGGCATTACTGTGGGACACTTAAGCCAATATTTTAGGCCCTGTTAGATTGTCATTAGACTCTAAAGTTCTGTGTGTAATAGTAATAGTGTGTAAAGACCCAGGGCTCCATAGGATTAAAAAATCAGCACCTGTAGATCTTGGGAAATGAACTCTGTGGGCATGTCAGGAAAGCAGAGGAGGACAGACAATGACTTTTTTTTTTTTTTTAATGTCAATAGTAACCTTGAACAGACTGACCCTTTATCAGAGATCTTGATATTTAGGCTGAGGTGGCCATCCCCAAAGAATGAGTAATCTGAGGTGATTTTATTTTATCTTCTATTCCTAGAAGGAATAGGAGGAGTATCTAACCACTATTGGAGGGGGATATCCTTACGAAAGTTACATAGAAATATAGGGATTTTGGTGTTCTGTATCTCAACCTCTGTCTCTCTGTGGGTTAGCCATTCATTGAGCGTAAACCCCTCTATCCCGCAAGAAAAGGCCATCTGTAACCTTCATTTTCATGTAAGTTAAAAGGTGAAATGCACATTCACTCCATCATAACATGCAGCCTTGTGCTCCATGCCATTTCCTCTACTGATAACAGCCCCCAAAACATACCTGTTTGCCCAGGACAGGATTGCTCCAACTTGCACTAGACACGCTGTCTAAGAACAGAACCTGAAGATGACCTGAAGAAAAGAGAATCCCAGGGGCAACCACCATTTTCTTTATATCCTAGTGAATGAAGATATTAGTATGACATGTGGAGCAGCTCTTAAAGGGTGTTTATGTACTTTTGTTTCAACTGATCAAAACTTTGGAAAAGGGTAGCTTTTTAAGTAGCAAGATCCTGCAAAAGTTAAATATAGGAAGAAGAGCAAAGAAGTTGTGGGAATTGTTGGTGTGACTCATTTATAAATTTGTGTTTTCTTCCTACTAATTAGGGAGTTGCATTCAACTCTGGTGTAAAGAGATACTTTAGTGGTACCCTTCTTTGAGCTTTTTACATTAATGGTTGAGCTGCTTTCTGCCTTCATAATTAAAAGCAATATATATATATATATATACCCTCTTCGCCCTGAAGAAAAAAATGATACTGATTCTATCACATCACCATCTTCATAGCTAGCAGCGACTGCCTTTATTGAACACCCACTGTATACATAGCACTGTTCTAATCAAAGACAGGCAAATAAATAAACCTTTGAGGTCTCTTCTTCCTTCTTTATTTCCATAACTTAATTTGCTTCCAAAACCCACTCTAATATGCACAATGACTGTAAGTATATTCCAAATCTAATCAGGTAATTTTTTTTTTTAAGTGTTCTCGGGACGAGGGCAGCACTACCTCTTACATACACACACACTATGAGAATTTAGCACAGTTGGCTGCCGGCAACAGACACTAAGATTTATTCTGTGTAGCTATTTTCTAGCTTGCTGGATGCCAGCCAGTTGCCTAATGGATCATGAGTGAGTCAGTTTCATTCAGCCTCTTAGCAAAGTCAATTTGTCCAGCAGCACACGATTTTCTGTCGTGTAGGGTCTTTGCCTGGCACTACTGTGACAAGTTCAGTCTGTGTCTGCATCCCTAGATTCCAGCTGGGCTTTGGCACCAGAAGGCTGGTCTAGAGAATGAAAGTCCTCTTCTAAGGAGGAAAAATGGTGTAATGAAACTTCCTGGAGAAATTAGTCAGGCCTACCCGTATTCAAAAGCGGATCACAAAAATATCCATATGTGAGGATATGTGCTTAAGATTTGCACGTGCCGTGAACAACATCATTTGCCTTTTGATGACTTTAGGCCCAATCGCTCTATTTCAAGTTGCAGAAAAATAATGAAAACAGGGTCCACCTGGAAGGGACTGAATGCCATTTGCTAATAAACCTGAGTCATAGCCCCGTGTTGAAGTCAGTGTGGCCCCTTTTTATTTTTTTTTTAATTTTTTTTAATGTGTATTTATTTTTGAGAGAGAAAGAGAGGCAGAGTGTGAGCGGGGGAGGGGCAGAGAGAGGGAGACACAGAATCCGAAGCAGGCTCCAGGCTCCGAGCTGTCAGCACAGAGCCTGACGCGGGGCTCAAACTCACAAGCTGTGAGATCATGACCTGAGCCGATGTTGGACGCTTAACCGACTGAGCCACCCAGGTGCCCCAGTGTGGCCCATTTTAAGGAACTCTGCCTGGTGAATGGGACAAGAGACTGATCCCAGGAGTTAAGATAAGTGCATCTTCCCTACTCCCACAGCCCCCAAATCACCATGTATGAAATTTCTCTCTCGTGGGCCATTTCACCAACATGTCTGAGTCCAGTTGCATACCTGGAAGGAAGAGATCACCACACGTCAGGGTTTTAAAATACGAGTAAATTACCTCTTTGTGGAAGAGAGCCCTATCACCACATGCTTCTAGGGGTAGCTGTCTTGATTTGTTTTGAATGCCCAAGATGTCATGTTTTTTTCTTAAGGAAGATATTGGGGTGCCTCTGCTGTTTGCAGGAACATATAATCCTAGAAGAGATAACAAATCTACATTATGCAAAAAGGTTGTTGCTCGAGCTAATGGCTCCAAGGACGGCCTAACTTGTCTTCTCCATGGGGCAGACATTTTAAAGTGAATACTTTAGGGGCGCCTGGGTGGCGCAGTCGGTTAAGCGTCCGACTTCAGCCAGGTCACGATCTTGCAGTCCGTGAGTTCGAGCCCCGCGTCGGGCTCTGGGCTGATGGCTCAGAGCCTGGAGCCTGTTTCCGATTCTGTGTCTCCCTCTCTCTCTGCCCCTCGCCCGTTCATGCTCTGTCTCTCTCTGTCCCAAAAATAAATAAACGTTGAAAAAAAAAATTTAAAGTGAATACTTTAGTTTTCAAAGAATTCCCATTCCTAAAGTGGCATAGTCGGCCCTGGCATTGCAAATAGAAGAAGAAAAAAATAGCATGCATGGCATGCTTTTCCATTCTAGCCAGCAGCGTCTAGTTCAGAAATCGTTAGATGCAAGGTGCTAGGTGTAAAATGACTGCAAAATTCGGATTCCCCTTGGAGAAAATGCGGTGTAATGTACAAAGTACTTCGTTCGTTCTGTTCTATTCAATGCTATAACATCAAAATCTAGAGAGCCATCGTGAAATGAGGAGAGATGCTCTCCTGGACAAGATAGGCTTTGGTTTCCATTATGCATCCCTTATATTTGTTAAAAGTATGTAGAAGAAAGCTTAGCTGCATCGACTCTCTAATTTTGAAGAATTAAAGCAGACCACTCTCCTCTTTGATTCATTTTTCAAAAATTGTACGTATTGATGCGTACCTCATGCTTGTCTCTTTTCCCCTTGTCTTTTGTTTCTTCCCGTCTGGCCTGAGGAGCCAGCTTTTGGCTTCATCTGTGTTCTCTTAGCTCTTACGCATCAATGTGTTATGCAGCACATTCTACCAGGTAGAGCCTTTCACTAAGGTTCTGAGGTTTGTAACTTAATCTTCCATTCTGCCTTTTGCCCCCAGAATCTATGCAGTCAAAACTCACATTTTCAAGCTATATATCCCATATTATATCCAACACTTGCTCGTATCAATTATTATCATAATTTGAGATTCTAGATTGCAGATGTTCATCCTAAGACTTTGCCAATATTCTCAGGTCTGTTGGGTTGGGGTTTTTTTCTGGTTTTTGTTTTTTTTTTTTTCCTTTCCCACAGATGAGTGTTCCAATTGAAGTGTGTTTTCTTTTCAAGACTCTTCGATATGTAACTGTTCTGACATTTCCGAGATTGTAGTATTCCTAATATTTAGTCTCATGAGGTGCTTCATTTTTAAAAGTACTCTTTTTATTGTGTTTCTTTCCTGCTGACCCATCGTTGCACTAGATCAGTTCCTTATTTTTCTTTTGAGCATGACTAATAATAATAAAGTCTGAGCTCCGGTCTCAGATTCCAGATTTTAATTGTATAAAGCAACTATGAAGACCCACACTGACAAGATGCTGAGCCTAAATGAAATTAGGTCATGTCTCCGAGAAATCATCCTGCGAATCAAGCGGAATGTGTGGGTGTGTGCACATGTGGGAGAGAGAGAGAATGTACTCGCATGTAGCCCACAGCCCATGACGCTAATAATATTTCCTCAGACTGCAACCACTCAGTGCCCGTGTGGCGAATTGAAAAGAGCTTTGGGGTGTATCTAGTATTTACGTGACAGACGGGGACCTGAGAGCCTAGACGGAATACGTGATTTGCCTGAGATCCCACAGCACAGTCAACCCAGGTCTCTAAGTATGCTGCAGGCCCAGCCCTCTGTGCTTTAAGCCATCTCTGAATGGGGCCTGGAGGGCTGCCTGACAGTCAGGTGCTTCACAGCTACTGGTGGTACAACAGGGGAGGGCAGGTGATGTTTCAGCCTGTCGATCTCAAGATTCTAAAATTTACCAGCAAGGTTGTGAACTCAAGGATTGCTAAACAAACCTGGAGAACATCCGTGTATCATCATCGCAGTTTTACGGGAAAGCACAGAAATGAATAAAAAGCAAAGTAATGGCACCTTCTGTACCAGGGAAATAGAAACATCACAGAGCAGTCGGGAAAGAGTTGATTATAGGCAAAATGTTCCCTGTGGGACTGAAAAACAGGATTGTGAAAATTTGAAGCTGGGCGATGAGATGTTCAACTGTGATGTTAGGTGATAGCCCTGTGGGCATGGCCCACGTGGGTCTCTAGATTCAGTAACGTGATCAAAAGCACCACTCCTTTTTGCTAATATGATTAAGTGCCATCTATTAAAAATCAGATGCTTGCATATGGGAGCATCTAAATAACTGGAGGAAGCAACATATTGTGTAGCCATCGTTATCAAAGAATAATATCCAAATAAGGATATGATCAAACAACTCGCAACAGTCCCAAGAGCGAAGCAAAGGAATGTCCACAGTATTTTAAGCCAGCGTCTGGATGCTAAAAATCAGTCCGACTAGTCGAAAGTGACCGCAAAATTAGATGATTTTGACCCAAAAGAATGCCTTAGCCTCCTTTCCAAGACTGTTTGCCAGCTTTCCATTTCTGTGTTTCCCCTCTGCACCCCGGCCTCAGGTGGAAATGAAGATGTTTTTCCGTTTGTTTTGTTTTGAAGACAGAACTTTATGTCACTGAACTGTGATGTGAAGGAAGGAAACTCTTGCCTTCAATATCAGCAATCTCGGGGAGACGGGGAAAATGAAAAGACTATTCATGTCTTAGAAAAGCTTTCCCAAGAGTTGGATCATATTAGATAATGTCATGATCCTCTTCACTTTCAAAGTTCCTTAATTACCTTAGAGAGGGAGAAATCTACATTTCTTTTTCCTTAGTGGAAAACAAGAGCACAGTGCTCTCGAGTTGAAAGCCCTCCTCAATTTCTCAAGTTGCCTTTCATTGACACTGTAGTTCCTCCATCGACAGTAACCTCTGGCTGCTCCACATGTTGAAGACCACGAGATCCTTGAAAATTATCAGCATGTCAGAAGTATCGATTCTATTAAGCAGCCTCAAAATGCTTCCTGCTTTTACCCATATTTGGTTTTAAAATTTTTTTACACAAATTCATTGAAGATGGGAGGTAGTAAAGGCTCGTGCATCTTTCCCAAGAACCTTAACGTGCAATGTAATTAATCTTTAAAGATTGTTTCATGTGTCTGAGTTGCATACTTGATGTAGGTTAATAGAGTGGAAGTTCTATAAGTTGTCGGATAGGGTGAATGTTGTCTGCAATTCCATCTGTAGAACCGACTTCATTGCTCCATTGACCATTAGTGCGGAAAGAACAAGTTCTTCATAGAGGTGGATTGAGAAAAATTGAAGTAGGCTAAGCTTGAGGCAGTCTGTTCTGCTGAAGAATTACTAGGGACACCAGAGGAGATGGTCCTGGACTGGTCAACCCTCTGAGCTTTGCCCTGCCTGTAATTTTCATCATGGATAATTCAGAGAACTCTCAATTTAATTAAATGTTTCCTTCATCATATCCAAAGTTCACTGTTTATTTTTGGCTTGAGCAAATCAGGAGATTGCTTTGTGCCTAGTACTTACCTCTATGTAAGAACCTGAAAAATTTATTTTTCTTATTGGCTGGTATGATGATATTGAACTACCTTCAAGTGTCAAAACTCTTTCCTGGGGCTGATGTGGTTCTCTGGGATAAATGCACACTGCAGTAGAATTTCAACTCAGTTACATGACTCCCCAAGAAAGAGGGGTGGGAGGATTAAATTTGGAGCTGAAAAGATACCTATCTCCAGGGGCGCCTGGGTGGCGCAGTCGGTTAAGCGTCCGACTTCAGCCAGGTCACAATCTCGCGGTCCGTGAGTTCGAGCCCCGCGTCGGGCTCTGGGCTGATGGCTCAGAGCCTGGAGCCTGTTTCTGATTCTGTGTCTCCCTCTCTCTCTGCCCCTCCCCCGTTCATGCTCTGTCTCTCTCTGTCCCAAAAATAAATAAACGTTGAAAAAAAAAAAATTTAAAAAAAAAATAAAAAAAAAAAATAAAAAAAAAAAAAAAAAAAAAAGATACCTATCTCCAACCTATGTCTGTACGAGCTGGAACCAGTTAGTATATAGCACTAGGAGACCAATCAAAAGACATGGCAATCAGAGTAAAACTGCATTACAAAAATAAATTTCAAAGGCTTATATGATTTTCATAAACCAGAGAAGTATGGCTCTCTTAACTTTTTATAGCATCTGAATTATCGCCTATGCTTATGAAGAATCAGAAAAACAAATTTCAGTGCTATCAATGATTCCTCAGTATAATATGGAACAATCCATTAGACATCAATGTGCTGAAGAGGTAACAGCCATTTTCAATGAGTAAACGTAAGTAAAGCACATAGAGTAAAATTGCTTTTTTTATAAAGCATTCAGGGAACAGCTGGAAAATGGAAGATGCATAGAAGGAGTGCAACATCAAGAAATACATATCGGTGATTCAACGGTAGGAAAAGTTCATTACAGGAGAGTTATGAGGGCAGACAGGATTTTCTAGCTGTCGGGGAGCTGCATGGCAATGTGCCCACATGCCAGCAAGGGCATTATAAGCCATAAGCACATCCCAAAGGTGTTAAAGTGGCAGCCATATCTGTCTCTGATTGCACTGGAGAGAAAACCCAGATGGTAGAAAGTCTTCAGAAATAAGAGCCCATAAAAGACCCCTGAGCACATAACAAGTGATAATGACAAAATAAAGGCCTCGGAAAGGTCAGCTGGAAACCTGGGTAAGGAAGCAAAGGCCCCCGCCTCAGCTGAGCTCAGGATGGCCTTTGCGAGAAGACTGGTTTGCATCGTCTGTGGCTTACTGCACTTTACCAAAGCTCGTCTCAGAGTTTCTAGTCTGTCTTTTTTGGACATGGAGGTGAGGTGATTGAAAAACAACAACAACAGCTCATATAACTGATACGTGGGTCTGACTTTTCACATAATATTAAAATCTTAGGGCCAGGAGTCATTTCCAGAGGGCATTGAGCCTAATCACGGCCTTCAGACAGGACTTCATTAAACCAAGGAAATATAGTATCTGCCTCATCTCTTCACAAATAAGGCACTAGCCTTCCTGGAAAATAATTCTACATTTGCCATTATAAATGCTTCCAGTGATAAAGACCCTAAAGCTAACCCACAGTTATTTTGCCAAGTATATTTCGGTGTCTTAAATAAATGATACATGTTCTCTCTATTCCACTTGGATTTGGATTTGGATTTGGATTACCACTTTATGCGAGTGCATTTATCCTATGATTAATTGGTTTGAAACTATATGAGTGATTTTGCATGGATAAAACTGCCAGGTAAATGTAACTTTGCCTTTAATTAAGAAATCATTAAAAATGAAAGTTGTCTACTTCCTCCCGTTCTGTAGTTGACAGTGATTGAGGGGCTTGGTGTGCCCGTGGTGGCACAAAAATGGAATCTGTAAATTGGAGCAGTTGTCAGACCCAGATTCTGATTAGTTAAACAGCTTGCCTGGGTTAGTGATTAATGCAGTTGTAAGGGATGAAATCTGCTTTCCTAGAGAAGTCAGAAGAGAACCTTTAATGGATTAGAGTTATGTGATAGTTGTCCAGTTATATGGATCATCTTTGCACTTAGATTTAGATGTAATTTAATATTGAGACTTGAAAAAATAATGGGAAGATGACTTTGTAAAAGAACAAAATTTTCTGGTTTTTGTTTTTGTTTTTATGTCACTGTCTAAATGTGATTAGTGCGGGTTTTGAGATTATTCTTTTAGCATTTCTTGTCTTTTGTTGTCTGGAGCCGTCATTTCTCTGGAGATGTGCTAATATTAATAATGGCTCAACTTTTGCTCTCGTGTCAATATGTAAGTCTTTGCTCAGTAATATAGGGGTTTGGGTTATCAACAGGACAAAGAAGTATTTAAGACAATATCCAAACGCATAAGCCTCTTCTAAGGATTTAGTAATTCAAGCGATTGAAAAAAACTTTTTTTCCAACAATTTTATTGTGATACAAGTCACATTGCCATAAAAATCACCTCTTTACAATTCATTATTTTTAGTATCATTTCACAAAGTTGTGCAACCCATCACCACTGTCTAATCCCAGAATATTTCATCACCCAAGACAAATCTCCTAGCCGTCAGCAGCCCCTCCTCATTTCCTCTTCCCCACACCCCCCAGCCACGCAAGTCATTTTCGAAGCAGGTGTTCTGATTAAAATGCTACATCTGTCTTTTGTGTTTGTAGCTGTTAAAAATGTTAGGAATTGCAAACAATTGATTTCACATATATAGGTATGGGTAAATTATTAGAATATTTTTCATTTTTAATGAAATGAAGTAATAAACAATGAAATATTTCAATATGTACAATTGGTGAAATCATTTTGGCAATACTTTGAATGAAATGAAAGAACTAACATGAATACTTTTATCTAACTCAAAATGGACACGAATAGAAAGTCAAATTATCTAGGTGGGTGAAGGATAAACTCTATTAAAGAAATAAATTAATTGCCTTCTCACTAGTATATAAACCTCTTCTATAAACTGTATATAATCACATTAATAGAACTTAGATCAGAATTACCTTTTAAAAAATCTGCATCCCTTTTTAATTTTTTAACAACGGCTTCCTTCTTACCATAACTACAATGAAGCTTTATTCTGTTAATTGGTACCTTGAGTTAATCCTGCATATCAGCTAAAAGAATTGAGTTAAAGTGTAGGTCTGTGAACAGAGGGTGTGATAAGTTACTTGATAAGGGACCTAAGAGTACAAAGGGAACATGCAATTCATATAAGTAAATATACTACACACATTTTATGTTTTTCCAGTTTTTATTTAAGTTCCAGTTAGCTAACATGGGGAGTAATATTAGTTTCTGCTGTACAATGCACCGATTCAACATTTCCCTACAACACCCCGTGCTCATCACCACAAGACTACACACATTTTAAATAATAAACACCATGCTCATGCGGGACTCTGCATGTTCTTATTCTGTCTCCTCCTCCAGCCCATGCTGGAGACCCTTGCCACACTGCCTGTTTTCACTTAGAGAAGGCCGTGCCCCTTCGTGCCTTTGGATCTTCAAATAAGTCCTCTGCTCTGAAAATCTAAAACCCATAATCCCACCTCCCACCTCCCACCCCACCCCTGGCCCTTTGCTTACCTACTTAGCTTCTCCTTCAAATCCCACCTCCATGGGAAGCCTTTTCAGTTTTGCACGTGAAATCAGGTCCCCATTCGTGTTCTCAGAGCACCCCGATTTTTGTAACGTTTGTGATCCTATACTAATCTTCTCTATTTTCCAAGATGGAAGAAAGACTAAGAGGCACTGGCTTAATTTTTTTTTAATATTTTATTTTATTTCTGAGAGAGAGACAGAGTGCGAGCGGGAGAGGGACAGAGAGAGAGACAGACAGACAGACAGACAGACAGAATCCAAGGCAGGCTCCAGGCTCCGAGCTGCCAGCACAGAGCCCAACGTGGGGCTCAAACCCAGGGACCGCAAGATCATGACCTGACCCGAAGTTGGATGCCCAACCGACTGAGCCACCCAGGCACCCCAGGAGGCACTGGTTTAATTGTGCAACACAACATGCATACACATACTCACTGTGTGTGTATACTGATGATCCAATATCTTTTTTTAATTTAATCTAATCTTTTCAAGTAAGCTCTATACCCAATGTGAACAACCCCCAAGATTCAGGATTGCGGGCTCTACCAACTAAGCCCACCAGGCACCCCTACTCATGATCCAGTATCTTCTTAGAAAATCTAAACTTTGGACTTTCCACTAAGTCAGACCTCACGTCCTTTTAAGAATTCAGAATTATTTTTTTTCCCACACATCAGTGTTGTGAGATTCATTCCCTGTGTGTTTAGAACAAGATGCAAGAATGCCAGGAATGATATCTTGTCATAATTAGCCAGCTTTCACTATTAAAATCTCCAGCATCTGTCTCTCAGAAAAATGTCAGTTCAGTGATAGAGTGGCACCAACGTGATTTAAAAATACTAATTTTTTTGGTCTTCTAGTTGAGTAATTGTGAATTTTTCAGAGGGTTTTACATCTCACTAAATTCCTGATTTCTCACTTAATTAAAACTGTCAACTAAAGAGCATGTGCTTAACTAAAAGATGATTCCCTTCACTAACATGAACAAAAAATTTGACAAAAATTATAGGTATTTCGGGGCCCCTGGGTGGCTCAGTCTGTTGGGCATCCGACTTCGGCTCAGGTCATGATCTCGCGGTCCATGAGTTCGAATCCCGCATCAGGCTCTGGACTGACAACTCAGAGCCTGGAGCCTGTTTTGGATTCTGTGTCTCCCTCTCTCTCTGACCCTCCCCTGCTCATGCTCTGTCTCTCTCTGTCTCAAAAATAAATAAATGTTAAAAAAAAATTATAACTAATTTATCAGTTAACTGTTTTCTGGCTCATTTCTTCTATATTTTTGCCCTGCTACCTTCTGTGAAGGACTTAAGGTATCCTAATTCGTCTACATTTGTTTGCTCGAACAAAAAGAAAATATGAATGCTGTGCCTTGATAGAGGAGGGACCCGCTTGAGTTGAAACTCTCCCACGTGAATTTTAAAAGTCCATAAACTGACATGGGATCCCGAGATCCTGAGATCACATAAGTGACATTTCCTTGAGATTTCATCACAAGATAAATCAAAGTGCTAGGAATTGTATTTTCTCTTTGCCCAGAAATCAAGTATGTTCCTAGGCTGACTCATTGGTAAGAGTGATTTCTTATCTTTGAGACAACTTGCACACCTAATATCAAAAATAGAAAACCTGTGAATTACTTTTCCTGTGGTAGGAATAAAAGTAACTTATAACAACAAAAAAAATCAATCAGAAATGGATGTTTAAGGAAAATATGTCCCGAGTGCTGTTTTTAAGGCATTGATCAGATACTGCCTGCATCTAAAAAACAACTCTAGTTCATCACCATCACTTATTTCTCTCAGGAAGCTTATGAGAAAACATGTGGACTTCTGAAAAGCATGTCATTCTAAGTTCACATGTGCCTACCGATCACACCTGTATTCGTACATGGATGAAAATCAAGTGATCCTGTTCAAACAAACAGCAACTTGTATCCGGGCATTTGTGTTGGTAGAGATAAGCTTTCAAAGGAGAATGGATTCGTGGATGTTATGAATTACTGTGAATTTTCACTTGCAAAATTATCAGCCAGCTCTTGGAACTTGAGGAAAGGAGGAATCAAGAAAAGGAGGTGGACTCAAAAGTGCAATTTGGCAGGTGCCTGAGTGGCTCAGTCAGTTAATCGTACGACTCTTGATTTTGGCTCAGGTCATGATCTCACTATTCTTGAGTTTGAGCCCCGTGTCTGCTCTGTGCTGAAGAGCCTGCTTGGGATTCTCTCTCTCCCATTCTCTCTGTCCCTCCCCTATTTGCACACAAGCTCTCTCTCTCTCTCTCTCTCAAAATAAATAAACATTTAAGAAAAAAGTAAAGAAAAGTACAATTTTGCTTGATTTTGATGATGATTACCTTAAAGAAATCAATAACTGGATAGTATCTAATTATATTTTCTATTTGTTTACAGAAATATTTTTATATTTTAATTTCCTAAGTAATGGTATGTATCTCTAAGGATGGGAGGGAGTTTGGAGATAATGTTTTGAGACATTCCCCGCCTCTTTAGCCTTCTTGTCTGGCCCAGAAGCCCTTGGAGGGCTCTGAGCCAGTTGGAGCCTGAACAGGACCGTATGGAGCAGGGAGGGGATTGCTCTGGCCCCTTTGGGAGTCTTCAGGTTTTCTCATCTCCTCAGTTTTAGAGCGGGGCTGAACATTATAATAAATGCTATTAGTTTTGAAACATCCTTTCATCTGTTTGACTTCTCAAGTGATCTGGCACTTTGATCTCTTTGGTCTCATGATATGTAGAACTGTCCCGTTTCAGATTTTTAAAATTTTTATTATTTTCACAAATATTTGGTGTGGGATGTAATGCTTTATTTGTAATTTATGTGCAAAGTTATATAGAATTATTATGATTCCTAGACTTTTCTAGTGGGATCTGAGACATCAAATCGGAAGTTTGAAAATCAGTAACAGGGGCGCCTGGGTGGCTCAGTCGGTTGAGCATCCGACTTCGGCTCAGGTCACGATCTCGCAGTCTGTGAGTTCGAGCCCCGCGTCGGGCTCTGTGCTGACGGCTCAGAGCCTGGAGCCTGTTTCACATTCTGTGTCTCCCTCTCTCTCTGTCCCTCCCCCGTTCATGCTCTGTCTCTCTCTGTCTCAAAAATAAATAAACGTTAAAAAAAAATTTAAAAAAAAATGAAAATCAGTAACAGGATCAAATAAAATTAGTCTGTTTCCTCCCCAGTAACCATAAGTCATAAAAAAAAAAAAAAAACAGTTCTGCTTATAAAGGCACATGCAAGGTCAACTTCTTGGTTTAGTATTCTTCATTGTATGTCTGATACCAGTCTCAAAAAAAAAAAAAAAAAATGGGAAGGGACATGAAGTGGAAGAAAACTCTGAATTTTTCATCAGCTGAATATCAGTTGTTTATCTATAAAATAGCAATAATTTTCTTGGAATAAGAAAAAGAATTTTTCCTACCACATGAACACATAAAAGCAAATCTTATGACTTAGACAAAAATGACTATATTGTACTACTTTCTCTTCTACCTATTTTTCTTCTAAAATAGTTTCTTCCAGGACTTTGGAGACGGATAGGGACTCAAGTCGGAACCAGTTTTGAATGCATTTTTTTTTCTTTTGGTAAGTTGATGGGTAAAGAAATATAATTTATTTTCTTCTGGTCAGTGTGTTCACCAGGAGGCAAATATAGAAATGAAAATCTGTTCTTATACATAAAACATGGCTTTTGAAAAAATAGTAATAAGTCAAGCTGTTTTAAAAATTTGGAACCAAAACAGGAAAATTTTGCTAAATATTTGGAATAAAGGTATTTACACAATTTAGTTTATGCTCTGTTCTTTCATTTGAGGGTCTTTAAAGACCCTTAATGGCTCAACACCCATTATTTTCATTGAGGTAGTGTTATAACACATTCAGCACATTTCAAGAAGTGACGCCTTCTCTAAGGACATGCTAGACCCTCACAGTAGTGACTTCTGGTAAGGATGGTTTTATTGTCCTCACCCCTGTGACTCCTTTGCACGTGCTGATTGTGGTACCCTGGTTAATTTCAGATACCATCAGCGAAAATGGAATATGCTGAACAAGCACTTACAAACTAATGGCTCTTTATAGAACAGAGCTTTGGCCCTTCAGTAACAAAGAATGATTCAGAGGAAATGAGTTAATTTAACAAATTGCCAATTGCCCACCAGCCCTCCTTGCAGAAGGATGATATATGCAAGGTGCACTAAAAAGAATGTTTTCCTCATCTTTTTTTCTCCCCATTCTCCATCTCCCATTACCCTCTGGGGAGACAGTAAAGGTGGAGGGTGGAGAGCATAGTAAATAGAAAGCATGACTGGTGAATGTTTATAATGATTTTTTAAAGCTGGATTAAATCAATTTAGAGGTAAATCTTCAAAATGATCATTTCTTTTTTTCAAGGGTCTATTTATAATCTCGGTATCTTCGTTTGAGGAGCAGTGATACTATCAGGCTTGCCTTCTAAAGGTTTGCTAAGTTGTATAAGTAGCTTTGCAGGAGATGCAATGAAAGAATTTTTGTGTAATGGACTAGAAGATTCATCTATATGTCACATTTACAACATTAGAAACAAGTAGTCTCATATTTTATGATGAGACAGCCGCAGAGCAGCCCCACAAAGGGGTGGTTCAACATCTGTATTAGAAGGCAAGGTTTTATTTCCCAAGGCCCAAAGCAGTTTAGATTTGAGAGCAATGTTGCCTGCATTTCTGCACAATAAATCTGATTATTCCCCGCTCTATTTTGCCACTACTGTTACAAAATTAGTGGAATATGTTCAAGTATTTCTGCTTGAAAAACATCACTGAAATACAGTGCTCTTGTCAAGTCATAGTACAAACAAGCTCATGTTTATCATTTACAGGCAGGTTTTATTGGTCCTGGAGCATTTAGTCACTCCAACCCCTGTTCATCTACTGATGGCCAATAAAAGCTATAGGAAGTCTCATCAATGAAATTAGTAATCTGTGGGGACAGAGATGCATTAATGCCTGTCATTCTAGATTTGTGATCTTTGGGATATGCTTTTTATGACCATTGAAAATATTGGCTTGCCTTAATAAAATGTAATGTTGTTTCTGTTGTTAAATATATCTTAAAATGTGAACACAAAAATACTCTTTGATAGCCAAATGAAGTTTTTTAATTTAATAAAGTATAGCTTTTGGGAATAGCAATCAGTGTGTGATAAGTGACCACATATTTCAACTAGTTTCTGCTACACTTGCCAAAAACTGCTAAAATAGCAAATTTTTTGCTTTAGAGATTTATGGAAGTGAAAACATGCAAAGAACTTTAGGTATTTTTCCACTTTGTAATGGGATCTCCTTCTTGATCTCTCTTCATTGCCTGTCTCAATGTGCACCTGTTACAAACTGAAGAATTAAAACCAGGATGTCTGAGATTAAGATTAATATGTATCATTTTGTAGGCTGTAAAATCTTGTCGGATCTTGCTCAAATGTGAAAATTGTTGAGTTTAACCCAAACCACCAGCATCACCAATATATTGTTTAATTCTCTCCTTCATATCATAGAACCTAAAGTTGGAAGAAATCTTGAATGGTTCCAACGCCAGCCCTACCCACCTTGCAATGAGTCCCAACTGTCAACTGGTCTGTGCTTTCTTCAGACCCGAGAAAATGTCCAACCTACCAAAGCTTACCCATTTTATCATTATTTAGCTCCACCAATTTTTTTCATATATTCAGCTGAAAATTGCTGTTCCTATTGCAGCCAGTCTCTGCCCCCTTAAATATGTAAACATTCCATACATGCACCTTTGATATATTTGAAGACATACCCTTTCTCTGGATCCTTCTGCAACAAACACCAATGTCATCTACCTTTTCAATATGGTAAAATTTGGGTCTCTTCACCAAGCAGATTTCTGGACACTGAGCAAGTTCCATTTTTCCAACGTTCTTTCTACTCTGTTCCGGCAAGATGATTTCTTACTATGACTGAGTCAGCGGCATGCATGGTGGCTAAGTGAAATAGGGATGTTCTACGTCTTCTGGGCCTCCACTTCAGGGAGCCTGCTAGGAGTATTGGTAGCATATAGTTTGAAAGTTGCCCATGCATCTCTTCACCTTCTCCCCTTTAATTAACCCGCAGTACTCAGGAACTGTCATCTACCTGTGGCGTTCGCGCTGCGAACAGAGCAGTTCTGTTGCAAATTCAGCCTACTTTGGGGACACTGGATGTGCTTTCACCTCCACAGTGTAGTGAGACCTGTACACGCGGAATATCATTGAAAACCTGAATCTAAGGTTTTGTGCAGTACCTATCCCTGGGCTGCGATGAGCTCAGAAGCAAACCTTTCTGTTGACAATTTTATTAACTCCTAAGGTATTATTGCCTTTGGACTTGAATCTTGAGACTATTGGTGCAGAGGAAGGAAGCAAGGGAGTGTGGGAGAGGAGTGGGGGGTCGATTTTGTTAGCTTGAAGGAAGTTTTAATTTGAAAGTTCCCTCTACCCTCTTTGGTTCTATCACAGCAGAAATGGAGTGGAAATCCCTAAGGTACAGCAACAATATAGTGGTGTAGTTGTCATCTTTTTGCCAATTGGATAAAAGCAGTTTTAGGACTGAATGAAAAAATTACAGCCCTGTGGTTTGTTTTTATGACTCTGTGTGTGTGTGTGTGTGTGTGTGTGTGTGTGTGTGTGTGTGTGTGATTGTACATCCTCTCTGTTAAAAAAAAAAAAAAAGCTTAAAATGTCATATATTGTTAGAGTTGCTTGATAAATTACAGGATGCCCAATTAAATTTTAACTTCTGATAAACAATGCATAATTTGTTAAAGTAGGTCCCAAGTAGTGCATCAGGCATACTTACACTAAAAATGAGTCATTATAGGAAATACAAATTTATTTGGGTATCCTATATTTTTGTTCACTAAATCCAACACTCTTCTTTCAGGTGAGGCAGGACAGCTGTGAATCTTGATCTAGTAACTGAACTGTATTCCTCCTCCTAGAGAAGGAAACTGATCCCTGCCTTTGAGGATTATCTTTTAACTTTTAAGAAGTGAGGGCTATTGATTCTTAACTGGCAGGAATCCCATCCCTTCTTGTTTAACCCACCCTGATGGGAGCCTGGGGCAAACAGAGAGGCCAGCATCTAAGATTCTCCTTGCCTAGGGGCTGTGGCTAGGTCAGAGAGAGGGTTTTACAAAGTGGTCAGTGTGGAAGGAACCTGAGGGTCAAGGAAAATAAGTAGGAGTGTGGTCCAAGCCAGGAATATTACATTTATCATTTAAGACAAAGGTTTAGTCACAGGCTATAAATTAGAGAAAAGGAACCTGAACATGTACAGGATGGGAAGGATGACAGAAGAACGGCCTGATTTTAAGGCACAGGGGTGGAGTAGACATCCATGGATGTAAAGGATATAAATCAAGTTAAGAGGAATTTTCTTGCAGAGAGATGATTTAGCAAAATGAGGTAAATTGTACTGATAAAAGTGATCCAGACCAAGATTTGGAAACCTATACCACCTTCACCAATAATAAATCTGTGTCTCTGATGAGTCTAAACTGATACCAGGGTAGTAAGACCAAAGGTTTGTGACTGTCAAGAAGAAGCTCATCTTAGATGAAAACTTTGCCAAAGATTCTTAGATGTGAACTGTGTTTATAAATAGATCCATATGTAGGCATACATGTATTTGAATATTTCATCTTTCCACCACTAGATAAATGGAATTGGTAAGGATATGAGTAGACAAACAGGAAAAAAACATAGAACCATCCTATTTTATCTGAGACACTGGTGATATGCTACTGAGCAAATCAAATGGAATCATTTTGGCACAGTATCTGGGAAGAGACTTCTATGCGATGGCCAATTTGCTTTTTTTTTTTTTTTTAGTTAAACTTGAAAATTAATTATCTTTAAGTGTGTGAGTATGTATAGATGTGGCTGTGTATGTCATTTTCCAAGATTATAAAATTACAAAGTAACAATTTATTTTATGGAAAATTTGACCAATATTTTCACTTGGGAATGTTAGCCTTCAGTTATGACAAACACTGGAGGTCCTCAAAAAGATTCAAAAAATTCCTTTGGGGTAGTCCATGAAACCTGGAGATTGAAATTGTAAGGAAGGATTGGCGGTTTTCTTTTAGAATTTTCTCAAATAACGTTTCAGCAAATGTTAGTCTTATATAATTTGATTTAGTTGGTCATTAAAACTCATAGTCAAAATTAATCCTATAGAACAGAATTTCAACAGAAGAAAGCTTTAGAAATGAATCTTTTTTGTTTCTTTGCAGATAAATGTTATTTAATTATTATCAAAATTAACATAATTTCAATTATTTGCTAGGTTTACAAAGTCCTATTGTGAAAACAGTTTCTTTCTTTTATTCTAATGATATTTGAAAATTCTAAAAAAAATAAAAAGCAATGCAATTTAAAGGAAAAGGTTTTTTTTGATAATTGGATGCAATGCTTATTCATCACTTGATAAATGGTATTTTTAATTCAGTTAATTAGAGTAATTTATAACCAATTATTACAGACAGCAGACTTGTCATTCCATTTCTATAAAATAAACATATGCATTGATATATTTGTATTGGTAAGTAGTAGTAGTAATGAAATATTACCTAAAATAAGTAATAATAACATCCTAGGCTAAGAAAATTGTAGAAACTTTAGAGCCATGTCCTCTTTCTGTTTGTTTGTTTTTTTTTAATTTTTTAAGTTTATGTATTTATTTTTGAAAGAGAGACAGAATGGGGGGGGTGGGCAGAGAAAGAAGGAGAGAGAGAATCCCAAGCAGGCTCCACACTGCCAGCATGGAGCTCAACGTGGGGCTTGAACCCACGAACCACAAGATCATGACCTGAGCCGAAACCAAGAGTTGGACCCTAACCGACTGAGCTACTCAGACGCCCTGAACCAGGGTCTGTTTCTAATCTTTTTTCATAATCTTAAGGGAAGGGTGGGAGAAACAAAAGTCATTATATATAGCAAAGTGCTTCCTCAAAATTGTTTTCACAGCAATTCAGAAGAGAATGAAAAAAATTAATCAGAGATCGTTTCAATCAAATTTATTGTGAAATAAAGCGTTACCTTTGTGCAGGCAATAATGCACATTTATATTTCATGGCCAACAGTATTTAGAATGATGTCACTGGATTTCTGTGCTAAATATTAAAATAATTCAGCTTTGAATTTTCCGTTAAAAATTATATTATAAAAACGATTTAGGTACAACCCCCTGGTATTTTGAAGCCATGTACTTCAAAACAAACACATTAATTAAAAATACGTCTGCAAGGTGCATGGTATTTGTGTTGTGTTTCTTTTAGAAGGAATGTGATTTTTGTTAAAATAAGTTGTTGCTGCAGCTGCCTTTCAGAAAATGAGGATTCTATATTAAATAATGCTTAACAGCAAGAGTATCTAAGACTAGTAATATTTTTTTCTCTCAGTAAAAAGGAAAATGCTGGAGATTCTCTTCCTCTCTGCCTCTCTTCCCACTTCTAAAATTACAGGTACAAAGTATGTTTTTAAGCTGGAGGGGGCACCATTTTTAAGTTTTTTAAAAAATTTCGTTGTACTTAACATACAGTGTTATGTTAGTTTCAAGCGTACAATATAGTGACTCAGCAGTTTTGTATATATCTCAGTGCTCATCATGGTAAGTGTACTCTTAGGGATCCCCTTCACCTGTCTCATCCATCCTCCCATCCCTCTCCCCTCTGGTAGGGGGAGTTTGTTTGTTCTCTGCAATTAAGAGTCTCTTTTGGTTAGTCTCTTTTTGTTTGTTTGTTTGTTTTGTTTCTTAAATTCCACATATGAGTGAAATCGTATGGTATTTGTCTTTTTCAGACTGACTTCTCTCCCTTAGCATTGTAGTCTCCAGATCCATTTATGCTGTTGCAAATGGCAAGGTTTCATTCTTTTGTATGGCTAAGTAATATTTCATTGTGTATATTCCACATTTTCTTTATCCATTATCTATCATTGGACACTGGGGCTGCTTCCATAATTTGGCTATTGTAAATAATTGTGCAATAAAGATAGGGATCCATTTATCTTTTCGAATTCGTGTGTTTCTATCCTTTCGGTTAATACCCAGCAGTGGAATTACTGGGTCATAGGGTAGTTCTATTTTTAATTTTTTGAGGAACCTCCATACCGTTTTTCACAGTGGCTGCACCAGTTTGCATTCTCACCAACAGTGTACAAGGGTTCCTTTTTCTCCACATCCTAACCAACATTTGTTGATTCTTATGTTTTTGATTTTAGCCATTCTGACAGGTGTGAGGTGATACTTCATTGTGGTTTGGATTCGCATTTCCCTGAATATAAATGATGTTGAGCATCTTTTCGTGCATCTCTTGGCTGTCTCTATGTCTTCTTTGGAGAAATGTCTGTTCATGTCTTCTCTGTGGGAGCACCTTTTAAATTAAATATTCTTTCATTATCATAGGTAATCTGTACAACATAGTGACATTATTTGTAATAAACTCCAAAAGGTTAAATCACCTGTGTTATACCGAAAAAAAACCCTCCTAAATAAGATTTCATTTCTTAATTTATATTATTTTATCATATTGTGATCTGCTATAATTTTGAAGGTATTTTAAATGTTCTCATATTTGTTTCTAATATGGTTAACACAGATTATTGAGAAAGGCCTTTGAAACAAAGTAAGTAAAAATAATGAATAGAAGGAAATTCCATCTCTAATGGAATCGTGATATTGAGTATTGTAAATTATAGAAGTTAAAGATCTTGTAGAGTCAGACCTCATATCAGAAATTATTTTTTTTGTAATGTTTATTTATTTATTTTGAGAGGGAGAAAGAGCACGCACATACATGCTAGTGGGGGAGGGGCAGAGAGAAGGGGGAGAGAGAGAGAGAGAGAGAGAGAGAGAGAGAGAGAGAGAGAGAATGAATCTTAAGCAGGCTCCACGCTCAGTGCAGAGCCAGATGCGGGACTCGATCTCACAACCCTCAGATCATGACCTGAGCCAAAATCAAGAGTAGGATGCCTAACTGAGCCACCCACATGCCCCAATATCAAGGATTCTTAAATGGAGATCTATGGGATAACTATGAATTGGCTTCAGAGGAGGGGTCTATGAAACCCCAGAATTGTATGCCAATTTTTTTTATCTTCAACACATAAACAAAAATCCATAGCAGTCCCCAGATTCTGAAAGGAGTCTATGGCCCTCAAAATAATAAGAACCACCATCTAAAATATTCAAAATACTTTAAAATAAATAAATAAAATACTCAAAGTACATGAATGGTGTGTTGGAGACACAGGGACTTGAGATCTGAGTTTGAATCTTAACTACAGTTTTTTATCTGTGGGACCTTGGCAAACTCCTTACTCTCCTGTGACTTTACTTTCTAAATAGGAGAATACAGAATTTACAGGTTCTTCTGAGAGCTTTATGAGGTCATGTGTAGTTTTTCCCTGGCATGTTAAAGTCACTCAGTAATTGTTATTTCCTTTCCCTCCATGTCTGTCCTCCGAGATGATAGAAATAGCGGAAGCCACTAAGTGTTAACATGAAGCTTTAATCTCTGTTGCCTGTTATCACACATGGGTATATCCAACCTTGCATATAGGAGTCACTTCTTTACAGCAGCTTTCAGTTATGCATTTTTATAATGGAAAGCAACCACATTAACTGCAGTATGGTCCAGGGTGACATTTGACACCTACATGTTTTTTTTTTTAATAAAGTAATTTAATTTAATTGCTTTTTCTTTTTATTGTGGAGGAAAACATAGGAATGTTAAGTATTCACTCTGCCGAAGCTTCCCTTTCTGCCCTCAAGAGCTTTTTTCAAGGACGCCAAACACTCTTCCTAATTACTTTTTATTGATTTCTTGACATTTCTGCTCAACATTGACTGCTTATTTTTAGGAAACAAAGGATGCTAAGCTAAAAATGTTGATGGCGCATTTGAAAGTACAAAGTTCAATATCTGAGTCATGTCTCTTACACGCTTTTGAAAAACTGTATACCGGCTTTGTTATGTGCCTCAGTTGTCTTATCGCACTGCTGAGAGAAATAGAAAATTCTGTGATTCTCAGAAGTCTTCCAAAGCTTGAATTTATTTTGAACAAATCTGTGACTTAGCCTCCAATATTTCAGGTTAAAAATAAGTAAGTAAAGGCAGTCAACTGAATAAAAACTAGTAAAAAGAAAAAAAATCTACTGAAATACTAAACAGAGAAGAGGCTAATGAAAATTAAGCATCTCAACTCTATGTTATACGTTCTGATTCCGATTTTGCAGTCATATGCCATTAATTAGATTAACCTTTAATTATGTCTGCTACTGTCTAATTTGTAGCATTAGTTTTGTTAGGGACGGTTATGTTAAACAAGTCTGAGTAGATCTTTATATGTAACCTAACCAAAAGGAAGCTGTCCTACATTAGCTTATTAGAATAGTCCATTTCTGTATGAGCTGCTCATTTAAAATATTTGATTGTCACGACTTTCGACTGGGCGTGCTACCACAGGACCCATTTTTAAAACCTTCTTGTAGGTGATTTATATGTTATGTGAAAATGAGGTTAAAGAAAAATTAGCAGTCAACAAAATAAGCCTAATTTCAAATGTCACTGGAGATTATTTTTCATTATATATAACTTATCTGCATCTCTTCTAGATACACCTTTTTTTTCTTTCCTCCCTATGTGCTGAGTACAATCAGCTTTTAAATGATCTAGTGGTATTAATATTGCATCGAGATCAATCACAGATCCTATGCAAATATTAAATATTGTACAGTCATCATAACTAAATTTAGCATTTCATTTGGAATAGTTCCTGCTGCCATAACTCCCCAATGATGTGTATAACTCCCCATATTTATATTTGTGTGTGCATTTCTAATATGTATGTGTGTAATTTCTCTTACTTTAGTTTCATAAAGAAATAAATGAGGTAGTTTTTTCTAACTTTGAAATTATTATTAAATGAAAGGTAAATCATTTTCCTAAAAATAATTTTGAGGGGGCACCTGGATGGCTCAGTTGGGAGAGCATCTGACTCTTGATCTCAGGGTCATAAGTTTGAGCCCCATGTTGGGTATAGAGATTACTTAAATAAAACTTTAAAAATAATAATAATAATTTTGAAAAGGAAGACAAGGATAAATTGAATGGAGGTTAAATAGAATCCATTACAGCACTGCAGTATTGTGGCACAAAATTGAATTTCTTTTTTTTTTTTTTTAATTTTATTTTAAAGTAATCTCTGTACCCAACATGGGGCTCGAACTTACAATCAATCCCAAGATCAAGAGTCGTATGTTCTACTAACTGAGGCAGCCAAACACCCCACAAAACTGAATTTCTGATAACCTTCCAAATTTACATTAAACTGTTTTAAAAAAATTTTTTAAACATTTATTTATTGTTGAGAGACAGAGTATGAGCGGGGGAGGGCAGAGAGAGGGAGACACAGAATCTGAAACAGGCTCCAGGCTCTGAGCTGTCAGCACAGAGCCTGACATGGGACTCAAACCCACGAACCATGAGGTCATGACCTGAGCCGAAGTCGGACGCTTAACCTACTGAGCCACCCAGGCACCCCTACCCTAAACTGTTTAAGATCGATTTAGTTTTCTAGTTCTTAGGAAAGCTTAGCTGAAAAGATAACCATTTTATTCTGAAACAGACAGCAGAATACTAGATGATGTGGACTGAGCATTTTTCCCTGAGTTTAAGACTAAAGACACATTGATTTGAATGCCATTGGCCTCCAGTCTTCTGCTAAGAGTGCATGATCTAAAAGTAATTATTTTAAATCTCTTTCCCTGACATTCAGTTTACAAACACAGGGAAATACTCAGAAAGTAATGCTTTCCGAAAGGTGGAAGAACTGGCCTTCTCTAAAAGCCTGTGGAAAAGATGTTGGTTTTTGTTGTCTGTTTACTTTTAACTACAAGGTCAGATACACAGCCGTCGAATGAAAGACCCACGAGATAGGATGCTTCACGGGGCCTCGCAGTCAGCCTGCCTTGGAATCTCTCTCACATTATGTGTTACACTGAGCACACAGGCATGCAGCTCCCCCTCTTAGAGCCTCCGTTTCTCCACCTGTGAAAGGGTAAAAAGTTACCTATTTCTTAGGGTTGTTGTTACCACTACAAGGCTAGAATATCTCCCACTGTAGATATTTAATGACTCTCAGTCTTCTTGTGCTTTGCTAGGAGTTGTATTGCGTTTACCATACAGATAGCTGTTGAGGTTCTTCAGCATTTATTTCTCCTTCAAAAGAAGGAAGGAAGGAAGGGAGGGAGGGAGGGAGGGAGGGAGGGAGGAAGGAAGGAAGGAAGGAAGGAAGGAAGGAAGGAAGGAAGGAAGGAAAAGAAAGAAAAGAAGTGAAAGACACACCTTTACAACCTACAGCAAACATTATCAATGCCAAATACCAAAAAATATAATATGCCTAGAATTCTTCCATGCCTACAGTCATAAAATGTCTTCTCTGCTTCTCATTTCTTCTGTGCTTTTCCTTTACCTGTCTTGAAGATTACCTTAAGTCCAAGACATTGGGTAAACAGCATGCCCAGTAGAAATGGTAGCTGTGAGCCTACTTAATATACTTTTTTGGTGTTTAGCTCTTAGCTTCATTGGGATATAACATATGATGCGTCGTATTGTAGACTGTTAAGAATGGGGAGATGCGTATCTTCTGTATTAAGAAAGACAGCAGAAGCGTTGTTAAATTCCTAGGATGGCGCTACTTTTTAAGATTTCACATTAAGTTGGATATTGGACAAGAGAATTCACCTAAGTCATAAGTAAGCCAGAGATGGTCTATTTCCTTATGAGCCAGTCAGGATTCTGATGGCTAAGTCTCCTGCATTTTGTAGAAATCATATCCCATGCAGGATTTCCGTAGACCTCAGCTGCAGCATGGGAAAGACTGAAGACAGTATTTCTAACTCTCATGATCCTAGGACAGAACAGTGCAGTCTGTCACAGGGAAAGATGACAATCCAATTTAATTTGTTGCAACCTTTTCCATTTTTCAATTTAATTCCCCTTTTTGGATGATATCTTTAGTGGCAGTTGCCTGTAAAGAGTTAGTAGCCTCATACCGGATGAGAACCAGGTCTTTTTGTTATTATTGCTATTATTTTTTGACAAAGGGATTGGAGGTAGGGAATGAGAGAAGCATGACAGGGAATTTAACATTCTTTGCCTGGTTAGCAGCGACAGCGCACATTCTTCAACTTTCGAATACTTTTTAAAGCACTCGCCTCTCATTTTAAAGGATGCCTAGGGAATTGGAAGTGCTACGCATTGCAAGTTCTATATTTGGGATCAGTACAGATCCATGTCAACCTCTTAAAATGATGACTTCTCATCTAACTTTGAACATGTCATTTTACCTTATTAAGTCATCAGATTTAGCCGAGCCTGGAGGGTACGTTCTCGTTGTTATTTTTATTATAAAAGGCTCCTGACCATTTTAGGATAGTTAGGGCTAAGACTTCAGTGCCACCCCTGGTCTTTCTTGTAATCTCTTATGATAGTGATAGATTCCATCTGTCTGGACCTCTGCCCCTACGGCTCTCTGATCTAAGAGCAGTTGGAACTTTGTTCTGACCTCTTGCTATGCCTAGTCACAGTATCCTCTAAAACAGCGCAATAATTTTAATAAATCAGATATAATCATTATCTCTAGAATTACGTCCTCCATGTCTTCTTTCGCAGAGTTGCTGAAATGGGCATCTAGAGCAAAAAAAAGTGTCATCTAGAGCATGGAGAACTGGCCCCAGAAAACATGACTCAGTTCCTAGCTCATTCACCTTTTCTCTTTTTACCTTCACCTATATACTTGCTTTGGCTGTCTCCAGAATGTGATTCTCCATTTAACAGATCATCTTGCCCATGTCATTGGACGTTTTCCATTTCTATAAGTTTCCTTATTGCGATGTTGATAGGAGTATAGTTCTACATGGGAAACTCCAGTTTCATGTCAGGATCTGAAGCTAGACTTGACCATAAATTGCAGTTTGCCACCCTGTGAGCCCAAGGAATTTCGGACATTCAACGGGAAGAAAAAGAAACTGAGGAATGTAACCACCTTGAGCATCAAAAGTTCTCCAGTTGCAAAAAACCCTCCTGCGACCGCCTAAGGCTAATTTCTGAGGGATATTGCAGTCTTATTTACATCACAAAACTTAAATCTCAGACCTTCCTGGTTGATTGACCATTTAAGTCCCAAGAAGTTCCAAGATTTTACAGACCAACATCCTTCCTGTTCTCTCCTTCACCCCCATACATCCACCAGTTGACTACTTTCTGTTTACTTTGTGACATACGTGGGTAAGCTTTTTTTTTTTTTTTTAAATGTGTGTGGCCAGCATTTTTTGTGGATCTTACCGTGGGCTTGCCAATGCCTAGTTCTGACTTCAGAAGAAATATTTTGATGCTATGTTTTCATTTATAATTTCCATCTGTTCATCCATGTGGGCTGCTTGTTCACCTTTGAACAGCTAAAATTCATCATTTGCAACTAAAATAATCCACAGATAAAATGGTCTTTGAATCCTGAAAACAAACAAACATACAGATAAGGCAAGGAAAGCAGGCAAACAAAACAACCAACCTGATATTTGGAGGCTTAAATTTGGCAAAGGATAAAATTAAGCTCAAAAAGTTTTCAAGAATAATCATATATTCTAGTAGTTTTATAAGTAATGAATTAACTGCTAATATTAATTGATTAGACTTAAAACAAAGGCCTAAGAAGCAAAAATGGGGGAATATCATGAGATACCTTAATGAAGGATCGCTAAATACAACAGCTGTCTGCTGATTAAGATCCATTTATATTATCAACATTTAATTGTAGGTACTTGTGCTATTTCTGTAGAACAATGACTCACTTCCCTGAGTTCTTCAGACTTTGAGAAAAATTTAAGTATTAGAGATTTTTAATATAACATTAGGCATTAAGATACAAGGAAAAGATGGGGTGCATGGGTGTGTCAGTGGGTTAAGCGTCCAACTTCAGGTCAGGTCATGATCTCACGGCTCGAGAGTTCGACCCCCACGTCTGGCTTGTGCTGATAGCTCAGAGCCTGGAACCTGCTTCAGCTTCTGTGTCTCCTCTCTCTCCCCCTCCCCCACTCATGCTTTGTCTTTCTCTCTCTCTCTCTCTCAAAAACAATAAACATTAAAAAAAACTTTTTTGAAAGATATGAAGAGAAGGGAGCCTTTCAACAGAAAAGTGCTCTACCTGTGACTGATCTCTGTTAAGAGATAATTACATCCTAGGGATTGATCACCCAGCACAGCAAAAAGGTGTATAATGAAGACAAATCCCTGACTGTATTAATGAAAGTGTTTTACATTTCAAAATTCTTCAGAAGTAAGGATTTCTTAAGGAGAAAGACATGAGTAAAACAGAACTTTATAACAGAACAAGGTCAGAGGTGTGGTTTCTTCTCATTTACAAGATCTCTTTTGCCTGTTAGGGCGTCGTTTTGTGCTTAGAAATACAACCAGAAGCCTGTCATCTGTTAGCTCTCCCTCGGTGGGGTTCGGAAGCATAACTAACCCTGCACATGTCTCCTCATTATGGTAGTCCCTGGATTCTGTCATTACTGAACTGGAAAATTCGATACTCGCTAGGTATTAGCAATGCCTGTTTGAGCAGAACTAGCAATGCAGATTCCCGCTAGACATATTGTTTGGCATTGCTAAGTGTTGGACTTCTTGAAAGCTTTTGGGTAAGTGACAAATCTCACTGAAGACATTTGACTCCTTTCCAGGAATTGTGTGCGGATGTGAGGGATTAAATTGGCAAAGTGGACCTGCTTTAGGATCTGGGTTTGCCCGCGTGGAGTTTTAGGTGGTTTTGTAGAGCTGTGGTTCCCTTACAGCTGGTACATGGAACAGCCATGATTCCCTGCTTTAAGCTGTTTTCCTAAGCAGTGTTGGGGTATGAAGCACCTTAGTAATGGATGGAAAGAACAACGATCTATATTAGTCACATACCTGCAGCATCTACAAAAATGGTTTATGATTTAAAAGGGGGAAGACCAAGCCTGTTTCCGATTCTGTGTCTCCCTCTCTCTCTGCCCCTCCCCCGTTCATGCTCTGTCTCTCTCTGTCCCAAAAATAATAAACGTTTAAAAAAAAAAAATTTTTTTAAAAAAAAAAAAAAGGGGGGGAAGACCTAAGCCATTCTGAATTATTATAGCTGCAGGATATGGAGGTGTTTTATTAGGCCATATATACAGATATCACCACCAAGAAAAACTAATAAATTATAACTAAGATGCTATGGATGGACCTTCTTAAAATTCTGTTTCTGGCAGTACAGGGAAATAGCCAAGCAGGTCTAGATAGGACTCTGACCTCTTACTCTACCTTTTTTTAATGATGTGCTTCAACAATGCCCTTGTCGGTTTCACTATAGGCAGGATGAGTTCCACTGAGTTTTTCCAAATGGTGTATACATACGCACATATAACGTATACACACACATACATACATACATATATATATGTACATATATATATGTATGTATATCTAAAGTCATATGTGTGTGTATGTGAATACAACAGGTAGACAAGATGATGATAGTAAGACACTAAACACATTGCTCTGGTTTTTAGAGATATCATGTACCTTGGAAAAAGAGTTCAATGTGTGCACCTATTTCCTTTCCATTGAACAACAACAATCAATGCCCTCAGTAGAAAAATAGGTACCTGTTACATTGGAGGGTAGAGGCCCAGAAATTAAAAACAAAACAAAAAACTTCCGAGGCTTTCAGGAAAGCCTCTTTAGTTCACAATGGAGTATAAAGGCATAGAATTTGCCTGTAATATTAGCTCTTTCACTGCTCCCATCTGTAACCTAAAAAATATATGCTCTTTAGAAAAACAAGACCTGCTATGAACTGTTATGGGACCAGCCAGTCCTTTTGGACTCAGGACAGAAAGGTTTCTTGAGGTGAAGCATTTCAAGTTATGTGTTTTTGGAAACATTTTATTCCTCTTCAGATTGGTCATGTATGAATGACAATAACACTATTGAAAATTGTTAAGATTTCCGTATGTTATTTGGTTATGTAGAATTTGTGCTGGGAACCTAAACACTGCAGCTACACAGTTGAACACATCATGTTACAGAGAGGGGTGTTTTGCTAATCTGATCACCAACCTGGGAACAAGGTGCCCCTGGGAATTCTGGGAGAATATATCCACTGAAATTAGCCAGGTGTTACAGAGCAAAATTCATATATTCAAACATGCATTCACTGCTTAATTCTTTTATGTGCAGCACCCTTTTAACCCCGGTGAGGAAACTGTGGTGCTTATAGAAACAGAATCTGGCAATTTGTGTTTACAGTCATGACGCAAATGCAGAATGGCTGTGATTTGGCTAAATGGTATGTAGCAATGTGCAGTCGGGGGTTTAAGGCTGCACAGGTGCCACCTAAGGGATTATCCAGGCTTCTTGTGTTCCAGAGCCACTCATCGCAAGGGCCTGGCTCAAACCTGAAACACTCAGAAGGTTATGTCTGCATGGCCCAGACCCCATCTTCTTTTTATACTCTTGTGGACGCTCCTTTAACTGAAAGTTTAGATTACTTAAAACTTTTGTCAGGAATCCGTTCCCATCGTGAAGGTGCTTCCATAACTTTGAGGAACCTTACTGCCTTGTCATCTGTGTAACATACAATTTTTTTTTAATTTTTTAATGTTTATTTAACTTTGAGAGAGAGAGAGAGAGAGAGAGAGAGAGAGCTGGGGAGAGGCAGAAAGAGAGGGAGACAGACTCCGAAGCAGGCTTCAGGCTCCGAGCTGTCAGCGCAGAGCCCAATGCGGGGCTTGAACTCATGAACCAGGAGATCACGACCCGAGCCAAAGTCAGACCTTAACCGACTGAGCCACCCAGGCGCCCCTGTGTAACATAATTTTAGGCCAGCTGTTATACTCTCTATTCTTAATGGGTTCTTTCATATTAACAGACATATGGTATGGTCATATTAGAAAAGCATCAGTCCTATATTCTTGGCTACAACTTTTTTTACTTTACCAATGACTATCGAATAATGATTATTTCACCTTCTCATGTCCTCCAGTTATACTACAATTTTTTTTTATTCCTGGCTTATTGCATTGGTTAGAACTTTCAGAGCAATGTTAAATTACAGCATTGGTAGTCAACAAACTTAGCTTGTACTTTACATTAATGGAAAGCTTTCCTAGAGTCTCAGCATTTAGTATGATTTAAGTTGTTTGCAAAAAGTAGACACTTGTCGGGGTGCCTGGATCAATTAAGTGTCCAACTCTTAATATCGGCTCAGGTCATGATCTTGCAGTTCATGAGTTTGAGCCCAGCTTCAGGCTCTGAGCTGGCAGTGCAGAGCCTGCTTGGGATTCTCTCTCTCCCCCATCTCTCTCTACCCCTCCCCTGCTCATGTGCACACACTCTCTCTCAAAATATATAATAAACTTTAAAAAAAAAAGTAGATATTTGTAGACAATATAGAGTACCATACCAATTTTGCTTTATGAAGACATATATCGAAAAGACTGAAATTGATATTTTTTTGCATTTTTAATTTTAAACATATATATGTATCTTTAAACATATACATGTAAACATATGCTAAACATGAAAATACAAGGAATAGTGTAATGAATCTCCATGTAGCCATCATCTGCTTCATCAGTTATCAGGTTTGTTTCATTTTGCTCCCAGTCACTTTTCTTCCTGTTATCATTTCAAAGCAAATTCCAGACGTTATCATTTAATATATAAATATTTCAGTATGCATCTGTAAGAGAGAAGGACTGTTTTTAAACATAACCACAGTATATTTGACACATACCAATTAATGATAACCCTGTGGAAATATTAATTATCTAATCAGTGATCAGATTTCCTGATTCGATATCAGACATTTATAACTGTTTGAATCAGGATCCACTTAAGTGTCACGCATGGTGAGTGGTTTATACGTCTCTTAACTCTCTTTTAAATGCGTCTGTATTTTAGATTTTTCTTTTCTTTCACCTTATTGGTCTGCCTCTAATTCTAGCTGTCTTTGTCTCTTTTTGCTCCTTTAGTTTAGCTTGGAAGAAACTGGGTTATTTGCCCTGTGGAGTTCTCCATGGTCTGGGTTTTGCTAATTACATGCCATGGTATCTTTTAATGTGTTCCTCTGACCTGTGTACTTCCTGCAAATTAGTAACTGTATGTGGATGACTGATTAAATTCAGGTTTGATTTGGGGAATAAGAATATTTGATAGTTCTATAGAAATTGATTGTTAATCTCATCAAATGTTGATTCAGTATCTATTGCAATGACCATATGGATTTTATTTTCTGATATGCCATGATTTTTTTAATTGTTGAATACGATAATGAACTTGCCTCCTACTTTCTATCTTCTGACCTTTCATCTACTTTCATTTCTAAATGTATTTTAGTTGATGAATAAATTAACCTATGTCATTAAATGTCACATGGTAATTTCAGCAGCTTACTGAATAACCGAATCCTTGATCAGTCCTCTTTGTTCTGATTTGTTTTGTTGGCACTCAAAACTTTGATTAATTTTAAAATTGACAGGTTAACATTTTCTATATTGACATGACCTTCTCCCAACCAAGTTGATACTAGTAGAAAATGCAGAGTACAGTTAAGAATGTGTGCCTTCTGCATTTAGCCTGAGGAGATCTATAGATGTATCAAATTAAGCCAGTCAGATGGACTGCTAATATTTGCTTTGCAGGCTACATGGATTTTACTCCTTTAGAATAGGTATTGATGGAAAAACGTTCAAGGGACAGTTCAAAGCTTTGTCAACTTCCAGCTATGGAAATCTTCTATAAAACCATGAGTGATTAGTAGAAAATATATTTCTGGAGTTGACTTGTTAGCTAAGGAGAGATTATTGTTGGCTTTGTAAGGAAGAAAATGTAGCTCCCTTGTAACTCCAACCAGCCAATGATCCACTGTGGGAAGAGACTCACCCTCCCTCTTCTTTAGAAAAATCTATGACATCCTATAAAGTATTTGTCATTGAGATGTTGCTCTAAGAAGTAGTAGCCTGTGATTACATTGTATCATGAGTGAAAGGCACTGTCAGAAAAAAGGAAAAAAAGATAGCAACTTGTATGTTTGAAAATAACCTTTCTTGACAATTTTATTTTTCTAAGGATAACACTATCTCATGACACCAAATCATTTGCTCAGCAACTGCTGGGAACTTAGAATCTGCTTTCTGTTTAGCTACAAATGAGATCAGTGTTACAACAAAAATTATAATTTTGTTTTATGAAGAGAAACACCCAAAGGTCACTTTTCATTCTGCTGAAGAAGGAAGAAATAATATTAGGGTCTGCTCAGAGAGCTTGTAAGACAGAGAGGAATTAAAGGCAATCTTATTAACCTACTTAGGCCTCAGTATGCATTTAACAAAACAGAAAGGAAGCATTTCCTAATTCACTTGTGTGACCTTGGGTAGCCTTCCCCTGTCCACCTCTGAACTCTTTGTTATAGGTATTTTATTCAAGACCACAGAACCATTCTTTTGATTTGATTTGTACCCTCTTTTTAAATATGGGATAAATTATATAAGATATGGTAAAGTTCTTTCTTGTCCACCATTCTGTGTGTGTTTAAATGATACCAAAGCCCAAGTTCATCATTTATAACAATTAATCTCCATTGTCCCTTGGCATCAACTTGTTCCTTGGACAAACTCTTAACCTTATGGGTAGTCTGTGAACCTCTAAGTACTTCTAGCTTATCAGCTAAGTTCCCAGGTCCATAAAGTGAGATGCCCTACTTCTACTGTAGAAAGTTCTGGGTTCATTTATGGTCTCGTGATGCTCCTTCTCTGGCTGCCATTTTTGTTTCTTTAGCAGATTTTGGTAGAGGAGAGGCCAAGGACGTGGTTCGCTACTTTAAATCACTGTATTGGCTCTGGGAACCTCCAAGCCAGTACAGGGTGGGTTTTTTTGGTTTTTTTGGTTTGGTTTTTTTTTTTATCTCCTCTTGTCATTTTTTCCTTTTCAAGAATTTATTTGCCATTCAGCAAAGGATTGAATTACTACCCAGAAAAACATGCCAACCCAGAATGACGGTGCTTCAGTAGTTCTGAGTCTGGCTCTCCTCTTTTCCTTTGGAAAACCGGTGACTCTCCCTTCATTCCCTTGTCATCTGCAGAAGCTGTATTAGGTAGCACAGCTTTTCCTGCTCCACTTCTGTTCCAGAACTTCATTTTCAGGAGCCCCACATAAGCTTTTTTTCCCCTAGTGGGACTTTGAAGTGCTTCTAGCACTTAATTGCAAGAAGCTGTATTCCGAGCAAGAATAATAATAATTTTCAGGATTTTTTTTTAAAAACTGGGAGTTCAAAGAGCACAAAAAGCATGCAGATTTCTAAATTCAGAGCCATTGAAGATATCACAGGTAAGGTTTTCTTTAAAAAAAAAAGAAGAAGAAGAAAAGAAAAACAAACCTGTAATGTAGTGATTGACAGTTTCATATTAGAATATAAAAATTGTTAAAATTTGCGTATTTCATTGAGGAAACTGCATAGAATTATTCAGTTTAATTTTCTGCAAGTAAAGTTTTTAGGACAATTCAGAATTGTCCTAAAATCTGCTAATAAGGATTCATTCACTCAGGGAAGACAGGGTCTAAATGATTGCTCCTTGGGGTAAACCCTACATCTCCCTAATCCCTGCTAATTGTCAAAGAAGAATAGAGTGGCTTCTTATCAGCAATTTGCATTTGTGTAATGGCCCTGGTCTGTTGATGCTGTCTACTTCACTGATAAGGAAAACACCACATAAAACAAGCAAGAAAGTAAGCCATCCTTTCCAGCATTATTTTCTTTTCAGCCTGCCTTGAGCAAAAAGAGCCTGACGTTCTACAGGAAATACTGTGTGATTCTGTGGGAAAATATTTAGTGATGAACAGAGAACACTTAATTAGTCCTCAGATTTTTATTGTGTATTTATAAAAATGTGCAATAATGCGTGATTTCCAAAATGTGAAGTTATAAACAGTTTATATCATGTCCTACATACTATGATCATCACACTATTTCTTTTATATTTTATAACTTTAAACTGTTATATTAACAATATCATAAGTACATTTAATTCAGTAACTTAGAAGTTGGGTCAGAAATATTAAAGAATTTTAAGAGTCTTAAAAGTTGAAAATAATCATACATTTAAGATGGTTTTCTTTTAGCTCAAATTGTTCTTCAACTTAATTTATGGGCAAATTTGGTGGTTATAAGTTATTAATAAGCAGTTATGATACAGTTAAAGTAGATTATTGATATTTACTTAATGCCTTACAATTATGCAATGGTTGCCTCTGCAAATTAGATAATCTCTCTTCATATTTTGTACAAGAATAATTTACTAAGAACATTTGAGGCTTGATTATATATCCTGAGTCTGGACTTTTTGTTTTTCCACATAGATATTAACAGTATCATATATTTGCATGCAGCGTTGCAGCTGACAAAGTACTTTATCACACTTCCCAACAGTCCTGTGATAGCACATTTTACAGCTGAGTTTACTGAGGCAGGTTAGCTAGACAAGAGTCACACAGCTAGTAACTGGTAAAATTGAGCCTGGGATCTGATTCTTCTCAGCTAACGCCAGTGTTCGTTTCGTTTCATTTTCTCTATAAAGGTATCCTTTTAGGGAGAATTGTTCACAATCTTACAGTTTTTAACCCCAGTAACTCTAGTTGTTATCTCTATGTCTTGTGCATAATAGACAATCATTAAAGAATTGTAGAAGGGATGAAGGAAGAAAGGTAGGAAGGAGAGAGGAAGGAAGGAAGGAAGAAAGGAAGGAAGGGAGAGAGGGGGGAGGAAGGAAGAAAGAGAGAGAGGGGAAAGGAAGTGAGGAAAGAAGGGAAGAAGGAAGGCAGGCTAGAAAAAAGGGAGCCCTATTATGAGGGGCAGGATTTGAGGAGTCTGTAAATGGTGATCTTAGTCCGCAAATCCTTGGCTAAGTCTGAGAACTGTCCAGCCTCCCTGGGGATGGTCATTAGTCCTGACCTGTAGGCCAGGGGAGACCAGGTCAAGAGTGAAACACTCCAAAGTACATTCTCTGGTAACAAGTTACTGCTTTATTTATACTTTCTTCCTTATAGTATTGCAGTTGCTAACATCCCAAGCAAAGTGTGTTTGGGATAAAGTGTTCATATAAACGGCAAGCATAAAAGTAGTAGATGCATATTTTGCAGTGTTCCTAATTGCGGTTCATTGTGATAAACTCCCAGTTACAACAAACTAGTCACAAAGTGGTGAGAGGCAGGATTTTTTTTTCTTTTTTTTTCCAACTTTTTATTTAAATTCTTGTTAGTTAACATACAGTGCAATATTGGTTTCAGGAGTAGAATTCAGTGACTCATCACTCGCATAGAACACCCAGGGCTCATAGTAACAAGTAGAGGCAGGCTTTATTAAGTACCGAATAGGTGAGATGTACCTTCATTTACTTCCAGGAGGAACTATGAGGGTCTTCTTTTTTATACCAAAACACATTCTATCTGCAAAACTTTTAGCTTAACCTCTGATACAGTCCTCCCAGCTCCCCCAGAAAGAAGGTCGTTGCCATAGCTAGGTTTAAGAACCTCCTTTGTTGCATTAATTTCTGGCAGAATTACTAAATGGAAACTGACTTAGCAATACAGTGTATGTGAGCCAAGGAGAAAGGATATCGCTGCAGAATTTATAGATCTGCTTAAGACTGGCTGTGCACTGTATTGAACTAAGAAGAATGGAAGGAAACCTGGCAAAAATGTGAAGGGTTCATATATCACCATCTCCATCCCAGATTCTTCTGACAATTACATCTTATTCCTGTGTTTGGTTGTTGGTTCAGAACAGCTGTACCCAGTCAGCTGACACTTAGCATCACCCAGGAGTTAATTACTGCTTTACAATTCCACGATCATTTTTGTTCCTGCTTCGGCTAAAGGATAGAAGTGCTAAACATAATAATCCATGATCATATAAGCTAGTTGCTACTTCATTTTCTCCCAGAATTATTTAACCATCAAATATCCCAGCTTCAAGTAATGACCTAAGAATTTTTCAAATGAATGTGTCATAACTTAGTGCTGCGGAATAATCGTTTCACGGGGGAAATATTTTTGAAAAAACAAAAAGGGGTGTTATTTCTGATTTTAACATACATTTATTAATCTTATTTATCTTAAAGTCCAAGGAATATGTACGAGGTATCTGTCTCTTGCTTATGTCACTGCTCATCTTTATTGTTAGTTTTCTAATTCATATGGAGTGTCTACTCTTGGGGGGCTATGATGGGTTAGTTGTTGTTAATAAAAGCCTCAAGAGCCTGGTGCTTGGGTGAGGGGTAATCCTTAGCAACCTGTCAGGGACCACGCAGATCAGCTGGAGGCTCAGAATTTCTCGGTGGGAATGACTGGTGACAGCAGACTGCAGGTGGTCCATTGAGTACTGTCACCTGGGGTAGCAAGGAAACCAGGCCCAATTTGTCATCCCACAGGATCCTGTCAGCAGTTGAAAGTCTTAAGCACAAAACCTTTAGCATTTAAGGCAAATTTTCTCCTTGTATCTTTTAAAAGTAATTGCCGAGGATGGAAATATTAATACATCACATGCAAGCGAACAGTTGTTCACTTGAAGATATAGTATTAGATTAAAATTATGTTATGTGATGTATAGAAATGTTGTCTACTCTATGACTTTACTAGACGAAATGATGCCAGTTACATCCCCCTCTACCTGACAAAGATGTGAGAGTATAGCTGATAATACAGGGTAAAATCATTCTCCTTGGTTCCTTTTGTTTGGTGAAGGATACCTTGAAATGCATTTTGAAAGGCCTTTTTGTTGGAGTAATTAAAAAATTGATGCAGTTCTTAATTATTCGTAATAATGATCCAAGAGTACCATGAATGTTTGAAATCCCCAGATTTCCACTGGTGAGATGCTCATCTGATTGATAAACACCTTCCCTACTTACCCAGTAATAATACCTGCTGTTACTCATTGTGTGCCCGTGCTATGCCAATTCCTCTACCTAGGTTATTTATGATCCCTATGACAATCCTGTAAGAGTGCCATTACCATTGTTTCCAAAATGGGAAAATTGCATTCTGGGTGGCTAAGTGACTTGCTCAAGGACACAAAACTAGTACGAGATGGGATTTGAACCAGATCTGTCTCCAAAGGGCATATCTGACTGTTCTTTGCTGTTTATTCCTAAAAACCATGCTGACAGTAGAGAAATGGTCCAAAAACATGCCCTAGATGGGAGGATGCAGGGGAACAAAGGCCTTGCATGATTTGGAAACTGAATAATCAGACGTTGAGTATTTCTATCAGATAGAGTAAAAATCAGAATTGGAGAAGTCAAAACCAAAACGAAGCAAAATGGGGACTTACAACGGAAATGAAGAAGAAAAATCAAAGAAAGTGGAAAACTAATACATGAGAAGTGAAATAAAAGCAAATAAGGGCATCTGAGTTTCACATGCAAATGATAAAATGGAAAGTGATAAGGAAGTCAAAGAATCACTGAGAATGAGTCAGTAGACAAGGAAAAAATTTTGTCTAAAGATACATAATATATTTTTTCTTTTTCCTGAAAGAGTCAATAGGATCTTTGTTGGCTTACCATAATGCTTCTGCTTGTCACCCTGATAATGTCAGTCATGAACATTACGTAAATTAGACTGTTTGGGGTTGAGACTGAGCACTGCATGTAGTGTTCCTGATGGTGTGAGTGGGGAGAAGTTCTGGTACTAAATGCTCTTGAATCTGAGGACCAAGAGCTTGGGCTTCATTTAATCCATATGCTGAATGGTGGTGGCATCATTTTCACATCGCTTTCACATAACTGAAGTTTGACAGGTGGATATCAAGCTTACCACAGCTGTAAACCAAAATTAAGACTACGGTGTCTACTCCTGATTCAAAATGGATAAATTTTGTAGTGCTATTATTGTCCTTTGCAGTAATACTAGACTGTCTTTCCATTTCCTTAAAAGTATGGCGGCAGACATTCAACAGTCTTCTTCTGAGTGGAACGGAAACTTTGAATAGAATGGCTCCTAATCTGTATGTTAATATACATACAACTAATAACATATAATTTTTTTTATTAGAAACAAATAAGCCACCTTGTATTCTTCTTTGATACATATATCTAAAAACTATAAGGTCAATATGCATATAAAATGTAATTTCCAAATTAAATAAGTAGATGCCATTCAAAAATGATATTGAACATCAGTTGCCCTGACATGACTTTATATCATTACCTTTGAGCCTTCCTGGAAAATATATTTTATTTGTGATAGGTCTTTTCTCTTCCAACTTCCTTAGAAGATAAAATATTGGTTATAAAAAATGTTAAGCATTTTTTCTACTTCATTCTAATTAAATTAATTAACTGCAGTTACCCTTTGATAATTCTATTCCATTTAATTACACCCAGAAAGTACCTTTCTTTTTTGCTGTCGTTTGTTAAACCTGAAAGTGACGTCCGTCACACTTTCTGAGAACTCTTCCTTTTAAGAGAATTTAAGAGTAAAGGCTGTTTAGAAGAGGGAAAGACACATGTAAACCTTCCCCTTCTTTATCTTCTATCCAGCTACATCTACGTCAACAACCGGAACAAGCCATCTTGTAAAGTGTGCAGAGAAGGAGAAAACTTTCTGTGTGAATGGAGGCGAGTGCTTCATGGTGAAAGACCTTTCAAACCCCTCAAGATACTTGTGCAAGTAAGAACGAGAAATCCTCTGTGTGGCTTATGTCCGTAATGACTGCTCTCAGACAACTCCATGTCTCATGTCTTGTTGTTTCTTTTCCCAATTTTGTTGCGTTTTGTTGAATAATGCTGTTTTATTTGTAGAGCGTTTTTGAAAAGTTCACACCATTTGTCATCTCCTGTGTTACATCCAGAATTGTTGTTTGCTTTTTTTCAATTTTCTTTGTGCCTTTATATTTATAAAGTTGCTTTCCTCGTGGTTCTTCTCACTGTTACCTAGAAGAGATGTGCAAATATCATAGAGGCCAATAACTTTTGAAACCACCTTCTCCATCCAGTGTATGAATTAAGCTGTAAGACCATGTTCCTTTTGACCCCAGTGATCACCTGCAAAATGAATAGGACAGCTAAAAGAAGAAGGGCAAAAGATTCACTACTTACACATCTGTTACACTTGGCATTAGCTTGTTGTTTTATAACTACTTTAAAAATGGAATTTAGCTTGATCTCACTAATGGGAGAAAAAATTACATGTGTTTGGAAATGCATTTAGTGTGTGTAGCATCACTGTGTGTAGAAGGCAGAGTTCTTTCATGCTGCCCTTGTGTGTAGATAAATTTAGAATGGTGCTCCTTCCAATGACCTGAAGAATGTGATGCACCATTAAGAAGAATGACAGTTATTCTCTCTCAACAGGCAGAATGAAACAATGATATTAGCAGTACATTAAATATTTAAACCCTATAGCTAAAATTAGTAGGTCTCCTTAAAACCCATGTTTACTGTGCAGTACATTTTAAGTCTGCTCTTTTTTTTTTTAATGTTTTTATTTTCTTTGAGAGAGAGAGAGAGAGACAAAGCATGAGCTGAGGAGGGGCAGAGAGAGGGAGACAGAATCGGAAACAGGCTCCAGGCTCTGAGCTGTCGGCACAGAGCCTGACACAGGGCTCAAACTCACTGATGGTAAGATCATGACCTGAGCCTAAGTCAGACGCTTAACCGACTGAGTCACCCAGGCACCCCAAGTCTACTCTTGATATTTAGGCTGTATGTGGGACGTGGACTCATATAGTTTGATGTGGGAAATAATGTGTCATGTCCCATTGAAATGATGAGAGATGCATATTTATTTTGCATAAAAATGATCTCGTGCTCCAGCATATGAGCTTGTGACTTGAATGTTGACGAAGAAGAACAAGTTTGTCAGAGAGACAGCTGAGCTAATAGAAGGAGCAATTAGCAAAATTAAAAAAGAGGCACAAGAAATAATTAAGAAGACCATGTCCCCTTTATGTCATATAAATAGCATACAAATATTTATGTGATGATGGTTCTAAGAAAACCTTTAATTTTTATAAGTAACAAAGCACATCTTAAAAGACACACCTTTTAGGGGTGCCTGGGTGGCTCAGTCAGTTGAGTGACCAACTTCGGCTCAGGTCACGATCTCACAGTTTTTGGGTTCGAGCCCCACGTCGGGCTCTGTGCTGACAGCTCAGAGCCTGGAGCCTGCTTCAGAGTCTGTGTCTCCTTGTCTCTCTGCCTCTCCCCTGCTCACACTCTGTCTCTCTCTCTCTCTCTCTCTCTCAAAAATAAATAAAACATTAAAAAAAGACACACCTTTTAAAATCATAACATCAAACAAAGATGCCATTTTGTGGGAAATGTTTTGCTGCTCCCTGTGCTGTTCTAGACATGGGCTGTACATGTAGGGTGTCTCATGGGACCTGAAGTACTAAGTTCAAGTAGACAAATACCTCCTAGAACTGTGTTCCTGCCCTCAAAGCTCTTGTGTTTTTTGTTTTTTGGTTTTTAAGTTCTTGTAAAAGAGAAGAAGTGGTTCCAAGAGAAAACAAGTTTGGGTAGTTGTATAGCTGATTTTACCAGTGAGGACAGACAACTTATAAAATTAAATATAGGCTTTTAGAGTGAATAAAAGACTAAGAATCACAAAAATGGGATTGTGATCTCAATTGCTAAACATCTCTTTCATAGAGATAGGTAATAGCCATTAGCCAAGACACAACTAACAGGTAAAAAAAACCTTTTCAAAATTTTAAAGCCAGGTAAGAATGAAAGAGTATGTAGAAAACTATTTTGTCCGGATCCAGATTGCTTCATATGACTATCAATGTTTGTTGTTTTAAAAATAATTTTAGAGATTCACTTTTTGATCACCAGTATATTCAAACCTACATACCTGTAGCAAAGAATAAAAGTTGGTTAATTGTGATCCTTGGTTTGCTGACCTGCTGTGAAACAGCACAAATATGGCACCCCCATAGTTACCGTACTGAATTGGGATGCATAATTCTTATAATTTCCTACAAGGTTTTCTGTGATCAAAAAAAACCCCAAACTGATGCTGAGAATTATAATCTGTAAAATAAGAGGTTCATTTATTATATGGGGAAACTTTGTTATTCCATCCTAAGTGCAAACAACCTAATTATGTTTTAATAAATCTCCTTGAAAAATAGCATAAAATTATAGTTCCTTAAATTCTCCTCCTTTTTAAACAACTATACTCATATTATCTATGTCTCAGACAATTACTTCTTAAGAAAAGCATCTGAGACCACTGTGTTTTAATTATGATAATGAAACATGATCACTTTTCATCATAGCCTTAGCAAAGATTTACAAGCTGAGTGAGTGCATATGATAGTTTCTGAATACCTCCAAGGAACCAGTGCAGTTATTTTCCACATATTAATTTCAGCTATTCTGCAGCCCTCCCACGTCCTACACAAAACATGCAATCACATAAGTGCTGTTCATTTGTTCCATTTTGGTATTGTGCCAACAACTGTAATTTTTTTCACCCACCAGTTTTTCATTAAATGTTAAGCCCAATCCAGGAAAAAAGAAAAAAATTACTGTATATTTTTTAAATCTTGAAGTGAAATGTGTGTTATTCCTCTAATAATTATTAAAGCAGCAAGCCATGAATGAAAACTCTCTATCCTCCAGGCTAATTGTCTAGTGAGTTATGCGTGTCTTCCACTTCTCAGCAAATTGGTATCATAATTTTATTGGGTTTTTTTTTTTTTTTTTTTTGGTGGGGGGGAGTAATTATAATCTTTCAAAAAAGTCTTAAAAAGCTTATCACTGGATCTTGTTGGAAAGAAGATCTTTGACATCGATGATTTTCTTAACTGTTTACCCCTTTTTGGACCGTGTCTTTACTGATGCATCAAAAGCAAGCTGGTACCTTGAGGGAAGAATTGGAGTATATTTAACATCCAAAATATTTCAGGCCTTTTTCATTAAATGAAAGGTTTGTTGTTGTTTTTTCTTTTTTTTTTTTTGATCCTTGTATTGAAAACGTCTTTAACATAAAAAGTAAGCACTACTCAGAACTGAAACGAAGACACATAATATACCGTGTCTTTCGATAGTATAGTGTTCACTAGGCCACTTGAATAGAGACAGAAAACATAAAAATGCTTCATTGGCTCATCATGGTCCTGTGTACGAAGCTAGTTCATAGTTTCCATATGGTCCATCTGTTTAAAGCAAAACATTGCTGAAGCATGAGCCACATCATTCAAAATCAGCTTTATCTCATGATTCAGAAACAACCACAGGCATGGAAGTTTCCAAGTAGTCTCTCTGGTCACCTAATCCATGGTTGTCTTCTTGGGAGTTGAAGTAGAAAACTGGACAGCGGATCTCTTTTGTGTCTCCATTTTGAATAAGGTGTTCCAAAGGGATTAACCGTGTAACAGTTAAACACTTCTCTGAGGAGAGGTTTGCTGGTTACTTGGACATCCCCCTAAGGACCACATGGGAATTTCTGCAGTGGCTCTCATCTTTTATATTGCCCTTCTCTCCATAGTAATTTAAAAATTTATCCCAGGGAAAAAATAGTTACTATTCCAGACCTCATAAAGACAAGAAAGAAACGAATCATTCCATCTTTCACCATCTGATGCCCTATGTAATCACATGGTTCAAAGAAATAGGACAATTTGAAATGACATCCAGATTTGCCTCTTTGTTTGTCTCCTTGTTCTTATATATCAGTTCTTCTGAACAGTTTTAGTAAAGAACAATTTTGGAAGATGTTGATGTGATTTTTTTTTTTTAATCTAAAAATGATTTTATACCAGATCGTATTTATAAACCCATTATGTTGTCCCACGGACAGATGTGGCTTTCTCATGAGGGGATTAGAGTCTTAACCACCAATTTTAGTGAACAGTCTTGATCCCTTTCCCGTCAACTCTCTGGACGATATCTTTATGTGTAATATGGAGTTAATATGTTCTCCAAATTTCTTTCCAGGGAGTCCATGAAATTAAATGAATTCATTTCTGCTAAAGTATTTCTAACTCTGGGGAAGCAAGATTTTTTTCCCCTTATAATACAAAGTAAATGGTAGTATTACATTTTCTCTGTAGACATTAGAAAAATATATACACCTGTCTTAATAGACTACATGCTAGGATGTTTGAAAAACCCCATTTCTTCATTTTATTTAACATTAGCAGTTTTACTTGGTTTGGTGGGGCTCCCGGCTAGCTTTATAACTTTGCATTTGACAGATCAATTAATATCGCTGACCATTATCTTCCTTATCCACAAAAACAAAAAACAAAAACAAGGAAACAAAACAAAACAAGGAAGATGCGAGTTGCCTTCAAACATGAACTTACGATTTTGTGTCATTTTTATGAAACTGTGCAGTATATATAAGGGCCTATAAAAATATGTAACTGTAGGAGATAAAGACACAGCAAATATGTTATAATAAATTATACTCAAAAATGAAACATTAAACATTTGTTTGTAGAACAGCTTTCTATTTATCTATACCAGGCGTTTTTGAAAACACAGAGAAAATGGAAGGCACGGTCCCTGGTCCCTGGAAACTTCGTCTGTTTAGGAAAATGAAGTAGCTAAAATAGTAAATCAATTAGAGTCAGTATATCCCAAGTGGTGCAATGCTGATTATCATGTAATGAAAATCGAAAGAAAGAAAAAGAAAAGACCGGAATGACTTGGAGAAGGCTTTATAAAAATTGCCATCATTTATGGAGTCTTTTCCATATACCAGGCATTGAGGCTGCAGTAATAGTTTCTGTGAGACACAGTGACGTGAATATCTAGACCAGCAGCTCCATTGTGGGAAGCAAAACAGACCAAACAAAACTTAGACGTGAGGGCCAGTTCAAGAGCTCTGAAGGCCAGGTAGGTGACCTTGGACATTGTGACACCTAATAGGGAGTATTAGTAACGTCTGGAGCAGGAGAGTGATACAGTAAACATAGCAGATATTTAGGGAAGACAGACTTAGACACAGGCTAGAGAAATTTGGGGACTAGGTTAGATTGGGAGAGAAAGCCAGAGACACTAGCTGAGGTTAAAGTTTTATAAAATCCTGGCATAAAATGATGATGATTATGCGTCTGACACTTTCTGGTAGCTGGGTTAACATAATTAAATAAGGGAATGATGGCTCAGATTCATGGTTGTGTCCTGTGGCTTCATTATCATGGCTGTAGAAGGAGAAATTTGGAATAGAAAAAAAGGAATATGTATTGGGTTAGAGCCTCCAGTCCATAAGAATAGACTGCTAACTGCACTCTTTTTCTAGCCCTGGAAGAGTTCATTCTTCAGAGTGGGTGTGACCCTTGCCTATAGCACATCTGTTCTTAAGAGATGACAGGCTTAACAGATGGAAAAGCATTTATGAGACAGTGAGTGCAACTCTTGTGGCTCAGATCCGTGATCAGCTCTTCAGATGACCATGTCTTCTATTTCTTCTATGTTTGCCATGCATTGAGAATCCGGCTTAACAAGGGGTTTATTAACTCATTTTTGGCTTTCACTCTCTAAGGTAGATGGAAGGAAGTCCTTTTGTCCTCATAGACAACAATTGAGGTGTAGTTTTACCTAAAATCAGGGGCAATGACAACGTCTTCTTAATAGTTTGCGTGCTTTTTTCTCCTGAAATCAGGTAGGCAGCCCTAAAGATTTATTGACCTCCTTCTATGAGACAGGCTCTGTGCTCATTCTCAGTAGAAAGTACTGAACAAAACCATGCTGGTTTCTGCATGGAGTCTATTAGGCTGTCGAGAGTAGCAAACATATTTCAAGTAATTAATTTAATTATAAATTGTAGGTGTGCCAAGTGCTGTGATGGATATTTAGGGAGCTAATGAAATGTCTAATGGGGGACCCCAACTTGTCAAAGGCAGAGAGTCTGGGAAAAAAATATGCAGCAAACGGTCTATTTAAAGCAAAACACAATTTTGAAACATTTTTATTGAATTATTTAAGTAAAAAGTGGATATTTAGCTGTTTCATTATAAAATGAGGCTCGCAGTGTAGATAGAACTGTAAAGTTCTGAATATCCAGGCTCTTTGACAAGACAGGGGAAGACATCCTCCAGAGAGGAAGACCAAACCACAAAGTAGCACTCAGTATGTCATCGTGTGACAGGGACATGGAGATGCATGGGATGTAGATTGATCCCATATCCGATTAAATTGTTTGACCCCAAACTTACAAAGATACATCATGTAGAGTAAACAGTGGTGAGAATTTTAGTCTACAGATGAGCATTTCAGAACAAGCTGTGCAAACAGAGCTTTGGGAAGGGCACGAAGGTTCAAACAGGGACAGGTTAATTCATAAACACTGCCACCCTCATTATTGGGATTGTATGTCTTAGACATTGAAAAACATCACTGGAGACCCAGGACAACTTCGATTTTTGGTTTCCTCAGTATTTACCCATGAATCCAATGTGGCCACTATATGTATCCAATTATCTCCTGGATTGAGAACAAGTCCACAGATCATAATAAAAAATTAAAAAAAAAAAAGGAAAAGGGGTGATTCAGACTAGCTGCACAGTATTGGGGAGGTATATAGGGTTGGATCTGAAGGAAATGTTGTGGGAACCTTTTATATTTAATGTTTTCTTTAATGACGTTGAAGAAGGCATTCCCTTGAGAAAATACACATCTTTTGCAGATGATGCTGTAAAAAGGGTGAAACACAAATGAGAAAAGCATATACAAATCTCAAGAAATCTCTCTCAAAGGTAGATAACAGAATGAGGTTCATCTCGGGAAAATACACACCAACAGTAACAACACATTTGGGAAAGAATAATCCACAACACAGATACTCCAGCAGTGAGTGGGCGAGTTCTAGCCAGAATGCCGAGCAGGGGAAGGGTTGGAAAAGTCAGCACTTGCAACGTGACACTCTAGAAAAACAGACAAGCACTGTTTGAGCTAGCGTATACACCACTAACTCTAGCTTACATGGAATGAGAGCAAAAGGCCTTAATATCTAACACTTAAACTCACTGATATTCCTTAAGACGTTATTTGTGGGCATTTCCACTACTTGATATTTGTAAACATTAAACACCAAAGAAATTATTCCAGAGGTTATACAATATGAAGGAAATACCACAACTAGTATTGAGGTAGAGGAAAAAGACAGTAGGGACTCCTCTTTTTGAGGCAAGGTATTTTAAAATTGTCCAAATATATCATTGTGATGACTAGGAATGAAGAAATATCAGGTGTAGACCTTGTTTCCCTTTTGCTGCCGGATTAAGGAGGACCTGATGAAAATTAATGAAACCAAGGAATAAATGATGTCTAAGGATGGTTTAAAATTTGACCATCAATCGATAAAACCATAAAACCATTTATAATGGTTTATTAAATTAGCAAATGCTAAATAACCAGAAGTTTCTTGGGGGTATGTAATATCTTTGAATATGCCTAATGCCTCCACCAAAAAAAAAAAAAAAAGGAAATATCCAATTAGAATATAAAAACTACACCAAACACTAAATTGATTCTCAAAATACATTAATGTATTATTGATTACATAGTAAGCATATCAGGATAGTCACCAAGTACTAAGGTTATTACTAGAAAAGAACTAAGGTTATTACCAATGCTATGTGCAAGTCTTGGTCACTAGATTGTACTACTTTATTCAATCCAAGTAAACTGGTATTTCAGCAACAGTATTTAAATTTGACATAATAATAACTCATTATTAAAGAGTTACAGAGCCCTTTCCAATTCCAAACACAATGTTAAAGGTTTCTATTTAGGGAAGCGGGCCCGTGAGGGCAGCACTGGGAGCTCCTATTAAGAAGAAATTATATAGGAGTTTACAGAGGAGAGTCTGTCATAAACTATACAAATAAAAGCCAGAAATTCAATATTGACCTATACCTGACAAATCAATTGACTATATGAAAGTCTCTTTAATACAGTTCATTATTGGACGCTGCCGTCCAATACTATCTTGGGCTCAGTTTAACAAACATTTTATGAGAGCTTTTTACAAGGCAGACACTGTGTTAAAATTAGAGATACAGTGGGGCGCCTGGGTGGCTCAGTCGGTTGAGCGTCCGGCTTCAGCTCAGGTCATGATCTCGCAGTCCATGAGTTCAAGCCCCACTTCAGACTCTGTGCTGACAGCTCAGAGCCTGGAGCCTGCTTCGGATTCTGTGTCTCCCTCTCTCTCTGCCCATCCCCTGCTCATGCTCTGTCTCTCTGTCTATCTCTCAAAAATGAATAAATGTTTAAAAAAAAATTTTTTTTAATTAGAGATTGAGAACGATCAAAATATGGTCACTATCCTCACCACAGAGAATTCCAACCCAGACAGGTGAGGGCTGTGAAAGAGATCAGGACAGGGTGCAGTGTGAGAGGCAAAGACAGACTCCTCAGCCAGGGCAGGGAAGTGGGAGATGGAGAGGTGGAGGTCAGGGAAGGGTCAGTTGGGAGAGGGGATACCTAAGTTCGGACAAAACGATCTGCGAATTTTCATCGCATTAAGAACAAATGTAAAACAAAGATCATTGCTCATGTTAAGAGCACATACTAAAACAATATATATAGAAGCTACAATAGAGGCTTGATTATTATTCAAACAGATTGTCCTAAGAGACAAAATTCTTGGAATTTGCCCAGACTCGTGCCAAAGCATATTGTTCAAAATGAGATTAAATTTACCATACTCTTATCTCCAAAGAAAGTGATAGATTGGATGCTTAATGTACAGTGCTAATTTAGAAACATGTCAGAAGCCAGACAGTCTCCCTATTCTTTTAGAAGTAATTCCATAGAATTTAATCAGAGCTTATCGATCAGATGAGCTTCCATTTGCATATGCCTTCTCTCCACAGTCAATGCGGTCTGCAGTGTTGCACAGGCAAAATCTGTTTCTGCTTCTTTCAATTTGATTTGGCAACAACTCTAGAGGTCCCCAAAAGTTCCATAATAACAGTTGTTGCTGAACACTTAAATTGCTTAGGAATAGGTATTTGCAGTTTGTTTTACCTCCATGATTGTCTTAAAAATCCATTGTATCAAAAATGTTTTTTAAAAGTCCTTGAGTCCTCCTCCATGACTGGTAACACATTCAGAAGAAATGCTGTCAGTTTCCACACAGTGGTTCCATGTGTCAGGATGAGCACTGATTTCCAGAACCTTTGTGGTGAAAGGAACCGTTGAGCACCGCTTAGTCAAATCCCTTCATCTTATCCCTGTGGCCCCATGAAGTCAAATGGGCTGCCTACATCGAGGCAGCAAGATACTGTGGTGCCAGGATAGACGGGCTTAGTCTCCGTTTTCCAAGGTCAGGGTCTCTGACATCTTGAACGTTAGTGTACATGCAGATCTCTTGGGGATCTTGTTAAAAACGCAGATTCTTAGTTAGCAGTTATAAACTGGGGGCCTGGAATTCTGCATTTCTACTAACGAGATCCCAGGAGATGCTGGTGCCATTTGTCCATGAGCCACACTTTGAATAATAATGTTTCACCCTAAGAAAATGTATCTGAGGATAAACATTACCACAGGAATAGTCATGGTGCAGATACAGCTGACTGTTCCAAAAAAGATTGGCATATTTTAAGCATATCTAGTGTTAGTGTACCAAGTATCCATGTCATTTTATGATAGAGATAAACCACCATGCCATAGGCCAATTCCCTAGGAAACATCACCTTAGAAGTTCGTACTAATTAGAAAATTGATTGGATAAGATTTTTGATCTGCATCGCCTCCTTGTCCTGTGCCTTCTCATCCCCAAACTGGCATCCAAGATGCATAAGTGACAATTTTCTATAAATGCATTCCTTTTCTTAAGCGACTAATGATTCTTCAACTATATGTTCATTTTATGATCCTTACTTAAATCAATGCACTGCTTACCTCAAATGGTTCTCCCCCTTCTGCACTTCTACCCCCCAATACACACACACACACACACACACACACATGCATACAGTGTTCACATGTCTTATACCATGTTCATTGTATGAAACAAGTGGATTACTCTGTGATCAATAAGAGAATTATAATTGTTATCAATAATGCAAACAGGTAAGAGAAAATGGTCATTGTAGAATATGCCCTTAATTCTGGAGTACCTGCTTAATCGTAGGCTATGTCCATGTGAATTTTAGTCCTTGTTCAGAAACAAATACACAAACAAAAATCCTGTATATTTCAGAAGTCATTATGTTAAATACATTATATGAAAAATAGGTTTCCATGTATTTTCCTTATATATCTGTGAAGACATTCTTATTGAAGCATGTGACATCTTTATGAAAAAATGACCCAGCTTCACAGGCTATCATTCTTATTTCTGTATTTCTCTAGGTAGATCGTCCTCTATTCACTGCTGCAAAAATATTCTAACCAAAGAAACCAATTCAATTATATAGATAGATAGAATTTGTTCAAATTTTATATATATATATATATATGTGCGTGTGTGTGTGTGTGTGTGTGTGTGTGTGTGTGTGTGTATAAAGTGTTTTGAAGAGTTAAAAGGGCTGTATCAATATAAGATATTCATTGTTAAGTTTATTGATAATACCAATGATCATAATTATATTTAAGTTACACAAGAACTCATAGTAATAAAAATCCAGAACTTTAGTATTTTATCTTGCAGGCCATTCTTCATGAAATAGAATTAGATATACCAAATCACTTGATAACACTTTTTTGGCATGGAATTTGGTTTTAAGGGGAATGAGAAAAATATTCTTGGTTTTATTCACATTGCTTTGATGCCAAAAAGATAATATTTATTCTTATTTACTATGGAGAAGAAAGGGCCGGTCATGTGTAAATCATGAGGTGTGTGCTGTCACAACTACATTTTATTAGGGGCTTTGCATGATGGTTATGGTATAGATGAACTATGGATAGTAACCATGACTGTGGGTGTTGAGCATCTATAAGCTAATTTGCTTCCTAGAACCTTTTGATGGCCCTCTTGACTAGAGCATGTTACTGGGTAAAATGGATCCAATATGAAATGCTTTCATTACTGGTATAATAGCAACAAAAACAGCACCTAGAAAGGACTTCCATATTTAGGCACATCCCCACTGCATGACCTTACAAACGATATTTATTATATCAAGATTCTAGAATTTGGATAGGTGAATGTATGTGAGTAAAACGAAAATTTGATGCAGTTTAAAAATAGTTTCACCTTAAATGCGAAATGACACCTATTAAGTACTACAGTAGAACCACCCTTTGAATTTTAAAAATGTATTTGTCTTTGGGGATCACTGGATGAAGTGAAGTTTGTGCTAATAAATGTCTGCTTCTTTCTGTCTTTCAGTATTAAAAAGGAGACCTAATTTGTCATACCTTTAAAAAAAATAGGGCATATAGTTTTTCTGGTCAGTAATCACTGGAGTGTGTAAGCGCTTGACTTCTATTGTAGTTTGATGATTGAACTTACAACATAAAAGTACCTATGAAAGCACAAAATTGAGTGTCTATGAAGGGAAAAGCTCAGGATCCTTTAAATAATAAAAGATTATGGATGGAACCATGCAAGACCTTATCAAAACCAGTGTTTTAACAAGATAGGAGTCCTTGCTCAGTGGCAGATAAGGAAATGCCAGAGGGAAAGTGACTTAGCTACACAGGCCTTGCCAGCCCTATGTAACTTGCCAACCTCCCTGGGAGTTAAATTTCATTTATCATTAAATGCCTTATGAAGACTGAAGCAAACAACAACAAAAATATGTACCCCGCAGTTTCCATGGAACATGGTTTTCTAAATGTGTTCTTTTCCTTTTCTTTATGTTGTTCAGCCACCAGGTCATTGTAGGAATCTCCATATTCCATAGGAGGAAAATTGCCAGTCTGAAAATTCAGTGTCTTTAGCGTTCTATTGCTTATCACATTTTTGCCCTCTAGGTGCCAACCTGGATTCACTGGAGCAAGATGTACTGAGAATGTGCCCATGAAAGTCCAAAACCAAGAAAGTATGTTAAAATAATCTGAAATTTGCTTTCTCCCCCAAACTACAGCAACAATTACTACCACTTGGTGCTTTTACAGTTCAGTTGTAACTGATTCCTTTTGTCCTAACGATGGTTTAGCCACTCGGGGCATCAACTCATTCAGTGTGAGTTTGTTTCACTGTCTCTCAGCTTGGGCCCCAAAGATCACAGGGGTGAATTAGAATGACCAGTCCGGATGGCCAGGGATTCTGGTGACCATGACAGGCAGGCCAACCAAAAACCATTTCTTTCCGGCACTTTTGACCAAAGATGTCCCGTGGAAAACGGAGATAAAGAAACCATCAGATGCGATTTTCAGCGAGTCCCTCTGAAAGAAAGCAGTCACTTCAAATGCTGCCATCTTCCTTTCTGTCATACAAACCCTAGGACCCCATTTTGTGCAGATTTTTAATCCTTTGAGGGAAATGCCAGAGTCTGAAAACCATGGTTAGGACAAAGACTCAGTTCCTGAGGGTGAACTCGCCAAGTTCAGTCAAATGACACTGAAGGAGCTTCTTTCTAGCATATATTCACCTCTTCTCTTTTTCTCTGTTTTTTCTACCATTGTTTTTTGTTTCTTCTCTCAGGTGCCCAAATGAGTTTACTGGTGATCGCTGCCAAAACTACGTAATGGCCAGCTTCTACAGTACGTCCACTCCCTTTCTGTCTCTGCCTGAGTAGGAGCATGCTCAGTCGCTGCCGCTTTCTTGTTGCATCTCCCCTCAGATTTCACCTAGACATAGATGTGTTTTACCAGGTCTAACATTGACTGCCTCTGCCTGTCGCATGAGAACATTAACACAAGCGATTGTATTACTTCCTCTGTTCGTGACTAGTGGGCTCTGAGATACTAATAGGTGTGTGAGGCTCCGGATGCTTCTGAAATGGATACTGAATAATGTGATACAAAATGATAGCCAATATCACACAGTGCAATTATAATAAAAGCATTTAAAAGTCTCACTGTTATTGATAAAATAAAATCATTCTGCTAAACAGTCCATCTTCTTTATAAAATGGCAGCGTCCTGCAAAGGATGTTGCTAAATTGTAATCAGTATGCACTTGAAATGATGGTAAGTTAATTTCGGCTCAGAATGTGTTATTTATAACAAATAAACATGCTAAAAAGAGTTCAGATGTTTCTCTTCATTAACAGTTTGCATTTAGGTGTAAAAAGAGCACTGAGTAGGAAAATGACAAACATTTCACAGCAAATGAGATATCCTGGCTTCTCTTTATGTTGCTTAGGAAACAGGTGATTCAGGATTAGTTTAAACAATCATTTCTTTATATTTGCATTTCTTTATGCTAGTTTCAATGACAATTTTAGGGACAAGTAGGGGTTTTTTGATATTCGTTACTTACTTTGAAATATAATAGTTTACATCCAGATATATATTTTTAATGCAGAACTGGGAAATTTTGTTGGATTTCTATGGCTTCGTGAAGGGTTGAACATCATCCTTAAAAGACCCAATCCACATGTATATAATTTGCACGGGTAACTAGATCATGTAATTTGTCCTTCTGCTGTGAACTGGGCTATCGCTTCTAATTCTGGAGCTTTCAAAGCATTGTGTTTAAAATGGATTCCATATAGTTATTCATTGAGATGAAAGGGTGACAATTTTTTTTTTCCCTGTGAAAGATCAGATAGTAAATACTTCAGGGTTTGCAGGTGATAACCGTCACCTGCACAACCACGAACTCTGCACAAAGCAGCCATAGCCAATGCATAAACTGATAGGCATGGCCGTGTGCTACTAAAACTTTATTCACAAAAGCAGGCAGTGGGCTGGATTTATCAATCCCTGATTCGGATTGTCAGTTGCTCACCCTGAAAAATACTGGACATAGCCGATCAGTGTAAATTCACGTAACACAATGAATAGTGACACGAGCCGGTCATTTGGGGGCCCTAAAAGAATCAGAGATTTACCCTTACTTGTATGCATGCAAAGAATAAGATCCTGTTCCTCCTGTTAACAGTCGTGGAAGAATAAATTTCATGGAAAAGTTAATTTTATATGCATTAAGGGGAGGCCATTTCCATAATATTCAATCATTTATTTAGTGAGGTGGTGCTTATGGCATATTTACACAGGCTACATATCAAAGATTATGTTATTAATCTTTTTAAATGTAGATAAGATGGAGAATAAAAAATAGAAGAGGAATAGTAGAATTTTACTGAATATTTTAAAGCCATTCCTTTCAGAAATCAGTTTGTATTCAAATAACATAGATTTAGCAAATCATGTGACTGTATAAATATGATAACATATCGTAGAATTGAGTGAAAATTCTGAACATTTGTATCACACTTAAATGTTTGGTGTTATACCGAGTTTCATTGTGCACTGAAGGCAATGTTAGGGCACTATATAGAGAATCGCATTTTTAAAATGAAGCTATTTCCCCAAATAATGATGCAGTTAGATCTGACAGCAGTAGGCAAAGAAGATGTTTTCAACTTCTATTTTAGACCATTTTCTTTTTCAGAAGATATTCTTTCAAAATAGCCACTATGTATTTAATCAGAGTGTGATTCCTTAAATAAAATCTTTAGTAAGCTTTCGATCGCACTTTTGGAAGACATTCAAGAAAGCAGCCTTCGTATTTACCCTGATGTAACAAAGATTGATAGGAAGTGAATTTATGAGCAGTCTGTGATGACTGTGCGTCAGGGCTCCCTCGGATCTGGAAAAGCAAGAGCTTCCCTTCAGAAACTGCTTTCCAAAGTTGTCTTGCCCAGCGTTAATTTTCTGACCTCTATAGCTTAAATTTTCAATTTTCATTTCTGCAGACTCTCATATAGAAGGCAGGAAAATACACTTTGCTGTTTTAAGAACTTTATATTCAAGTATCAGTGTAGTCTGCACAAAGGATAAAAAATGTTGCCACAGTGGTAATGATTAAACTTTAATTGTTTGTGTTCATAAAGTCTGAAACACATAACATAAATTTTGAAGGAAAAGATATTCCCCAGGTTCAAAGAGAAACATTTTTTCGACTTACTAAACCACATTTTGAATAGAAGAATGACATTATAAAAGAATGTACAGCTTTTAAAATGCTTATTAACACATAACTTACATTATTAGGATTTGATGCAGTTTTTCTGGTCAGAGTATTCTATGGGGACATTTATTGATTTATAAAAATGGATTTAAAGTATGAAAGAAAAGAATAAATGTATATTTTATATGGCTTTCTTGAAGGCAGCCATTTGCCTTGAAATAAAACATATTTATAATACTTTCTAGGAAAATATTGTCAAGGTTAGTCAGCTTCAAATTTGACCTACCTTGACAGAGTTCCTACTTTCAAGGATTGTATTGATCATTGTTGGGGGTGGGGGGGGGAGAATGTGCATATATAGGCAATTCATAATTGATATATAGACTTCCTGGGCAGAAAAAAAAAAAAAAAAACACAGCTTCAATAGTTAGAGGCAGTATACAGCAAGTATATCATATATAAACTAATATATAATAACAAGTTATTATAGAATAGCCCAAATCATAGAATATTTTTACAGAGTACAATTTTAGAACTTTTAGGCATATTGTCAGCATGAGTAATCCCAATAGATCTCCTTAAATGTAATTTTGAATCAGAGGTTACTAGTGCATAAATTACTTGTGTTGATTCTAAATGCTTTAAAAACCATTGAAATTACTAATTTATCCAACGTGTATCTGGATGACAGTAGAATAAAGACACAATCTATGACATAAATTATCATAAATTCTAACTGAGTGTTAGACTTTCTTGTGTGTGTGTTGGTGAATGTGCTTCTGTGCACATGGAAACTTGGGAGTGCGGAGAAAGCCTCCTATTACATTCCAAAAGGCTCAATGGCAATATGGATTTGTATATGTGAAAATAAAAAGTATCTGCATTTGTAAAGGTAAGTCAAAAATGAAAAGTCAGACACTAAATACGTCCCACTTAGCACTGGCATTGACAGAGCTCCTTTAGAAATCTCAGAGGTGCAGAAAGGACTATACATATGTCTTTGATATTGTTTGCATAAGGAGGCCCAAAGTATTAAAGAATAAAATCTTGAATGTCTTCAGATTTTATCAGAAGCCGTAAATGCATGGATGGATAATTTTGGCAAAAGAAAGTTGTTTAATTGTTCTTTTCTCTGATGCAATTGAAAAATTTAAATTAACCTACAGGTTAATCAGTTCTCTTCAAACAATTATAAAATCCTCAAGCAAAGGAATAGTGAGTCAATATTTAATAGTTTCTGAAGACTCTTAGATTTAAATTAATTTTTTATATTGCTTACTGCACAGCAGGAAATCACATGTAGAAAAGGAAACTAAATTGTTTACAGCAACCTTTGTGTTTTTGAATTATTAATTTAATTTGAAAAATGTAGTGGCGAGACAGAAGTTCAATAGGAAGCGTATGATACATAATGAGCCTAAGCCAACATTAGGTTAAATAGAACAGATAGAAAGTAGTAACTTCTTCATCAAATGAAAAGTGTTTGCGTATTCTGCTTTTCTTGACTCACAATGAAAGAAATGTAGCCACCAATAGTAAAAATAAATGAGAGCAGTATTTGCTCCAGGTCGAGAATGATGCATGTTTCCTCTGCTTGTTTCCTTGTTAGGGCTTATGGCCAGAAGAGATTCCAATTTTAAGTACCAATTTCCCTTTGAATTATTTGAAATTGGAGCTGCCTGATATGAATGACTTCCCATGAAATGAAATTATAGTTAGGCTCACAGACTTACCTATAAAACTGTAAATGCAGTAATATGTATGCATGGGCATGCTACTAATTTTATTGAAGACTTAACCAAGCTTTCTACGCAACTAATATAGATCATTAGCAGTGTTCATGTAGGCATGGAATAATGATTCTCTGAAAAGAGTTTCTGTAGATATCTCGGCTTTAACCCTTAAATTATTACTGACTGGTAGGAGGAAAAGGCATATGATGGAAGGGGTTCTAGGGAGAAAAACTGAGTCACATCTTCAAGGAAATGTGTAAGGAAATTTATTATCACTTCCTTGGAAAATGAATTCTTATCCTTGATGTTCCAAAGTTTATATAAAGGAAGCAAATGAGGGGGAAATATTTTGTCAAATTGAGTGTTGCACAGAGACAAGAGAAGTTCATTTGGATTTGAATAAATTGTTAACTTTTGCTGTGGACATTGTGCAACCAAATTAATCCTGAATCCTGTGGCTTTTAATTTATGAAAAGTTTAGGCTATTCACCTGAGTAGCCCGGGCCAACCAAGGCAGACTGATCTATTGTCCACACTACCTCTCGTTATTACTGTTACTCAATGTCCTCTCTGATTTATTTTTTAATCTGGAAGCTCCGTTTCCTCAAGAGGTAGAAAGTTTTTAAAGTCTCACTTCTTGGGTATATCCCAGCAGCTTTCAGAGTTTTCCTGGCCATGAATTAGGTAAAAGGAAACCTACATGTAATAAGGGGCCCAAGGTAGATCTCCAGATAAGTCCACTCTCCAAGCTCTTAAACCCTTCTGCTGTTGGCCGACATATTTCCTGGCTCCTTTATTCCACAGGGTCTCCCTGTGGCGCTTGTGTTAGTATCATAAGCATTTTGTCAATGAGAAATTAACGTCCAAAGTCACTGAACAGGCAAATGGCAGAGGCAGGACCTGAAAACAGGAGGACTTAAGCACACGACCCTCCTTATTTTCTCCTCTCTACTTGAGGATGCTTTGTCCATGCCCAGACTGATGTTTTTGTGAGAGGAGTACCCCTCAATCACATGTTTTCAAAGTTAAGAGATCGATGCCTTGTCATGTTTCTTGGACCACCGTGGTATCTCTCGAGTCAGTGATGAAGGGAAGAAATGGAGACCTCTGAATCTCCATGTGCCTTCTGCCCTTCCTTCCCATGTGCCTCTCCACCATCCACGCACAAATAAGCAATCCTAAGGGGTCCCCCGCCACCACCACCACCACCCCCGATAAAATTTGATTAACAATTTTTGCTTCAGCCTGGAAAGCATCTTTTCTGGAAGGTTTTTGTTTCTATTTTTAATTTGCCCATGTCCCCCATTTCCTTGCTTGAACCTGTGCAGTTTCTGCTAGTCCTTTAGTCTTGAGTCTCTGCACTCACATCTGCCAGGACTGTGGACTGTGAGCTCACACCTTGGGGTTCCCTCCCGGAGCCCTGGGCTCTCATCTGGCCGTCGGAGCTCAGCACCGTGGAGTGATCATCTGATTGGCTCTCTGTTATTTGAGGAAGTAATCCATTGAACTAAGGACCCCAGGAATTGGATCCTTCTCCCACACAACCCCCTTTTCTTTTTACAATTTGAAAAAGCAAGGCATCGAGAGTTATCCTATGCCATGCAGGAGTTCTTCCAAAAAACTAGATGCAGGCTCTGTTCCTCAATTCCCTCTCTGGCTTTTTGGGCAGAAGCATTTGTTGCTTTCTGTGAATGGAACATGTAAGTGGTGGAGAGCGGAGAAGGTTAGGAACAGAGGAGATATATATATATTTTAATAACCAAAACAATGAGAAATATTAGAGCATAACTAGCCACAAACTACAAAAACTGTAAATCCAGTGTGACAAAATTTTCAGACCTGAGTGCTGTCCTCTTGGCTTCCACCCCTGGCTCTGCCAACCATGTGCCTTTGGGCAAAAAAAAATCACCTCCCTGGAACTGCACTTCTGCCTTTTAAAGAGAGGAATGAAATAATACTGAATGCCTTTCTTTATTATCATAAATACAATATTTCTATTCCCAAATGAGGACAACTTCTCCCTCAGTAAGGTCTTTTAAGGGTTAATAAAGACACGGTGTGCTGGTATTTGCACACCTCTTTAACAAGACGAGTCCCCTATGCGGACTCACGGAGGCGTACCTGAGCACTGCTTGTGTTAACCACCCACCATTCGTCCTGTTCCGTGTGCACGCACAGAGAGCCGTAATAGTCATGTGTAATGTGTTTTGGAGCGCAGTGTATTGCTCTTTTCTGAAACTTGTTTCCTTTCTTTCTTTTTTTTGTCAACTTTCTGCATTGGCAGAGCATCTTGGGATTGAATTTATGGGTATGGACCAATCATCATTCCTTTTAGCCTGCAGAATTTAGAACCTCTGAGCTGAAATCTTTTCCTTTTCTGCTCTTACCTTTCAATTCCTAACTAATTTCCTTTTCCTTCAGAAGGGATCATACAGCTATAACAATGATTTTTTCGCGTCCCATCTATGATTAGTTTACCAAAATGTCACTGAGTGCAGCAGTTTCTAGATTTCCAAACTTCACTTAGAGATTAAAATCACCTCACCTGCTGCAAATTCACACATGTCCCACGTACCTTGACCCTCTGGATCCGACCATGCTGTTATTTCAGAGCTGGGGTAAGTTGGAGAGGTGTGGAAGGCTATGGGAAGAACCAAACCAGGTCTGAGAACAAAAGAAGCTCTAAATGCATCGACTTAAAAGCACGCCACGTCTTAGGCTGATGGGAACTTGACATGCAGTGTAAAAATCACCCATTTAATATAGTAACATAGAAAGCCCTGACATTGCAACACAATATTGTAGGCACAGACTGATTTTCTGGGAATGTTCAAGCGCTGCTGTAGTCAACTTCATTATCTTATGAGCAAGGAAATAGAAAACAGAAAGAAAAAAGCCTTGTGCTATTTTCAGTGGAAATTCTAGCACTAATGGAATTAACCTTGAGTCACTAAGATCATCCAGACAAGTAATCAAATAGACATGTTCACACTGTAAACACAAAATATCTCTTAGCAGCATACGAATTTGGGGCATAGTCCCTTTGAAATCCTTTGTCCTAAATTATTGGAAGCAAGGGCCAGTCCTGGGAGGAGAGGGAAACCATTCTGTCATCCCAGAGGCTCCACAGCGCAGGTACCCGGGCTTTCTGGACAGCACCAGCAGCCCTGGAATGTGGCCATGGGTCAACAAAGCAATGTCCTGATTAACAGAATGTCTGATCTCCATGCAGCTGGTGTCAGTGACATCATGCAGTGAGGGCACCCTGTAGCATAACTGCTGCTCTCGTTTGGATGATAACGTCACCATCTATATCTAATATACTTTCCATAATTCGTGGAGAATAAGACTTTTGCAAGTTCTGCCAGTTATAGGTTTAGAAACTCAATTGGTTGACCATTCCTCCTGTAAAAACTCCCAAGAGAAAACAATTCCTGTGATGAGAAAACCCCCACTTATATGGGAGTGGCCCTTTGCAGATCAGAGAATCTCTCCCAAGCGTGAGAATCTCAAGAGGTCCCATGATCAGCATTGGGTGGCAGATTATCTACGTAGAGAGAGAGGGATCTATTCAAGTAACCTCCCTCTGGATAAAAATAGTTCCACTACTAAAAAGGCTTACAGGCCTTTCCTACAGGGAGAAAACAAATCCATTATCGCCTGCTCCTTTTCCCTAACGGCATCTTTCTCCCACTTTATCACTTCAGGGTCTAACTAGAATTTAATACTTCTATTCCCAATGAGGTAGGGCAATGGATAGTTCAGATATACGACTTCTCCCTCAGTAAGACCTGAAGGAGCAGTAGAGACACCATATGCTGGTATCTGCACACCTCTTACAGGCAAACGGTCTAAAACTCCAAAGTCTCAGGACAGCCGGTGTACTGAGCCAGAATGTTCCATCCTTAAGGGAAATCAGACCTTAAAGATCAATTGCAATTGAGAAAGACAAGGCTTCTGTCTCTTAGCCTGGCCAGATCAGACAGAAAAACATGCTCGATCTGATTCACTGCAAAGCATTCAGCCAAACCATAGAGTAAGGACTGGGAAGCGTTTCCATTCATTAAGGCACATCCGCCAACTGGACTGACGGATTCTCTTTTTCAGCGCTGCCTCTAATTTGCTTTTGCCCTATTGACCCTGTCACGCTAGGAAAAAAAAATAATAATAAGGAAAAAGGGGGGGGGTCAGAAGAACCCATTGTTTTCATTATTGTTCATCAAGTATTTCCCTTTTAACACATTCATAATGTGGGGGTTCCCTGCTCTAGTAAATCATTGGAAAATGGAATAGAAACTGAACTGGGAAACATTTAATGTATTCGGGAAATGCCGTTGTGAATACAGAATCTTAATCCTTCTGTATTCCATGGGCCTTGTCTTTAGTTGGTTCATCTTAGCACTTTGCTTTCTTTACCCTTTGGCCTTTCCTGAGCTGCCTTTTCATTTCCATGACCAATTTCGCTGGAAAATGCGTGTCTTCCCGTATCACGTAGGGCAGAGTGGTGAATCATCATACCACATCTGCTGACAAACTGAGGTCAGTCTATTCTTTCCTAACGAACAACCGCCGAGAAACTTCTCAACGGAATCCCTGGGAGTAGTGGGATGCCTTTTCCCCCTTGGGTCCCTGTATACATCCCATTTTCACGGTTTGCAGATGTAATCTCCCAGCTTTTTCTAAAAATAGCACGTTAAGATGCCAGTGCCACCAAGCCCTCCTCCTTTCAAAAGAAGAAAAAAAGAGAGTGAGCGAAAGAGGGCAGGGTAAAGCAGGGTCAAGGACATGTCTACACTCCTGTTTCCGAACCAACTTACCACACCGGCAGGAACCCTGCCTCCTGTCCCGGGCCCCACCTCTCCTTCTTAGACATAGTGCTAAAAACTGATCCAGATGCCAGGTCAAGGAGGAAGCTCCCGTGGCACCAGCTCACAGATTAACACCTCATAAAATTTAATTCCCTGTCCTGTGGCTGTGGGGGAGGGGAGGCAGCAGACACAGCAATTAACAAAGAAGCATTCACCTTCCACCTCATCATCTGACTTTTGCGGCCAAAGTATGTGCCACCACTCTGTCTCCTGGTTCATTGTTTCCTTGCAATGCACCAGCTGCTTTGCTTTCTAATTGTGGCTGCCACGTGACCGCCAGCCTAGGGTAGGAGTTATGCTGTATGGGTTCACCCTTCCAACTTTACATCCACCTTCTCTTCCCGCCCAGCATTTCCTCCCTCTGGTTTTCTTTTGTTTATTTATTTTTCTTCCCTTAGTATCGGGCATGCTGTGCCAGGGACTTCAGATGGCTCCTTCACTTTCAACCTTGTTTTCCTTCGTACCCGACTTCCTCCCTCTCTCCGTCATTCTGTCAGTCTGTCTGTCCTCTTGGTTTGTTTTTTCCTTCCCACTTCCCACCCTTTTGGTTTGTTTTTGTAGAATTTCTGTAGCATTCTAGTCTTTTACCCACTGACTTCTATTCTCCTTCTCCTCCTGTTAATAATCAGTGCTCTATTAATTTGATTTGACAATGTTCCTGATCTGTTAACTGGAATTTGATTACCATGGGCTTGGCTTGTAGGAAATGTTTTTTTGTTTAATGGTAAGGTCTACTGTATCACAGAAAATAAAACGCACTTTTTCATTTCGAGAAGACCTTTCTGCGACTTGCCCTCTCTCAGCAGAGAAGAAGGTGTGGTGGCTAAGACTGAGAATGTAAACCAAAAATGTTCCCTAAGGCCCCATGTCGACGTCCAGATAAGAGACCGTCATTTGCACAACATCCTCCAGTTTTTGACCAGCTTATTAATCAATTTGGCAAGTTCCACTTACATTGCTTATTCTACACTGGTTGAGTTCTCTTTCTCAGTGAATATCTTCCAATAAATATAATTAGACTAGTTGGAAACTCAGTTCCTAAGGGATCAGGTTCACCACGAAATCTGCCAATCTCATTAAAAGCCTGACCCACCAACGTATAATCAAATGATCCCTCCCAAAAACCGATTTGCAAATAGAAAGACTTCCATGAATAAGATACTGGTCACATTGGGGGTACAGTGCTGCTCTTAACCCAAAGTTCTAAGCATCGGACTCCCTTAGTGTAACCTACCTTAGCTAATTTGCCAAGCTGGTCACCACAGCAATGCATTACAATCTATTCCAAGTCGCATATCATGGATGCTAGTGGTTTCTTTACACAGATACATTAGGTGTCTAAGTACAACTGGTGGGGTAATAATAATTGTCTTTCAAAGGACAAATCTCCATCTTGGCCCAGGACTATCTTACCCACCATATTGGGTTTTCTCTGATACAGTACACTGCTACCCCCACCGTGTGGCTTATGTTTACATTTTACAGTTTAATCGTAGGGATCCTGCCTCAGTTTTGTTGCTAACTACAAGTCAAGCTCATGTTTGCAAATGTCTTTGAGTTTATTTTTTTAAATTTAGAAATGGCTCCTTGTAAAGACCGCCGGAATATAACATAGATGGGAAATAAAAAGAGGCTTGGGAGGGCGGGGGGGATGGAGAAGAGGGAGGAGGGGAGGATGGCCCCAGTGATTCCAACCCCAACTCGTTTTATTGGCATTGATTCCTGTTGTCTTTGCAAGATATGGGTTTTTTTTTTATTTAATTAAAAACTACAGTTTTGACTAAATAATTATTTTATAATTAATGTTGATGATTTGCCAGTTTAATACATATATACCTGCAGCTTATACGTAAAGTAACTTAATAGTGTAATTTTTTTTTTAATCGCACATGGCCCCAGCTGGCTTTGCTGTTTATGCTCAAAGTACAATGCAGAGTATGCTGTACCTTAAGTATGTCTGCAAAAGTAATGAATTGTCTCGTATTTACTTTCTTGTGAACATGGACAATGCCAACGCAGCATGCCAACTGTTCAGTTGTTAAGTCCCGGCACGTGTAAGGGGGCCTTGGTGACGTCTGCTCTCATCCCTTTCCAGAAGCGGAGGAGCTCTACCAGAAGAGAGTGCTGACCATCACCGGCATCTGCATCGCCCTGCTTGTGGTCGGCATCATGTGTGTGGTGGCATACTGCAAAACCAAGTAAAGCTTCCTCCTCCGTGCCTCTCTCCCCTTCACGCAGAGAAGGCCTAGCCGGCGGGGCATTGCACAAAACAGATTCAACGGCCTGGTCTTGAGAAGGGGGAGTGGGGAGGCAGGAGGATGTTTCTTCTCATGTTTCTCCCCAGAATAATCTCTCTGGAGGACCTTTTCTAATCACATAACTAGAAAGCTCTGCCTGTTTGTGCGAAAATATTCAGAAGATTTCTGGTCATTGACCACGGCCCGTGATCAAAAGGGGTGGAGGGACGGGCCTGTGGGGCACATGCGTGTGCGTGTGGACGTGCACCACATCCTGAGAGGACAGCAGTCGGTGACCAAGGCGCACTTGTCCTATCCCTGCCGAGGACGTGTTCTGCTTTGCACTCAGACTTAGGAGATAAAGGAAACACTTGGTGGTGTTGGGAATGCAGGTTTTTAAAAACATCATTGGGATTGATTTTCTGTTCCATCTAATGAGCTTACTGGTTCAAATGCTCTCAAAGCGTGAGATGTACAAAAGGAATCTCATGGGAGGAAAATCAAGCAAATCTTGCTTTGAAAGAATTAGAGAAAACACTAAAGCAGATGTGTGTTCACTGTGTCTGGCCCTTGAAGCTGGGTCCCTATGAACAAACACAATTACCGTGTGGCATGAAGTCCCTTCACTTTTCTCTCTTACGTAGAAGATCTACTTAAAGTAGGAAATAACGTTAACAGTTTTGTTTTGTTTTGGTGCTTCATCACATAAACTCTCTTGCCAAAACTAGTCATGGGGATATTATCATGGCCTGAACGTTGCATTGAAGACCAAAGACAATATGCTTTTATACCATAAAATTAAGGGCATGGATGGCATTTTCTTAATACCCCAGGGTTTTGTTTAAAAATTTTGTAATGTTTATTTATTTTTGAGAGAGAGACAGACAGAGACAGAGCACGAGCAGGGGAGGGACAGAGAGAGAGAGATACAGAATCCGAAGCAGGCTCCAGGCGCTGAGCTATTAGAACAGAGACCAACGTGGGGCTCAAACTCACGAACTATGAGAGCCACCCAGGCGCCCCAGTACCCCAGGATTTAATGTGTTGACAGAATTGAGTGATAGAGATAAGCCTTACTAGAATCTACCTTATGAGTCCTACTAGATTCAACTTCAATATTTCAATACTCATTGCCTACTTACACAAAAAAAGTGTTAACCGGAGTGAGATCGTGTTATAACTGCGCTAAATCTACTGGCAAAATATGTACCTGTGTGCGCTCATGTACGATGCTATACATGCTCACACGCTGTGTATGAGGCACAGATTCAAAATTAACTGCATTTCCTTAAGAGACCCACAGACAAAATCATACATGAAATCAGAATCAGCCTCGTCCATTGCACGGCACAGATTGTTACCTAAGACAAATGACCATGTGTAAGACTTAGGCAAAGATGGATTGATGACCAAAGTTGGGGTTTGAGCCAAATATCAACTTGATGTATCTTCTCCTTTTTTTTTTTTTTTTTTTTCTGATCTCTCAGCAGTCCGGTTCAATTCCTGTAAGAATCCCACCCAACTTCTTAAATCTATTCACTAAGAATGTGGGATTCCACTTCTGTCCATAGGCAGACTCTGAGATGGAGTGGTACACCCTCTCCTGTCACCACCACTAATCTCCTACCTGAGTTACATGGTGGTAGGATAAAAAATTGTACCAAATAACAGAAAAAAAAATAATAAATGCTCCCTCTTTTTCATATCCAGGAAACAACGGAAAAAGCTGCATGACCGGCTTCGGCAGAGTCTTCGGTCTGAGCGAAACAACATGGTGAACATAGCAAACGGGCCTCACCACCCCAACCCACCCCCCGAGAACGTCCAGCTGGTGAATGTATGTTGACTCTGGCCAGTGGAAAAGCTGAGCGTCTCTCCTCTGTTCAGGCACCTTGAAGTTTATTTTCTAAAGCTCTTAGGCTCTTCGCTGCTGCCATTAATCACCACAGCTTCCAGGAATCCAGGGTTTCTCCAGGAGAAAAGAATGGGAACATTTTTTAAAGTGAATTTGGTTCCTGTAACACCAGCACATTTCCTCTTACAAAGTGTTCATTAAGGGGTTGGCATAATAATATTGGGTTTGTTCTGCAGGGAGACTAGGACCGGAAGAAAGGAAAGAAAAACAGAAAGAAAACTAATGAAATGAATGATACAAGAATCAGGGGGAAATATTTTATTTTATTTTATTTTTATGATTTGGAAATGAAGGCTATTCCAGTCTATAACTGATTAGTGCTAATGACTGAGCTAAGGGCTTTAGACTCATTTTTATTAGAGGCATTTCCCAGCGCCCGATGATTTACTGATTCTGACTTACCAAGGGAAAAATTAGGGCGTGGAAGGGCCAAGTGACTTATCAAACTCGCTTCTCAGTGGCAAAACTGAAAGAACGATGCCTCCTCTTCCCTGACTCTTTCTATAGGATGTCAAACCCTCCAGAGGAAATAGATCCTCAATCACTCAAACATTCTGTTTAAAATTTACCAAGCACTAGGCTTTTAGATAGAAATAGGTCATACATTCTGAAGAGTCTTTAGATACAATCTTTCCAGCCTCCTAGAGCCGGACTCAGCTTTCCTGCCTTTTGGAGTGTTTCTCTATATTTTTTGCACCATAATTTTTTCCTGTTCGCTTCATTTCCCTCTGATGCGTGGCTTTTTGTAGGCAAAGCTTGAAGACTACATTCAGTACCACTCTCTATCCTATAGGAAAATGTGTCTTTTGTTTGGAGCAAATCTATCCTAGAATCCTGTTCAGCCTTGGTGGTTACTACCAGCAAGACCTGTAGCGAAGACCTTCCAGGGACAGAGGAAAGGCTGATATATTAGTATATTTTGTTGCTTTCCTCCCCCCACCAGTGTTCACTGGAATGTTCTACACAGTTGATAAATGCATTCACTACATACAGGCAAACCTCCAATCTGTCACTGTGTCTAAGTGGCTGCGTGATTCCAATTATGTCTTGGGCTGTGTTGCTTTAGGCTTTAATCTGTCTAAACCCTGTTTCCTCATGATGACAACAGGCCTAAAAATAATACCTACTTCAGAAAGTTCTGTGAGCATTAAATAAGACAATCCATATAAAACACTTAGCCCAGTGACATTCAGTGAGTGTTCAATAATTGTTAAGTATCATTTTCATTAGATTCACTAAGGTTACATTGCCTTTCAAGGACCAAGAGTGAAATGGTACACAGACTAGGAAGAGCTCATTATTTATGACATCACCATCTTTGCCTTAAAACAAGCTAACTTTACGTCCCAGAAAGAGCCACATGGAATAACAGCCTTTCTGCTAAAAGAACCAGCCAGAGTTTCAAACATCACTCGAGCTGTATATTTTGGGGGTTTCCGTAAACACATCAAGTTCTTTTAAAGCCCACAGCCCATTGCTTATAAAGTGCCCATTTCAACTGAGAATATTCTTTTACATGCCTTTTTCTGTTATTTTACTCAATGTGGTGTCTTTAAAAGACAACTTCAAAGTGTGCTTCTTTCATTGACTGCAGTGGATATTGAATCGACTGAAGTAATAGCTAGTGTGATTTGGTGATGAAAATAAAGTAGAATCTATTTGCACCATGGATACGCCCCCTATACGTTATGTGCTTTGTCAAGATGTGTGATCTCGACAGCTTCTGTACGTCCTTCAGATCGCTTGGTGGCCGTGTTAGTCTTACCACCGATAAGTTAAAAATTTCAGTGATACCATTAGGGCAACATGGGTGCTGGGAAACTGAAAAAGAAAGGTAGATCCCAAATGCAGATATTGTAAAAAAAAAAACAAAAAAAAAACAAAAAACTTCCTCCACTGACTTGAAATTTGAAATAAGACAAACCATCTCTACGTTTTTGTTTCAGTCAACTATCTGTTAATCTTCTTTCACTTATAACGATGACAAAAATGGATATCGGGCAGAGATTTGTATTGAATTCCAGTCACATTTTCAGTTGGAAATAAGATAGAAGGAATAGGTCTGTTTCTGATAATACGCAGTTAAGACTATAGAATCTATGCCGCGTGCACATCCAAAGGATAATTTATTAATTTCATTTATTGAATTTAAAGGCCATGTAGCCAGGGTATGACTTGCCATCTGACCATTGGAGAAATGGAATTTATTAGGAAGCATATGTACTTAGAATAGATTTGTGTGATGCTGATGTTACTGTTTTGATTAATATGAATCTTCAAGTTGTGTCTCTTTGTTTATCCAGCAATACGTCTCTAAAAACGTCATCTCTAGTGAGCATATTGTTGAGAGAGAAGCGGAGACATCTTTCTCGACCAGTCACTATACCTCTACAGCTCACCACTCCACCACTGTCACTCAGACTCCTAGTCACAGGTATGAGAAGGCAAAATAAAATTATAAGGCACTCCTCCAAGAGTAAATTTGTATATATTGCCTTTTGCTGTCACTGCCTAAGAAAGGAACAGGAGATACTCACTTATGAGGCAGGGACACACGGTTAAATGTATGGTTTAGGACAAAAACAGACTTTGGACATCAACTGGCTCTGCCATTTAATTGCTGTTTAAATTTGAGCCTCAAGTTTTTCATTACTGAAAATGAAAAGAATGCCTACCCACAGGATCTTCGTTCCCCATTTTAGAGATTGTCTTTACTCAGGCCCGACCCCTCACTGAATTGCTACAGTGGAAAAAGTCTGGCTTAGATGCTCTATAATGCTTAAAAGTTGGCTTCTTCCAATGATTGGGCTGCCTTTTGAAATGCACGTGCGAACTGGTTTAATAACTGAACTCTAAATTCTCAGATGTCTTGCTGATCCAGTTCATGCTACCAAGGGCAACACTGGACTGCAAAATGCAGCTCACAGGCCAAGTATTTCCTTAACGTAAGCCGCTCAAGAACAGAGAGATTGTACGAATACATAGTACATAGCGACATTTGGAAAATAAAGTGTCAAATGGGTGAGCAAATACATAAGCTGTATCCTTACAAAGCCATTCTAAATCCTTTCTAGAGCGAGTATCTTTCTGACAATTCTATTCTGAGACAAGTAATGTTGTAGTGAACTGCCGATACACCAATAATTTGAAATAGTTACCAGATCACGTCCTTTCATTTCCATTTTGGCATGTAATTAAGAAATGCATAAGTATATCTCTTCGCCTCTCACGTTTCCCCTCTAGCTGGAGTAATGGGCACACTGAAAGCATCATTTCGGAAAGCCACTCTGTAATCATGATGTCATCAGTAGAGAACAGTAGGCACAGCAGCCCCTCTGGGGGCCCAAGAGGACGACTTAATGGCGTGGGAGGCCCTCGCGAGTGTAACAGCTTCCTCAGGCATGCCAGAGAAACCCCTGACTCCTACCGAGACTCTCCTCATAGTGAAAGGTAAACCCCAAGGGCACAGCTACCGCAGAGGAGAAAGAGACGCAGTAGGGGAATCCCCGTGAGCACCTGTGGTCTCACCTGCGGAAATCTAATGAGAATAAGGGGCAGCAGTTGCCTGTGCTAGGAGTTTCCTAGCTGAGGAAGTCATCTTTTTGTCTGAGCTCACTTCTCCTGAGCTTCTCGCGTCATCCCAGCGGCTGACAGGCAGCAGACCCTTAAAGGGCGGGAACGATTTGATGTGGAAGGTGCGGCAAACCTGGAGTTCCTAGCTCTGGCCTTAGGCTCAGACCCACCCGGGATCTCAGTTTTCTCGGCTGTAACTTTAGAGAGATGGCACCAATGGTTGATAAGGACCCTTTCTGTAATTCTAATTTGCCAGTTACCCAAACTCTGGTCGAGCTGCTCTCGTGTTCTCGTGTGCTAACTCTTTCTTACCTTCCAGACTCGGTTAAATCAAATCAAGGGCTGTGTCACTGCTGACTGTCGTGGGGAATGACCGCTTGTGTTCCACCACATAGTATCCCTTTTATGAAATTCGAAGAAGGGATGAATAAATAAATGTTTTGCCTGCTGTGTCTGGCAGTCTTCACAGCTGGTTTCCAAACCAATATTGCTTTTGACATGGTCCTTTATTCCAGAATGTTTTGGCTTTCTTCTGGGGAATCTCGGATTGGGCTGGGGGAGTTACAGACAAGGTAAAATGAAGAGTAGAAGAAAGCAAACTAAGAGATGCTTACTAGGGATACTGAATTCATAGGTTCTCTTTATTCATTTTCACTTAAATTGGGAGAGTTATATCCAACCAGCATTGGCAGCGTATCAGTACGCTATTGCTTGTTTGTTTGCAAACCCAAAATGGTGTCATTTGTTTGTTTATATATCACCATCTCAGTGTGATCTTTGACCACCTGCTGAAAGGTTTACGTGATGTTGCCTTGGTACATGTCCATACCTATTTGATAGTTACATGGGCGGAGATAACTCTGATAGACTCTGTCCACTCATGGACTGACTGGGCAGTCCTTAAAACAAAAGATGACTAGTTTGGGGCCAGCAGGTCATGTAGAGCTTGCTGACCACTCCTCAAGGGTCTTTGCCCCAAAATGGTATTTCAGAATTCTATGGAATTAAAGGCTGCTCTGTCATTCATCTGTGAAAAAGTAGGCATGGTCCCAAACTGGTTTAAAACATGAGTCTTAAATTCATATAATTGCATCTTTATGTATTAAGACATTCTATCTGTCTTAATTCATTATTTTTTGAGACCTGAAAAAGACCTCAGGGACAAATTCTTTCTTCATCACTACGTGTGATATTTCTCTTTAAAGGCTGACATTTCCCTGCTGTGGTGGGCTTCCACGCATACCACAGATATTATCTAGGACTGCAAAATATACCGGGACCTACAGAGCATGGAGAGAAAAGATCCATTGCCTGTACGCATTGGTTGAATTTGGATTAGCGTTTCTCAGAGAGCTTAATTTAAGTATCCCCAGAACGAAAGTTGAAGCCTCGAGCCCCAAGTATTTCAATCTCTAAGATGCCTTCCCAGTTTAGACACAGCTAGACCTCACATCCATGTGACTCTGAATCATGGCTGAAAAGCAGGAAAGTTAATAGGCTTCCTGTTCCTGTTAGCTAGAGTTCAGAAAATGGTGTCCTGTGTCATCACAAGTTAATGTCAAATTAGACTCTGTGAATGCCAATGTGAAGAAAAGAGTCCTTGGTGCTGTGCATTGGCAACATTTTTATAGAAGTTGAGAAATGTGACTCTGAATAAGCCCCTTCTTCCTCAGTAGTAAGTCAGGTCTCTTGTTCTGGTGGAGAAAAACGTGATATGGAAAAAAAAAAAAAAAAAACAAAGAAAGAAAGAAAGAAAGAAAGAAAGAAAGAAAGAAAAAGAAAGAAAGAAAGAAAACAATAAAGAATGCACTCAGTGTAGTCACAGTGAGATTTACCGAGCACCATTGGACATAACAGGACCTAAGGTAACATGGTACAGCCACCCCTTGAGCAGTCACCAAATATAAGCCAAAGATTGATACAGCCTTGGGTTTTTTAAAAGAGGTGGACTGGAGATTGGACATAGCCAGGGAGCCAACATAAGGTTCTCCCAGGCTTATTTCTGAACGTCTTGGTCACTGAGATGGATAGTTGCAAATTGAATGTGAAGAGGTAGCATTTCATGGAAAAACTAAAAGCACACAAATGTGTTACACTGTTATCAGGAATAAATCTAAGTTACTATGCTCTTTTTTTTTCATAAGACATAACCTTATAGCTGAGCTAAGGAGAAACAAGGCACACAGATCCAAATGCATTCAGATCCAGCTATCAGCAACTCATCTTAGATCTTCTTCCATTCCCCATTTGGGCTTCATTCTCTAAGACCCCTTGGCCTTTAGGAAGGTATAGTATTTAAGTAATACTTGTTTCCCTTCCAAATCCCCGCGCCTTGGTCCTCGTAAACTGAAAGGCTTCCGGGACCTAGTGCCCTCTTATCCTGACTCACAGGCTTTTATTTAAAACCACGATGAGATTGAAAATCCCCAAAGTTTCCATGAGTTAGGCCACTTAGCTGATCTTTGCATGCACTCCTGTGAGGAAACTCTTGGCTACATAATGTTAGACTCCAAGGGTGCTGAATGTCCTTAGCGTTAAAAATCCAGATGTATCCAACGAATCGACCGTCTTTGTTTTCTGATTCTATAATATCGTGAATTCTGTCCCCGTCCCCTCCCTGCTTGGATGCCTCTTATTCCACCACACTCACGCAGGGTATTCTGTGCTCACACAGGTATGTGTCAGCAATGACCACCCCGGCTCGTATGTCACCTGTAGATTTCCACACGCCAAGCTCCCCCAAATCTCCCCCTTCGGAAATGTCTCCACCTGTGTCCGGCACGACGGTATCCATGCCCTCCATGGCAGTCAGCCCCTTCGTGGAAGAAGAAAGACCTCTGCTTCTCGTGACACCACCGAGGCTGCGGGAGAAGTATGACCGCCACCCCCCGCAGTTCACCTCCTACCACCATAACCCCGCGCATGAGAGCAACAGCCTGCCCCCTAGCCCCTTGAGGATAGTGGAGGACGAGGAGTATGAAACCACCCAGGAGTACGAGCCAGCTCAAGAGCCTGTTAAGAAACTCACCAGTAGCCGGCGGCCCAAAAGAACCAAGCCCAATGGCCACATTGCCAACAGGTTGGAAATGGACAGCAACGCAAGTGCGGAAGGCACTCACTCAGAGAGTGAGACAGAAGATGAGAGAGTAGGGGAAGATACCCCCTTCCTGGGCATTCAGAACCCCCTGGCCGCCAGTCTTGAGGCAGCACCTGCCTTCCGCCTGGCGGACAGCAGGACTAACCCAGCAGGCCGCTTCTCTCCGCAGGAAGAATTGCAGGCCAGGCTGACGAGTGTAATCGCTAACCAAGACCCTATCGCTGTATAAAACCTAAATAAACACATAGATTCACCTGTAAAACTTTATTTTATATAATAAAGTATTCCACCTTAAATTAAACAATTTATTTTATTTTAGCAGTTCTGCGAATAGAAAACAGGAAAAAAACTTTTATAAATTAAATATATGTATGTAAAAATGTGTTATGTGCCATATGTAGCAATTTTTTACAGTATTTCAAAACGAGAAAGATATCAATGGTGCCTTTATGTTCTGTTACGTTGAGAGCAAGTTTTGTACAGTTACTGTGATTGCTTTTCCACAGTATTTCAGCAAAACCTCCCATATATTCAGTTCTCGCTGGCTTCTTGTGCATTGCGTTATGATGTTGACAGGATGTATGATTTGTGAGACTTGCAACTTCCCCTCCATTTGCTTCTAGTAGCGCCCGATCAGTACGTCTTGTAATGGCACATCCATCCAAATACTCTTCTCTTTTGTACGAAGTTTTCTTTTGCTTTTGGTATACGAAATGAGTTGTGTCTACTCCGCCAGCCAAAGGTTCGCTTCACTGGGCTCTGAGATAATAGTAGATCCAACAGCATGCTACTATTAATTACAGCAGGAAACTGCATTAAGTAATGTTAAATATTAGGAAGAAAGTAATCTTGTGATTTTTTTTAAAACTATATTCTTCATCAGAAGACAGCTGGCTCTCACTAGAAAAGAGCAGCCATTTGCTTTCTTTTGGTTTCTTTTTCTTGACAAAGAGCAACAGTTTGGGGGAGAGCATAGAACTCGGGCTCTGGCTTGCTATCAGGGTACATCCATCACTTTATAAGAGGACTCGCCTCACCTTCTGGGGGAATGACACAACAGGTCATGTAGCTGAAGATCAAATTGTGGCTGAAAAAGGTGCAATCGTTCCTGACTTGGGTTGTCCACTGATTTTGGAGCCAGGGATTGGTTGTGTCCTAACAGCTGGAGAATAGACGTGTCATGGCACAAGCCAACCAGCTGAAACAGCACACTCAGCAGTTGGTCTGCAATGCTTCTGCAGTGAAATGTGCCTGCTGTATGTGGTGGTGATTAGTCACCATAGGCAATATTTCTGTTGTAGTGTGTCTAGAAACAGTGAATGTATAGAAGGCGCAGGTGGAGAACAGCTGTGTGACATGATTGCAGTTTTAAACAGTTTTGTTGACCGCTCCCTTCTCCTCATGATTTTTCTCTTGTTTTTCGATGTTGCCTTGATTAGGTCACAACTATGCATGAACATTTTTGTCAGGAATGGCCAATGTGCATGTGATTTGTGATTAGCGAGAACCTTCCACGAGCGATGATTCATCAGGAAATGTTGGTAGTGTTGAAAAGATTGCACCTTTCCTTGCAGAAGTGACCCCCACCTGTGTACTGACCTCTCCATCTGCAGCCCTTATCATCCACCCCTGCCCCACTTCTTACTTTCTGCTTTACTGTCACAAAACAGGATGAAGACGGGTCTGAACTTTGCATGTTCTCTGTGATTGTAAGTCCAAAGAAGGCCTAGAGGTGTTACCATTTGAGATAACTGCTGATTCAGGAAAACAAGGCAATTAAAAAACAAAAACAACGCAGACCCCATTTCATGCCCTGCCAGATATCTGTCAAAGCTGGCTAGAGCTCTACTTAGATTCCCAGTGACCTCCTAGGATCCATGCGACAAAATGGGAAGCAGGTTGGCAGGGGGTTCAGAATACCAGGTGTGAAGTCAGCGAAAGCAACGGCTCCTTGTTTGCAGGTGAACTGAATTTAGTTCCTCATCAAATTTCTATATGAACATTAACGAGGAGACGTGACAGGCAAGGAGGTCTTGGGGAAACGTGGGCTGGGCATGAGTCATGTCATTAAGCTCCTTACATGTTTCTGCAACCCACAGAGGTGTCTGTCTGCAGGTCCTGGCAGTTACTTTTAGTATTTGGTATCCTAACCTGTCCTTCCTTATTCGCAAGCCACTTTCTCTGTGCTCAGCAGTGTCCTCACTGCTCCTGTCAGGCTGCACAAGTCGCTCTGATTGCCCAGTTCTGTAGAAACGAGTAAGCTCATGGCAGGGGAAGAAGACAGTCGACCCAAAGAGCTTCTCTAACTTATGCCAATATTGCCTTTGAAGGCCTTGGCTCATCCAGAGGCTATGTCAATAAAGAAATTTCTACTGTGAATTCAAAGTCCAAAATCTCTGTTTCAGAAATCTTCAGGCATTGGAGTACCCAAAGGCCCCACGGTGGAGAATTCCAGGAATAAATCAAATCTCCTATTGAGAGCAATGAACATATTCCCCAGTGTGAAGATAGCTCTAAATGTTTCAGGTCACAAATACATATGAACAGTTAGGACAAGAGGAAATTTTATTTCCGACTTGATTCTGGTCACTCAGAGAGGTGGCATGTTAGCTGGGACAGCCTTTCCATCTATAGGACCAGAGCTCCCCCTGAGAAGAAAGGACAGCTGGTTCCTCAGGGCTGTGCGTTGCAACCATGAGCTTTGTGTTCGCAAGGACTCCTCTGTGGTAGTTACCACATCGCTCTCAACCAGCTCTGTCCATAAACTCAGACAGTGCAGTGGCAATGCAAAGAAGGAGCGTGAACCGATATTCCCAGCATGTGGCAAGTTTTCGTGGCTTTTCAGGTGGGGGAGGCCACCTGGGAGTTTGACAGCAGCTATGTCTCCCCGGGTCTGACATCATATCCCATGAGGGGTAGCGCAGCGGACGCAAAACTTCTTTCCGTCACTCAAGATTCCTTTCCCGGCCTACTCTCCCTTCTTGGCTGGTATGACCTTTTTATTTTCCCCCCAAGATTGCCTGGACGGCCTCATGCTGTCTACAAAATGGCACTCTGCCTGAGTATATGTGAATGTGTCCCAGACACCGACATACCATATCTTCCGTGTTTTGGTGCGACTGTCGTGATGTAGATGGAGTTTATCCAGGGTAACTAGCTCATAACTATTTTTTTTTTTTTTTTTTTTTTTTTTGGCCTGGGTAAAAAGGTGCATGGTTCACATTAGTGGAAATAAGGAAGGCCTTGTTTTATCTTTTAGCACTGGCTCCATTTCACCACCCACAGAGATTTCTATCTGCAAGGACCCATGAAACACTGCAGAGAAATGCAGGCAAAGGGAAATGGCCACATATCACGAGTTCAATTATATATTCTTTTGTAAATACACATTGTACGTTACTTGGATGTTTTCCTAAATCATTTACTGTCTTTATGAGTTAATGTCAGTTTTTTTTACTCTCTCAACTTACTGTGTAACATTGTAAATAACATAATGTCCTTTATTATTTATATTTAAGCATCTAACATAGAGTTGTTTTCATATAAGTTTAAGACAAATGTCAAAAATATATGTTTTTTTGTTTTTCTTTGCTTTAAAATTATGTATCTTTTCCTTTTACTTTTTTTTTAAAGAATAATTTATTGTTCAGGAGAAAGAATGTATATGTAATTGAAACTATTTGAAGAATGCACATTTGAAGGCCCTGAGGTACTGATAAACTAAAGAATTTATTATCCAAAATACTAAGCAATAAGTAATTGTGATTTATTTAAAATTTTGTTCATTTTCCATGAAGGACATACTGCAATAAAAATGCTACTCTGTGGAGGCGTGGGAGTGTTGCTCAGCAGACTAATGTTTGAGTCTGTTAGACCAGCACCTTCCATCTGACTGCGACAGTTGTATTAATTTAGGAATGTGTCTGATGGACCCCATGATCATCTCATCTGTCTGTTGCTTTTGCCTGTTCTTTCATCACCTTCTGCCTGTTGGTTTTGCTTACGACTGTATTCCTTGTCAAAAGGGCCATAAGCAAGCAATACAATGTCTTCTTCCCCTTCTCGCACAACCCCCTGCCTCCCCCCGTCCACCCCCCCCCACCCCGGCCCCATACACAGTAACATAGCAGAGAGGACGTCTTAGGGCATGATTGCCTGGGTGCTGGTTGTTAACATGTTCTGTAGTGACTGCAAGAAACTTCTCCGGGCTAATGGAAATGTCAATGTGACGATACCTGCAGTTGTGAAAGGAAAACCTGTTATCGGGGTTCAGGTAATCTGATGGCCAGCAGGGCCCAAAAGGCAGCCAGTCAGAACCTGACCATGCTAAGCTTTCTTATAGCTTCAGTAAATTTATTTTCCATCAGGCCCATGATTTATTGATTCAGTTTTAAGAGAAGATAAGGCTAAGTTGGATTCTTTCCCCTCATTCTATCAATAAATCAAACTAGATGCCCATCTTACTGCTCAGGGAAGGGCCGATGCATGAGAAATTTCCCACATTCTAAAAGAGTCATAGAAATGAGGCTATTACTTTTCTTATTGAGATTAGCCTAAACAAAAGCCATATTTTAACAAATAGGTATTTGCATGGGTGATACTTTTTATATAATTCAAGCATTTTACTCATTATTCTAGATAAGATTAGGGCTTCTGAAGTATATGAGATAGAGTTCAGCAATCCTTTGAGGGTACACAGGGGCCTCTGTTGGAGTTTGTGGGTACCTCGATGCCTGCCATCAACGTCCACCTCCATATACGTACGTGACACCTTGTCGTTAGTCGTAGCTCCTCTGGCATCATTTCCAAAACAGTCTGGATGTCTAAGAGATTCAAATAGTGGCCTTTGACTGTACCAGTCTTTATTATTTATATCGTGAACTTTTTAAAACAATTCAGATTCCTCATATTTGTGATTTATGTTCCCACACACACACACACACACACTCCTAACACACACGATCCTGAAGCCACCGCATTGGCTTACTTGTCCATTGCAGCCAACCAGCCATTCAGCAAATCAAGAAGTGCATGGAATATTTTAAAAATTACAGACGGAGACACTTCCCTGTGTCTTCAGGTTTCAGCTGAGGCTTTGTCCACCCGACAAACTGAAAACTACAAGCAGTTGTCTTAGTAATTTAGGTTACAATCAGATACCTGACATACACGGATTATGGGAGCAGAAGCCTATATGGTAGAGCATGGTCCAGAGAGAATGTAGAGTATCTGACTATCTAGACGGTTATTACAATTCTCCATTCACTTCAACAGTGTAGACTCTGGAATGTCAAACCCAGGTTAACAATGTCTTTCCAACTACTGTCTGGGGAAGACATCATTAGATTTCCCTGCTCTCTGCCCTGACGATGAATGAAAAAAGCACCTGATGTTAGGGATTTGGGGTTCAGTGAGGCAGTTCTGAAATCAAGAGATTTGGGATGCTGGAAGGAGTGGACAATTTTGATGACCTCATATGAATTGCTTTCTTCTCTATCTTGGGCTTGCCCTTTCTGAAACAGAATAAAATAAATTTATGGAAACTATTACTTCAAAAGATTGGCCTGGTAGGCAATAGAAATGCTTTCAGTTTATGTAAGACAGGACTATCCTGCTGCAATATTACTCACCTTTGAGACTGTTGTTGGACAGAGAAGTCAGGCCCAGTCCTGCAAGTTCCTGTTGGTTCCTGTTGACATCCTGAGACTGTCATTGTTGGACCACTCTGGTGGGCCATTGTGTTGGATGCTCAATAAGCTTCAAGAAATCTCTCAGCAGGGTGGATTTTGTTACCTGGAGGAAACTCATCATAATCTACCTGATCTATTTAAAAGCAGATGAGGAGAGGGAGACCAGTAATTCATAAGAGGAGACAGAGAATGGGGTAGCAGTTCTATCCATCCCCCGCCCCACTTCAAATGTACTTACAGGGACAGAATTTGATGGAGGAAGTGACTCTCTTCCCACCCCATGACTTTCCAAAGAGGCCAGAGGCTTACCTTCATAGACACAAAAATCTTTAATAGCTTATGTACAGGTTTGCTCATATGCAAAAACTATTAAACAGAAATAACATTTTATGGCTTAAAACATCCCTTATCATTTTTAATCCTCTTAAACTCATGAGATGTTGATGTGATAAATGAACAAATTTTAGGTTCAGGAAAGTTAAAAATGTTACACATCTAGCGAGTTGCAGAGATAAGACTACAACTCCTATTTCTACCCATTTCACTCCTCCCCTCCCTGTTCCAGACTCAAATAACCTTGCCATTTTCAGCCTGTCATTACATCAGTGCCAGTTATATCCAAAACCAATTCTTTCTATTTGAAAGAATATAAGCTCCTCTGGCTTTGGTTTAGAGTTACTGTAGAACCCAACTTGCTTGACTTAGTGACTCTATGCGCTTTTTTCTCAACATACCTTTCTAAATGAACTGTAACCACAGGAATGAAGTCACAATTTCAAGGTGCAGGTAGCATCCTGCAGTGAAAAGAGGAGGGGGCTTTGCAGTCAGAACACTGTCCCCACCACTTAGTAGCTTGGCCAATTTGGTCAATTTCCTCCTCCAAGCTTATTTCCTGATCACTAATATGGGAATCCAAGTGACTTCAGAAGGCTCTGGTGGTAATGAGCATTACACTTGAACATATGTAAGGAAACCATAAACATCTAGTACATAGTGAATATCCAAGCACTACCTTCTTTTTGGTCCTTCCTCTTGGAGCCCCCGTTCCTCAGTTCCAAATGACACACTCCACATTGCACAAACTCATCGCATTTCATCATTTCTCCAATCTCATGCCAATGAGAAAATTCCTTTTTAATTTTTTTTTTACATTTTTATTTTTGAGAGACAGAGAGAGACAGAGCACAAGTTGGGGAGGGGCAGAGAGAGAATGAGACCCAGAATCCGAAGCAGGGTCCAGGCTCTGAGCTGTCAGCACAGAGCCTGATGTGGGGCTCAAACTCCCAAACCGTGAGATCAAGATCTGAGCCGAAGTCGGACGCTTAACCGACTGAGCCACTCAGGTGCCCCGAGAAAATTCCTTTTTAATAACAACTGTACTTTAAGCAGCATAATCACCGAATAAGTTCTTTATTTTATGTTTGCTTCTTATGTAGCCACACTGTTTCACATAAAGCCTGTAATTTTTAAGGGATTATTACATTAGTGTTTCATTACAACTTCACAGAAATTTACTGAGACATAACTCTTTGTAGAGTTTTCACAATACCATTTTCAAACTTCCTTGCAAACATGTACCACAACAAACAAAACATGCTCCTAAATTGATAAGATATCTGTACATAACCATTTTCTTTTGTTGGTATCCAGGATGTCCTGACATGTTTCATTAAAATATATGTGTGTGTATATATATACATATTTTATATATATACATATTATATATATATATATACACACACATATATATGTATTTTATATATATATATATATATATATATATATATATATAAAATCTAGGTAAAGTTCTGCAGCCTGACAAAGGTAGAGGAATCAGGTCTCAGATTGACTCTTAAATGTTAGAAACCACATTGCTTATGGATGTTTCTCACTCCCTCCCATTATCTATCCAATAAGTAATTTTTCCAGTTCTACTCACTCTTTATGCATAAAATAGGATTCTTTTATGAATAATTTTTAGATTTCAGCTTTTTGGATTCAATACTTTAAAATTTCATCCTACATTTAGGATGGTGGGTGACTTAGTCTCATGATATTCATCTTCGGGCTTGTGGTGTAGTTAATATAGTTCTACTGTTAATGGCAAGAGAGTCTAATATAATTGCCCACACATTACCCTCATTTAAACAAAAGTGTTATTTTATTGGAAATAATCCTAACTCTAGCTCCCTATAAAAATAATAAATAAGGAACCTTTCTTGTTTTTTTAAATAAGCTAGATGTAAACATTGTATCATATTAATTATTATTTATCATCATAGTTAAGCAAACACCTGTCTTCCATTCTGTGACTTTCACCCAGTGGTTCCTTCTTGCTGCCCTTGAACCTTTCTCTTGAAGAGGGTTGGGGGCCTCAGGCTGGGCAGGTTTTCTAGAACCCTTCTGATTTCTCACAGTGAGGCTAAAGTACACGTTCCTTCTTCTTTAGATGAAGGGTCTTCATTGGTGTGCCCTTTAGCAGGTAATAAGATAGAAAAACAATTTCTCCTTACATTTTAGACCCTCTCCAGCATGAAAAGGGGGGACAGAAAATGCTGTGTGTAAGACCCCTTCATTCCGAGCTCCTTGATTCCTGGTACTCAGCTTCCTTCCAATTATGAGATCATTCTGCCCTCATGCAAAAATGTCTCTGTGAAGATCCCATCCTTCCTTCAGAATAGCCTTATTTTTGCAAAATAGAGACCTCCCTTAGCAACTTCTTAGTTTAGAGCCCTTCTCTTCCCTGTGCTGATACCTGTGATTTTGAAAGATCTGAAATCATAGGACAATAGAACTTCACATTTGATACAGAAATTAGTCAGAAATTATGGGGTTTAGAATTTAGAGTGTTTTTTTTTTTTAAAAAAACTAAGAATTCTTTCTTGATTTGTAGTAGACCCTTTTAGAAAATTTTAGGGTGGAGTCGGAGAGCATTATATCTTTTCCAGTATTTGCTTGACCAAAAGCTCTTTCACGACATGAAAAGATGCTAATTCCCCACACATTCCGAGTTCTGCCCTATTTACCTGAGGAGTTAGATCTCTAGCCATGAGTGTGAGGGGAAGGACCGTGGGCCCTTCCTTTTAAGCTGTTGATGCAGAGTTAATGGGATTTAGGGTTCCTCTCGGGGTCAAACTCATATCGATTATGAAGCAAAGGGAGAACTAAGGGGAAACATCCCCTCACCTGATTAGAAGAGTCACATGGCACCCACTAAGCAAGCCAGAACCTGAGCAATAGTCTACATTTCCTTCTCCATATCTAACTGACAGTGGTGTTCGTACCACTGATCTGCCAAACAAATCCGTCCCCTCTTTCCCAGCCCCATCGCTTCTACCATTGGTGCCCTCTTCCTCTCCCACTAGACTCCATTAGCCTCCTTACTGATCTGCTTCCTTCAGCTCCTCTGGGACATCCTTTGCATTTTGCTGAAAGTTTCTCTAACTCAAAAACCTTGCTGTGCATGCTCCCTGTTTTAACCCTTCTGTGACTCCTCATGAAGCTAAGCTCCTCAGCAGCCAAACTCTTGAAGCGTCTCCCACTTCACCCTCCACTCCATCTTATGATTTTCTATTTTCCAAGTATGCCATACCAGTGTTTGTCAAAGTCTCCCCATCGGCGTTCCAACTTCACGACTCTTACCATATTCACGTACCACCTGTTATTTTTTGCAAATTGTTTTTTTTTCAATTGATTGCATTTTTAACTGAAATAAAGTCCTTTCAAATGAAACTTGTATCAATGCTGTGAGTGGAAGCCTGCAACCAGTTGTCATAATGAAAATGAACCTTATAAGTAAATATAACAAAAAAGGAAACAATGTAACTACATCCTAACACGACAGTGTTGCCTGCTAAAGTATCTGAGCTGAATCCTGTTCTCTGACAAAAGGGGAGATCAGCAAGTGTTCGAGAAATTGGAAATGTATTCAGAAACATAGAAGGATTCATTCCTTGACTTAACCAGGATTGAGAGGGAGTTGACAGGAAGCTACTTCTACTGTTTCGTTCAATGTTATTTAATTCTAGATCCTGGTATCATTTTGGATGCGCCATTCAGTCACCCACAGATCTTACATAGCCACACAGCACTGGGCTTGTTATATCGCCCTGCCCTTGTGCAGCCTGTTTCCTTTTGCAGGAACGACGTCTCCATTTATCCTTCTAACAAACTTCTTTTACGCTTTCTCTGGATGGGGAGAGTGTCTTTGCTTAGGAATCCTTCCGTGACAAGTATCTGCCTTTGGCAGATGAGAAGTGCTTCTCTCCTTTGCTTTCTCATGGTATCTATGCCATGCAACCGTTTATGTAGCATTTTCTGTCCAGCTCACAACTTCTACTGAACTGAAATTCCTCTCTGAGGGCAGAGATGCTGTCCTCTATGTGGTTATCCAGGTCCTTGCATGGTGCTTGGAACATGATCGATGCCTAGAGAATAAATCACTGGCAACTGGAGACAGGATATTTACATGGGTTGGCAAAGCAGGTGAGGAATCTAGGTGATCATAGGCATTTTGAAAAGTCAAGATCAAGAAAAGAGTAACCCGACTGACTTATTTCAGTTAGCATCTGTGTTGTTGCAAATGGCAAGTTTTCATTCTTTTAATATTCCATTTCATACATTATATATATATACATATATATACACATATATATCACATCTACATATACAATATCCAAATATATCCCATTATATAGAATATATTTACGTATAAATCTATAGATAGATAGGTAAATAGACCTCGCATCTTCTTTATCCATTTTTCTATGGAGAGACATCTGGGTTGCTTCTGTATAATAACAAAAAAAAAAGTTAAGAAAAAAGAAAAAGTAAAGAGTGATCTGTAAGTAGCTAGGACAAAATCAGAAACGTACGGGGGGTGGAACCAAATTTGCTGAATTATGATTTAAAAAAACCAAAACAAAAACAAAAAACAACCAGAGGTCAGAGTCTAAGGGACAGAAGATCCATGGCTCAGACGAGATTTGACTACCTTTGCGTTTGGTTTTAGCTCCTTGTCCACTCAAGACCTCTGGCTTAAAATGAACTTTTCATGTCTCTTCTCCCTTCATCACTCCCGCTGCTTAGCAAGGTCCTGAAAATAAAGCCTTTTAATTGAATATTGTTCAATGAGATCATTCTTAGAAAGAAGACTTCCATACTGACCATTGCATGTAAAACCAACATAAGTCTCCAATCCTTTGAAAAGGTACAAAGGGAGCCTTGCACCTAACAAGATTTCCAAAGGTTTTTTTTGGGTTTTTTGTTTTTTGTTTTAATGCACAAGTGGAGTAAAACATAAAATCAGCATGCTATAGAAGTCAATGGAATACATAATTTTCCATTCTGGATAGAACGATGATTTGCAAGACTGAGCATTCAGTGATATTTTCTAGATATTTATATGTCGTAGTTATGTATAGTATAACAATTGTGAGGGAGAGGAAGGACATACCTTTTACCACTCAAGACTTCCTTCCCCAAGAGTTTATCTAGTCTAGAAGTACAGTTTTCTTTACTGATTAAAAGAAAGATCTGTTGGGGTGCCTGGGTGGCTCAGTTGGTTAAGTGACCAACCCTTGATTTTGGCTCAGATCATGATCTCAGGGTTGTAAGATCGAGCCCTGTGTCAGACTCCACACTGAATGTGGAGCATGCTTAAGATTCTTTTTGCCTCTCTCTCTCTCTCTCTCTCTGCCCCTCCCCCCTCAAAGAAAAGATCTCTCAAATTGTCTATTTAAAGTCTACGTATTTGTTTTGAGACACAGAGAGAGTGTGTGTGAGTGAGGGGAGAGCTTAACCGACTGAGTCACCCAGCTCCTCAAATTGTCTGTTTAAAAGTAAAGCTTTTTTGTGTGCTGTTTAGTCTGGTGAGCGTAAAGCCGACTCCACATTTCGTTATTCAGAGATTAAAAGAATATAATCGTGTAGTTATTTGAACCTCATGGCTGGTATACTAGCCCAATAATGTCTACCTGCTGGTCCATGGAATTGTATGCGATGTTAAACTTCGGAGGAAAAACAATTGAATTGGAAATGCCCACCAAGAGTTCTGGAAATTTCAGCGCAATGGGGTGACACTGCCGTTGGGCTGATCGTAACCACCGCCCCTGCCAAACCCCACGCTTGTCAGACCCAGAACTAGCCTCCTCTGCTGCCCGTTCAGTGATCCCGAGGGCACCAGCCCTGTGTGCCGCCCACAGGCTAGCACCTACCACATCGCCCCCGATACTGTAATTGTCCACCTACAATGTATCAGCTTGACAAGCAAATATTTAAATATGAATAACTCAGGAGCTTGTACCTGATTGAATCTGTGAGGCCAAAATATCTTTGCTCCAAGACAAGGTTAGTGTTTTTGTTGTTGGTGGTGTTTTTTTTCCATATAAAAGCAAGGTCCAAGAGATTGCCAGTAAGCCTCTTCGATGACTATAACTCCTCCCTTGGAATTCACAACTTGAGTACTGAGGGAGCTTGTCCGCAATCACCCAGCCAGTAAGATTAAAGCCTGAAAAGAAGAACCGATCAATCTCCAAGCTGTCATTAGGCCATGCTGCTACTCCGACTTTGAAGCCTTTGAAGAAAATTTGAAGTTTAGAAAGCTTCTGCTCTCTCTCACCCATATTCATTTATGCATATTCCACTTTAGAAACTGAGAAATACTAGGTAGCATTTTCTAGAATCTGCCTACATTATGGTACAAGAATAACACAGTGTAAAGAACATGAACTCAGAACCAATGAGATCAGGGTCTGAGTTCTTCCCCTCTTGGGCAATCTGAGCAAGTTAACATCCCTGAGCTTCAGATTGATTATGTGGATTACATGAAATAATTATTACGCACAAGCTTAAACAAGCTGCTTCACCATGAAGTAGGTGCTCAGTAAATATCATATCTTTGGTTGCAGATTTCTTGTACAGGAAAGCAAGTTTGTCTGACAGTGAGAAGCAGACAGTGTTCCCAGGCTTAGCAAACTAGCCAGCTCTGGTTGTCCCGCCCTGCCTGTGAACAATTGGCCCGGGGGAAGCTAGCTGAGGATGTGTGTCATCAGAAAGCTGGATTCCAGGCCCTACCCCCAGGATGGAGTCCCCTTTTGCCCACCCAGGTACAACAAACCACAGGAAGACAGACTTGCTCAGAACTGAGTCCGGCCTGAAGAGCAGATATCTCCTTTTCCCTGAGAAGAAAACAACTTTACAAATTCAGAAATGGAAATGATAGTTCGCTCCATCCAATTAGCAAGAAATAATTGAGATTTCAAGGTCATTGTGTATGGTGTACTCCTTCACATGCCTAGTGCTTTGGCACCTCTCTCTCTCTCTCTCTCTCTGGTTTTGTGGCTCAGCATCCCTGCACATGTTGTAAAAAACTGCAGTTTCCATTTTAGGATTTCGTCTCTTGGTGATGTGCTGCAGTTCTCATTTTTAGGAAATTGATGCTTGGCAAAAGATTAAAGGTTTCACAGATTATGAAGGTTATGGCAGAGTTTTCTCCTGCCTTATGGCTTAATTTAATTAGACATCCTGTAATAGCTCAGCAGCAAGACCGTGCTGCAGAATGGGCTCCAATTTGCCCACGGGCAACCTCAAGAGCACAGCAAATATGAAATATGCTGGATGATTCATCAGCTGATGGAAAATGCAGTGAAACTTTCTCTCTTTCAACAGGATCAGGCAAGGTGACTGAGAAAGCTTCCCTGGGAATACACACCTGGTAATTCTGCGTCTCCAAGTTCATTTTAAAATATGCTTGCAGTGAAGTCATCAGCAAAACCACTGTCTGACCTTGAAATTATTCTGTGGCCATTAGACCTTGAAGACACTGATGAAGGCAGCTAAATCCAGTCATCTGGGACTTTGATCAACTATGTCCCCCACAGAGCAGCCAGGACCTCAGCAGAAAGTTTCTCTAAGGCATGAGGGCTAAGCAGAGAAGTGAGGAGACCAAGAGGCTTCTTACCCCTACAGATGCCAAATTACCTCAGGCTTTTGCAAGATTTCAGATGTGCACAATTTCTGATATTGATTACCTTTGTTGGGGACACTGAGTTTCACCGAGTTTGTTTTTCGAACATGAAACAAACCGAGGCCCTGAAGTCGCGGGATGTCTTGGCAGCTATGTTCATTCAGGCTGGATAGAAAGGCATCCCTCTGGGGGCATAGCTTTTCTCTGGTTCCATTTCACTTGCTATCTTCAGAAGGTGAAGATGGAGAGATAACTTGGGTAGGAGACATATGATAGGGATCTTCCTGTTAAGGTGGAGACGTGGAAAGCTTTAGACAAGTGACAAATGACTTCCCCAGAGACTACCTGCAACTAGTCATCCAACTATGAACAGGGCTGCAGCCTAAGACACAGTGCCAGAGGTGGCCCAGAATACAAGGCTTACTGATGTGGTCAATTGGTGTACCCACTTCCCCCTTACAGGGTTGGAAAGGGAGTCACTCTCTGTTCCTCATCCCAGCCATGGCCACACTGCCTACCCATTAGATGTTTGAGAATCCGTCTCCAATACGGTCCTGCAACCCTTTCAGAGCCCATCCTCAAGGAAGATGGATTCAAATCTCATCCATGTACACAGAGCTCAGTCTTTCATTCAACAAATGAGTAGATGCAATATGAATGATGCCAGGCTAAGAGCTGGTGATGCAAAATATAAAATACATCTCATTTGAACACATCTAATCTTAGCAATTCCACATCTCATTTGAACACATCTAATCTAAGAAAGCACATCGTAGTTCTGGAGACTGACACGTAGGCAGCTGCAATGTGATGGGATGAGGAGGTTGTGTTTTAGTGACAGGAACGTAGGACTTGGGATCTTGCATTATAAGTTTCTTGCCAACTCTGCCCCTTAGGGGCTGTGTGAATTTTGGTATAACCTCTTAGAGCTTAGCTTATTTACCAAGGAGAGTTGAATAATCTTAAAAGGATATTAGAATATCATTAGGGAGATTATATCTATATCTATATCATCTATATATATCTATCGTCTATCTATCTATCATCTATCTGTATCTCCAAATTATTATCTAGCACAGAGAAACTGCTCAGTAATAGTTTTAATGGGAATTTAAAGGTGCTGTAATAATGATATCACCAAGTACTATGAGATCACAGAAAAGAGAACTACTCTCTGGGGGTTATAATTTATGTGTTTTAGAAGAGGTGTAGCTCACCCAGCAGAGAATTAGGTAAAGATTATTACAATTTAATTCTCATGAGAAAAGGCCCAGAGAAGTAAAAAACAAAAAAAACAAAAACAAACAAACAAACAAATGCAGGGTCTTTTCAAGTTCGTATGGAGGATGCAAATGTTAGGTGGAGGTGAATGGAAGTGGATTCCAATGTAAGGCTGGTGTGGCTAATGGACACAACATTTTGGGATCAAACAACTGCATAAGCACTGGAGGCAATTAAGAAGGAGGTTGACGAGTTCAGAAATGGGGTTTATAACTTAATCCTGGAGACCAGGGCAAGGGAGTAGAGAAAGAGAATTTAGGAGGGGACGGTAATGTGGTAGTTGAGTGAAGACGATCAGGACTCAATCTGGATTAGTGACTGGGAAGATGGCGGCTAGGAGATGGATTCAGAGGGAATTTCCGAGGTGGAGGAAAATGGACTTAATGGCTAAATGAATGTGGGACGTGAAGTGGGAAAGAATCCAAGGATGTCATTGAGCTTGGGCTTTGGCACAGTTGCTAACATCTGTTCTAAGAAGTTTGGTGAAACACTCTTCACTCACAGAAGTCCAAGAGGCAAAGGCTGAGATACGGCCAGCACCTTTCCTCAGCGTGGTCAGACCGTGACTGGAGCTGGGGGCTCCATGTGCTGTGTTGTGCTGCCGTCTGCATGGCTATCCTCGTTTCATCCTCCCAGCAATGCTATGAGGCAGGTGTTGTCATTCTCATGCTACAGATGGGAAAACCAAGGTGCCGCTCTGTGAAGAATCTTGCCTAATGTCAGATAGCCAGAGAATATATTGGAGCTGGAAATCAACCAAGATTTGCCTGATGCCAAAGCTCCAGTTCTTACCCAATTCTCTCTATCTGCTCCCCCTATAGAGATGCCTACCTCATAGGATTATACTGGAAAACCACTTAAGAAGATAACCCCCTTTAAAGGAAGAGGGTGTCTCTCCACAGCAGTAGATTATTTTCTGGGCTTATCATGTGAGAGGAGATTCCAACTGAAGCCAGCCTGTCTCCATTTTCAACCTATTTATTATAAAAGCAACATTTCACTAAGCCAGACGTGGGACTCACGCCATCCCCTATATCTGTATCCATTCACTCACTCACTTACGGTTCATCCCCCCGCCACCTATTGGTAACATTCTTCCGCTGTTTTCTACCATCCTATGCTGTGCCCAACACCGCGTCACTTGTTTGAAGATGTCTAGGATGCTTTTGGAAACCTCTCCTGTTGTTCTTCTTCCTCTTGCCATCCTCCATGGAAAAGCAGCACCCCTTTGGCATTCGGACAGTTCATAGAGGAATAAACGTGTCTGTCTCACTTCTGGAATTGCTAAAAATGCTACAGATCATTTTTAACCTGATATTTAAGGAACTAGGTTGGGATCTGCCCCATTGGTCTTCCAGGAAATAAACTATTTTAATTATCTAACTTAACGCAGTCTTCACAAATAGTAGTAAACCTTCTATGTCAGGGAGAACTAGGCTGGCTGACCAGTGGGTTGGAATGCCTCAAATGTGAGTTTCATCTGTGGAAAATTGGGGCTTGCAAAATTAGTGCTGTTGGATGATTCTGGTCACCCAGGTATTCATGTTTATTTTGAAAATTAAGGGATCTGGTCTCAATGTGAACAGAGCAACGGAAAGCAGTTTGTATGGTTATCAAAATATTGTCAGTACTACAGACAATAGGGTAAGCCTGGCCACCATGAAGGAGAATTCCAAGCCTCAAGGTTGAAGATAAGAGGGAGAGCTTGATTTTTGAGTCTCTATAAATCAGTGCAACTTCTAGAAAGACTGAATCACTGGTTTTCAGGTTATCAACAGCAGCATGTACCACATCATTTTGGACATAAGGTTTGTGGCTGACAAACCAATTAGTTGTGAGCTCCTAGGTGTTAGGGATTGTGCTAGACTCACTTTCAGCCCTAGCATTTAGCACAGCACCTGAAACATAGAAAGTCCTTAATAAATACTGTTCAGAGCTACTGCTTGAGGCACAACTGTCAACAGGGACAATCATAAAGCTCTACAGAAGCAAGTAATTTAGTTCACTCAAGATTCTTCTCCCTACCGGTCTTACCCAAGATGAATAGCAAAGGAGTATTTTGATTGGGGGAGGGTGAAAGTATGGATGGTTTTATAAATGAAAACAGATCAATAATATTATAGCGATGGTCGTTTCTTATGTATCTAATATTTCATAAAGGAAAAAAATTCAGAAGAAGAAAGAGTAGAAAGAGGAATCTGTGATCTTTTCAATTAATGTAATGGAGATCTCAATTTAGCTCGAACAGCCCAACATGCCTGGGCCTGTCTATTGAATTGGTGGGAGCAGCTGCCAGAGGCCTGTTTGCTTATGGATTGAGGGTCCTCTTGGGAGAGTTCTCATTCTGAAGGAAGAAGTTGCCTGGCAACAGGTCTGACCCCTGGAGACTGACTTACCCAACGGAGGAGCAAGGAAGCCTGAGTACAGTGTGGTATCTGTCATCTAGATCCATCTCCCAGCTGGATAAGTTGAATGTATGTCTAAGTGCCACCTAGACTGGGGAGTCTAAATGTACAAAGTAGAGAAAAATAAACTTCCTTATTAATATCCTTTTAAAATACGGGAGTACAATACAGTGCTTCAGGATCCATCTGATAGACTAAAACCTAAATACGGGTATGGATATGTCACCAAAGCGTTCGTTACAATACATGGCAAAGAAGCGATAGAACCAGGGAGAAGACTTTGAAGTCCAGTGAAGCATTCAGAATCAGTACCTGTATGATGTGATAATATCAGCATAAAACTCATGGGAATATGTCTGCACCTGCTCTATAGCAGCAGTGACAAAGTGGCACTCAGCAGAGGGCTGATGGGAAATGGTTGCAACTAATAGACCTTTAATTTCTTTTTAAGTTTATTTATTTTGAGAGAGAGATGAGTGGGGGGGTGGGGGGGAGAGGGAGAGAGAGAATCCCAAGCAGACTCGGCACTGTGAGTGTGGAGCTCCACATGGGACTCTAACCCATGAACCGTGAGATCATGACCTGAGCAGAAGTCAAGAGTTAGATGCTCAACTGACTGAACCACCCAGGCACCCTGACCCTTTAATTTTTTAATGGGATCACTATGCTCTTCCATGTTTCCCCAGGGAAATCCTCAATCCCCTACACAAATTACAGGGTGAAAATAGATGCTTGCAGAGGTGAGGACAAGGATGCGGCCCATTTCCATCTCCAGCCCCACCATGGATCCAAAAGGAAATGTATGTGTTAAGTAAAAAAGTAATGCCTATCCTTTTACATAAGGCCCATAGTAAAAATAATATTTACAATTAATTTAGTCTATTTTTATACTTCTCAAAATTTATATAATGAGAGACATTTATTTTGTTTTTTTAAAAGAAAACCTGTTCTAATTATAAGATGAATGCATTCTGGGGATTTAATATACAGCACAGTGATTATAGTTAATGCGCTATTGTATACTTGAAAGCTGCTAAGAGAGTGGATCTTAAGTGTTCTTATCATGCACAAAAGATGCTGTGTGGTGATGGAGGTGTGAACTAACCTTACAGTGGTGTAATCACTTTGAGATATATCTAGATAGATAGATAGAGATATCTGGATACATATTTTATATATATTTTTATACATAGAAAATCATGTACACTTGACACTTATACTATGTTTTATGTCAATTATATCTCAATAAAGCTGAAGAAAGAAAAAAAAAAAATGGACCATCAGACCATGGCTTCCATCTTTTGCTTACAAAATATGTTCATAATACATATGTGACTTACCTAGCATTTTCCCTGTGATACCAAGTGGAGGTAGGGGAAAGGAAAGAATATGCACTCCCAGGCAAAGCTTTGGCATATGAAAATTTAACTTGAAGACCTCACCATCCCTTTTCTGCTACCTTTTCCCAACCATGATGTGTCCCTCTCCCTGAGAGCTCCTGTCCCTTAGGACTCCATGCCTCTTGAGGCTCTGCTCCAGAAAGCCTTTAACAAGTTTACTTACAGGGTTAGTTGTGTGTGTTTCCTTTTCTCCCCCCCCCCCCTTTTTTTGTATCTATCAAAATAATTTAGCAGCAAATTCAAATGAAAAGAAAATTTGTGGGTCCTACAAGAGATCCCTACAGACAGCCCCTTTGGTCACTTCATATTGTAGTTGTTCACCTTATTTACCTTTAAAGAAAGGCAGGAGAAAAGTAAATCTGACCCAGATGTCTTCGTGTTAGCAGAGGAATTCAATAGTACTGTCACAAGGATTGCTTCAGAGGAAGACTTCTCAGGACTCATTTAGCCGTGAACGACTCTGTAACCCACAGTGACTCCTAGGCCTTTGAGTGTGTCCATTGCATCGTGCCCCGGTGGCTCATGGGAGTGCATTAAGGGCAATCTGGAAAGCTGGAGTGACTAGGTGAGAGGAGTCTTCACCGTATCTTTCTTGCCCACAGGAGAATCCTCTCATGGGCCTTCCTTCTCTCCTGGGACATGAAGTGTTTTGCCTCATCAGCTCCCGAACCTCAGGATCTGAGGAAACAGAGAGGCCAGCAGAAGGCAAACAGCGACCGACCGTAGGAAGAGAAAAGGCATGAAGAGAGGAAAAGGGTGAGAGACAGGAGAGCCTTCCAGGTCTGAGTTTGTAAAACAAGGTCTTTTTGGAGTCGGGGATGAAAGAGAATTTGGGGTCCCAGCCATAGGTACAAAGAAGGAGAGAGCAAAATGGAAAAAAAAAGAGAGAGAGAATGCAAGATTTTTGTGTGCATACATTATTAGCTAGAATTGTTCTTCGGCATAACTAAAAAAAAAGATGTAATTTACTTTTCTATTACTTTCTAGTCCCAAAATGGTGCTTCTTTGAACACAACTGTGATGGTACTGAGGGGTGGCTCAAGTTTATGCGGTTTGTACTTGGAAACTGTAAAAGCGTGTGATTCTTTGGTAAGGTACATCCCAACTCTAAGAAATGTTGAAAGGACACCATTGCCGCATTAAAGTAAAAGTAACCCCCGTATGGGACTCTGTGGCAGTGACCCCCTGACCCCAGTTGTTAGGCCCAAATGCTAGGAAACAGTTGTGTTACTCATTAATGAAACCTCGGGCTCTCTTCTCAGGACGTGCTTAATCTCCCTGAGGTTGGAGAAGTCTTCTGCTGAGATATTTTAAGGTCGTTAGTGGGACAGCTTTTAGAAAGATGTCCTGCAATCCAGCACATGAATCATAGGCATATATCAACTCTGAGTCACCAGATAATGAGAGAAATCTCCAGGAAATTAGAAGAGGGTTGGGGTTCCCATCAGTTAGGTAGGTATCTGGTCCTATAGAAGGAGCATACTCGTGGAGGAAGCACAGACTGATTAGGAGTGAACTTCCTCTACCAGCAGAGAACAGGACAGCAGACAGCAGCAGTTTCTGATTTGGAATGTGTAATAGACACCCTTGATTTTTGTCCAAATTCCCTCCCAACTCTTTGTCCAGCTCTGTGCTCTCATGTCCCAGCCTCTGCTGGTAATGGCTGGTGGCCAATGGTCTCCTACTGGCAACCTCCAGAGAACCATTCTGTGCCTGAGAGTTTACATCCAGCCCCGATCCCCACATTGTGTTGGTCCATAGCCAATGACTGAGTGACATGGGAGTGTGAGATCCCAGTTTCTCCACCTCATGGTGGAACAGCAGTCTCCAACGCCCTACCTATCCCAGCATTCTGTGTGAGAGCAGGTTGAGGCTGGAACTTCATCAAGATCAGACCTTGCTTGTTTCTTCTTTTCTTATTCTACTTGTCTTGCCTCCTTACTGATTTCTTCTGGGAGCTCTTCCTTAATAAATTTCTGAACCTAAATCTTTGGCTCAATGTATGCTTCTGGGAGAGCATAACTATAACGAATGGTAAATGACCTGGAGATATTGAAAAAAGGCAAAAAACATTACCTGTTCACTGCTCTCCCTGTATTGGTATCTCATGGACAGTGCTGGGCCATATAAAAGGGTGGCTCTTCAAAGTTTCCATGGAGACTCTGTTCAAGAGAAATATCAAATGGCCCACAATGAACCTGGCTCTGCCATGTAAGCTTGGCCTTTCTGTAACATAAGGATGTCTACCGTTTCAATTTCTAAAAGCATAGATTATGCAACATGTGATTTCAGAGGAAAGAGACTGAACTAAAATGACATAATCTATTATATTCTAGAATTACAAAGCCAGAAAATATAAAAATCCATTAAAGATGTGAAGTCTAAGATTTAGCAGATTCTAGGTGTTACTCTGTTATTTGGGGGGAAGCATGTGATCTCTCTGTGCTGCACTTCCTGTATCTAAAAAAAATGCAGATTTTTCTACTTCTCTACCTGCCCTAGACAGTCGTCATTAGAATAAGATAATGTGTAGAAAAGTCTTTTATAAATGATGGAATGCTAATAAAAGTTTAAAAAAGGCCCTTTAATGATGATTTATCTTTGTATTAGGATTAAATAATATTGAGATTCACAAAGCTCTTTTTGTGGGTACACGTAAATTCAAGGAATAATGATTAGAAATATATTACTGTTAGCAGGGTAATCCAGGAAAGTAGTTTTAACACTAGAACCCTTTGTCGAAATATAAGTTCTCTAGAAGTATTTTTATATCTGGTTAAAGTAAGAGAAATATTGAGAGAATCTCCAGGCCAAAAAATTATTTCTACCAATAATTCTAAATGCTCTTAACTGTTTTCTGAAAAGCAAATGCAGATTTTCTTGTTTTATTCAATCTAGTGAATTGTTACCACCTCCCTGAGTGTGTTTTCTGATTCATCTTTGACTACAAATCAATGAAGAGACAAGTCCTGCTTGAAAAATTTATGGTTCATCAGACATATGGGAAAATATAGGCAGGGAACCTAAGGATGCTTAGTTTAATTTTGAGAGCCTAACTGCCTATCAGGTGATGAACTGAAAAAAGATTCAGTTCAGTTAAAATACAGTTACTTTTGGGACACCTGGGTGGCTGTGTTGTTTGAGCTTCGGATTCTTGATTTCGGTTCAGGTCATGATCCCAGGGTCATGGGATCATAAAATTTTTTAAAAATTTATTTATTTATTTATTTATTTATTTATTTATTTATTTCCAAGTTAGGTAGCATATTGTGCAATAATGATTTCAGGAGTAGAATCCAGTGATTCATCCCCTCCATACAATACCCAGTGCTCATCCCAACAAGTGTCCTCCTTAATGCCCGTGGCCATTTAGCCCATCCCCCTACCTACAACCCCTCCAGCAACCCCCGGTTTGTTCTCTATACTTAAGAGTCTCTTATGGTTTCTCTCCCTCCCTGTTTTTATATTATTTTTGCTTCCCTTCCCTTCTGTTCATCTGTTTTGTATCTTAAAGTCCTCATCTGAGTGAAGTCATGATATTTCTCTTTCTCTGACTAATTTTGCTTAGCATCATGCACTCTAGTTCCATCCACATTGTTGCAAATGGCAAGCTTTAATAAATAAAAATTTAAAAAATAAAAAATAGATCTAAATTTTTTTAATTTAAAAAAATTAATTAATACAATTTTCTTGGCAGATGTGTAGGTTTATGACTTTATGACATTTCTTAGTACCATTCTTCAGTTGCCTAACATATAGGAAATATTTTTACAAGAGTAATTGTATTTTATTTATTATTATTTTTTAACAATTTTTTTAAAGATTGGGAGCATATTTATTTATTTATTATTTGAGAGAGAGAGAGAGTGGGTGAGGGGTAGAGGGAGAGGGAGAGAGAGAGCAACATAGAGAGAGAATCCCAAGTAGGCTCCATGCTCAGTGTGGAGACTGATACAGTGTTTGATCCCATGACCCTGGGATCATGACCTGAGCTGAAATCAAGAGTCAGATGCTCAACCGACTGAGCCACCCTGGCACCCCAAGAAGTTTAATGTTCAAAATATATTAAGATTTTAATATCAGATGCTTTAATATCAAAAAATGTCTATATGATATACTTCCCAATCTTATATGTGTTTTTTTCTATATGCATAGAAAAATATGGTAATAATACTTGAGAGCAAGCATAACAGGTATTCCTGGATAGCAGAATTATAGATGATATTTATTTTCTTCCTTATGCTTTTGTGTATGTTTCAAATTTTCCATAATGAATAGACACTCTTAAAATTATAAAAGTAGTCATTTTCATTGAAACACCCAGGCCTGTCCGAACACGTTGAGACTGGTTTGAGGCTTGAGTAGAACCGGGGCAAGACTACTTCTTTTTCTCTCCCATTTTGTAATGGTATCTCCTCTGTTGGGATCTAAGATCCAACGGTGCAGAGACTTCTGGTCTTTTCTCGTTCATCGCCGTGTGGCTAATGGTGTAGCACAGAGACCTGCACACAGCAGGCAGTTGATAGATAAGCAGTCGATGAAGGAATGCACACAAGGGCGGGCTCCCAAGCCAAAGAAGCAACATGAACAGATAAATGAGAAAGGCACCGCTCAGCACGACGTGAACGAGAGCGGGTAATTCAGCAAGGCGGAGCTACCAGGGGCTCAAGGGCAGTGATGGGAGCTAGAAACAGCTCTAGCATGTGCTGCACTTCACTGTGTGACAGTCCCTGTCTGAGCTTCTACAGGTGCAGCGTCCCATTACCCTTATGGTGTCCTGCAAGGCATATTATTGTCTCCCATTCATAGATGAGAACCCTGAAGCTCCCTAAGCTTCCGTGAGTTGATCAAAGTGGCAGTACTATAAGGGAGGTTGAGATTTGAAGCCAGTGCTATCCTGCCCCCACAGAGCCTTCTCGATCTTTGCACCACCTCAGAGGCAGCAGCCTTAAAGACCTGTCTCAGCAGATGGACAGACTCTCAAAGGCCACAGAACACCATGAAGTTTGAGAAGCTGCAGCAAGTGGCAGATCAGTCCTCTTATCCGTCCCTGCATCTCTCTTATGGAGCATCTTCTCTGGAGCCCCACTATGTGCCAGGCATTGCCTGGGCACTTGATATGCATCATGAAAAAGACAGATACTGTCTCTGTCTTGTTAGAATTGTACCTCAGGAAACAGACAGGCTCGTTTTTATGGTGAAGAAAGCAGGATGGGAGCCAAGGCATTTAGGAGATATCATGGGGTGACATGACAGTAGGGAGGAACACAGACGGACAGCGTGCAGGTCCCAGTTTTCACAGTGAGATGGCTTCCCATCCCTAGAGCAGGACCACAACATCTTATTTCCTTTCCGGTACCTGCAGTCTAGGAAAGGGATTATCACAGTAAAACTTCAGCATAAATCTCACTTGCCTGAGAAAAATGAGCTTTGAATCATTAACAAGGCAATTGCTGCTACATACTAATGATACCATTTCCCGCTCCTGGTCTTTTTAGCATTAATGTGCCCTGTGGTGTGGACTGAATGATATAAAAATGATTATACGCTTTGGAGATATTTCTGGGTTTGATTGTTTTATGTCATGCACCACTTGTTTAGATTATGAATTAACTAATAAATCTACGTTACTCCCTAAGTTTTAGAATTGAAAGTCCTTACTCCTTTTTCCAATACCAAGTTAATGTAACCATCTCTGGTGACAGCAAATGAAGACTAAGCCATGGCTATTAGTGTGATTTACTTCCCACCCACCTGGTCCCCTAAACGACCACTCATCTTTCCTAGTGATTGAGAGATTATGTCTCTAGTATTATGAATAATTTATCCTCAATGAAATGCCATTTATCTCAGCTCATACCACCCTGCTTTGTGCACACTAGACCCGATAAATATGTATTTCAACCTAACCAATGATTCATATACGTTGACCCATATTTAAAAAAAAATTGTGTTTATTTATTTTTGAGAGATTGAGTGCAAATGGGGGAGGGGTAAAGAGTGGGGGATCCAAAGCAGGCTCTGTGCTGAGCCCAATGTAGGGCTCGAACTCACGAACCGTGAGATTATTACCTGAGCTGAAGTTGGATGCTTGACTGACTGAGCCACCTGGGCATCCCTATTTTGACCCATATTTAGGACTCTATCCTAACAAAATAATTCTAAATATAACAAAAAACCAAAAATATGCCAAAGAATGTTCACCATAGCATTGTATGTTATAAAAAAATCGGAAAAATCTAAATATACTAATGTAGGAAATTATGCAAACAAGTAATACACAGCCATGCAATTTTTTGTAGTAACAGGGAAAGATTCTTCTGCCAAAGTATTATGTGAAAAACTCAGGCAAATTGTATACACAGTATTATTACAATTATGTAAAACACATATAGAAAAAAATCCAGAAAAATATTCTAAAATGAAAATAGTGGTTTGCTCAAGGTGATGATACTGTTAGCGCTATTATCCTTTCTTTAGTTGGCATATGCAGAAAATTTTTAACTGCAGAAAATTTTTTTTGAAAAAATTCAAAAATTTCTTCAAAACTCAACCATACTTTTTTGGGAAGACTTATACAAATTCCTCTGAAAGTCTGTTATTGTTCCTATAAAAGCCCAACCACCTGATGGAATCCCTGGGGAAGTGGCAAATTACTGCTAATCCCTCTTCCTAGCTAGAAAATGTCTAAACCACGGGTCATTCTGGTTGAAGCAGCAAGGATAGATTTTACTCAGTAGTACACTATTGCAATAGGGAAGGGTCCAGCATGAATTGAACTGAATTTCAATTTGTACACAGGTGACTGGGTATTTTGAAGGGAGAGTGAAGTATCCAGAAGAGAGAGAATGAAAGCTCACATGACTTCATACATATGTTAATTCATGGAGCACAGTTACAAAGAATATATGTGTAAAATGCAGGGATTATAGTCCTTTCTCTTTTTTTTTTTTTTTTTACTGTTGTACCTACATTACCCAAGTTTCAATAAATATTTTGGTGAAAGAAAAAATAAATAAATAAAGGGAGAATGAAGGAATAAGGAAGAGAGGGGAACAAAGTTTCTGTAGAATCCATTTGGTCAAGTCTAAGCTAATACTAGAAAGGCCACCCAATAAAAAGTGAGCAAAAGACTTGAACAGACATTCCATCAAAGAAGACGTACAAATTACTAATAAACTTATGAAAAGGTGCTCAACATCATTTGTTAGTAGGGAAATGTATTTTAAAACCACAATGAAATACCAGTTTACATATACAAAAATGACGCTAATCAAAAAGACAGCCAAAAGCAAGTGTTGGCAAAGATGTAAAAAAACTGGTATGAATGTAAAATTCCCACTTTGGAAAAGTTTGGCAATTTCTTGAGAAGTTTACACATAAACTTACCATATGATCCAGCAATTCTGTTATTAAGAATATAGATAAAGATCATGAAGACAGGTGTCCACACGCAGACTTATGCATGACTGTTCACAGCAGGGTTATTCAGAAGCGTAAAAACCGAAAGCAATCCAAATGTCCATAAATTAGTGAGCTGGTAAATGAAAGGGTGTACCCTTACAACAGAATATTCTTTGGTTATTAAATGGACTTAAATACTGAAATATACTACAACATGGATGAAACTCAAAACCATTGTGATAGGCATAATATATATCCCATGCTTCTATTTAAAGAAATATTCAGAAAAGGGGGCACCTGGGTGGCTCAGTTGGTTGAACATCAGGTCATGATCCCAGGATCTTGGAATAGATCCCCCCCCTTGCTCAGGCCCCACACTGAGTTTGGAGGCTGCTTAAGATTCTCTGTCTCTCCCTCTCCTCTCCTCCCCCACTCGCTCAAGCAGAGGTGCGTGTGCACATGTGCTCTCTCTAAAAAACAATAAAAACGAAAACAGAAAGAAATGTTCAGAAAATGCAAATTTATAAAGATAGCAGGTGGATCAGTGGTTGCCCAGGGTTGGGAGTGGGAACAGAGATTGACTACCCATATGCTCCAGGGAACTTTGGGGGGTAATGGAAATGTTCTAACCTTGGGTCGTGGTGATGGCTATATAACTCCGTAACTTCACGAAAAATTATTGAATTGTGAAATTACAATGCATGGATTATATGGTGTTAATATTATACCCCCCCCCCAAATAAAAGGTAGTGTGAACTTGGAAAAAAGAAAAAGAGAAAGAAGATGAAAAAGAGACAAGTGGTTCTGAGCCCTGGTATGTCCTTCTAGGATGTTAATGGGAAAAACTGATTAGTCACATCGCCTGGGATGAAAAGTTTGTAGCCTGTCAATTTGGGCTAGCCCAGAGAGATTGCTCTACTTTGAAAAGTCTGTTGTTTTTGTTCTGGAAGCTGTTATAATGGCCTTGGCTTTTGTCTTTACTCCTGGGCTCAAAGCTCATCATTGTGGGGTCTAGACTGCAAGATAGATCAAACCAGATGGGACTTCTCCCCTTCTGGACCACAATATAACACTGATCATGCAAAAAAGGTCCCCTGGAGGAATTTAGCCCTCCCTGGGACCAACAACAGAAATATACTCAGTAGCTACTCTGATTTTCATGGGTGGAAGTACAGAATATTCCAGAAAATTTCTAGAATGTCAGAAAAATACCGCAACTGTGGGAGATTGGTGGCTTACTTTTTTATATTGCCATGTATGTTGCCCAGAAGAGTTGAAAATACATAAATAAAGCAAAAAGTAGTTCAATAAATAGCAAAATAACTGATATCAGTACTATCATAAGGGACACGACAGAAGTTTTCAACAGAATATGACAATATCCAACAGATGCGAGGGAGGCTTCTTTCTAGGCCTTGCATCTTAAGAATATGAACATACAATTGCCATAATTTCAACTGTGATACGGTACTAGGTCCTAAATTCTCCAGGCCTTGGTAAATAACCAACTGGAAAATATTGAAGCTTACAATTTACACTTTTGCTTTCAGACAATTACAGATTTCCTGGAAAAAAATTTGAAACATTACTCTTGAAATTCTTGTCATTATTTTCAAAATTGTATACTTACAAATAAATAATCCTTATAAATGTAACCATATAAGGTTATAACATAGCACCATTGGTTATGTTGTCTTGGAAACAAAAAATATATTCAGTTCATCATTTCCCTGATTAAACGCTACTTTTTATTGGAAGGATTAGTCTTCATTGTATCATAGATGATATGGTGTCAATAATTAAATAATAGTATGTGTATTTACAGCATCAATAGGAGGAGTTATTTTCCTAAAGAAAAAAATGTTTTGCAATTTATTGCAATTGGACAACAGTTCTATGATAAATAACAATTATTTTTAAAAGACAACCAAGTGACTCTTGTGCCAACAAATATGGGAAAGCTCATTTGTCCCTGAAGGAGGCCTGCACGAGCTTGGATTTTTTTGACATCTGAATCCTGGAGGGGAGCAAGGCACTGACAAGCACACCAGTGGGGCGGGAACATCACTGTCAAGGGCAGGGGTGCGGCTAGCCGAGCGTGCTGTGGAGCCGAAATGAAAAGGATGACATGTGACAGGTAAAGAAGATAGTAGGGGTGGAAAGGAGAGGCCCGGCAGGTGGCTTGCATCACCACATTTAGGAAGTTCCCAAGAAGCAGGGAGTGTTTTCCTTCCACAAGGCTGCTCTACCCTATAAAATATCACTGCTGGCTTCCAGGACCGCTTGGGATACATTCCAGGTCACAGTTGCCATTGCCACCTTCCACGTAAACAGCTGAGGGTCACGAGTGCATGCGCACAGATGTCGGTTTACACTCTTGCTGTAGAGAAGAAACATTCATGAGGAAATTCATCTGAAAGGTCCAGAGATGGGGGGAATTGCGAGTCTTTTCCAGCACACAACTCTACCGAGATAGTCCTTTAACCACCTCAGGCTCAGGATCACCCAGGATAAAGAGTATCATTAGAATGCAGGTAATAAATGTTCGTTTGGGAAAATTTGAAAATATAACAAGGTAAAAGAGGAAATTTACGTGTAATCTTACCACTCAAAGTAGCCATTAACACTTTTATGCAGTCTTATTTTTTTGTTCGTGCAGTTACTCTGTGTATGTTACATACACAGTTTTTATGTACTCCTGTCTTCATTTCTTCAGAGGCATTTTCTATGGAATTGTTAATGCTTGGTAAGCAGCATTTTTCAGAGTTGCCTGATGAAAATCACTTTGTTCACAGTGGTTTTTTTTTTTGGGGGGGGGGGAGGATATCATAAATGCTATTGTAATGAACATTTTTGTGCATAAATGTTTTTCTACATTATTCCAGAATATTTACTTAGGGTGGATGTCCAGAAGCAGAGTTACTGAGTTAAAGTAGGAAAACATTAATTTTTAAGGCTTGTGATTTGTATTTTTTATTTTTTTCCCTAAAGAGTTACATGCCCACCAACAATGCTGGTGTCCTTTTCACCAGACATTACGCTGGCTCTGTGTATTAACATTTAAGAGGTCATCTGCCATGGGGCACCTGTGTGGCTCAGTTGGTTAAGTGTCTGACTCTTCGTTTCGGCTCAGGTCATGGTCTCACAGTTTCATGAGTTTGAGCCCCTCATCGGGCGCTCTGCTGACAGTGCAGCACCTGCTTGGGATTCTCTGTCTCCCTCTCTCTCTGCTTCTCCCCTGCTCGCTTTCTATCTCTCTCTCTCTCAAAATAAATAAACATTAAAAAAAAGAAGTTATTCGCTAAAAAAAAGAAGTTATTGGCTAATTTCATATCCTCTAATTTAAAGATATTAAAGATAAAACAACAATGAAGCAAAAAACACCACAAAATTAATAAAATAGTAAAACCTAATCTTCTTGGCTTTCTTACTGTGGACTAAATGCTTTCTGTTCACTCGATTCCTCTCGCCTCTGGCAGGTGGGCACTGTGTGATGCCTGGTTAACAAATGAATAAATGGAGGGGCACAGAGGTTAAGTAGCCCAAGTTTAAACGGCTGGAAAACAGACTTGTTTACTAGCCTACAATCTTATTCATCTTGTTGAAAATTAAGCTGTTTTTACTTTCTCCACTGACTTTAGCCGCTCCAGGTTTGTCTGTTTTCCTTGTATCTTTCCTGTATCTATCTACTCTTTGTTCTGCAAGGGTGGATGCCTGTTATTTATAGTCCTTTAGAGTTGCAACATCTATTCTCTGTGAGGCTTTCCCCGAGGCATCATCTTTCTTAACTAATTCTTTCACCCTGGTGGCTCGAGAGGGTCTCTTGTTCAGGCAATACAACTGCTTGGGTGGTGGGGTACGTCTTTCCCACTAAAGTCTGGGCTTCGCTAGAACAGAGAAAACGCGCTATCTATTCTCTGATTTAAGCTCATTCTAAATTTTGTCTAATGTTCTGAAGCTGCCCTTACCTCTTTTTTCCGCTACTGGGGAGTCTGTTATAAGGTCTGGTTGCTACCCGCATCACCCGGATGGCTGTGCACCAGCTCAGGAATGTTTGCGCTAGCCGTGGCTAAGTTTAGGCCACTCCGTCTCTCCCAGGCCTGCCTATCCACACGGACTACTGCTGCTGCTCTTTCTGCTACTCACATGCTTGTCTCCGACAGTCTATCCACCCAAATCAGAAATACTGGAGCAGGAATAATTTTTTAAAGTTTCTCCAGGTGGTTTTAATGCAGCAAGAGAGAGGATCCCTCTTTGGATCTATCGGTCTGGCAGCTTAGTCTAAAAAATGGATGCTTTTGAGTCACTGGCTGACATGCCGTTGTGCTTTACAGAGAAAGCATTCTGATCGGTTTGATCAAAGGCCTGCCATTCCATCTCTCTGCAAGTACATACCTGGAAAAGGGAAAAGAAAATTAACACATTTAAAAAGTATTAGAGGGGCGTCTGGGTAGCTCAGGCTCTGAGCATCGGCTCTGTGCTGACAGCTCAGAGCCTGGAACCTGCTTCGGATTCTGTGTCTCCCTCTCTCTCTGCCCCTCCCCCGATGCTCGCGCTCTCTCTCTCTCTCTCTCTCAAAAACAAATAAGCATTAAAGTAAATTTAAAAAGTATTCGAAATGAACCAAGCAGGATGATAATACTGATAATAATAAATTAGCAATAATTTAATAATAAATAATAATACTGATAATAATACTGATAAATAATAAATTAGCAATACCAAAATACCAATAATAATACCAATATTAATAATAATAAAACTAACGTGTATGAACCATATTGTATGCCAGATACTGTGCTCGTTGCTGAAAGTATTTCCATCACATCTTTTCATCTAAAGCTGCTCTTATGATATAGGGGATTATTATTTTCATTTCACAAATGGAGATCTTTTTTTTAATTTTTTTTTTCAACGTTTATTTATTTTTTTGGGACAGAGAGAGACAGAGCATGAACGGGGAAGGGGCAGAGAGAGAGGGAGACACAGAACCGGAAACAGGCTCCAGGCTCTGAGCCATCAGCCCAGAGCCCGACGCGGGGATCGAACTCACGGAGCGCGAGATCGTGACCTGGCTGAAGTCGGACGCTTAACCGACTGCGCCACCCAGGCGCCCCACACAAATGGAGATCTTAATAGACACATTAATTTGACCAAGGTGACACAGCTGGTTAAGTATGAAACCAGGATTTTAAACAGGCAGCCTGACTCCTTAATCCGCATAATTAACCATGACAGAATGTAGGGTGGGAAATTTATGGGGAGAACTTAGCCTAAACCTAAAGCATTAATGTTTAAATAGCAAATATAAACAAGAAGCAGAGGATTGGTATAACTTAATTAATAAACTTTGTTTCCCTATATCCACGTCTGAAGAAAGAACTCATCTTCTTTTCAAACAACCGTGAAACATTCAGAGAATGGATTCCGTTCTGACCCCAAAATTGAAAAAGAGAAATTATGCAAGCCATATTTACTGGTGAAAATAAAGTTAAAAATTCACAGATTTTAATAATATAAACAAGTATACAATTCTTCCCCAACCCAGTCTCTTACCAAAAAGTACATAATCCCAAATAAATCCCAAATAAGAGAGGAAATCATAAGTAGAATTATGATTCTATGTAATATAAGAACAGTGGAAGTTATACATTTAAAAAATACTTTGATATGCAGTCAGATAAGTACATCTTATCTCAAGATGGGCAAAACCCCATCTTAAGAGTCTTCTGTTTTAACAAGAAAGAATTATAAAAAAGTCACACTTCTTCTAAGAAGGTGAAAATAAAGAAAACAAAGCTGCCTTTGGATACATTAGGTGTTTGTGTGTGACCTTCATCCATATCCTTCTAATGGAATGGAATAGAAAGGAAATATTGTGTAGACTAATACCTAAAATCTAATTATCACACCATAAGATTATATATTTTCTTTTGTTTCCTCCTTATTGACGTGACAGGCTATTTCTTTATAAAAGTCACTTAAGTGGGCCTGACTCTTAGAAACCCAGGATTACCTGCCATGTGGTAGTCTGTGTTCTTTGAAGTGATTGTAAATTGTACTGGTAAATTCCACGTTTCACAAGTAAAAACATCTAATCTATAAGTAGTAAGATCCCTCAACAATTCCATTTCTAACATTGTCCTAAGTGGCTATTCACTTATATTATTTTAAATATATTAATTTGTGTGTATGTATTTGAATGTGTATATACACAAAAAATGCTATATCCATATTTCATCCATTCTTGGACTGATTCTCTTTTATCTTCCATAAAATTCTATTAACTTATCATGTTTCTAATCACATTTACAATTATCTTAAGGACCCTAATGTAAAGAGTGTCAGGCACTGATAATTTCATTAATTTCTGCCAATGTGCAAAAATCATTAATTTAGCATTCATGTACTCGAGTAATTGAAATCACCTCTTTTTCTATGCTCTCCAATGGTTTTCCTCCTGCTTGAATTTTTTTTCTGTCTTCTCATTGCTCGCAACATTCTTTTCCTTTTCTCATCTGTAATGACCTTTTGTTAAAAGTTAATTTTTTTTCTGCATTTTCAGGATATTACATTAATACCTTTCGGCATTCTGGTTTTCATTTCAGTGGGGGAGCATCATTTTCCTTGTTTTTGTCTAGTGCTTTAAATTACTGATTACTTTTTTTCTGAAAATTCCTATTTTCTACCTTGTGTTACAGTCATGTGTGTGTGCATGTGTATGAGTATGGGGGTGAGTGCTTAATCTCCACTCCTAAAGTGTGCGCTCCTCAGAGAAGATTCCATGTTTGCCTTATTTGGGTGTTCTCCTGGGCATACAAAATATATATGTATATATACATATAGTACAGGACTTTGCACATATTAGTTGCTAAATAAGCATGTTAAATGAGATACACATGTTTAAAGCTTATTGATTTTGAGAGACAGAGAAAGAGAGAGAGAGAGAGAGAGAGCTGGGGGCAGGGCCGAGAGAGAGGGAGAGAGAGAATCCCAACTCGGCACTCAATCACACAACCCTGGGATCATGACTTGAGCCAAAGTCAAGTCCAACCCTCAATCAACTGAGCCACCCAGGTGCCCCGATGCCTTTTATCTTCTGCAACTTCCTCATTCTCATTTTGCTTTCCTTGACTTCTCTGCATATAGCATGCCTAATTCAGACACCTTTGTGGAAGATGTGTTCTCTACAGGGACTGACCACTCAGTACCAGAAGGATTACAAATATTATTCCTTGATGAAAGCTAAGTTGTTGCTGTTGTTGTTTAATTAAAGCTGGGACTTTGTAAAATCAATGGAGGAATTTGCAAATAATCCTATCTAGTTCCCTGAACAATGAACTTAAACTTCTCTCCCTAGCCCACCTGCCACTTCAGTTTAGGTTTTACAAATGTTTTATATAGTTCAATGCTAATCAGTGATTTTCTAGAAAGACTTAGCCAGATGTGTGATTTCTTTAGCTTTATGATGTCTTGCTTGACTTGAAAGTACCTTTTCATCCATGGAAGTGGCTGTAAACTGGACTCGGAAATGTCAAGGGAAAAGTTGTCTTAAAAAAACACAATGGACCAACCCACAAAGTACATAAAATCTGATTTTGTAACATGATGGTAGCATCCATATATCCACAGGGGCTGAGCGTTTGGTTTTTGGATGCACTGATGTGATGCTATAATCTGTAATGCCAAAGAATATGACTCTTATGGCTACGTAGTCATGTTTGGGCAAGGCCCGTCCAAGTTTCCATCCTCTGAAGAGGTGGAAAAATAAACTTGTTTTATCTCTTTACACTCTGCTTTGTTCTAAGGCTCTTGGAGATTTACCACAAGCCTTGCCTGATTAATGTACGGTTTTAACCAAGTTGACATTCTGATGTTAACCTCAGTACTTGGTTGCTCGGAAATATTGTGACAACTTTATACAGAAAGACAGACTATTCAGAGACAGCCATATAACTTCCCTAACCATGGGATTAATCTTTTTGTAACTTCATGCGTTCTTTCTGCAAAATATTTCTGCTCTAATTCTTCTGGGCACATCCAACCTTGGGGTCTCAAATAAACCTAGTCTAGTTCCCTGGGAATTACCTACTTTTTCATTAAGGCAGCACAGGTAGAGAAGGAATTACAGATTACCTTATTGAATTTATTTGAATTTGTGTGAAATTCATCTGTATCCTTCTGTCTCTTGCCTTTTTTTATTGGTAATTTGAACTGATTCCCAATTCTCTGTTGAACTGTACATTATTCAGCTCTGTGTACAAAGCGGAATTTATGTACTCCTATGTACTTCCCCTTTATGTTTATTCAGTGGGTAAGTATCACTTATTCTTGTGCTTATAAATTAATTTACATGAAGAACATGTAACTACTCACTGGGGTCTTCTAATATTAGGAAAGATTACTTACACTGGGCCCCTTTGGAGAAGGAAAAATTCTCTAAAACATATCTCATTCTTTGTAGAGTCTATTATTGTTTAGCCAATATTTTCTCCCCCTCCTCCTGCCATAGAAGGAGTATAATATTAATTCTGGACTTGGACACATCACTTGGCTAATGAAATGTGGGCAGTTATGATGGTATCTATATTTCCACTAGTCCTCTTGTATTCCTGCCCACCATGATGAAACAGTGTGTCCCAGATGATAGCTGCTCTTCTACGCTGGGCTTTGACTAAGAAGATGGGAGACAGTTCTGACCCTGATTTGCTCCCTGAAAAGAGTTGACATAGCTGACCTGCAGACCACTGTGTGAGAAAGATGTTGGTGGTTATAAGCGGCTGAGATCTGAGATTGTTTCTTATGAAGCATGTTCACAAGGGACATGTGCCCAGAGGGAATTCAGAATTGTTATGGACCAGTGACTGCCCTGTGCCTCCCTTTTTCCACTTTTCCCTATGAGATTATTTATTGCTTTCATCCTGGTCTTGTTGTATCTTTATATTGATGTGGGGTGTGTGTGTGTGTGTGTGTGTGTGTGTGTGTGCGCGCGCACACACGCTCAAAAGAAGATACAAATAACTTCTTTTAGCTCAGGGGCATGTGGTTCAAGAGAAATCATATCTGGACTTTCTGTAGAGGCTAGTACAAGATCCTGGACTTCAAGTCTGATGTCTTCAGGAGTGTTCTCCTCAAGGAAGGTATGAGTTTATTTTAAAAGCAGAGGGTAGGTGTATCAACATTTGAAATAAAAAAGGATGGATTGCGGTAGATTACATTATTAATCAGCAAATATTTATTCTTTTCTCCCCACCATGGGACATAACTACCATTGACTCCCATCCGTGTTTGGTTTGACCATTTGGCCACATGACTTACTATGAACAGTGGGACATGGCAGGGAGTGAGTACTGTGCCGGTTCCAAAGGAAGGCTGTAAGAGGCATTGAAAGTTTCAACCAGCCTTCTTGCACTCCTCATAAGCATAGTGCACACTGGATAGAAGCCACTTCGACCTTAATGCTGTGGGTCAGAAAGCACACGAAGCAGACCTAAACCAGCCGAGGGCCATAGCCAACTCATAAAACTGTGAGTGAGGGGAAAAAAAAGTGTTGTTGCAATCAACTGAGATTGAGATCTTTTTCAAAGAGGTACTATTGCAGCAAACGGTTGCCTACGTAAACTTTTGCTTAGAGAAGGGCTAATGCCCACAGGTAGTTAGCATTTGAGCTAACCTCAAATATCTGTCCAGACAGTTACATGTAGAATATATCAAATTCAAAGAAGGATTATTCTGGAAAGCATTAAGTAAATTAAGAACTAAGAAGCTAGTTCCAAACACATTCTGCTATTCACCAGGCACGGGGGATGCTTGCCAGAAGTCTGACTCAGGTCTATTGGTAATTTTTCCATGTGTATAACATGCAGTGGAATGCAGGGTGCACCTACCTCACAGGGCAATGGGCGCCGGTCCAGGTAGGGGTAACCTGCTCTTCCAGCATATTTCTGGAAGTAGATCCAAAGCATTAATAACTCATGACCTTGTAAACATAATATGGTTGGGATAGGCACCACATTGTTTTGTGAAAAATGACCACAAACTTCTTTTCTAAGATATTTATCTCCAGCCTCAACCTCATCCTTCACTCTGTAATCATTTATAACTCAATATATAAAATCTAAGTGTGTGCCTAATGGATATAATTCACTACAAACTAAATATGTATAAAAAGCTCATTGTTTGCCCTAAATTTCACATTATTATCTTTGGTACTGTTATTGAATTAAACTGTCAACACTTAAAAATGTTTAAAAGTAGCAAGAGTTTAAGAATGCAGGAGGTCTGTAAATGTGAGCGTGCTCTGGCTACAGTATCTGTCACTGATTGATTGCCAAGGTTGATCTGGCTGATCTGGCTGGCTAAGAGGTTGCCCTCTTCCGCCCTCATCACTTCATGTGCATCGCTCCTGAAACTGTGCTCTCAGTGGAAGAGGGTCATCTCCCCCATGGGGAAGGACCTTTCTTCCACCAAGGGTTTATGAGTAGCTGTGGCCCCCTGTTAGAGCCTACAAATAAGCTCTCAAGGATGCATGTGGTCTAAATGATTATTTTGTAATGTACATATAATAATATAATATAATATAATATAATATAATATAATACATAGTTCCCAGAGGTGCCTGGGTGGCTCATTCAGTTAAGTGTCTGACTCTTGGTTGTGGCTCAGGTCATGATCTCACAGTTCATGAGATAGAGCCCCGAGTCAGGCTTTGTGTTAAGCATGGAGTCTGCTTGGGATTATCTCTCTCTCCCTGTCTCTATGCCCCTTACCTGCTCTCTTTCTCTCTCTCAAAAATAAAAAAAATAAACGTAAAAAATATATATACAGGTCCCAACTCATAGTCCTTCGACTTTTGATGGTGTGAAAACAATGCCCATTTAGTAGAAACTACTTGGAATTTTGAACGTAGACCTTTTCCTGGGCTGGCAATATGCAGGATGTCTCTCTCTCTCTCATGATGCTAGGCACTGGCCACCGTAGTGCCCCATTAGCCCCGTGATCACAAGGGTGAACAACGAATACATATGCAACCATTCTGTACCCATACAGTTATTCTGTTTCTCATGTTCAGTACATGCCCAATAAATTACATGAGATATTCAACACTTTATTATAAACTAGGCTTTGTGTTAGATGATTTTGCCCAACTGTAAGCTAATATAAGCATTCTAAGTACGTTTAGAGTAAGCTAGGCTAAAATATGATGTTCAACAGGTTAGGTGTATTGAATGCATTTTCAGCTTACGATCTTTTCCATTTATTATGGGTTTTTTTACATTTTTTAAATGTTTATTTATTTTTGAGAGAGAGAGAGGGCAAAGTGTGAGTGGAGGAGGGGCAGAGAGAGACACAGAGCTGAAGCAGCCTCCAGGCTCCAAGCTGTCAGCACAGACACAGAGCCCGACCCAGGGCTCGAACTCACAGACCGTGAGATCATGACCTGATCTCTAAAGTCGGACGCTTAACTGACTGAGCCACCCAGACGCCCTGCATTTATTATGCATTTATTGGGGTGTAACCCCATGGTAAGTCCAGGATGATTTGTGTGTGTGTGTGTGTGTGTGTGTGTGTGTGTATGTAACTGTTTCTCAAACGAGAATAAGAACATACAAATTTCAATAGTAACAGAAGCCTGAGTCTAATCTTATAACAGAGGTGGAAAATATTGAAAAGGAATTGAGGCAGGAGTAAAAAGAAACAAAGTTCCTTATCTCATATAAGCAAGGAATCAAGTATCATATTGTTGTCCAATTTGATAACAGAGGCTCAAGTACGTGTGGTGAGGTTCTCTGTATTTTCCAACCCCGTCTCGACCCCATGCACAAAAAATATACTTAATGATCAATCAATGGTCAGAGTTGAGTATTGAACTGTGTGAATTACTTTTTCTACACTTGCAGAATCCCAAGGCTTGAGCCTACCCCAATCACATTATAGAGGAGAGAGGGAATAGGTAGCATATGCAACCTGAAGAGGTTCGAGAAAGAAAACAGGGAGAAAGGATTATCATGACTGGGCGAGTGCAGGTGGTTTCAAAGACAGAAGTCCTATGGAAAGAAAAAGTCATTCAAGTAGGATTTTCTAAAATCTTGGTTGTTATAGTTGTAACGTAGTATTTTCTTTCACCTTACTGAAACACTTCAGTAAAATCCACAGTCCTTATCAAAATCCTTCTGGATCTAAAGCCATACTTTTGAGAAGATATTCAGGTGGGTGGAGGTGGGACAAGAAAAGTACACCCAGAAACATGTACGTTGCTTGTTTTTTAACTTAAAGAAAATTACTAATAAAATTAAGAGCAAGACATTAGGAAAAATAAAATTAAATAATATGCGGTCTGTATGAGGCAGAAAACAAGTCAAATGTCAAGGAAGGATAAAAAGCAAGATGACAGAAGTAAGTCCCAATGTATCACTTATGACAACAACTAATAACCAGGTTAAAATACAAAGAAACCTAAAGTGACTTATGAAAACAAACAAAATAACCTACAAAGGGACATAAAAAGGATGAACAATGGGGCACCTGGGGGGCTTAGTCGGTTAAGTGTCATGATGGACAGGATCGTCATGATCGGCTCAGGTCATGAAGGGCTCAGGTCATGATCTCGTAGTTCATGAGTTCAAGCCCTGTGTTAGGCTCTGTGCTGACAGCTAGAGCCTGGAGGCTGCTACAGATTCTGTGTCTCCTTCTCTCTCTGCCCCTCCCTCACTCACACTCTGTCTCTCTGTCTCTCAAAAAAAATAAAGATTAAAAAAATTTTTTTTAAAGGATGAACAAATGTGACAGACACAACATATCAAACAGAAATAAATGGGAGTTAAAAATAATTGCATCCAAAGCACAGAACATAAAATGGACGTAAAATTTCGTAAGGCTATTATGCCCAGTCTATAAATAATCACACACTGTATAACATATAATCAAAGTGTATAAATAAAAGTATTGGAAATGAAGGGAACATGAGAATAATACCAATAATAAAATTAATGTCGATTGAGCATATCATGTCCCACTGTCCCAATTGCTGTATCACCATTACCTCTTAGCCTGATGAAGCTGGAGATTATTTTTGTTTTGTAAATGGAAACACTAAACTTTAGAGACATAGACTAACTGGACGGAAGTGACAGAACTGGTATATAGATAGATAAATAGAGGGTAGGTAGATAGAAAAATATAGACACAGGTCTGCATACATATTATAGATATATGTGTGAACATATATGCAAAAATACTAAAATATACTAACAAGTTTAAGGATGACGGAGGTGCATGAAGCCTTGGTTGGCCCTGGAATGAATGTCCCGCCTCACCTTTCAGCAGTTTAGCAAGAAGCCGCGTAGCAAGTGCGAGTTGTTTCAATGAAAGATCAGGGGGCCTCTGGCTCATTCCCAAGGCTGGGCTCCAAAGCTCTCCTTTTTCTTACAGAGCTTCTTACGCTCGCCTTCAAGGTCTCTTTGTTGCACAAGCCATTGGGCATTTTCTGTCCCTACTAACGCCCCGTAAAGAGGTAGAGCAGCCAGTGTTGGAGCCCCTCTCCTAGGGGGTCCAGCCACATCACACGCAGGCCCTTCTCTCAGCAGGCTCAGAGAGTCGAGGAGATGGTGAATGTTCTGCTGCTTCTCTGATTCTCAGTGTCCATTCAGCACCAGTGGTGCCAGTCCACAGCCCTTTGGGTGACAAAGAATTATTCTGTTGTCCACCATAACCAAGGAGAGTTGATCGTAGAAGTGCTAAGATGCTTTTAGAAAATACGTTTTACAAATCATTGTATTGCACTGATGGAGAACAATAATGTCAGGGGGTGCCCGAATATAGCTAAGGCCTATTGTTCGAGATAAATCAGAAGCCAGTGAATATTTTCTCAATATAACAAATAAATCATTTAAGGGCCATCAGCGAGCATCATAATAGTGGAAGGTGGATGCCTTCCATTTAAAATAAGAAACAAGGCAAAGATTTTCATTGTTGTTTTTTTTTTAAAGATGCTCATTGTTATTTACATTATTTTGCTTATTGTTATTTACATTATTTAAGCTTGTTTGGGAAATTCTAGCCAACCTATATGAAGCAGAATAAAATAAAATGTGAAACGAATTTAATTATGACCATTTGTCAATAACATGATTTTGTGGAAAAACTAGATTTCAAGTTCTTTAATTCATCCTTGTCTAAAATTAAAGGAAAAATCAGAGGCCACACAATTTTTGATAGTTGAATCTTTCAGAGATTAATACATTTTGACCTACAGATCCCAGTGTTTCAGATTCTACAGCGCTGAGCCCGCTAGTCCATTTCATAATATAAACAAGAAGTGCTAGGAAAGATTTCGACACAGTTACCTTGAATCTACACCATATAGACATGAAGGATGTTGGGGTGAAGGCCCTTTCTATCAGGTTTTTATTTATTCTGTATCTTGTCATCAGAGTATTAAAGCATGGCTAGTTTGTTTGCAAGAAGCTGTCCTGTGTGAATCTACTTGAAATGCAATGAATAATTATCATAGAACCATTAACCTTGAAACTGTAATTCTTGTTTACTTGCTTGCTATAGAAAACTCTTGTCTTTTCTTTTGTATTATATACGTGTCACATGAAGTCAAACTTTTGATGGTTAACGTACACTTTAGCTTCAATGTTCTTGTTACAACAGTTAGTTAATTTAACTAATTCATTAATTCAACTAGTAGAAGACTTGCATCAATTACAGGACAAGAAAACAAAATGGTGATTATAGGAGAAAAATTTTTTAAATGCAAAGTAGAACCTTAAAAGATTCCTTAAAATCCTTAGCATTGATAAGATTCCTAAAGGTCTAAGAGTTAAGTACAATTTTTAAATTTAAATTCAAGTTAATTAACATACAGTGTAGTGTTGGTTTCACGAGTAGAACCCAGTGATTCATCTCTTACATAAGACACCCAGTGCTCATCCCAGAAAGTGCCCATTTATTCAAGTACATTTTTAAAATATTTTCTAGAGACCAGATGTATCCATTAATAATTTATTTTAAAATTCTTAATTCTTACAATAGTTGCCCAAATTATTAAATAACTAGAATCAACTTTAAAAATATGTATGTAAGAACTAACAGCAAAATCTTTAAAGTTTTATTGATGGAATTAAAAGGAGAATTGAGTAAATGGAAAGGTAAAACATGTCCTTGCATTGGTAAGTTGAAATAATTTAAAAGTTTTTTCAGATTAATTTTTCCATGGAAATCCCAAAGTTTGTTTTTTTCTCCTGAAATTTGACAATGTAGAGTAATAAGGTGACATAAATACCCAAGAAAGTTTTGAAGATGAAGAACAATATAAGACATGGATGTACATTATAAAACTATAATAACTAATATGATGCTTTTCTAGAACAAAAATCATCAGATGGATCAATGCAGTAGAATAAAAGGCACAGAAACTGCTTCTATATATACAAGTTCATTGTCTGATAAAGAAATCATTTCAGACTACTGGACATTAAAGAAATAAATGCTGCTGGGAGAAAAAAAACTGAAAACTCCATTATGTTAAGAAAAATTTGTAGGTAGATTAAAATGTTACATGTGAAAAGAAAATAAGAATCTATAAAAGCAAAGACCATTTATGTATGTTATTTTAGAACAAGGATTTTCTGAGCACAAGGCAATGGATAAGATTTGGCCACATGAAGACAAAAATGGACATGTCAAAAACTGAAAAATATAATGTAAAAAGTATAGGCAACAAGTATAGCATTTAATATGCTATCGTAATGAGGTTGTTCAAATAAAAAAGGAAACACCCCAAAAACGTAGGAAGGGGTTTCACATATCTCAAGTTGCTAATAAACATAATAAAAATATTCAGCTTCAATATGAAGCCAAAAATATAAACTAAAACAAAAATTAGATACTATCTAGTATCTAATAGATACTATCAAGTTTTTTTTCAGATTTGGAAATGCTTTCTATTGCAATGGTGCCTTGGAAAAGGCGCTTGCTCACATGCTGCTTCTGACAGTGAAATTGGTATGGACTTGCAAGAAATACATTGCTAAACCTAATTCATTCAGTGGTTCCAGCTTGAAGAATTGAAGGTAAATATTGCCAAATATGTGGAAAAGATCTACATATCAAGTCACTGCAGCATTGTTTATAATAGTAAGGGTAAATAAACTAGTGGTCACCAGTAATAAAATGGCCAAATAAATCATGGTCTCTCCAGATTATTGGCTGTCATTAAACTAGTAACAATTACTTTTAAAAACGTGATCTAGTTCTACAATCATCATATGTGAAAGTCAAGATACAGAACAGTATAGAGAGCTTAGCTACATATATACGATATCTATTTATCATCAATCTATCTGTCATCTAAACAAAATATTGATAATGTTTATCACTGGAGGTAGAAATATTATACTTCTATTTACTCTTCTATGATTTCTAAGTCCACTAGTGACGTACCTGGTTGTGAGTGGGCAGACGTTTTCACCACTGCTTAGATGGGGAAAAATCAAGTGAAACAAATTTTATTTTCATTCAGTCACTCATACATTTCTTTTATTATTTCTTTATTAGTACATCTTCTTACTTACAAGCTCTCCTTCCTACTGGGTAGTTGAGGAACTTAACTTTGTCAGTGGACAATATCTCAGTGTCTTCTTTTTTAAACGATTTTCTTTCAGTTCAAGTTTTTAGAGTTGAACCTACATCACTCTCCTTCCAGGAGGAGTCTTGGTGTATGGGGAAGGGTCTTGTGCCCTCAGGAGGATGGAGAAGGGTTCTGTTGCTTCAGACTAGTGTCGTACTCTCTATGAAGTGATGATTAGGTGAGTCTCTGTCAATAATAGTCTCTGGAAGATGGCGCAGGTGGGCATCTCAGCTGACATCTGTTGTTACTGTCTGTCGCTGGTAAACACGTGGTCTGTTTTCTCCTCGTTGATTGGAGGGCTGTTCTGAGTTATATAAACCTTAAAATCAGCTCAGATTTACCATTTGTCACCTATTCCTTAGCTACAGCATCTCTCCTGGGTCCTTAGTCCTGGGATGCACACCCCACTTCTAAGACAACCAGTATCATCAGCTACTTTCCATATCCCTTTACAAAGTGAACAGGATTTTCCAGATGATTTCCAGGCTATGCAGGAGCCCAGCAACTCTCTGAGCAGATCTGTTCTGGCCCTCTCTTTGCTGAACTTTGTCATAGCATTTATTTTCCTATTTGTTAGGTAGGTATGGGGTCCACCTGGAGAAATGGTCTAAACCATTCACAAAAATAAACTCAAAATGGATAAAGGACCTGAATGTGAGACAGGAAACCATCAAAACCTTAGAGGAGAAAGCAGGAAAAGACCTCTCTGACCTCAGCCGTAGCAATCTCTTACTCGACACATCCCCAAAGGCAAGGGAATTAAAAGCAAAAGTGAATTACTGGGACCTTATGAAGATAAAAAGCTTCTGCACAGCAAACGAAACAACCAACAAAACTAAAAGGCAACCAACGGAATGGGAAAAGATATTTGCAAATGACATATCAGACAAAGGGCTAGTATCCAAAATCTATAAAGAGGCCACCAAACTCCACACCCAAAAAACAAATAACCCAGTGAAGAAATGGGCAGAAAACATGAATAGACACTTCTCTAAAGAAGACATCCGGATGGCCAACAGGCACATGAAAAGATGTTCAACGTCGCTCCTTATCAGGGAAATACAAATCAAAACCACACTCAGGTATCACCTCACACCAGTCAGAGTGGCCAAAATGAACAAATCAGGAGACTATAGATGCTGGAGAGGATGTGGAGAAACGGGAACCCTCTTGCACTGTTGGTGGGAATGCAAACTGGTGCAGCCGCTCTGGAAAACAGTGTGGAGGTTCCTCCAAAAATTAAAAATAGACCTACCCTATGACCCGGCAATAGCACTGCTAGGAATTTACCCAAGGGATACAGGAGTACTGATGCATAGGGGCACTTGTACCCCAATGTTTATAGCAGCACTCTCAACAATAGCCAAATTATGGAAAGAGCCTAAATGTCCATCCACTGATGAATGGATAAAGAAATTGTGGTTTATATACACAATGGAATACTACGTGGCAATGAGAAAAAATGAAATATGGCCTTTTGTAGCAACGTGGATGGAACTGGAGAGTGTGATGCTAAGTGAAATAAGCCATACAGAGAAAGACAGATACCATATGGTTTCACTCTTATGTGGATCCTGAGAAACTTAACAGAAACCCATGGGGGAGGGGAAGGAAAAAAAAAAAAAAAGAGGTTAGAGTGGGAGAGAGCCAAAGCATAAGAGACTGTTAAAAACTGAGAACAAACTGAGGGTTGATGGGGGGTGGGAGGGAGGAGAGGGTGGGTGATGGGTATTGAGGAGGGCAGTTTTGGGATGAGCACTGGGTGTTGTATAGAAAGCAATTTGACAATAAATTTCATAAAAAAAAAAAAAAAAAAAAAGAAATGGTCTAATCCCCAAATCCCAAGTGGGCAGGTGGAATTCAGAAAAACAGAGAACACTCTGAGAACATAAATTGCATAGCATTTCATAAATATAGTAATGCTCATTATACTTTAATGTGGGGTGCTGTCACTTTTGTTCATGTTTAAACTATACTATGAGTTAATCTCCTTATAGACCGTCATCTAAACAGTCTGTATATTGGAGTAGCTAAACTCAAAGTTTCTGTCCAGGTACCAAATTCTGTGAGAGGCACGCATATTTCAGTGACAGTGATCAACTTGTCCCGGTTTTGACTGGGACTTTACCATTTTAACTCTGAAAAGTTCAGAACCAGGCAGCCTGGGATGGTTGTCACGTCTGCCTATATTTAAATATCCATTCAGTAATCTCATAATTTCATGTTCTAAGTTTCAAGCTGGGAATCTAGAATATTGACAACGCATTCTCATCAGCGCCTTCTCCAAAGTTTCATGATGAATTCATCTGTCCTTTCCATGCACAGTAAGAAGGAACAAAAGACCCCTGACCTTTGATGGGCAAGATCTAAGGTTGCATGACAAAACATCATTTCGAGATATCTCAGAGTCTTCAGGACGTGAGGATCATCGTCTGAAACTGATATGTGAGGGTTATAAATATGTAATAGACTTAGCTTTTATAAAGCTTTATTTTCAACTTTCTTTTCCAATTGTATTGGGGGTACCACTGACAAATAAAATGGCAATATAGTTAAAGTCTATAACATGATGATTCGACATAGCTATAACTAAGCAGAATATTTTCATAAAAATTTTAAACACATGCTTATTTACCTTGTTTCAAAAGGACAGGTAGGAAAGAACTCTGTTTAGTTGCTGGGAGGCAATGTGGTGTAGGGGAAGACATATCAGCTTTAGATTAAATATTCCTAGTTCTAATCCCACCTGTGGTATTTTCTGTGAATATTTAAGAAGCCACAATCTCTTAGAACATAATTTATTTCATCTATAAAGTGTCCTTTATAGCTTGCTATGAATAATTGCTAGAAAACTGGAAATAATATATGTAAACTGCCTAGCTCAGTGCCCGGCAAATACCATGTACTTAATAAAAGTGGGGACATTTGTTTGTAATGCTGAATTCTTGTTTAGGTTTTGGTAGTTCTCCCCTTCCAGACTTCACTCAAGGTAAGGTCTGTATCTTCAATATACTCTGGAAGGAAACTCCACACCTGTTCAAGTGCTGGGTAGTCAGTAAATGTGGTGTTTCACACGTCCACCACAGTGTTGGCTTCCTTTTCAGAACTATTTCTATTACGCAAGTGGTTACGGAGAATTAACAAGGGCAAGGAAGAGTAGCGTACTCTTCAAAGATCAGTATTATTAGTTTACCACAGTAGTTGGTGCGAGCCAACTCGGGAGGGACTCCTGAGTGCTGATTGAAGCTGTTAGGAAGCTCACATGTGGGCTAAAAGGTATAAATGCCCGTAAATCCATAGATCCAGGTTGTTCACCTGCAGGTAATGAGGTAAGTAGTGTGCCTTGGGGACGTGCTAAGGGAGGAAGTATTAGGCACCTGTGTTCCCTCACCTGTGTCTTTGACCTTGGGTATATCTTTTGCCTCCTTATTGTGTTTTGCTTGTTTGCTTGCTTGCTTTGGGGTTTTTTGTTTGTTTGTTTTTGGTTTTGTTTTTGCATTAGAACAAAGATGAAGCCAGGGACTTTCTCCACTCTTAAAATCTGGGCCAAACTATGGGGTCTAGTTCAACCACATATTAAGACTGTTAGCCACCTGTTAAGAAAAAAAAAACTGTCAATGTGTCATTAATATCTACCAAAAAGAGTACTAATAAATGAAACCAAAAAACAAGTTAGTATCATTAGCTCTTAAGATAATAAATTATTTTAATAATTCACTTGCTAGGCGATCACATGTCTAGAATATCTTAATTGCAGGGCCATCATAATATTTTCAGAAATGTAGAAGGAACTCTGAGAGAGGAGGGCATTTTTCTGAACTTCTTACTACTCAGAATGTAAAAATATTCAGAACTAAAAGGAATGATTCTTGAAATCTGAGCTTGAGACTTTATTTTATTACATAATTTAGGAGAGTGACATGGTTGACTCAGTCTGGGAAAGCTTTCAGAATTCTGGTATGAAGATCCTCTCAAATCCCCCTCCCCCCCCCAAGACCTAGTGTCTGTGCATTCGTATTGGGGCACTTGGCAAAAGAGGATGATCTAGAAGCAATCAAGGAAAGTGGCTATTAAGAGCTCACAGGCTTACTAGAGGGAGAAAAATGACTTTTGCTAAAAGCTAAATCTCTAAATATCCCCGAAGCTATTTCCCTCTTGGCCTATACATGTGGCCCTACGTATGCATATTCATACTTTACCCCTGATGTGTGTGTGTGCGTGTGTGTTTTGTAACAATCTTTACACACATTTAAATTTAGCACTTGATGAGCACTCGAATGGCTGAGTTAACAAGAAGTCACTGGAGCAATTTTGGCTCCTTGCCATTCTTTGGGATTTCATCCGTCGGGGAATAATGTGCAGGACAGAAGCCAACCCCTAATTGTTTTGTTTAATTAGACCACTTAGATGGCTAAGCCAGCCTGGAGACCCCGTTTCTCTGCTCCCCCTCCTCCAGGTAGGATGGCTTTTGTCGGAGCCTCTTTCTCCAGAACCTTTATAATTTTGGACCCTAGAATTGAGATGAGGGTAAAGTTAGGGCTTTTGCACCATTTAGCTTTGATTTCAGCATTTTGGGGAGCATTTCTCAAGCTGCTCCTCATTTTCCCTTTTGTTCTGTTCCATGGTATGTGAAAAACTGATCTTCTTTTCCCTTCTGCTGTCAAGCAGAAGGTTAGCAGTCACTATGAGTCTGTAAAAAGTTTGCTGCCTTTCAGTGGTGGTGCCTTTGTAGATATTTTCTGAGAGCCTAATATTGATGGATTCTCCTCTCTGCCACCTGTTAGATGAGGAAGTGTACGACTGTCAGATTACCATAAACTTGAGATGACAATGGAAAACAGAATTTTGTGGCACGTTAAAATTACACATGGAATTGCTTGGATACACTGAATATTCTGGAAGTCATTGGGTAATAACTGCCCTGCACATTCAGGGACCACAGTGTTTGCCTTCCTCTCACGCCAGGGATCACATTACAGGGGTGATGCGAGCCCATGCCTGCTCTGAGCTCCAATAAGAGGTGCAAATGAACAGTTGGAATACTTGCAACTTGGCTTGGTCAAATGCGATGAGTTCTTTTTATCACCATTTTAAAATAGCTCCTCAATATTCAACCAAATGTAACCTAAATGCGTTTGAATATTGGAAAGGGAGCAATGGGTGACTCAGGCCAAATCCTCAGGCAGGTTGCTAATGGGATTAGGGAGTCCAAGATCCCTTATAAATTGTACTGGCTTCTCTGTGGTGGAAACACAGATTTGGATCTCAGGCCAGGAAAGGCTGGGGAGTTGTTTGAGGGGAGTTCTCCAACAAGCCTGCCCCACCGTGTCCATAGAAACTGAGGTTTTACCTTCTAACTTGAGTGCATGCTCCCCGCGTACACAATCTTCATAAGATGCCAGATTCAGAAGGTACCTTTCCCACCATGTGGCTCAACTCCTGCATCTTGGAGAGGTCACAAGATTTGCCCAAGTGCATATGATAGAGAAAGTTCATGGCAGGGTTGGCACTCTGTTTTCACCCACCCCACTGATGCAGTATCATGTTGATTTTTTTAAATGTTTATTTAGTTTTGAGAGAAAGGGAGAGAGAGAGCGAGTGGGGTAGGGGCAGAGAGAGAGAGGGAGGCCCAGAATCCGAAGCAGGCTTCAGGCTCTGAGCTGTTAGCACAGAGCCTGATGTGGGGCTCGAACTCACAGCCCGTGAGATCATGATCTGAGCCGAAGTCATACGCTTAACTGACGGAGCCACCCAGGTGCCCCATGTTGACTTTGTTTTGTGTGTCCTTTTCCCATCCCCACTGTGATGCCAAATTAACTGCCAGTTACCTCTGTGATTTTGCACAAGCCAGGAAGGACCTGTGGGTAAAAGGTCCGTGCGTATTTGGGTCCTGATCCGTGCATTTATTCGCACAGATCCTTCAAGCAGTGACTGCAACAGCCACAGTGTTCTCCAGAGTGCGCCAGCTTCATGATTGTTTTATTACCCAACCTTATTACTGTCACATGAGGAGCTGACATTCCTTAGCTCGTAAATTAAATTCCTTATAAATCTGGGTGTTTTACTACTATGGGGGTGGCACAAAACTGATTTCCCCAGAGGGCAGGCAGTAGACAGAGAGTAACTCCTCCTTCATCAGGAAAGATATATGAAGCTTTTTTTTTTTAATTTGAAAATTTTATTTTATTTTTCAGAGTAATCTCTATACCCTAAGTGGGGCTTGAACTCACAACCCCAATATAAAGAGTTGCACGTTCTACTGACTGAGCCAGCCAGGTGTCCTTAAGAAGCTTTTAACTATCTCCGGGGATGGGGAAATGAGACCATGGTCCAGTCAATCACAATTCCAGTTTCTCTCCTGCTGGAGGACAGGACCACATTGGAGTCGGTACAGGGCTCTATATATACCCTTAGATACATAACAGATTGATAATAACTTGTGTTTGTTGAGCCTTTAAGAAGCCAAGTATTGTGCTAACCATTTAAAATATATTATCATATTTTAAAATCTTCACCATAGCCCAAGAGACGAGTATTATTATAATCACCATTTTGCAGGTGAGAAAACAAGGCTCAAAAAAGTTGGTTCTCCTGTTAAAGGTCTTTCAGAAACAGAGGAGCTGGCATTGAACACAGGCTGTGTGACCTCAAATCCTACGTTTGTGACCATCACGAACTCTTCCTTGAGAAACTACTGATCTGGGCTCCAGTTTCACAACTCGAGACACAGAAATCCAGAAAGACAGCATAGTTAAAGCAAACTGGTACCACGCTGTGGGGAGGGTGTCCTGCCTTCCTGTTCGGGGTTACCCCACACTGGCTCTCGTCAGTCTTGGGCAAATCATCTGTGCCCTGTGGCCTTGGCATCTCACCTGTAGAACTGAATGGTTAGATCATTTGATTTTTCTAGGATCCCTTCCAATTCTAACTTTCTGGAGTTAATTTGTAACTGAGCCAAGGGCAGAAGGCAGATCACTAGGCTGACTGCTTATACGGAGTCTTAGCAGTCTTAGAATGTGGGTCTTAGAATAGATGGTGAGAAAATGCTTTTAAAGAGCATGTAATTAAATCTCATATTACTCTTTCTTGTTATATGATACTTATTGAGTAAAAGATACTAAAAATTTTTAAAAACACAAGTCACCTATAATTCTACACAATTCAAATATACCACACTTAATAGTTTGGTGAATATATTTCCAGGAAGAATATCTCCTCCCCTCTTTTGGTATTCACATATATGCAGAATTTTTTAATGTTTGAAACAAATATGGGATATTATATAACCTGTTTTCAATTCCCAATATACAGTACAGTTTTCCTATTAATACCCTAAAAGATAAAAAATACAGTCGCAATTGCTGTAGAGTATTCCACTGCATGAATGCAGAATCATTGATGTAACCTCTGTTTGCTTCCATTAAAAAAAATTATCTGGGGCACCTGGGTGGCTCAGTCGGTTAAGTGTCTGACTCCCGCTCAGGTCATGATCTCATGGTTCATGGGTTTGACCCCTGCGTTGGGCTCTGTGTTGACAGCTCCGAACCTGGAGCCTGTTTTGGATTCTGTGTCTCCCTCTCTCTGCCTCTCCCCACTCACACTCTGTCTCTCTCTCTCTCTCTCTCTCTCTCAGGAATAAACATTGAAAAAAAAAATTTTTTAATATATTTTTTATTAGGAGTAACTTGATAGATATTCTTAGAACTAAATATTTCTACAAACACTGTTTTCCCTGGGATAAAAGAACATGAAAGACATGTTACATAAAAGATTATGTACTTCAAAGAAGATTTTAGATGCAAACTGTTAAAACGTCGCAGAAAGATATATTTGTTTCCATTTTCATCAGTGGCTTAGGGGAGTACCTGTGTTCCCAAACCCTCCTCAACGCTGGGTAGCCCTTGAACACGGACTAACGAACCACCGTTGACGTCTCAGCGTGTCTTCAAGCCATGAGAGCACTGCCTCCCTACCTGCACAGACCCGGACTCTGCCACTTGCCACTTTGTGACCTTTCGCAACTAACTTAACCTCTCTGGGTCAGTAAAATGGAGCCCATAACAGGACCTAACCCTAAGATTCCAATCTTTAGCCCATTTTTGTAGTCAAATATTCTTCTTTTTCTTTACCTACTTTTCGAGAATTTTTTCCATGTTAAGAATATTACTCCTTTGCCTCTCATGTACTGCAAATAATTACCGTATTTTCAAAGGAGAACATGGAGTCTCCAAGAAACACCTTGTCTTCTAAGCTCTCGACTGTGTCTCGTTTTCATTCCTTCATCCTAACAAAGCTTTTTTCCTCTCTCCTTCCCCTTCTTCTTCTTCTACTGCTTTTTCATTCTTGCTGAATCGTCCATTTCATGCCTCTTTTCGTGCTCAGTGCACGCCTGACCTAAATAAAATCATAGCTTGTGAACACAGGCCTCTGGTGAGAAAAATAATTTCAAAAAAATTATTAAAACACTCGCCTCAGGTATTTACCTCTATCTTTTAAAAAAAGTTTATTTATTTTTGAGAGAGAGAGAGAGAGAGAGAGAGAGAGGACAGGGGAGGAGCAGAGAGAGAAGGAAGCAGAGAATCCCAAGCCTAAATACAGGGCTCAAACTACGAACGGTGAGATCATTACCTAAATGAAAATCAAGAGTCAGATGCTCACCTGGTCAACCCACTCAACCTGAACCAACTGAGCCACCCAGGCACCCCACCTTAATTGTCTTTTATGATTCAATTCATACTTTCTGAAACCTGTTGGAATTCTACCCCTCTGCTCTCCCCTTGAGGGAGGCAGCATTCTAGGTTAGGTCCCAGGATTTTTGTCCCAATGTATCAGACCTTTTCCTTGAGTGTGGGTGGGGCCTCTGACAATGATGGGATTTCACTCCTGTGATCAGGTCACGTCGTGTCCCAAATGTGAAGAGATTTGGTAGATGAAACTGAGGTCCCAAATCATCTGATTTGGGATTAATCAAAAGGGAGATTATCCCGGATGGGCCTGAGTTAATCAGTAAAAGCTCTTTAGAAGAGGGACTGGGCCTGTTATGCCCAGAATTCGTGATCCCCAAAGACCACCAGGGAGCCGAGTCCGATGCAAAAGCAAAGAGGCTTTATTCGAGCTAGCTCGAGCTCAATCCCCTACCTGCACCGATGCAGCGGTGAGATACCGGAGAGAGAAAGAGCGAATTTCAAAAGCACAAAGGTTTTATAGGGATCATGGCCTTAGCCGATTGGCTGGGGAAGGGTCGTGGACTCAGCCGATTGGCTGCCAAAGTGTGGTCCCAGATCAGCAATTATCAGCGTCACCTAGAACTTGTTAAAAATGCAAATGTTGGGCCTGGTGGTCACGACCTACTGAATCAGAAACTCTGGGGGTGGGGCTCAGCAATCTGTTTGAACAAGTCTTCCAGGAGATTCTGATGCACCTGAAGTTTAAGAACCACTGTGTCTGAGGATCTCTAACATGTTTGGCCTCAGTGTATACAGAATGTTTCTCACTGGTCACCTATGAACCATTGGCTGTCAGCCTTGCTGTGCTATATAAATACCTAGCACCAAACACCATCCCCAGAGACTCTGATTAATTGGTTTGGGGAGGGGTAAAATGCTCCCAGGTCATTCTAAGCCTGGACAGGGTTGAGGGCTCCTGCCTCTGGCCCCGACCTGAGAGAAGCCCTCCCTCTTCTACTCACACTTTCCACGCCTCTCACACTCCCCTTCCTCCCACCTCAGACTTCGGAAGAATGCATCAATCGGTAGCCTGCTTTCTTAGAAAACATAAGTTACTCAAGGGGAGGAGGCGTGTTCTGAGGTTTGAGCAGGAACTTCTTTCTGCGGCCATGTCAGGGACATAGTCACTAGTCAGCCTGCCTAGGTCTGCTCTCTCAGGCCTTCCTGAAGAGAATGATTCTCCTGCTGACTCTGAGAAAGTAAGCTGCCATATTGTAGGAGGGCCACATGGCAAGGAGCTGGGCGGGGGGGGGCCTTCAGGAACTGAGACCAGCCCTCACTGACAGCCAGCCAGAAAGCTGTACTTCAGTCCTACCACCAGGAGGAAATGGATTCTGCCAGCAACCCCATGAGCTTGGAAGATATCACTGAGCTTCAGAAAAGACTGAAGCTTGACCAACACCTTGACTGAATCCATGTGAGACCCTCAACTTGAGGACCCGTCTGAGACATGAAGGAGTTTCTGACCCACGGGAATAATAAATGTGTGTTTTTAGGCCACTACGTTGGAGATAATTTGTTACATAGCAATAGAAACACCACCGTGCACCCCACCGTGCAGTCTCCTTTACATGGAGTGCTTGTTTTCTCCATGCTTTTACCCAAGGTGAGTACTTTGATAACGCGCTTACCTTGTTTCGTTGAAATTGTCTGCATGTTGGTCTCTCTTAGAAAACTGTGGCTTCTATGACCGTAGAGGCCACATTTCCTTCACTTTCTGCCCTCACAGTCTGACAGGCGTTTGGAAAATGCGGAACCAGATCCGCGCTGTCCTGATGAAAGTAGCAGAACTGCATATCCGTAAGCTGGTCAAGGGTCTTTGGCCAGCAGCAGCTTTCATAGAGTTAAGAACACTTTCAAGCATTCACATAACTCTAAACTTAGCAGTGCTAAAGTAGAGGTGTTTTTGTTTTTATTCGTATCATTTTCATTGCGTAAGCCTATAGAAAGAGCACCTGACTTCCAGTGCCCTCTCCCAATTCACTGTGTGATCTCGGGTACGTCACCTGACCTCTCTGGGCCCTACTTTCCTCATCTGTAAATGAAATATTTGGACTCACTGGGTGATCGCTAAAGCCACTTAATTTCCAGCATTTTATCCTTCCATGAGGCTTCAAACTAGAGAACACATATATTTGAAAGAGAAGAGGAAAAGGTCCCAGGGAAAGGAGTTAAACACCACTCCGTAGACTTAACAATCTATACTCAGGGGAGTTTCTTCCTCGATGAAGAAGAGAAAAACAACACCAACAAAATAATTATGAGGCAACATCAAAATAGCCTTCATCCAATAGGACAGCGTGTATGATAAGAACATCTCAAGCCTTTTATTAAGTGGGTCACAACATTCGTTACTCTGGCTTTGCAGATACAGCAAACGCTGTAGAAGAACTCTGAGTTTTAAAGCAAAGGATAAGAAATCAACAGAGTGCAGCTTACAGTTACGAAGGCCAGGCCTCTGTTGTGTTCTTCTGGAGCCAGAGTCCTTCCCATTTAGCTCATTTCTGTATGAAAATGAAAGTAATCAGCCTCAGTGCATGAAACCATTAGCTCCTGCTTCAAAGCGCTGCATTTCAGAAAGGTCACAGAGGGCCGCCCCAGAGGCAACAGGAATTTCGCAAGTGATGTGTGTCACATTTGCATATGATAATTCGTTTCTCTATAAATACAATTTGTTCTGCAGATTAACGTTTTGTGTCCTCATTAGATAGCAAACATTTCCATATTAAACCCACAAAGCTGCAGAGCTGGCTCCGCCTGTGTTGCATGATAGCATTTATACCTCTGTTTATGCTGATGCCAATTAGCAGTGTTAAGTCTTGGAAGAATAAAGGACATCACTAATGCCATTGATGTAAATAGTAATAATAATGCTGAAAAGCTTCTGCAAACCTTGTTAACTTCAAAGATCATTAGCAATAAAGTACCTCCGGGTTGTAAATGACCGTGTTCTTAGGCATGTAAAGTACCAGCTTGTCTACAACACTTTGCTCTGGAGTCTGCTCCTGGCTCAGGTCATGAGGCTGTGGGCTGTTGCAAGGAACGTGCAATTAAAAGGCTGTTTCCTTTTACTAAATGCTTTAGTCCAATAAGGAAGTCAGATATGCTCTAGCCAGAAGAAATAACAATCTGCTTACCTTGTTTTCAGCTCCGTGCAATTCAGTTTGCTCTCATTCCTGAAGCCAACTTCTTAAAGGTGGTGAGGTGAGGTATTTTATGGTCCCATAAAAGGTTTTTAAAAGCAGGATGCCCCAGACTTACTCATGGGAGGATTTCGTTTTCCCTGGGCCAGAAAGAAAATTTCTCTGGTGAGGAGAACATCCAGGGACACACAAGATGGTGATGGACACAGGGGACGTGGGACAGTGTTTCTCATCTACATCAGTATTGACTTGATGCTGGACGGAGGAGGCTGCTTCAGAGCAATAGCCACTGAGGAAGTGTTAGTTCTGTAGCTGATAGGGCTGCACTGACGTGGGGACTGATGGTCACTTACTCTCGCTCGGTGACATGGAATAGACGATCCTGTTGTCACCGTTGATAAGAACAGTTCCTTGCAAGGGTGCCTGGGTGGCTCAGTCAGCTCTTAGTTTTGGCTGAGATCATGATCTCAGGGTTTGTGGGTTCAAGTCCTGCATCAGAGTCTGCCTTGACAGTGGGGAGCCTGCTTGGGATTCTGTCTCTCTCTCTCTCTCTCCCCCTTCCCTGCTTGTGCTCCCCCCACAAAAAATAAATAACTTAAAAAAAAAAAAAGAAGAGTTCCTGCAGGAATCAAGTAACTTCACTTCTTTGCATAAGTTTTTTTCCTTTTTTTTTTCTTTGTATGATGTGCTATATATACTTAGGTTCGGCATTTTTTTTTTTTTTAAAGCATTGGTTAAGGCACCAAACATATTCAACTCAAATGTAAATACTTTACGACTCAAGTCTGGGCTGCAATACAAGGAAATTATACTAAAATGCATAATTTTATGTCATTTGAGAAGCCAAGCTTAAAGTTAGAAAGAAATAGCTCTATTTCACAGCCCTGCCGTTTACTAGCAGTGTGACTCTAGATATGATAGGTCCACTAAATGTTAATTTTCTCATCTGTAAAAGGAGAATAAGAACTGTACCGGCCTCAAAGGGTTATTTTGAGGATTGAATGGGTTGCCCCAGTGTTAACGCAGCGCCGGGCCCGTAGACCCGGAAGAGAGAAGCTAGTGTGATCATTAGGACTTATAATCATGTTTCCTGATGCTGGGGAATAACAGTTACAAAAAAGCCTCTGTCTCTTAGCGGGTTCAGAGAACTGCAGTCCTCCCCAAATGCTACCCAGAATCTCAGGCGTGCTGGATGCAGACCCTCTCCCTTTTGGCCAGCTGTCCCTCCCGGGCACAGTTTCTCCCTCCCACTGTAGCTGCTCCTTAAACAAACCCTGCACCCTGCTGCTGCTCTCTCCACCAGGTCCCTGGCTTCACATCTGCCCCCGCCCCTCCCTGGTAGGTCACTGTTGTCCCTTCTAGTGTGATACGATATTCTCCCCCACTTCTCCATCCTATGTGGTGTCCAACATCACAAGCGTTGCCTTGTATTTTCAGTGCTGACCAGAGCTTTCTGTGATCTTGGCCTTTGATCCTCAGTGTTCCTTCTCCCCAAGCTTGGCACAAGTTCCTGAGGGGAGAAAACGGGGTCCACAGAACGAGCTAAGCCCATGTCCCTGAACATTCCTCTCTTCTCATGCTGGTTTATGCCTCTTGAAGGAGGACTTATGGTCTGTTAACTAGTTACTGATTTCCTTATGAAGCTCTTTCGTCCTCCCCGTAAACAGACACCCTGCTCATGCATTCCTGTTGTTCGTGTGTGAATCCTCGCGTGAATATACACAACACTCCCAAGCTAGAATTTCTCCTATACTTTTTCTAGGTGTAGAAAGGAACAAGGGACATTTAATGTACAGAAGAGAAAATTTAGGAGGGATGTGCTAATGTCTCAAAATACCTGAAGGGTTGGCCAGTGGAAGGAAAGATTAATTAGCTTCTGACAACTAAAACAATGGGTAAAGGCTATAGAAAAGAAGATCTTAGCTAAACTTAAGCTTGAGTATTCTAATCCTCATGACTGCACAGGATGGCTGCTTTGGGAGGAAATGAGCTCTCTGTTTCTAGAGGTATTCAAGCAAAGGCTAAATGATGGCCAACAAGGGGGATTCATGAATCTATTGGACTAAATGGCTTTGAATAATGGTGGCCCTAAATTTCTCTCTAAGAGGATCTGACAGGCACAAATAGGATTTGAAAGGTATATTAGAATGTGAGGGAGGCTTCAGTAAGTGTCTTGAACTTATGCACAAAATTAATAAGTATCAATTATCCTTATCCAAGCATGAGGTGCTAAGCTGAAGGCAGTTGTTTATTGATTCCTCAAGCAGTTCTCAAGCACTTACTATGTGGCAGGCACCTTTCTAGGCTTTGGGGTAGACTGATGACCAAAACATGGTTCTTCTGGAGTTTATATTCAAATTGGAGACGGGGAGGGGCCTGTAGAGAAAAGAAAAAGCAGATACAAGAAAAGGTAGATCGATACGAAGACATTCTGTCAACTTTGCTTTTTTCTGCTTCCTCTAGGGTCTGTGTTTCCTTAGAGTTTCCCTCAGACACTCTTCGCTAGCAGCTCTCTGACCAGATTAAAGGGGAAAGGGTTGATGGATGATGATAGACAAATCTCGGATCCTAAGAGATGTGATCCTACCAGCTGTTTATCTCCCTAGACTCAACATGATGGGAAGGGCAAGACCTCTCTCATTCACGTAGTAGATGCCAAATAAATAAATACACAATAAAAGAATGTAGACTATGTTACCAAAAGGCCTCATATAAACCCTTCTCTGTATTACTTATGAGAAAAAAGGATATAAAATTAGTTTTCTGGGTCAGATGTGGCAGACGTCCTTTTAGTTCCTGTGAATGTCTGCAACTGTTCGAGGACCACGCCTTGCATTTCCCTTGGAGTCTCTCATGGCGTTGGATCTTCTAACCCCCACTGTTTCCATCACAGAATGGATTCTTGGAAGTGAAACAGTCCTGTTAAAAAAAACTCTTCTTTATGCAATGAAGGATGTAAGGAAACTGGAGGAGTTTCAAAGAAGAATAACAAGAATGATTAAGGGACTGAGAGCATGATTTATGTTGAATGATTAAAAGGATTAAACATGCAGAACTTGGCCAATGCTACATACTTAGCTCTAAAAAAAAAAAAAAATCAAAATTAAGTGCCAAGGCTCTCAGCTCCCATGAAAAACACAAATTTGCATATAATTTGGCACATACTTCTACACGAAGTTCAGCAGAACCTTACTGAGACAGCATTCACACGATGCCAAAACCACTAGTCTGTTTGGTCAGTTTAAAGTACAGCCTGGTCACATGGTAAAAACTTGCTATTTGACCTAATTAATAGACAGCTGAATCACAGTGTGTCCACCCAGGGCCACATTCGCATGTGATGCATCTGTATAGTATATAAAACAATGTAGTGCGTCACCATTCACCCAGAAGTCACAGACTAAAATCCCTGCGGGGGAAGACAGGTAGCCAGATGAGAGAAGTGAGCTGAGCTTGGAAGGTGCGTAGCCCATTGGAAGCGGGAAACTACTGTGTTTTCCAGCTCATTGTGGCCATGAGAAATTTTGGCCAGATCTCCTTGTCTATCAGATGAAACCAGTGATTCAGGGAGCTTTCGGCAAGTACATAATGAGACACCAGCTCCAAGAGGAGTTGCTGGTGGAGCCAGTACCCCAGAGTGACATATCTTCGGAGTGGAAGGAAGGAGCTAGAAGGTAGTGGGGCCGGCCTTAGGAATGGAGGTAAGGAGGCAACTAAGTGGCATTCATTAGAGTTTAAAAATTCAGACTGTTACAGGAAAAAAAAAAAAAATCTATTGACTTAATTTGAAAAAGTAAACACTGGGGGCATCTGGGTGGCTCAGTCGGTTAAGTGTCTGTCTTAGGCCTGGGTCATGATCTCGCGGTTCGTGAGTTCGAGCCCTGCTGTGCTGTGCTGACAGCTCGGAGCCTGCAACCTGGTTTGGATTCTGTGTCTCCTTCTCTCTCTGCCCCTCCCCTGCTCGAGCTCTGTCTATCTCTGTCTCAAAAATAAATAAACATTTAAAAAAATTAATAAAAAAAAAAAAAGAAATTAAACACTGCAAGGAAAGTCATTCTGTGGATCCCAGTTTGCTACCTTTTATGTGGCTCACTTCATTTCCGACTCAGAAAACTGGAGTCCAGAGGAAGACAAAGGCACTCTCAAAGGCATAGTAGGGAAATTATCAGAATAAGATCTGAGTAAGAGCAGTAGACTGTGAGAGGATATTGGGGTCCTTTTCTGATCTTGTTGTGTGGGTAAGTTACATCTGGTCTCAGAACTTCTAAGTTTTCTGCTCTGGCTATCTATTACATAAAGCACCTGGACAACCTGGGTTTCTGATTTTCTCATGACTCTCAGCCCTGTACTGTATTAGGACCCTTGTGAGGAAAACACACCAAAGAATTTTACAGTTATGATCCCAACATGCATAGGCACGTCTATACATCAACATACATTCATGTGCAAGCTGAACTTGAATGAGGCATTACTGAATATGAGGGAAAGGTATTTTTTTATAGGACTGTGTCGGTTGGTCGAGGTTGTGCACTGCAAAATTCTAGGAGTGTCAATGTGACGTGAGGGCTCTGTGTGTGGCCCTGAAAGGACATATTAGTCTGGCAGTGTAAGTCCTGAAACACCGAGAGGAGCTCTGGTGTTGGAATTCTGAGACATCGCTGCTCAAACAGTCTAAAATTCCATGTGCCGACTCCTGAGGTTTCTTTTATATGCTCTCTGCCCCCACCTGCAGCTATGATGGCAGAGATAAAGAAAGAGAGAGAATATCAGGGAAGAATTCTGATAAGAAGTGGGAAGTGTTTACAGTTGCAGAAGAGTATTGTCCGTTCTAACAAGTGGACACGATTTTGAGTAAAGGAGAGCAGTTGTCATGTTTACAAAAGGGACATTTGGATTAAACGCCCTGAAAAACTATGACAGAGAGAATTATGAGATTGGGGAAATATGTACTAAAGGAAGTGGTTTGAAAATCATCCCTCCATCCCTCGAGCCGTTTGAAAATCAACAGGATAAGGAACTAGAAAATCTATTCTAGGAAAGAATCCTCCACGGATTCCCCTGGGCCTGAGGGATGATATAATGGGTCTACTCCATCTCTAATTGCTAGAGTTCTTAGGCTTTATGTATTTTCCAGGGTTTTATAATGCTGCTGTTAGACCAGCACTGCACCCCCTGCAATAAAGGGAAAGAACCAAACTCCAAACAAACCCCAAACTACTTGCTCCAAGGAGCATAAAGATTCTCCCAAATGGAAAGCGTACGTAATAAAATTCTCCAGTGAGAACTTCATTATTCCCGGAGTCAGCCTACCGAGATGAGAAACATCATCATTTACTTCATTTATCTGGTTTTCTCTTTCTGGTTTATTTTCATTTCAGGGAGGAGAAAAGGCAATGGGCTGAACCTCACAGCGCTGGTTGGAAAGGATTTGTATCAGGGTGCCTTGGTGGCTCAGTGGGTTAAGCATCCAACTTCAGCTCAGGTCGTGATCTCGTGTGACTTCGAGCCCTGCGTCAGGCTCTGTGCTGACAGTCCGGAGCCGGGAGCTTGCTTCCAACGCTGTGACTCCCTCTGTCTCTCTGCCCCTCTACCACTCATACTCTGTCTCTCAAAAAATAAATAAATGTTTAAAAACAAAAAAAAGGATTTGTATGTTTTTCATATTCTGTTTGCTGCTATTCCACCAAGAAGTGTGACTCTCTCAGTGGTGAATCCGTAAGAGGGAGATCAGGGCAGGGACAAGGAGAAATGGAGGCCTCCGCAACTGCCGTCCGAATGCGGGGAATAGGGACTCCTCCGGGGCTCAAGAACTGAATTGTTGGGTTCTTTCGAGGGGAGGTCTAATGAGTCAGTGGGAATGAGTATTGGTTGTGTGGGGGAGGCTGTGGTGACTGTGGCCTTGATCCTTTTTCGTCTACATCGTTGTGTTACCTGTTGTTCGGTTGTGGGTGCAGATAGTAGAAATTTGAGTCCTACCCAGGGAATTTGGAGCTTCCTCACTTACTGCACGTAAAGTCTAGGATGCCCGGTTTCCGTAGTCCAGGGTTCTCTTTCTATGGCAGCAGCCTCAAGGGGGCTTAGGAGCATCACATGGAACCATGTCTAAAATGTGATGAGAGGAACAGATATTTCCATGAAATGCAAATGCAGCACTAACTGTAATCTGCCTTCTGGTTAAAAAAAAAAGTGGAAAGTCTGCTCTAACATTCACTTTAGTTTTATCTGGGTTGTAGAAATGGGTCCACAGCCCAGGCACCCTTCGATGGTAAGCAGCCATCCTGACTTTTATCTACATCGCAAGGAACTATAATTAGAAACCAACACTTTATAGACTTTTGTAATTTTTTACCCTTGCTTTATGTGCATAGTAATTTGTAAACTCTCAAGATGTCTTTTCCAGTAAATATTCCTGTAGAGACTTCCACCTTCATGTAGTAAAAAATGAAGAAACCTCACCTGTGTTGATGAAGGCCACAGGGCACCCCTCATGGCCGCAAATTCCAGAATGAAAGCGTTTAAGGGTCCCAACTCCAGAGCCAGGGAATCTAGAACAAATGGTCTGGGGAAAGGGCAGGCACATTGAGGAAGGACCAAATTCAATTCGGTCTTGTATGATGACATTTGACTGCTAACATCTCTTCTTTATTGTTACCTTTAGGATCTGAGATAGTGAGCCTGATAAACTCTCATGTTCACCTAGTAATTTAAAATTGAAAAAACCAAGATGCCTGGGTGGCTCAGTTGGTTGAGCATCCAACTTCAGTTCAGGTCATGATCTTGTGGTTCATGAGTTTGAGCCCCGCATCTGGCTCTGTGCTGACAGCTTGAAGCCTGGAGCCTGCTTTGGGGTCTGTGTCTCCCTCACTCCCTCTGCCCCTCCCCAGCTCATGCTCTCTCTCTCTCTTTGTCTCTCTCTCAAAAATAAATAAACACACACAAGATTTTTTTTTTTCATTGGAAAAAACGTATGATTCCAACTCAGTGTTGCCTATTCAGCCCTCCTTGCCTTCCCTGCTTCTGCTCTCCTTAGGACATTTCTGGATTTGGTTTTGACTCAGGAACATTTCTCCACGCAACTTCAGAGTCTTTCCTTTCCAATCTCCAGTCCTTCCTCCAGTGCCTCCGTCAATAAACATGTTCCTGTGCCTCTAGTGTAGGGCCAAAGCCTGTATTTTAAAGTGATGGTGTCACAGAATGCCTGGTGATGTCATAAAGCACTGGGAGATCTGGCAAAGCAAAGATTCTTGTTTTTATGTCCCTGGGAAATTATTGGTACCCAAAGGGCCATCACGTCTTCTGTATATGCACCAGTTGTTGTAGGAATAGTTGGGGTCTAGTTAACTTTGGGCATTTACATGTTTGGCAAATTTCTATAAAATGCCGTGTACAGAATATAGATTCGAGAAGATGAAGTTATTAAAATGGGGTGGGGTGAGAGGAGACATGCCAATGAAAACAGACAATGTGGATTTTAATCCTTTCCACAGGAATTCAGGCAAAAGGGGAATAAAATAATTCTATAGGGTCACTTGTAATTCAGCTTAAACTAAGCTCAGGAAACGGAATATTTCTCAGAAGGCTGATTTATGCACTTAAAGTAACTAAGTCCCAGGTGCCATCGGAAGTAATACAACTTCAGCAAAGTCCTAGCCTGCGTGCTCAAACTAACTGCCTGAATCAATTTCTAACTTCTCTTTAAAGCATTTCAGAGTCGGTTCTACTGGGACTGTTTGAGCCCTAGATTCTCTGTTAGCAGAAGCTGCTGCAGCAAGGGAAGGCCAGGAACCTAGGTAGGCTCTATATTACAAACCAACTGTGTTCCAAAGTTTGCCTGTGAAGCATTTCTTTGGAAACCTAACCACATTTTCCGTAAAGAAACAGAGGTAGATGCAGTTAGGGTCTCTGGCTCTTATAGCCCTCCGAAGCCTATTTAAACCATATGCAGGTCAAATCCCCTTTACTGCATAAAAGCTAGAAAGCAGTCGCATAATTCTACAGAGCTGCGGGATGTGGGGGTCAGATTTATTAAACTTATTTTTGTTTTCATTTTTCCCTTCCCCCCGTATCCCTTAATGACAAAAGGATAAGAGATGGATGGGAATTTGATGGACCTCCCGATTGAGGTTTCTCAACATTTTCAAAGATTTTAGTTTATTTATTATAATGAATTTTGCTTCGCTATGCGTAGTTTATCTTTTCTGACAGAGAAAAGAGCAAGAAAATAGATCAGCAGAGAAAGATAACAGAAATCTCTAGCAATTTCTATGGGAAGGAGGCCCATTTTGGGGTAGCTGTTGTTGTTCCTAAGTCAGGGTATCTTGGAACTGAGTGTTTCGAAGTCAGATTTACTTGGAACCCTCAAGCTTTGGTTTGCGCCTTGGTTCCAGAGACTTCACTCACCCAGTTCTTCATTAGGCATGCCAATAAAAAGTACAATAAAAACATTTCTGGCAACCTAGGAGTCTTTTCTCTCAAAGTGCCCTAAAGTGGTGGTACAGAGTGGAACTAATACATCCCAAATGTAGGTAGTCAGAGGGAATAGGAAGAGAAACAAAGGGCCTGGATACCTCACATACTGGATAAGGAGACCTCGATAACTGAGTTGACTGTATTTGGAATTTTCCTGTTTCCTCCTGAAAGGAGGCAGGGAACTGAATGAAGCGTTTATCTAAGAAGTGTCAGAACCTTTTAACAATGTTATTACAAGGATGTTGGTAGAGTTGAGTGAAGATTGTGGCAGGTACACATGGGATTATATTTGACTGAATGTATTTTCTTGCTACGTGTTAATCTGTACTTTTCTGGTATCGAGCTTTTAAGGAGTTCAGATAAAGGTCTACCAGAAACTCTCCGTTAACCCTCTCCTTAGAGTACGCTGTAAGGAATTCGGCATCCCAACTGCGACCTGGATGGACTAAATGAGTTCAGTTGAATGTTTGGGAGAAGTTACTCTAAAGAAGGCATTCTAGCAGAAGTCTGGCTAAGAAAGGAGGCTCCAAAACATTGCATGTGGGGCTAAGGGCTAGGGTGATGGATCGCTTCTAACAGGTTACCCCCAACTTCAAGTGAAAGTCACTTGAAAGAATCCCAACTGGGCTTCACAGGCCCCCAATGAGAGAGAATGATGAAGCCAGAAGCGTATCCACATGAAAAAGTTTAATTCAGGGGAGAGGACTCTAAGAAGGTCTAGATAAAGCAGTTTGGAGTTTTGGAGGAACAATACCATTTCCACAAGGTCTTAAATCTTCTTGGCCTGCTGACAAAATTTTAAAATCTCCACTTTCCCCATGTAAGTCAGAGCAATTTTCTAGTATATAAATAATTTAAACTCAGAAGATAAAAAGAAAACCCATACAGGAGAGTAACTAAAATGGTAATAAAAGAGAAGCAGTGTTCTTCTCTATGATAATAATGTTGGTATAGCAGTTTGCAGCACCTGAAAAGCATGTCGCAGTATACCTTGCACTCAGGAGGTCTCAAATGAAGTCAGATTTTGAAAGTATGCAGATCAAAGGCAGTGGGGAGAGCACATGGTTAAGAAAAAATGCAAAGGAATGACAAAGAACTGGGTAGGAACAGAATCACGAGGACAAGCCAGAGGAAGAGAAAAGTTATTGGAAAATGGGACAGCCCAAATTAGTGATGAACAGACGATAAAGAACAAGGGAAGGGTAGGTATGGTGCATTGAGAACGGATGGCAGGCGGAACACTGAGCTGCTCTACCCCCACAGGGTTCGTTCGTCTCTAATAAAACTGTCTTCAGACTAGAAAGAATAAAACAAACATGGGTGAGAAGAAACTGAAGCCCAAAATAGGGGAAGCTACTTTGAAAGGTGTCTAACTTAAAACTATATCTAAAACTTTAGGTTCAGATATAATATATCTTAAGATACTGAGCTTCGCAGATGGGACTCCTTTAAAAATACTTTTATTATGAAATAATGATAGATTTATAGAAAGGTGCAAAGAAATGTGTGGGGAGGCCCTGGGCACAATCCAGCCAGCCTCCCCTAATGTTTGCAGGTCGGACATTAAAACCACTGACCACACTTCTGAGAACGCATGGGGAATAAGATTGGTACCAGAAGACTGACAGATGGACAAATAATTTTAGAATGGTCAAAAATGGTGGGAAGGTAATTTTTGAGATCATTGGATGAGCTTGTAATAAATCTCTTGCTAAATTCTAGGAATGGTTGATCAATGTTTCCAGTATATGTGAGGCAGTGATACTAGAAATAACACTAAGAACAAGCTGGGGCATCTTTTTTTTTTTTTTTTTTTTTTTTTTTCTGCAGAGAATCTCTTGACTGATAAGCCAAATGACTATTTGCTTCCAATGTATGTTTTCCCTCCAGCTGTTTGAAAAAGTCCTTCAATATACGTTTGTTGACAAATTGGTTTTAACTGTAGTTTAGTTAGAGGAGCTCATTGCTAGTACTGAGAGATCAATGAATCAGTATCCAAATGGAAGGTGTTTCTAGTGGCACATCACAGCACTTTGACAACAGCTCGGATGACTGAATTAAAATCTCAAAACTGACTTTGGCTTTTGGAATACTAGGTTGAAACCAAGGTGAATTCTGGTAATTTTTAAAGAATCATACCATAGAATTACAAAATGTGACAAATGTAGGGTTTATTTATTTATTTAGCACAAGTGGGGGAGAGGGGCAGAGGGAGAGAGAGAGAGAAAGAGAGAGAGAGAGAGAGACAGAACCCCAAGCAGGCTCCATGCGGAGCCTAACACAGGGCTCGATCCCCCGACCCTGGAATCATGACCTAAGCTGAAATCAAGAGTTGGATGCTCAACCAACTGAGCTACCCAAGCACCCCAAGAAATATGTTATAACAGCAATAATTGTGAAAAGACTCTGGAGTTCTAGTTGACATCTTAATATGAATAAAAAATGAGAAAAACCAGAGTGATTTTAAGACATTATGTAACACAGGAGATGATAGATACTTTACAGTGTCAAAACCTACTTAGAATATTGTGATCCACTCTAAGTCCCGATTTTAAGAGGGACAATGACAAGTCATTACTCATTCAGACAAAGATGAGCATTCTGAAGACACTGGTCTTAAGAAGAGAGACTGAAGCATCTGGGTTTTTCATAGCTGTCTTCACGTATGGGAAGGGTTATCATGTGAGAAAAGGATTGGATAAATTCTCTCTGGATATGAAAGATACAGTAAATAATCTTAAATTAATATGAGGTAAATCTTTTACTAATTAGCAACGGGGGTCAGACACAATATTTTAGTAAGTCAATCAGTTTGAGTGTTTGAAGCATAAGAGGGAGATCTTGAAGTGTGGGAATCAGCAGCCTGAAGCTTAAATGAGAGAATGCGAAAGTGGGTTAAAGCAGGCTTTCATTTCTTTGGATTCATTTCATCCTAGAGAGTCTTTTTTTCTGACTTCGGGGAAACCCAAATTTGTTTGTATGTGCAATGCTCTGGAGGTGTGGTCTTTAATAGTCCACAGACTCCCAAAGATTCTATAACCTTAAAATGTAAACTTTCCTTGTATAAGATCAGAAAATAACGTTGACTAATAAGGGGACACTTTAGGGGCCCTGGGTGGCTCAGTCAGTTAGGCATCAGACTCTTGATTTCGGCTCAGTCCATAATCTCGAGGTCATGAGATCAAGCCCCATGTCCGTGCTGAGTGTGGAACCTGCTTGGGATTCTCTCTCTTCCTCTCTCTCTCTCTCTCTCTCTCTCTGTCCCTCCCCTACTCTCTCGCTCTTTCTCTCTTCAAATAGATAAATAAACTTAAAAAAATTAAGGGGACACTTTAGGAGCACGCACACTTCAACTGTAGGTAGAGGAATGAGGATAAACAGTCATAGAGGCATAAGGACAACTGAGCAAATACACAGTGATCACATTCGGTGGAAGGAACTTTGAAATTGTGGGAGTCAGCAGCGATCCAAATGCTTTGGAAAGGTTTCATAAAACAAAAATCCAAACATGCCTGGAAGAGGTGTGACATACATATCGAACAAGGTAAATGATGTGCAAAGCAACAATACAAGAGCCAAGAAAAGCCAAGGGTCAGACTAATTTAGAATAAATGGTGCAGAAAAGGGCTGTGAGGTCAAATGAAGGAAAATTTTAGTGGGGAGAGCCAGAGATTTAAGGAAAACCCTGGTGGAGAGGGTCGGACATCAGCTAGATCTGAGAGTCAAGACTCCCTTTCTTTTATTTCAACCAAAATAGCTATTTAAACTTTCTTCTTATTATGTCTCCTGGGTAAAAACACATCATTCACATAAGAAGTACCTAAGTGTTTGAAAATGACTATTAAGTCCCCCCTTGATCTTCTTGCCTCTACCTTCGAGAGTTCCCAGTCTTTAGGGAGGAGACTATCTCCAGTGAAGAGCCTCGCAGAACTTGATTAGGAGTCAGGATTTGACATGAGAGGAAATAAAGCCTCTGCCAGCCTCTGATCAAGCATTGCATCATGAAAAAAAAAAATTAAGAAGAGCAGTTTGAGTCACAACATTGAACGGGAATAGACTGGGGAAAGGCCAAGGCTAAGTCTCTCGTGACTGGTCTCAGGGTAGAGCAGTGCAAATGGGAAGGATGGGAGAATGAAAGAAACACCACAAAGGTTGGGTTGCAGAGCTTGGTGATATGCAGATGTGTGGTGAATGAAATATCAGAGATCGAACTCTCCTTGACTTTGTGATGTACTTAGCAGCCTCAGTCCTCAGACAGGTGCAACGTGGAGAAAAGACCAGCATTCGTTTGTCACATTTTTTTATTACATGTGAAGTACAGATGTATGATAGCCATGGAAGGAAATGCCAAAGCCCAGGGTGCTTTCCTGATGAAGCAGAGCAAGGAAGACCAAAGGTATGTCTTGACTGGATTTTGTGTTCTGGTTACTGAAATGAAAGAGGAAATGTCCAAGAGGAACGAGAGGGACTGGTGCAGAGTTGGATTCTGGAAGTCCTCTAAGGATTAGCTTGCACTCTGAGCAGAGGAAACCTGGAGTATAACATGGCAGTCCTCTCTCCCCACTCTGTATGGGGAGGGGAGGATAGAGAAGAGGATGCAAGGGAATGCTCCATCCAGGTGGGGAGGGCACCGATTACCTGGTAAAGGTAACCTAAACTAAACTGGCATTTCTTGAGCCCCTACTAGGTGTCGGGCACTTCACATACATTTCTTGTTGGTTTGTTTGTTTAAACCTTGAAATAACCCAAGAAGGAAGAATAAGACAAGGGTGGGGGGTTGTACAGTGAGAATCCAGTGAGCACTCTGTTGACTGTCTCCATTGCTAATTGTCCTTGGAAAGGCTTCTTTCCAGGGACAAATAGGCAGCCTCTTTGGGCAAAAAGCACATGCCTTCTCCACTCAACGTAAATAATTATGAACTTTTAGGGGAAATACTTGTCTTGGAATATCATCGGTGCAGAAAGGGTGTCAGGATTAGGCTTCATGATCAAAGAATATTTGATCATAGAGCAGACAGGACCATAAGAGTTCAGGTGGTCTCCTCCCTCTGTGAAGACAAAGTGTAATTACCATTAGACTTCCTTGTACAAAAGACCCAGGCTCAGGTAGAAGGAAAGCTAGAACAGAGGTGGTGATTTGTCCTAGGTGCCTTAATCCTATGGTTCTCTGACAGTCTGTGAACCCTGAGGACCCTGAAGTTCCCACTCTGATTTCTACATTTTGCAGGAATGTTGGCTCGATTTCCACTGTGAATACACACATTATCAACTTGCATAAACTGATTCATTTGACACCCATTTATTTGACCTTTCCTGTCCCAGCCAAGGAGACAGGACATCTACAGCCTACATTCCCTCAAGACCCAGTGGAAGATTCAGATAATGGCAAAGACTGGGTAAGCCACCTTCTCTCAGGGACGGAGCACTTGAAAGCAAAGAGGTTGCTTGCTTCCAGAGCTGGCTAGAAAATAAATGTAGCTAAATCCTTTCATGCTGGGTAGATTTAGCTGCATCCCTCAAGGGACTAATATTTCTTCAGAGGGTTTTTTTTTTTTTTGAAATCCTTATGAATGTCTGAGAAGAGGTCCCTACAGAGAAAACTACCTCAGTCACAGGCCCAACAGCCTCTGAATTATGTTGCAATTGCTAGTGTGAATGCTATGTTAATGTAGTATCATGGGTGACAGTGAAAATGCACCCAAGTCACGAAATTCAGATTTATGACTTTAGCAACAGTCTTAACTTCTCCCACTCTGGTGTGCTCAGTGTTTTATGTTGTTGTACTTCCAGTGAAATTTATGCCTCGATGTGCATTGTGAGTGACTTATGGTTACTCTGAGAACCTTAATTTTGCATTTCCTGACTTCTGTGTGTTCAAAGGGACAACCTTTCAAAAACAGCCTACAGAAAAGGCACAGCAGACCAGCTGATGTACAATTCCTGTGCCTGTGGAATGGGAGTGATGGGTCTCCATGGCTGGGGCTTCCTTGTGTCTCTTTCCGGTCTAAAGTTTACAGGAACAGAGGGAGATGGCCAGGATAGGGGTGGGGCTTGGCAGCCTCTGGTGGATTTCAATCCAGGAGACAAGAGTGAAGCAATGGAAAAGAAAAAGAACATGGGGGCGCCTGGGTGGCTCAGTCAGGTAAGCATCTGACTCTTGATTTCAGCTCAGGCCATGACCCAAACCAGTGGGAAGTGGAGCCCACTTGAGATTCTCTCTCTTTCTCCCTCTGCCCCTCCCCCTCCTCAAAAGAAAACAAAAAGGAAAAGAACATGGATTACTTGTTGTTGTTATGAGAGTTTTCATTCACTGAACACCTACTACATGGCAGGATGTGGTCTAAGTATTCCACCCAAGTTTTTCATGTTAAATTTTTTTTAACGTTTGTTTGTTTTGAAAGAGAGAGAGCCCATGAGGGCAAGCAGGGAAGGGGCAGAGAGAGGGGGAGAGAGAGAGGATCCCAAGCAGGCTCCACCCCGTCAGTGCAGAGCCCGAGGTGGGGCTTGAACTCATGAACCACGAGATCATGACCTGACCCGAAGTCAGATGCTTAACCAACTGAGCCATCCAGGCACCCTTTTCATGTTAGCTTTATCTTAAACCTTTAAAGTAGGTTTTATCATCCCAACCACGCATACCAGCACACTGAGTGGAATAGAAAATACGTAAATTGATCAAGGTCAACTGAGCAGCACCTCCAGAGCTCAGCTCTTGTTCTGTTGACCCCAGAATCTGTGCTCTACCCTGGGCTGCTTCTCCAGTCACCCATTCCTCAGACGTAATTCCAGCTCAGTCCCTGCTAGCTGCATAAGCTTCCCCAGGACTTTAACGTTCATTTCCTCTTTGGTGAAACAAGGATAATAAGCAGCTAATAGACCACTGTTGGCTTAAGCAGGACCAAGTTTCTTTGCGATTTTACTGTTTTTACTGGTGCTCTCTGTGAAGAACTTCCTGCTCGTGGCATTGTCTAGGCAAAGGGAAATGATCAAGTCAGAAAAATATACCCTTGGTTTTCAGCTACATGAGGGGCAGAATGTTTGCCTGTTTTGTTCATTGCATATATCCAATGCCCAGAAGAGTGCTTGGCACAGACAGTCACATTTGTTGACAGAAAGAGTGATTTGCATTGTGTCACCTCCTAGTCCATTCTCTCTCTCCTGCCTCCTACCATCTTGGGCACAGCTATGTGCTCTATACTTCGGACATCTTCTGTCTTCTTTCACAAACTGCCTGTCTTGCCCAATCACTGTGGCAACTTACTTTCTGATTGGCAACTTCCTTATCACACCAGAAACAATTTAGCGTGTTTCTACTCTGGGAAGTTTGCAAAGCCACAGGGTTTTCCTGAATCCTATGTCTAAACCCACCATGATTCCAATGGACTTCTTGATGCTGTGGCAGGCCTTGGGGGGGACCTTTCGGAGACCGACACTTGGTACCCCAAAAGTTAAACTAGGCCTAGTTCCACTCTTGTCCCTGTCCAACGGCAATTGGGCCAAACCCACCAAAGCAGACTCTGCTGCCCACAGGAGACCCAACTGCCCCCACAAGCCATGGTTTGTAAGAAGGGCTGAGGGTTGTATGTCTTAGCACCTTTGCAATTGGTTTGGCTACTTCTGCCTCACGGAGGATTTTTCCTACGTGCCCCCACCCTCCTAAAGGAGCTTTTCTGGTTTCTGATATTAGTTCTTGTGTTTCTAAGCCCTCCAGCCGCACACAGCCCAGTGCCCCACTCACTGTGTTCCTGTTGATATTCACTAGGTTTGGAGCTCGGGGCTGCTCTGTGTCTTCTACTCAGCAGGAGCAAATGATCCCAATGTCATTATCCTTCTGGCTAGGTTTCCAATTTGCTCTTCGTAAAAGGACTGCTTGGCACTTCCATAAACGATCCGTTGCCTCTAGCCCTTGAGGTCCACTGTATGCTACGTCTCCTTAAGGCTAACTTCCTCTGAGACCGTGTTCTTGCTCCCGACTACTCCTCAACTCCCTCACCCATCCCAGTGTCCTAAGGATCCTGGCTCAATTTTCCTCTGAGATGAAAAAAAGGCAAGGTTATGGGGGTGCCTGGGTGGCTCAGTCAGTTAAGTGCCAGACTTCGGCTCAGGTCACGATCTCATGGTTTGCGAGTTCCAGCCCCGCATCGGGCTGCCAGCTCAGAGCCCACTTTGGATCCTCTGTCCCCTTGTCTCTCTGCCCCTCCCCACCTCTCTCTCTCTCTCTCAAAAATAAATAAACATTGAAACATTTTTTAAACAAGGCAAGGTTATGACCCTGGTGAAACGATCATTTGTAATGGTCAAAGCAAGCTCTTGGGGTTTGAATAGCAACCTTGCCACTTAGTATCTGTAGCAGGCTGTTGCGGTAGGCTCATAGACCCAGTTTCTCCTCTATTGAATGGAGAACAGTGCCTTGTGTGTGCCTTGCCTTGCAAGGGCAAGCACCCATTGAAAGTTCACTATCCCCAGGGAAGAAGAGTCACACTGCAAGTTTCCTGGAAGAAGTATTTTATTGACAGTAAAAGAAAATTTAAAAAGCAGTAAGCTAGATTTTGTGGGTTTTTTTTTTTTTTTTTTTTTTTTATGGCAAGGAGGGGGACATGATTACAGAAAGAAATACTATGACAACTCTGGGAATTATTCCTTTTCTGAATTGATTTTCTTAATGATCAAGGAAGTAAAATTTTTATTTTGGTTTTGTACCTGTGTGTGTGTGTGTGTGTGTGTGTGTGTGTGTGTGTGTATCACCTGAGCTCAGAGTTCCTTTTTCACGTCAGAAGCAGTGAATTCCCTCATCCCTTTCGATAAATATTTAGACAGTGTCTATTGTGTGCTTGCTATTCTGTGAAATGCTGGCTAAAACAGAGCCCCTTATGGGCAAACCAGAAAATCGCAATAAACGGTTATAATGCATTATGACAAGTGCCACCAGAGTGTCTCATCCGAGTTCATTTTTGTGGCCTCCTGTTCCTGTTTCAGGAAATGGAAGCATTTATGGGAGATGTTCTGAGGGGAATTTCTCCTGGCTCTTCTCCACGTCAGAGGGGGACATTTCTTTTGAAGTGTCTCCTATTATCGGAAGACAAAGCTATCCAGAAATCAGCTTGCGGAAGCCTCGGGCAGTTGTAGGGGAGGGAAGGAGGTCAGGAGTATTGTTTCGTTGTAATGAATTAAAGAACCTCAGAAGGTTCCCTAATGCCAGAGATGTGTGGCATGAATATGAGGCAAGATTTTTGGGTTTGGGACTTTGTTTTCTCTATTAACTATAGAGAGAGATACAGCAGTGACGACTAAAGGTATGATGTCAAATAGTGTATGATATCAAACCAAAGACCTCTGTGTAGCAGGCCGTGTTCTGGTCTGTCCAGCTGTTCTCAGCCAGTGTTGGTTGTTTGTCTTGGTGACTGCAGAGCTCTTCGGAGCGCGAGGTTCCGCAAGGACACATGCGTACACGCACCTTAACCGGGTGACCCTGCTCCTCAGCTGGATGCCGTCAGACATTCAGCAAGTGACTTGGAAAGAGTCTCAGCACCTGGCACGTCAGTGAATTTGGCGGATAGTCCCAGTTCCAAATATTCTGGTCCATGTTCAGGCTCTGTTTCAAGCCATGTGTCCTGAGTCGGGACTCACAAATACATGGTCTCAGTAATTCTTCTCCTGGCACATGAGACACCGACTCAGTGGTGTTTCTCTGACACCCACCAGCCCTGGTTTTCCCTCTGTCCCTACTGGCGTCCGCTCCACTTCAGCTCTCCTGTTCAGCACACCCTTCTGCACTCTCTCTCCAGGCTGGGGTACTTCTCATCCTGATGGAACCATTTGACCCCAGAGACTGCAGGTGACGTTAGGGTGCGTGAGGACAAGGGTGTGTGACGAGAAGTGCTCTGGGCATCAGCGCAGTTACACAGCTTCAACACCCCCCATCCCATGTCCCCCGATGAGCGGAAGTTGAGTAAACAGTCTGGAAGGCAGAGGTTAGACATTCCTACAATCCTGTTTTCTGCTCCAGCTGTGAATCTCATGCGCCCTTGTGTAAGGCACTGAACTCCTCTGTGTCTCACGTTTACTCATCTGCAGCACGGGGTTAAAAGCTGTGCCAAACTCATGGGGTGGCTGTGGGGAGTAGGTGCATATGTAATCAGAACAGTGACTCAAAAATAGACTGGGCACAATGTAAGTATTCGCTTTTAGTAGTGTGATGGCTACAATCATTACTACAATTCATTGGCGTTAGTATAAATGCTCACACATTTTCAGTGTAACACACACAGTGACATAGGCTGCAGACCCAAACCCTCTTTTCTCTACCCCATGCAGTGCAGCTTAATGAAAGGGCTGTCAGGACCCTGCTGGATCGCGTGGGGCCCTTCCAGCAGCTCACATCTGTTCTAGAGTCTGTTCTTGCTTCGTCTACTTTGTCTTGGCTTGCGTTGCCCCCCGACCCCGTCAAGTTGCCAGCTATCACTCTCCACTCTGACTCAGCCAGCAGGCATCTTTCAAAGCAACACAGGGAAACCCAGAGCCAAGCATCACAACCTTATCTGATGACTTTGCTCTTCATACTCTGTGGCACGAGGTTCACTGCGGTGACGTTGTGGGTCCTTCTCGGGTCCCCCATCTTCCGTTCCCCCATCGACTCCACAAGGAGCCATCACGTGCACACTGCAATTTTGACTTGGAATGTGAGCTTTGAGTTTTACCCAAGAAGTTATGCATTTCGAAATACTTAGTTCTACCATTTGAATCTGGATATGTTCATATACTTCCTTTCTATTCTGATTACTGGTAACTTGGGTGACTGTTTTTCAGGTTGTTTTATTTTACTTAAACTCTAACCTCCTTCTCTGACCCTTGAGTTATTTTTTTCAAGGGATCAGCCAGTTTGTGTTTGGTTGTCTAGAAAAAAAAAAAGGTGTCTTACAGCGATTAGATAGAGGCCAACTTGCTTTCAGAAAATGTAATTTTCTTAAGATACTGGCGCATGCTGACTTCCTTTCTCTGACACAAATATTACGCCTTATCTAGACCTACTAACGAGATTAGCCTAGAAAATGGACCTGCAAAACAGAGAGTTTTAAACTTTGACATCTACCCAGTTTAAAGAAAAAAAATCTGTGAAATTGTTAATAAAAAAAAAAAATCTAGGTGGTAAAAAAGAACGACTGAATGATGTTCGGTAAATTTAGAATTCCAGGCCAAAAATACAAAAAGGAAAAACAAAACTGGAGGAAATACTAACCCAGGGTAAATAAAAGGAGTTTGCCATCAACAGTGGCTCATCTGATCAATGTGGCTGTCTGATCAAGGTGATTTTTGCCATGGTCCCTGGTCATATTAGGGCACATGAGGTGTGTATGATAAAAGTGTGCCCATTGTCAGGAATGTAGAAGTTAGGACAGAAGGTGGACAGAAAGGAAAATTTTACTCTTCTTCTGTCCCAAGGTGTGCATAATCTTTGCCTCAGTCTTCTGCTCTCCATGTATTACACACAGCCTTCTTTCAATTCCAGACACCATCACACATAGGCATTTATCACAATTTAATCTACTATATCTGTGTCTTATTTATATTCTGTCCCCCGCCACTAGAATCTAAGCTCAGTGAGGCTGGGGATGTTTACCACTATATCTCCAGTCCATAAGCTAGCACCTGCTACACACAGGCGGAGCTCCATAAATATTCATTGAGTAATCTTGTGATGCCCTCAGCTCCCAAACCAAACACCACGCCCTCTAGCGTCCAACAGAGTAGAGATGCTCAGGCATAGATACCTTTCTCAGAGTCATGGGTCTTTTGAGCCTAAAGAAATTAGGAGGTTGCCTAGTCCAAGCCCTTAATTTTTACTGATAAAAAAGTGAAGGTACAGAATATCAGCAAATTACCCAATCACATAGAAAATCAATAAAATAACTAGGGATAGAAATCAGGACACCTGGCCCACTGCCCCTTCTCCAAACTATCCTTTTCTACTAATTTCACTATATACTCTCTCCTGCTGGAACAGCAGTGACTTGCTCCATCCTAACAGCTCAGGGGAGTTCTCTTACGTTAAGGGCTCAGTGACGCTGAGCTGGCTGGGGATCCCTCTGGTAACCTGTTAGTCATAGTCCAAGAGAAAGGATCCTATACTGTTGAGGCCTTTGATTCAGCCTGTGGGGTTTCAGCCAGACACACATATCCTCCTCTGTCTCCCTCCACCAGGTTCTAGCTCAAACCCACCCATTCTGTGACGTTTTCTCCTGTGAATCCAGCCCATCTGTATGTCGCATTTCTCTGCTGTGCTGAGATAATATCAAGTGCCTATGGAGGCCAATGCAGTAATGTAAATGGGGAAAGAGCCCAGGGCAGAAGCAAAGGCCCAGGATTGCTAGAACTTTCTATATTTAGGGAAGCTAAAGTTTCCTGTTGTCACTGGTCTCTAACTTTTCATCTTGCCTTTCAGGAATTATCAAGAAGAGTCATCTCCAGGGGAAGAGACGTGCATTCTCAGTCTTAGACACCATCTCTCCTCTTGCTGCCCCACGCAGCTCATCATACAGACTGTCCACAACACAGCTGCAGGGGTCCGACCCGAATGCTTGAGGGGGAGCGCAACAAACGTCACGCTTCGAGGTGAGTAGGCAGAGATTTCCTCACTGCCCTCCTCTCGCAGACCCAAGAGCGTCTTTATCCCCCTCTGGAGACTGCCCTTTTACTGTATTTCCATCTGGCCTCCGTCAAGTGGGCCTTCCCAAATCCCTTGGAGAAGGGGGCTCTTTCCTTTCCACAACCAGGCCTGCTTCTGTTTGTCTTCAGGATGGAACTGCTGTTCCTTCACCTCGTTTCTCACCAACTCCACTATTGTTCCTTCTTCATTCTCTGCCCATCAATGGTTAGAGATGAAATCCTGGAGAAGCCCGTATGAGGGCATGAGCCTACTGCCCTCACTGGAGCAGCTGCCCCTTTGCTTTCCCAGGCTCACATTGGGCCCTCTTGTTTGTTCTCTTGCATTCTTTCTTGCTTTGAAGGCTTTGCCACAAGCCTATTCTTTTAGCACCTCCCTCTGGATCCAGTTGTCCCTATTTCTTCAAGCTTCCTTTGGATTGGAGAGAAAAAGCCACTTTCCATTCTTTTTCTCTCCGTGAACTGAAGATGGAACTGAGGAATTCCATTTCTTTGAACTATGACTCTCCTCCTAAGGAATCCATGATAAGCATGAGCTGATGGAAAAGCTGCCTCCATCTTTCCCTGAGATGTTCATTTGTCTCCTACCAGTGAGAGAACCGTACGATATACACAGTCATCTTGTGAAAAATCCCTGTCCCTTGGGTAGTCATTGACACCTCAGTCCCTTTGTAAGGACATCTGTAATGCAGCAAAATTCAGTATTTTGTCAACTAAAATTTATGATTTACTTGTCTGGAGCTTGTTCATGTTGAGGTGTGTGGACAAGGTCAGGTAAAGATTACTAAAGACAAGATGGAAACTGGATTTGGCCACATGCTAAGGACCTAGAATACCATGTAAAAGGTCCTGGAATTTATCCTGGAGAAAATATATTTATTTAGGTAGGAGCACCAAGTTTTAGACTACAATCACTGAGGTAGCAAGAGGGGAAGATGGGTTTTATAAAGAGAAGGCAGGATTAAGAAGACTAGCTGTGGCCACAGAGATAGAAAAACATGACAGATTCAAGAGATGTCTCAGAAAAATCACTGGCAGCATTTGAGGTTAGTTAAGGAAAAGGGAAGAATTATGTATTATGGTGAGATTTTCAGATGTGAGAAGGAAAGGGAGTGATTTGAGGGCAGAAAGGATGCTCTCAGGTGGAAGCTGCAGATGGTTCTGGAGTCACGACTGCAGTGGACTCCATCGGCTGAGGTCCAGTGGCGTCCTCACAGATGCCTGGAAGAACAAATGGAAATTCTTGGTAGCTGAGGCCACGCCCTTTTCTCTGCTTGGCTAAGCAGAAGGAACACAAGAAGTTACCCTGGGACAACGGCTTGCAAGGCTGCCTCCACCCTGTTTAGAAAAGGCTGCCTTGAGGGAGGTCTCGGTGGCTCAGTCAGTTGAGCATCTGACTCTTGATTTTGGCTCAGGTCATGATCTCACAGTTGTGGAATCGAGCCCCATATCAGGCTCTGTGCTGAGTGTGGAGCCTGCTTGGGACTGTCTCTCTCTCTCTCTCTCTCTCTCTCTCTCTCTCTCTCTCTCCCTCTGCCCCTCTTCCCCACTCATGCCCTCTCTGTCTACAATAAAAATAAATTAAAAATTAAAATTAAAAAAAAAGAAAAGACTGCCTTGAGAGACTTTTGGAAACGTCTCTACTAGAAAGAAAGATGAGGACCTTTGCCCACCAGAATTTATGTTCTCCAGTCGTAACCTGAGGGTTCAAGAGCTGTTCAAGTTTTCGAAAATAAACACGGAGCATTAAAAAAAACACAATTGTCAACTGAAGAAAGTAATTCAGGAAGCAAATATGACTCCCTGTGACCAGCCCAAGATGGTATCAGGCCTTCGGCCAACTCATACCAAATTTCATAAATTTAAAAATAATTTTCTAAATGTTTATAAATTCAATTTATTAGATCTTCTCAAAAAGGAAAAGACCCTGTATCTCCTGTTATTTAAAGTGACTGAATTAGATAATCTTAAGGAAAAACACCTGTCAATAACCCTGGAGCCTTCTGCATTGTACCTTAAAAACACCAGGATTTCCTTTCCTCAGTGACTGACCTTCACCCTTATGATGGCATTATTCTTACTCTTGAGAACCATCTCTTTCTGACTGAGATTCTCATCTGGGCTAAACTTAATTCTTTGTCGCCATTGTTCCTTTAATCAATTGTTTTGGTTTTGGTTTTCTTTGTGTGCAGCACACCCACCATTCATGTACCCCTCTCTATGCCCTCATCGGACATTAGCGTCCACACTTGGCCTCCAGACTTAGGGATTTACTATGCTCGATGTTATATTTCACCTTCATTTGGGGAGGCTATACAGTGCTAGATGGGTAACTTTGTTCTTCCAGTGCTTTAAAAATGTTCTTCCATTTCTCTGGCTTGTATTATTTCTGATGAGTAGTCTGCAAATTTCCCTTTTTGTCCCGTTTTATTATTTCTTCTTGTAAAGTCTCTTCTTTCCTCTGGCTGCTGTGAATATTTAATTTTTAACTCCTGTTTCTAAAAATTTGAATATTGATATGGTTATCTTTCTTGGGGTTTGCTGAACTTTTTGGAGCCGTCGGTTTATAATTTTCCAAAAAGTTTAAAATTTCTTGGCCATTCTTCAAATATTTTTTTCATTCTCCATCTCTTTTTGGGCCCCAGTGATACATATGCTTGACTGGTGATTATTGTCACATAGGTTGCTGAGCCTCTGTGTATTTTCTTTTTGTCTTTTTCGTTTCTATCCCTCAGTTTCTACAGCTTTTCATCCAAATCCTTTCCTATTCTCTTCACTGATTTTGAGTGTTCTGTTTCTGTAGCTCCAGGTTCCCTCCAGATCTTTAGACTCAAATCTGGCACATCTTCTCCCCTCTTCCTCTAGCTCCTCCATACTGTTAAACTGTTTTTAAAAATGACTGAGCATAACACTCTCCAAAGAACTGAGAATACACTGAGGGTTGATGGGGGGGTGGGAGGGAGGGGAGGGTGGGTGATGGGCATTGAGGAGGGCACCTGTTGGGATGAGCACTGGGTGCTCATAGTTCATATGATAAAATAATCAAATCAAATCAAATCAAATCAGGAAAAAATACAATCATTTAAAAAAAATGACTGATTTGAGTGTCACAGTTTCTCTCCCTTCTCTCTCCCTCTTTGGATTACTGACATCATTATCTTTCTTTAGTCTCTTGTTTCCTCAGCTAGTTTCACAATATAGGTTGCCAAAAATTAATCTTCCCAATGTAAACTCAGATCATATCACTTCCTCACTTAAAACACCATCACGTTTCCTCAGAGCCTATGGATGAAATAAAAACTGTACTCTTTTATTCAAGGTCCTCCCCAGTTTAGTTACAGACTTGCTCTCTTATCTTGCTTCTTACTACTTCTATTTACGTATGCTGCCTTCAGGTAATTAAGAAATATTACTGAGAGCTTAAGTAAATGCAAGTCCTGAAGAGTTCTCAAATCCCTCAGATTTCTCTCTTGGCTTTGTCCATGCCGTTGCCTCTGTCTGAATGTCTATACCAATGTTTCATGTGTCCAAACGCAACCTGTGAATCAAAATTCACCTCAATGGCTAACTTTTGTATGAGATCTTTCTTTCCTCCATTTAAAAAAAATTTTTTTTAATGTTTATTTATTTTTGAGAGAGAAAGACAGAGCAGAGCGTGAGCTCAGGAGGGGCAGAGAGAGAGGGAGACACAGAATCTGAAGCAGGCTCTAGGCTCCAAGCTGCCAGCACAGAGCCTGATGCAGGGCTCGAACCTACCAACCATGAGATCATGACCTGAGCCCAAGTCACTTGCCCAACTGACTGAGCCACCCGGGCACCCCTTTCTTTCCTCCATTTTAAAGTTTTCTTTCTGGGGCACCTGGGTGGCTCGTTTGGTTAAGCCGCCGACTCTTGATTTCAGCTCAGTTCATAATTGCATGGTGGTGAGATCCAGCCCTGTGTTGGGCTCTGTGCTGAGCCTGGAGCCTGCTTGAGATTTTGTCTCTCCCTCTGCTCCTCCCCTGGTCTCACTAACTCTCTCTCTCAAAACATAAAAATAAAATTAAAAAATAATAAAGCTTTCTGATCATTGACAACTTTGGCAGTTTATCCATATTGAGTTGGAACACAACACTTGTATTATAATTGCATTATGGTCATTTGCATACATATATTATATTCTTGCATGTCCTGATAGATTATTTTCCTAGAGGGAGAATTCAAGTTCAACATTCTATCCTTTACATCCCCTTGCAAAGCATGTTGTTGACTCTCGATAAATATTAACAGAATAAATATTTTACTTCTCTGAGCCCCACAATGCAATCATCTAACACTATAATTTTCATTGCAAATGAATACATTGCTTACTAATGCTATCATTTACATCTAGTATTTTTTCTTCAGTTTACTTTTTAATATTCACAAATATTCATATTTATTATGCTGATGTTATAATCTGACATTGTTCTCAATATGATCTTGTGTATCTCAAGAAGCTTGAAATAAAAACAATTAAAAGATCTGGAAGCCTCCAGGCTTCTTAATCATGTATCTTGGCAGGGAGAGTTGCAATATGTTGCCACCTATTAATTAAATTTGTTCTCTGGTGAATTGGCCTAGAGAGAGAGCATTTTCTTAAAAACTTGAACCAAGAAGGAAGAGGAATATAAGAAGTCTAGGAAACCAACAACTCTGGTAATCAGCACCTGTGGTATAGCAATGGTGGGACCATACCATTTTCCCAATGGTTGTGGGAAAACTGCAGGGAGGCACCGAGGCCAAGAAAGAATCTACAAATTCTGGCTGGAAAATCACCATGAAAGCATTACACTGCTTCATAGCATATTAATGAATAATATTGAACCAAAAGGAGAGTCAGTTGTGAGTTTGATCAGAATGAGAGCATTAGATATATACGAAATTTTAGAAACCATCTAGATTCTAGAATATCACTATTGTTGCATCACAGGTCTCTTTGAAATTCTGTTGACAGCCTTGGACTTTATCTATGGGGGAAAAAATGTCCATACATTTTCCCATACATACAAAATAAGACTTAGGGCTAGACCTTTTGATTCAGAACATATTTTTCCTCATTATTGGTAAGAACAATGCATCCTTGAAAGAACTGGCTATTTGCTCAAGATAGTATAGAGAGTTAGTGACAGAGAAGTCGTATCTTTGGAAAGTGCCTCCAGAATTCAAGCGCCATCTTGGGTTTTTGCCAACACACTTTCCCTCATGTGTAGTGTCCAACAAACAAAGTAATTAATTTCATTTGAATAAAAATTACTTTTCTTTTTGCTCTCTAGGAAGGAAAATGAAATAAAACCCGAATGTCTTTCGTGTCAGACCCATACCAGATCCTTTCACATGCATGATTTTACCTCTACAACAACCAAAGATATTATTCTTATTTTATATTTTTAAAATGAAGCGTAAGAGGGGTGCCTCAGTCAGTTAAGTGGACGACTTGGGCTCAGGTCATGATCTCACAGCTCGAAGGCTCGTGAGTTGGAGCCCCACATTGGGCTCTGTGCTGACAGCTCAGAGCCTGGAGCCTGCTTCTGATTCTGTGCCTCCCTCTCTCTCTGCCCCTCCCCTGCTCGTGCTCTCTCTCTCTCTCTCTCAAAAATAAACACTAAAAATTTTTTTTTAATAAAAATTAAAAAAATGAAGAGTAAGAGAAATCAAGTGACTGACCCAAATTCATACAGGTACAAAACAGGGCTTGGATATGAATCCACAACTCTTACCTTAACTTAGCGTTCTAGGTCTATTTACCTTGCATTATGCTAGGCTAACTCTGGGAAAACATCGTTTAATCTGGAAAATGAAAGCAGGTTTATTGATATACTACAGCAACTATGATTAAGTACATTTTACGAAAAAAAAAAACAAACTTTATGAAGAAAACCTACTAGCTGAATCGATCAGGAAGGTTCTGGATCTGTCCTCACCTCTTTTGGTACAATTTTTCCGGTTATTATTTCAACCGAGTTCACCTACGTTTCCTCTCCTTGGTTGAAACACCAGCCCCAAAGCTGACCACATGGCTGGTAGAACCACTTTGGAGAGTCACCTGTTAATACAGATCAAAATCCTTGATATTTCACCTGCACTTTGTCTCGATAATTCTAGGTCTATCAATTTATCCTGAGGAAATTGTTACACAACAAACATCAGAAAGTGTATGAAGAGTTATGTCTAAAATTGTATATTATGACCTAAAAGTTATAATATGAGATAAACTATCTAGCAATAGAAAAGTATGTATGCATGTTTATACAATGTAATATATGCAGCCATAAGAAGTGGTGTTGTAGACATATTTTTATTGGCACAGAAATAGTTCATGGTATACTTTTTGAGCTGAACGTGATTGTAAAGATCGACTCATTCTTCTCATTCTTTTAAAGTCTATGTATTATATATTAGAGTATATTTTACGCACTTTCTTACTTACACATGTCAGTGTTTTCCTTTATTTTTTCTTTTTATTTCTTTTTAAAGTTTATTTATTTAGTTAGAGAGAGAGAGGGAGAGGGAGAGAGCATGAGGAGGGGAGGGGCAGAGAGAGAGAGGGAGAAAGAGAATCCCAAGCAGATTCTGTGCTCTCAGCACAGAGCCCGATGTGAGATTTGAACTCCTGAATGGTGAGGTCATGACCTGAGCCAAAGTCAAGAGTCAGATGCTTAACTGACTGAGCCACCCAGGCACCCCTCGTTTTACTTTTTGATAATATTATGATGTTTATGTCCTTTTAGGAGTCCAGACAGCATCTCTGTGTTACATACTTCTCTTCCAAATCTTTCTTCTTCCTCCCGAGGAGGAACACTCTATGCTTTCTTTACATCTTTTGGGAACTTTCCTTATGTGGCTGGCATACTGCATTCTGCCTACACTACAATAATAGGAAACCCTGTGATCTAGATCACTCAGATTTAGCTCTTGAAATGTAAAGGAGAGATTTTAAAGCATAGAGACTGTTTTCCTCACTCAACAAACCATGGCTTTCAAGACAATTGCTTTGCTGTGGAATCAAAAATGACATTTTTGGAGGCGCCTGGGTAGCTCAGTTGGTAAATCGTCCAACTTCGGCTCAGGTCATGATCTCGCGGTCTGTGAGTTCAAGCCCCGTGTCAGGCTCTCCAGCTCGGAGACTGGAGCCTGCTTCAGATTCTATGTCTCTCCCTCTCTCTGCCCCTCCCCTGCTCATGCTCTGTCTCTGTCTCTGTCTCTCAATAATAAATAATTGTTAAAAATATTTTTAATTATAATTTTGAAGGCAAAATCTGAGTATTGCTTCTTTATTTTGTGTTGAAATTCTGCTTTAAAATTCTAATTTTTCCCGGGGCGCCTGGGTGGCTCAGGAGGTTGAGTGTCTGACTTCAGTTCAGGTCATGATCTTGCGGTTTGTGAGTTCAAGCCCTGTGTCGGGCTCTGTGCTGACAGCTTGGAGCCTGGAACCAGCTTTGGATTCTGTGTCTCCCTTTCTCTCTGCCCCTCCCCTGCTCATGCTCTGTCTCTGTCTCAAAAATAAATAAAAACATTAAAAAATTTTTAAAAATTCTTATTTTTCCCAAGCTTAATGGAGGCCTTTGGGTGAATAAAAAAGCATATTATATATTTTAACATGTTACCCTCATTAAATATTAACTTTATAGTTTAATTTCAAAAGAAGAAGGATCTTTGCAATGAGTTTTCCAATTCAAGAGCATGTTATATCTTTTAAATCGCTTAAGTCTTATATTTCATAAAATGTTTTTTTCATCGACATCTTATACTTTCAGAATTATATTTATTACTAGGTAGTTCTATTTTAGCTATGATTTTTTTCATTTTGTTTTAAGATGATTGACAGTGTTAAGGAAAACAATTGATTTTGTAGGCTGAGCTTATATAAAAGCTACTTTATTATTGAAATATTTTATCTCTTCTAATCTTTTTTCTTGCAAGCGGGGAGTGATTCTTCTCATATATGTCCAAGACAGATGATATTCTCAGCAAATTGTGACAATTTCATCTCTTCTTTTTGAATATTCATTCCCCTTATTTCCTGTATGTTTTGCATTAGTTAGAATCTTAAAGTAAGAAAATGTTCAATAAGATAGCTTTCTCTCTCTCTCTAATTTACTGTGAAAGTTTCTAATATTTCCCACTAAATGCAATGTTTTATATGTCACCCATTCAGGTTATAGGATTTTCTTTCTGTTCCTAGTGACTAGTGGCTTTAATTTTTTTTTTTTTTTTAACCAGGAATGGGTAACATCTATCACTTTCCCTTCCATTAGTAGTTTGATCTAGTGAGTTATATGGATTAATTTTACAGTGTTGTAACCTTCTTATATTCTTCAGTAAATCCTACTTGTCATGGTATATTATTAGATTTAATTTGCAAATATTTTAGTATCATGTATCAGAGTGTTGGTTAGTGACACTAGCTTATAGTTGGGAACTTGTCCATCAATTTCTAGGCTTTGGAATGGTTGTAACATAAGAATTATCTTTTCCTGGATGAGGTGGCACAATATAATGCCAAGGGAGAAAAGCAATGTATAGTCCATTATGTGTAATATGATCAGTTTTTGAAAGCATAGCTGTATATTTGAAAAAAAAAAAAAAACCTGGATGAGTATATCAGAGATGAATATACTAATATTTCCATGGAGCTAATTATGGTTGTTGTTTTTCTTTTCTTTTTGCTCAACTATAATTTTTTACTCATTTATAGCGGATGTGAATTTTGGGCGGGAAAATATGAGCATCAAATAGGATATAGGTGCAGGAGCATGTAAAAAGCAGTGACTAGAAACCAGTCAGTCTGGTAACACACTCTCAGGCCCTCTAAACAAGTACACCTTACACGGTTGATTTGATTTCTGTGTGCTATGTCCTCCTTTTCCCAGGCAACACATCCTTATTTTTAGAACGTGCTCTCCATATCTCTACTCACCTCCAACTTTTGGCCTGGCTTCTTCTACTCTAAGCTTTTTTTTTTTTTTTTTTAATGTTTACTTACTCCTGAGAGAGAGATAGAGTGTAAGTGGGGGAGGAGAAAAGAGAGAGGGGGAGACACAGAATCTGAAGCAGGCTCCAGGCTCTGAGCTGTCAGCACAGAGCCCAACGCGGGGCTTGAACTCATGAATGGCGAGATCATGACCTGAGCCGAAGTCTGACGCTTACTGACTGAGCCACCCAGGCGCCCCTCTGCTCTAAGCTTTTCATAGACTTTAACAATATTTTTGTTAAGGATACTGTAACCTGGTTCTTTCCTGATTTGGGGGCACCCTTTGCATATACAGTATCTCCCGCCCACCTTATCTTCCCAGAGCTTCGCTCACACTGTCATGCTCCTGGTTTGCCTCTGGTTTGGGAGCTGACACTTGCTCTGGTAAAGGGAACAGGGTTCATGAAGAGAGTCTCTGGGTTTCTTCTCCTGGGGTTTCTCGCAGGCTCTGTTCCAGAAACCAACCTGGCTTCATTGGGACGTAAGAAACAGGAGGATTTTGCACTGGCCTCCGGCTGAAATTTACTTTTATTTTTGACTTGACAACAAACAAAGCATTTTCCCGAGTGAATCTATTGACTAGGGATGAAGTGGTTATAGAGTTCCTATTTATGCTCTTTCCAAAGTTTTCCCTTATACTCTAGAGTTAGGGTTCTCAGCAGTTTTCACAGCCATTTAGAAATAGCCTAGGGCAGCAAATATCATCTGCTTCAAGAGGCAGAACTAGTTTAGACTCCAGCATATTATCGAGGCTTGGGGAATTCTCCTTGCCACATCAATTCTTTTCTTTATGGGCTGTGGGGACTGCATGATGCCCAGTCCCAGAATGGCCAGCTCCGCAAACACACCACCACTGCAGAATCTCCTTGGTCAAACTGCTGTTCTTTCCCATCAGGGCATTCTCACAGGGCTAACAAAGGTGTCTGTCTGGGGGTATGGGAAACAGGTCTTTCCTTCCCTCCACCTTTCTGTCATAATAAGGACCTTCCTCTGAAATCCACCAGTCTTGACCAAGTGTTTAGGCAGTTGTGATTTCTTATGACAGTCGTCCCACCCAGGGTCATTAGCCTCACCTAGATGGGGTTCCAAACAGAATGGCCAAATTGCTCAGTGGTTAGGACCATGGAAGCTGGAAGAGGTTGCCTGGGTTCCAAATGGGCTCCACCAATTGAATCATGTTTCTCTGAGCAAATTCACCCCCTTTCCTGTTCTGTAAAAGTGGAGAAGATAGTGGCGTTCTGTTGTCAGGAATAATAACGTGAATGTAAAGCTCTTAGCACAGTGTCTCGCTGTGGCAAGTCCTCAGTACGTGTTCTGTTCTACTACGGTCTTCAGCGTGCCCGAGGCAGTGTTCAGAAGCAGTGGCTGCTGGCTCCGGGTTTGTTTCCCATGTTCATTGCTTCCACTGCCCAAACACGTCGTCCTTGTCCATTGAGTAACGCCACAAGTGGTCCACAGGTGCAGTTGTGTCCCCAGAGCAACTCTTGTTTTTGTTTTTTTTAACAACTATGCACATGACACAGATCGAACATCCTGTCCTCAGGGTTCTTCAACCCCTTCACTGGCAACAATCCTCCCTTCCCCTTTGCCTTGTGTGTGCTCGGGGCCACAGACCAGCTCTCATTACCTCTTGAACTCTTCATTGATACTTACTTCTGAATACAACCTGTGCCCTTTCTCCTAACTTTCTAATGGGCCCTCACTTCCCCAGTCCTGGGACCTCACCAAATCCTCTCCAACGCCTTGTCCTGTCATTTTCCCTCACTGCGTTCTTCCTTTTTTCTCCCGCCTCTGTATTCAGCCTAGGGTTCGTGATCTTTCATTACAGGCTTGTCCTTGTCCATCTTTTCTCCCATTGCACTTCCTTCCAAAAATGCCAGCTCATAGACCTATCCGACCTCCAATCGTCAGTGCTCAGAAAACCTTTATGGAAAGAAAGCAAGCTGAGATAACTAGCATGAACAAGAGAAAGCAAAACTCTCTCCTTATGAGGGAGGGTATTTCAGATGATATTGCTGCAGGTTTTTCAGGGATATACGCATATCCCCTGAACAACCTAAGTTACCATTTCTTCCCGAAACCTGACCAAAAGGGTTGATTTGTGCCTGATTGTCCATTTGTTTATGTATGCTCTGATTTACGTTTTCAAACGTGGCCATGTGGAATAAGCCAGGCAAAATTGACGTCAGTTAGGGAGTTGTGTATTTTTTTTTTTCAACGTTTATTTATTTTTGGGACAGAGAGAGACAGAGCATGAACGGGCGAGGGGCAGAGAGAGAGGGAGACACAGAATCGGAAACAGGCTCCAGGCTCTGAGCCATCAGCCCAGAGCCCGACGCGGGGCTCGAACTCACGGACCGCGAGATCGCGACCTGGCTGAAGTCGGACGCTTAACCGACTGCGCCACCCAGGCGCCCCGGGAGTTGTGTATTTTTATCTTCTTTAGAATTATTGTTTTTCTTTGTTTAGCTTCTTATAGAAGAGAATTTGTACCTTAATATTAGGGCAATATTAATGCTTATATATAAAACATGTATATGTATTCTAGTAATCTAGCACGATAGTCTTAAGGTTGCTGATTCATAGCATTACTTGGAAACGAATTTGAATCTTGGAAAATTATGAAATTCAGTTTGTCATTTTCTAAACCTCTGGGGCTAAAATTTTAAATGTAAATTTTATATGATTAGACTTCAAAAGACTTTATTGCCATATACTACTTATCAATTACATAATGTTTTTCATAATTACATCTTAGTTCCTTTTCAAATATTCCAAAAAGCCATTTGAAAGTGTTTATGTGCGTGTGTGTGTGTGTCTGTGTAGACAGTATTAAGGAAGAGGTCAGGATATTTCTTATGGGAAAAAAAAGAAATAAGAACATAAATAAATTCAGAGCAGCAAATAATATTTATTGCATGCTGTGTGCCTGGTCCAGATTTCTCACTAAATTTTGAAAAAAGCTAGATCTAGCATTTTGTTTTAATAAAGGAGATAAGGCTCAAGTTCTTTTTCTTTCCATACAAGCTTGCTTTCTAAATCCCAGTCATGATTTTTTTTAAGGCACTTTTCAAATACTGCATAAATGGCTCACTCCTGAACTGAGTTGTAGAATGAGGGCAGGTTCAGCAGGAGACCTGTGTTTGGCAGAACTCAAATCAATCCACCTGCCTTTGTTAAGGACTTTTATTATCCACAAAATTTATCTTTGGCACTTTCCTTTCCAGGCAAATTCATCACTCTGCTTACTTAAGAAATGAAAAGGCTGAAACAATATTCTTTGCCAGCTTTTGTCTTTTATGAATATGGTTAGTACTTTGCACAGAAAAGAATTTCATTTGAGGTGCTTCCATCACTTCCAGTAAGAAGAACAAGAGAGGGGGAGATTAAGGGAAAGAGAGGCAAGAGAAGAAATGAGGGCAAGAGGGAACAGCAATACGGCCTCTAGGGTAGCTCCCCCTTGTCCACAGAGGATGTCTTCTGAGACCCCCAGTGGATGCCCGAAACTGCAGATAGTAGAGTCCTATATATACTGTTTTCTCCTCTACTCACATACCCATGACAAAGCTTAATTTCCAAATTAGGCACAGTAAGGGGCACCCGGGTGGCTCAGTCGGTTGAGTGTCCAACTCTTGATTTCGACTCATGAGGTCAGGATCTCAAGGTTCACGGGATCGGGCCCCACGTCAGGCTCTGTGTGGCAAGGTGGAGCCTGCTTGGGATTCTCGCTCTTCCTCTCCTTCTGCCCCTCCCCTCTGCCCCTCGCCCGCTTAGGCTCTCTCTCTCTCTCTCAAAATAAATCAATACACGTTTAAATTAGGCACAGTAAGAGATTAACAACCATAAGTAATAACATAAAACAATTATAACAATATACTGAATACAAATATATGAATTTGGTCTTTCTCTCTCTCAAAAAAAAAAATGTTTTATTAGCAAACTCACATTTCTTCTTATGATTCTGTGAGATGATAAAATGCCCACGTGCTAAGACCAGCGAGGTGAGTGCCCTTGGCGCTCTGACATAGCGTGAGGTGACCATGGATGTTGTGACGGCCTAATGATTCGTCAGGAGTAGGTGCATCTGCTCCGGGACCATGGTTAACCGTGGGTAACTGAAATCTCCGAAGGAGACGCCCAAACTGCAGATTGGAGGGAACGGCTGTTATCGTGTGCCTAGCGTCAGGCTCAGAGCCTTCGCGAACGTGGAAGAAATAAAGTACGACACTTGCAAGCCCGATAGACGTTTCATCTCCTGTGGCCACCACGCGCAGGCAAGCAATGAGACCGTGCCTCTGATGATTCTTGGTTTGGTTTGATTTGGTTTCATCAGTGCAGTTTTTGCCCACAGGCTCCTGCAGCTTCTCCATCCAGTCGAGCCAGGGACTATCACTGCTTTATTCACCACTGTGTCCCCAGCACCTCACCTGATGGGTCGGCTCAAATGTTTGTTGAATCACAGATTGATAAATGAAACAATCATAAATATCTGAGTGGAGGCTGGTTGGTGGTCGGGAGTCAGATCAACAGATGGGGAATTTAAAAGCGATCCGGGTTAAAGAGGTGAGTTTTGGAGTCTGTCAGGATTTTGCAGTGTGAATTAATTTCTAAGTGTGGTGCTGATGCAGACTGAAGGCAATGCTGGTACCTCCGATCTGACTTCATTCTCCGCTGCCCTTCGTGATGGTCATCAATGTTGTTTGCCAGTTATTCAAATTCTTCTCATTTGGGAATATGCCATGTGATTATCCCAGCCGGTGAGTTTAAGTGGAGGTGATATATGTCACTTTCGAGCACCGCAGTTAACTGGTAAGGTAGGACCCTCCAGAGCGTTGTGTTTCCTTTAGCCACAGTTACTGACGGTGTTCTCAATAGTGGCTAATCTATCAACCTGGGCCCCCAAGCAGACACTGGCAAGTGCAATGGAGATCCCAAGTGACTTTCGATGACGTGTAAAATGAGCCAGAAATAAGCTTTTGTTATTCTAAAGCTCTGAAATATTGGTGGTGGTTTATTATAAGATAATGCAGCCTATCTTAACTGATACACTTCCCCACCTGAAATACATAAGTAAGCCTACCTTCATCCTTGTTCTCCATCCTTGTTCTTTCTCCTTACCTGGTTTATTCTTTCCTTTCTCTCCACTCACTAAAATCATTACCCTTCTTTAAAGACCCAACTTGAGAGAGTCCTACCTCCTTCAAAACTCCTCATGACCATTTTAGTACTAAAGGCTGGATCCTTCCACTGCATTACTGAAGTCTTGATTATAACTGCTGTTTGTTTCTTATCTGTTGCTTTGTATGATCATTTTTTAAATGAGTGCATATTTCCTCGCTTAAGTAGAAAACCTTGAAACCATCAGAAACCATGTTTGGGGCGCAAGGGTTGTTCAGTCGGTTGAGAGCTGGACTTCTGCTCAGGTCATGATCTCACGGTTTGTGGGTTCGAACCCCGTACCAGGCTCTGTGCTGGCAGCTCAGAGCCTGGAGCCTGCTTCGGTTCCTGTGTCTCCCTCTCTCTCTGCCCCACCCCTGCTTGTGCTCTGTCTGTCTCCCTCTCTCTCAAAAATAAATAAACATTAAAAAAAAAAAGAAAGAAACCATGTTTATCATTCATTGAATCCCTCAAAATCCCTCTTAACTTGAATGGATTAATCACAACAGATGTGTTCATTGTCAACAGATATTTAATAAGTGCCTACTATGTGTGTGGAAGAGACTGGTTAGTTGTTAAACTAACTTTTTGCTTTTCCTCCTGTGCACATAGCTAGACCACATCTCTCAGTCTCTCTGCTAGTTACATATAATCATGTGACTGAGTTTGGGCCAATGAAATGGGGGTAGGATAGGATGATGTTGAGTAAGTTCTCTCTTGACACGTGAAAGTCTCTTGCCTTGACTATCTCTTTCTTTATTGATTCAGGGACATGCTTGGAATCGACATGATAATGATAGGAAGAGACTCCTTCAGTATGAGTCGCTGAATGGTTGTGTGGGAAAGTGCCACCATCTGTCCCACCAATCTACCATTAGGACTTTTGAGTGAATAAAACTTTTATTGTCGTAAACCATTGAGAGGTAGGGTTTTATCTGTTATAGCTGCTAGCATTATCTTAACAAAGAGACTTGAGAGTGAGGGATTGTCATGTCAACACTATGGTCAGGGAGTTCTTATTGAGAAGGTAACGTCTGAGCAAAAGGTGGGAGCCGTCTGGATACGTGGAGAAAGAATGGTCTGGGCAGAAGAAAATAATGTGTGCAAATGCCCTTGGTTTTGCCTGGCATGGTCAAAGGATAGCAATTACCTCCATGTGATTGGAGCAAAGAATGGTGGATGAACTAAACGAGAGGAGGTTATTACCAGATTTTTGAGGGCTTGAGGGCTTTATGATACTATTCTAGGCAATGAACCCACTCTTGTACCTCAAATGCCCATTATCTTCTTTTTCCAAGCACTTGTTAAGTGGTACAGCTGCCCTTGACTATCTTATACTGAAGCAACTATAATATAAATGAAATGTCCTGAGTATAATCCTCTCTACCACACTTTTAAACTGTAAACTTCATCTTGATATTCCTTTGCAGATACAGCAAAATTCATGTGCCCTGTGGAGGTCCAGAGGAGAGAGTTTTTGCAGCTTGCCATTCCTCATAAATCAGGCCATATGCACAACGAAATCTCGACTTTCTCTCCCAGAGCACAGAAGAACTTAAAATCACTCCATGCTTCACACAAACTCCTAGGATGTTAGTGGTTTCTGTCAGCTACCGGTGCAAAGGGAGGTCAACCTGAAATGTATCAATATTTTATAGTACTCTGGAATTTCTTCCAACGATTGTCTCTCCAGGTGAGTTTCAGGTCAAAGAGATAACCAAATAGCTTTTCTTTCATTGGCAAATATAATTAAGCCATGAGGTTTGCTAGACATGGCTATTAGTATGTTCATTTTCTGTTACCTTAATATCTGAAGAGTGTATGTTTAAACAGTTTCTTTTACTGTAGTTAGTAAGTGAGCAGTAGTAGAAAAATGAATGAGCACATGCCACAAGGAGAAAACTTAGGAAAGGAGAAAGTAAAATGCCTAGTGGATATATGGAAAATATTTACTTGACACAGTAATAAAAATTGCATAGGTATATGATTTTTTTTAAAATTTATCACATTGGTAAAGTTACAATAAAATAAATCATAATGATCCTTGTTGACAAACATACAGGAAAACTTGCTCTATCATACATTAGTGGTACGATGTAAGCTAGATAAAAAAGGAAAATGTTGCAATATATATTGGAATCCTTAAAAGTATATGGATTGACTAGCTCTGCCCATGAGAAAGTCTAAGGTTAGTAATACCCTCGTGGTAAGAAGCACACCGAGGGCACAGATCTTGGTTACTGAATACAATTCTCCAGTTAAAGGAATCAAGGCTCCTTAGAGAAATGATTATTATAGGGCTGGGCATGGGAAATATAAAATAAGAACCATGAGCCATCTTGTAGTGCCAAAGGTAAGGAATGATAAACAAAAAACATAGGATCCAGACAGAGAAGGTAAATACTACATGTAGAACCTTAAAAAAAAAAAAAGTCAAATTCACAGAAACAGTAAATTGGTGGTTGCCAGGGGCTAGAGGGTGGGGAAATGGGAGAAGGTTGATAAAAGACTTTCAGTTTTAAGTTGAATAAGGTCTGAGGATCTTATTTATGGCATGGTGACTATAGCTGATGATATTGTATTATATAATTGAAATTCGCTAAGAGAGTAAATCTTAAGTGTCCTCACCGCCTTCCCCCCAAAAAGCTACTATGCGAGCTGATAGATGTGTTAATTAACTTGGTAGAAATCTTTCACTATGTATATGTATATCAAATCATCATGTTGTACATGGTAAATATATTACAATTTTACTGGTGAGTTATACCTCAATAAAGCTGCAAAAACATAGGAACCAATCTGAAAGAGTTGGCCAAAGCTAGAATACTATGAGCAAGAAATAAATAAATGTTGCATTGAATTATAACCCAAAGAATAAAACAAATGTCCGCGAATCCATACTGATGTAAATCAATCAGCCAATCAATCAGTGGGGGAGAGGAAATCTTTGAACAATTCCAAAGAATTTATGGAGGTTCTATCCCCTTTGAGAGGTAGCCCTTAACGTACCTTCCCTTGAGTGCTGACTGGACTCTGTGATTCGCTTACAAAGCATGAATGAAGTATGAAAAGGAAAAATAGTAACTTTACAACAGAGAAATCTGGCAGACACCATTCTAACCAAGTGGTCAAGGTTAACATCACCAGTGGTAAATCACGAGGATATCACATACCCTCTGATAGACTGGAATGAAAAGGGTACCTCACCTCTCTGGTATTGTTTCCTGAAACTCATAACCCCAATCTAATAATCATGAGAAAACCCCAGATGAGGCACACTCAACAAAATACTTCACAAATATCCTTTAAAAATATCAAGGTTGGGGCGCCTGGGTGGCTCAGTTGGTTGGGCGTCCGGCTTTGGCTCAGGTCACGATCTCACGGTATGTGAGTTCGAGCCCCGCGTCGGGCTCTGTGCTGACTGCTCAGAGCCTGGACCCTGTTTCAGATTCTGTGTCTCCCTCTCTCTCTGACCCTCCCCAGTTCATGCTCTGTCTCTGTCTCAAAAATAAATAAACGTTAAAAAAAATTTTTTTTTAAATAAAAAAAAAAAAGTAAAAATATCAAGGTCTTGCAAAACAAGGAAAGCCTAAAAAATTGTCACAGACCCGAGGCGACAAAGGAGATAGGATGACTAAATGTAATCTGGGACCTTGTATTGGATCCTGGCGCAGAAAAGAACACTAGTGGAAAAACTGGTGCCATCTAAACAAGGTCTATGGTTCAGTGAAAGTATTAATGATGATAATAACAATAAACCAAAAAGCACAAAATCCTTTTTGAGCAAACACTATCGCTCATAGGTACTTACCCTGTGGAAACAATTCTGACGTGTGTCAGTGGCTCTCAAAGTTTAGCATACAATAGAATCACCTGGAGGGACTGTTTTAGCCAGATTGCTGCCCACCCCCCCAGCATCTTATTCAGTGTGTCTGGAAGGTGGAGTGAAGGGGGGGGCAGGGGGGCAGGGGAGGGGGGGGGTTGGTCTTGCCACTCATTCCCAGGTGTGGCGGCTGCCCTGGTCTGGAAACCACACACTGAGAACACTGACGTCTGCAGATGCTTCCTACAAGGATGTTTGCTGTAATTATCTCATGGATTATATAATTTTTATTTTATTATCTTTTCATTGATATCTTCAAATCTTTAAAAAGGGTCCTCGATGGTTCGAACATCTCTATAATGTGTGTGTGTTGCTTTTGTAATAGGAGAAAAATTGAACTTTAAGTTAAAAATGTAGCTCTTGGGGCGCCTGGGTGGCGTAGTCGGTTAAGCGTCCGACTTCAGCCAGGTCACGATCTCGCGGTCCGGGAGTTCGAGCCCCGCGTCGGGCTCTGGGCTGATGGCTCAGAGCCTGGAGCCTGTTTCCGATTCTGTGTCTCCCTCTCTCTCTGCCCCTCCTCCGTTCATGCTCTGTCTCTCTCTGTCCCAAAAATAAATAAACGTTGAAAAAAAAATTTTAAAAATGTAGCTCTTTTTCACATGATATTCTTAGTATTGAAATGAGACTTTTGCATTCTTGAGGGCAGACTGCTGCACGAGAAATGCTATTGGTGGCTGCTTTTTTTAAAATTAATGTTCAATTTATTAAGGTGACAAATTGAAAAATTTAGCTTTCCTTTAAGCTTTTTAAATTCGACCTAAAAATGGTGTTATAGTTATAAATCTCTTAACATTTAATAATCACTTCCAAGGAAACTTTGATTAATATTTTTACACTCTCCTAAATATTCCGTCCCATTTACAAACTTGGCTAAACTCTCATAAAATGTTTTAAACTTCATTTATAAATGTAACATAATAGATTCTATTTTCACATATTTTAAATAAATGTTCAGCAAGCAAAACTTTCCCATATACTTTGACGTTGTAAATCTATTAAATTATACTTTAAAAATATAAAGAATCTGGGGCGCCTGGGTGGCGCAGTCGGTTAAGCGTCCGACTTCAGCCAGGTCACGATCTCGCGGTCCGTGAGTTCGAGCCCCGCGTCAGGCTCTGGGCTGATGGCTCGGAGCCTGGAGCCTGTTTCCGATGCTGTGTCTCCCTCTCTCTCTGCCCCTCCCCCGTTCATGCTCTGTTTCTCTCTGTCCCAAAAATAAATAAAAAACGTTGAAAAAAAATTTAAAAAAAAAAAATATAAAGAATCTAAGTTCTTTAAAACATTCTACTATTATTTACAAACTTAGCCAAAAACTCATACCGTCCAACTTAAAATTCCAAATCTAAAATCAATGACTCAGTTATATGTTTTTGCATTTTACTTATAAGACTAATCTTGCAGAATTTCAAAATGTCAAATTTTTGAAAGGATGACAATTATTTTAAATGCCAAAAACCCCAAAACAAAAATGCTTGTTCCTAAACCTAACATAAATGATCAGTTCTATGGGTCTAATTTACTTCTTCCTGGATGTCCTGTTATGGGCTGAATTATATCACCTCCAAATTGATATACTGATGTTATACCCTTTAGCACCTCAGAAGGTGACCTCACTTGGAGATAGTGTTTACAGAGGAGACTAAGTTAAAATGGGGCCAGGGTGGGGGGTGATCCTGTAAGAAGGCAGAAGACCGCATTGACTACTTCACAAGTTAGGGAGAGGCGATGAGCTGAAAGCTAATAACTGAAAGGAAAACAGTGTGACAAGGTGAAAATAACTTATCTCCAGCTCCGCTGGGAGCCGTGACTGTGTTAACAGGGAAACAGCCTAGAGAAGTTAATATGTTCACCCTTTCTTTTTTTTTTTATTTTATTTTATTTTATTTTTGAGACAGAGAGAGACAGAGCATGAACGGGAAGGGTCAGAGAGAGGGAGACACAGAATGTGAAACAGGCTCCAGGCTCTGAGCCGTCAGCCCAGAGCCCGACGCGGGGCTCGAACCCGCAGACCGCGAGATCACGACCTGAGCCAAAGTCGGCCGCTTAACCGACTGAGCCACCCAGGTGCCCCATGTTCATCCTTTCTAAGCATTAGAAACACATTCCTTGGGGACAAGTGATACTGCTGATTAGTCAATTCATTATCCTTGAGTACGAGGGGCAAGACACTTAGCTTCTCTGGTCCTCAGTTACCACATTTATAAAATGAGGACAATAATTGTAGCAAACACAGTGCATCTTTGCCCCTCCACCCCCCATATCTTTGTGGGACTCACTATTCCCCCAGGATTTCAGCAGGCAAGCATGTTCAGCTTTTTGCCTGAGAGCTTTCTGTGGCCACCCGACTATGAGAGCCGGGGAGTTAAGGCTTCGAGGAACAGCTTTCAACTATTCACTAACAGGAGTTAGTGGGTAGACACCCCAGTAGGTCACCCCGGCTCAGATGTGCTTGATGCAGTCTCCCACAAACTCCCATGGAATGAACCCCAGTTGCCCCCAGTGGTAATTCACTCATCGATGTGCCTTTTATTGCTTTCCTTGCCTTTTCTATTTTACTTCCCTACTTCCCTGAGGATCCTGCCTAGAAGTACCTCCCGAAGAAACAATGTGCACTTCAATTCTTTTTTTTTTTTTTTTTTTTAATGGTTATTAATTTTTGAGAGAGAGAGTGTGTGTGAGCAGGGGAGGGGCAGAGAGAGGGAAACTCAGAACCCAAAGGAGGCTCCAGGCTCTGAGCTGTCAGCACAGAGCCCGACGCGGGTCTCCAACGTGTGAACCGCGAGATCATGACCTGAGCTGAAGTTGGACGCTAAACTGAGCCACCCAGGTGCCCCTGTGCACTTCAGTTCTTGATATGAGGTCTGCATTGAGGAGAACCCAATCTAAAACAATAAAGTACAATTTACGAGATTATGTCAGAAGAGAGAAAACTAAACTTGGATATTTTGGGGGAGTTGGGAAGGCAGTCTTCTTTTGTGTGGTAGAAAGAACAGTGAATTGGGAGTCAGAACACTTGGATAGTAACCCTGGCTCTATCCCATATTAAATGAGTAAATTTTGAAAAATGCAGGTAATAACTGATAATGAAATGAGAAAATCCATGCCAAAGTGTCTAGTACTTAGTAGGTACTCAAGAAATAGTAATTCTACTTCTCTTTGTTCTTATCTTCATGTTATTAATATACATAGTTGGAAAGATAGTGAGATGTCATAGATAAAAGCTTTGGCTTAAGTCTGACTCCAAGGAATATATGATCTTGGGTCAGATACTCAATAAAAGAAATAGTAGCTTTTCTCTCTCCCACAATGAGGAATATAAAAAGCTCTTGTATTAAAGAGATGAGGAGGATCTTATCCTCACTAACAGATGCCCCCAAATTTATGATATAATCAGAACCATAAGCTGGGACCAAAATTATATAACATGACTCTGACTCATCTCCAATTAAAAACCACTTTAAAATTGTGGGAAATTTAGAGATCAAGTTTTGGGACATAAATCCGTTGCAATCTGTTAGTGTGAATTTGAATGATAGCTGCCATAGGTCATTCTTTTGAACCAGACTTGTATCTCAGCGGTCAATTATTATACTGGATAATGTTGAGTTAATACACACACACACACACACACACACACACACACACACGCCATACACGTTTACTTATTGAACATGCATATGATTGTTTCTCAAACAGTTTTTATTGGTCACTTTGGCCCCAAAGAGTCCAAGAACTTTGCTCAGTTAACCAGAACTTAATTATATTTGTCACTTATCTCCACTGGAGACAGAATTGTTATTTTTTTCCCCCTGAATTATTTTAGCATATTCTTTTTTTAATGTTTATTTTTGAGAGAGAAAAAGAGGAGAGAGCATATGTGAGCAGGGAAGGGGCAGAGAGAGAGAGAGAGACAGAGGATCTGAAGTGGACTTTGTGCTGACAGCAGAGAGCCTGATGTGGGGCTTGATATTATGAAAAGTGAGATCATGACCTGAGCCAAAGTCAGATGCTTAACTGACTGAGCCACCCAGGTGCCCCTGTATATTCTCTCTCTCTTTTTTTTTTATCACTCAGTGCTCATCACAAGTGCACTCCTTAATCCCCCCCATCACCTATTTCACCCATACCCCAGCACATCCACCTCCCCTCCGGTAACCATTAGTTTGATAGAATTATTATTAACGTTCAATTTTAAAATAGTCCGTTCATTGAGATTAGCTTTGTGTTCATAATAAAGAAAGATCATTAATTTTACCTATTAAACCAATTTTAATATGGATGTAGAATTTGAAGCCTTAACTTTGTTTACCATACTCTCCATTAACTGGTGGACTTTGAAGGCATCAGAACTTTAATGTGACAACGATCTCGTTGAATTCAGTGTTGAGGCATCACCCGCACATGGAAAAGGAAAATAAGGAAACAATAATAAGAGACATTTATGAAAGAGCACTTATTCTATGTCATGGTACTAAGTACTTTCTGTCCAATGTACCATTACATTCTCATAACCAGCATATAGTATAAGGCCATCCCCCTTTTCTAGTTGAGGAAAGTGAGCCTTAGGGAAGAGAAATAATTTGATGATAGCCTTGTGCTAACATGTGTTAGAACGGGGATTTGGAACTGACGCCTGACTTCGAGATTTGTGCCCTTAGCTAATAGGCTGTGATGATGCACAACCACACGAGATTTTACCTAAAATGTCAAGGGTCTCACAACGTCCTATTCTTGTGCCTGGGCTCATGGCTCTGGGTCCAGGATTCTTTCCTATGGTTTCTGCCACCCGTTTAAGCCTCCAGCTTCTGCCCTTCCCCCGAGTTTTATTCCTTCATTAAAAACTGCTGCTCCCGTTCATCAACAAATCTGAGAGGGACTTGTTCAGTTTGACCTCAAAGACCCTGGGTAAGGACCTCGTCTCCTTTGCAGCTTCCTTCCCTATGGTCCTTATTCTGCACGTCACACCTGCACAGGCGCCCAAACAGAACATCTTACCACTCCACCTGTGTTCGTTTCCTAATGTTGTCTTCACAAAGTACCACAACACAGCACAAACGTATCGTCTCACAGTCCTGGGGGCTGGAAGTCGAGACCTAGGTCCCGTTAGGGCGGTCACAACTCTGAGGGCCGTGAGGGAGAATCTGACCCAGGCCTCCCCGAGCTTCTGTGGTTGCTGGCAATCCTTGGTCTGCCTTGGTTCCTGCTGCGACTCCCCGATCTCTGCCTTCATCTCCACGTGGCGTTCTCCCCGTGTGATGACTGTTTTGTCCAAATATCCTCATTTTATAATGTCTACCCTATTAGAATGTCTACCAATTAAGGTCACATTCTTTGGTGCTGGGGGTTAAGACTTCAACATGTGAATGTGGGGGGGACACAGTTCAACCTATGACACTTGCCAATATGCCAGGTGCTTCTGTGCTTTCAACCCCAGAGAGTGCTATTCTAGACTCTTCTTCCCCTGATTCTTTTTTTTTTTTTTTAATTTTTTTTTTCAACGTTTATTTATTTTTGGGACAGAGACAGAGCATGAACGGGGGAGGGGCAGAGAGAGAGGGAGACACAGAATCGGAAACAGGCTCCAGGCTCTGAGCCATCAGCCCAGAGCCTGACGCGGGGCTCGAACTCACAGACCTCGAGATCGTGACCTGGCTGAAGTCGGACGCTTAACCGACTGCGCCACCCAGGCGCCCCCTTCCCCTGATTCTTTATAGTGAATTCTCAACCTTTGAGCCATCTCAGATGTAAATTATTTGATGGAGATTAACTCTCCCGTGTAGTCGGTTATTATCCTCCAACCTAGAGACTGTTCTTTCTGTTGTGTACAGCCCTCCTTACAGGTGGCGTTGTTATTTTTCTGCCTCTTTTCACACAGTAAGCCCTTCAAGGGCTGCATTCATGTCTTAACTCACTTTATCTCTCCAGCACTGTTGTGGTGTCTGATGCCCAATAAGGGCTCGGTCACAGCTGCTAATGGAGTGAAGAAGGCTCACATTCTCCTATACTCTGTTATGGTCTTCCTCATTTGCTAGCAGGAGAGAGCTGGACTGAGGCTATTAATCTGACAAAAAATAAGGCTTTATGTTGAAAGGTTTGGGTATTGAAAACTTTTGATTTTTTTTTTTTTTAATTTTTTTTCAACGTTTTTTATTTATTTTTGGGACAGAGAGAGACAGAGCATGAACGGGGGAGGGGCAGAGAGAGAGAGGGAGACACAGAATCGGAAACAGGCTCCAGGGTCCGAGCCATCAGCCCAGAGCCTGACGCGGGGCTCGAACTCCCGGACCGCGAGATCGTGACCTGGCTGAAGTCGGACGCTTAACCGACTGCGCCACCCAGGCGCCCCTGATTTTCTTAAGAAAATAAAAGGGAGAGCTCACATGATTTTACCGATAGAACTGGTTGATGGCACTTTTTATGTCCGGTGTCTAAAGGGAACCAAGTATCGGTTCTGTGCAGCCTGCTACTCTCTCTCTGGCCAGTGTTTCACCAGAGGTCAACCAGATGCTCGCGCGGCAGCCTGTAGGCTCCGGCACGTTCTTGACACTTTCCAAGTTAGCCTTGGCGTCGGGCATGGGAAGCTGTGGGTTTTCCGTGTAATTCTCCTGAGGCCTGCCATCTCGATATATTTGCCCTGCCTGCTGGGTTTCCACATCCTCCGACCAGCTAGAATCTGAAGGCAAACCTAGTTAAGCACCTCTTCGGGGGTGAAACTGTAATGATAAATACATCAGAGTCCCCTGAGCAGAATGCCTGGTGGAAATGCGTGGGCGAATGCAATTCCGATACCTCTCAGTCCTACCAGGATGCAAGTCATTTAGCAGTTACAAATGACTTCCCCATAGTGCCGGTAGCATTCCCAGAGTAGTGCGTTTCTACTCCCGCCAAAGGATGTGGTACAAGGGCTAAATGAGCCGCTACAAGAGAGAGAATGGAAATAGCTCCTTAAACACTGTACTGGAGCAGCTGTTTAGAACCCTTACCTTGACTGTCTTTGTCACAGGCAAAGACTGTTTTATTTGCTGACTTTAATACCGATGGTTTGCGTTCACAGAGTAAGAACTCGGAATTACTTTACAAATATTCTCACTAAAACTTACACTGCTGTTGTGGAATAAGTACATGGCTAATTTTATTTTATTAATTTGGGGGGGGGCAGGATCATGAGGCATTGAGTTTGATTTACCTAGAAAATACAGTGATTTAATAATACACAAGATAGATAAAGGGACTACAAAGTAACAGTCTCTTAACAAAAACTGTAGAAATCCCATATTACTATCCAAAATACAAGTTAAATATCTTATTCAAATGCTAGTGTCACTTTCAGAACTGAGTTTTGGACAGTCTCAGTGGTAGAAAAATAGAAATTTATACTTCTAAGTTTCTTTTTAGAAATAGCCAAGAACCTTCCAGAACCACATCTAGTGACTACAGTGGGAAAAAAACCCCTGCCCAGCAGAGGTTGGGGTAAAAAGCAAAGCAATAATTTATTTTCATGTATATCTTCTAATTTGGCTTTCTGGAAGTTTCCAGCTTCCAAATATGTTTTTAAATATGGCAGCATCACTGAAAAATGTATGTAGCCCCTTAAGAGATACAATGTTAAGTCAGTATTTGAACATGTAGGTTTGGGTTATATTTTCTTCCCTACCCCCAAGTTCATTCAGATATAGTTGACTTAGAACACTGTGTAAGTTTAAAGCATACAGGTGGTAATTTGATACACATATATATTGTGAAATGATGACCACAATAAAATTAGTTAACACATCCGTTTATCATCCATCACGTAGCTACCAGTTTCTGTAGTAGAAACATTCAGTAACCACTTTCTTAGCATCTCACCCCTTTCCCCTCCCATCAGCCCGTGGCAACCACCATTCCACTCTTTGTTTCTGAGTTTGGCTTTTTTTTTTTTTTAAGATTCCACATCTAAGTGAGATAATACAGTATTTGTCTTTCTCCGTCTGACTTATTTCACTTAGAAATACCCTGAGGTCCATCCATGTTGTTGCAAATGGTAGGATTTCCTTCTTCTTCTTTTTTTCTTTTTTTTTTATGGCTGAATGACATTCCACATGTATCTATACCATGCTTTATCCATTCATCTGTCAATGGACACTTAGGTTGTTTCCATGTCTTGGCTATTGTGAATAATACTGGGCGCAGATATCTCTTCAAGATAGCGATTGTATTTCCTTCAGATATTGGGTATGTTTTCTCTTAACGGCCCCAACCCTTGACCTCCACCTCACCCTGCCACTGCCAGTGATATTGTCCTGATTCTTCCTGTACCCACGAAAGGCTTTGTATGTCCATCTTAGTGTTCCCTGCTTTGAGAAGACAGTGCACCTTCTGCCTAATTTAATTGACTACTTTTTTTTTTCTTATATCACACTTTGGCATGGTTATCTTTTATGGACTCAGAGCCCGACTAAGGAATGGGCCAACCAAGCAGATGTCCAAAATGCTAATTTATGTGAAGCAACAAACATTACTTGAGTGACTGAACATTTCTGAAAATGAAAGGAGATTGGGAAAATTGCAATTACCTAAATTCTTCTTCCTAGTCTACTAAGAATAGAAAATGCTCGTTTGTAGCTCCATCTGTGCCAGGCACTGTTCTAAATGTATTAAGTGTATTAACTTGTCTAAATCTCAAAATAACCCCCTGATATAGACAGCATTATTATTGCCATTTTACAGATTTGGAAATTGAGGCACGGAGACGTGAAATAATTGTCCAAAGTCACACAGCTCGAAAGTGCCAGAACCTTTATCTCTTATGGAGAAACTCTAGATGTTAGATGATACCCACTTTTCTAAGACGTTTTTGAGACTCCCTCACCCCTAGGGTTATGGTTCAGAAATATAAAATGTTCATTTAGCTTCTTAACAGGAGGTTGGCCCAGAGAACAGTAAGGGCTTTTGCTGAGGGTGTGTGTAACTGTCTAGGACTAGAACAAGGAGAAGAGTCTGAGCATAGTTGCCTGCTGCTAGGATCCTTCTTAGTCCTTCCCCCAGGCTCCTCTCAACCTCTCTTCTAAAATATGTGAACAAAGGATCCAAGAATACAAGTTTGAATGGGCAAGTGTATTAGCCTTCTTGGGATGTGAAATTATCAGCCTGCATGAGGGGCTTATATATCTCTGTCAGAGGTGGCCCAGATTGAGTGTATTTTAATGGAACAGGCCTCCTGAAGTGATTTAAAAGGAGAAAGAAAAAAAGAAGAGAAGAAGCCTCTGAGTGAAAGTGATGTGGGTGCTAGCGTCCTGTTCTGATCATAGGATGGGCCCCTGAATCTAGGAGAGTCTCCCTAATCCAGGAGACTCCTGCCAGGAGGCCAGTGGACTTGGTCTGTTTGGTTTTGTCCTGTTGGGAAAGGACCAGGGTTGTTGCTGTATTGTCTCATGTTCAGCCAGAGTTGTTGCTGAAGCAGCGAAATTGTCTTCATCTTTCAATAAGATGCAAGTTGTTCGCATCAAGAATCTCACGGAAGCTTGTTTACTTGTAGCCAAGCCATCATTAGGCAAGAGAACACAGAAACAGAATTTTGTGTTAAGAAGAGCCAGTCTTGCCTGCATTGAGAAACTTGACTCGTGGGGAGTCAACGAACCGATTTTTAGAGATGTACCATTAGAAACGTGCTACAATTAGGTTGTCTGCTTTCAACCCCTGTTCCTTCCAACTTACCCTGCTTTTTGGATAAAAAGCTATTCCTTAAAGTTCTGTTTCTGTTTAGGAAATGATCATGAATACCAGTTGACTATTTAATATACCCTATGGTATATATTTCCAAACTTCCATCAAATGTACTACCCTTTCATCTTCATTCCCCAAAAACTCAACTCTGATTCCTAACCAGACAAATGTTTGTTGGTCCCATCAGGGCCAGGTTATCCATAGATGAGGTTACCAATTAGGTAGTATGATTTCAGGTGGGCCCTGTAAGGGTTGTAGTCCCCAGATATTCTCTCATCCACTTGGATGCAGGCTGCAATGTCATTATTAGAATTTATTTATTCAGTCTCAGATTTTCATATTGTTAACAGTTGCTCCTTCACTAAGAGATATGCATTTCAAACCGTTAGCAGTTTACTCCGGTGTGAAGGATTTTCCCAAGAGCAGGTGTAATGAAAGAAAAGATCCAGAGAACACGAGGAGCTTGAGGTGAAACCATCACCGTATATAGGGCACCGTGTGTGTGTGTGTGTGTGTGTGTGTGTGTGTGTGTTTCACATAGTCTAAAGCAAAACAAAACAAAATCAGTCTATTTTCCAACTTACTCAAAAATCGTAGGTTGATAAATTTCAGTAAACTAATTCACGAAGACCAAGAATCCAGGGGACAGTCTGTAAGCCAGATTGCTCTCCTATTTATGTTCAAAGGGAGGAGTACTTGGCCAGAGAGCTGTGATCTGTTATCTGTGCGAGTTTAGTAACTGGACAGCCTGGACTTTCAAGGATTATACTGAATTTCAAAGAGTCTGTCACATTTTCCCTACAAATACACTCGTATTTGTGGAACTACAGATGTCCGCATGTGGAGATTGTTGAGATACAATATGTGGAAAATGCCAACACTACACTTGGAATAACGCTTTTAGTTATTTATCATCTACTCAGGAAGGCACATCATATACAGAGGTTTGTCTGCTGATCCTAGAGTCAGAGAAGGAGAAATGTTCTTTACTAGGGATGTGGAGAATGCACCATCTTTTTCTTCTATGCTTTCTCTCTTAGAGAAGAGTTCTATGAACCTTGTATCATGCTGTTTCTTAAAATCAAATTCCTTTGTCCTTGACCTTTGCCTGGGATCATGTTCCAGAAAATTCCGATAGTCATTCCTATGCTGTGAATAATCTTATTTCGATCAAATACAATCTCTCTTTCCTATTTCTTGCTAGTTTCACTCATTTATAATTCACAGTAGGTAATAACATTTCACATTCATAAATGCAGGTGTGCAAAGATGTGATTTTTTTTTAAACTGAACTTAATGTAGCTGGTAAATACCCATTGCTATTAGATAGGCAAAACCTACAGGATACGAATTCAAACTCATTAATTCACTTCCAGTTAAAAACTGCATCTTTCTGCATCTGTTGACTCAATCCAGAAACTACTCTACTTTACTGTCTTTCCCTGGATGTTATGTACATTTCAAGATGGTTGACTTATTCTGACTTATTGTCCTGGGATCAGATGAGGCTGTCTGGCCCACCTGCTACACTGTCCTCTTTGACCATCTCTGAGATGTAGCGTGTCTCATGTGGTCTTGGTAATGAATTTCTGACCCTGTTACATCTGCTGTAGTTATCTGAGACCCTGGCCTGGACCCCAGATGGCATTCTCATCACCTCAACCCAACAGAAAAGATAATTCTGTGCTCTTCTTTGGGGACTGGGGAATTCTTAGCAGCATCACTAATTTTTCCACCCCACGTTGGGGTGCTCACATCGATGTCCTCACTCCCAGATACCTCCCTCAGCTTCCACTGGACTCCCTCAGCTCTTCTCTGAGGCCGTCAGTTCCTCAGGCTACACCCTGGGAGGCCAGGCAATGTGTTTTCTCTTCTAGAATGTCGGGTTTCTACCAATGTTTACAGAAATCCATCTTTAACTGTGAATTCATTCTAAGGTACCAACCAATTATTCCTGATCCTCTGATTCTTTCTTCCCATGAAGAATGAACCTTTGGATGAATCTTTATAACTTGGGAGTAGGACACTGCTCTTTGATCATTACTCGTAATTCCTTTTTCTGTAGTTCATGCCTTAAAGGGTCTGCTGTCAGTCTTTCCTGCCCTTTGGAGCTTAATAAAGCTCTATTAAAAAATTCTAGCTCCTACAGTAGAAGGACTTGCATTGATGGCTACTCTTCCAGCTATTTTCCAAAATGTCTGATTTGGTATGAGAAATCCAGTAATAATTTCTTTGTTTCTAACTGTTTCTGACCTCCCCTGGGGGTGGTGCACACAGAGGAGAATTTGGGTTTTTTTGTGGCTACCATCAATAGGCTAAACTTCCTCTTCCCCTCCTCTCCTTCAAATCTTTTTCCAAGGCTCATTTCCATAAAAGTCACCATAAAATAGATCATTTTGTCACCTCGTATTTCTTATATGCATTGCTTGTTACATTTATTAATTTGCCAAGGTCACTTAATTTAAAGATTGTAGCCCTGTGAAAGGCAGAATGCCCTGGATGATTAAGGAGATGGTTTTATTCAGACTATCGCATGAGTGAGACCATTCACTAATAAAGATTATCTCCAAATAGAGGAAGAAAACCTGGGGTTTACAGGTAAACAAAAGAGTCAGGAGGAAGGAAGGACAGACAGTGAGTCTTACTAGACTGGAGAAGAGGGTGGAGACCATTCTTATCTTGGAATAAGGGAAAGCATGGTAGTCATTTGTGGTTAGCCATTTCCCAGAACACAAAGGAGTGGAGGACTAAAGTTCAACGTTATCAGTCCCCATTTACTGCTCACAAAGAAGACCACTCCCCTTCATTCTATCAGATTACCCAGTTTAAAAAAAAAAAAAAAAAGCCTTTTACAATCTTTTAGTAAAGCAGACAAATGTAAACATAAGCTCTTCTTTGAAAATCTTATAAATAAGCCCATTAAACCTTAGCTAGCGTTGACCAAGGTGAATAAAATTTCCTTTCCGTGAACTTTCTACATCCATTCTGTCATTTTGCCTTAGAACAAAATCACTCTCTTTTTCTTTCACAGAAACGTGTCCTGCCCACCTTGCACACAAAGGTGTACGTTTCTGCTGCTACCACTCCTGTTAGAGTCTCACTCACATATTATTTACCCTCAGTAACTTGCATTTCACAGAGAAAACTAGGAGGCAGAGAACTGTGAACTGTGTGTCACACACCAATACTTTTCAGCAGATGAGCTGAGCTCATGAATATACATTCCACAGCTTCTCATAGCCATACACATCCTTATAATACAATTGCTCAAAATGAACATGGTCATTGGCAGGCTCAAATGCATGGTTCCTCTTTCCCTCTGTAACACATGAAATAAAAGACAAAAAGTATATACACTTAAAATTATGCTTACATGTTAATGTTTCAGTGTTCCATCTTTGAAATGATCTAGGCATTCAATTAATATCTATTAGTTAACTCAATTTAGTATAAATCTAAGCTTTTGGGCTTCCTAAAGATCTTGGAAATTATCTTCCTGCTGACATACTCTAAAACATAATGACTATTAAAATAAAGTTTGTTATTGCAATGACTTTATTTGGTTAAACACAAATGTACAATTTTTCATATTTTAAACACTAACAATCTTAAGTATTACTGGTACTGGCTTAATCAATCAGTAAACCTGTGTGAGTTCATGTAGAACACTTCCAAGTGGAACAAAATTCTATGTACCTATTATTCTTAACCCTAATCAGAGAAGACATGCTGTTTTTATTAAACCAAAAATATTAAACCAGTCTTGTTTGCCAAAGCTTTATCTAAATTATGTGAACTTCAATTCCTAAAGCATATCCAAGTTGGTTTCTATAAAGATAATTTTTTAAATGTTTATTTATTTTTGAGAGAGAGAGACAAAGTGCGAGTGGGGGAGGGGCAGAGAACGAGAGAGACACAGAATCGGAAGCAGGCTCAGCACAGAGCCTGACGCGGGGCTCGGACCCACAAACCGTAAGATCATGACCTGAGCCAAAGTCCGGCGCTTAACCGACTGAGCCACCCAGGCGCCCCTATAAAGATAATTTTTAATTCTAGCACATTAAAGTATTTGAGACTCAATTTCCTTAGTTTCTGGAAATATTAGGAATATTCAATGTACATAAGTACACATAAGTGCTAACTTATTGCTAAGCCATCAGAATCGAGCTCCTTTAAGAAATTTTATTTATAATCTGATTTAGTAATACCATCTTTAGGTAGAGAAATATTACATATCACACAATGAAAGATAAAAGCCTTTCTGAATTACAGATGCATAATCCTACAGGCATAGAGAGACTTTGTAGCTTCAATTCTAAAATTTCAGCCATGAGTCAAGCATAAACACATAATTACAAAACTCACTGGTTCATGTCAACGAGCTGTTTTCTTCACAGTGGGTATGAATCTTTAATTTATTTGAGCTCTATATAGACAGGTAGACAAAGAAAAGACTAACAAACCAGATTAGTTGTTGTCTCTCACCCCAGAGAAGGATCTCTATAAACCACTGATCTGTTTACAGAGATCACCAAATGGTCAAAACATGAAACCAAAGAAGCCAGAACCAGAAATCACCTAATACTCAAAAGGAATCGAAGTCAAATTCTTGCCATACTTCCAATGGACAGGAGTGCAGAAGAAGACATCAGTCAGACTCACTGGCCTCTTGTTCTGGGTGAAGCAAACGAGGATATAAAAGCAGCGTGCATGACTATCCAAGGACATGGCACCCAAACTGTGAAAAACAAATGTACTACAAAACTAAAGACATGATTTTTTTTTTTCAAGCTATTGCAATAGAGATAACTGTCAGTAATGAGGAACATTTCAAAGATGTTCTGGAGAGAAAATCTGCAAGGAAATGTGGGGTTTAATAGAGGTGAGTGAGTGAAGGAGTCAGGAGGAGAGATGGACAGTAGGTCTTAAGGGATTCATGAGGTCAGGACGTTCTTATCTTGGAATATGCAAAAGCAGCATGGTCCTTTGTGGTTAGCCACTTCCCAGAATATAAAGGAATGGGGAGATTGCTTGACTGTCCAACCCCGGGGCTCAGATAAAGTTCAATAATATCACCACCTCATCTTCTGGTAGATCTAAACTGGTATGGGGGTTTAGGGATTAGGATGGGTGTGAGGGGGCAGAGCTATGTGATTTGGAAACAACACTCAAGTGATTTTGATTACAATACCTCCTGATGAAAATCTCATCCTGTAATTTCCCTCAGGTCAGAAACACATGGTCATCTCCCTTTGTGACAGTGGGAAAGTTTTTGAATTTCCTTCCGCATCTCTCTCCTAGTCAGCAAAATTAGAAGGTTGTAAACAAACACGCACAGTGATGTTCACCGTGTATTTATCCAAAGGAATAAAAGGTTGAAAACAACCTAAATGTGTGTCAGTGGGGTAATGAATATCTAAAATGTTTTGTATTCGCATGGGATACAGCATGGCAGTTTAGCTATCTTAATTTGATTTACATACATCATCACAAATAGATCTTAAATTTATAATGTTAAATAATGAAGAGAATACCAGCAGCGTATTACTTACATAAATGTAAACTCACAATTCAGAAATAATACTATGTATAGTGAGTGTAAATATATACATATAACTGAGAAACCATTTTTTTTTTAATTTTTTTTTTTCAACGTTTATTTATTTTTGGGACAGAGAAAGACAGAGCATGAACGGGCAAGGGGCAGAGAGAGAGGGAGACACAGAATCGGAAACAGGCTCCAGGCTCCAAGCCATCAGCCCAGAGCCTGACGCGGGGCTCGAACTCACGGACCGCGAGATCGTGACCTGGCTGAAGGCGGACGCTTAACCGACTGCGCCACCCAGGCGCCCCATAGAAACCATTTTTAAAATAGATGGGAGCTGGGCCGGCCAATTCCTAGCCACTAGCCACATATGGCAAGCAAGCACTTGGAATTCCACTAATCTGAATGGAGATGTGTTATACCTATAAACTGCATACTGGTTTTGAAGACTTATTTTATCTAATTTTTAATTTTTTTTTAATGTTTATTTATGAGAGAGAGAAAGAGAGAGAGACAGAGTGCAAGCAGGGGAGGGGCAGAGAGAGAGAGAGAGAGAGAGAGAGAGGGAGGGAGACCCAGAATCCGAAGCAGGTTCCAGGCTCCGAGCTGTCAACACAGAGTGCCATGTGGGGCTCAAACTCGGCAACCGTGAGATCATGACCTGAGCTGAAGTCAGACACTTAACTAACTGGGCCACCCAGGAACCCCTTGAATACTTATTTTTAAAAAAGGAAGTAAAAATAGCACATTAAAATTGTTTTATGTTGATCTCCTATTGAAATGATATTTGGGATATATTGGGTAATAATTTAAGATATATTATTAAAATTAAGTCCACTTTTGGGGCGCCTGGGTGGCGCAGTCGGTTAAGCGTCCGACTTCAGCCAGGTCACGATCTCGCGGTCCGTGAGTTCGAGCCCCGCGTCGGGCTCTGGGCTGATGGCTCAGAGCCTGGAGCCTGTTTCCGATTCTGTGTCTCCCTCTCTCTCTGCCCCTCCCCCGTTCATGCTCTGTCTCTCTCTGTCCCAAAAATAAATTAAAAATGTTGAAAAAAAAAAATTAATTCCACTTTTTTGTATTTTTTCTTTTTAAAATTTGACTTGTAGACATTAAAATTACATTTGTGGGGGTGCCTGGGTGGCTCAGTCAGTTAAGCATCTGACCTAGGCTTAGGTCATGATCTTGCAGTTTGTGGGTTCAAGCCCCGCGCCGGTCTCTGTGCTGACCGCTCAGAGCCTGGAGCCTGCTTCGGATTCTGTGTCTCCCTCTCTCTCTCTCTGCCCCTCCCCCGCTCACACTCTGTCTCTCTCTCTCAAAAATAAATAAACATTAAAATAATAATAAAATTACATATGTGGCTCACATTATATTTCTAGCAGACAGTACTGGACTAGAAATTTGCATCTCAAGCCCAGCACTGGTTGGTTACTCCCGGCAGAAGGGGAAGCAAGAATCCCTTGGGGTGATATTTAACAAGGTCTTTCTTTCAGTAAGTTTAATTGTATTAAAGATAAATTGGGATGAGCACTGGGTGTTGTATGGAAACCAATTTGACAATAAACTTCATATATTGAAAAAAAAAGATAAATAGACTTAGAAGCACATATGAAAAAAAATATTGCTAATTCTGAAGTATGAGAGTAAAGATGATTGCTATTCATGCCATTTTGTCTATGATGTCATTTTAATTTCTAAAGAGAAAAAAAAAATGTTGGACTAAGGATCCAAAATCTTGCATAGCTCCCACTTCTATGTTTGACTAGATAAAAAGAACAGTGCACTGAAGTTTATTCAAAACTAGCTATGTAGCCTTAGGTAAGTCACCTAATATTTTTGTCCCTCATTTTTCTTTTCTATAAAATTGAGTGGTTGAAGAGAATCTTCAAAATCACAAAAAACCCTGTTTTATTCTTTGTGCATGATTACAGGAGCCTTGTATGGCAAATATGTAATAAGTTATTGTGAAAATCCTTGTGTTTGTCAAAACAAATGTTTTTAATAGTGGCCATGACATTGACCTACCATATTTCGTCTAACTAGCTTGATGGATTTGGTATAAGCGTGATTTAATCACCCTGAAAATGTTGGGTTCTTTTTCATTTCTTTATTTTTCTGCAAAGAAATTTGCATCAGGAAACTCAGTGCAACAGACTAGTCTGCAGAAGTTGTTGATATTATGTCAATGCTATATAATGTTGATGACAGTACTTAGGGGTAAGTATGTATTCACCTTTCCCTTGACTCTCCATAAAGTATTTGGGCATGGCTAAACGTTTGAAAAAGATGCTTTCACATATGTATTGACTAAAGAAATGTATAGTATCATTGCTTATTATTGTTTTTAAGCTGTTTCAAAACACAGGTAGGCTCTCTTTATATGTAATAATTATTTTTCTTTATAATATGTCTTTCCCAAAGCTACTAGTTATAGCTTCATATCTAAATGGGAGAGAGAGAAAATGACACCTCCCGCTTTTGTTGCTTTTTCTCCTTATATTTCCTAATTAATCACTTTTTCTTATTTTTATTTATTCTTTTCTATTTTTTAAAGTTTATTAATTTATTTTGAGAGAGACAGAGGGAGCATGAGTGGGACAGAGGCAGAGGGAGAGGGAGAGAGGGAGAATCCTACGTGGGCTCCGTGCAATGTGCAGAGCATCACGCAGGGCTTGAACTCACAAACCTGTGAGATCATGACCTGAACTGAAATCAAGAGTCAGATGCTTAACCGACTGAGTACCCAGGCACCCACATTCTTTACTGTTTAATGAGTATTCGGCTTGGCGATACTGGGTCACTGTTCAAAGATATGTAAATATGAAAGCTAGACAAGAGTAGAAAACTTAAATACAGCTCATCTTATAATAATTTTTATCAAAATACGTTCAAAGGAGACTATCTGGCAAGATACGGAGTCTATGTCTTCTGGGCAGTTCACACAAAAAGTAAAGAATAACTTTTTGTTAAGAGCTCTAAGACAAGTTTATCTTTTTAACAGACAGAAAATCAAATTATAACTTTTCATAAATATGTTTGACAGTAAAGAATACACAGAAAAATTTTCTTGTGGATAAACCCATCAATACCAATGCACCTTTCATAAAAATTTTAGGACATTTTATTTCTTCTTTTCAGACTCAGGTATTACAAAGCAAGCAAGGGAAATAAAAGTATCTTCTCTGTAAGCTTTCTACACCTTTCTGCATCCATGTAATATTTGTCTTTTACCATCCTCTTCAGATTTTGAATTCTGGAATAACCAGATAATTTAAGGAAAACAGTATATATGTGTGTATGTGTGTGTGTGTGTGTGTGTGTGTGTGTGTGTAAGTATATATAAGTACATATATGGAGGGTTTTTTCTTAAATATATATATACTTAAATATATAAATAATATGTATTTATATATTAATATACATTTATATATTAATATAATAAATATAACTATATAAATAAATATATATTTAAATAATAAATATATATTCTTAAATATATATATATAAATAATAAATATATATTCTTAAATATATATATATATACTTAATGTTAATTATTTACTTCGAGAGAGAGTGTGAGAGTGAGTGCACAAGTGGGGAGGAGCAGAGAGAGAAGAAGAAAGAGAATTCCAGGCAGGCTCTGCATAAGGCTTAATCCCACAATCGTGAGATCATGACCTGAGCTGAAATCAAGAATCCGAGGTTTAATAGACTGAGCCACCCAGGTGCCCCAAAACTCTTTATCTTGATAAACAAAAACACAGTCCATTACTTTGCCTACAAATGCATACTTCTCTGTCACCATTGTTCTCGGTATAGTATCAAAGTAAGTAACTTCTACTTCATAGAGAAAATTAGAGGGTAAATAAGAGCTGTCTGTCATATATAAGCATTTTGGCGAACTAGCAAAGCTCATGAATACACATAACACACATTTCACGGCCAATACTTCCCTTCTACCTGTTCCTACGGTGGAAAAACTAAACATATTTTTTAATGTGACCCAAAGATATAGGAATTCCACATCGCACAAACACAGAAGCAAACACTTACAATTATGTTTAATATCTGCACTTTAAAATGTAGACATACTAGAGGCGCCCGGGTGGCTCAGTCAGTTAAGCGTCCAACTCTTGATTTCGGCTCAGGTCGTGGTCTCGTGGTTCGTGGGTTTGAGCCCCACATCGGGCTCTGTGCTGATAGTGTGGAGCTTGCTTAGGAATCTCTCTCTCTTCCTCTTTCTCCCACCACTCACACTTTTTTTCTCTCCCTCTCTCAAAATAAAATTAATTAAAAATGAGATAAAATGTTGACCTACTTAAAATTATCTGGGTGACCAGTGATTATTCATTAATTAATTTAATATCAGTCTAAAGTTTTATGTTATCTAAGGGTTTTGGATATTATGTTCAAGCTAATACACTATAAAAATGATTCCTGATGATATGAAAATTTCAGAATAAAGACTCAAATTAATTGAACACAAAGTAACATTTTTATAGTCTTAAGTATTATGTAGGAGTAACATTAGCTTTTTCTTGATAAATAGCCCAATATAAAATATTTAGAACTATCAGATTAACAGAAAACACACTTTAATCTTATAAAAACAAAATATTCTCTTGTATTTTATGCTGATAAAATTTGGGGGAAAACTATATAGGTGAATGGTTTTCTTTCTTAAACCTGAATTATTAAACCAAGGATTCATTTTAATTGTGTTAACTTGTAATTCTTATATAAAAATATTTTTGAGCCGGTGTTTTCTGTAAGAATTTTTTTCTTAAAATTCAAGCATATTTTAAATTTATAAGATCAATTTCCTCATTTTCTGGGTATTTTAGAATTATTATCTCTATGAATCAATATAAACAGAGCTCCTTTAATTCAAGATACATTATAACCTAATTTATTCAACCCTTTGGAGGTAGAAAAAAGTTTCATACCAACAACAAGAATTAAAAGTCTTTCTGGATTACAGACATACACACACACAGAGTGTTTCTCATTTCAGGTATAGGTCAAAGTCAACACTGAAACACAAAAATTCACTGTCTGGAGTTTTTCTCTTCCTCAGTGGCCACAAAATTCTTAATTGGTTTGAACTCACAAATAAACAAACAAGTGACTAAGATTGGAGTCTATGTTGTTTCTCATGTAACAGCAAAAAGATCTATATCATCCATTCAACAGAGATCACCAAATGGCCAGATCATAAAACCAAATTCCCAATCATGGCTGCCGCCAAATATTGAATAACTTGTGAGCTGTGTGTGTGGTAGAGAAAAAAAAACCAAACCATGAAATTAATAGAAAATGGGGAGAAAACCTAGAAAGTCAGCAAGTTCAAAAATCTATTGCCCCCTGGAAGGAGCAAAAATTGAAAATAAAGATCCAATTTCCATGCTTAAACAGCTCACTTCTCCAGGAATGCATTTTACTTGGCTCTGGCAGTGAGACCCCTTGGATATCTTGGTGTGGTAAAATCGGTGTACTAAATAGCTTTGTTGGTTGACTCTTTTTTAAGTTTATTTTTATTTATTTTGAGAGAGAGAGAGAACACAGAAGCCAGGGAGGGGCAGAGAGAGAGAGGGACAGAGAGAGAATCCCAAGCAGGCTCTGTGCTGTTAGAATGGAGCCTAACACGGGGTTTGAACCCATGAACCAAGAGATCATTATCTGGGCAGAAACCAAGAGTTGGATGCTTAACCAACTGAGGCACCCAGGTGCCCTGGTCAGTTGACTTTTTTAAAAAGCTTTTTATTGTGGAATATTTCAAACATATACAACGTGGAAAAGATAGTATAATGATATCTATGTACCATCACTGAGCTTTGGAAATTATCATGACAATATTCTTTCACCTAAATCCACACCCACTTTCCCCTACCCTCTTGATTATTTTGAAGCAAATCTTATACATGATATTTCATTGTTCTTCATATGTCATATCCCAGTGTGTATCTGAAAAAAATAATTCTTTAAACACACACACACACACACACACACACACACACATTAACATTACTGAATCCTACCTCTGCCCCTATAATTTGCCAGGTACTATATCATCAAGTATCCAGCAGCCTTTAAAGGTCACTAATGGGGCTTCAACTATGTCTTATACATAGTTTGTTTGGATCAGAATTTAAGCCAGGTCTATACATTACATTTGGTTGATACATCTCTAGTCTCATTGGATCTATAGATTCATCTTCTATTTTTTTTTCTTTTTCTTTTCCCTTTTATTTGTTGAAGAAACTGAGTCATTGATCCTTTAAATTTTTCCATATTCTGGATTTTGTTTAATATAGTTCCCTTTGATTTTCTATAAACTAGTAATTATAGCTAGATATTTGATTAGATTCAGTTTGGATTTATTGGCAAGAATTCTTCAAAGTTAAATTGTGTTCTTCCATCAGGATGTGCTTTGTCCCTTTTTTTTTTTTTTTTTGTCCTGCTAAAACCGATCAGTGGGTTCAGATCTCTGCTTGAAACTCTCATTATTAAGCTACCTTTTAGCTCTTTATCTAATGATTTTAAGTTGATCAATGCTAACTACATTATTTCATTAAGGATTGCAAAATGGTGGTACTCTAACATACCTTTACGATTTATTAGCTGGAATAGTTCTATTAGGAATAAGGGTTTTTTGAACAAGGAAGTGACGTAATCAAAGTTGTGCCTTAGGAGAATAAATCTGATGTTGGTATGAAAAATGAGTAGAAAGGTGAGGTACTAGGGACAAAGGTAGAATTCAGGATTCTTATGAGTCGTCGCTGTAAGGGGCAATGGGTGATGTGAAAAAGGTACACAGGAAGGACGAAACTGACAAAAGAAATTAGAGCTGGCCACTGGCTGACCAGTGAGAAGGAAGCTGGTACCTGGAGAGGTGTCGGTGCCACCAACAGTGACAGGGAGGACTAGCAGTTTGGAGAGGGGAGAGACAGTGCATATAACTGAGTCTGTTTTCATCTCTGTTAACACAGGCCCTCTCCCCCGCTGCATTTTCTGTTGCTTTGGGCAGTCTGATTTTTAAGAGCTGCGTGGTGATTTCTGTCAATTCCCTCAGGGACCTCCTTCATGATCTAATATTTCTCACCATCTGGAAGTGGAAAGATTTCCAACATTAACCAGAATTTTTATTCTCTGCTTTTTCCTCTCTGAGCTGCAAACACAAGCATTTCGGGGGTTTATGGCTCGGCATTTTGATCTTTTCAAGTTTGAGGGACCCCTATGATGACTCAGCTAATTTGGAATTCAGAAGGTTGTCTCGGAGGGTCTTTTAAATATATAAACAAGGGCCTTTTATTCCATTCCACTGCCCCTACTTAACCTTTTTTTCTACCCCCTAAAGATTCTTCTCCCTCCTGTGTTCTTCAATTACTGAGCTGTCACTTCCAAGCTTGGCTTCCTGCTCAAGTAACCTATGCGGACAGTATTTAGTTCTGTGGGTCTTTGCCCATAAATCACTCTCCTTACTTTCTAATCATATACGTTCCTGTTCTTTTAACTCCCTTGAGTTAATCTATATTGTTCTGGCATCAGTGTGCCCAGCCTTATATTCAGGATTCCTGAGCACTTATCAGAGACGCTGAAAAAGATTTTTTTTTCTTTTTCCTCCATTTGATCACTGTTCCATTGGCCTCTGTTGCATTGCTTGCCAATCCATTAATTCTTTAATGTTTATCAGTCTTCTTCCCTGATACTGGGAAAGTCACATTCAACCGAAGAGCAGAGAATTCAGAAATGAAGAAGGAGTTTACACCTGCTTTATTCTGTTTGTACCGCTACTTGGTTGAGACATTCAATTCACAGAAATGTCATTCCAGTTGGATCACAACATAAATAATAGACATTTTTTCTTAAATGCTGGATAGACATTGAATTTTTTTTAAGTGGAACCTTTAAAATGTTACAATAGTGGAGCTGGATACATAAAATTCTTATTTAGAGACTCTCTTGAAAAGAAACCCTTTTAAATAATGAATAATAAATCCCAAACCAATCTATCTAACCAATCTACCAATGTACATTGAATTTTATTTAAATGGGATGGGAGTCTGGAAGACAGCCCTGTTTTTATTTCTAATATCTTTTTTTTTTAAAGTAACATTCAAACCATAGCGGAGTATGAATTAATGCCCATCCGTGGGATTTTTAAGAATGAAGGACAGAGCATGAAATAAATTGGCTACTTACCTTTCACGGGGCATCGCTGCTTTTGAAGAGAAAAAGTATCAATAGCATGGTAGACGTGGCTTACGTTTTCGCGCAGTCAGTGTGGTGCCCTGTCCTTTGTCCCTCACAACTAGCAGAGAAAGGCAGTCACTGAGAAAGATGGCTTTTATTATTTGGAACTGGCCCAGAGCTCAGAAATGGTGAGGAATTATGGGACGTATTTCATGATTGCTCAAACTGTGAAGGAACAACTTGTGTGTCATCATATCCATCTTTGGGGGAGTCTATAAAGTAGACTGAGTAACCTTTGAAACCTCTGAAAAAAATGTGGTGGCCCCTTCTATCCCACAATCTCTGAGAGAAGCCAGACCATCCACAGCAGTTTACAGCTAAAAGCTCAGCCCATGGGATGCGTCAGGCAGGAGCTGGCCCCACCTGACCTCTGGGATGGAGATGGGACACTGTGTCTCTAGTTCCTGTTTGGGACAATCAACATGTTGCAATGAGTCAGATCGTAGAACAAACACTGAGTCAAGGTTTTCTGTACTCCCGGCCAAGTGAGGCCACCACCAAGGCAGCAGGGCTGATCTGAAGCCTCACGTGCTGTGTGCAGCACCCTGGTGTTCAAAGCTGGAAGTCTTGCTGATGCGTGGTTGAGTCCACTATAATTTGTGCCCTGTTAATATTTTGGAAATCGCCCAGGGTAAGCACTCCTTGCCAAGGTCACAGGAGAATGCATGCTCAAAGTTAGAGTAACCTCTGAACTATCCAGTTCTGCTCATTCAAAAAGATACTTGAGGGGCACCTGGCTGGCTCGGTCAGAGAGCATGCAACTCTTATCTCGAGGCTGTACGTTTGAGCTGCACGTTGGGTGTAGAGATTACTTTAAAAAAAAAAAAGATATTTGGGGCGCCTGGGTGGCACAGTCGGTTGAGCGTCCGACTTCAGCCAGGTCACGATCTCGCGGTCCGTGAGTTCGAGCCCCGCGTCAGGCTCTGGGCTGATGGCTCAGAGCCTGGAGCCTGTTTCCAATTCTGTGTCTCCCTCTCTCTCTGCCCCTCCCCCGTTCATGCTCTGTCTCTCTCTATCCCAAAAATAAATAAACGTTGGAAAAAAAAAAAAAAAGATATTTGAGTGTTTTTAAATTAGACTTCAGAACTTCCACTTTATAATATATGTGTATATAGTTCTTAATTTACCTAAGCTCTCTAGAGTTGACTGACCCAGTTAATGAAGAGCAGTTATTTGGTTGGTGGGGAATTCATTTTTCTGCCTGGTATGTGTTAGCAAGTTGTGAACCTAACAAGGTGATCTTTCTGAAATGTGTGCTGGGTGGCTCATGTTTTTCTTGCTAAATCCAAAGTTGAACAGGGCCATATGTAAGATGAGAAGCTCCAAACAGGTCTTATAGAATGAAACGTCCCACCCCCTATCCATTGAAATCCAGTGAAATCTGGCTAAAATGCACCCCCCAGGAAGCCGATAAGGGGTGAAGAAATCTCTTGAGGAGTGTATATGGAAGAGTAGATAATATGTTGTGAACAAGTAGCAATGGGTGGTTTTAGCTCCATCTTGTTGCTGGAAATCAGGAAGGAGGGAGACAGTATGAGGTGGAGCCATTTTCGTCTCATCCATTCCCGTGCTTGTCACTTCAGATCTCCACCAGGTTGTCCCACAGAACCCAAGGCTATTTCCCTGATTTGCCACTAGAAACCCATACTAAAAGCATAGAAAAACTCCTGTTCCTTGAGTGAGAAACCTCCAACAGCCCAGCTATTCTCTCCCTTGAAATAAACTTTCCAACTCAATCACTGACCGATAATGATTGATTTTACTCTTATCCCACTTGCTTTTTCTGAGACGATAAGCCCTATGAGGCTGACTCTGAAACTCTCACAAAATCCTCTCATCCTTCAGTCTTAAAGGCCTAAATGAATTGAAGAAATGAGATGATCATGTGAGTAACCCAGATGATGGGATGGTGGTATGGGATGTATCATAGAACCCTAAAAGGGGGGGGGGGGGGAGGAAAAGATCAGATTAGTGGCCTGAGTGTTAATTTTGCTTTTCATAGTGTAGCTGGACAAAAAGCCCATGATAAGAAGGATGGCCTTCCAGGACTTTTCATGACCTGCTTAGCAAAATGGTCTGGAAATATAGTCTGGCCCCAGCAGGTACCTGTTAAAAAGATACCCCAGAGTCTGAAAATGCCAGAAATATGTTAAGTTCGTGACTCATCAGTAATGAACTGCAGAGACAATTAGCCAAATTCATCTAATTTGTTGAAATTCACAGCTCGGATTTTAATTTGCAAGTAGAGTATAGCTGCCGCTGTGCTGCCTTTCGGTGTCTGTGAAACCTTTAGCATAATCTCTTCTCTGTAATAATTTTGAAAGCACTGTGTTGAGACAAAAGGCCTGCCATTTCAGTGGGCGGTTGCATTCCATGCTCAATACCGTGCTCATAAAATAATGGAAGATCCAGGCAAACAAAAGGACCCTGCAGACCACTGGGAATAGCTTCACTCCATCTGAGAGTGACCACGTCAGGCCACATTGGGTTAAAATGCAGTGCAGACATTCAGTTAGGTTACTGGCAAGCGATGCTTGTGTGTTAGGACCTACACTGTCCACGCTACAAAATGACAAGTTCTCCAAGGCTCAGCCGTGACACCTCAGAAGAAGCATTCTTCTTTGAAAATGTACTCTCTTAGCATTGCTTTTGCCTTTCTCTGTAATTCTTTTGGAAGTTTCAGCACCACGCAAATAATCACTACGTAAGGGAAAAGGCAAGGCAAATTGTATTTTTTTCCTTACGTTAAATATAAAAAGGGAGATTCTTCATGTTCTAAGAAACCAAACTGTATTTTACTATCTTTGTTTCAGTCATTTTTTTATTTTTCACATTTAATTTTAAAGCCAGTATAGTTGACATGCAATGATATATTAGTTTCGGGTGTACATTACAGTGATTCTATAGAATCTATAGATTATTCTATACATTAGTAAGTGCTCATCATGTTAAGTGTAGTCTTGTACATGTACATCTGGGTGAAGGGGTTTTCAGTCATTTTGAACAATTCTCAAGATCTTGCTTGGTGTGACCCTTGAAGTTTCCCTCCATGTACAGACTTTTTATAATATAAATTTATAATATAAACTTTTTAGAATATAAAACTTTCTATAAATACAATATAATATAAAGAATTAAGGTTTTGATGGCTGCTAGCCACAAGATCATAAGATAATTTTTGCCTCTTTCTTACAGGGTACGTATATGTATGTTTTTGCATTTTGTTTGTTTGTGTTTGAGTGTGTAGGGTTTCATTTATATGACTTTATAGGTACACAAATATCCAGATCGGTATGACGTAAAATGTGTTCTCCACCCCTCTCAATCTGTTGCATATGCCCCTAGGTCAATTCGGCCACAAAACCACCAGGTTTTTAAAAAATATACTGGTTGCACCAACAGTGAGGAATAGGTGTTATAAATATAAGGTTTCCCTCGACGAGATTATCAGGTAATTTGTAAAATTAAAACGAGTGTCAGACCAAATTCTCACACACAGATCATCATTTACCAGCAAACAGGCAACCTAGCAATTCACAGAACCACAGAGTAAGGTACCAATGGTCCCAGCTTGCTCAGGATTGTCCTCGGTCCAGGAAGCATGGAACTCTTCAGTCCAAGAAACTCCTCAGTCCCAAGCAAGCCAGGACCTTCGGTCCTCCTAGATATCCTCTCTCCTTTTAGATGCCCTGACCACACCCTGAATGACCGATTTACTTGTGGCTGATGAAAGAATTCTGAAGCTAGATTCATCAAGCTTATAACTGACTCGTCTGGATGCAGGACAACTTGAGAATACAGGCTCAGGTGCCCTTTTCAAGGGTAAATTTAAAGAATCTGCAATATTCCTGTACCCTTTTTATGCAAATGTGGAGTGTCCCTAAACTATTTTAGCCTAACCATGAAGCTTGAAAACCATTCATTTCATCATGGAGAACTTATTTCTGGCACCTATTATGCTAGGTGATTAGTCATTACTTTAACCAAAGAAATCCATTTCTAATACTCAGTTGTTCTATTTCAAAAAACCTGTACTATTGATCACCAGAGCGGTTGTAGCTTCTGGTTTTCTGGTTACAAGTTTGCTGACTGCCGAGAGGGTGGATTAAAACTGACACTGTGCATTTATATGACACTGTATACGATCAAATATTTTAGGGTAAAGAACAGTTATCAAAATATCTCATGTGTCAAGAAAACTGAAGGAAACCTGTAGACTGAAAAACTTAGGAAAGCATGCTTTCTAAGAACAGGAAATCTGAAGAACACTTTGCTAATGACTTTTTCAGAACATCGAGGTTATCTCTGTAACAATATCAAACTTCAACAAAAAGAAAGTGAAGACCCTTTCCCTGGAAGTTATGTGATTAAAGTAAAATGCACACCATTCTAGTAAAAAGTCGACCTACTAGACAAAGTTTGGGGACCAGGACTTGAATTCGAGTCCTTTCCTTACCTCTTGGCAAGCTCTTTACCTTGGACAAGTTAACTTCAGTTTTTTTTGCGGGGCACGTATTTCTTTTGTCATAACAAGTAGTTGATCTATAAGTCTCTTCTAAAGTCGAGATTATAATTCTAAGCGTTTGGATTTTTCATTTGAACTTTGAAGGAGATCATGAGCTTCTCTCGTGTTTTGCCAGTGTTAAGTAGAAATTTGGCTGACCTTCCTGCTGTTAGCTCTTCAACCACCGTCTTTGATGTCATTGGAAATGGCAGATGATTTCTCTGAGACAGGAATATAGCTATGAACATAGGGGTGTTTTGCAGATGCCACACATCTTTAAGTTGTCTGAGTCCTTTTGACTCCTAGGAATAGTGAGCATATCTTGGCCATTGAAAGAACCTCATACAAACATTCTCAGTGTGTGTTTACTTCATATTCAAAGACAATGCCCTAAATAGTCATTCTCTAGGAATGCAGATCTTACAGCTTTGGCATTAAATTTCTCTAAATGGAATTTTCTGTACAGATAAAGCACAAAACACAGCAAGCTTTGACTCTGAGGACATTTCCTTTGATAAAACACCCTCAAAAAAGTCTATGGGAATAATATTATTTAGCCCCTTGTTTACACGAGAGCAATGATCTTTACAATGCAAGGTGAAGCTATCCAGACCAATTTTTTTTTTAAGAATGTTTCAGCTGATTTCTCAAACTGAGTGCTGCCTCATTCTGACATCTAAATCAAGTGTGGCTGCACACTTCAGGGCACAAATTAGAGAACTGGCACCAGACTACAGCAGTTAGACTGCCGGAGGATCGATACAGGCCATTTAAGCACCAGGGCCGACTATGTTTCATTTTTGACACTCAAGTTTATGCTTATTGAGTGGGGGAGCTTTAACTCCACAGCAGCAATAAACTCATTAGGAAGTGTCAGCTGGGATTATAGTGCACGTTAAATAAATACCACCGGTGCTAAGACACAGTCTTCATTAACTCTTTAGTCGAGTATCGGAATGTGAAAGCAGTCTAAACCGTTTTGGGTATGGCAGGCTTCGAGAACAATTTCTCTCTCTCATAGACTTGTCACGGTGCTTGAATTCCAATATTAGGAAAGAATGTCTCTGAATTTAGTAGACTTTTCTCTTCTCTAGAAACCTCTAACAAGATGATATGCCAACTAACACCTTTAAGAGGATTTGCTCGATGTGGTCTGAAAGCCAGCTCTTGGAATGAAAGTCTAATGAGGCATCTGGGAAACCTGCATTGGACAAACAGACCGACAGAAGGTTGTTTTAAAGAAGTATGATCTCTCCCTCAGAGCACATTCTTCAAAAGAGATGCTTTACCACAAGTTTTAAAGGCAATAGATTGATCTAACCCCTGGTAAGGCAATGATGAATGCAGTCAGAGGAAGCAAAAGGCTGGAGAGCAAATGCTGCAGAACTGCCCTGTGTGGATTGTACTTGTGTTCCTTCTGATCAACGGCTCAGCTCGGCCCCACCCCGGGTGCCCAGTCCCAGTCCTCACTTTTCCTGGCTACGTCTTTTTGACCCACAAGCGAAATGGGGTCCCTGCAGAGGAAAGAGGTTGTTGCCCGAGATGAGCCTTGCCTGACACATTACCTCCACGAGTACTGCTTATTTTCCCATCCACGATGTTCCAGAGGAGTCAACGGAGAGCCACCTATAGCCTTGACTTTAGCCTCTGGGCCAAAATAAGTACATCTCCCTCTTCTGAGTGGGAAATCTGTTAATCTTTGTTGGTTAACTTTTCATCAATAGCTCCAAAATGTGACCCAGATTATCTTTTGTGCTCTATCTTTGCCAGATGGAACTCTTCATCTGCCTCTTCCCAGCCAGTTGTCCTCTCCTGCGTGTTTCCTCAAACGTCCTGCCTGTCTTCTCAGAACTGTTGTTAATTATATCAAAATATATCTTACAACAGAGAACACTTATAAATATCGTTGGTCTTGTCGACTTCTTCATGTAGTTCGCGTAAAACGCCTTAGAATTCTGGCAGGATCTGCAGCTTGGGGGCCCTCTGTGTCTTTCTCTATCATGTTTTCCTAAGACAAATTAGAAAGCTGGGTCATTAGGACAAAAGCAAGTTGTTTCATTATCCAGATTTTATTTCTATAACCGAGTGATTACCAAGAATCTACTAGGGGCCTAGAGAATGTGCCTGCTGAGCTCTGGGCTTCAGCCTTACTACTGAAGAATAATTCAAAGCACCCTTCTGGTGATAGTGTGCATGAAAACTTTGAAATATTTAACTGTCTCCCATAATTAATTGACCTGGAACATATCCCTTGTTCAATAAAAAAGTACTGAATTCTAATGAAAAAAGAATGAAGCCACTTACTAAAATGTTAATACATGTGAAGCACTTGGAAGAGAGCTGGTCCCTAGTAAGCGCTTGGGGTGATTATTCTCCATCTGACCCCCGGCAACCCCCTGCCTCCCTTCTTCCTCCTGGTCCCTTTCCAGGAAAGAAAGGACGACATCACGCAGGTTCCCTTGCCTGCCAGCTTCAGTTTGGGGCCAGCCAATGGGAGGAAGTGTCCAGAAAGCAGAAGGTAGGAAGAGAGAGAGAGAATGGAGAATTTCTTTCCTGCCCTCCTCTGCTCACTTCTCTGGCAGTAACCCAGTCCCTCCATTATGAAACTCCACCTGGCGGCCCTTCCTTCGCTGCTGCAGTGACCCCGTTTGCTCCCCCTGTCTCTGCAGCCCAGAAAGGTTAATGTCTTCCCTCTGTTTCTGCTCCCTGAGTGCGTGAACATCCCATTTTTGTTTCCTTAACTCTGCCCAAATCTCTGTAAGTAGTCCCTTCATTAAAATCTACTCACTTAAAGCAGTGGTTCTCGGCTCTTACTGCACATTATCATCACCAAGGGAGCTTTTGAAAACTACAAATGCCTGGGCCCCTATCCCCAGAGATTGATGTAACAGGCCTGGGTTGGGGCCTGGGCGCTCGTGTTGTTTAAGACCTCTGCAGGTAATGAAGCCAGAGTTGAGAACCGCTTATTGAAACCATGTGAGTGAATTCTGTTTCCTGCCAAGACTTCAACAGATAAAGCACTCAGTGAATGTTACTGATTGTTATTACAACTACTAACACAACCCCCTTTACTTCTACTAGACTAATATTAATAGTTCTCCCCAATTTACAGACGAGGAAACCTATACACGGAGGTTAAGTAACATTCTGAAAATCACCTGATTTCTAAACGGCAGAGTTAGAATTCAGTTTATTTGGACCAAAAGCTCACGCTTGTTCCACTATGACTGTCAAGACCAGAGTTTCTCAAATTTTAAAGTGCATGTGAAACGCTTTGGGATCCTGTTAAGATGCCAAGACTATTGGCCCGAGGACCTCACTTTAAGCATCAAAGGTATAAACAACTATATGTCACCTTCTCCTTTCTTCAAACCTTCAAAAATTTCTCCCCTCTCCTTATAATGTTGACCTGATAACCTTGCTTCTTACTTCACTCAGAAAACAGAGGCATTCAAAAGACTCACATGACCACATCTACCCACTAATCCACATCTGCCCCCACCTACTCTGTCTGTCTACCTATAACCACAGATGGAAGACCTACGCTCCCATCCAAACTAATCCATCCTGTGCACCACATCTCAACGACTTTTGTTTACCCCAGGGACTCCTTTAGGAATCCTCTCTTCTTCATTGCATCATTTCCCCCCGCCTCTGTCCTGGATTTTTCCATCAGCATGGCATGTAAACATCATTATTTCTCTTAGGAAACAAGAAACTTATTTTGATTCCATTCCCCCCAATTTTTGTACGTATTTGCAAAGAAATTACACAGGCTCTCCACATCTGTGGTCACCAGCTATATTCTCATTCTTACACAGCCTATTCAAGGTCACCAATGAGACTCACATTGCTAAATCCAGTGGTCTGTTTCAGTCTCTACCTTACTAATTACACATTCCTGTACCTGTAGTAACTCTCGCCTTCTTGCTACAGGTTAGAACACCATGCTGTCTTGTTTTTTTCTTCTTTACTGGTTCCTCTTCTTATCTCTGACCTCTTTCGCATGCTCCAGGGCTCAGTCTTTTGTTCTCCGTCTACATTTATTCTTTTGGTGATGTCCTCCAGCAGTATGATTTTAATTACCATACATACCTAAAAATTATACCAAATCGGGGGGCCTGGGTGGCTCAGTAGATTAAGCGTTGGACTTTGGCTCAGGTCATGATCTCTCTGTGAATTCAAGCCCTGCATAGGGCTCTCTGTGGGCATCACAGAGTCCGTTTGGGATCCTCTCTGCCCCTCTCCGGCTTGCTCACATGCACTGTCTGTCTCTAAAATAAACATTAAAAGCAATTATACTGGGGTGCCTGAGTGGCTCGGTTGGTTAAGCGTCCGACTTTGGCTCAGGTCATGATCTCACGGTCCGTGGGTTCGAGCCCCGCGTCGGGCTCTGTCCTGACTGCTCAGAGCCTGGAGCCTGTTTCAGATTCTGTGTCTCCCTCTCTCTCTGCCCCTCCCCTGTTCATGCTCTGTCTCTCTGTGTCTCAAAAATAAGTAAACGTTAAAAAAAAAATAAAAAATAAATAAAACGATAAAAACAATTATACCAAAGTTATGCCTCCACTTGATCTTCCATCTGAAATCCACATGTATAAATATAGCTGCTATGTACCATCTCCATTAGGATATCTAATAGGCATTTCAAACATAACATGTCAAGACTGAAATTATGGTATTTCCCCCCCAAGTTTATTTCATCCACAATTTTCCCCATCTCAGTTGATATATCGCCGTCCTTCCAGTTGCTCAAGCCAAAAATCTTGATGTCATCCTTGACTCTTTCTTTCACATCTCACATCCAACATAACATGAAATCCTATTGATTCTTCAAAATGTATTCAGAGCTCTACATGTCTCACTACCACTATCACACTTTCCTGAGCCTCTTGCTTGGACTGTTGCAATAATCTCCTGAAACACCTCCTTGATTCCATACTTGCTTCCCGACATCCACAGTCTCTTTTAGCAAAGCAAATGGAGCGATTCTTTAAAAAAATTTTAATGTTATATATTGTTGAGAGAGAGAGAAAGAGTGAGCATGAGTGGGGGAGGCAGAGAGAGAGGGAGACACAGAATCTGAAGTAGACTCCAGGATCCGAGCTGTCAGCACAGAGCCTGACACGGGGCTTGAACCCACAAACCGTGAGATCGTGACCTGAGCTGAAGTCAGATGCTCAACTGACTGAGCCACCCAGGTTCCCCTAGAGTGATTCTTCTAAAATGCAAGTCAGTTCATATGGCTCCATTGCTTAATATCCTGTAAAAGACTTCATTTCATTCAGAGTATAAGCCAAAGTTCTTACTACAGTCAAAAAAGTCTGCTCCTTTCTGCCTCTCAGTCTTACTTCTCTGACATTAAATCCTGCCACTTCCTTGCTTGATCACTTCTCTCCAGATATATTGAGTTCCTTGATGCTGCTTGAACTTCCCACACATGCTCTTGCCTTCTTGCCCTTCTAGCCCTGCACTGGCTTTTTCTTCTCCCTAGAATGTTCTTCCTTGAAGACCCGTATGGATAACCCTCACACATCCGTCAAGCCTTTGCTCAAATGTCACCTTCTCAGTACGTTGCAATTCTGATCATTCTTTTAAAAATCCCAACTATCTTCTACTTACTACCTCTGTCTGGCTTTTCTGATTTCCATTATTCTGTTCATCCTGCCCCCCACCCCTGCCAATGTGCAGTCTCCTTATTTACTGTGCTGTTATTTATTGCCTAGAATCTAAGTTTCCAGGAGGAGAGGGGTTGTTGTCTTTTGTTTCTTAACCTTTTCTTAAGTACCTGAAAGAATGTCTGCCACATAGAGATACTCAAAAAGCTTTGTTGAATAAATGAATGAATAAAAGAATAGTTTGTTTTGTTACACATATAACATGGTAAATAATAGAATAAACTTTTGTTAGTCAAGAATCAAGTCTGCGTGTTCTAAAAGTGATAGTAAGACTCAGACACAATACACACACATACACATGCACACACACACACACACACAGGACAATGCCATCTCTTTCTAGACCTTTCTACTTATCTAAGTCCAAGGAAATGACTTCTGGCTATTCAGGAGTAAAACTTATTTATATGTGAGAGTCTCTTCCCTAAGCTTTGGCCTGCTCCAATATCTCAATCAAAGTGAACAGCTAGTATCTACTTTCCGTGCTCAACAGATTTGCCAACATTTTATAGTATGAAAAAAAATGTCTCACGGCATGGAATTTGGGCTATTGACAGACTGTGTAAGGGAATCTGGAGGACTTGGGGTAAAGTTCAGTGTTTTACTGCAAAGAGCCCCCGGGGCAATGTTCTCAAGAAGAATCAATAATTGGGAGGCCAACTATAACCTTGTTCTCCTCAAATATGAACCTGGTTACTTTATCAAGAAAACAGATGTTTATTGCTTTCAGGCAGAAAATAATAAGTCAGGCAGGTTTACAAGCCCTCTTTCCATCTTGAAAGCATTTCTGTCAGCTTCTTCATTCTAGAAGAAAATTACCTAATCAAGCCCTGAAAGGTAGATGATTAGTGGGTGTCACACTTGGCATCTCATTTCTTCTTCTCGGCCGAGGATATGAAGATGCTATTGACCTCCCACTTAGGGAAAAACATATTTTTGACAGCCGAGTTGTCTCAGGGCTTTTTCCTGGAACGAAGAAACCATGCAACTATATGCTAATGTAGAAGGCCAAGGGAACCTGGCATGAGGCTCTCAGGACAGCTCTAATCATGGTTTAGAAACAATGATCCAATAGCTGGCATTTATTATAAGGGAGAGAAGAACCTTATGTCCTCTCCTAAAAAGTAATTTGTAACAGGCTGAAGGAGTCACCCAGAAAATCTGTTTATCCTTTCTGATGATCTGAACGTTTTAAAACTAACTCCCATCTATACCTTTTGGGAAAATTCAGTAAGGAACAATGATGGTTATAAGAAATGGTCAGAGTCTCTGAGTCTAAATCCCAAGTTCAGAGAGCACTCAAACATGGGGGTGGGGGATTCCTTTGAATGCTCTAACTTTCAAGTTTTTTTTAATGTTTATTTATTTATTTGGAGAGAGAGAGAGAGAGAGAGAGAGAGAGAGAGACTGAGAAACGGGCAGAGAGGAGAATCTCAAGCAGGCTCCACACTGTCAATGCAGAGCCAAACATGAGTCTCGATCCCATTAGCCAAGAGATCATGACCTGAACCAAAATCAAGAGCTGGAGGCTTAACAGAATGAGCCACCCAGGTGCCCCACTTTCAAGCATTTCAATAACAATTTTCAAAATACATGAGGTGATGTGTGAGAAAGGGAAAGTTTGGAGATTTTGTTTACCTTTTGAGGTAGAGAACAGCCAGGACCAAAGGGGCCTGAAGAGTCTTTAGCCACACTGGGTTCATATGTTAGCCACAAGTGGAAGGCAAATCCAAGCATTGCTTGCAGATTGAGTCAATACATGTTTTACAGACATATGTAACAATATTTTTCATATGGGTGTCCCACTAAATGAGGTTAAGAAGAACCTTTCAAGCTAGTCTCAGGATTGCTTCAGAGTCGGCTGCTAATAGTCAAATATGCCATCTGGATCCACCAGCTGCAGTTTGTCAGCAAAGGGAGGACACTCACCCAGTGTCCCCCTTATGTGTTCTGCTTAATTCTCTGTTATTTCACGTGGGTGCATCGTACCTTCCCACAAGGTTGGTAACTACCAAAGGCAGGGAAAGTGTGGTGTTTGGAGGTCATCCACCAGGGTTTGGGTCCCAGTTCTTTGCTTAGTAGCTATAAAGCAAAGGACCAGTCATTGAATATCTATCTCCGAGCCTGGGTTGTTTACTCCATCTGAAAAGTGGAAAAGTAATCAAAACAATACCCCTAGCATAGGAAGAATGTAAGGATCCAGTGTTCAAGGTAATTTGTAAATAAATATTATTAGTTTCCCAAGTGTCATGTAACTCTGTGTGCCTCACAGCACAAGTCAATTATTTACAGTTGTTCACCCGATTTTTTTGGTCTTTGCTGAAACATCTCAGTCATTTTATCTTAAGAAATCAGGTTACCCAGTGGGGAGGGAGGAAGGTATGAGAAAATTAGATTTGCACCTCTACAGCACAGCCATTATTGTGCGTCTGTTGCCTCTGCTTATCTAAATGCTTTACATTCATGAGCGGGTCCTCCTTGTCATACACACACTCCCAAATAAGCTCATGAAATTCGTGGAGTTCATTTTTAATGTAATGTCCCCAGTTTGGGGCATCTGATATGCAGATTAGCCCACAGGTCTGCAGGACCCCTGGCACTTCCCCCTCCTCACTCTCTGCAGCTATGCAAATTGATGCCTACAGATAGCATGGAGCATGGACATTTCATTTGGTTAATTTCCTCTAGAGAAATTCACGTCTATGGATGTTTTAATGAGCTGTGGAATGATATTTCCATGGTCTTAACACCTTGGGCTTCAATTAAGTACACTTTTTTTCCCTTGGTTCTCAATTCTTGCTTTTAATGACCAAAATACTATTTGCCACCCACAGGAGTAGAGGCAAGAGAAAGTTAGAGACATTTGTGGAATGTCTAAATGACGGCTTTCAGGAAGTATAAATCCTCTTTATTGGGGAGATGTTGCCACTGTGAACAAAACAGTAGGCAAAATGTAAAACAAGAGGGAAATGATGTTAAAAATAGGAAAGAAATCAAATAACTTTCCCAGCAGCCATGACTAGAGAACCAACCAAAAATTGCCTAGGTCATGGAGGCAGGAGTTGGGCAGGTTAGATAGAAGGGTACATAGAAAGAGATGTTAATGAACAGAAGACCGGTAGTTGGGCTGCAGGCCAATATCTTTCTCTCTTATGAACACATTTCTTCTCAAGGTATCACATCTTTTAAATATATATTCCTTTTTTTTTTTTTTACACGTAGTACTGACTCAGGGAGGGCAGTAGTAGTTCTGAAGTTACAATTATTTGCTGAATTTTATTTAAAAATTGTTCCAGAAGACCAATATTGGTGATCACAACTCATTTTCAGTAATAATGAATATATTAACTGATCATGTAAGCACTTTTTTCTTTGGATAGTCCTATGGTCAGCCAGAACCTGTCATCAACTTGTACCATTCTGGGTCATCTGCCCCAGGGAAAAAAATGATCTTTTATAATTTAAAATCGGAAATTTGCTAGAGGAGAATGAATCAGGATTGGAACATATGAAATTTATAAAATAATACTACTAGTTTATATTTATATCGGGTTGTATTTCAGAGAAATGTAGACCTAATTTGACCTAATTCTCTTACAAAAAGTTGAATATAGTTAACATAAATACTTTTTTTATAGTTGAAGAAACTTGGTTGACAGTGGCCTGCCTAAACCTGTGACAGCACATCCTTTGCCTTGTAATAGTTGCCTTCACTTTTCTTATATAATAACTCGTCTTTTAATACGAGGTCTGTGGAAAGGAATAATAAAGCAGCTTTTTCTATTCCATTCTCCCACAGCAGGTCTCTTTCAGTGCACCTTTGATCTTACTACTGTCACTATCCTTCTCTTCTGTTTTTTTTTCCCTTCCCTATGTGAGGAAAAGGTTAGCGGGAAGGTAGTACAGCGTACTTTCTGTTTTTATTCATTATAGCCATGAGTAAAAGATATTTCTTGGACTTCCCAAATCTGGAAATAATGATACTTTTCAGGAAAATTAACACTACCAATATTGATTAGAGAGAATATAGAAAACCTAAATATATGAATAAATATGACTGAAATAGGAAAAAATTTAAGGTTATCCAAAATTACTGCAGTGTAGACTTAACATGGTGAAGTGTTTAAATCTTTGAAGGATAATTAACAAAATATGTAGACTGTCTCAAAATATAGTAAAAAAAAAAGTATGATCTCAAAATTTGACCAAGAAACAAGCAAAAGAATACTTTAAGCAAATCTCACCGAAGAACAGAGATGTAACTAAATAGAAGCAACCAGCACCAGCGAATTTTTAAACATTTATAAAACTAACTTTTATATGGACACGCAAGTTATGAAAGAGAAAAGGGATTTTTATTTATATAAATGTATTTCATGTTTGTCTGTATAAAGTTTATTATGTAGCCAATTCTTTATGGACAAGGTGGCTTTGATGAACAACACAATCTGAAATGGAGGGTCATGGGTTGCATAATGCAATCACCCAGCAAAGAATTGAAAACATCATGGTTCAAACGGGAAAACTACTTGCAAATGGATAAAAATTTTATACATTTTGGCTTAGGGTTCTTCGGCTAGACTAATCCGTAAGTCCGCAAAATGAAATAGAGGTATATTTTGTCTCAGTAGTCAACAAAATTTAGTGGTCAAGAGTCTTTAGTGCAATAATTGTTCATATTGTTTTTATGGGAATTGTCCACTTTGGCAAGAAACATTTTTTTAAGTAGGCTCCACATCCAATGTGGGGCTTGAACTCACTACCCAGAGATTAAGAGTCACATGCTCTACCAACTGAGCCAGCCAGGCATCCCATGGAAATTGTTCACTCTGGAAACCTTTCATTCATGACTTCATTTCAATGGTTGGAGGGCTTAGTGTCCATTCTATAGTGACCACTAGAGACATTGTAGCAGGGGTTTTCCTTAACACTGCTGCTCTCACACTGATTGGTGACATATCAGCCAACTTGCTTAAGAATGAAGTTAAAAACTGATACTGCTTTAAATACTTTTTTTTCCTTTAATGTGTTATCAAAGTTATTGGCTTGATAAGACATTAAAAAATTTCCCTGTTTTTTTTTTTTTTTTAAATTTCTGGAGGATTGTTTATCCCAGGATTAAATAAAATTAAACCTTAGAAGATTAAACTATAGAGCTTCTGAGCACATTTAATAAATGGGTGAATATACTCTTTGACTCTCTAACATGGGGACAGAGTATGGCATGTTTCTAAAGTTTAATTTATCATAGACTTCTTTCTTCAAGGAGGGCAATTGTTCTATAAAATACATTTCGGGAAACTCCATAAATATTTCAATTCAAGTTGAGAACAATAGAACATGTCAAGTATATCTATTTTTTAACATTATTTCTGAAGCGCTCATACAGCACAACAAAATAAGAAGTTTAATGGTTCAAATGTCGAAAAGTAGGCGGTAACCCCGTCATTTGGAAATTGTGTGATTTCCTCCTACAAAATGCAGAAGAATTAACTAAAACACTATTAAAATTGATCAAAGAAATGAGAAAGGACACTAACATAACGTATAACTTCTATAAAATGCTACAAAGTAAAATTGAAAACTTCTTTTCTGACGCCCAGATTAGCCATTTTTAAAAAAGAATAAAAATGCACAAATGAGTGAAATTTTGATTTGGTGAGGACGCTCGCTAAAATAATTTCATGAAGTGATTTTTCTGGTTTCCATATACCCATTTGGTGGACTCCATCATATCATGGACTTAAATCTGCCAAGTGCAACATTCCATTCCTTACGTTATTAAAAATCTCTCTTCTCTGGCTAAGAAGAAGCACTTCTTAGACTTCTTCAGTTTCATCACCAGCACTAGGAATGGTTTATTTCTCCCAGAAGAGCCATTTTTCACGAATATACTAAGGTTTTATCACTTAAGAACAGCTACTGCATCTGAGAGAAGAGAACAGGGCTAAGGTGAGCACAAGTGAAGAGAAGCTAGCTAGCTCCCCTCGGCACTATTGAGACTGGCTTCCACATATCAGGCTCTTTGTGTATACAATTCAAATTTATGCCACCATAGAACTGCAGATTACTCTGTGACATGAACCTCTGAGGTTGTTAATAAAGAATACAAACCATGATATTAAATCCCTGAATGCCAAAGTTTTATTGACCTACAGATAAATACAGTAATATTTATCATCCACTATGAAGATTAGGTTTATCATTTTCACAGAGCCCTAAAACATTTCAGTGTGGGTCAGCTAGGATTAACTCACTTTAGCTAAAAATATCTCACAGCATGGAGCTTATAGCCACCTAGTAAAAAGTGTGTATAATATCTGAAATTTGTGAGACTGTATACTCTAATAATGTAAGTGCATTCAGCAATCAATAATGCATGGGCATCTTCAAAATAATATTGTGTGGCAGATTATAGATCATCTAATATTAAATAATTCATCTGTTTAGTGCCTTTACATCATAAAGGTTATGAGTCCCATTTAACACATAAGGAAGCATAGGCACTAAGAGGTTAACTGGCCTTTCCAGGACCTCATGGGAAATTGTTGGTAGATAGAGAACGAAGGATCAAAAATCCATTGCCTCAAGACATTTCTTCTGCTCCTTGGATTTTGTTTTTCTACGATTAGAAAATTTCCTTATTTTAGCTCTTTGAATACTCTTGATATGCTATAAGATACTAAAGTGTAATCACACGCATAGGCATATAGCATAGGCAACATACATACATACACAAAAGAAGAATGCAGAAAATCATTTAGGGACAGTCTAAGTGACTTGAAATGATACATAATTATTATATGTAGAAAGAGAATTCTCCTTAGCCTTGGAAATTTTAACTGGGCTTCAAAATACTGAAATCATTTTCAAGCTCCAGTGTGTTTAACACCCATCTGCCTGGGAATATTGTTTTTGTTTTGTTTTATTTTATTTTATTTTATTTTATTTCATTTCATTTTATTTTATTTTAATCTTTCTACCTTCCTTTGTTTCTTTCTTTTCCTTCTACTACATCTTTATTTCTTTTTAATTTTTTTACCTGAATGTAGTTAACACACAATGTTACATTTGTTTTAGGTAGACAACATAGGGACTCATGTTCTCTCTATATTATGTTATGCTCACAAGTGTAACTACCATCTGTCACAGTACAATGCTATTACAATATCACTGACTATATGGGAATCTTCATTTTAAACAGTTGTCACCAGGTAATTCTAAGGCAATTATTCCATAGGCCACATTTTAAGGGACGTTGCAGGATAGCATAGGGTTTAAGAGTTCATGGGGGCTTCAGGTGAACCTAGGTTAAAAATCTCTTGCCGTGAATTGGATTCCTTCAGAACCAGACCATGAGTTGGATTTGATGTCCAGTTATTTGGGAGGCCATTCCAGAAGGAAAGAAATTAAGGCAATAGAACATGTTAATAACCAATCAGCCACTGTGAGCAATTAGTCCTCAGGCCCACTGATGACTGCTGGAGGACAACCATATCTCAAAGCTGCCCTACCCAAAAGCAAGAAAGCCTCGGTATGTGTCTACTAATTCCTGTCTGTCATTTGTTGAAGCTGCAGAAATAACTTTTACCCCCAGGTCCTCCCAGCCTGTCCTAAAGTGGGCTTAACATGTTCTGACGGCCATAAATATCTCTCAGTCAGAGTGATTTGCAAAAAAAGAAGCTATGTTTGAAGTACAAACCTGCAGGTGTGTCTGGGGACAATGAGACCTGAGAGGATAGCTGATGGGAAGCAAAGGCATCGGCTACAATCATTCTTGGTGCTTCTCGGATCTACTCATGTCCTTTGTTGAGTTCACTCGTGTTAGGAATGCATCACTGTTGTGGCCACACAAAGTTGATTAAGGAAAAAAAAGACATAGCAGGATGGTAAGTGGAGCCACCTGCAGTCCCTATGGCTTCAACGAGTCCCTATTTCATTAGTAATATTCATCCTTTTCCCCTATCATGTTTTCCAGGTCCTTTCAGCTGCTTTCGGTTGCCGGCAAGGTAACTCATTTCTGAGATTTCTAATCCCCCCATTTTTAAGATTTTTGCCAGGCTCAGTTGCTGCAACTACCCATTCATGGTTATGACTGGGCGTCGAGTACTAACAGGCACCCGCAGTGAATCTCCTGAGTGCCAGACTTTCTTTTCCTTGATGGCATTGTACAGCAGCAACAGTATGTCCTCATAGTAGTCAAATACTCCAGTTAAGATATCTACCGGCATGAGTAGCCCCAAATGACTAAGTAGTAGCAGTAGCCTTGGGGTTAGTGAACCCTACACTCTGTCCCCTGATATCAGCCTTCCATTCCAGGAATAGAACATATAATCCAACAGAGCCTGGTGTAGAGACAGAAAGCATAAATTTCCCAACGGGGTCTCTGAAAGTGATTGTAAGAATAGTTACTCCTACCCCAATTATTTTGTTCTTGATCCCATGGATTCTATCTACATAGACCATATAATGGCTATTTGTACATGGGTTTTACATATGTGGCTTTCATTTTGTTGAGGTAATTTCTTTCTTCCTAGTTTGTTGATAGAGTGTTTAATTTTGTCAAATACTTTTAATGCAGCAATTGAAATGATCATCTGATTTCCCCCCCTACATTCTGTTAATGTGATGTGTTACATTTATTGATTTTCACATATTGAACCATCCTTGCATTTCAGGAATCCCATTTGGTCATGGTACATAATCCTTTAAAAAAAATTTTTTTATGTTTATTTATTTTTGAGAGAGAGAGAGAGATGGACCACAAGCAAGGGAGACATAGAATCGAAGTAGGCTCCAGGCTCTGAGCTGTCAGTACAGAGCCCGACGTGAGGCTCGGGCTCACAAAGTGTGAGATCATGACTGAGCCGAAGTTGGACGCTTAACTGACTGAGCCATCCAGGTGCCCCAATCCTTTTAATGTGATGTTGAATTCACTTTGCCAGTATTTTGTTGTGGATTTTTGCATCAATATTCATCAGGGATATTGGTTTGTAGCCTTTTTATTGTAGTGTTTTAATTTTTGTATTAGAGTAATTTTGGCCTCATAAAATGAATTTGGAAGTGTTTTCTCCTCTTTACTTTTTTTTTTTTTATTTTTTTTCAACGTTTTTTATTTATTTTTGGGACAGAGAGAGACAGAGCATGAACGGTGGAGGGGCAGAGAGAGAGGGAGACACAGAATCGGAAACAGGCTCCAGGCTCTGAGCCATCAGCCCAGAGCCCGACGCGGGGCTCGAACTCACGGACCGCGAGATCGTGACCTGGCTGAAGTCGGACGCTCAACCGACTGCGCCACCCAGGCGCCCCATCCTCTTTAATTTTTTATACGAGTTTGAGAAGGATTGGTGTTATGTTTTAAAATTTTTGGTAGAATTCTCCACTGAAGCCATCTGGTCCTCATTTTTTCTTCATTGGGAAGTTTTTGAATACTGATTCAATCTTCTCACTAGTTGTGGCCCTGTTCATATTTTTTATTTCTTCATGAGCCAGTCTTTTCTCCTTAAGAGTATGCTGTTTAATTTCCACATGTACTTGAGTTTTGCAGTTTTCCATTTGCTATTGATTTCTAGTTACATTTCATTGTGATCAGAAAAGGAACTTTTTACGATTTCACTTTTACTAAATTTGTTATGATATGTTTTGTAGCCTAACATGTGACCTACCCTAGAGAATGTTCCATGTACATTTGAGAAGAGTATGTATTCTGTTGATGTTGAGTGAACTGTTCTATTTATATCTGTTATATCCCATTGGCCTATAGTGTTATTTACATCCTCTCTTTCCTTATTGATCTATCTAGTTACTCTGTCCATAATAGAAAATGGGGTATTGAAACCTCCACCATTATTGTTACTGTCTATTTCTTCCTTCAACTCTGGCGATGTTTGCTTCAGATGTTTGGATGTTCTGCTGTCAGATGCATATATATTTATAATTGTTAGATATTCCTAGTGAATTGACCTTTTTATGTTTTTATCCTTCTGTGGCTTTTATGAAGATTTTGACTTAAAGTCTATGTTTTCTCACATACATATACATATACATTCACATAGATGTATTTCTTATCCTTTTGCTTTCGGCCTATATGTGTCCTTAGGTCTAAAATGAGTCTCTTGCACGTAGTATTTAGTTGGGTCTTGTCCTTTTAAAATGTATTCAGTCACTTTCTATCTTTCAGTTGGGGAGTTTAATCTATTTACATTTAACCTATTTACATTTAAAGTAATTAATGATAGGGGCGCCTGGGTGGCGCAGTCGGTTAAGCGTCCGACTTCAGCCAGGTCACGATCTCGCGGTCCGTGAGTTCGAGCCCCGCGTCAGGCTCTGGGCTGATGGCTCGGAGCCTGGAGCCTGTTTCCGATGCTGTGTCTCCCTCTCTCTCTGCCCCTCCCCCGTTCATGCTCTGTCTCTCTCTGTCCCAAAAATAAATAAAAAACGTTGAAAAAAAATTAAAAAAAAAAAATAAAAAAATAAAGTAATTAATGATAGGGAAGGACTTACTATTACAATTTTGTTCATTGCTTTCTGTACGTCTTTTAGTTATTTTATCCCTCTTTTCCTTTCCTGCTGCTTTCATATTTTGTTGATTTTTTTTTTTAGGTTATATGCTTTGGTTCCTTTCTCATTTTCTTTTGTGTACCTTCTATGTGTATTGCCTATGTGGTTACTGTGAGGATTATACAAAACATCTTATAGTAATAATAATCCATTTTAAATTGAAAATGCCTTAATTGCAATCGTGTGCAAAATTTTACTCCTTTAATCTCCCCTGCTTTAAGTTATTGATGTCATAAATTATATTTTTTTATATTTTGTACTCACTTAGTTTTATAGTTATAGTCACCCTTAGGCTTTTATCTTTTAAAGTTTACTACCAGAATTAAAAGTGACTTATGCACCACCATTATAGTATTTCACAATTTTCTATTTATCTATGCATTTATTCTTACCAAACAGCTTTCTGTTTTTTCATGCTTTTGTGTTCTTGTTTAGCATCCTTTCATTTCAACCCAAAGGACTTTCTTTAGCAACTTGCAAGCCAGGTCAGTGGTATGAACTCCCTCAGCTTTTATCCAGAAGGCCTTTATTTCTTCATTTTTGAAAGACAGTTTGCTGTATATTGTATTCTTGGCTGGTAGTTAATTTTTTTTCAACACTTTAAATGTGTCATCCACTTCCCTTCTTGCCTATAATGTTTCTGCTAAGAAATCCATTGATAATCTTGTGGGAGCTTGTATGTGATGAGTTGCTTTTCTCTTGCTGCTTTCTAGATTCTCTCTTTGTCTTTGACTTTTAACAATTTGACCATAATATGTCTTGGTATGTGTCTCTTGAGATTTATCCTAGTTCAAGTTTTTTGAAGTCTCTTGAATTTGGATGTCTATTTCCTTCCTCAGATTGGGAAGTCTGTTGCCATTATTTCTTCAAATAAGAACTTACCCTTTTTTCTTCCTCCTCTTTATACAGAATTCTATAATACTTATATTGGTTCATTTGAAAGTCCCTTAGGTTTTCTTTACTTTGCATTCTTGTTTTCTTTTTGTTCCTCTGACTCCATAATTTCAAATGACCTATCTTAAAATTGTCTGTGGCACTGCAGGTCTCCTGGTGTTGCAGGAATCTGCTGAGCTCTCCTTAGTTGTCAGTGACCCCCAGGCTTCCAAACGAGGCCAGTTCTCCATTGGTGCTCTGAGTCAGATGAGACAGAAACCAGTCCCTCAGGCAGCCCCATGGAAAGCCAGAACTTCAGACATACAGTCCACACTTGCCTCACCTCCCATGGGAAAAGCTACAGGTTGAGCATTTTCTCCTCATTGCACAATGCTGCACTGACTGGGATTAGAGCTATTGTGGATAAAATGCAATGGCTTTTCTCATTTGTTTCAGTACAACTATTCTTGGTTTTGTGATTATTTTGGTAACTATTACTTTTTAATTGGTTTATCTGTTTTATAAAGGCTTGCTGTACTGTATATTACTAAGTCAGTATCTCTGTGGTAGAACAAAGTTTGGAGCTTCCTATTCCACCATCTCGCTTATTCAATTCTCTGAAGAGCTGTTTTTTAAACAGTGAATATTTCTCTTCCTCAAATGGCATGACCTCACTCTGGAACCTAAGGAGTCTGCATTGCAACCCAAGTTTTAATGCTTGGGATATATTCTACAATTCATCCTGGTCTGCTATGGAGACTTACAGCAACTTTGGATAGGCCAGGTCATATGATCCAAGTAGCAGGACCCGTGTGTCAGAACCAGAACATGATGCAGAGGCCTCCCTTGTTCTGGCCACCACCCCAAATTGGCAGATTTTCAAGTCAGTCTACAAATGTGTTGAGCAATATTCCCCACTATGTTCTCTCTGATATATGAAGAGTTTTATCAAGTATTGTGCTTATTTCTCAGTAGTAAGAAGTATAAAGCGAAATAACTTGTTTTCCTTTTTTTTTTTTTTTTTTTACCTTGGAGAGTGTATCCCAGAATGCCCTAGACTATTGGTTACCCAAAATTTTGAAGCTCCCTAAATATGTACAGAGTATTTCCCATTCTTTATCACTCTTGTATCCCACCAGATCTTATCCAGAATTCTTTTCACTTCCTATTCACCAGATTTAATTTTCATGATGTCATCACCATAAGATATCAGCATGATACTCTGCAGAATGTCAATATTATCAAGGATCCTTATGATTTTAATAAGACAGAGCGAGGAAAGTTAGCAAAATCCTAAAACAAGACTATGTATTTGTTTTGCAGTTTATTCTGGGTGAATGAAAAGACCTTTTTTTTTTTTATGGGCAATGAAAGAGTGCATATGCTATATCAGTAACTGTATGCCAAACTTCAGAGGTCTATTCTAGTAAAAATCCTACTCCTGACACATTGGCTGTGATTGAGGCTACCAATTGGTAAAGTTTATGTAGTCCATCATAATCTTCCATGTTTTGTCCTATTTTCACAAGGACCAAACTGGTCAATTAAATGAGGACGCGATGAGGACGACTGCCTCTGCATTCCTTAAGTCTTTGAGGGTGACACTAATTTCTACCATTTTATCCTCCTGAATTCAAAGCAAGTTTTTATTCTAATAGAAAGTGTTGCTTCTTAGGGCTGTCAGCATGCTTTTTTACTCATTCATAGACATTACAAGCTTGCCTTGAACCCATTTTGAGTATTAGTGAATTCCCATGCATTGGGAGTCCCCTGAAATTGTGTGCTCATGGCAAACACTATATACAATCAGTGAGAAAAACAATGGGGGTGTATGTCTCTTCTCTCTTCATTGTCCATCAAACTTTACTTACAAAACCCAAATTCAAAGAATTTCAAGAAGACTGACCATGCCAGGGCATTCAACCAAGCATGGAGCCCTTCTAAACATGGGGTTCTGGGAGACTGCAGAGGTTGTATGACCATGAGGTTGTCCCTGGCCACAACCTGACATAGTGGAGTTGTCAAGGGTGATTGCAGAACCTCATTTAATAGGAGGTCATACAAAATTTTCCCTAAGACCTAACCCGGTTTCCCTAAGAAGCATCACGTTACTAAAGAATATCTTTTTGCAAATTAGAAAATTCTTTAATACTTTTTTGTGCCTTTTTAAAAATAATTGCTCTGATTTAAATTCAAATGGCACGAAAATAATGTATTAGTTAATTTTGTTTGTTTATGGATATTTTGTATCTAGGAGTTTTACCAAACTTTTGGGCTGCAGCCAGATAAGAGCTATACTTGGGCTGACTCCCAGTTCCGAAGATTGTGGATCCAAGCCCAAAGTTTAAGGTCAAGGACTAGGGACTCTTTGGCTGCTTGGAACTATTAGAATAGAGAAAGAAAGGGCCCCAGTGACCTAAACATTGAAAAGCGAAATCTTAAAGCCCACTGATTTGTAGCACCTCATTTCCTACCACATTGAGCTCTCGCAAGGGGAATCCATTAGATTTTAGAATAGAAGGAAATCCATCACATGTATAAGTTCTTGCTTTTAAACTTCTGGTTAAATATGAAGGAGATAATGCTTGGTAGTCAAGGGTAAAGGGAAGATTAAATGATCTAGATCGGCCAAAGGGAATCTGGCCATAGAACTATGAACGCAGGGAGAATAGCAGATAATTATAAACTTGTGTGTTTTGTAAATGACTTTAGGTCTAATGCCAGGTCCATGAGTCTATGAGAGCCATACTGTCTTGTATTTTATTAGATTTTGCAACAGCAGTAATGGGTTGGATTATTTAGCCACCTTCCCTCATTTGACCTAAGACTATTAGGAAAATGACCATAACATTCCCAATATCTCTGGAAGACAAGAGAAAACTGTCACTCAACTATATGAAGGGTGAGACGACAGTTTAGGTAGATAAGAATGATTACACAGTAGGCAGAGATTTGGGCAATGAAAAAGCTAAAAGTAAATTCTAAGTTTCCTGCCCTCCAAACCATGCTCTCCATTCAAATACATTTTGGTCTGTATTTTAGGTGATTTTCTCTGTGGTCTTAAATGGGTTTTTACAAGGTCTGTGGAGTTTCTACATGCTGTTACATATGTTTTAGTAATGCTGATGTTAAGTTTTGCATGTGTTTTATTTTATTCCCCTAGTAGTCTTAAAAGTAGGACAAGAATTATTTAAAGGGGAAAAGAGATTATTATTTCAGTTTAAGAGTCTCAATGGAATGGGGAAAACTTGGAAAGTGTAAAGAGTTCTATATTCCTATTAAGTGTGATTCAAAGCCACCCTTGGTTTTACACTATCTCTATCTATAATTTTACTTCTCCCTAGCATTTTTTTCAGACGTGCACGGCAGCTAATCCTCATAAAGGAAAAGCCACACATGAAATTTAAACTCCAACACTTTCGCTAAAATTCCTGTAGGAAAACATCTTCTCCCTCTCCATGACTTTATGAAATTGACTGCATGGAATATAGTCAAATTTCTCCTTTCAATATTCACTTTTGGAGGGAATCCAAGCATTAACTAAGAAATGTATAGAAAATCAGGGGTGATTGGACATAGATTATCTGGAACATGCTTTTGTGGTCTTTAGAGTTAACACTTCATGGAGGGAAACATTATTAGGGCAAAAAAAAAAAAAAAACCCTAACAACATGCACATCAAATTTAGCTACTTATCTAGTCTAATAAATATCAGTGTATGAGAGCCATACGACATGTACATCTGTACTTGTAAAGAATTCCAAAGAAGCCCTGTGAACAGGGCCACATTTTAAGTTTTGTGCAAAAAGTCATCAGATATTAGAAGGCTTCCCGAGTTTTCTCCCCAAAATAGAAATTAAATAATAAGAATTTTATTTGTTTTATTTTTTCTTCAAATAGAAATAAAAAATAAGAATCTTACTTTCTTCCCAAATGAGAAATAGGAACAGGAATTTTCTCCCCAGATTATTTGTTAGTAGGAAGCAGAAGGGAAAGAGGAAGGCTTATGGACAAAACCCCTTTTTTGGTCTGAGTCATCAAACCCTGAAATGTTCACGTCAAAAAGCAAGACCAGTGGATTTCACACTGTCATACTTCAGCTCTCGGGTATCTCGGAGGCCATGGTGGAGAACAAAGGAAAGACCATGGTATGGAGCGACCAGCTCATGACTCCCATTTCAGATGCCTAGGTTTTCCTGTTCATCAGTCTTACCTGGGAATCTGCATAAACTAATGTGAGAAAAAAAGAATTCTGCTGCTGAGACAAAGTTTGAAAACTACTGATATAATAAATTCTTTCATTTTTTTAGGTAAATAACTTGAGACCAAGAGAGGGAATCATGACTTTATCATGTGGTTACTCATCATAGTACTATAGATAACTCTAGAAGTCTCAATGACCCACCAGCAATAGTATTTAGACCACATAAACTTGTGATGTATGAAAAGCTATAGTCCCATTTCATGTACTGCCTCCTCCTTCCTAATGTTCCATTTGCTTACATCCCCAGTAGGTTTCTAAAGCAGAGACTGCTAGTCACCTACCCAGGATCAAGTATCCCCCCTCTCCTTAATAACAGAACCCCGGTTTTATTGCCGAACATAACATACCCAGCTGAAGCACTGCATTTCCAAGCCTCTTTTGCAGTTAGAGGTGACTTTGACACTGAGTTTGGACTAGTGAGATGAAAGCAGAATTATGGTGTGGGACAGCTGAGAAGTCTCTTTAAAGGGAGTCAGCCCAGTGTAGACGTGGGCCTTTTTTTCCCTTCCTTCTTTCTTCTCTTGAGAGTCTGGGGTGTAAACTTGACAGCTGAAGCCTACAGTGGCAGAGCAGACACAAGAGGTACCTTGGTTTCAGATGATTTCTGGAGGCCTCCAGACCCGCCCTCTTTTATTTAGAAGAGTTAAATCTTTGTGTGTTTAAACCACTTAGTGACCTTCACACATACTTAACACCTTATCTATGCTGGTGCTTTCCAGAAAACAACTGGTCTTTCTTCTTATACCCATTATGAATAAAAAGTAATTACTTCTCTGTTTCATTCTCTCAGAGTCTGGGGCCTTTTAAGATTACTTAATAATATTTTCAATAATGACGGACAATTAAGATTTCTTCTTCCAGATAACATTTATCAGGGACATTCAGCACCTTTCTTTTTATTTTGTATTTATTATGTTCTTATTCAGTAAATATGGGCATGTCTTATCTAGTCACAACATTAATTGAAGTATGTAATTAGCAAGAATGCAACTTCCCTCCAAATAAGCAAAAGGGAATTTAAAAATAGAAAAGAAATTACATAAATGGAATTGTTCAGAGGAATCATTTGAATTACAAAAAAAATTTTTTTGAGTATAGTTGACTCACAATGTTACACTAGTTTCAGGTATACAACATAATGATTCAACTTCTGTATATATTATGTTATGCTCACCATGAGTGTAGCTACCATCTGTCACCATACAACGCTATTATGATACCACTGACTATATTTTCTATGCTATGCCTTTTATTCCTGTGACGTATTCATTCCATAACTGGAATATATTCATATTGGAATATATGGAATGTATTCCGTAACTGTATATCCCATTCCCCTTCACCCATTTTGCTTATCTCCCACCTGCCCTCTCTCTGGCAAAAATCAGTTTGTTGTCTATATTTATAGGTCTCTGCTTTTTATTTATTTACTCATTTGTTGTGGCTTTTTTTTTTATTCCACATATGAGTGAAATCATGGTATTTGTCTTCCTCAGTCTGACTTATTTCACTTAACATAATACCCTCTATGTCCATCCATGTTGTCACATATGGCAAGAGCCATCCTTTTTATGGCTACATAATATTCCTGTGTGTTTGTGTGTGTGTGTGTGTGTGTGTGTGTGTGTGTGTGTGTCTTCCTTATCCTTTCATCTACTGATGAACATTTAGGTTGCTTCCATTATCTTGGTTATTGTAAACAATGCTGCAATAAACATAGGGGTCCATCTATCTTTTTGAATTAGTGTTTTTGTTGCCTTTGAGCAAATACCAGTAGTAGAATTATTGGATCATATGGTATTTCTATTTTTAGTCTTTTGAGGAAACTCCATACTATTTTCTACAATGATTATACCAGTTTTCATTCCCACCAACAGTGGATGAAAGTTCCTTTTTCTCCACATCCTTGCCAACACTCTTGTTATTTCTTGTCTTTTCAATTTTAACCACATTTAGGATTTTGATTTATAGTTCAGAATTTTGAACAGAATGTAGGCTAAATAGAAAGATATTTTTATAGTAAGGGGATGTTTATTCTCCCCTTGGATTTTACCTCACAAACAGCCATTTGGTGAAAGTTCTTGGTTTTAAAATACAGGCTAGAGGAAAACCCAAGTGTTTTACTTTGAAATTATTAGAAACTTTGAAATTCTACCAAGTATTCAGGGTGGCTATTAAAAGTTATGTTTTCAGTGCTTTCAGCTACTATCTAAATTCTGAGAATAACTTGTACCTTCAAAACTTTAAATAAACATGTAGAAACTCTTAAAGACATAGGATCTGTCAATAAATACAACGCACACCAAAGACACTTCTGACTTTAGAATCAAGACACAGACGGTTAAAGCTAGATATACTTGTGAGAGTGTGCAGTGCAATTTCCTCATTTCTCCTTTGTGTTAGTGGGTAGAACAAAATGAGAACCTCAGTTTTCTGCTGACTACTTTATTTTTTCCCTTATCTTAGACTATCTGCTTTTAAGCGCAAGAAGGCTATGTTGGGCACATGCCAATAGAAAATAAAGGAAAAGGAAGAAACAGATTGGACTCTAGATCCTACACTGGCTTCAGACCTTTATGAATCTTCTGATATCCGTGGCCTTTCCTGCCTTACAAGTATTCTGAGGGTTTAGTCAGTCAATAAAAGAAGGAAGGGAAAGTATGTTCTCAGCTATTAGTAGTTAGTCCTTTCTGAGTCTTATTTCACAGGGAACTTATCATTTTCTGAAATAAAATAGATGACCCTTATAAGGTGAGAGAATGACTTCTAGGTACCATCTTGAAGATCATGTGTTCTTTTCTAGCCTAGGAAGGGTAAGTTTTCCCACAACTTTGCTAGTGGAGGCAGTGGTAGAGGTAGATATTACAATATTTAATATTTGTTTTCCCTTTTATACTCTAAGTCCCTTCAGGACAGAGAACTGACAAAATTTATCTTTGAGTACAAGGAAATATTAACCAGCACAGTGCCTGGCACCTACCTATTGTGTGTTTCCATCATGAAAATTGTGATGTTAATCCCTAGATAGGTTTTGACATTCATTTAATCAGTTTTGTGCTAGAGTTGAGTTCTTGGTTTATGTTGTGTGTTCTATTTACCTCAGGAGACCAAGAAAAAAAAATCCATTCACCTAAAACCCAACAGCTATTCCTACTGTGTCCCAGGTATGGAAGATAAAGACTAGGCCCTTCAAAGTTCCTACAGGCTAGTAAAAATGTACAGCATTTTCCACATGCACAAAATTCTGGAGGTAACCTTTATAAAGTTATTTGTATAAAGGATATCCTTATAAACACTAAGTTGTCTCATGAGAAGAAGCAAGGGGACCAACTTTCTTAGAACAGAGGGCTCAGATTGGAGCCATAATGAGAAATAAATTAGAACTGACAAAGGGCTCCATTTGAGGAAAGGCCTTAACTATCAGCATGAGAGTTTGACCCTGTTCTGCTTAGCAACACCGAGCCATGGAAGAATTTTTTATTTTTTTATTTTTTTATTTTTTTTATTTAAAAAAAAATTTTTTTAACGTTTATTTATTTTTGAGACAGAGAGAGACAGAGCATGAACGGGGGAGGGTCAGAGAGAGAGGGAGACACAGAATCTGAAACAGGGTCCAGGCTCTGAACAGTCAGCACAGAGCCCGACATGGGGCTCGAACTCACATACCGCGAGATCATGACCTGAGCCGAAGTCAGACGCTTAACCGACTGAGCCACCCAGGCGCCCCCATGGAAGACTTTTAAACATGGAAGTGACAAAATGAATGTTGTATTTCAGACACATCCTGGAGTGTATAATGGATAAGCAGCAGAAAGTCTCTATAGTCAGATAGACTAGGTAGTTGTTAATTTCTGTCATCAGGGCCTGCATTGAATTTAAAATTGAAAAACACAAATTCATTCATTCAGAAAATATTTATTAAGCACCTTATTTGGGCTGGACCTTAAGTTAAGAATTGAGGATACACCTATGTTTCTGCCTTGTAGAACATACATACCAGTAGAAAGTAGTGGTGTGTGAGTGTGTGTGTGTGTGTGTGTGTGTGTGTGTGTAAAAGAGAGAGCAGTATTTAATTGAAGAAATGGAGAATGACATAAGGAAAGCAAATTTGGTACAGAAGATGTAAACCTTATCAAAAACATGCTTAACCTCCCTCACCTGAAATCAGAGAAGCGGGTATTAAAACCATAATGAAATAACAGACTGGCAATATCTTTAATAGGTTGACAAATAGCAGATGTTAGTAAAGATATGAAATGATGGAAACTGGAATGCATATATGAGTATATGAGTATATATCAGTATGTATTGTATGAGTATAATATATGAGTATGAGTATATACGAGAATATATTAGTATAAACACCATCATGAACAATTTGACAATGTCTTATAAAGTTGAAAGTATACATTATTTAACAAAGATGAAATCCACCAACATATCTGTTGATAAAAGAATGGAAGAATAAATGAAATACTAATCACAAATGAAAACTAATGGACTGAAACTATATCTATCTATGTGCAGGAATCTTTATATATGATGTTGAGTGGAAAAAGCAAATTACAGAAAAATATGAGCAAAAAATCATTTATATGAAGTTTATAAACATACAAGTTAATAGTATATACTAATTTTACACAAAGAAATGCTTGAGGATAAAAAGCATGTAATTTAGGACAGAGATACTTTCAGAGGCCTGGGGAGATAAGATTGGGGGTAATACAGACAGACTTTAATTTTATGCATTATTTTTTATTTCTTATATTGGATAACAGACTAAGAATTCAGTGTATTTTTGTTCATTGTATTATATATTTTTCTTTATATCTTAAATGATTCCTAATAAACTTTAAAAAGCCTTACTCATAATATGATATGCACATCACAGACATCCTGCAGCAGCCTAATGGTAAGGGACTGGCTGGTAATATACTGGTTTTCAGGAAATTTCTGACAATGACAAATTTCTACAATGACAAATTTCCCTATTACTTAAGAATAATGACCATTGACTGGGCACTCTGAAATTTCCAGGGAATTAACTAGAGCTACCAAGCACTGTCCCTCTGGAAGATGATGCTTTCTTATGTAAGAATGTATTTGAGAAGTGTCTTAGAAATGGTCTATTTCTTTCTTTCTTTTTTCTAACATTTATTTATTTTTGACAGAGAGAGACAGAGCATGAATGGGACGGCCAGAGAGAGAAGGAGACACAGAATCCAAAACAGGCTCCAGGCTCTGAGCTGTCAGCACAAAGTCCGGCATAGGGCTTGAACCCGTGAACTGTAAGACCATGACCTGAGCTAAAGTTGGACACTTAACCGACTGAGCCACCCAAGAAACCCTGAAATGGTCTATTGCTTGACCACATCCATATAATTAAACATACCTAGGCAAAATATTGACTTTGATGATGCAAGCTAATGTTCTGCCTATAAACTGCCTATAAATTGCTAAGCCTATTTAAGGACTTAACATAGGTTCAATTTTCCTATTTCCTGACAAAATAACGATGATGGATGGGTCTGAGTCTTCCCTAGAGTGGCCCAGAGTCTCTGGAGATGGAGCTTTCACTATAAGGAATGTTCTTCCCTACCCCACTCCAAGGTCAATACAAAATCCAGCCTTGGATTTCGCATTAGGTGGCTCCTGGCTGCCTGTTTCAGGCTGTCAGTCTCCTCTTTGTATACAATATGGCTGAGTTGTCTTCTGGGTGGTGTCTCCCTCTAAAGACAGAGTCAGGTTTCTCATTAGTTTGCAAAATAGCTTACTGCACTAACTGTATTCTCAGCTGAAATTCCCAACACTGGATGAGTCACTCTGAAGATCCTGTTGAAGCCAGTTTGAGCAGCTTTCTCATGTTTACAGCACAGAAAAATCAAAAGCGTAACATTTGGAATATGACCTGCACTTTAGATGCATCCACTTGGACCGATGGGTACTTGACCAGCCGAGGGTTTATTGGACTGCTCTCTTCTTTTAATTATAAACTATTGAAATCCACCCAAGAGTTCTGACTGAAATCTGGTGACTGGAGTTATAATAAAATCAGAATTTCTGTGTTTTTCTGGGAGGGAGGCAAGGCGGGGATGTTAGAGCCACTCAATAAGCACTAAATAAATCATGTTCCCTTGCTCTGGTGCGAAGGGACCTAGCACTTCCTCTGCTAGGCCCAGCTGATCGACCTCTATAAAAATCTTAACAGGCACTTGCGTCCCAGCAGGAGCTGTACTGGGATGAAATCATGGAGTGCCTGAGGACAGCACCCCCCTCCCCATTCCCATGGCAACTGTCAATCTCATAGGAACAGAAAAGATGTCTTAGGTTTGGGATTTCTTTTGGAATGCTCTCTGGGATGGAAGTGCCTTATTAAATTTCAAAGATTCAAGACTCAGGGGAAAAGATCTGCTCTTCTATTGTAATGGTAGGGAAGTGTGCCATTTTCTTTTTATTGGGAAAAAAACCTTGGCCAGTTGATGGAAATTATAGGTTGGCATATTTGCTCAAAATAATACAGAGTTATTTACAGAAGTAGTACCGCTTGGTAATCGGGTGGCCTATCTCAGAAATTCAAGCATTCTCTGACATTGTAATAATGCAAGCAGAGGACGGATGTCTAATAATCAAAGATGATATAAGCAAACAAAACAAACAAACTACTGAACTAAATGAGGTCCTTGAGAACACTGAGATCATGTTAAACATAAAGCTTGAGTTGAATCTACTGGGATTCATGACTTATGAAAGTATCCCTTCATGCTTACAGATCTCTAAAAGGAATAAACTGAATATGTAGAAAATTTAGAGAACCAAAAGAAATAACATAGGGTAGGTAGAAATGCAGGGAACGTTGGACAGAGGTTCTGCGATATCTGGTTTTGTCTTTGTTACTAAGTGGCTGAGTAAACTTGGACTGGTCATTTGAACATTCTTTTTTCTTAATGTTTACTTACTTATTTTGAGCGAGAGAGAGAACGAGTGGCGAGGAGGGCAGAGAGCGCAAAAGAGAATCCAAAGCAGTCTCCATGCTCACCGTGAAGCCTGACCTGGGGCTCAATCTCACAAACCGTGAGATCATGACTGAGCCCAAGTCAAGGGTCACATGCTTAACCAACTGAACCACCCAGATGCCCTTGAACATTCTTAAGCCTAGGTTTCCTCATGTGGGTACAACGAGGAAACTGGACTAGAGGTTTTCAAATACCTGTCCTTACTCTCAGAACCTAGGACTTACATCCTTGACAGGACTGAGAGGAGAGAGCTACAGAGCCATGTCAGGAAGAGAAATTCAGCATTACTGATTTCTGAAGACAGGCCCCAACTAGAGAAGGTATCAGGTGGAAGGAAATGACAAAGTGATGAATTTCTCCTCTAAAAACAGAGAAACTTGATAACCACTCCAGAACTTTGACTCCTTGATGTACGCCTTTTCAAACAAAAAAAGAAACACTTAAATGCCAGTTAGTTCTATCTTCATGTATTTTCTCTTCTGTTGTATTCTTTAAATTTTTTTAACGTTTACTTACTTTTGAGAGACAGAGCGAGACAGCGCATGAACAGGGGAGGGGCAGACAGAGAGGGAGACACAGAATCCGAAGCAGGCTCCAGGCTCTGAGCTGTCAGCACAGAGCCCGACACTAGACCTGAACTCACAAACTGTGAGATCATGACCTGAGCTGAAGTCAGAAGCTTAATGGTATGAGCCACTCAGGTGCCCCTCTTCCACTTGAAGTTTCTTGAAAGAAACTTAATATTTTTCTAGAGAAGGATAAGGTATAGATCCATACATGAATAACCATCAGTGAAATCCTTTCCCATTTTTATTTTAGCCCATATAACACAGAACAGATCGGGACATGGCATTCTGAAAATAAGTCGTCCTCCGATTGATTCTGATAGTCTCTCCTTATGTCTTCATAGTCCAATATAACAACACAAGAGCAGAGAATTGCTGATACCAGTTAAGGAGGGGTTAGAAGGTCTGGTGTTGTGTGTAGGTGACTGAACCCTCCTTCAGAAGGGAGCTAAAAGTCACCTTTCATGCTTTACTCCAAAGAGCAGAGGACTGCGTCTGATCTCCTAGTCCATAGATCTAACAGAGGCATGCTCACTGAGTTTAATAACCTCTCCAGGAAGGAGCTGTAGTAAAAGAATAAAATGTTTCTGCCAATGCTACAATTTTCAATGTCACAAAATCCCAGAGGTCTTCGAGGTTCAGAAAGGGTCACATTCTAGTCAAATGGAATAAATATGAAATTGGCTTCATTTCATATCATGTAAACGTATGATAAGAAATTCAAAGATGAAATGTATGAAGCATATTGGATGAATGACAGTTTTATATTTCTAGTACATTTGATACATTTTGTCTTTATTGAACTTAGTACCACATGTGGTATCTGGACTGGAAAATTGAGCCAATTTGGTACTGTCATTTGTATTTTATAATTAGGAATGGCGTGTAATATATGGACATTTGTGCCTTTTGTTTAAGAGTCTATAATTTTGAGCCAAACAAAACCCTCAATTAGTACAGATTTAAGTCAGCAGCTTGTGAGCTAAGGAGGAAAAACTCAATGTCAAATGCCATTTCTTAATTTAACAAACATGAAATGTTTCTGCCCTGCAAGCTGTGGTCTCTGGGATTTCCTGGTGTTTATATTTCACCTCGGTAAATCCCCATACTCCACATGAAAATTAGCATTACCTTTAATATTTCCAATATGATAACCTTCTCTCTGCCAAATCCAATTAGCTTTAGAAATCTAAATTTCTTCTCACATAAAAATCTTTGAAGTAATAGGGAAAAACTTGTAAACGACTAAGCAACAAACACATACTGTTTGTCATTTATAATAAGTTTACTAGAGCAAATATTGTAGGAAAAATCTTTAAAATAATTTAACTCTTAAAAAACAAGTTTGTTGCCATACATTTTTTAGTTTAGGAAAGACTATATAGCTCAAAATCCTTTTCTTTTTCTTTATTTAGCGATGTGGCCTCACTGTATGTATTCATCTTTTTTTTTTTTTTCAACGTTTTTATTTATTTATGGGACAGACAGAGACAGAGCATGAACGGGGGAGGGGCAGAGAGAGAGGGAGACACAGAATCGGAAACAGGCTCCAGGCTCTGAGCCATCAGCCCAGAGCCCGACGCGGGGCTCGAACTCACGGACCGTGAGATCATGACCTGGCTGAAGTCGGACGCTTAACCGACTGCGCCACCCAGGCGCCCCTATGTATTCATCTTTAAGATGCTCTTCGTTCTTTTTCCTCTCTTCCACTTTTTAAACTTGCATTTTTCGCTTCCTACTGAGACTTTCGCTCTCCTCATCATTAGGAAATAGGAGAAATTTCATTCACTGAAGGTTGATCTCCAGCAAGGAGGAACAAAAAGAATGTTCTCCTCCATTCTCCTCCAGCAACGAGGAACAAAAAGAATGTTCCTCAAATTTCTGGAGAGATTAGAGAATGGGTTATTCTTCAATAATTGGAGATTCCTTTTATAGGTCATCAGAAAACAAGACAAAGCAAATAAACACTAACAATATTGCTAAGTGACCCAATCTAAGTTCCACAAACTTAGAAAGTTTCTTGTTTCTTTGTGTTTTAAGGAGCCCAGCCTCTCCAACATGCATATGCATACCTACCGTCCTTCAATCTCTCAATCTGTAAGCATCTAGTGCCTTATGCTCTCTTGTAAGCCTGAACAAAAACCTAAAATTGTATTTTGGATTCATGCAGGGTTGAAATGATAACACAAACCATTCACTATCTGGGAGTCAACTTGTATTTAATGTGGAGACAAGTTATATGTTAAAGGAATGACTTTTTCTAAGAAGATCTAATACACCCATGGGTAGGGTCATATGTCAAAGCATTGAGCCTTCTCGTTCCTTTCTCTGCCAATCTTAAAAGCCACCTATGCACGAGATCAACCACTTTTTTCTACCACAAAGACGTGGTAAACATTCAGAGAAGGTTCAAGGTCTGACCATTTACTCACAGTCATGCATTGATTCTACCAGGTAGGAAGGAGTGAGAAGTTGAAAAAAGTAGAATATTTGGAAGGGCAGGAAGAAGTCCCCTTGGCACAGTAGGATTCAACGACCCTTCCAATCAGTAGAGTAAAAACATCTAGTTTAGGTTGCAAACTACCATCCTCTGGAGTGTCTTCTGATGCTAGTAATGTGATTCTTTCATGGTTTGTAAAAAGGTACCCTAAAGTTAGTTTAGGAAAAAAGAGAATGGACTCTCCATCATCTACTTATCACATTCCGTTTCCACTTAGGGTTGGAAGCCCCTGGAGTGACCAGCCTGGAATGTGAGGACTCATATCAACAATTTCACAGGGTTAGTTAGCCACTACTACATTCTGTCTCCTTTGCCTTAACATTCCATCTCCTAATGGTTCCATTAATTGAGACTTAATGATTCTATTATAAATGACAAAGGATGGACACTTGTTGGGTTTTCTAAAAAGACTGAACAGGGAAGATCTGTTGATTCTTTGGCAATTCCTGGAGGAAACTACTTCCTGTACCTCAACCCACTGTCAAGGCCCAAGTAAATGGAGAGACATTTTAGGCCTGTCCTGATCTTAGTTAATCTGATGTGCTCTGTGGTCACTGCTGTGTAAATGGCCTGAGGTTTAGAGGCAGAGCTACCCCATAAACCCTGCTCTCAGAAGCAGATAACAAAGATACTGTCCTTTGTGGCTTCATATCAAGTGGGAAACCATGCCAGAGAGATCAGGCCAGGGGAGGCTGGCCACTGGGAAGAATAGAAAGAAGGAATGCTTGTCACTTGATCCCTCATGGAAAAGGGGCCAAGGACACAGGCTTTCCATCACTAAGAAGGCCAGTAAAAGACCACGTTGTTTTGGAGTGGTTAATCTCATGGAACAAGGAAATTTTCCAGCAGTCCAGGAGAAGAAGATGAAAGTATCACAGTGGAGTTTCCCAACATGACTGAGGTTTCTGTCAATGTAAACGGCATTCCTAGAATCCCCCCAGCACAGCTTCCGAATTTGACCTTTTGTGATTTGCAGCCTTAAAGCCACAAAACCAAACTACAGTCCTTATTATACTTTGGTGCAAGAGGTCAGGAGAATTTTTATCCTTAAGGCTAATTTGCTGGATTTTGCTGGCTTAGCATTATCCATAAACTATCTGGAAAACATTTTTGATCACTCTTAATTTATTGTAAAGGTCTGGGGCTAAACCAACAGAAACTGCTCTTTTGGGGATCATTTCATGCATTGGAGCCTGGAAAATTAAGAATCTGTTTAAATTAAAGTTAGTAAAACAAAGAGTCTAAAAGCAGTGGCTCTCAGGATCTTCCACGGTCTTATAATCTTCAGGCTGATGCAAAATTCAAATCATTATTGCATATTTAATGTGCAAGTGTGAATCTACACTTAAATCTTACCCAAACTTTTCAGAGAATTATCTGATGTTCACCAACCTACCCTTCAGGGTTCAGCCTCGTCCATCAAACCCTACTGTATAATCTTGCCACTCTAGCTCTTTTAAGTAGAAAAGGGTTTGGAAGCAGAGATTTGGTGCTCACAGAATTGTTCCAAGGATGAGCAGCATGGGCTTTAGGCTAAGCATCTAGGAGCACCTCTAACGACAACTCCTCACTGGCCCATCAGAGGAAAAATCGCTAACACATTCACAACACAGGCCCCCCCAGGGGAGTTACGAGGCACAATACCTATCTGCAGAGCTGGAATTCAGATCTTTGGCAGACATTGCTATCACCTCCTTAGCTGTCTTTCCATGCCCACAAAATTAGTGACTGGACACTGGAAGGTGGCTACAGAAAAACCCATCTCCACCAACTGGCTTCTAACCAAAAGAAATGTGGCAGCAATCTGAAGACTGCTATCGAACTTCTGCCTTCCAAATCTCAGGTAATTCCTCTCATTGAGGGAATCTAATGTGCATCCAGCACTCTGGTTTGAAAAGGGTCTTAAAAATGTAGTTTCTAACCTTGTACACTCTGTGGCACAGAAAAGCAACCTAGGAGTAATTTAGGACAGATGATGGTCATCAATTCAACACAGCAACCATAAGCATTACTATTTTTACTAATTACTAATTACTATTAATTAGTTTTGTTTCCTACTCTCACACTGTTTTAAAAAAACATTTGGGGGTGGGGTGGCGCCTGGGTAGCTCAGTGGGTTAAGCGTCTGACTTTAGCTCAGTCCATGATCCCACGGTTCATGGGTTTGAGCCCCGCATCAGGCTCTGTGCTAGTAGCTTGGAGCCTGGAACCTGCTTCAGTTTCTGTGTCTCCCTCTCCCTTTGCTACTACCCCTCTTGCGCTCTGTCTCTCTGTCTCTTTCTAAAAAATAAATAAACATGAAAAAAATTCTAAAAAGTATTTTGAGAATAAGGCCATATTTCCAACTTCTAAATGCCTTGACATACCTAGAAAAAAATTCATGTGCAGTAAATATTTATGGGTTTATTGCTTTGCCAAATAACCCTTTTTCCCCTTAAAAACATTCCTTTGAATGTGTTTGTTAAGATATTGAATGACTTTCCTTTCTTAATAAATGGAGTATTTTCCGCATACTTTATTTAATTTACTTTTTTGGTGTATGAGCCTCTTGCAGTAATGTGAGGTCATGAGTCTGAACATTTATGATCATTGTACAGAAAGGATGAGAGAAAGAGACAGTAGAAGGCAGACTATCTCCAGCGTGATGTGCACGGACTCCAAACCATGGTTATTTCAGGAAAGGCGCATTGATCTGAATTGTCTTGGCATGTTTCATCTTTCTACTAAAAGCTGAATGCATAAAAAAAATCTGAGTATTTCATTTGAATGAGTATAATGCTGGATAATCTAAACTTAAGTTCAACAGCCTGATATCCACATATTAAACTTCTATTTCAGTATTGATTATCTGTCTAGCAAGAATTTTCCCAAAATCTTTTCTTGCAGAGGTAAGTAGGTTGCCTACAGTGGCCATTGGAAGAAGTTCATGAACCAAAAAGTCCAAGTACTATAGAAAAATTATAGTGTTAAAAGTTTTAAATTGAGGAGTCTCAACGATCCTAATTGATGTTATCCTACCCTGAATCCTGGGGACATATAGTGACTTGCCTTGGGTTACATACCTGGTTAAGTGAAAAAAACCAGAACCATTAACCCGTGTCTTCTGATTAGCTCAGGGCTCTTTTCACCACACAGTGGATTATGTACCTATTTTTAACAGAATTGGATTTTTACTCCTAGTAAAAGAAGAAGGTTAAAGTCTACATTTATATACTAACCTTTGGGAGATTCAAGAATCTCCAAATCCATTGTCATATATGTGAAGAGGTTAGACTTTTTTTTCTTGGGATATTCCATACCCCACCCCATCCCCAAAACACACATTCCTATCTGGTTGAAGTGGTAATTTCAATATAGCAAAGGTGTGAGAGATAACAGAAAGGGGAACGCTCAAAGTCCCTTCAGCAGCAAAATTCTGTGAATTCTAGTGTGTTCACATAATGACACTCTCAACAAACAAGTACTTGTATCCACATAATGGATTTCTAGCATTCACTTTGACTTAAAAATCGGGATCCTTTTGGTGAATTCAGTTCAGTGCATGGTGACATGGACCCTCTAGAAGGGTTATCAGCACTGTCCACTCTGATGAGGGGACTGGGGAAATGAGTGTCTTAAATATCAAGCATTGGTAGTAAATATCAGGCTAGCATAACAAATCATTTTCTGGAATTGAAATATCATAGACTCAGCTCTTCTGGGAAGAAAGAATATACAGGAGATTTGGGGAGGGGCATGGGTGAAAGAGCCGACAAGTCAGTTAGTGGGAAACTTCCCAGGACCAGCCAAATGAGATCTTCTATTATCATCCTTCTAGTTCTTGGTGAGGCTTTTAATCTTATTTTCACTGAATTTAGTAATTATTCATATCTGCAAAGATAGTGTCCATACTGATCAATGAAACAAAGAACAATAATTAGATGATCCAATGACCTATAGAAAAGCAATTCCCCCCAAATGCCTTCTCTGCTCTCTCTCAGCATAATGTCTGAAATAATGAATGTTAGCAGCATAATAAGGTCCTTCCTTCTCTCTCAGGAGAAAATCTGATGGCAAATATACGTTGTAAACCACTGTGCTTACTAAACAGTATAAGTAAAAGTCATTAAGAAAATGCCAATTATTATGCCTTTATCAATTTAAGCTAATTTCCAGGGTTCAAAAGACTCGTAGTCCATAATGAAAAAAAATACTACCAATCTCTTTAAAAAAATTTTTTTTACAATGTTTTATTTTTGAGAGAGAGACAGAGCATGAGCAGAGGAGGGGCAGAGAGAGACACACACAAAGAAACCAAAGCAGGCTCCAGGCTCTGAGCTTTCAGCACAGAGCACCACATGAGGCTCGAAATCACAGACCACAAGATCATGACCTGAGCAGAAGATGGATGCTTAACCAACTGAGCCACCCAGGCACCCCTCTACCAATCTCTTTTTAAAAGACTTATTAAGCATGAGATCTTTACTGGTCGGTGTTAACTTCTACAGTTAAACACTCACAACCCCATCAGGAGAGAAATAAATGGTGGCTAGTTAGAAATATGATATTCATGGGATGGTACAAGAAGGAAAGTGGCCAACACCCATTAGCCAGGAAAGTTCCTGGGAAGGAGACCTTATCTACATCAATAAATAGTATGGAGGTGGGGAATATTGAGGATTTCCGCAAAGGAAAGGCTATTTTAAAAACACACTGTACCCTAAAAGTGGAATGCTATTTTCAACAACTTTCTGGGGAGGAGAAACAATTGTCCTGAAAAAACAGAAATTACATCATCGATTGAACTAATAGCAATTGAGCATTACTGTGTTAAGAACTTTACACAGAGTATTTCATCCAATCCTTACACCAAATCCAGGAGATCAGTACTGATAATAAAAAAATGCACTGCTTGCTTAATATTTATAATGTGCTGGGCATTACTCTAATTATTTTATATAAATTCACTCTTTGAACCCTCATAACAGCCCTGTGATGTAGGTAGTCATTTATCCCCATTTTATAGAGGAAAAAATGAACCACGGAGGCGTTAAACAACTTATCCAAAATATGCCACCAAGTAGAAGAGACAGGATTTGAGCCCTAATATATCTTTGGTGATTGGATTTTCCCCCTTTTTTCCCAAACATGGATATTTATCACATCTTCATGCATTCATCTATTTAACTGATATTTGTTGAAGGCCAGTTGGACAAGCACTGGAACTGGGAAAACCTCCGTGACCAAAACTGTCCCTGTACTTACGGAGTTGTCATTCTAGCTACATCTTACTGTGCCTCATCTGAGTAAAGACTGGAATGCAGGGGATGGGGCGGCGGGGAGGATGTTAATCATGTAGAAATATACGGAAACTGTCGTCAAGTGAAGAGACAGTTTTTACAGTCCTGGAGTAGAAGCCTGTGCTTCAGGAAGAAAATTCTGAGTGGAAGGGACAGCTTTAGCAAGTATGAGTGAAAAGGAGGACAGGGGTACCTGCATGGCTCAGTCGGTTAAGCATCCCACTTCCATTCAGGTCATGATCTCTCGGTTTGTGAATTCGAGCCCTGCATCAGGCTCTGAGCTGACAGCTCAGAGCCTAAAGCCTGCTTCGGATTCTGTGTCTCCCTCTCTCTCTGCCCCCACCCCCCCATTTGCACTCTGTCTCTCTCTCTAAAAAATAAAAAATAAACATTAAAGAAAAAAAGAAAAGGAGGACAGACAGCTGGAGTGGAGAAACAGGGCAGGGTGGTCACAGAGGCCAGATCATCTGAGCAAGCATGTCGGTTTCACTCTGAGTAAAACGGGAAGCCATTGCAGGGTTTTGAACAACAACAACAACAAAAAAATGACCTGATCATTTCCTAAAACAATCAGTCTGAGGGCAGCTGGGTGGCTCAGTTGGTTAAGCATCTGACTCTTGATCTTGGCTCAGGTCATGATCTCACAGTTTGTGGGGTCAAGCCCTACGTTGGGATCTATGCTGACAGTGGGGAGCCTGCTTGGGATTCTCTCTCTCCCCTCTCCCCTCCCCCCAAATTAATAAATAAATTTAAAAATAATTTTAAAAAATAGAGAAAAACAGTCAGTCTGCTGAATTGAGAACAGACTGTAGAGGGACAAGGGTAGAAGAAGCACGTTCTTGACAAACTGATATGGGAAAGGGTTGTGGCGGACTAGGGATGGGAGAGGAGGTCAGGAACTCAGCTTTGGATATCCTGACTCCAGGATGCTCCCTAGACTTCTTAGTGGAAGTGATGAGTAGGCAGTGGATAGGGCTTTGGGAGAGAGATCTCAGCTAAAGACATAGCATTTGGAGTTCGCAGCACATACCTGGAACTGAAAACCAAGTGGCTTGGGGAAATTAATAAGCTACTGGAGGGAAGGCCTGAGGACTAACTCTGGCCACTCCATCATCAGGAGGAAGAACCAGCAAGGGAAACTGAGAAGGAAAGAACAAAGCAGTGACGCAAGAAAAAATAAATGGGAGTTTGGTGCTCTGCAGGCCAGTAGAAAACATACGTCAAAGGGGATTTTTTTTCCTTTGTAACTAACCCCTTGGTAAACAGGTCTTACTCACTGTTCAGTTGCTTTTTATTCATAACTGATAGCTATCATTGCCATTATGGTTGCGCTCGCTCCTGAACCTGCAGCCAGCGTGGGGCTGGCTGGTGCAGGATGACTGAGGCTTGGCTGATTCAGCTCTGCTCCACACAGTCTCTCATGATCCATAGGGCTAGCACAGACTCGTTCCCATAGCAACAGGCAGGGATCCCAGAGAGAGCGAGCAAGTCACAGAGCAAGTCACAAGGTAAACCTCTATTCAAGGTATAGTAAGTAGAGTCTGTCTCTTGATGAGATAAACTACAAATCACATGGCAAAGGGCATGGATAGAGAGGACTGAACATTTGGGGGTAGTTTGCAATCCCTACTGCTTACCACTCTGAAGCCCCAGGCTCTGCAAGAAACTCCCTGCACAATCCCAGGAACCATACTGTGACGGTGATGCCCTCCCTGTCAAGACAGACTGCCTTCCGCATCTTCTGTGCCTTTCTAGATCCAAGCCTTTCTCTTAATTTTTTGTGAGACAGAGCATGTGCAGGGAAGGGGGAGGGAGAGGGAGACACAGAATCTGAAGCAGGTTCCAGGCTCTGAGCTGTCAGCACAGAGTCTAATGCAGCCCTCGAACTCACGAACTGCGAGATCATGACCTGAGCTGAAGTCAGACGCTCAACCAACTGAGCCACCCAGGCACCCCCTAAGCCTTTCTCTTAAGTCAGCTCAGCCTCCCTCACCTTCTTTTCAGACCATTCTTGTCGATACTCCCCTCTCCCTCCCTGAGCTCCTACAGCCCTTGAAACTAGAGGCCCAGAAAATATGTTAAAGAGACTAAGTGGGAGCCTGGCATACAGCAAGCACCCAGTGAGTGGTAGTGATTGCCATTATTCTTCTTTAACACATATAAATCATCTGAAAATGTCCTCTAATTATTTTCCAACAGTCATCTTATCAGTCTCCCTAAGTAGGCCATACTCTCCTCTAATTGAAGGGAAATGTCTTATACATCGTTGTGTCCTAACAGTGATCGGCACAGTGGGAGGCACATGGTAAGTACTCAGTAAAGCCTTGTTAATTGTTAAGGGTTGATTTAAAGTCTAAGGAGATTCTCATGATGTGGAGATTATCACGTAGTTAAAATGTCACGAAGCGACATTAATTCTGGACACGCTAAGAAAGACATGTATGGTAGAAGAGAATTCAATTATTAGCAAAAGGATTATTCTCTCTAAGGAAATTATCTATTTTCTCATCCTTTCACATCACTTTTACTGGCTCACTAGTTGGTATTAAAGGTGTGAAGTTAGGAGTTCAGGAAGCCTGATAAAAACAGGTATTAATCACTTTTAAGCATGCCTTATATTTTCAGCAAATACATTGTCACGTCCATTGGGTAGGGTACTCTTCTCTGGAACTTCAAAACGGATCCTCCCCTTGCTCGTAAGCTTGAAAGAAAAGGGTAAAATGCAGGCTCTCTCAAAATCGAGTGAGGGCCAGTGAAAGAAGAAAAAACCAACAGGCAACAGAAGGAAAATGTTAGCAAATAGGCTAAAAACTGCAGTAATCTTAGTGCCTGACTGATTTTTGTGTTCTATAGCTGTGTTTGAACCATAGACTACATTATCCTGGTATCCGCTGTCACAATTTAAGAGAAAAAAAATTAGTGGAGTATTACTTTGGGGTGGGTGGTAGGTTAGTAGAGGTCAAGTGAAGAATTTCCACAGACCCAGATTTTCTTAGTTCTTTGTGGTATTAAATTCTCCCTAAATAACATGACTGTCATGGATTTCAACATGCTCTTTTAAGAAATCAAATCAAATCAGTGTCAGATAGTCTCAACTGAATAAAGTCACAGTGAAACGTCTGCTATCTAGCAATCTAGTAACTTCTCCAAACATCACATTAAACTTGGTCTCAAAGTTACAAATATGTGGTTTATTAACTTTTTTGTGTGCAGTAGAATCTAAAATAAAATTAGAATGCCAAGTATAGAAGTTGAGACATTAGAGGCATCAAGGCATTTTTTATTTTTGCGCATTTCTACAGGTTTTGATTTTCTATATTTTTTAAAGTTCTGAACATCTAGTCATTCTGTAGACACACGATTGTGTTGACTGTTGCTGAACATGACAGTTGTGTTTTTGAGATTATAGAAGCGTTTAAATTGTACAGGAATACATCTGGAGACTGAAACTATGCAATGAAAAGAATGAATTCTAGTAGCTTACCATGAAATATGTATTTTGTGGCCAATTGATCAGTCCTCCTCATCCCCGTCCACTTTTCCCATGTTCTCCTGCCACACTTTGAACTCAGGAAGTATATCCTGATGCCAAGACAGGTTATATGTCCACATTCTGGGCTGCTTTTCCCATCTCCACCCTCTTCCTCTTCCAAATTATTCCTCTCACTACCAAATTAATCTCCGCCAAGTAACAGATGCATCATATTAGCCCCTTGCATAAAACCCTTCACTGGTTCAGTTAGACCTTGAGAATAAAATCCAAGAACCTTATCTTGGTACTCAAGATCTCCAAGTGCTATTTTCATAGCACAACTCAAATCCTCACAAAAACGACTTCCTCTGACCGATGGGACAGAAACCGGCATGCAGCTACCCAACAGCATTTTTCCTCCTCTTCCTTTTAATGGAAACCTAATTTTTCATAATGGCACTACATCCAGTGTAAACAAAAAAAAAAAGGAACCTTTCCCAATCTTGTAGTGATTTTGTTCTTGCCTATAAGAGGGTAAGTGCATGTTTCTTAATAGGTCACTGGGCAAAAATTTTTAAAAGGAGACAAACAGACATGTTTGCTTTTCCCCCAGTGTTCTTTTCCAAACAACCCTGTGCCAAGCCAGTTTGTACGTGAGCATTTGTGAACATTCTTAATTATTTTCTTAAGATATATCCATGAGGGGGAAATATTTCTTGAAGCATATCAAAATTCAAGTTAATTACCTTTCAAAAAAGTACCAATTTATACCTCCTCTTACATTGTATGACATCAATTCTACATAACTTTGCAAATGTTGGCTATTTTTATTTAATGTCTTTTCCAATTCTTGTCCTTTTTTAAAAGGTTTGACTGTGATCAAATTTATATTGTAAAAGTATCTCCAAACTTTAAAAATGTATTTTTTGCAATGTACTAGTCCTAATTACCAATCATGAAGTCCATCCCAAGTACCTAATTTGTCTTCACGAAGAAACCATAAAAATTCATTTATTTCCCTCATTTACCAGCAAATACTAAGTGACTACTAATTATTCTTCATTGTTGTGACAATACTTGTATTTTCCCTTCATTTGGGAAAAATATTTTTGCCATGCAGAATTATTCCACTCCTTTGTTGTCCCATTGTCTTCTGGCTTCTCCGTTTCTGTTAAGAAGTCAACTAAAATCTTACTGCTGCTTCCCTGATAATGTATCTTTATTTTCTGGCTGCTTTTACATTTTCCTTTTAGTCTTTGTTTCTCAGCTGTTTGACTATACTGTGTGGTTTTATCTGTATTAACTTGATATTCAGTGAGCTTCATAAATCTGTGATTTGATTTTTTAATCAGTGTTGGAAAAGCCGTGACTTATTTCTTCAAATTTTATTTCTGCACAACTTTCCCTCTTTTCTGTTAGAATTCCTAATACACATATATCTACACATAGAATTCCTACTACACAAGCTCTCTGATAGCATCCTATATGTCTCTTATGCTTTGTTCTCTTGTTGTAGTTAAAGTCTTTTTTCATTGTGTACTTCAATTTACATTTTTCTATTATCCTATCTTCCAGTTTACTGATCCTTGCTTCTGCTAAGTCTAGTCCATTATTATACCCATCCAGTGTGTTCTTAATTTTGGATATTATGTTCTCAGTTCTACAGTGTATATTTAGTTCTTTTTGGAGATCTTAAATGTCTTAACATATTTGTAATAGTATTTTTAAGATTTTGTCTACCAATTCTAAAATCTTGGTCATTTGTGGGTCTGCTTCTACTTGCTAATTATTCTTTTGAGCACGTGTCATATTTTCATGCTTCACATTTTCTTATTGTTGTTACTGTATGCCAAAAAATATGTATATAATAAAATTCTAAGTCCTAAAGATGATGTTCTTTTCCCTCAAAAAAATACATTTTTTCTTTTCAGAAGTTGATCAGTTATGCCAATCAGAATTTTAGCTGACTCAGAACCAGACTGCAAGTTTTCATTAATTTTAGTTTACTTTTGGTTTAAGAGAATGGCACCTATCTTGAAATTATTCCATACCCTTCCCTCAAGCAACACTTTGACTTCTAAACACTGTGAGAGCACAGGATTTTGCTCTGTCTTTCTAGCTCGGCCCCCACATTCTCTGATTCCCAATACTCAACAAAAATCCTCTAGGGGAAAACAGGCATGTGGTAAAAACTGGCTGTGTGTTTGAGACTTCTCTAGATTTCAATCTGTCATTTCCGTTTTTGCACAGCTGTTAAAAGCTGTGCTGGTTTCTCTTCTGTCTCCAAGAATCTATCTACTTTGGCAAGCGAAATTTTCTGTTCATACCCAGATATGGTTGCTTCAATTTGTCCCTGTGGGAAAGAGCACACTGGTGAATAGCTACCAATTTCTGCTCACCTAGAAAGAGCTTTTTCCTCTCTGGATTTAGTATTTTTGCCTAGTCTGCATGTGAAGCCCTCCAAATTATCCAGTTTTGTCTAGTTGTTTTCATGGGAGAAATGGTCCATCAGAAACTTTACATTCTAACTAGAAATGGAACTGCTTTCTTCCTTAATTTCGGGAGATTTCAGAAGGCATAGTTCACAAATGGCGGATAGTTCTAGAATAGATATTAAACTTCAGACATGACATGTTCTTGTCTACTAACATTGGAAAAAACACACTCGAGACTGATAAATATGGTTGTACTATCTCTGCCAATGTGCCCTTTTACACCTTGTGGCATGTAACTACAATGGCCGAAAATAAATTGGCCTAGTGTAATAGCTTCTAAAAAAGGGTGAATTTTGTTATAAATCAAAGGTAGGTGCAGCACAGATCATCATGACATGTTGTAATGGCCTCATATGTCCTCATTTAAGTCTGCATGAACTTGGCTGGGGCAAGGATATTATTAATAATCATTATTAGTTTTTAATGGTATCAATTCTTTTTTCCCTTAAATATTACATTTGAATAATGAAACTTGAAAGTTTTTGTTTACTAATATTTTGTAAAACTCCATGTAAAATAATCCCTATGTTTGTTCCACTAATTCAACTTGTACTTTTCCATTAGTATGGCATTTCCAAAGACCGTACCACAGGATGCCTATTTCCATTGATAATTCATAGGAAAGCATTCCTTAGATAAATGTGTCTGAGAAATACTACATACTGAATCTCCTTTTTTATATTTTCAGTGAACATTAGTATTTTAGGAGATCTGAAAAGTGTTTGCAGTAACGCTTTTTACTTGAACTTAGTACTTTACGCATTTTAAAGTAACATCTATTAATATACTTTGAATCTAGTGTTCTATGGAACATCCTTTGGAAAATGTTTTTCTAGGAGCACTTGGGTGGCTCAGTCAGTTAAGTGTCTGACTCTTGATTTCAGCTTAGGTCATGATCTCACATTTCGTGAGTTTGAGGCCCACATCTGGCTGACAGCTTGGGATTCTCTGTCTCCCTCTCTCTCTCTGCACCCCCCACACTTGCTCTCCATCTCTCTCTTGCAAAAACTAATAAATATTTTTTAAAAATTTTTAAAAAGGTAAATGTTTAAAAAAAAATGTAATGAAGTGGGGTGCCTGGGTGGCTCAGTCAGTTAAGTGTCTGACTTCAGCTCAGGTCATGATCTCACAGCTCATGTGTTTGAGTCCCCCGTCGGGCTCCATACTGACAGCTCGGAGTCTGGAGCTGCTTCGGATTCTGTCTCCGTCTCTCTTTGCCCCTCTCCCACTCACACACACTCTCTCTCTCTCTCAAATATAAACTTAAAAAATTGTTTTTAATAATAAAAGAAAATAATGTAATGAAGTTAATAAAGATAAGTCTACAAATTCTTCAACTTAATTGAGGGATAGATAGTTCTATTGTTATATATAATACAGCTTAGACATCTCTGTGTCTTTTGCAGAAATTTGAGATGTAACTCCACAGAATTTGGACTGTAACTGCATTCTTTATAAGACTTCTTGAGCATTTTTAAAGTTGATTTTGAATGGCAATGTAGTCCTCTTTTAAAGAACATATCAGTCTGCATGCCCTTTTATACATCTGAAATATCTATAGATATTAATTGGGTATTTCCTTAGGTTTTCTAATTCTATTGGCAAGACTTCTATGTCTGACAATATAATCTTAAATAGAAGCTGCTGCTTTAATTTCTGTGAAATTAGATGGACAAGTCTTGCTAGAGTTTATTTTTAGCTATTATAAATGTCAAAATTTATCCAGTCAAGAGAATCACTGGAGTGTTTCATTGTGGATTCCATACACAAGGATGATCCAATTCCCTGATGTCATCCGGGAAATTTCCAATTTTTAGAAACACAATACAACAATTATCACACCTGATGGTTGTTGATTCTGTTGGTGATACTTGAATCTCTGAGCACTACTGGTGGTGTTGACGTTTCTTCTGCCTGGATGTCTTCCCTTGAACATTCCTCTTGGTTAACTCCTATTCCTCCTTGAAGTTTTGATTTAAATGCTTCTTTTTCAGGAAGAATTTGTATGACTTCTCTCCCCAAAGCAACTCCAAATAGAAAACTAAACTTGTTCTTTTTCACAGCAGCCTGTTTTTTAATAATTGTATTTTTATTTGGGTTTGTAAATATCTAATATCTGTCTCTCCCGCTAGACCCTACAAGGGAGCATTATAAGGGCAGAGATTTTGTCTGTTTTTTTCCCCCACTGGAGTGTAATCAATAACAGTTTTGACACATAGCAGTTACTTGATAAATATCTGTTAAATGAACATTTAACATTCTTTCATGTGATCATACATTTTAGTCCCTAGCAGAAACATGTTTGAACTGAAAGGCCTTCCCTAGAGTATTGCCCAGTTCTGTGCAATCATCCTTTGTTTCAAGATAAAATGAAAGCTATTGATTGACTGTGAATCACAACAAGCAAATTTGTTGTCATAAAATTTTCCACAAAGTAGTAGTTTTAAATACAAAGATTGACTCTAATGTTAATGTGGTCACATTCAATTACACACAAAATATTTGAGAAACATTCGGACTTCTCTTATCCAATTTTCTTTCAACAGGATCATTTCGGTGTCATTGAAAAGTGTGTTGGTTAACAAGGAAACAGTCATGGTGATATAGATACAATTTGCATCGCCTTCTGTGCCCATAATTAGATTGATTGTCATGGGGTGGTCTTCGTACATTTAGATAAAACTACAAGAGCCTTTACCCGTAGAAAAGGATAGTACAGATTTTCAGTCAGGCTCATGTGTCCATTTGCCTTCTAAGAATTCATAATTATGCTGGTGGCTATTCAGTATAGCATGGCTTCAGTGATAGCAGGTGCTAAAACTTGCCTCGAGTGCTATAAAAAAAAATAGCACCAGTGAATCAGAAGAAATGCAACACTGCTAATTTGTTCTAGAAAGGTAATGGGGAAAAGGAGAAAAGAGAAGAGAAGAGAAGAGGAGAAGAGAGAAGGGAAGGGAAGGGGAAGGGGAAGGAAAGGAAAGGAAAGGAAAACAGAAAAGAAAAGAGAAGAAAAAAGAAAAGTAATGGCTGCTGGAGAAACACTTTCTCTAATGTTTTCCTCCTACGTCTTTCAGACATCCAAGGTTGAGAGTAGTTTTTTATTGGAGGCATTCTGGACAAAGCCACATCACATATGCCACTGAGGAAATGCCAAAAGTGGTGTTAGGATGTTGGAAGAGAGATTCTCTATCTGTTCTTCCTTCCTCCTTCTCTTAGTGGAACATACTGGATGGAAATGCTCAGTGCTGGAAAAATTCAGCCCAAAGATAAGGGATTTGTTCTTGTTTGACGAAAAAGGACTATCATGAGAGGGAAAAAAAAAAGTATTATATTTGTCATTGCCAGCAGAAAGAAGATGGTGCTAAGTAATGGTGGAAGAAGATTCTGAGCCGTCTCTTTTTTTTTTTTTTTTTTTTTTACTTCTTCCTGCTATCTGCATCTCATAAACACAGTTTATATAGGGGAAACTATTGAATACCCCATAAACCTCAAAATTACCTTTAGGATAAAATATCCTCATCAATTATTATTGTTATTATTATTATTAATACTTTTGTAGTGCACTATTTATAAAGCTAAGATAAAATGCAAGACAAACTTTTTTCTTAATGGCTTGGTTTCACCAGGCTTGAATTGACATAAATTGATTCATCTGAGATCAATTTAAAGAGCTAGACCTCTATAATGAATAATTAGTTAATCGTGCAATTTTTACAGCTGGAAGTTATATAATCAAATGTGTTCATTTTATGGATGAGGATTAAGTCCTTGGCTCTACTCTGAGAAGAGCAATAAAAGTTCTTGGCTGCTTTGACAGACAACTCAAATGACCTTTCATTACCTCCTGCATTAGATGCAAGCCTGGATAGAAATCTCATAAAGCCAAAAGTATTTCTGAAGTGACTTCTTGGACATTGGCATGCTTATTTCAGAAGCTGCAGTTCCTACTTCCTGAGTTGGCATTTTCTATGGATTATTTTATCTGATATTTGCATTTGAGTGATATTGCACCATCAAAGGCGGATAGTGTTTAAAATGCATTTAGAGCATCCTTATAAATAACATACGGATGTTATTTATAGTGCTTACTTTGTAGCCCCTTCAAATACTAAGATGATTCTTATTTGTATCCTTATTTTGGCTATTTTCTTTGGACGGTTCTCTTTAAAAACACAGAAGGTGAAATAGTAAAAAGAATATTCAGTAGAAAAGATGGAAGTTTATCAACATTTATTTAACACACATATTCTGTAAAACACTTCAGTGCATGCTTTTACATGCATTAAATTATCTTGTTTAGTTCTTTCAACAACTCTGTGATGTAGGTAATATTCCATTTTATAGATGAAATAAACAAAGACTACGTGATGAATAATGAACAAAACTAGATGATAAGGTAATGTGTAGTGACCACATTGTCAGTAAAATACAAAACAAACTTTTTCAGATCTGTCTGATTTCAGTGCTCCTTTTATTATATCATCTTTGAAGTCTGAACTATACTGAGTAAAAATAATGTGAAAATAGGACATGTAAAAAAAAGACATAAAAAGCAGCATCCTGAGTAGGGTCTGCGGGAGAATCAAGATGGAACTTAGAACCAAAGAGTAGGACCAAAAGTCTGGATGATATGTATGCTTTCCCTATTTATATGCTCAGAAAGTTCTCCATCCAGTTGGAGAAATAATTCTGTTTTTAACTGTGTGTGTGTGTGTGTGTGTGTGTGTGTGTGTGTGTGTATGAGTGTAGCTAGACTTTGAGAGTTAATGTCAACATCTAAGAACCAGCTCACTAATTAAACCTATTAACTACTGATGAGCCCAGTTACAGCTCTGGGAGAGAAGCTGATCCTTTGTTAACGAGTCCTCAAATAAAATCTGTTTCCTCAGTGGCTGAATATAACATAACCTTATACCATCACAAAAAATGTACAATGGGCTATTTTCTTCTACACAGGAAAACTACAATGCATCGAATGCATTGATTCCTGGATGGTTACTTAGAATAATAAACATATAATTAAAATCTAGTGGGCATATTTAGTTAGGATTACACTGGTTAACTATACTATTCGAATTACGCCTATTGTGCTCTATTTAGAAAGAACATAAAATCTTCTGCTTCTGGCTAACTGAAGTGAAAGGAACTAGGTTTATCGTCCTATCTGAAACAACTAAAAATTTGGACACATATTTGAAACAATAGTTTTCAGACATTGTCATCAGGCCACACAGGACAATAATCCATGAAAGAAGGGAAATGAAGAAGATACCTCAGTTTACTACCTGGATAGAGTTTCCAGGCTGTGGTGCAGGAGGAGAACCCAGGTGGAGCCAGTCTGGTGGGGTTAAGAGAGTTAGGGATCCAGAGAGGCTAAACCAGTGAGTAGTCACAGAACCAAGTATCACAGAGAGGTGCACAGAAGCCAAGTTCTGGAGATGTGCAGATGATCTCCCTCAGATCTTCTGCTGAACATCGCCCAGTGCATGTGTGTAAGGAAACTACCAAAGGGGAAGAAAGAAACACCTGAAAGGAGAAGAGGGAAAAATCTCTGGAACTTATTCAGGACCAGGAATAGTTTGTGTTCTCACTAGAAAAAAAAAGGAATAGCGGTGAAGCATTAAGTAAAACACTCAGAAGGGTAATATCTCAGTGGTGGAGCAGAGTTAGCCCTAGACTATAGGCTTCTCTGGTTCCACCTTCCAAACATTAAAAGCAAGCCTCAAAGAATCTACTACTTTCAAATAACGACATTCAAATAAAGCTCAAAAAATATTTGTAGAAACATAATCCAGCACAGTGTAAAATTCACAATGTCTGGCATCCAATCAAAAATTAGAGGCATACAAAAAGCAGAACAAAATGACCCATAATGAGGAAGAATATCAATAGAAACAGATTCTATTACATAAATGATAGAATTAGTTGAGAACATTAAAACAGTTCTATATCTTCAAGAAAGTAGTGGAATCCTGGAATAGGTTAAGTAGAGACCTGGAAAAATGTTTAAAAGACCTAAATAAAACTTCTATAAAGGAAAAATAGAATATCTAGGATAAAATAGGTTCTGTTGATAGAATTAATAGCAGACACTTCACTGCAGAAGAAAAGATTAATGGGTAAGAAGACATGGTAATAAAAACTATTGAGATGATAGAAAAAAGACTGAAAAAAATAAACAGAGCTTCAATGAGCTGTGTTACAATTTCTAGCAGCCTAATATGTGTGTTATTCTGACTGAGTTTTCATTGAATTAATTAAATTTTCCACTGCTGAGAAGAATGTTGATGCTAGATATAAATTAAGTTACACAAAAATAAATAATATGTTATCCCTTGGGGGAAAAATTATAGGCAGTTATCCAGGGCTGATATGCTTATTCCTTAGTGACAAGAACTCTGCCTCTTTTTATCTTGTATCTCTACCATACTGAGCTCCCATCCCCAAGATCTCCTCAAGGTCCCAGATGCCTGCTGGAACTTTAACAATTATACCCACATTCTGGCGATCAAGAAAGAGGGCACTTCTTGGAAATGGCACAAGCTTCTGTTTGTATCCAACTGGTAAGAACCTAACCAAATGTCTTTAGCTACAAGGGATGCTGGGAAACACAATATTTATTTTGGTTGGATATATATGTATTTTACTATATATATTGTATATATATTACTATATATATATAGTATATATATACACTATATATATATACACTATAATATATATATTACATATATACACTAAATATATATATATATAATATATATAATATATATAGTGTATATAGTGTGTTTGTATGTATATGTGTATATATATATATATATATATATATATATATATATATATATATATATTACTATGGTTCAAAGGGACAATAGACATTGGAGGAACAGTCCACTCTCTCTCCCAAACAGAGGAATGGAAATTTTTGTAGAAAGAAAAATATCAGACAAAAATTAGCATATATGAGTTCTGAGATGGGTAATGGACAATAAGGCTAAGAGGGGGACTTCTTTTCATACTTGAAAGAAAACCACCCTCTCTCCAAAGGATGCAACCCAAAGTCCCATTCATTGACTACTTTAAGGTCAAGGCCCAAGATCCTTGGTTTGTGCACAGTCCTTTCCTTCAGATTTGAATGTGACTTTGTGTTTTCATGATTTATGAACTAACTGGATAAATATATGTCTCATATGCATATGCCCAATATACAGCAAAGTATCAGGAACAGGGTGGGTGACCTCCAGAAAAACTCCCATTCTAAAAATGGAAGAATAGAAGCACAGCCATCACTGCTCAATGGCTGGACAAGTGTTGCTGGACAGGGCTGGGGAAAGCATCCTACTCTCTGTGGTACACAAAATTCCTTGATTAGATCCCGATTCTACTTCTTGCCAGGCATTTTCTCTTTGGTGTCTGCCTTCCCTCTATGGAAAGTTCTTCCTTGTCCTCTACACCCACATCTGAAGTGACCATAGGTGTATGTCTTTCTGGGGAGATTCCAACTCTCAACCTGATTTGTGTCGGTAAAATTTGAAATCTGTTATCCCAGACAGGACTGCCTATTTTCTGACACTTTTTTTCATTTTATGAGCATTAAAGTTATCCACTTTTATCAGTTTTAAGCTACTGTTATTTAAGACTTTTCAGTTCTAAACAGTCAAACTAAATACTTACTGAATTAATAGTATTTTTTGTTTAAGAGTGTGTTTTGGCTCATATTAATAGATATTCTGGGGCACGTGGCTGGCTCAGTCGAAGGGTCTGACTCCTGATTTTGGCTCAGGTCATGATCTCATGGTTCGTGGGACTGAGCCCTGCACTGGGCTCTGTAATGACAGCACAGAGACTGCTTGGGACTCACTCTCTCCCTCTCTCTCTGCCCCTCCCCAGCTCATGCTTTCTCTCTCAAAAGAAATAAATAAACAAGCATTAAAAAATAGATATTCTAACTTTTGATATTGCCTTGCAGTTTTTACTATTTTTCTGATATAACTTGTTCCATTTTTAAATTCTTTAAAAAAATTTTTTTTTAATGTTTAGTTTTGAGAGAGAGAGAAAGAGAGAGAGAGAGGGGAGAGAGAGAGAGAGAGAGAGAGAGAGAGAGAGAGAGAGTGTGTGTGTGTGTGTGTGTGTGTGTGTGTGTGTGTGTTAGCGGGGGAGGGGCAGAGAGAGGGAGACACAGAATCCAAAGCAGGCTCCAGGGTCTGAGCTATCAGCAAAGAACTCAACGCAGGGCTCAAACTCGTGAACCACAAGATCATGACCTGAGCTGAAGTTGGACGCTCAACCAACTGAGCCATCCAGGCGTCCCTCCATTTTTAAATTCTTAATGTGTAAGTATGACTTTTATAAATAGCACATAGCTGGATTTAAAAAAAAAATCCATTATGCTAATCTGTCTTTTAACTGATAAATTTAGATGTTCACATTTATTTCAGTAACTGTGGCATTTGGATTTTTTTTAACATCTTACCCAGTGTATTCTATTTACTCTGATTTTTCTGTATATTAACCCCCTCTTTTTCTATCTCCCATTGCCAATCTGGATAGGGCTAGTTGATCGAGGTAAAGTCTGTGTCTGTCACTTTAATCAAAGGTCCTAGCCCATGCCCCTAGGGTGCAAAGTGAAATGTCTTCTCCCTCTTGTACTTGAGACATCCATTGGCAATTCTCCTTATGGGACACCTGGGTGGCTCAGTCAGTTGAGCGACCTACTTTAGCTCAAGTCATGATCTCACGGTTCGTGAGTTCAAGTCCCACATTTGGCTCACTGCTGTCGGCGCAGAGCCTGCTTCATTCAGCTCCTCTGTCTCCCTCTCTCTCTGCCCCTTCCCTGCTTCTGCTCTCTCAAAAACAAAACAAAACAAAACAAAAAAAACATTTAAAGAAATTCTCCTTTGCATAGGGCCCTCCTCACATCCCGCTGGTCCACCATTTACTCCATCTCTTGCTGCTGTAGCCAGCTGCGCACAGGGGCAATGTGATAGCACCTTACCTCGTCTGCACTGCATGGCTCTCGTTCCCCACCCTGGCACTTCCATGACACCAGCCATGAGCCCACAGGCACAATCTGGGAGGAAGCGTGCCTGGGGCAGCATTTAGCCAACAGGGGATGCCAGCACATTACAAATGCTTACTTTTGTCCCTCAAGGGAAACTTATGGGCACATTCCACATGGCTCTCCATAAGGGTCCAGTGGAAGTGAGCTCCAGTTGCCCACAGCAAGAAAGCATCTCATAACTTTCTTTCCCTTATTCTCCTAAATCTCTTGTTTCTGTTTCATGGAATCACTTCTCAAAAAAAAAAAACAAAAACAAAAAAAAAACAAAAAAAAAAACCTACCTGCTCATAAGTCCTGGTTTGAGGCTCTGCTCTGTTTTCATGGGGATCCCACACTAAGACAACATTTCTTTTTTTTTTAATGTTTATTTATTTTTGAGACAGAGAGAGACAGAGCATGAACAGGAGAGGGTCAGAGAGAGAAGGAGACACAGAATCCAAAGCAGGCTCCAGGCTCTGAGCTGTCAGCACAGAGCCTGACGTGGGGCTCAAACTCAAAAACCGCAAGATCATGACCTGAGCCGAAGTCGGAAGCTCAACCGACTGAGCCACCCAGATGCCCCATTTCTTTTTTGAAATAATGTTTAAAACTTTATCTTTCCTACTGACTTTGTCTAGGCATACCATATTTTAACAGTAGAGTTCTGTAACTCTCAAAATCAAATATAATACTCCAGACTTTCATCTCACCAAGAACACACAAAAGGATGGGACTATTGTTTCTGGTAGTTTGGACAAAACTCTGCTACTTTGTCATCCATTAAAGTTTACCTTGGTCAACATTCCCAAATATTTCTCACATATTCTGCCACAAATTAAAATCTAATTGATCCTTCACCTTTTCCATTACTTTTTATGAAATAAACCTTTTATTTTAGAATAGTATAGACTTACAGAAAAATTGCAATGACAGTATAAGAGTTCTCATATTAGTACAGTACACTTGTCACAACTAATGAATTAATATTGGCACACTGTTATTAACTAAGCAGTTATTAACTAAAGTTTGTGCTTTATTCAAATTTCCTTCATTTTTCCCAAAGGTCCTTTTTCTGTTGCAGGATCCCATCCAAGATACTACATCACATTTAATTATCGTCTCTCCTTAGACTCCTCCTGGCTCTGACAGTTTCTCAGATCTTCCTTGTTTTTGATGCTCTTAAAAGTGTTGAAGAGTTCTGATTAGGTGTTCTGTAGAATGCCCATAAGGATTTGTCAGATGGTCTTGTGATTAGCCTGGGGTTATGTGTTCTGTGGACAAAGACCATCGAGGTAAACTGCCATCCGCATCACACATATTAAGAATACATACGTACTGGGGCGCCTGGGTGGCTCAGTGGGTAAGGCTCTTCTTGATATCGGCTCAGGTCATGATCTTGTGGTGGCGAGATAGAGCCCCACATCGGACTCCGTGGTGAGTGTAGAGTCTGCTTGGGATTCTCTCTCTCTCCCTCTGTCCCTCCTACTCTCTCTCTCTCTCTCAAAATAAATAAAGGAATGAATGACTAAATAAACAAACAAACAAGAATACATACTATCAACATGACATATCACTATTGACTTATCACTTGGTTACCTGGCTGATCAGATTTCTCCTACACAGTTACCTTTTATTTCTTCCTTTTCATACTATACTCTTGAATGAAGCACTGGGCACAGCCTATACTTAAGGAGTAAAGAGTTATACTTTACCCTGAAGGTAGAGTATCTAAATATTTGGAATTCTTCTATACAGGAGATTTCTCTTCCCTCAGAGTGATTTATTCAATCATTTATTTATATAAATGTGGACTTGTGTATATTTATTTTATAAATATTTTATATTTATATTATTTTATATTTGAGTTTATATAGTACTATTTTATATTTGGGTTATAATCCAATACTATTTATTTATCATGTTGCTCATATTGGTCCAGCTTTGCCATTGTGAGCTTTCTCTGTTAGCTCCAGTGTCCCTTTGACATATATCCATCATTGCAGGTTTTTTTAAAAAAAAACATTGTTTAATTTTCTCATACTATAACCAACTGCTTTTTAATATCAAATGCACGGTTTTGCAGTCATTTTCATTCCCATTAACTTCTGTTCCCTTGGCATTTGTCCACAACTCTAATATGCTGAAATAATTTTCCTTTTTCTTCTTTCAATTTTTACCTTAATTATCTCTCCACATTTTGGTTCATCACAAAACTTGATATCTTCTCTGTGTTCACTCAAATACTCTACATAAGACAAAATTAAGGCCAGAGTCCTGTAGCCTCCTACTAAAGATCTCTCTCTCTCTCTCTCTCTCCCTCTCCCTCTATCTCTGTGTATGTATACACACACACACACACACACACACACACACACACACACCCTCCTCCCCCGATCCCCAGCCTGACCCCAAAGTCTTAATTAGAACTCTTTTGGTGCCTTGTTCATTCAGATGAAAATGGACTTTATAATATTATCTTCCAGCTCACATTTCATCCTCTTATCCACAAGAACAAATAAAAGAACAGGAAGTCTAACAGGAGAGTTTCATGTGAAGAATAATAATTACGAGGCGGTTCACTGTTCAGAAGTGAAAGGAGAATGGAGTTCAACAGGAGGAGAGGCTCTGGAATTTTATCTTTCCTAGGAAGGAAACAGTTATCAAGTTTGCAGGACAAAAAGTGAGGAATGAAAGATGAATTAGTGTTACCTCTAATTCTCCACAGACACTGCATAACATCGAACCAGAAGAGAAATGGCACATAAACATTTCAAGGTCACATTAGTTTCCATGAAGGTAAGAGGGAGAGAAGACAAGAGTCACGCTGGGAAGCGGCACGTAGCAGGAAAACCAACCACAGCGGAGACAAGAGTGTACTGCAAGCCCTTAGCATCAAAGAAACCTCCAGCGACTTCAGTTTCAACTTCCACTTGTTGCCAGCTTCCTGATGCTTCTCAACCAACCATTTCATGAAGAGAAAACAGCACTTCTTGAAAGGGAACTCATACTCCTGGCTTAGACACTATCAAGAAAAAAGATTGCAGGGACTTCTGAGATTTTGGAAGTGCTTCTCACGGTGAAGCCAGCAAATTGAGTTCATGACGTGAGGCTTCCCCACAATAATTTCCCAGAATTCATGTTCAAGCCTGATCCCTCTTCAAGGGCATTCATTCAACATGCTCAGGGGATAATAGCTACCATCCATGGAACCCCTACTATGTAGCAGCTCTTACGTTTTCCTCAATTTTCATAACAACTCTACTGAAGACATGTGAGTCTTTCCGTTTCCAGATTTGGAACCGAGCATCAGAAATCTGAGTAGCCTATGCATGATGTTAAGTGAACAGCACTCAGATCCTTCTGGAAGCAAAGTCCCTGTTTGGATCCACTACTGCATGGCTTTGCCACAACCCAGCAACTCTCTGGTGCCCTCAAAGACATTGAACAACTGTTCACATAGGATAGGAGACTTTATGTCAGAAACTGAGGTGTTTACCTGTCTGAATCCAGGGGACTATACACATGAGACATTGAGCCTTATAACTCAGTGTTTGGCTTCAGATACAGTAGGTTTGGATAAAGTGGCTTTTTCCTCTTGCTGCTGTATGTGAGCTTGACTCCATCATCCTTGCTTACGCTGTCAGAACTTTTGGAGACATTGCTGTATAAATAGGCTATTGAGAATCATAATCTTTCACCTGACTCCTCAAAAGAATATTTAGAGCTAGGATTTTGATCAAAAGAAATGACTTAAGAGGAGACTGATACCAACTCATAGAAGTGGAGACCTAAAATTAACTTTTTTGCCAACAGCAAAGAACATTTATTTAATCTTGCAGTAGGCCAGAAAACCTCAAGTTCATTCTCAGGGCAGCATTATTCTTCCTTTTTGCCCCTGCCTCCTTCATAAGCTATACTTATATCCTCAAAGGTCTAGGTGATATTTCATTCTTTCATCGATAACCAGCTAATTTATAGTTATTGAAAAAAGTTAACAGCCAGCATATCACATCAGATTTTATTCCCCCTAAATTGGCTCAGGGGAGATTTTGTGTGTTCCTGTCCCCTGCACCTGCCAGAGAATACTCACTGACCAGGAATACTTTGAGGTCCTGGCTGATTAACATTCTGGAAGAAAACTTGAGAAGGCTGCTGTTCCTGAAAATTTTTCATTAGCACATTCTTCTTAGAAGATAGCATTCTTCAGTCTGCAGTCTGATTCTTCTCCGGTCTCAGCAGTCTCCTGGCATAAGGCCACTGTAAACTGGAACGTCTCTTGTTTTCTCAACCTCAGTTAAAGTTGACAGGTTTAATTGTTATTGCTTCACTAAGTGCATGACCATATTTATTGCCATTTGATGCAAGATGTGCATCTTGCCACTCAGGAAAATTCTTTTAATCTGGGCTAGATTGTTGGCTTAGTGATCTTCAGTCCTAAGGGATGACATCACAGCTCACCTTGGAAAGCAAGAATATCAAAGTTTGCAAAGGAGACACTAAGGAATCTTAGAAATCCCATGGAACAAACTAAACTGGACTCTCAAAGTGTGAGAACAGGTGGCATCAGTCTATGGAACTATTTCAGTTACACATATGTCCCAGAGTCTAGATGTCATTTAAAAATATTATAAGAGAGGCACACCTGGGTGGCTCAGCCAGTTAAGTGACCGACTCTTCATTTGGGCTCAGGCCATGATATCACAGTTCGTGCATTCAAGCCCTGCATCGGGCTCTGAGCTGACAGCACAAAGACTGCTTAAGGTTCTCTCTCTCCCCTTCTCTCTCTGCCCCTCCCCCACTCACTCCCTGTCTCTCTCTCTTTCTCTCTCTCTCTCTCTCTCTCTCAGAATACATAAATAAACTTAATACACACACACACACACACACACACACACACACACATATATATATATAATAAGAGAAAAAAAGGATATAGTCATTGAAGCCCCGAGACCAAATGATGCCTGATTTGTGACATCGACCCACTTGGGAATTCCTTACCTAGTCCCTAGGAAGATATAATCACTTCTCTCTCTGTGTGGGGGTTTGAGTAACTGGTTTTGTAAAGGCAATAACAGAGGAGGTCCCCTTGTGACCTCATATACCTCTATCTTCTGGAGAAAAGCCAACTGGAGGCAGGGCTAGCAATGCAAGTGATTACCAACACCTTTTCTGGATCAGTGTGCATCGTGTAGGTTTGGATCCTGCCCCTGTCATCATCACATTGCAAGGCAGAAGCTCAGCTATTGTCATTTTTGTGTCATGTCCTGGCAATTAGATTCAGTGACGCATTGTTCGAACTCAAAGAATTCAAACCCACTTCTAGAATCAGACAATTCCAATCTTGGTTTATTTCTCTTCTTCTATCTTTTGTGATTCATAGTAGTCCCCCTTTTAAACTTTGCTCCATTGTCCATAACTCTAGGAAGCAAATCTCCCCTCTTTGTTAAGGCCTCTTTCCAAACTATCTTCTGCTCATTGTTGCCCAAAATTACACTCTGTGATAACTAGCTATTGGGAAGAAATTTAGGATTTCTGCAGCCATTTGGAAAAGAACTGGGATTCTTGTCCTATGGTGAGGGGCATGGCCAGGGCCATGTGGGGCTTCTAAAGTGAGGGGCCCAGGGCAGGGGTTTCTTGTCCAGATCGTAGAAAGGAAGGTTGTATCTCATCCACAGCTTAGAGAAAACACTAGCCTGCTGCTGAATTCCTCATTAACTGTGATGTATTTAACCAAGATTTATATAAAACTATTCTGGTATCTCTTCCACAATCACTGGATATGTTTGCATTCTGAATTGGGTAATTACTAGGAACATATATATCTCTGTCTGTTTTGGTGAGCTTACAAGTAGGAAGGAAGGTTTGAGTTCTGTTAATCTGTGGGTCTGGGCTCCTGCAGTTGCACTGGGTATGAAATCATATGTTTGGTAAGGGCCATGTGGAAGTCTGACCCCCAGTGGCTATTATCAACTGATGCATGTCTTCAGAAAGTGGATGTGGCAAGGGTACAAAGCAAACAATAGAATCGCATCTTGAAGTTGTACAGCCATATATGTCATTGCTTGGTTTTCTGGAACACTTTTCATTAGGAAAAACAGACATTTCACAGATAGAAGAAGTGTCAATAAACACATTGAGTCAGTTTCCAGAAACACACAAATAGAGTGTTCATACAGAGAAATCCGTTTGGGAATAATTTCCAGTTTTATAGCTACAACATATCTACAAGTTGTCACTTTGGCTTTGTTATCTCCAAAAATACGGTCTCAAATTTTTCATATAATTTTTCAAATGGTAGCCTCATTTTGACGTTATTCTCCATTTTTTTTAAGTTTTTATTGTAAATGGACTATAGATTCACAGAAAGTTGCCAAAATATCAGAGGCACCATGTACTTTTTATCCAATTTCTCCCAATGGTGATGTCTTACATTAACTATAGTACAATATCAAAGCTAGGAAAATAACATTGTTGTAATTCACATACCTTATTCAGATCTCACCAGGTTTACCTGTACGTGTGTGTGTGTGTGTGTGTGTGTGTGTGTGTGTAGTTCTATGCATTTCAATCACATGTGTACATTCATGTAGCCACCACCACGATCATGATAGAGAACTGTTCCATCACTAAAAAAGATCTCCCTTGCATTACTCTTTTATAATCATATCCACCCTCCCCCACTCCGCTCCTGTCTAATGCCTGGCAATCACTGATCTATTCTCGATCTCTGTAATTTTATCATTTTGAGAATATTATATAAATGGAATCACACAGTAAGTGACCTTTTGAGATTGGCTTTTTTCCCTCAGCACAATTCCCTTGAGATCTATACATGCTGTGGTGTGTTAACAGTTCATTCCCTTTTATTGCTGAGTAGTATTCCATGCTATGAATATGCCACAGTTTGTTTAACTGTTGTTACATGGAGGGACATCTGGGTTGTTTGCAGTTTTTCACTGTTACCTATAAAGCTGCTATGAACATTTATGAATAAGCCATTGTGTGGATATCGTTTTCATTTCTCTGAGACAAATACCCAGGAGTGTGATTGTTCATGTCTGTTTCATTTTCGAGAAACTCAAACTACTTTCCAGAGTGGCTGTACAATTTCACATTCCCACCAGGAATGTATGAGAGACCCACTTTCTCTGCACCCTTGCCAGCATTGGGTATTGTCACTATTTTCCATTTTAGCTACTCCAATAGGGGTATAGTCGTCCCCACTTTTCAATGACATGAAGTATCATTTGGTTCTTGCCGTTAAAACAGCTGCACCAAGAGAAAAACATGGTTAACTCTATGAATAATCACACGGTTTTGTGGTTTATGTCCTTATTTCCATGTGATTCAACAACTTCGCTAAAACCTATGAAGATAAAAGTCCAAGGATGATGTGAACGCTCAAAATACAGCAAATTTTGACTGGGCTGGTTGGGTTCCTTATTAAAATCATTTTTGTCTGGCAAAGTAAGAAAATCTCCCAATTACTAGATTAATTGTGTCGAGTCAGAGAGTGATTATACTGAACAACGTTTCTGGCAGCTACCTAGAAATTAAACATACCACACCCTTACTTTTGTGTTTGCTTCTTGGGTACATTAACATTCAAATAATCCAATGTACCTTTTCTTGGTATGTTTGGCAAAAGAAGGGAGGGGTCTGTCCACTTCTCCCTGGGGACCTAGTCATGCAGCTTATACTCCCTGCCCTCCTATTATTACGTATCACCTCATCATTACTTCACTTCCTGGGTCAGAGGTGCTTGAGGTGCCTTAGTCCGGATCCCAGCCTCTGTCTTCCTCCCAAATGGAGCTCAATGGATCAGCTCCCTGCGTTGTTTCAGGTTAGAGGTGAAGAGCATTACTCTTCTTGAATCTGTTTTGCTGTCACATCAGACCCCTGAGAACAGGATAGGCTTTACATTCTGTGCTTAATAATTCCCTTCAAATATAGGGGGTTCAACTGAAACCCCTTGAGCCCTATTTTAGTTTTTATGTATTTCAGTTATGAAAGAAGAGTGATCTGGGTAACATGAATGCCACACAAGCCAGGTAGTTGTAATAGAGAGGCGCCATAAGTTTACTCAGACTCGGAGAGTAAATTGGGAAGAAAAAAGGAACACAGACCTCAACCATTTGAAACTATCCCCTTTATAAAAGTGTTCAAATCAAAGAGAACTCTGAATCATAAAGGCCTAGATTTATAGTCCATAATTTGCAAGAAGGAAGAAAAAAGTCATAGAGGGAATCTAGAGTGAAGAAAACAAAACCCCATCATCTTCTCCCTAATTTGGCATATGTTCACTTTTAGCCTACCCCAAAGCCCTATTGTTTGAGGACAAACCTGCAGAAAAACCGCTTTTTTTCCAGAAACCATATAGGTGAAATGTCCTGATGGAGACCAAGCCCAGGTGGCTGTGTCCTTCTGTCCTGCCAGCCTAATGGAGATGGGAAAAGGGAACTTTCTAAATATTCCTTGAATCTAGGAAGCTTGCAGTTCATTGATGCCTCTTAGTAAATATTAATGACTAACCATGGAAATATTTTCCCTCCTAGTCAGTTTGAACATTTGTCTTCCTTTTTCAGCATAGGGCAGGAAGCCGTCTCCAGAACTGTCACGAGTCTCACATCTCAGGTCCACAGTTGTGTGTGGCCTGTGTTTTTTGCCCAACTTTTATCAAAGAACAAAGTTCAAAGGACATCAGAATCTACATTTCAAACAGTCTCACAGGGAGACAAAACAGATCCAGTTTTAATGAGAGAGAACAATGGGGAAAAATTCCAATGAATAACGTTCAGTCTTTTCTCTAGGACTACTTGTGAATTAACAGGAGCATCCTTAGAACTCGCTTTTCTTTCTCTTCTCTCGGCCATCATCAAGCCCTCATTTGTATTGCTGTAGGATCTAAAGGCCTCTGGTTCCTTTCCCCATCTTACTGTCACTTCATCGGTTAAGAATAATTCATATTTTGGGGGTACCTGGGTGGTTCAGTTGGTTAAGCCTCTGACTCTTGATCTTGGCTCAGGTCTCGATCTCACATTTCATGAGTTTGAGTCTTATGTTGGGCTCTGTACTGACAGAGCTGGAGCCTGCTTGGAATTCTCTCTCCTCCCCCCTACCCCCGTCCCTTCCCCATTCACTCTCTCTCAAAATAAATAAATAAATAAATTTAAAAAAGAGAGAATAGTTCACATTTTTGTCCAAGATTCTCACAGAAATATACAGTAAATGGGTTTTGTTTCGAGGTCTGTTTATGCCTTGTTTATCATTCATCCCATTCTGGGGCCTCTATTGTTTAAAACCTTACACTATATGCAGATGACTTAAGATCATTCTAATAACTTAATAATAATACAGCAGGGTCACTAAATTATACTAATCACATCCTTTGTTTAGAGAAAAGCATTATTCATGTCTCTACTTCCAGAGGAGGGATTATCTCAAAATCATACTCCTCCCTAATACCCACTAAATTGAAGATTCTAATCACTTCCTTAGTTGCTAAATATTCTTAGTTACTAATAAACTTAGATTGATACATGAGGAATAAGAAACTGTATATAAATATATAGAGATATATTTTAATGGAGAATTCTTCTCCACTATCTATGCTTCCTGCTCCTCCATACTATAAGCATTGACCTCATTTCTACTTCTCAATAAACTCTATTTTCTGTTTGTTGTAGTCTTGCACTGAAATGTAGTAAAAAGTACTTTCTTTTTTTTTTTTTTTTTTTAATGTTTGTGTTTGAGAAAGAGAGAGAGCGCAAGCCAGGGAGGTGCAGAGAGAGGGAGACACAGAATCAGAAGCGGACTCCAGGCTCTGAGCTGTCAGCACAGAGCCCGACGCGGGGCTCGAACTCACAAACTGCGAGATCATGACCTGAGCTGAAGTCAGATGGTTAACTGACTGAACTACTCAGGTGCCCCTTAAAAAGTACTTTTAAGGGGCGCCTGGGTGGCGCAGTCGGTTAAGCGTCCGACTTCAGCCAGGTCACGATCTCGCGGTCCGGGAGTTCAAGCCCCGCGTCGGGCTCTGGGCTGATGGCTCAGAGCCTGGAACCTGTTTCCAATTCTGTGTCTCCCTCTCTTTCTGCCCCTCCCCCGTTCATGCTCTGTCTCTCTCTATCCCAAAAATAAATAAACGTTGAAAAAAAAAAAAAAGTACTTTTAAGGGCATGTTACCCAAGGAGTGGCTTCAGATCATCAGGAAGTTGAAAGGAGATGCTCTTTTCTTCATTGAGTCCAGATCAATCCCCGTCTTACTTTTTCCACATGTTCACCATTTCTTGGCTACTCTATTTTCTTGTAGTCTTTGTATTACCTCATGGCTCCATTTTCTTGTCTCAGCCTAGATTCTACAGACCACCTCTCCAGTGCCTTTCCTTAGTCCTTCCTCTGAACCTGCCCAGCAGATCTGCAACTCTGAACAGTTTGGCCACCTGCCTTCTCTGCCTTATACCCAGACTGTTGATCCTTGCTACGGCAAGCTCACAAAACCAAAGGGATCAGAGCAATACTCTCTCAACTGTGGCTGTACATTCGAAGCACCTAGGGAGCTTTCAAAAATGCTTCTGCCCAGAACAATCAGTATCTCTTGGGTGAAACACTGGGAATAAGCATTTTTTTTCAACGTTTTTATTTATTTTTGGGACAGAGAGAGACAGAGCATGAATAGGGGAGGGGCAGAGAGAGAGGGAGACACAGAATCGGAAACAGGCTCCAGGCTCTGAGCCATCAGCCCAGAGCCCGACGCGGGGCTCGAACTCCCGGACCGCGAGATCGTGACCTGGCTGAAGTCGGACGCTTAACCGACTGCGCCACCCAGGCGCCCCTAAGAGTTCTCTATTTTATCACATCATATGTACTTCTCAAACTATTCCAAGCATGGTTTCCACCTCAAATATGATTACATATTTTGGCTGAGTCAATAATGAACTCTTCTTTGTTAAATCCAAAAGACATTTTCTATTCTTATCTTTCTTGAGGTCTCTGTAGCATTTGTTTCTTCTCATTACTCAGTTTTGTGATTCCCTCTTTCCCCTTAGCTTCTTGACACATTTCCTTAATGGACTCTTCTGTTCTGATCCTTGGGTACCTCCTTTTCGTTCTCGACACATTTTCCTTTTATAGGTTAATTAAACCCCATGGCTCCAATTGCTGCTTACATACTGATGACTCCCATAGGTCACCTATGCATCCCAAAGCATCTCTCCTGAACTCTGCAAAAGCGCTATTTGGAGGCCTCACAAGGATTTCAAATTCTTAGCTACAGTGCAGTCTATCCTCTTTACCAAAGTCTACTCTTTCTCTATTACTATTCTTAGTGAACACAGCTGGCCACTATGAAGCTGAAAAAGTAAGAAAAAGAGTCTTCTAATTCCACCTTGTTAATGTCCCTAGAATGTGATCCTGGTGCTTAATGTTCCACTGCCATGGTTCAGACTCTTCTCATTTCTTGCCTAGATTACAAGTAGAGCATCAAGGTAGATTTCCAACTTCTAGTCTGGTCCCTATCTAATTGTTTTTCCATATTCCTTTCTCTCTCCTCCTGGATCTGAAGATGCTCATTTGGGTTTTACTGGGCAGAAACACAAAAGGGGCAAAATACTAAAGGATACACAGAAGAGTTTGAAGTGATGATCCATAGGTCTTACTAGATTGCAAAAAAAATAGAAACAAAAGGTCATACACAGATTGCAAGAACAGAGCATGGTCCATGTAATAGAGATCTTGAAGGCGAAGAATCAGTAAAGGAGTGAATGACACAGTCAGAAGGGGAATTAAATGAAACGCTTTCCTTTCACTTTTTAGAAAGATTTAATTCCTCCTTTCATTAAAGCATCCCTGGATAGAGTTTTTAAAACTTTCCAGCACAAACCTGCAAAGGAAGTAGATAATGAAGTCTGTAGAGAATGGTCTTGGTAGTAATTGGATCAGTTCTTATGGTATGAGAACGAGGACCAATGAGAGGAAACTGGATCCTTTCTTATGACTCTGTGTCGAGCACAGATTAAGCAGAAGAAATCCCACAATTGTTTTCCAAAATATAGTTTTATATTCCTCGTGTGAATATATTTATGGAGAGACAATCCTGAACTTCTGGCAAGTATTTGCCTTTCAAAACATCTTAGCTTTAAAAAAAGTGATTGGAGTCTCCAATCTTTACAAGTACACATGAAGTGGTAAAAACCCATGGCAACTTCTTTAGTAAAAATTGAAAATCCAAGCATATGTGCAAAATCCCTCACAATCTGGGGTTGGCCTACCTTTCTAGTTTCATCCTCACCCAGCTCCTTTACTGCCTAACGTCCAGTGAGACTGGATTGTATTTAATTCCCCCAGACAATACATTGTTTTCTCACCCATCTCAGTGTCTTTGCCTTTGTTGCCATCTTAACTTTGTGTTCAGCTGTTGTGCCAGGTAAGTGTTAGGAACATAGTAGATGTTGATTAAATGCTAGAAATAAAAGACAACAATTTGGGTAAAAACATTGCATGTAGAAGGATGCCATCGGTAATCAGTGTGGTGGGTTTTTGGTTTATCAGTGAACAAACTTAGATTTATTAAAATGAAATAGTGAGCCAGCCAAGAGGCATTTCCATAGCCTTGGATTGGCTGGTGTTAATAAGTTACTAGACAAGTCTGATGCAGTGACTATATGGATGCTAATGGAGCCACAGCGGTAGCTAGCGCAAGCATGCAAGGTCACAGAGTGCATGTTCACCAACCCCCCCTGATTCACAGCTGGGCTCAGAGGCCCAGGTTCCATCACAGGGCAGCGTCTATCAGTGTCACCATCTAAATAGAGATTTTACTTCTTCTTATATTCTGACCTTGGTATTAAATCTCCATATTCTCTGGGAACTGCAAATGCCAATGAAATATCCTCTGTTGCAAAATCCGTTACAAATGTATGGTCCTAGGTAAAGAGAGATATGGAATTGCTGGGTCATTGGTTTTATAGATAAGACCTAACGGTTTTGAAAAATTATATGAATGTACATTGCAGCTGCACTTATGAGCTTACATCCTCATCAACACCTGTTAATTCTGCCTGATAAATGGCCTTGGGTACTTCCATTAGTGTTCATCTAGTAATGAATTATTTCATTTTTGTTTGACTAAAAACATTTTTATTTCATCTTTCTTTTAAAAAAATTTTTATCAAGGTAAACTTATATATAGGTTGTAAATTGCACAGGCCTTTAATGATTCATGATCATCACTATAGCTCTCCATATATTTAAGACATTAATTTTTCTCATCATGGTTGATAATTTTCAGCAAACAAAGCTTGCAAGATTTTGTTAGACTTATACCTAAGTAGTCCTTGTTTTAATGTTACTCAAATTTCAATTTTTGATTTTGTATGGGTTCATTGTATCTTTTAAATTACTAAACTCGTTTATTACTTTTCACATCTTTTATGTGGATTCCTTGGTTTTTCCACATAGAAGATCATACTGTCTGTGATTCAAGACAGTTTTACTTTATCTTTTCCAATCAGGATGTCTCTTTTTTTTTCTTGCCTAATTGCACTGGTTAAGACTTGCAATATAGTGGTTGAGCAAAGAGTAAGAATGAACATCCATGCCTTGTACCCTACCCTCCAGATAAAGCATTTGGCTTTTCATCATCACATATGATGTTACCTGTAGCATTTTTTATATGTGTTTATCTGCTTGAGGATGTTCTATTCCTAGCTGGCTGAGAATTTTTATCAGCATGCTACACGACAATAGATAAGTGAAGTTCTTCAGGCTTATGAAAAATTGTATGAGTTAAAAATTTGGACCCATAAAAAGAAAAGATTCAGGAATTCAGTAAAAATTTAGATAATTATGTAAGACATTTTCTTTTTTACTCTTTCTGAATTATTGGAAGCACAATTGATTTTTAAAGAAAAAATATTATTATGGTGTGTATCAATATGCAGTAGGAAAGTATATGATAACAATAGTACAAAGGTTTGGAGGGATAGAATAGGAAGAATACTATTATAAATTCCCTGCCCCATAATGAGCTGATATAAGATCAATTTATACAACATCAATTTATGGCAGACTCCAATAAATTAATACACAATCCCCTCTGCTTAATTAATATTAACTAATACACAGTCTTAACTAATAAATAATTTTTTCTTTAATTTATTTCTGTACACCTTGGACATACTTCTTTCTTTGTCTTTCCAACACACAAAGCTGGTTGCTGCCCAAGGCCTTAGAACTCTCTGCCGTGAACATCATTCCTTCCCATTTTAGAGTGTCTAGCTTCTTCCTGTCATTCAGATATCAGTTATACGTCACTCCTCAGGGATGACTTTTTTCCATACTCAGTCTACACAGCTCTGTTTATGTTTATTTTACATCTAAAATTTTCTTAAACTTTATTTTGCTTATTGTCCCCCTAGCACCATATTTGTTTGTTCCTTCCCCACCACTATTCACTTCCCTTTGCACCCCTAACCCTACTTAGCACAATGCTTATACTTTATAATCCCTGAAAGTCTTCATTTCATGAAATCAGGTGTATGCATTGGGGCAGAACCAACTTGCAGCATAGTGTCTAAAGACATCACTAGAATCTAAAATCAAACTTTTCTGCTGTCAGAGTATATTTTCGGATGGAGAAGTTGCTGTGATTCTTTATTCTCTCCCCTGGTTACCAGTATGCTCACTTATCAAGTCAAGATTTGTTGGTTTTTAATCTCTTTTTCATTTAATTACTTTTGATGGAATGTTAACAGTTACTCAAATGATCAAAACCTGTGCATCAAGAAATGCAAAGAGAAGGAAAAGAGCCAAATAAATTTTTGAAGCTTTAAGTAACTTAGAATTGATAGTAACCCAAAAATAGAATCTGAGAAAAGATGTTAATTTCTCCTGGATTTCAGCGAAAGAACGTTCTCCTTTGCAAATATAACCTGTACTTTCACACAGTGCTGATCTTTCCTGAATTTCCTATGATGACCCCAATAGCGATAATCTCCCCTATTCTCAAGTCATGTGTACTAATTTGTTTTTTTTTTTTTTCAGGCAATGTGGCCATCATACCTTTCAGCATTTTCCCATACTATTTCTTATATCTAAATTACTTCCTGGGGCGCCTGGGTGGCGCAGTCGGTTGGGCGTCCGACTTCAGCCAGGTCACGATCTCGCGGTCCGGGAGTTCGAGCCCCGCGTCGGGCTCTGGGCTGATGGCTCAGAGCCTGGAGCCTGTTTCCGATTCTGTGTCTCCCTCTCTCTGCCCCTCCCCTGTTCATGCTCTGTCTCTCTCTGTCCCAAAAATAAATAAACGTTGAAAAAAAAATTTTTTTAAATAATAATAAATAAATAAATAAATTACTTCCTGCTACTATCCACCAAATAAATTGCCCCTTCTTTTCACTTTCCTTCAGATCCTGACTACTTTATTTCCAGATAACTTTCACCAATATTTATAGAGCACTTAATCTGTGCCAGGCTTCATACCTAGTTATGTACAAACATTAGTTCATTAAAAAGCTTTATGAACATCTGTGTGATTGGTTTCTTAGTCTCTTTAATAAATAAAAAAAACTTGAAGGAATTTTATGTTCCAAAGGCTACACATCTGATGAATGACGGAACTGGGATTCAGAGTCAGATCTGTCTGACTTCAGAATCTGAAGTTGTAACCACTAAGTGGTGCTGTCTCATTTGTATGTATGTATGTATGTATGTATGTATGTATGTACGTATGTATTCCCTACTCCAGGACCCATTTGAACTGCATTCTATGTGTCTTTATTCTAAATACTTCCATTGTGTTGAGATTTAAGTGTTTCATTTTCAAAATTTATTGTGGCTTCTCCTCCTTCACTTTATTTTTATGTTGCTTAGTCATATACATATACACATGTATGTATATATATATGTGATTGTATCTTTGCATCTACACTTTTCTCTTTGCCTTGCTCTACTTGAAAATAAGTCTCAGAACTCCAAGAGTTTCAGTTGGAAAGCAGAGTTTCTACACCACTGTGGATACTCTTTGCAAGTCCCAGAGTTCTCCAGAATGTTGGATTTTCTTAGGTATTGTTCCAGATAAGACTAATCAGTAAGAAACAGAGGCCTCAGATAAGGCTATTTGGAATGTGGTGGAAAGCCTGGGTATATCCATAGATTTCTCCAGAATCTCGAGAAACTTAATTCCTCTCCTATTCATCTCTTACTTTTTAGCAAAAGATATCCAGTTGATTCTTTCTTGAGAGTATACATGGCCTGGGGACAATCCGTTCAAAACTTTCTGGACTACATGCCAACTTGTGTGTAATCCAGCTCAAGCATGGTATCTACCAAAGGTGAATCATTAAGCCTGGAATAACCAGCAGAAGAACTGAATTCTTTTCTTGGCTACTCTTAAAAATAACTCACTGTATCACAGGCAATTCTCATCAGGACCCTTGATTCAGAACCCTATTTTGAAAAAGTAGATAAATTTTGGCAATTAAATGATTTTACATTATAATGTAATCCAAAATCTAGGAGAGATATGCATTCTGATGTGTCAGTAATGGTGACTCTAACCTATGTTCTCTTTTTTGTTTGTTTGTTTTGTTTTTTGTTTGTTTTTAATATGAAATTTATTGTCAAATTGGTTTCCATAAAACACCCAGTGCTCATCCCAACAGGTGCCCTCCTCAATGCCCATCACCCACTTTCCCTTCCCTCCCACCCCTCCATCAACCCTCAGTTTATTCTCAGTTTTTAAGAGTCTCTTATGGTTTCTTTAAAGGATACTTTCAAATAATTGCCCCAGTCATCCACTAATTGTGACATTTGTCAGTCATGGAAAAGTTGCTGTGTATGTGGACTTAGACCACCCACTGTCTGAGTCACAAGGCTGCTTGTATTTGTTTTGTTGCAAACAAATTTCTGTAGCCAGCCTGGACGTTGGCCAAGGAGGCACCGTCTGGTGGCTGCTGTATATAAAATTCTTGCCTTTTTGATGAGAAGAGGAGTTTTCTTTATCTTGTTCTTCCCATTGTAGTACTGACAGGGGTCAGAGGGGATGGACAGTTTGTGGGTTGAAAACTACAAAAGGCTGTCCTCCAACACAAGCGTCTTCCCTCTGCCAAGCAGACCTCCATGGGGATGTTGTTAGGCCATCCAAGGTTCAACTCTACTGACATGGGACTGGAAACTGGACAAGAAATGGAAATGCACTGTGACTTCCTCTGTCCTCTCCTGCTCCTTGAGCCAAATAGCAAATCAAGCTTTGGTTTCAGGGAAGAAAATGAGACTGAAGCAAATAGGAGGCATTAGTGTTTCTTCGTTCCCATCCCCCACCCCTGCTCACTTTCACACTCACTGTCTTAGCTACATGGAACATCTGTGTCCAGGTTACCCGACAGATCTTGGGAATAGCACCTTTGGATCCACCTTCTGGGGACCCTTCTGAAATGTTCTCACAGAGTCATGTCATTTGTTTTCAACAAAATGTTTCTCCTTCCTAATTCAATTCTCCCTTCTGTTTGCTATTGGAACCAGGGACAGTGATAATTTTGTTGGAAACTGAATCAATTGCAAAGCACTGGGAATGAGTATGGTTTAAAACTTCAGGTTTGGTTTCTTGGAATTCTAGACCAAGTCTCTCTCCCAGTTGCTCACAGGAAATTTTGACTGATGTCATTGGAAATTGTATGTGTGTGTGTACATGTGTGTGTAATTTAGGTCACAGTGAGGCCTTAAGAATCCAGTATAAAACTCTTGTTTCAGATTATATCTAGTGACTACATCACTCTTCATGCCCAGCTAATATTTGTAGCTATGTGATGCTGATGAGACAGGCAACCATTCCTAGCTTTCTCAGTTTGAGATCACCATTGAAAAACTGCCTCCTGAGGTGCCTGGGTGGCTCAGTCAAGTGTCTGACTTCAGCTCAGGTTATGATCTCACAGTTCATGAGTTCAAGCTCCACATCAGGCTCCATGACGATAGTGCAGAGCCTGCTAGGGATTCTCTCTCTGCCCCTCACCTACTCACGCTCGCTCTCTCAAAATAAATAAACTTTAAAAAAATCAAAAGAAAAGCTGTCTCTTTACGAAGGAAATCAGAGAGGTTTTTCTTCAGCTCAACGTTTTACAGCCGTAGACTTTTCCAAAATACTCCTTCACACGATGAAGGATGAATATTTAGATCATCACAACTGACAATTGATATAACTCAGAGAAATTATTTATTCATAACTTACAGTTTTTCACTTTAAATTTTAAGGGAAATTGATTGGCATTGCCTTCATCTAAAAAGGCAAAAAACCTTTAGCATATTAAAAAAACAAACAAACAAAAACAGCTCTTGAGGTGTTAAAATAGAAAGAATACAGGGAGAAAGCCAAACCATGTGAAGAGCACAATTCTACATAGATGCTTTGAGTATTCCAGTACAAGGGCATCTTTTTGGTACTGCATGTATGGAGGTTGTCTACAGGCAACCTTGCAAACAAACAGCGAGCCATTCTTTACTTCATTTCCTTTCATTTAACCAGACTTACAATTGATTTTTCTTTATTCCAACCAAACTCTAGTATTTAATGACATGAGTGTATATGAAGCTCCATGTCTTCTCAACTCTTCCCAAATCTCTTTTTACAACCTGTCATTTTCCTTGTCTTCTTTCAATACAACCGTGGTAAATTGTCCAAGGACTATCATCAAGGATGTGATGAGAGATTCATTTTCAAAGAGTGAAAATTAATATGTTCTATCTCTGTCCTATGCTCGAGTTCTTTTTCTTTTTTTCCCTTCTCTTATTTGTCTGTCTTCCTTGGACAAAATCAATCTATTTTCTTTTCTTTGAGGTCTTTACTGAACTCCTATATGGTATTTGGCCAGCTCCCTATGACTTTCCTATTCCCATCCAGACAAGATACAGAATATTTCCAAAGCTGTGGCTCTAGTCTTTTTCTAATCCTTGAAGCGCAATAGGAAGCATAGGACTGACACTCTAAGTAAACAACTGCTCTCATTGGATTAAGAGATCTAATTGGACAGTGTTGGATCCTTAGCTTTCCATAAACCTTCCTCAATCCCAGTGGCTCTTTTTGTAGTTTCTGAAATGTTGGTTACTAGAGCCCCCCCACCCAAGAGAAATAAAAATAAAAACAAAATTCAAGAAGCCTGAACAACCTTACAGTTTTCAACCAGCCGTAAACCCCAGGGTCTTGATTTCTGCTTTTATTCTGGCATTATTTGGCTCTTGTTCTAAAATAAAACTCTAGTAGTGTAACTAACTCAGTCTTAACTCTTTTGTTTAAAAAATAATAATAATTTCCTTTCTCTCTGTGGCCCATAACCTCCCCAGCTCCCAACATAAACAAAAGTTGGAACTTTCTCACTGGTCCCTGCCTCAGTGGACTCTGTCCCATATGTTCCCTCTCTCATTTTAGAAGATATTGATACCCCCCTGTGGTATCTCAGTGTCAGCTCACTGTAGGTAAGTAGAGATGAACCCAGAGGGGAAATGTAAGGAGTTTCCAGTGTCAAGTTACTTCTCTGATAGTTTTCTTCCTAACATTACCAACTTTATCTCAGAAGGTAGTAGTTCATCAATTCTGGGCTTTGAAAAAGGGACCCTTCATGACTGAAGTGATTTTTCTCTGCCTTGCTTATAGCACTTAGAAGAGCACCTGGCACTTAGTATGTTCTCAATAAATACCCTGTGAATGAATAAATATAATCCTTAGGTATCCATTTATGAACTGCAGAATTGTTTTTAGTTAAAAACAAAGTGCAGTGTTGCCTGGGTGGCTCAGTCGGTTGAGTGTCCGACTTCGGCTCAGGTCATGATCTCACAGCTCATGAGTTCGAGCCCCGCGTTGGGCTCTGTGCTGACAGCTCAGAGCCTGGAGCCTGTTTTGGATTCTGTGTCTCCCTCTCTCTCTGCCCCTAACCTACTCTCATTCTGTCTCTGTCTTTCTCAAAAATAAATAAACATTAAAAAAAATTTAAAAACAAAGTTCAGAATTGTTAAGTCAAAAGGCATTATAATTATAAAGTAGCAAACACAATGCATCCTGGTATCTAAGACCATTGCTTATAAAACTAGACTTCTAACTTCAGTATCATTCTCTCACAGGTTATCATTCTCACTGGAGGGCAGTTGTCTGAAAAACCTCTAGGCCACGCTCATATCGAACTTCTGAAACTGAGTCCACGACGATGTCTGGTAGGGCAAGAGCAGGCATGGTAACAAATCCCAAGTCAAGATAGCCAGCTGGTTTCCCAGTAAACCAATGGACGGTCTTTCCAAAGTTGTAGTAACTTCTGGCAGAAATCTCATATCACTAAAGATTCTTGTTTCATTGGAAGATAATAGATTTTTCCTTAATTAATTATAGGCAATGGTCTTCGATACCAGGATGCAGTGTGTCTGCTACTTTGTTATACAATGAACCAGACATGTGCTTCATCTTAAAAGAGATGGACGAGATTCAGAATGAGTGTGGCAGTTAAAAAAGTACCTTTACAGAATCAAGACCTATAAATATAGAGAGCAACCTGGTGGTTCTGGCGGGGAGGGAATGGGAAGATGAGCAAAGTGAGTGAAGGGGAGAGGTAGATACAGGCTTCCACTCATGGAATGAATAAATCGCCGGACTAAAAGGCACAGTATAGAGAATATAGTCAATGATATCATAAAGTGTGGTATGGTGACAGATGGCAGCTAATGGGGAGCACAGCATGATGTGTAGAGAAGTTGAATCACTACGTTGTACACCTGAAACTAATGTAACATTGTGTGTCAACTCTACTCAAATACAAAAAAATTTTAAGGTACCTTTATGTCTTAGACCTGCATATTTGACTGTTCCTGGGCTTCAAATATAAGAATGCTACAGTCATATCACATAAAGAGACACAAAGTATCAGTGAGTTAGGACTCTTCTTCCAGAATTGGCAATTTTAATCTGGGAGAATAAAATATCACTGGAGAAACCCTAAATATCCAATAGGTTAATAAATTAGTAAATCGTAAAATAACAACTTATTTAATAATTCACATTACTTAAAATAGTGATTAAAATTTTAAATAGCATAAGAAAGGGCTTACAGTAAACGGTCAAGTAGAACCCAAATTAGATATACATATAGTCACAATTATAGTTCAAAAATAAAAAACAGGAGTGCCTGGGTGGCTCTGTCGGTTAAGCTCCGGTTAAGTTGATTTTGGCTTAGGTCATGGTCTCATGGTTCCTGAGTTCAAGCCCTGCATCATGGAACTCTGCATTGACAGTTCCTTGGGATTCTCTCCCTCTCCCTCTCTCTCTCTGCCCTTCCCCAACTTGCACACCTGCATGTTCTCTCTCTCTCTCTCTCTCGCTTTCTGTCTCTCAAAATAAATAATTAAAAAAAAATTGAAGTAAGATTAACAGGAAATACATTTAAAAAGTTAACATAATAAGATTATGGGTAGCTTTTTTCTTTTTCTTTATATTTTGTAATTTTGGTAACAGATACATGTAATTATAAGGGAGGAAAAATAAGCTTTTATTTCAATTGTCAAAAATAAATGAGTAAACATGTAAAAATCCCTTAAAAAAATGCAAAACAGCACATCATCATCAGATTACTGGGAAATATTTGCAAATGTAAAAAGTTGATTATCACTTAACTGCATTATGAAAAGCAATTAACAATTCAATAACAAATGGGTTGCTTTATGATGATTCTATAGCAAAATGAATTTGAAATACACCTTCCAGTAATCAAATGAATACAACTGCAAAAAATTGCTCATATTCTCTTTGCTTGTTTCTCTCATATGAGCCAGTTATTTATGTGCTGTTTTTGGCCATAACTGTATAAACCAATTAATAATTTCAGTGCATCTATTTACTATGCTAACCACACACCTCCCCTACAAATACTTCCCTGGTCTGAATTAAGACAATATCTATTAGAAAAATAGTTCCAATAACATGGCTCACTGGCCCTGGACTAATTATTGTGATTATAAGCTATTAACTGAAATCAATGCTATTGGCCACATGCTAGCTAAGTTACAGAGTGTCTAAATTTTTTGCTTTCTTTTTGCATCTATTTTTTCAAAAGAAAAGAATATATTATTATAGTTTATATTTTCAGACTAACTAAATATATTCTTTTCCACAAATTTCCTTTTGTTAAACAATTTTTTTAAAATCTCTATCCTTGTTTCCTATTCTGTGTCATTCCTTCCATTCACTCATTTCCCACAGGCATTTTTTAAAGTAAACTTATTGTTTTGGAACAATTTTAGGTTACAGAAAAAATGCAAAGGTAATACAGAGAGTTTCCATATATGACACAGCCAGTTTATTATTGACATTTTACTTCAGTATGTTATATTAGTTACAGGTAATGAACTCATACTGATACATTATTATTATTAACTAAAGTCCATAATTACATTTTCTTAGTTCTTTCCTTAAGGAAAGGAGACAGTAATAATGTAAATGACTAACATTTACATGGCTTTTATGAGCAGACACTGCTACAAATGTGACATGCATACTAATGCACTTTATCCTAGTATAGACTTAAATCCATAAGGTCAAGAAGCTGGAAGAACTCCAAACAGGATAAACCAACGAAATCCATACCAGGACACATGATAATTAAACTTCTGAAAACTAAAAGCAGAGAAAATAATCTGAAAAGCAACCAAAGAAAACTGACATCTTACTTATTGGGAAAAATAACTTGAAAGGCAGCAGATTTCACTTCAGATAGTACTCATATATCTCCATTTCATAGGTGAATAAACTGAGGTACTTAAACATTCAGTAACTTTGTGAAGAAGCCAGGTTGTTTGATTCCAAGGTATGTGCTCTTACCTCACACTTAATGAAGCTATAATTAGGCAACCACTACTTTAAAGATTCACATACATTCAAGCCCAGTTCACCAGAACACCAAGTTGTATAGCTCTGTGGAACCACACCCCAGTTAATAATAAAATGTGATTCTATCTGGAATGTTTTCCATACATATATGTGCTTCTTGGGACTCTCCCTGAAGTTTCAGAGAAATTGAGAACTGTTGGAAGATTCAAATGTTCTAGATCCTACAGAGACTCAACTTAGAAATAGTAACTACATACATAACTATTTATAAACTTAAGAATGAACATAACAAGAACCATGCAGTACCTATAAAATGAAAATAAAATACCTACAGCTAAAAGAAATAAAAGATTTAAAGACGTCCGCTTCAAGGAATATGAGGTAGATGTACTTTTCCCTGTTCTTCCTTCTAATTACAACTAAAATTCCTGGGCACTATATACAAAACAAGCATAGGAAGACTCTGAAAGATAGAAATAAGGCAGATAGACTCGGGAATATCAGGGCCTGAGAAATGAGATGAGTTACATTAGTGGGATGTTTTTTTTGTTGTTGTTGGTTTTTATTTATTTGTTATCTCTTATATCCCACTTTTGGTGCTAAGGAAGCTGGCAACCTGGGAATGCAAACTGTACAGACAAAAAAATCCTTCTGCAAAAAGTCTGCTATCTACAGCCAAAGGAACAGGATAGGGGCAGCCTAGAAAGAGAAACTTTTTAGATAATCTATTCCATCCAAACACAAAAACAATAAAAAAAAAAAAAGTGGCCCCCACCCATGTCAGTAAAGAGTAAGTAGAAAGTCAAGACTTCCTCTCCAAGAGGTTTCAACAAGGTGTCCCAACACCTTTACAGTAGTGTCACAGAAGAAAGTATGACTTTTGTTGCTTTCATTCCCATAGACAAGTAAAGAAGCCTTACTTTCCGTGTTAGGGGAGATCACCTGGGAAGTCTGGACTTCAAAACCGACCCAGCATTAATGAGGCATTCCTTCCCTTCCTTAGTGAGTGGTGTTAGAAGAAGCTTAGTGAAGAGTCAAGACATTCACCATCTCCCTTTAGTTACGAGGCCACTGTCACCATGCTGCCAGTGGGACAATGGGAAGAGCTGGACTTGAAGCCTGCCCAGCAATACAAGGATCCCCCTACCTTACATGCAAACAAGACTGAGTAGGGAGCCTGGACTTCTATTTCCACCTCAGAGTAATAAGTTGGTGCCTCACTTTCCACTTTCAAAGAGATATTACATAAAGCCAGCTAAAATAGAGGCTTACATAAAACCAGCCTCATGATCCAAAAGGTCCAGGGTTAAATAAAAAATTACTAGTCATACGATGAATGAGAAAGAGCTCAAAACAAATGAAAAAAGGCAATCATTAGACACCAACACTAAGATAGCAAACATGTTAGGATCTGACAAAGATTTGAAAGAAGCCATGAGTAAAAATGCCGTAATGGCAATTATGATGACGCCTGAAACAAATGAAAAAATACAAAGTCTTGGAAAAGAAACAAGAGATATAAAGAAGAACCAAATAGAAAATTTAGAACTGAAAGCTATAGCTGAAATGCAGATTTCAGTAGAGGGGCTCACCAGCAGAACAGAAGCCACAGAGGAAAGAACTAATGGATAGGAAGATAGAGCAATAGAAATTATCCAACCTGAACAACAGAGTGAAAATAGACTGGACAAACTGAAAAGTACCTCATATTTGTGGAATTATGATAAAAGATCTAATTTGTGGCATTGGATTGCTGGAAAGCAAAGAGAAAGGGTGTGCATGGGGGGGGGGGGGTTGAAAACGTATTCAAAGAAATAATGACTGAAACTCCTCACATTTTGCAAGAGACCTAAAACCACATATTCAAGAAACTTGATGAATCCCAAGTAGGATAAACCAAAGAAATTCTCACATAGATGCCGCATAATTAAACTCCTGAACACTAAAGAAAAATGTACACTCTCTATAGTGGAAAAACAACTTGAATGGTAGCAGATTTCTCATCAGAAACCATTGGGATCACAAGGAAGCAGCATGATATGTTTTAAGTGCTGAAGGAAATCAACTGTCATTACAGAATCCTACACCCAGGGAAAATATCCTTCAGGAATAAAGGACATTCAAAGGTGAAATAAAATTAAGAATTTGCCACCAGTGTACCTACCCTGAAAGAAGGGTTAAATGAAGTTCTCTGAACACAAAGGAAATGACAATAGGAGGGATCTTGGAATTTCAGTAAAGAAGAAAGAACATGGTTAGAAAACTCTGAGTAAATACAATAAGTTTAATTTCTCTTGAGTTTTCTAAATCATAACTGATGTTTAAAGCAAAAATGATAACACTGTTGTGATTCTAAGTGTATCTAGAGGGAAGATTGAAGACACGTATATTAAAAATGAGAGAGGGTAAAGGAAAATGAGACAGTAGGTAAAATGACACACCAGTAGACTATGATTAATTATATACATATAATGTGATAATTAAAGCAAGCGGTGAAAGACAAAACAGGCAGGGTGAATTAAAAACATGACACGCTATATGCTGTTTACAAAGAATTCATTTCAAAAACAATGATATAGTCAGGTTCAAAGTAAAAAGAAGGAAAAAATAAACGATGAGAACAATTTTAAAAAAGCATGAAAGGCTATGCTAATATTAAAGTAAACCTCAGAACAAAGACAATTGCCAGAGACAGAGATCAGGGATAAACATTATATGATGAGAATATTGTTGATTCACCCAGAAGATGTAGCAATCATAAGTGAGTATGCAGACAACAACAGAGTTGGAAAATACGTGACGCAAAACCGATAGATCTGAAAAGAGAAATAGACAAATCCACTGATTATAGTTGGAGAATTCATTATCATCACTCAACAATCGATAGAGGACAGAAAACCCAGTAAAAATATGGAGGAACTCAACAATAACATGAGACAACAGGAGCTAATTAATATTTATTGAACATTGTACCCAACAACAGCAGAATATACATCCTTTTCAAGTACTCATAGAACATATAGCAAAATAGGCCTTGGACCATAAAAAACAAACCTCAACACACTTAGGAGAATTGCAATACTACAAACGTGTTCTCCAACTACCAAAGAACCAGACTAGAAATCAGTAACAAAATAATGGGAACATCTCCAAATGCTTGAAAAGTGAACAGCAGATGTTTATGCAATCCATGGGCCAAAGAGGAAGTCTCAAAATAAATATAAAGAGTACATGGAACTGAATGAAAATGAAAACACATCAAAATTTGTAAGACACATCTAAATCAGAACCAACAGGGAAATTTATAGCCCAAATGCATACATTAGAAAAGAGGAGATGTCTCATATCAATAATCTAAACTCCCACCTCAAGAACCAAAAAGAAGGGAAATTAAAACCAAAGAAAGATGGTAAGAGCAGATCTCAGTGAAATTGAAACCAGAAATAAAACACTGAATGAAACAAAGATCTGGTTCTTTGAAAAGATCAATAAATTGACAAACCTTGAAAAAGTCTGTCAAAGAAAAAACAAAGACTTACCAACACCAAAATTGAAATAAGGGTTGTCACTATTAATACTGCAGACATCAAGAGGATAATAAGGGAATTTGACAACTTGGACAAAAAAACAAACAAAACAAAAATTACTACAACTCTCCTGATCCAAAATATATCATTTGAACAGCCTTATAAGTATGTATTTTAAAAACTGAATTCACTGTTTAAAAATTCCTAAAAAGGATATCTCCAAGCTCAAATGGTTTCTTCGAGAATTCTACAAAATATATAAAGATTTAACAAGCAATTCTATACAAACTCTGAAAAAATAGAAAAGAACACTTCCAATTCATTTTGTGAAACTGGTATTAACATGATGCCAAAATTTATAAATTGATAAAATATAAATCTCTATATATTAGAAAATCAAGTTAAAAGATAAATAAAAATTACAGGGGCATCTGGGTGGCTCAGTCAGTTAAGCATCTGACTTCGGCTCGGGTCATGATCTCACGGTTCGTGCTGACAGCTCAGAGCCTGGATCCTGCTTCACATTCTGTGTCTCCCTCACTCTCTGCCCCTCCCCCACTTACACTCTGTCTCTCTCTCAAAAATAAAATTAAAAACAACATTAAAAAAATTTACAAAATGTAAATAAAAATTACAAAAATATTTGGGGCAAAAAACAGTGTATAGAGAAACAAAGCTACGGCCCAATATCACTTATGAATATAGACACACAAAAATCTTTAATAAAATACTAGCATCTACAATTCAGCAACAAATAAGAATTATATACCACATCCAAGTGAGATTTATTCCAGGGATGTAAGACTGATTCAATATAAAAAAATGAATCCAGGTAATCTGTAATATTAATAGCTAAAGAAGAAATATCACATGATCATCTTAATGAAGAAAAGGCATTTGACATGATTCAATACTCATTCCTGATGAAAATTCTCATAAAAATAGGAATAAAGGCAACCTTCCTCAACTTGATAAAGAGCACCTACAAAAAACTTTAGCTAAAATTATCCTTACTGGTAGAAGGACCGAATGGTTTCCTTTTGAGCTTGAGAAAAGGCAGATGACAGCACTCCCCATTCTGATTCAATACAGTGCTGGAAATTGTCCCCAGGGCAACAAGGCAAGAAAAGGAAATAAAAGACATACAGGCAGAGAAATAAACTGCATGATTGTATACCTAGAAATTTTTTTTTAAACCTTTATTTATTGGGGCGCCTGGGTGGCGCAGTCGGTTAAGCGTCCGACTTCAGCCAGGTCACGATCTCGCGGTCCGTGAGTTCGAGCCCCGCGTCAGGCTCTGGGCTGATGGCTCAGAGCCTGGAGCCTGTTTCCAATTCTGTGTCTCCCTCTCTCTCTGCCCCTCCCCCGTTCATGCTCTGTCTCTCTCTATCCCAAAAATAAATAAACGTTGAAAAAAAAAAAAAAAAATTTTAAACCTTTATTTATTATTGAAAGACAGAGAGAGACAGAGCGTGAGCAGGGGAGGGGCAGAAAGAGAAGGAGACACAGAATCCAAAGCAGGCTCCAGGCTGAGCTGCCAGCACAGAGCCCAATGAGGGGCTGAAACTCACGAACTGCGAGATCATGACCTGAGCCGAAGTCGGACGCTTAACCCACTGAGCCACCCAGGCGCCCCTAGAAAGTGTTTTTTTAAAGAACAAGCTATTAACACACAGACCTTGAATAAATCTTCAGCATATATGCTGCATGAAAAAAGCTCATCCCCAAAGGTTACCTACCAAATAATTCCATTAATAAAACATTCTTTTTTTGAGAGAGAGAGAGAGATCACACACACACACGCGTAAGCGAGCAGAGAAGGAGCAAAGGGAGAGAGGAGGAGAGAGAGAATCTCAACAGGCTACACACCCAACCCAGGGAGGAGTCCCCTGCAGGGCTTGATCTCATGACTGTGAGGTCAGGACCAAAATCAAGAGTCAGAGGTTCAACAGGTGCCCCTAATAAAACATTCTTAAAATGATGAAATTGTAGAAACGAACAACAGATTAGTGATTGTCAGGGGTGGGAAGGGTATGAGTGGGACAGAGGAGCTACGGATGTAAAAGGGCAACCTGAGGGAGGTCTCTGGTGATGAAAATGTTCTGCATTTTGACTGTGTCAATGTCAACATCCTGTTTGTCGTATTGTTTTGCAAGATGTTACCATTGGTAAAAACTGGGTAGATGGTGCATAGTATTTCTCTACATTATTTCTTACAACTGAATGTGTATCTATAATTACTGCAAGGTTAAAAAGTTTATTTTTTTTTTAAAAGATAAAAATGGGGGCGCCTGGGTGGCGCAGTCGGTTAAGCGTCCGACTTCAGCCAGGTCACGATCTCGCGGTCCGGGAGTTCGAGCCCCGCGTCAGGCCCTGGGCTGATGGCTCAGAGCCTGGAGCCTGTTTCCGATTCTGTGTCTCCCTCTCTCTCTGCCCCTCCCCCGTTCATGCTCTGTCTCTCTCTGTCCTAAAAATAAATAAACGTTGGAAAAAAAAAAAATTAAAAAAAAAAAAAGATAAAAATGTAGTTACACAGCACACTACTGGCTAGAAGACCAAATTTTGCTAAGGATTATTTTTGTCCTAATTAATGAGCAGACTTTGTACAAGATAAATCACAATCAGCTAAAATTTAAATTATAAATTTATAAAATATAAAACCTCTTACATTAAAAAAATAGAAAATTAAAAGATAAACAGGGGTGCCTGTCTAGCTCACATGTGACTTTTGATCTGTCATGAGCTCAAGACCCGCGGTTGTGTATAGAGCTTACTTAAATAAATAAGTAAGTAAATAAATACATAAATAAATACATACATAAATAAATAAATAAATAAATAAATAAATAAATAAAAATTATAGGGGCACCTGGGTGGCTTAGTCAGTTAAGCATCCAACTTCACCTCAGGTCACGATCTCACTGTTCATGGGTTTGAGCCTCGCATCAGGCTTGCTGCTGTCACTGTGGAGCCTGCTTCGGATCCTCTGTCCCCCTCTCTCTGCCCCTCCCCTGCTTACACTCTCTCCCTCAAAAATAAAGAAACTTTTTTTTTAATTACAAAAGCCTTATTCAAATAAATAAATACTCTAAACTAGCAATAGAGAGAGGCACCAAAAAAAATGGACAGTTTACAAAAGGGGAAATATGCATGATCAGTAAATAATATTATACAATGTTTACAATCCTTAGTTATCAAAGAAACATGAAATAAAACAATATTACACATGCCTCAAGTGTCTAGCAGAGCACTGACCAAACTGTGAACCTTCCTACCCCACCTGGAATTCAATTTGCTAGATCATTTTTCCTCAGTAATCTAAATGAATTCATAACAATTCTCTCTGAATACATCCATTAGAATAATTTACAAGATACTGTACTTCCCTTGACTTCTTGGCCTAGAATATCCTAATTTGTCTTCTTGGCCTTCCTTAGAATAACATTAGGATGTTAGCTGGATATTTTTTAATTCCCAAGTCTCTCCCCCAGAGGGAGAACGATGGAGTCTAGGAAAAGGGCCTATAATCCAGATCTCAGAGGTGCAGGTGTTTATAAGAAATGATACCTCCATTAGGCACATCCCACACACCTCTCCCAGAACTGGGTGTGACACCCTCAGAAGCCTTGTTACTGTCGGTATGCTTAGCCACAGGCCAGTATGCACAATGATACATACGTTTTAGGTTTCCAAATTTTGAATGTACTTTATGGTTTTGTTTTTCTCCTAAGATATATCTCTCCATTTGTCTTAGTCAGTTTATGCTGCTGTAACAGAACACCATAGGCTTGATGGCTTTAAAGAACAAACATTTATTTCTCACAGTTCTGGAGGCTGGGAAGTGTAAGATCAAGGTGCTAGCCAATTTGGTGTCTGGTGAGAGCCTTCTTCCTGATCTACAGATGACCACCTTCGTGCTATATCCTTACATAGAGGAGAGAGAAATCATCTCTCGTCTCTTCTTATAAGGGCAGTAATTTGTTCATGTGAGCTCCACCCTTGTGATCTAATTACTTCCCAAAAGTCCCTTATTCCATCACATTGGGAAATAGTAATTCAACATGTGAATTTGAGGGAGACACAAAGATACTGTACGTAGCACTTTTAGATCAAGTTATGACCTGATTGCACAAAGTTTCTCCTCTTAGTCTATGAAAGACTTGAAAAAAGAGAAGGAATTAGACTTTTGGTCTGAGGTTGGGAAGTAAACAGCCTGACCCTAACACTTACAGGGTAAGAGAATAGATGGAGACACTTAAATACTGTGAGCTTTGAGGCATTCAAATTCAAGCCAAGCAATCCTGGCCCACAAGGCATGACTGATCTCCCCATCAGTGGCCAGTCTTCGGTTACGGTTCTTTGGGTTTAGAGGTAGGCACATAAGCTTTGCAAACTGCTCTTTGGAAGTAGGACATGGTAAAGAGCCTACACAGGTCCAGAAAGTGTCTGGACAAAGAATTCCGAGGTTCCAGTAACCAAAGCATAATCTAGAAGGGAAAGGTATGGTCTCTACATGAACAAGTCTTTTTTGGCCCCAAGAATGCCCCATCAGGAGGAGCTCAGCTAGAGAGCATAAGGGAGTTTTCAGAAGCCCAGAGCCCAGGGAAAGGATGCTTCTTGCCAGATCTAGGAGTAATTTTCCACACAAGTGGAAAATTTTATAATTCAGTCTGTTGACTAATAATTCAAAAATGAACAAGCAATTTGATTGGTTTCATTCCCAGCCACTCACCCAAAATGATCTTAATGAGTCATTGTCCATACTTCATCTTTATCTTCTCACAACTTAGGCATTATTGGGAAAAGTGAGATAGACCTGGAAGATTTGGTGAGTGTTCTTTTTCTTTCTTTTATATTTGCATGGGGTGGGGGTGGGGAAGGTACACAGATCAGAGGTTCAGAGGTGGAATATGTCTCTGCTTATGTTCTCTGTTGCAATATGATGGAATGCAAACACATATCACTGCTAAGATGGTAACCAAGGTATTCCTCTTTTATTTATGCCCCATCTCTATCCTAAAAGTATGAGACAGAATTATTATTCATTACAATTCACTGTGAATTGTAAGCTTTTGTCATCATACAATGTGCTTTCACATATGGCATTTTATTTCATTCCAATATAATAGATTGCATTTGAGAATAACTCTTTTGGTTCAGTAATAATAAACAACTTCACATATTCATTGGATAAATATATGCTAAATGCTTTTTATGCATCAGGTACTATGTAACATGTTGGAACTATAATAGTGAATGTTTGTGTTCTCACTAAATTTATAATCTAGTGGGGAAAACAGACAAAAAGAAGGAAAAAATAATTATCAAATTTTAATAAGTAGCTTTTATGTGGATAAAACACAAGAGACTGAAATGCAGAATATACAGTGGCATGGGGGGAACTATTTCAGGTCTTTGTTTAAATAAAGATCCCTAAAATTTTTAGGGAAGCCTTTTCTGACCACTCTACCAAAAGTAGCAATCATTCTATTCATCTTCTCCCCTTTGTTTTCTCATACACACACACTCACACATACATTTGCTTACTTATTTTGTTTTTCTCTCTCTCTTCTCATATGTAAGTTCTGTGAGGACAGGAACTGTTAACCTTTTTACTGTGATCGTTGTTTTTCTTTCTCTTCTAGGACTAGAATAGTGCCTGATACAGAGTAGGTGCTCAGTAAATACTTATGGAATGGATGAGTGAATGAACGAATGAATGAATGAATGAATGAATGAATGAGCTAGTCAGGAAGACACTTTCCAAAAAGCAAATATATAAACTGAGACCTAACAATGGATCCAATCATGCAAGGGCTAGGTGGGGTGGGAGGAGACCTTTCCAGGTAGAGGAAACAGCAGCTGCAAAGACCCTGAGACAGGAAAGAGGTTAACATTTAAGGAACAGAAGGAAGGCCCATGTGCTGGAAGCATGTGTTAGGAAGTGGCTGGAACCGAGTTTACAGGCCAAGGTAAACATTGGGTTTCACTGTAAACACGTGGGGAAGAGATATAAGCAAGGAAGCTTAAACATAACCACTGTTGCTCCTGTTTAAAGTATCTATTGGAGGATGACAAAAGTGTGACCAGAGAGACCAGTAATGAGACTAATAGATATTAGCCTGTATCTATTGTGCACTTACTCTTATCAGGCACTGGTCCAAGTGCTTTATGTATCATTTTATTTAAGTAAAATTTTAGCTTGATTGATTGATAGATTCTCTCAATATTTTTCAAATTATTTTTCTCAAGCTTTATTTTTCCATATTATAATCTACTTCAGTATAATATCAGATACAGCAAGAAAAAAAAAGTCGTTATTTTAAGGTTACTATGTTAGCATTTAATGGAGCTCCAAAGAGAACACCACAATTTTCATGTATTTTCCTTCTGAAAATTTTGAGAAATGTTCTCATAGATATTTAAGAAATACAACTGATTCTTAAGCATTTGAAAATGGTGTTTGGAGGAGAATAGTAATCCAGCAATGTGTGGGATCATCTAGGTTAGGGGATATTCTAAAGTGGGAATTTAGCTGGGAAATGGATAGGTAATCCAGATATTAGGCAACAAAGCCTGTACTAAATTGACTCCAGTGAGAAATAGGCAAAGAAGATAAATACAAGAAAAACCACAAGAAAATAAAATGGAAACAATTTGATTGAATAGGGGGAAAGCAGGAAAGGGAAGAATTAAAGATGTCTTCAAGGTTCTGAGAAAGAGGGATGTGTGCACTGTACGTACGTAGCACTGTTGATACCCTGCCCAGATCCCCTTCATGGACCCACTGCATCTATCCCCCAACTGCTGTAGATATTGTGGATTAGGACTCACAGTTACGCTCTTGCCTGGACATGTGCCCTCAAGAATCGTCCTCAGCCGACTGGAGCTGCCCTTCCCCCAGCTGCCAGGGGGGTTATGTCCCCCCTCTCCAAGGACTGATGTGGGATATGCCCGCAAGGGGAGACAACTTAAGAAGCTATTCATTCCCCTTAAGCCATTCCCTCTAAGATCAGGCTGAGGCTGGTTTTCAGCTGAAACCACGTCTTTGCTTAGCTTCTGTCCTTGCCTCATCTGTTTCCCTCACTTCGTTACACGTTTCTCCCGAGAGCACTTCCTCAAGAAGTCACTTACTCCAGAATCCCTGTCTTAAGCTCTGCTTCTATGGATACTGACCCCAAGATAGAAGAGTACGGAAGAACTGGAGGAACGGACAGAAAAAGGGAACTTAAGAGAAGGGTGTTCATTTGGATTTGTTTGATAAATACTATCAATCCTTACCAACATAGTCTTAGTTCTCTTGGATGCACCTTTCACACATGCTCACAGCTAGTGGAGATAACTGTGAGATACTGAAGAAGTAAGGCATCTTACAAGTACATCTGATCAAAAATTGACTTTATGATATCACTTCTTTGACTAGAGATCCAAATGCCCATTGGATGAGTCCTAAGTGCCTTTTATTGAGTGACCCAAATTTTGAAATCTAAGTACTTTTCAGATAGAGAATGGAGAACCCATGAACACCTAGGGATCAGCAAAACATCCCCAACAATTTTTCAAGCATTTTATTTTTGGCAAAACTCAATTTAACTCATTTTGCAAGCACTCTTCCCTCCAGTTTTTAAACCCATGGGTATTTCAAAGGAAATTTAATCCATATGTTTCTGATTCATTTACATTTTAAGTCATAAAAATGTTATTTTTATAAGAGCTGTTTGATATCCAAGAAACTTTCTGAGCCTTTTAAAAAATCTCTTTAAAGTCTTGTTGGTCGGAGCCAGGGAGCAGACATGATGTGTGATGCACCACCCGAAAATGTGATCCAGACAGACTCAACCATAGACTGACCTCAGAACAATGCTTGCCACATCCAGCCAAAAAAATAATGGCAACGAGATGATCAAGAAAGTTGGTCTGGACACCAGAGAGTCCTTGAGAAACACAAGAGAAGCCGATGGAAAATGACAGCAAAGATTAAAGTAGGATTCATTAGCGTGTCACTGATGTGTTTGGGCATATAAGGACCAGACTTGCATGCATTACAACAAGCTATTGTTCCTGGCAGCTTTCAGGAAGATCTGCAGACTTCTAGAGGACAAAGTCTCCTATCACCACCCAAATATTTGATGTGAAGAAAAGCGTGCCTTTCTCAGTATCGTATATTATAGTAAAACATCAAAATAACATTCAAAGGACTTTTAATTAATTTATTGCATATGTGTACAGAGTACTAGGCAGTGATTAAAAGGATGATGTAAATATGTGTTTAATGATACAGAAAGATGTGACACATTGCTAATTGAGAATTATGGTGAGAAAACTGTCCATGATATTGGGACCACATTTTTGGTTAAGAAAAACCAAATATAAAAAACATGTTTTTATATATGCATATCAAAATACTAAAAAGTAATTGTGGTTAGGATAATTGACAGGGCTGGATGCCTTTCTTTGCTCAGCTACGTTCTTGCTTTTAACTTTTCCACAATATGCATTGTGTAAGTTAACAACAACAACAATAACAACCACCACCACAACAACAAACTACTTTTGTCTGCACTTTACAAATTGCGCAGAATAGTATTCCTATAATGTTGTGGGAGAGTGATGCTCTTCTCTTTCTCCTCATTTCTTCTGCTCAGGAACAATAGCGCATGGGGTCCAAGCCGGAGGGGGTGCTACATCAAGCACTAGATGATCAAATCGTCTGAGATTGCTGGAATGCAGTTGTTCATCTGGAATGGCTGAATCTATGGTGACCATGCTTTCTGAACCCCAAATTGGTCACACGATCTAATGTGCGGGGGGCATACGACAGGATAGATTATTTTAAATCAGAACCGCTCTCAAAATTGTAGGACATATGGTCGTTCTGGCTACAAGGCACGTTGCTTCAGAAAGGAAGAAAAATTCGAAGAGGCAATCTATGGAGCGCTCTGAAGGAAAAAATAATGGCTGGTAATTTATAAAACTGCGGTTGTTCATACCGAACATCCCCTGAACAAGGAGAACTCTTTTGATTCCCCCTCATGTAGACGTAGACAGCATTTGAAATCCAAAGGACTATTACTTTCACATCTGTTGGCATCTATCTAGTTGCTGTCTGAAGTACTCCCTGCACAAAATGTGCACAACTGCCGATATTAATTATCTCATAAATTCTCTCGAAACCTGTAAAATCAATGCTCTCCCCTGGAGAGCCACTCTCCCTAATGTCATTAGCACCCCATTTCCTCTCCCCTTGGCTACCATCCCCACCAACCTCAGGACTGGTTCTGAGTCACAGGCCATTTTACTTTCGGTTCAGCTGGGCTCCTAACACCCTCTTTGATCATCAAGACAGGGCAAAGGAAAGCAGAAACATCATTTTCTGAGGCCCTATTAGTAGAGAAAAGTTAGATAAATGATCCTTAATGCTTTCATTACAAAAAAAGAAAGTGATTCTAATTCTAATCAAATGGAATAGGGTAAGGGGAGAATTCAATTAATTATCATGTAAAATTAAGTTATTTCAAAACCCTGGAAAGACTTTCTGTTTTAACATTCTGTGATGATTTTATTTAAATATATCGTACTCTCACCTTCTGAAATGACTGAATTAATTTTAAGTAGGCATTAACTTTGAAGCCAAAAATGATGAAATGTTTAGCCAACTGTCCTGTCATGGTTAATCATGCCCTCCTACCAAACACTTTCTGTTCAACTCACAAGAATATAAACTCTCAGTTCCAGGTACTAGGGGACAATTCTCAGATGCTGGCAAATCTCTCTTCCAATAAACAGCTTTTTTTTTAAAAAAGTTTGCCAGGACCCTAACTGATGGATAAATGTCATGTAGGGGCAAGGTCCTCTCCAGATGAGACCCACATAAATGAACTTCAAAAGTCCTTCATCCCATAGCAAAGCAATGGGATGCTCTACTGATCCCTTGGTTTAAGAAAAGGTATATGTATGTATGTGTGTGTGTGTGTGAGAGAGAGAGAGAGAGAGAGAGAGAGAGAGAGACAGAGACAGAGACAGAGACAGAGAGAGGAGAGAGAGAAGAGAGAGAAATTGATTTGGTCTTTGATATGTTCATCCCCAGTGTTCTGGTGTCATTGTTCCATGGGTTTTGGATAAAAATATCACCAAAGAAGGGGAACCCAACATTAGACTTCATATGAAATATTACTAGAGAGCATAGGTACCTAATGAAAAATTATCTAATATTAACCACTCGTTCATTCACTCACTCGTTAATTCATTCAATAACTAACTTGAGGGGCGCCTGGGTGGCGCAGTCGGTTGAGCGTCCGACTTCAGCCAGGTCACGATCTCGCGGTCTGTGAGTTCGAGCCCCACGTCAGGCTCTGGGCTGATGGCTCAGAGCCTGGAGCCTGTTTCTGATTCTGTGTCTCCCTGTCTCTCTGCCCCTCCCCCGTTCATGCTCTGTCTCTCTCTGTCCCAAAAAAAAAAAAAACCAAATAAACGTTGAAAAAAAAAATAACTAACTTGAGAACCCACTAAATGGCAGCCATTAGGTATTGAGAATGCAGAGATAAGTGAGGCAGAATCCCTGCATTCGAAGAATTAATACTCCAGCTGCTGGACAAATCAACCAATTAAAAAATGCAGAGTGACATATGTGGAACTTGAGAAACGTAACAGAAGACCATGGGGGAAGGGAAGGGAGACAAACTAGTTACAAACAGAGAGGGAGGGAGGCAAACCATAAGAGACTCTTAAATACAGAGAACAAACTGAGGGTTGATGGGGGCGGGGCGAAGGACAGGGGAAAACAGGTGAGGGGCATTGAGGAGGGCACTTGCTGCGATGAGCACTCGGTGTTGTATGTAAACGATGAACCATGGGAATCTACCCCCAAAACCAAGAGCACACTATATACACTGTATGTTAGGCAACTTAACAATAAATTATATTAAATAAATAAATACATAAATAAATACATAAAAATAAATTAAAAAGTGCAGAGTGAGCTGTACAAGACAATGAAAATTGTATATGGTACTAAGAGAAGAAAGGTAATATTCTCAGAAAAGTTGGCATGTGAGATACATTTTAGAGAATAATTAGGAGTCACTCAAACCAAGAGTAGGGGGAAAATGGAAAATCTGTGTGAATGCAGGAAAAAAAAATGGAGGGATGAATTTTTGGTACATCTTGGTCAATGACTTATCACATCCCTACCAATTAAGGCTGGTAGGCTAGATCCCTCTTTCCCCAAAAAAACATAAGAGCTAAGCTATGGTAAAGACAACGTTTGAAAACAATCAATTGGAAAAATACATTTGGGGGTCACGTGGGTGGCTCAGTTGGATGAGCATCCAGCTCTCGATTTCAGCTCAGGTCATGATCCCAGTGTCATGAGATCCAGTCCCACATGGGGCTCTGCACTGAGCATGGAGTCTGCTTAAGATCCTCTCTCTATCTCCCTGCCCCTCTCCCTTGCTCATGTTCTCTCTCTCTAAAAAAGAAAGAAAGAAAAATACATTTTGGTTTACTTAAAGAATCAATGTTCCTCATTCTAAGAAAACAAATCTTGTTCTATCAAAAGTACAATGACATTTTATTCTATTGCTGCAACTGAATCTTTAAGCTCAGTCTTCTGGAAAGCAAACAAGAAATTGTACAATGTTTGAGGATACTGTATTATATTTTTAGACATAGAAGTTTACGCGTTTGAAAAGCATGGACTTAGTTTGGAATCCCAGCTTCCCCACATAACAGCTGTGTGACTGAGCAAATTAACTTTTCTGATACTCAGTTTCCTCATCTGCTTTATTAGTGGCAAATATTTCTTCCTTATTTAATTTCTCCCCTATTTAATACAGCTGTTGGGAGAATTAAACACTGTACGTAAAAGTCCTGATACAGTATCTGGCACTTGGTGCATGTTAATTCTGTTCCCTTCCCCTTTTCTCAGGAATGGGGGTTCTGAACAGGGGAAATAAGATAGTCATAACTGTCCATGTTCCGGCAACACTGATATTTGCCTAGTTGGCCTCATGTAAGTCAGCCAGGCTTGACTCAGTCTGACCATGTTCCCTTTCACTAGCTGGAAAAAAAAAATAATACTTAGTTATGAATCTTGGATGCCAAAAGAGAGCTAGCACTCACCATTTCATTTACACAATGGAGAGACACCTGCAGCATAGTTTGTAGAACAGAATAGAATTGTTATAAAAAATATCTCCCATGGCAGCAAAGACACTTATAGTTAATGAGCTAATAAATATTGTCAAGTGACCTTTCTCTTGCCAAGTCTTAAATCGTAAAGAGAGGGGGAAGGGAAGGATTAGAACTGCGTATTTGCTACAGAGTTCAAATTCTGGGCTTCTTCTAGCTAACTTTTATTACTATTGACCATATTTTAGGCTTGTCAGGCCACTAATTCTCCATATTGCTGGACACTGCAAGTTCCTTTTAGGCCAGTGTCTGGCAGAAAGCAAAATATTCTTTCTCATCTCAGTAATGGCCCTTGGCCTGTTTGCTTCTCCTTTTGCTGCCAGAGTAGAGGAGGGAGATTGGCCTTCTGTGCTGCAAAATTAGCCATTTTGGTCTCATTTCTCTCCAGAAATTCTTATGGACACTTGTTCTCAATATTCCCTTAAAAATACATAGACTTAGAGTTTCGAATCCTGATACGTCATTCTAAATACCTAGGCTATTTCAATTCCTTTTATTTTCGTTTTAGTACCACAGTTTTATTTATGTGTGTTAAATACATACACATAGCAAATAGCATCACATATCCTTTGGTAATATTAAAGAACATATATGAAGCAAGTTAGTGAGTGCTTCTGACAGAGCAGAGGAGAAAGATAGGTGAGTGGAGATAGAAAGGGGGAAAATGAATTTCTTTATGTAGGTTGGAAATGACCAAAGGCAATGAGCTGATAGGTATGATTAAGTCAACTCCCTGCACCTGAAGTCCAAAATAATAAGTAATGTTTTGAACGCTATTGAGAGAGAATGCTGAATAAGGCAACCATCACATGTTATATGACCAACTGACTGAATATAGGTATTCTACAGAGGAACCTTATTTCTTTGTGTAATACTATTTTATATCAGGCATGCATAGAGATTTCAGTGTTTTCATTTAGAACCAGTACTGACTGATTATGGAGATGGCCAATTCCTGGCATATGAAATTAGTAACAAGATGTAGTTAATCATTTCACACAAGACTAATGTGGACCAACCATCCTTTCTCACCAATTCTTTTTAATCTGATATCACAACTCACCCTTCTTCAATTTCTAAAGACAGCCAGTGTGGTAGTTTAAAAAGATATTCCCTTGGGGCGCCTGGGTGGCGCAGTCGGTTAAGCGTCCGACTTCAACCAGGTCACGATCTCGCGGTCCGTGAGTTCGAGCCCCGCATCAGGCTCTGGGCTGATGGCTCAGAGCCTGGAGCCTGTTTCCGATTCTGTGTCTCCCTCTCTCTCTGCCCCTCCCCCGTTCATGCTCTGTCTCTCTCTGTCCCAAAAATAAATAAACGTTGAAAAAAAAAAATTTTTTTAAAAAGATATTCCCAAAATTTTCCTTCAAGAAGTAGAACCTAATTCCCCTCACCTTGAATATGGGCTGATTTTAGTGATTTCCAATTAACAGAATGTGGTGAAATGATGGTGTTAGACTTCCAAGATTAAGTCACAAAAGGCATTGCGACCTCTTTTTGTTCTCTCTCTTGGACTACTTTCTACTTTGGGGAAAATCAGTGCCATGTTGTGAGTATTCTGAAGTAACCCTATGTAGAGACCCCCTGCCACACAGCTAGGAATGTAGACCTCCTGCCAACAGCCATTGAGGCAACCATCTTGGAAGTGGCTTCTTCAGCCCCAATCAAGCCTTCAGATGATCTCAGTCCTGACTGATTCTGTGTCTTTCCCCTCCTGATAGACCAAGATCCAAAGTTCCCTAGCTAAGCTCCTCCTGAATTTCTTACATACAGAAACTGTGAGATAATATACTCTTGTATTAAGCCATGAAGTTTTTGGCTAATATGTTATGTGGCAAACAATAACTAATGAAGATAGATTGATTATAAAACGTGGTCCTTTAGCTTTTGCGAGGCATACGAGTTCTTTGGCTGTCAGACATTATTTTGATTCCTTTCATGCTTGCTTATGGATTGCAGAATCAGTTTGCTTTGAACACTTTCATTTTTCCCAAAGAAATGGTGAGTTTTCCTTTATTCTTCTTAGAGTTATTTCAGTGCCTATCTTTGACACATAGCAGAAAGAGCATTGTATTTGTGGGTTCCAGCCTTCAGATAGATATCTGTGAAAAGGTGTTACCCCAAAGCAGAATGTGATCCCTGAATATGCCCACTCTTCTTCCCTTGTCTGTCTTCATTCTCCTCCCCACTTGGGACCTCCTTTGAGCTCTCCCTCTCAACTGTCAAGTCCTCCCCATGAAAGAAAGACTAGCTGGGTGCTTTACCTGTGGGATGGTTGGGTTGAGGGCCAGAAACAAGGCAAGAGTAGTCTTTCCTAAGCCTGGAGAAAATGAATTGTCACTTCTAGCATGGAAAAATGAAGACTAGTCAAGGAGGGCCTGGTCCACAAGCAAAACAGGAACAGAAACCTGCCTTCTATCTGAGATATAAGCTTAAGATTTAGCTAATGGGGAAACAGCAGTAAGAACTCTGGTGGCATCAGGATGTCCTGAGTTTCCAATGGCCTCTTTCTTGAAAAGATCCTGTTTCTTCTCTTGTCTTTGGTGAGATCACAGACCCCTTACTTTCCCCCTACCTCAGTCCCTCCTCCTCCACTGGTAGATCTCCACATTTTGGAATGCCTTGGGTTTCATCTTGGACCTTCTTTTTCTATGCAGCCATCTTGAAATAAATCTCTATGGCAACGATCCCAGACCGACGTCTTTGGACCCTCCTCTGGATTCTAGATACATCCTTCATATCTCTAGTTGCTTGTCTAAGAAGCAACACACCCCGCAACAATTCCCACCTCACAATAAATTACTGTTTGTTTCATCAACTACCCAAACCCCAGATCTGGAAGTTATCCTTCATCCTCTCTTTCTCCTAAACTCCCACATTAACTCAGTAGCAACTCCTCTTCGAACTTACTTCCAGATGTAACATTTTCTCTCACTTGGCCTGCTTCCTCTCTTCCTCTCAATGGTCCATTTCCTACATAACTAACCCTAAGCATAAACAATGATTCAAATGATACCTTGTGATTATTTTTGACCATCGTGAGAACAAAATACAAACCTCTCACCCTGCTTTAGGAAGCCCTCCATAATCCATAATCTTTATGAAGCCATACACTCCCTCCTTCCAAATGCACCACCTCCCTTCTGTTCCTCAGACACATCAGACACCTTCCTCCCTTCAGACTTTCACACTTGCTATGACCTGTGCTTGAATTCTCTGCTTCCTGATCATTGCATGTCTGGTTCCTTCTTGACATTCAGTCCTCAATTTTAATACAACCTCCTCAGCTCGGTCATTCCCAGCCAACTTTCTTTTTCTTTCTTTTTTTTTTTTTAATGTGTATTTACTTACATTGGGGGTGGAGGGGCAGAGAGAGAGGGAGACAGAGAGGATCCCAAGCAGGATCCCCACTGTCAGTGCAGAGCCCTGACACAGAGCTGAAACCCAAGAACTGTGTTTTCAACCTGCACCGAAATCAAGAGTCGGACACTTGACTGACTGAGCCACCCAGGCGCCCCTCACAGTCAGCGTTCTAAAATGGCCGGCCAGCCTCTCACCATGTCACCAAATTCCTGCTGTTTGTGTAGCTCCATCAAAAGCATCTTGATTCTTTTCCTGCTTGTTTTATTTTTTGTAATTTTTGTCTTCTTTCATTTGTATGTGGCCTTCACCTCGAACAGTTCTTGGCACAAAGTAAGGGCTCAGTTAATATTCACAAAATACATTAATGAGTGATGGACTGTTCCTAACATGAGCCTCGATAATATTCCCCAACTGTCCCCACTACTAATGCTTTGGTGAAATTCCTTGATGGTTGGCAATCAGCAGCTTGGTAATGAGCAAGGGTTTCTGTCTGATGTGGGGTTTTTTTCCCCTGAGAAAAACACAGTGCCTCATTTCCTGGAGGGCCTGGTGATAGGGCTGACACAGGAGGCTGCCACATGGTATACTGGTATGCACCTGCCTGGAGAACAGAGCTTATATCACCCATTGGAAGAAACAGGGAAGTTATGAAAAGTGACTGGCTGCAGAGGACTTGACATTTTGCCTCAAAGCTCTACGAGGAAACAAAGGCAGAACTGTTGAAAAAACGCACATATTAATCGGCACATCATATACCTCCCCTAAGTAACATTAATTTGAAAGGAAGGAAAAAAATCTCCCAAGATTTTTTTTAGAGCTGAACACCGGGTACTTTTGCTTTGTGAGGCGCAGCAGGTCAGATTCCCACTACGTGTGCCAGCCAAAACCCTTGCGTGTGGTGCATCCGTACCAATACCTCAAGGTTAAGTTAACAGCCACAGCAGAAGAGATAAACAAGCATGTTTCTTATTTACAGTTATGTTTACACTTTTAGCTTCCAGGCAACTTAATTATTTGATTTTAATGCACACGTCCCTGTTAGGAGTTATCAGCACCTGACAAAACGGACTCAGCCTAATGTCCTGGTTTTAAAGCACAGCATGTCAAGCAAAAAGAATGATACAAATATTTCAGTCTGTTTTCTTTAAACATATGAGAACAAGGTTCCAGAGAGCTTACATCACTTCTCCGAAGTTCTGTTAAGTCCACAGCTGAGACAAAGTAGAACACATGTTATAGAAATGTAAACACACTTTAACTTACCCCTTAACATATTAAAAGTGAAGCCCTAAATTCAAGCCAGTAATTTTGAAATTAGGAACATTCAATTCAATTAATGGAGGGGCTTTCTCCACCTCATGTATCAGCTCCTTTTGTGGCCGAGAGTTTGGTTTATATATATACACATATAGATATGTGTATATATATATATATGTATATATATATATATATGTATACACACACATATCTATATGTGTATATATCGCATATATATCGTCGCCTGCCTTTTTCTGTGAACTTGATTTTAAATTTAATAGTCACTAAATTACAATGTTAGCTAAGCTGTTTTTTTCTCCTATGCCTTAGTTTTCAATCTGAGAAAGAGTTGATGATGACTGTAAAACATTTAACAGACATAAGATCACACGCAGTGATATTTTAATGCAAAGCTTTTCCAGGGACTGGCAAAAGTTACAAACGGTAAACTATTCCAATGGCTTAAATAACTTCCACCCATGTTTTTTGTAGCCCAGCTCTCTAAGGAACACTGACATTACGTACCAAAACTATGAGCTATCAAGACGATATAAAAAATGCCAAGTTGCTTTACGCAGAGGTGTTTTAACTAGGGAGATGGCTGGAGAGATCAAAGGCTAAATATAAAGTCAATTTTTAAGTGCTATCCATACATTAAAGAACTTTAATTGCTTAGCCTACTTTTTAAAGGTTGTCAGTGTTTAACAGTAGTTTCTTTGCCCAGGAGAAAAGGAAAGGAGGGGAGAGGAAGGGATAGAAGGTGAAACAGAAGAAAACAGTAAAAAAACAAAAAACAAAAAACCACAAAGATTAGCTAGCCTTTTTTGCTCACCCAAGCAATTAAAGAGACATCTTAAGAGAATGCAAAATAAAGACATCGGCTCTTGAAGCTGAGGTGACCGTGATATCTGGCTTCCAGAAGCTGGACATTAATATCACCACTGTCGGTGGCAATACCAGAGTTTCTATAAGCGGGTTAGTAGCAATTGTCCTGCTGGAAGCAGCAGCCTGGAGCTTGTCTTGCAGCCCCATCTGCACAGCAAGCACAATACTTTTACCTTAGATTGTATCGTTCTTTGGGTGGCCTTGGGACATTGATAAAAATCAGAGGGATGAAAGTGTCTCTTGCACACAGGCACCTCACCTTTCACCCCTGCCAATGCCGTGTCAGTACACGTGTACCCCTTACATACTTTTCAGAATGGAGAGACAATGAGTGCAGAAGCCAACGAGATGAAGTCACGCTCCTCTCTTATTAGAACTGGAAAGGATTTAAGAAATCAAGACTGCAATCAGAAGGTCACACAAGGAGCTGAACAAAATGTTGATAATTACTGAATCTGGGTGACTGAGAGGCGGAGGTTTTACGACGGCATTCTCACTAACTTATGTAGATTTGAAAACGTTCGTAATGGGGGCGCCTGGGTGGCGCAGTCGGTTAAGCGTCCGACTTCAGCCAGGTCACCATCTCGCGGTCCGTGAGTTCGAGCCCCGCGTCAGGCTCTGGGCTGATGGCTCAGAGCCTGGAGCCTGTTTCCGATTCTGTGTCTCCCTCTCTCTGCCCCTCCCCTGTTCATGCTCTGTCTCTCTCTGTCCCAAAAATAAATGAACGTTGAAAAAAAAAATTAAAAAAACCATTCGTAATGAAAAATGAAGGAGAGAGAAGGAGGTGGAAAAGGTGACAGAAGGAGGGAAGGAAGGTGAGTAAGCCAAGACTCGCCTTCTGACCCTACCTTTCACCCACGTCTCTCTCTTCTGCAGAAATTGTCCCACCAATGACCTCAGCTCTTGGGAACCAAGGAGCTCCTTCAGACAGGGTTGGCAATGAGGGCCTGGATCTATCCAAAGGTAGACAATCAGCTGTGAAGTCAGAACGCCCCATGCTTCGGTCCTCCGTCGATCTTCCCTGTGCCACTAGAAAGAAAAACCCAGCACGTCTGCCTCCCACCTACACAGCTTCATCACAGACAAGTAGATGGGGGCTTATTTTATGGGTTCTATTTGCAATCATTGTATAGACACTTTTATATTTTGAAAATTCTTCACTACTCAGCAGGTCCAGAAGTGCATGTCAGCTCTTCATATGCCAAATGAACAACCTGCCTCTTCGGGTGCCAAGTTCAGAAAGAATTTAGAAGGAAAATTAAGGGAGCTTGACTTAATGAGTAGGGGAGTTAGCTCTTCATGACAAATGGAAATTAGTAGACCGACCTACTCATATTCCACCCCACGTGTTGTTTTTCTCTCTGCCACTAAGCACTTCTCTGGCCATACATAGGCTGGAAAACTACTGGGAATGTTGATGAGGTCCCTGGGAAGTAATTTTGTATAAGGTCCAATCAACTCACCAGAAGGGTCCTAAGGACCTGCTACATGCCACGAACTATGCTATGTGCTGGAAATAAGATATAAACGATGCCGAGAAGGTCAAAGTCAAGTGGATACGGTTAAGAAAGGAATCACCAATGAAAATACACTGATACATGTATCCCTAGGTGTTTACACAGAGAAATCACATGAAGACAGAAAAGGCTAAGAAAAGGACATGGCATTATGAATTGAGGGATGGGGGGGGGGGGTTGGGCACCTGCTGATAGTGTGAAAAGGGAGAGCACTGCAGGAAGAAGGAACAGAATGTACCAAGTCTCAGACCACCTGCAGTGTGGAGCATGCACACGCAACTCACTGGGGGAAACAGTCTTTGAGCAAAATTATTATGTACCTTCTGTATTCATAAGCTAGGTGCGAGGGGCAGATATCAATAGGAACTGAAAGTGGTCCCTGCAATGTCTGCTCGGGATGGCCGGTGAGGGTCTCTCCTGGACCCAGGCTGGGGGTCAGGAGGCAGAAAGGGCTCGTCTCAGGCTCTGGGCAAGAGTATCTCACACTCAGGGAAGTTAAAGCTCCTCAGGGTGGGGATTTAGGAGCAGAAGGAACAAGTAAAGGCAAGATAAGCCTTAGGAAAAAATTGCAGCAAAGTCTAGCTCTGGTGGCCCTTTCTTTGTTCATTTCTTTGGATCCTCCTAGATCCCTTCTTTCCTCAAATCCGCTTCTTGACCACCCTCCCCGCCCCCACAAACACACACACTCACCAAAGACCTCGTGGACAACTTTAGTCCTAGATTGCCTTTCCCAGAAATGACCCTTACTCCAGAACTCAGTCCCTTCTCCCCAAAGTGTGCCGTCCCTTCAACTCCAGGGACCTCAATCTCATGCTAAAAGGAAAATGAGCAAAGTGAATAGTAGGATTTGAATGATTAAGATCCTCTCAAATCTCTCTGGGGACTAGTCTTTTCCTGTTTAAATAGCACTGTTTAACTCAAATTATACATGGTATTTCAGGCAGTGTGGAAGGGGTGTTCTAGGGAGGGACTTGTTTCCGTGGTCCTTGGAGCCCACACCGCCCACTCCAAGCTCCAAGTGTAAACTTGGCGTCGGGGGAAAGAAAGAAAAAGAGGAAACAGCTCTCCCACCTGAGCGAGGAGTCAGCCTCTCTATTCTCTGTCCTGGATCTATTCCGCCAGTTTATGAGGAGCCCGGGGCTGCCCTGGGCTAAGCTGTGTCTCTCCGTGAAGGCCAAGAGCCTGTGCAAGACGGGAGAGAGCCGCCCGGCAGCAGGGGAAACACGGCTCTGGGACCCGGGTCTGCCCCGACCAGTTCTCGGCCCCTGCAGCCCAGGGGTGAGTGCCATTCAGCCAGGCACTCACATAAGCCCAGTGCCTTCCATAAGGGGCTTCGTAACCGCCCCCCTCCATTCCCCCGCTCCTAAACCTCACTTAATCACCTAGTTCCTTCCCCAGGTGACCATGTGTTCCACATGTTCAGGGGAACCTGATCCAAACTCTAGCATCCCCTCTGCTGCCCACCGGGCACAGCTCCTGCCCTCTTGTGATTTTTTTTTTAATGTTTATTTATTTTTAAGAGAGAGAGAGAGAGCACCAGCAGAGGAGGGACAGGGAGAGAGGGAGACTGAGGATCCGAAGCAGGCTGTGTGCTGTGAGCACAGCCCGAAGCGGGACTCGAACCCACAAACCGTGAGATCACCACCCGAGCTGAAATCAAGAGTCTGACACCTAACCGGCCGAGCCACCCAGGCACCCCGGTCTCTGTGATTCTTGTAGACATTTGATCAGGACTTCCTGGCACGCCTTGGATCCTCAGGCCCCTGTCGGTGCTGCAAGGAATCCTGTCTCTTCCGGGATGCAGCCCTAACAAAGCCATCTCTGGCTCAAATCCACCCCAGCTGGGCCTCCCCTGAGCAGAGAATTTTTCTTTTGGAAACTGCATTGCCAGGTTTTCCTCGGAGCCGGGGGTTCAACATCCACTGATGAGGCTGGCCTGGATCCTCGGTGGCTGTTCCGTGGCTCCTGCCGCCTGGGTGAGGCATCGCTGGGGTCGGGCTCCAGCAGCTGGGTGTGGAATAACCCCCAGCCTCACCACCACAAGAGGCAGCTGTGACCAAAAAGCCTGCCAAACTGGAGGGATCGGGAGTCTGGAATGTTTTCACCTCTTTGTTTCTCTAGTTTCAGGAAAAGAGACACAAGTAATCTCGAGGGGGGAAGGGAATCTTATCGGCTGGAGAGAACTCAAGGAAACCTCAGCTGTTTCGCAGGCTCACTCGTTTATTTGCTATGCAGTCACCCTGATAGCCCCCACTGGGCTCCCTTCCCTTCCCTGTAAACAACTGGCGCTAATTAAACTCGTTCTCTTGGATGAAGGTATATAACCTTGGAGAGTCCATAAAAAATGGCTTCACTCTTAAGACTTCAAAAAGCGCGTGGTCCCTTTGTCAGGCCCTAGACAAGGTTAATTTATGTCGTCGCTATCTTACTCTGAAGGACTCTAGTTACTTCACATCTGTTCTCTGTCTAATCTTTGTAGGAACATTGCGGTGGTCTTGGCAGCTCAATGCATCCAGTGGTCTCTTAACCGTTTCCTGCCCAAAATGTCCAGGCGTTCAGATTTGATTTTCTCTCCCCCCTTGCCCCCATAAAAGCTTTCAATTTCCTCTCAGCCGGTGTCCTGACTGCTTCATGTTCTCTGACTCCAGCACGGAGGGACTGTCCTGCTCCCCAGACTGGCTGACTTCAAGTACAGACTGGGAAGCCCCGCAGGAGGAGAAGGCAATCCATATTGCATTTTCAAAATGGAGAGAAAAGATGACATGAGACGGGAAATTATGCAAGAAAACATGGATGGTAGAGAAGACTGTTTTTCAATCTGTGGTTGCAATTAGAATTTTTTTTAGAATTGTTTTAAATTAATTAGAATAAAAATATCAGAGTATATTACATTAAGGCATTCTTTGGTAAAAACATTTGCTTTAGGGGTGGGTGTGTGTGTGTGTGTGTGTGTGTGTGTTCTGGGTCGGAATTCAAAATTCACTCCTTCCTGTGGGTGCCTGGGTGGCTCAGTCAGTTAAGCATCCGACTTCGGCTCACATCATGATCTCATGGTTCGTGAGTTCGAGCCCCATGTCAGCCTCTGTGCTGACAGCTCGGAGCCTGGAGCCTGCTTCAGATTCTGTGTCTCCCTCTGTCTGCCCCTCCCTCACTCACACTCTGTTTCTGTCTCTCTCTCCCTCAAATATAAATAAACATTAAAAAAAATTAAATTCACTCCTTCCTATAAGTTGTAGTCAAAATAGTTTGAAAGGCTGGTGTGGCACCTTTGGAGCTGTCTTAGCTCTACAACATTACTGTCCTCCACCAAGGTGACTATGAACCAATCCGTTATCTTCTCCAAGTCTTTTTTCTCCTCTTCAAATGGGGAATAATAGTAGGCACCCTACTGACCTCACAGGGTGGTTGAGAGGCCCTCATAAAATAAAATGTTATGAGCTCTAGACCAAAGTTCTATGCCACTCAAAATCTGCTCCACAGACTGGAAGGGGCTCCACAAAAGATTCTAGGTATGGTACTGGATGGAAACCTGGGGCTTGGGCTTGGCTTCAGTGCCTCACACATTGTTTAATTTATTCAAAGTATTTATGGGATGCTTGCAGTGCATTGAGGACTATTTTAAACTTTTCTTTTTTTTTTTTTTTTTTTTTTTTAGAGACAGTAAGAGAGCGTGCATGTGAGCAGGGGAGGGGCAGAAGCAGAGAGAGAGAAAGAGAGAGTCTCAAGCAGGCTCCATGCCCAGCACAGAGCCCACTGCAGGGCTCTCTCACGACTGTGAGATCATGACCTGAGCCAAAATCAAGAGTCAAAGGCTTAACCAGCTGAGCCAGCCAGGCACCCTGGGAACTATTTTAGTGTCAGGGGATAAACAGTCCAAGTCTTTGCCTTCACAGGCTTGTGTTCTAGTGTGGGTTGAGCCAAATAAAAATAACAATAATAATAAAGAAATAAAGAAGAAGAAATAAAAAGATAGTGTATGATTTGATGTTAAATTGTGTGGGGAAAAGTAAAATGGTCTACTAGTAGGCCAGTGCATTTGTTACTAAGATTATCTAAGACCCACTGCAAGTTTTTTTTAGCAAGTTTTGGTGGCCAAAAATGTTGGAAAATCTCTGTGCAGTGGTGTTACTTTGAAGTAATGTGCTATGTAAGACACCCAAAGACCCTTTTGTGAATGATACCTTCTCATGCTCTCCCCTGAGAGCTTTCTGGGGTGAACAACCTGGGACATCTCTCAGTTACATCACCATCAGTTTTAATAAAACTAGGCTCTAAAGTAACAGGAAGGTCTTCATGTCTAGAAGAGAAGTAAACACATGGAATTTGTTATCTGAACTAGTTGTAAAGCCAAAACACAGACAAGTTCAAGACAGGTTTAGATAAATACCTAGGCAGTAAATGCTTAATGGCATTCAACATTTTCCAAAGACCTTGTGCTAAGGAATCCTAAGAGCCTGTGGGTGCTCTTGGCTCCTTTGTGCCAAGCCATGTATTTACTAATCATTATCATCAATACCGGGTTAACTACTGCCTTATGACTTAAGTCCCAGGCCTCAAGCTTTTATGATAATTTTTAGCAGCAAGGGCCAAATCAGCAGACCACAGATGTTGAGCATTGACTGTGAAGCAGTAAAACAGCCAGGGGACTGGGGCTGAGAAACCTGGATGTTCATTCTAGCTTCCAGTTTTAACAAGTCAGTTCATATTTCTGAGACTCATGTTCTCCTTTGCACAAATATTTAGTCTTGATGAACTTTGAGGCCCCACTCAGTGTAGGAAAAACAAAACTAAAAAAAAAAAAAAAAAAAAAAATCCCAACGTGAGACTGTCATGAGATCCTATCCTTATCTGGGGAGAAACCAACATGCTGTGGCCATGATGCTTTTATGAGGTAATGATATGCTTGTGAATAAGCCATGCTCAAAGATCTGACCCTCACTCTTACACACTCAATGCCTTAAATTTGTCAGCACGATGGCAAGTGAAACTGCTTCTCAAAGGGAGTGCGTACACATTAACCCAACTAGCCAAAATTTATATGTAAGCGAGAAATTCAAATTTTTACTAAACAAACAAACAAAACAAAGCATTTCTTTTTCTGGTCCTATGGTCTAGAGCAAGGTCAATAAGCAATGACTTGTGGGCCAGCTCTGACACCTGTTTTTGTAAGTAAAGGCTGTATTGGGAGTACAGCCACGGCCATTGGTTTTCACATCATCTGTGGTTGCTTTTGCACCACAGCAGCAGAACTGTGTAGTTGCAACAGAGACACTATGGCCTGCAAAGCCTCAAGTATCTGCAATCTTGCCGCTTACAGAAAAAGTTTACCAAACCCTGGATGCGAATATTTTTGTCAATACAACTAATATATTCTCTCCTTAAAGAACTAAACTAAACCACAGTGAGAAGTTGGCTTAGTGAGCACAAGCACAGAATAAGTGGGCTTCCTTGCGTGATATTAAGGAGTAAATTGTCAGCTAAGAAAGAATAAGACACAGTTACCTACTAGAGGGGGCATCTGGCCAAGGGAACCATAATAATAAAAACCACTGGACAAGTTTGTCCTTTGGGCTATGTTTGAATGGACACTGCCCATATTTGCCTCTTTCTGTCTTTTGTTATTGTGCCTCCATTGCTGAAGCATCCCCATCAGACCAATATTTTATGTAGCATGAACAAAATGGGCTGTATTTTCTCCCTCAGTGAGCCCAACTCCACACAGTGACACATCTGAATGAAACCCAGACATGGCTCCAAAGCCATGGAGGGTAATATAGCTACGACCTCAAGGTGCTCTCGAATGGTGGTAAAGGGTGGCTACTCTTGGCAACATGGCAAACGTCTGAAAATCATCTTTAGCTCTCTCACCAATGGTACACTTCAAAATCATTCTCCTTCTTTAAAATTCTACTGTATGTATGTGGTTTCCATCTTAAAGGTCTCCTCATCACACTGACAGGCTGCCTTTCTCATTTTGCATTTTATTTCTCTGTATATTGTCATGCATTTTCTTATATACATTAACTTAATTTCCTCTAGCTATGTTATTCGTGGCTCACCAATATTCCATGGTGAAGCAAGAAGAGAAAAGAAAAGAAGAAAAGGGAGAGAAGGAGGGAGGTGTGGAAGGAAAAAAGAAACAGAAGAAATTTCCTAATTTCTAAGCCTTATCCCTGCCATATTTCAATATGTAAATTGTTATGTGTCAAATTGTACCTTCCTCAAAAAAAGGTATGTTGAAGTCCTAATTACCAGTGTCTGGGAATGTCACCTTATTTCAAAACAGAGTGGTTGTGGACATAATTAGTGAAGATGAGGTCATATTGGAGTTGGGTGGGCCCCTAATCCAATATGGCCAGCATCCTTATAAGAAGAGGAGAGACAGACAAGATGAGTGTTGTGTGATGACAGAGGCAGAGCCTGGGGGGTGCAGCTACAATCCAACCAATGCCAAAGATTGTTGGCAAACACCAGAAGCTAGAGAGAGCCAAGGAAGGACTCCCCTACAGGTTTCAGAGCCGGCGTGGCTCTACTGAAATCTTGATTTTACACTTCTGGCTTCCAAGGCTATAAGAGAACACATATCCATTGTTTTCAGCCATCTGGTTTGTGGTATTTTGTTACAGCAGCCCCAGCAAACTAATACATAGATATATTGAATCAAGTTTTGTAGTTCAGTGAAAGACTGAGCACCTCTAATAAATTTCAGGGCACTGATTTTATAGCTGAACCCATTTCTCTTTTTCCAGTTGTGTAGAGCTCCTCAGGTTTGGCCCCATTTATTACACGTGGGAGGGCAGACATTTTGCTGTAAGAATCATTTATCTCCTGTCTTCCTCAACAAATGTTTTTTAGAAAACTTTTGCACAAACACTGTGTCTTTTGCAAAAGTACGTTTACTAAAAAGATGAGGGCAAGTACCTTAGACATTTCTAACACACACAGAGTTCTCTCTTCCATGGGCGTGCAGTGGGTTGAGAGACCAAAACATTTGCCCTTCCCCCAAGGCTCTTCTTTTCTATGACTGTGATTTACTGCACTCCCCATTAATCTTAGTATCTGAAACCAGCCCAAATGCTCCTCCTCCAAATCAGACACAACCCACGTAGATCAACATCCTGTACAAACCATGGCAACTCATGCAGGTTCTGTCTCAGTCACTGGTAAACAGCAGTGCTGATGATGACAGGACTCTTTGGCTTTTCAAGCCATAAACTTAGCTCAAGAATTTTGATTCATAGCTGGATACAAAATACAGTGTGAACGTTGATTAGCAGGTGGTCCCATCAGGTAGATGAATTGCTTACACTTTCTCCATAGTTATTCACAGTTCATTTTCCCTTCAGAATTTTTTGGTAAAAGCTTGGAGCTCTAACGTGTTTGGGTTTTAGATTCTGGAAGGAATGCAGTGGAATTTTTTGGCACTCTCTCTTGAGTGATTTATGTACTGCTCCCATTGGATAATTTGTTTTACGCATGTGTGACAGGGCTGGTGCTGGACTTCTGCTTTGGAAACGTTTGTTTCAAATTTGCATGTGGCGGCCTTTCTGGACCTTGCAGCTTTACATGTGCATGAAGAAATCCTTCCCCGGGAGACATTTACACTGCGTCCTGAGGGAAAATATCCTGAGATCTTTCTGCTTTTTTCAGTGGGACGAATCGTTAAGAAGCAAGGAGTAGAAACATTGATTTTAAGATTGGCAGGGAAAATACCCAGCTAAAATAACTTGGAAATATGTTGGAATTTCTTTCGGGAACATGATGTATAGAGGAACGATAATTAAAACAAGAGTCCCTGAGGCCTCCAGTAAGCCTCAAAGCAGCAAGCTCTGCTAAGGCGTCTGGTTAGAGTCTCTCTTTGATGATGGTAGATGACTAGTGACTCTTCCACTTCTGAGAAGGAGCATTGCCCTCGTTAAGCACAACAGGGATGGCAAACAAATCATCTCCATCGCCCTGAAGGTAGTAGTGTTGAAGTCTCAGCCCTCTTGAAATAACTCCTGTCAGGCCATCCTCTAGGACAGTGGCAAACTAGCTAGATTCATAAAGATGAGCATCACTCACGATGTCCTAGAACTGAGAATAGGAAGATGGTAGAGATATTTTGCTGGGACGTAGACAAGCTATTGCCTCTATTCCATGTGCCAGCCCTGTCAGTGCATAAGATGATGTAGTCTCAATCTTTCATCATGAGTTGGGAACCAGGCAGGGTGAAGGGTCAAGGTTACCTTGCAATATTCAGAATACTGGTGCTTATAGGAGTCACGTCTGGCAACATGGTTTGTCAGCAGGAACCTTGGATTCACACAGAAGAATGAGCCTGACTCATTGATATCTTTCTTAATTAGGGTAACAAATGATTTTGTAGTGGTCAGTCACCATGCTTGGTGCCATGAAAGAGAAACAATACCCAGATCCACCTTAATAAAGGCAAAGATTAATCCGGGTGTTCTGCAAAAGGGCATGTGTCAATTAAGGTCCATGAAGCAGACAGATGACGCATTAAAAAGAGTTTGACCGAAGAGTTGAATGAAGAAACAAGGCTAAGGGAGGCATCAGCGGATGTTGAAACGCTAGGGGAAAGTGCCGGCATAAACCTGTCACCACTTGAGCCTGAAAAGACACAGGGAAGGAGCGGCATTGCTGGAGCCTAGAGAGTTAAAGCAATGGAGCAATGGAAAGGGCACAAGTCTTTTTCCCACAGACAGTGAAGGCACTGCCAGACTGCTGTAGATTGGGAGAAGTCTTCTGCAGGCGCCATTTGTTAGCCCAAACTCAGGGAAGCCCTGGGCCAGGGTGCCCCAGAGATGCCATCTGTAGCAGGCACGCTCCTTAGGCAGAGAGCAGAACAGAGAAGAGTAGGTTTGGATCTGGGCATGAGGAGGAGGCAAACAAAAAGTAATTTTTGGCACGGGCACCTAAAAATGAAATAAGCCTCTCCTTTGTATAAGGTTGTAACCAAAGCTTATCGAGGGGTGAATCACTTTCGTTCTGTATAGGGTCACTTATGTGATTCCCTCCCTTCACCACCCCTCCCCCATCACATATGCTACTCTATTATCTTTGTAAATGTAGGGCAAATAGGATTTTTTTTTTTTTTTTTGCTAGGAAGAGGGGAGAATGATATGGAAACTTACTGTTGCCAAAAATATCTTGGACACCAAGTAAACCTTGGTAGGAGAATGTTGGTTTCCAGAGAGGACATGGACAAAAGGACTGGATGCCTCCCAAAGGGGAGCTAACCAAGAGGACAGGAGGTAACTGGGCTGGTGACAAAGGCTGAAAACAGTACTTCCTGGAGGTTTCTCTACAAGAGCTGATTTCTGTACCATGAGTAGCTGATATAGAAGACTTTCCAGATCTAGCTGATTAGAGCCAGCAATATGCTTGATGAACAATGGCTGGGTGTGGGAATGTGAATCAGAAAGTCTTGCTCTTGGCACCTAATGCAAGGCCCTGCTGGGACCTAGACTAGCAAGGGTATCCCAGCGACAATGGACAAACACTCATCAAACTGGCATAACCTGTCTCCAGCTACAAGCACAAGTGGAATCAAGAAATAACAGCCATTGTGAGCTGACCAGACTCTGGTTCTCCCTCCACTACATGTGCACCCAAAGCTGGAGAAGAGGCCCATTGTCTCAGCTCTAAAAAGCCTACAAGATTTACACAGAGAAGAACACAAGAAGGTCAACAAATGTGTATTGGGTGCCAGAGGATTTGGAGGTGGGAGAGTGTTGTGGATGGTCACGGAAGACTCATGGAGGTTGGGACTGGAGCTGAGCCCAACAGGATGAAGGCTCTTCAGGGAGGCAGAGGGAAATGTTAGGAGAAAGTCACATTCCAAGCAAAGGTTCCCTCGGTGGGAATGCATAAGACATGCTGGGAAGATGGTGAGTAACTCATCTGTCTGGAGAAGAGTGCGCTGAGCACGCCTGAGCTGGAAGAGGTGATGAAAGCAGTATTTAAAGAAAATCATTCTGGCCGTAGGGTGCCAGATGGATTGCACTGGGGAGCAACTGGAGGTATGGACACAAGTTAGGAAAACTATTCTAGTTAGGAAATAGTTCAGGCATGAAGTGATGGGGGCTCAGGCTACAGTTAAGACAGTGGGAATGGCAGGACAGGGCAGACTCAAGAGGCATTAGTCAGGGATGATTAACAGGCCTTGGTGACTAACTGGAAGTAGAGGGGGGAGCTGAGGAGAGGAGGAACCAATGATGAACATGAGGTCTGCAGCCTTAGTGACTCAGAAAATGATGGTGTTATAAAGAGATAATGGCAAATTAGCCAGGAGTGGGGCACAAGGCTAATAATTCAATGAAATAACTATAATGAACTTAAGATTTTAGTAAATTATTTGGGATGATATTCATTGGAGATATTCTTCTGCAGAAAACACTTCACATAGGCTCAAAAGCTCATGAAATGTCACTATTGTCCACCATTTCCCCAAATCTAAAACCCAAGAATCATCTTCATCAATTCTTTTTCCATTATTCCCCAAATCAGTCTTCAAATTCTATTAATTTTACTTTTATTAAATCTGCCTACTTTCTCCAATCCCATACTCTTTACCTCAGTTTAGACCACAATCATTTTTCACCTAGATTTCGGCAATTATTTCCCAAACCGCGTCCTGTCCCTCCAGTCACTTTCCACAAAGAAGCCAGAATGTTCTTTCTAAATAAAAAAATCTGATCCTGCCACCTGCTGATGACACACCTCTGGTGGTTCCCTTGGGAGAGAGCCTTCAAAAAACAATAATCTTACAGCTGGCACCTATTTCATTCCTTGCCCTCATCTCTCATCATCTCATGTCTCACATTCTATGTCCCAACCATATTGAGTTACTTACATTTCTTGAATGTGCCATGCTCTCTCTCACTTCCAACCTTGCACATGATGGCCCCCTCTGTTTAAAATATCTTGCTTCTTTCACATTGCATCATTCTTGACATTACATGTCAAAATATCCCTGCTTCAGGTAGCCTTTGCTGACTTCATAAGGCCGATCTAGGTAACTCTTTTTTGTTTCCTCAATATTTTATTCATCTCTCTACAACAGCTTATATCACTGTGTAGAGTTCATTCCTTATTTACTTATCTGACTCCCATTCTAGATCTATGTGCCTATCTACAAGAAAACATTTGTTTAATGAATGAATGAATAAAGCAAAAGAAACATGGTTCTGTTGGTATTTAAATCAATTCAACAAACTGGCATGAAGTACCTACTATTTGCCATGTGCTATGCTGGAGGTTGAAAATACAATGGAGAATACACTTCTCTAAACAAGAAATGCACAATCTACTATTTTAGAGTCAGTGAGAAGTTAGAAAATACATTGCACAATGAGTGTTTACTAATACTGAAATCAAACACTGAAATGGAAAAAGCCCATACTTTAAACTCAGGCTGAGGTTCAAATTTGTTCTCCAGTTTTCATATGGCCTTGAACAAAATGCTGGCCTGTTAAGCCCCAGTCCTTTTATCTATAATGAGGCTATAAATCCTATTTTAGATCTTATTGTGATTAAATAGCAACTCCTGGGGCACCTGGATGGCTCAGTCAGTTGAGTGTGGGACTCTTGATTTTGGCTCAGGTCATGATCCCAAGGTGGCTGGATCGAGCCCTGTGTCAGGCTCTATGCTGAGCATGGAGCTTGCTTGGGATTCTCTCTCTCTCTCTCTCTCTCTCTCTCTCTCTCCCTCCTGCCCTCCCTCCCTCTGCCCCTCTCCCCCACTTGCCCTCTCTGTCTCTAAAATAAAAAATATTCAAAAATTTTTAAAAATGTTTAAATAACAACATCTGGGCATCATACAGTAGATGTTCAATAAATGTTACTCCCTGCCCATTCTATGTATTACTATTGTATTTGTGCTTTCATGTATTTGAAACTTAAGGCATCTTTGGATATATCTTATTAAAATATAATAATGAGCAAGGTGTGGGGATTTAGGCAGAATTTAATCCCTGAAAGGGGTTCAGATTTTTCCTGAGGACTTTTGTTAGGAAAGAAGGAAAAGGTCTCTGAGATAGGGGGTAACACTGTTGGAGAAGACAGAAGGGTCCAGAAATTGAGACAAGGATACTGAGACTGTTTCTCCAGCTTTGCAATGGACATGCAGAGGAAGGAGAACTGGGGTTTGACCAGCATGACATTGGCCTACCCACTTGAAAACCACTTATAGCTCAAAAGTCCAATACTGTTCCATTCACAGCTCCAACACGTTTTCTCCTTCCACCCAGTCCAAAAGGACATCAGTGTGACTCTCTCCATCAGTCACAGCAACAGCAGAACAAGGGCTGAAGTTGCAGCCTTGCCTCCAGCCAACTATCTACCTTCACAGTATCTTTTTTTTTTTCTTTTTCTCATCCATCAGCTAGTTTTCTGCCACTCAATGATTGGCAATTTGAGATCTGGGCTAAATTACACCGGGGCAGGGTTTTAACATAGTGTTGGATTGTATCCTATGAGTGACACTAGCAAAAGTTGGCTACAAAATAATAAAATGACAATGGGGGGAAAAAACAGATGAAACCAAAATTACAGCAAAAGTAAATGAAGACAGAAAGGAAGAATGTTGGACTGTATTTGTAGATTACATGAAAATCCCAAAGAATCTATATAACAACTAGTAGAATTAATATGTAAATTTAGCAAGTATACAAACTCGAAGTATACAAAATTAATACCCAAAACTTAATTGTCTTCTATATGCTAGAAGTAAATAATTGGCAAGTTAAATTTAAAAAATTCTACTTGCAAGAGTACCTAAAAACAATAACAAAAAAATACTTAAGAATATATTTAACAAAAGACATGAGAACTCTTCATTGAAAACTACAAAATATTGCTGAAAGAAATTAAGGAAGGATCACAAAAGTGGAGAAATAAACCATGTTTGTAAATTTTTATTTATTTATTTATTTTTTTTTTAATTTTTTTTTTCAACGTTTATTTATTTTTTTGGGACAGAGAGAGACAGAGCATGAATGGGGGAGGGGCAGAGAGAGAGGGAGACACAGAATCGGAAACAGGCTCCAGGCTCTGAGCCATCAGCCCAGAGCCTGACGCGGGGCTCGAACTCACGGACCGTGAGATTATGACCTGGCTGAAGTCGGACGCTTAACCGACTGTGCCACCCAGGCGCCCCCATGTTTGTAAATTTATTGGAAGATTCCAATTCATGGTTTGTTGGAATTCATAAGTTCATTGAAAGATTCCATTATTAAAATATCAATTCTACCCAAATCGATTTATAGATTCAAAGCAATCCCCATCAAAATTACATCAGGCATTTTCACTGAAAATGACAAGCTGGTTCTAAATTTTATTTGGAAATTTGATGGCTCTAGAACAGACGAAACAATTTTGAAGAAGATGGAACTCGATAGTGTAAGTAGAACTTATACCATCTACAAAAATCAAGATGGTATAATATTGAGATAAGGATAAACACAAGGAACAATGAAGTAGAATAGAGTCCACAAAAACCATGAGCTATATAAAAGAAAACATCAATAAATTAGACTTTATCGAGATAAAAATTTTGCTCTCTGAAAGACATAGCTGGGAAAATGAAAAGACAATCAAAAGAATGGGGAAAATGTTCCCAAGGAACCTGTATTCAGACTATGTAAATAACTCTTACAACTCAATAATTAGAAGAAAAGCAACCCAATGAAAAATGGGTAAAAGATTTGAATAGACACTTCACTAATGACAGTATACAAATAGCCCAAAAAGATTTAAAACGCGTTGGTCATCAGGGAAATGGAAATTAAAACTCCAGTGAGGTACCATCAGACATCCATCAGAGTGACTAATTAAAAAGATTGACAATACCAAATGCTAGTGAGGATGTTGAGCAACTAGAACTCTTATACATCCCTGGTGGGAATGGAATATCGTTCAATAACTTCGAAAAAAGTTTCGTAATTTCTTAAAAAGTTAAACATATGACCCAGACATTCCACTCCCAAGTATTTATACAAAAGAAGTGAAAACATATGTCCACACAAAGACTTGTATGCAAATATTTATAGCAGTTTTATGCACAATAACCAAAAATTGAAACAATCCAGATGTTCACCAACAGGTGATGGATAAACAAAAAGAGATGCATTTATACAATGGGATATTAGTCAACAATAAAAAGAAACAAACTACTAATATACATAACAAAATGAATGAATGTCAAAACCATTATGTTGAGTGTATGACACCAGACCTAAGAGTATGATTCTATTTATATAAAAGCCTAAAAAAAAAAAAAAAAAAAAAAAAGCTGTGACATAAAAAAATAGCTCAGTGTTGAATGGGTCCAAAGGTGGAAGGGGAAGGATGGACAGAAAAGGAACAAGAAGAAATTTTGGAGGGTGATAGAAATATTCTCTACCTTGACCAGGCAGTGGCTTCACAGGTATATGCACTGGGTTGTGTGCTTTAATGAATGCAGTATTGTACATAAATGATATTTCAGTAAAGTTGATTTTATTTTTTTATTATTATTATTTTTAATTTCCTTAATGTTTATTCCTTTTTGAGCGACAGAGTGCAAGCAGGGGTGGGGCAGAGAAAGAGGGAAACACAGAATCCGAAGCAGGCTCCAGGCTCTGAGCTGTCAGTACAGAGCCCGACGCGGCCTCGAACTCACAAACTATGAGATCGTGACCTGAGCCAAAGTCAGATGCTTAACTGACTGAGCCACCCAGGCGCCCCAGTAAAGTTGATTTTAAAACAAAGGAAGGCTAGCCCAATACTCTATCCCTTCATATAAATACATCTCCTCATGTAACTACTGAAAACTCGAATTTTCAAAATAACATCATTTCCCTCACCAGCCTCATATAACGAGGGACCTGTTCCATGTCAGTTTCCCTTCCCTTCCTCTCATAAGCCCACACTCCACTCCATATGCCATTCTATTCATAAAATAAAAGCATGAAGGTCCCTCTCAACAAATGCAATATCTTCAGGCTCTCCTGCAAGAACAAAACCAACACAAACAACATGTGCATGTGGTATCCTTTTCCCCAAACATCCATCTATACGGGGAGCTACATAGGGAGGCAAGTGATGTAGTTACAGGTGATAACTAATGCTTGGAAAGGCAGGAATAAAGAATGGTAGAAATGTAATCATTAATCTGTGGTCATACATAAATCAGGCCACTTCGGGGTGAACTATTGAGGAGGAAGATAACCATTTTCAATCAGCTGAATCAACGCTCGGTTATGTGGCTTCACAGGCATCCCTCACACCCTCACAGCTAGATCATCTGCTACATGGAAGGCCAGCTAAATGTTTGTTTCCTTCAGTCTAGTGAGTATTTTCTTCTGGTGGGGAATCCTCAAAGCTGCAATTATTTAGCCTGATCCATTAATTTGCTATGATCCCAAAGCTAGTCACAGTAATTCCTCCTGATCCCAAGAAGGTATGTCTAGCATCTAGAAAAGCTTTCTGGTATTGTTCACATACCCAGTCCTATTACTCTGACCAGCTGATGATTGGTATTTATGTAGGGTCTGAGCTATGCTACTTTTAGGTGTCAACAGTTTTTGCTGACTCAGAGAAGCATCCCTGCAGTTGAAGTGGGGGCCTTGTTAACCCCTGTCTCCCACTGAAGCCCAGCTGGTATTGCTTCTCAGCTAGGGCATTGGAATCCTGAAATTTTGTTGAATATGATCATAACATATTTAATTCCTACCAGTTGCCCTCTGGTCAGAAAACATAATTAAAGGGTCTGCAGATGGTCTGGCAAGGTTTCCAGAAGCAGTAGAAACCAACAGCTGACTGCACAGCTATATGAAACTAAAAACTGTTTCAAGATATGTACCATATGCACACATATGAATTCCTTAGGGAACATGGTGAGCTCTTTGCATTACACGGGTATTAGATGCTGTGGGAAATGACTAAGGGACAATTAGAGAAATACATTAAAAAGGAAAAGAGAGAAACACAAATCAAAATCTTAACCTAGGATAGTTAGTTCCCAGACTTAGTAGGATATACTTTGGATAAAACAAAACAAAAAACAACAAATGCAAGACATAAAACTCAAAGAGGACTATTCAGGGAGAATGAGTAAAAATGGCGAGAGCTCTTTTCCAGAATCCCTAGGACGTATTAGATATCTTCTTTTAAATTAGAAACAGATAAAATTAGCCTTTTTACGATAGTCAATAGCCTTTATTAAAATAGGAAGTCCAGCATTATCATTTTCATTTTATGAGTTTTATAGAATTTCATATTAGAGTAGGAGCAGGGAGAATGATCCTTATACCCGTTAAAGAAATTAGTGATAAGAGGTTAGACCAGAGGAGAAATGAAGGATCAAAGAGAATCTTTGAAAAGACAGCGAAATATTTGAATACATTCATGGACTGTGACAACAACAATTGAGATGCATTGGGGTAGATGATCTTTAATGTCCCTTCACAAAGGGTTGCTTCATATGTTTTCTTGAACAGATTTAAGGTGTTCTGTAAAGGATGCCAAGGAAACCTGTCTACTGGCTGTTTGGCCAAAACTTCATTTAAAAAAATTCAGAGATGAGTCCTGTACAATTTTAGACTCTGTTTGTCTTCAGTCTCTCCAACACAGATCAAAACTGAAGATCTTCCCACTGGTTTTCTGAATACTGGGGCAAAGTAGTGTTCGGTCTGAATGCACATGGTTAGGATTTTTTAGGCTCAGCTTTCTTCCTGGGTTTACGACCCGTTAGGGAACCTCTCCTTTTAGTTGCATAAGCCAAGGTGACCCTCTAATGAACCAGGGTTTGCACAAGCCTAGTTTTTACACACTTTCAATGATCTCTGTCCTAGGGTCAGAGAAGGATTGCTCTTGTTCTGAGTTAGCCTGACACTGATAGCAGATATGGAAAGGCCTTCCCTTGGCATCCCAGGCAACGCTGGGGTTTTAGAGTACTCATTGATCATGCTCTGACCTTCTCTGAGTTCAGAAACAAATCAGTAAGAGACATGAGAGGGGTCAAGATGGGACCACTGAGAGTGGCAAAGAATGGTTCCCTTAGCTAAGGAATTGTCAGTGCAAGTTCTCCTTTGGTTGAGGTTTGATTCCAAAAGACATTTCTCTAAGTGAAAGTTAATATTAAACTAGAGTTCTGAGAGTGAACTAAAACTTTTAAACACTGTAACCTGAAGCTGTCTCTCTAGGGCAACAGAGTTGAAATCCATACCCTAGCCCAAGATCTTTGACTTAAACCATTTTAAAGGACCAACATCACACTTTTTAATACTCCCTGTTATCATTAGTTCCACTCAAAATCACATTTCCTACAGGTTCTTTGCACATTGTTAAATATTCAAAAAAATATAGACACGTTTTTCTTTTTTCAAAGTTGCATTTTATTATTACTTTTTTATTTTAGAGAGAGAATGTGCACATGAGTGGAGGAGAGGAGCAGAGGGAGAAGGGGGGAGTGGAGAGAGAGAATTGTAAGCAGGCTCCAGACTCAACGCAGAGTCTGACACAGAACTCAATCCCACCACCCTGGGATCATGACCTGAGCCAAAATCAAGAGCCCAACGCTAAACTGACTAAGTTACTCAGGCTCCCCAATGTGATTTTCTTAAGTGAGCACATTTTTCAAGGGTCTTGGGTCTCACTTCAGGTTATATAATAAGTGGGTGTGGAGCAGTAGAAGAATGACATAGCATTCATAGGTCGCTTTAAAGAATGAATGCCTTAGAGTTTGTTCCCACCTTTTCTTCTTGAATTTTGGTATCTGGCTCTTTTTTGCAGTGACACTTCCAATCTTGTGTCTCAAGTTACAGTTCTATTTCTGCTCCTATGTCAGTATCTGACACATAAATGGCACTCAGTAAAGGATGGTTGAATAAATTATTATTGAACAAATGATTATTGAATAAATGAGTTTCCAACCCTAAAACAACAAATTAAATACTTTCTTTTTAAATTTATTTTATTTTATTTTATTTTACTTTTGTAATTTACATCCAAATTAGTTAGCATATAGTGCAACAACAATTTCAGGAGTAGATTCCTTAATGCCCCTTACCCATTTGGCCCACCCCCCTCCCACAACCCCTCCAGTAACCTTCTGTTTGTTCTCCATGTTTAAGAGTCTCTTCTGTTTTGTCCCCCTCCCTGTTTTTATATTATTTTTGTTTCCCTTCCCTTATGTTCATCTGTTTTGTCTCTTAAAGTCCTCATATGAGTGAAGTCATATGATATTTGTCTTTCTCTGACTAATTTCGCTTAGCATAATACCCTCTAGTTCCATCCACATAGTTGCAAATGGCAAGATTTCATTCTTTTTGATTGCCAAGTAACACTCCATTGTGTGTGTGTGTGTGTGTGTGTGTGTGTGTGTGTGTGTGTGTGTATATATACATACATACATATACACACATCATCTTCTTTATCCATTCATCCATCGGTGGACATTTGGGCTCTTTCCATACTTTGGCTATTGATAGTGCTGCTATAAACATTGGGGTGCATGTGTCCCTTTGAAACAGCACACCTGTATCCCTTGGATAAATGCCTAGTAGTGCAATTGCTGGGTCATAGGGTAGTTCTATTTTTAGTTTTTGAGGAACCTCCATACTGTTTTCCAGAGTGACTGCACCAGCTTGCATTCCCACAAATTAAATACTTTGTATGTCCAAGTTGCTGTGAAATAGAAAGATGAAAACCCTCACACCTGGTAGGAGAACCTTTGGGCAGTGTTTTTTTCATTGGACTAATTTTTCACGTTTAAATGCTTTCTTTTTTCCAGAAATACCTGGACTTCATTGTTGACTTTTCTTTAGAGTGTTCTCAGGCAGGTTTCTTCCAAAGTCCAAGCCTTTTCTCAAATAGTCACTACAAACTCTTATGCATACCTCAGAACCTTTTTAAGGAACTTGTGCACAGCTCAAGATTTGAAGACTGTTCAGTTTTACTTACTCCATTTTACTTAGTTGCTATTCAATTTTACTTAGTTACAACTCAAATTTATTTAGTTAGGTCGAGAAAGTTAAATAGCTACTTGTTCTCTCAGTAAAAATAAAACAAAAACAAAAACTCCATAGACTCCCCCCACCCCCATCTTTACTCTCGGGAAGTGATAAAGCAGTGTGAAATTAGAGAACCCATGACAAATGGGATATCGGATCAGGTAGTGCTTAACTACTAAGTACCCAGGATTTTTTTTTTTCACTGTTCTATCATATCACCCAAAGAAGGAAGAGAACTTTGAATGCTCTTCCTGTGAATAATTAATGATTGATTTGCTATGCTTGGAATGTGTAATGGAGTGAATTCCAGAGAATGTGCCTATCCTTGGTGGTGGGCAAGAGAAAATGCACGGATCTTTCTCAAGAAAATAGCTCTGATTGGATATTTTGCTAATGACGTGAGTACCGTCATAGGTTTAAATCCTGCTCTGAAATTCAACCCAAAGTAACAACTCTATTTTAATAGATAGGCAAAGATACAGACTAAGAAAATACTACCTTATCAAGTGTGTATTCATAAAAACAACATATCTGCCTCTGCAGGAGTAGTCTTTGGCAATAATTCTCATTCTCTCTCTGATGTTCATTAGATTATATGAACTTGGATGAATCAATAGACTGTAAAATAACTCAAAAAGCTGTTTTCAAGATTAAATAAATTCAAAGATGTCAGACATTTAGCATTGTGTCTGGAATAGCAAAGCTGTTCCTTAATTGATGGTTTTCTTTCTTTTCTCTCTTCTCCATATGTAGCATTTTAAACATATTTTGTACACCACTTGGAATTCTATATAAGCTTTGGGAAATAGACTTTAATATGGACGCTTTAGGAGCACTATGAAAGAATTTACCCCAGTTATAAACCCCATTTACATGGTTAACAAGAGCGTATCACGTTGTGTAAAAACCAGGGCCAATGTTCTTTTGTAGGTCTTGAGGCTAGTTAAGTATTCTCTGCACTGAAACACATTGCTCCGTTTCATGTGATCAGTGATCAGAGGTTACAACAAGTATGTAGAGCACTTTAAGAATCTTGAGAAGTCATGGGCACCAAAAGAAATTATTGTCTGTATTACCTTCCTTCAAATAGTGCACTTAGAATGAAAGTACATCTGGATGGATTCCAACAAGGGGGAAAAAAAACCTGTGAAATGAGGATTCTGTCAACTTGTCTAGGAATTTTGTGTGTATACTAAATGGAACTTTGTGCCATATACTTGGCACGAAAAACTGAAGTGTATAATGGAAAAAAGAAAAAGGATTCTTCAGACTTTTTTTTTTCCCTGGGAAGAAAGGGATGCAATTGTGTACTTTCAAAGTTCTAATCACGCTGGTTAAATGATAACATTTTTAAAGGGCTATGTTGGGACCAATGTGGATGTCTCTGGTTTTGGTCAAGACTTATGTACAAGATCATTTAAAAGAACTGCTTCCTAATATTGTGACGTATTCCCCAGTCCTTCAAACCGGTCCACAAGCCAAGAATCCATCCATGTGTTGATGACATTCAAAGGAAAGGAATACCCTAGATGTGATGGTTGGAGATGACACTCAGTAGCCTCCATATTTATTTCTAACCTTCATTACTTACATCCTGCCTCCCACCAAGAAGAGTAAAAAGGCCTGAAATTTGCATCCCAGCCTCCCTTTGGGCTAGTGCATGGGCCTGTGACCCAATTCTGGCCAGTGATTTTGAAGAAGTACTTTGGGGGTAGAAATCACCAGGAAAGATTTTTCCTCTGTTTAAAAAGATATGTACAACGCAAAACTGCTCTTTCTTTTTTACTCTGAAGTGAAGACATAATGGAGATATGTAATGTAATGTGAAGACATAATTACAAATGGAGATGCACCAGCCACTTTATAATCAGAGAAACAAACCTGAAAGGGAAGGCCAACACACCCAGGATGACATCCCAGCAGAAGAATGACAGGAACACTGGGTCCTTGATCACCTCATTTTCGTTCTGGACCTCTTGTTAAGTAAATCCATAAATATCTTTATCACTTGTACTATTTAATTGAGGTATGCTTTACTTGTGGCCTAAAGCACAATTGATATACTAGTTCTTGCCAGAGGATGAAAAAGTATTCCAATCAAGGCTGATAAAGCTTTAAAAAAGAATAAAAGACTCTCTGTGTGATACGACTAAAAATCTACTGAAACAGATACCCCTCCCACTTTACATTCTTCATCCAAAATTCCCACTAATAGAGACTTGATGATATACATTCACTACACAAATTTTGACTTCCTTTTATGCATAGCACTTGTCCGATAAATGTAAATACTAAAACGTATTCATCATTTATCTGAAATTCAAATTGAATCGAATGTCCTGTGTTTGTATTTGTGAATCTGGCAACATGTGCCATGCCCTATGGCAGGCTCTCCATAATTCAAAGAATGCATCTCCTTCAGAGCCTTTAGCTGATTCTAATGTGTGATCTGGGTAGAAGTCCACTGCCTTAGAAACTCTCTCTTTCGGGGCGCCTGGGTGGCTCAGTCGGTTGAGCGTCCGACTTCAGCTCAGGTCATGATCTCACGGTCCGTGAGTTCAAGCCCCGCGTCGGGCTCTGTGCTGACCGCTCAGAGCCTGGAGCCTGTTTCAGATTCTGTGTCTCCCTCTCTCTCTGACCCTCCCCTGTTCATGCTCTGTCTCTCTCTGTCTCAAAAATGAATAAAACTTTAAAAAAAAAAAAAAAAAGAAACTCTCTCTTTCAACTCTACATTCTACACACCAAGAATCTGAAGCCTGAAGAGATCCTGGGATTTCCCCAAAGGCACAAAGCTGCGCACAGGCAAAGGTGGAAATGGGACCTACATTTCAGGATTTTTGCTAGTACCCCTTTTTTTTCAGTTGCCTTTTCACTCCTGCTCCTAAAGTCTCTTGGTTTTAAAATGAACTGGGGAACTAACGAACTAACGCTGTTTGACTCAGTAGAGGGAAGGAAGCTTATCATATAAAAGGTTTAATTTCCTTTGATGAGGAAGAGGAATGCATCTTAGTCACTTTCTTACACAGAAGAGCATTTTGGATAAGAAAACAAAGAATTGTGGAGAAAGAAAATCCTGTTCAAATCCATAGAAATACTTTCTTAAAAAGAAAATTTGCCAAATATTCTTTCATATAGGTGATATACATGTTTGCATATATATAGATATATCTCATATGTATATATACATGTCATGCATACATTTATATGTCAGATATATATACAGCTTATTACATGGAGCTCATATAGGTGATATGTAATTCAAAGTTACACAATGGCTTGCTGTATTTTGCAGCTATCACTGCAGAAATCTTCCCTCTGTTTCTTCACAGGTATCCTTGCTAACATTTTGATCAAAACTGCTAAGTCCCTAGCTTCTGTAAACAATGAGCTTTACTTGGAATTTATTTAAAGATTATTATGGTGACTTGCCCATGGAAGAGCCATTATTTTTTTTTTCCAATGGGCAACACAGAATTTAAAGCTCTTTGGATAAACTGCTGTGTATCACATTTCCAATTCCTAGACCTTCAGAACAGAAGGCTCAAAGTTTTGTCTAGAAACTTTTCCTTTTTAGCTAATCCAATTCTTTCATTTTGCACTGTTAGTCCAAATGATGCGATTCTGTCACTAGAGAAGACAGAGGCCAAATTAAGTCAATTCTCTGTAGAAGATCTTAATCTAGCATACATTGCTTATCAATCTGCCTTTCTCGTGTTTCTTGGAAGTCAAATCCGATTATCCCAAATGCAAATAATAAGGCAAATTTCACTTTATTAAAAAATCATCCCAAACACATTCTTACAGTATCAGACTTAATTTAAAAAAAAAAAAATACATGAAATTTCAGAATAGGATAGGTTCAGATGATTTTTGGAATTCCTTATAAGGGAATGTGACCCCAAATCTCAGTTCTTTAGGTCAAAGCATCCTCAACCACTACATCCAATTATGATGCACTTAGACTTTGAGGTCTATCAAGTTAACCATCCAAGTGGTTCCATCTGTTTTCATGGAACGTCCAGATAGGAGAGAAGCACAGAGTACCATATCACAAATAACAACTTTCTATTTCAAGTGACTCTACCACAGCCAGGGAGTCATGAAAACCAAAAGAAGCTCCTATTGGAAATAAAGAAATAATTTTTTTTAAAAGATTGAGCACATCAGCTTCAACCTTTCCAATTATTTATTCAGCATTTTAAGTGATTCTTCTCTGCTCCACTTCCAAGCTACCTACATTTTGGTCTCTTTCTAAAATTCAAACCTATTCTCCACAGATAAAACTTGTCACCTCTGAGAAGAGTCAACATTTATTTTATTGCATACATTCTGTTATGCTTGTCGATTTTTCTATGAATCACATTACCTTTTAGTCTCACCTGTGAGAATATTATTCCATAAGAATTTCTGTAATTGAAATGTTAAACTTACACCCTCGAGACTTCTACCTGCAGGATGGTGGATCCTGTCTCACCTGTCTGGACATGTTGTACTGAGCTGAGGTCACACTTACGCAAATGACATTCCAAACATTCTTCTCCCACTAAATTAAAAGGGGCAGTTCAAGCTTCTCTCTCTCCCATTGGTTAGGGATTCTGACACAGGGACTCAGAAAGCTCGGCAGTCCTAAAATGGAGCTATTGTTAGCCACATGACCTGTGTGAGGGCATGAATCCTTCTCTCCTACCTCCTGCCCCACTGCCCCTTAGTCAGCACTAATCACGATTCAACACTTGAAAACTAGGCAACTGACTGAAAATGTTCTACTTGAACTTTGATTGATTTCAGAAGGGTGGCATGTCTTAAAATGTTGACCATTTACTGATTAACTGAGAAGACAGAATTCCCCCAAACTGTAGCTAGTCTGAAGCTAAAATCTTAACACAGAAAAACTGAATAAGGAAACATACTCTCGTAAGATCCCTGCCATCTATAAACTTTTCTATTAGATCTTGGCTGTAGATAAATGCAATTACTATACATTATGTCTTTCAGGAATTTCTTCTTCCCCAAGACTCCTTGCCATTGGTAATTGGTTCCTTCCTTATCAGACATGTCCCTATATCAAAATCATAAAATAATTGCAGATGAAAGGTCTATTGTTTCAGAGTTGTAAAGCCATCCCTTTCATACCTATTAGGCAATCTTCTCAAGCATGTGATAATAACAATAAAGTATGACTGAGGACAAGACATGAGCTGTGCTTACAGCCAATGGTATAAGTGTGTCTAATGGAGATAGTATTTCCATCCATGATTCCAAACGGCACCCATATACCACTCTCTTTTACTCTGAACAGTATGAGCTGCCAGCTTGGAGGTATTCTTTCTTTCTCAAAAGAGTAGGAAAATAAAAGTGTTTTGTTCTTTAATACACTATAGGAGTGAATAAAGGTATACTGGAGGTGGTGGGGATGTGTGGAGAGGATAAATCAAAGTATAGAGAAAACAGTAGAATAAAACAGAAAAGCCAGTGTTTGTTTAGAATGGGTAAATGCTACTCTCAGAGGCCCGAGGTAAAAGTCCCAGCTGCACATTCAGTTACTTTCTGTCACAAGAATTAATAAGAATGAACATAAGAATTAATAATCATCATAATATTTGTTATAATTACTATCTAAATTCCATCGATCTAAGTGTTCTATTGTCAAAAGCAAGCCCAAATTGATGACAGAATAAGTATCCTTCTCTGAGTTAAACCTAAAATTATTTTGGCATTGTCAAACTACTCAGCTTCCTTTCAAATCCATGTTTAATCCAAAAAAAAAAAAAAAAAGTAAAAGAAAAAAAAAAATCCATGTTTAATCCTGTCATTGATATACTTATCTAAGCTCTTTTGGAATCCACTTATCTCACAAAGAGTTCAGGTAATTCAATTGAGAACAAAGATATGTTTAGCTTTTTTGATAAAAATTTCTCACTGATATTTTGTTGTTCTCAGAGTGTATGTATACTGTCCATTTGCCATAGCTGAATTATTTTCCTTACAGAGATGATTAGTTTCAAGTGAGAGCTAAACATTGTCTCTAGATAGCTTTATGTTGCTGCTACCTTTAGTTTATATTCAAACAAAAGGAACAAATAACTTTCCTAAAGATAGTGCTACTATCACTAACTTCCATTTACTAATATCTTTCCTTAACTAATTAGTATTTAACTGGTGAATAAATACCTAGTTAAAACAATTACAATAGGCTCATAATGCCATCTAGTGGACAATCTTCAAAATATCGTCCCATGGGCCATTTTCTTTCTATCCTTCAAAATGTCATCATTATTCTTGAAGAAGTAATCCAAACTACTAGCTAAGAATTATTGGTTAGTATCGCTGAACCCTCAGACAGAGCCATGATAGCATTTCCAACACTGGTGAAGTCTTAGGGAAAATTAACTTACCATCTTGTGTGCCTCCGCTCCTTATCTGTCCAATGGATGGAGCCAATGCCACTGGGAAAAAGGAGAGTTGCCCCAGTAGTAATTCAATGTACTGAGTTCATCCTCAGTAACAGCATCTTAGGTAGCTCCTGCTTCCCATCTGGAAGATAAAAGCATAATCTCTGTTGGCTTGAATATAAATTATATATATAACTTTTTTATATAAAAATTTTACAATTTCATCTAATCTTAACAGCTACTTTGTGAATATGGGGGAATGTACTCATATTACACTTGAAGGAATTAAAGTTATTGAAAAGTGGGGCGCTTGGGTGGCTCAGTCAGTTAAGGTTCTGATTCTTGATTTGGCTCAGGTCATGATCTCATGGTTTGTGGGTTCAAGCCCCATCAGGCTCTGTGCTGGCAGTGCAGAGCCTGCTTGGGACTCTTTCTCTCTCTCCCTCTCTCTCTGCCCCTCCCCTGCTCATGATCTCTCTCTCTCTCTCTCTCTCTCTCTCAAAATAGATAAATAAACATTTAAAAAATTGTAAATAAAGTTAATGAAAAGTAAGTAACTTGACCAGAGTCAAATACCTACAGAAAGCTCAAATTCAATCACAGATTTTCAAAATCTCAATGACTCTTTCAATAAGCCAGCAGTATATTAGAAGAGTGGCTTTTTATGACAAAGGAGACCTTTTCTCAGAAATGAAGGTTAAATACATGCTTATCTATTAACATGATTGATTCACAACTTTAGCAGATACAAAAGGAAAAATATGTGGTTATCTCAACAGATGCTTAAAAAGCATTTGATCAAATCCAACTCACATTCTCAATGATAACAGAAGTCTTAAAAGGTAGGAAGAGAATGCTTCCATAGCTTGATAAAGATTACATATAAGAATCCTACCATTATCGTCATATTTAATGGTGAAACATCATAATTCTTTCCAATTACATTCAGTAGTAAGGCTAGTGTTTCTGCTATTATTGCTTTAATCCATCAATGTACTTGAAGCCTGAGGCTATGCCATAAGACAAGATAAAGATATAATATATTGGTTGTTTGCCATGAAAACCCAAAAGAATTTTAAAAAATCAGAATTTATAAAATAGTTATGAAACAGTGCCAAATGCAAGGTAAACATAAAGTAATAACCTTCCTATACAATTAGAAAATGTAATAGGAAAAAAAAAATGACACGTATAACAGGAAAATAAAAACACACAGAAAGCAAATAAAACAAAGTGAACAAACTGAAAATACTTAGAGTAAACCAAATGAGAAATGTGCAAGGTTTATATAAATAGGAGTTGATTTTATTGAACGCTTTTTTAGCATCTATTGATATGATTATATATTTTTTTTAATTTTGGATTTGCTTATGCAAATGTAGGGAAGTTTTATGACTATATACAATTTTGAAATGGAATACCATATAAATTTTACAAGAAACAGACTGAGAAAAGTATTTGCAACTATTTAGTTCAAATATAATTTCTTCAAAGAAGCCACCTTTTATATCCCTATCTTCATGATATTTCTTCATTATTCCCTATTAATTATTATTCTCATTATTCAGAATCTTACTTTGGAATAATACGTTAATTACTGTGATTATTCTGTTAATTTTTCAGTCAATCTCTCCTCCTTTAGGAAAATATGAGTTCCATGAAAACATGAATCCTGTTTTTCTCACCAAGCACATATTTTAGAAAATAACGGGCTCAATAAGTGTTCGTTAAGTGAATAAATGAAAATAAATCTATGTAGAACAATTACAATTAAGAAGAAAAAATAAAGAACTCCACAAGCATATGAAAAGACTATGAACATGTAATTCCTAGAAGAAGGATATCAACCAATAAACCCATGAAAAATTTTTGTCTCAATATAAGAGAAATAACATTTTTAGATCTCTTCATTTCTTTCCTGGCATCTCATGATCCCAGAAAAGGGACTGGTTAGGCAAATGACAATGTTGTAGAAAGGAAGTGAATTACCATGTAAAGAAAACAGTCAGATAAGAAGAGAAATGGAATGGAATGCCCATTTTTGCCATTCCCATGTGGTAAGGCAGGAGTAGACTAGACAGGAGGAAGCAAGCCCCAGAAAAGTATGTTATACTGAAATCCTATTGAAATCCCAGAAGTCATAATGCTAGTTTAGCTGAAAAGTAGAACTAAAGCAGAAGAGCTTTTGTGTCCCATACACAATTTGGAAATCTATATATGGTGGTAATAAGGGCAGGTCAAGTGTAATGAGGAATATTTTCTCACAAGGCAATATTGCTTGATCATATCAGAGTTCAAATAGTTACAGAGATAGAGACAGAGACAGAGACAGAGAAACAGAGCACCAGAGTTACAACACTGAATTACCCTCTGATCCCATGAGACTAGGAAATCTTACAGATGTGCTGACATAGTTGTAAAAGGTTGTTGATAAGGCATGTTGGAGATCTTGATGGTATGGGTTGGAGTTGTTGTGGCCAGAAGGGAGTTCTGGGTTACAAGGCAACAACCCAGGGCAGGGATCTCTTGGGGGATCTCAGAAAACCTCGGGAATATTGATTAAGTTCCAGGCAGAGCTGTGGTGGGGCTGAATTATCTGTGAAGAAGTACAGACCATGACAAAATCAAGAAAACAGACTACATGCATTCATGAGTTGCCAAATTCATCCTCAGTCCATGAGTCAGAGTAGTCAGTCCTAAGCAGAGATCAATGAGAATTTAGAAGATAATGCAAGGGTCCAAAGACCTTTCTCTCCACTACTGTGAGGTTGGGTAAGCCTATCTCTGTAGCTTTTATTTACGGAAAACTATCTTTCGTCAGAGAAGGGGAAAGAGGAAAAATAGCCCTGCTAGAGACTTAACATTTTAATTTCCCAGATAACTGTTACCTAAAATTAGAATGTCTTCAACCAGAAAATACATTAATTTGCAAATTTGAGTTAGGTTTCTCATAAGGAACATAAAATATGTTATAGAAAATAAAGGAGTATAAAGAGAAGTGACATTATTATATTATATTTCACCCAGCAGATTGGCAAAGATGAAAAAGATTGTTATTATTTGTTGTTGGTTAAAGTGCAAAGAAACAGGTAATCTAAAATACTCAGTTGGAAGTAATGTACATTGCAAAGTGTTTCTGAGGGCAGTTTGACACTATTGACCCCAATTTAAATAATATACCCCACATCTAGCAATTCCATTTCTGGATATCAAATTCAATTATTAGAAAATCTACATCAGAAAATCTACATTAGAAAATCTACAAATTAAGATTAGAAAATCTTAAATTGAATTAGATAATAAGAATAACTTATTGGCACAATCAAGGACAAGTCCACAGATAGTTCAGGCTTCAGGCAGGGTACAATCAAGACTCTAAAATTGTTTCCTTCCAAGTACCAGCTTTCTATTTGTTCTGGTGTTCCTAATCTTCAAAAAATGGCTACAAGCAGAAACCAGGATTACCAGCTTCTTCATTTACATCCAGGGGAGAGAAAGTGTTTCTCCATTCAAAAAGGAACAAAAAAAAAATTTTTTTTTAAGTTTATTTTGAGAGAGACAAAGATAGCACAAATGGGGGAGGGTCAGAAGGGGAGATAGAGAATCCCAAGAAGGCTCAACGCTGCCAGCATGGAGCCTGATGCAGGGTTCGAACTCATGAAACTATGAGATCATGATCTGAGCCGAAACCAAGAGTCAGATGCTTAACTGACTGACCCATTCAGGTGCCCCAAAAAGGAATAAAATTCTTGACCCTACTCCACTTGGACCATTTTAGGCTACATAGGTGTCTCAGTAGCAATCACTTAGCATAAGAAAAGGAGGATCCTGATAGGCTAAGCCAAATTAAAACTCACCCAAAGGGTTAGAAGTAGAGTCAACCCTACCAATAATACATGGCTGCTATAAAAAGTACATTTGAATATGTACCTACATGTGAATAGTGGGATGCTATTTTGAGATATTAAGCTATTTCCCCCCATTGTTTCTGTACCCCACTGACCTTCTCCCTGCCTAGGCTGCTAGGGCATCTCATCTTCACTGCCACAAGGGAGGAACGATGTGACAGAGCACAGGCTAAAAGAGTGAAATCTTCTTGGCTTTTGAGTTCAGAAGATTTGGTGGAACATGATTAGCTAGAGAAATATTCCTCCTGAAGTGGGAGAATAGAAGTATCAGAGAAACGAGGTAACCAGGTTACATATTCGTTGAGACAAGAACCTTTCGCCACATCAGAGCTGAAGGAGAGAGGAGAACAGAAATGATAGACACTCTAGCAATAACTGAGGAATTCAAGAGCAGAGTAATCCTGGTCTACTTTCTACAGACCTTCCCAAGTAGTTCCCAAGGCAAGTCCACTGAGCTCCCCCTGATTCAAGAGGGTGCTGGAAATGCTTGGGTGGTAAAGGGCCTTAAGGAACTCCACCTGAGTTCCTGCTGCATCCCAAGGGATGCTCAGGAATTGTGGAATGATTTTAAATCTGCTTTTGAGGAATGCAGGAGTACCTAAGACAGACCCAGATCTGGAGAGGCCTAGCTGTCAGTAACAGTAATCCTTATAAATAAGGATTAGATGGAGCATGGATATCTTTGGATGGAGGTCCTTATAGGTCCCCATAATGTAGTACCTGGGATCCTCTGTGGAACCTACATACACCTCAAGAAAAGGTGTCAAGAAAATGTGGAATTAAAAAAGAATGTTTCTGCCATCCTAAAAACCATGACCCATTAAGTTCAGTTATAGAAAAAAAAATGTATGGGGCACTTGGATGGCTCAGTCGGTTGAGCGTCCGACTTCGGCTCAGATAATAATCTCACAGTTCCTGAGTTCGAGCCCCGCAACGGGCTCTGTGCTGACAGCTCAGAGCCTGGAGCCCGCTTCAGATTCTGTGTCCCCCTCTTTCTCTGCCCCACCCCTGCTTGTGCTCTGTCTCTGTCTTTCAAAAATGAATAAACATCAAAAAAATTTTTAAAAAAATGGACACTTCATGGAGTAAGACTCACACCTGCTACTTATGCATGTGAATGAACATGCAAATGATCGGATAAAGTTCTGGACAGATAAATGAACAAAGGTTTACAGAGGCAGGGATGTCTCATATAATTGTACCATTCACATAGATATTTTGATTCTGTATTATTCTATATTAATGAGAAATAGTATAATATAGATGTTAAGAGTTCCAGCTCTGGGGACAGTTTGGGCAAGTTCCTTAACTTCTTTGTACCCTGGTTTCCTAAGCAAAATGCAAATAATAATATTATCTATCTCATGGAATTATTATAAGTATTAAATACATGTAAAGCTCTTTCTTAAATACTTAACATATAACAAGTACTCAACAATGTTTTTATTATTTTGCATTTTGATGAAAATGTATTTGTATGTTACTTGTATCAATTTTTAAATGATCTTATAATAAAACCAAAAAGAAAATTAACGACCCAAAGTAGAATATTGAAGATACCAATGCAAAGTAATACACAAATGGTATCAAATATATAGCTGGCCCTTATGTTAAGAGGACAAGAATGTGTCAATGAGGATACTTAGATTTGCTGTGATTAGAGAGAATTTCAGAAGGGTATAGAATTTGGATTGAGTCTTGAAGATTAGGTAGGATTTGGATTCGGGTGAAACATGTTTTATTGTTAAAATTATGTGGCTGGTGAAGAAAGAGGTCCAAATGTCAAAGTTGTGTTTGGGAGATGGATGTCAATTGTTTGTAGTGAATGTTTTTAGATACTAGCTTGAGTTTACTGTTGGAAGAGTAGATTCTGCTAGATCACTCACTGAAAGTATATATCCAGAAGATTAGATAGATGATAGATACATACATACATACATACATACATACATATATACATAGATACACAGGTATTCTGGAGGTGATGCGTGAGCCACTGATGGTCTTTGAGCAGGGTTTACCAAGAATAATCAGCAGTTGGGGCACCTGGGTGGCTCAGTCACTTAAGCATCTGACTTTAGCGCAGGTCATGATCTTGCAGTTCATGAGTTCAAGCCCCACGCTGGGTTCTGTGCTGACAGCTCAGAGCCTGGAACCTGCTACAGATTCTGTGTCTCCCTCTCTCTCTGACCCTCCCCCACTTACACTCTGTCTCTCGCTCAAGAATAAATAAACACTAAAAAAAAAATTTTTTTTTAAAGAATGATCAGCAGCGAAGCAGCAATGGCTCAGAAGTGAGCAGACATGGGTCTAGAAGGAACTTTATCAAGCTTGAAGACGAATCACATGGTTTCTATTAACATAAGAATAAAAGCAAAGGCAGAAGTCCATTTTCTTCAGAAAAAAACAACAAAAAAATTAAATCTCTACGGACTCTCCATGCCCAGGATCTCTGTGCCAATGTCTGTTTGTGGGTGGGCTCTTCTTGTAAGGGCTCCTGATGGCTTCCGTCTTTGTCTGTGTTCTCTCTCTCCCTCAAGACAGGGACTGTGTCTACTGTTGACAGGTCACCATTTCACTTAACGTCCTGCCCAAACTGGACACACAATAACTCTGAAGGCCTTACTGACTTAAAACCCAGTGAAATAATGTGGGGATTTGAAATGTAGTTTTACCTTAGTAGATCTTTTACCCTGGGTCTCACGCCTTTTGATTTTATCCAGGTTCCCAGGACCTTGTTTTCATTTGCTATCAGAGGTGATAACCTCACTGTTAGTTCTTCTGTATTTACTCCAAAGTATAACTGAAAAGCTGAACAATAACCTATAGGAAGAAGGGATGCAACAAATCTCACAGATGGCTGGGCTCACAAATTGAAATTGTATTCAGAAAGGGAATATTTGAGTATAATTGTCTGTTCCTTGGGAAGAACAGTAAGGACTCATATAAACTCACTTTGCATGGTTATTTTTGGAAAACATAAACCAAGCCAAGTGGATACTGTGCAATTGCTTTAGTATTTAATATTGTATTTAATATGATCTAAAAAAAATTTTTTTAGTGTCTTATTTATTCTTGAGAGAGACAGAGACAGAGCACAGGGGAGGGGCAGAGAGAGGGAGACACAGAATCTGAAGCAGGTTTCAGGCTCTGAGCTGTCAGCACAGAGCCCGACAGGCGGGACTCAAACTCATGAGCCTGTGAGACCATGAACTGAGCTGAAGCCAGACGCTTAACCAACTGAGCCACCCAGGCACCCCTATTTAATATGATTTTAGTACATTAATAATGCTCGTTTAGGGGCGCCTGGGTGGCGCAGTCGGTTAAGCGTCCGACTTCAGCCAGGTCACGATCTCGCGGTCCGTGAGTTCGAGCCCCGCGTCGGGCTCTGGGCTAATGGCTCGGAGCCTGGAGCCTGTTTCCGATTCTGTGTCTCCCTCTCTCTCTGCCCCTCCCCCGTTCATGCTCTGTCTCTCTCTGTCCCCAAAATAAATAAATGTTGAAAAAAAAAATTTAAAAAAAAAATAATGCTCGTTTATTAAAAAGTTTTGAAAAGACAACCAAGAAAAAGAAACCATAATATTAGTAACCATAATACAACCATTATTAACATATTGTTATATATCCTTTCAGAATTTTTATGCATAATTTTGCAAAAAGAAAAGTATACATAACTTATACTATTTATATTCTCCTCTTTAGACTACTTTTGCCACTTCAAATAGGTGAAGACCTTTCAAATATTATTATTCTTTAAAATTGCAGTGTATGGGCACCTGGGTGGCTCAGTTGGTTGAGCATCCAACTTCGGCTCAGGTCATGATCTCACGGTTCATGAGTTCAAGCCCCGCGTCGGGCTCTGTGCTGACAGCTCAGAGCCTGGAACCTGCTTTGGATTCTGTGTCTCCCTCTCTCTCTGCCCCCCCCCCCCCCCGGTTTACACCTTGTCTCTGTCTCTGTCTCTCTCTAAAAAATAAAATAAACATTAGAAAAAAACTTAAAAAAATAAATAATAACTGCAGTGTAATTTATTATCCCTCTAAATAAATCTTTCTGGCAAATACACAATTATTCCTAATTTTTCATTTGTAGGCAAAATATACATTGAACATTTTTTTGTGTGAAGGTGTTCACACTTGTTAAAATATATGCCTGAGGTAGATACTTCAAAATCAGAATTACTGAATCCATGGCATACATATTTTATAGCTTATACCTAGAAAGGTTATACCAATTAGCAGTGCCAACAACACTATGTGAGAGTCATTTTGTTGATGTCAGGGCTGCTCTATGCAGAATTTATGGATATTCCTACACGCTGCCTTCACAATGTCTAGTCAACTGGGACTCTGGAATAAGCCAGTGATTTTTTACTCTTGCAGATGAAACGCAACCACCTATGAATTTCCTCTCTTCTTCCTTCCATCCTTAATACAGACAACTTCAACAAACTCCCAGGCTACTTAGGATCCCTAACTGAAGTTTTGAGCCGTGGCAGAAGATGGCTTCCAAAGATGGCCGCCAGCAATTCCTCCCCTCATTCTGCGCATGTGCCACACCTACCATACAAAGGTAGAATCTACTTCCCCTGCTCTTGTATCTGGGGTAACTTTGTGACTTGCTTTGACCAGTAGAATGTGGTAGAAGTAGCACTGTGAGTTCTAGGTCTTGGCTTTAGAGGCCTGGCAGTTTGTACCCGCCCTCTTGGAACTGGGAGTCACCATACAGAGAGACTTGGCTATCCTGAAGGAGAAAGGGGAGATTGCAGCCTTCTAGACATCTCAGTGTTCCCTACCAAGACGTGTGTGCAAAGCTTTCTTGGATATTCCAGTGCCAACCAAGCTCTCATCTGAAATCAGCCTCATGGGTGATCCCAGCAGACACCATATAGATCAGAAAAACAATCTAACTGAGCATATAACCAAGCATGGAATTGTGGGAAATGAGAAAATATTGTTATTTCAAATCATTAAGTCTTGGGGTGGTTGTTACATGGCAATAGGTAATTGAAACACCGGTTATCAGTAGTTTTAAAAGCTATAGATTTGACTTGCATGCATAGCTGTGGAAAAGATTACTATACTCCTACTTTAATGTCTATTGCTAATTATCTTCTTAGTAATAGACCCCCTGCTTTTTAGCGGTTTATATGGCTATCCAGAATAAAAAGTATATTCCCCAGTCTTCCTTGTGTCCAGTGTGACAATGTGACTAAGTTCTAGCCAAGAAACATAAGCAGAATTATCATGTGGGACTTCTAAAGAAGTTTCTGAAGTATCTTTAAAGGGAGGGGTACATTCTTCTCTCTTCCCTGCTTCAATATTTTTTTTTCCTGCTTGCTGGAATACTAAAATAATGACTGAGGCTCAAGCACCATGTGAGACCCTAAGGCACATAAAAATGCTGTAAAGCAAAAAATAAAAAAATAATTTGGCCCTTGATGATACTGGAGCAGCCATGAAAGGCCTGGACTGACTGCATTCTGACTTTTATTGGAGAGCGAAACAAACTTCTACTTTTTTTCAATCTACTGGGTCTTGTCGTGTTTTTGTTGTTGTTGTTGCTGCTGCTGTTTAATCCATTCAGTCATTCTTTATCTTTTGGTGGGCATTTAATCTATTTACATTTAGAGTAATTACTGATAGGGAAGGATATACAATTGCCATTTTGTTTTCTCTTAGTCCTGTTCTTTTTTTTTCTGCTATTCCTTCTCCTAGTATCTTCTGTGTTTTGTTAAATTTTTGTATTGATTTGCTTTGATTCTCTTCTCTTTTTTTCTTTTATGTAGCTTCTATAGAGGGTGTGTATGTGTGTGTGTGTGGGGGGGGGGTGTATATGGTTACCCTGGGGTTTATTTTAAGCTAATTATCGCTTAAATTCAATCACAAAGACTATACATTTTAACACTCCCCCCCCCACACACACACACTTTGTTATCATTGTCATAATTTATATTTTCTGATTCTCACTAGGGAACTGTCCTTGAGCTATTGCTGAATTGCGTTTGTGGGAGGGTCTGGGGCTGCCTACTTAGCCATCTTGTTGATGTTACTTCAAGCCAGTTCTCATCTTTATTCAAATATTTATCATTTATTTTCTCTTAACCCTATTGTAATATGACTATAGTTTTCTTGGAGTGTTCTGATATTTAATATAGCACAATAGGATTTTTTTAGGCAGCACTTTAGCCATTAAATTTGCTGCAAATGCACCTAAATGTATACACTTAAAAGAACTGGAAGTCAAGAAAAGTACTAAAGGAGGGGCGCCTGGGTGGATCAGTCAGTTAAGCATCCCACTTCCCCTCAGGTCATGATCTCGCAGTTCATGAGTTTGAGCCCTGCGTCGGGCTCTGTGCTGACAGCTCAGAGCCTGGAGTCCGCTTCAGATTCTGTGTCTCCCTCTCTCTCCACCCCTCCCCTACTTGTGCGCACTCGCACTCTGTCTCTCTCTTTCTTTCTCCTCGCTCAAGAATAAATAAACATTAAAAAAAAAAAAAAGATAAGAAAAGTACTAAAGGAAGTCTATCTGTCCATAATATAAATTAAGGAGTCTTGACAACTGACCAAGGCTTGAAAAAGTCCTCCTTGGGTTCTTCAGGGTCTTAGCCCATGGTGTTCTGATTCATATTTAATGATCAGCTCTCCAAGCTTGGGGAAACAATTCCTAAGGGTGTTTGCTAATTCCTATTGCATAAATAGTCCCACCTAGGTTGACTCAAACTACTAACGTGTTGTCACTGAACAGGAGTTGGGAAGGTCTGTGAAGGTTTGTACACAACTTGTTCTCAAGGAATCCCCTCAGTACACTTCAATCCCACTACCCTCTTTTTTTTTTCCTTTTACTCTCTGATTCAGCCAGTTAGAAATGTATTTCTTTGTGCAAATGTTTGCTCTTAATAGTAAGTTATTACTTACGCTTTTATGTGTGTTTATACATGCATTTATCTTTCTGTTTATTGAAAACAATGGACAAAACCTTTTTTTTTTTTTTTAATTTTTTTTTTTCAACATTTATTTATTTTTGGGACAGAGAGAGACAGAGCATGAACGGGCGAGGGGCAGAGAGAGAGGGAGACACAGAATCGGAAACAGGCTCCAGGCTCTGAGCCATCAGCCCAGAGCCTGACGCGGGGCTCGAACTCACGGACCGCGAGATCGTGACCTGGCTGAAGTCGGACGCTTAACCGACTGCGCCACCCAGGTGCCCCTGGACAAAACCTTTTAAAGAACACATGATGTCTTGCAAAGCCAAACTTATATATTAATGTGCATCTAACCTATGTTTCTCTCAATGTTTATTTAGACAGGTATGGGCATGTTAGATAGGAAATAATAAAAGGTTTTGACGGGATATTGGGGTATAAAAGGATACATTCCTTAGAAAATATTTATCAATACCCATCAGCATATACTAATCCATTGGCTCAAAGGAGAACAAGAGGAGGAATTCACCTACATTCATTTTAGGTGAAATTAGTATAAACAGAAAGGTAAGGCACTGAGAAAATGTTTCTACTGTTCTCTGGTCTCCATGTATATAATTAATAGATATTTGAGAATGATCTGTGTCTTTATTTCTCCTTCTTCTCCTCCTCACAGTGCTGCTGTAAAACTCAGCAGGTATTTAAAAAAAAAAACAAAACACAACAACTCAGCAGGTATAGCTAAGTGGATAAACATTATTTTATATTAAAATTAATTTGTAATTTTAAATACAAGAGGAAAGGCAAAATAAAAAGTGAAATGCTAGAGATTATCCCATTTTATGTAAAATATGAGACTGCAATTAATTTTTGTGTTTGCCACTAGCCACATCAAATTATACACTAGGTTGGTGGTTAAGGGACGAGGGCTAATATATTCCCATTTCTCTCCTGTTAGAGGTACTTCCATGGAAAATTTTTAAAAGCACTGCCGTGGTAAAACATTGCCCTCCTGCAATTGCTCCGTTCTGCTTTTAAGGACTACTCCACTGCAGATGCCCAGAGGGACGGTGGGTCTCTCTTAGTGTTTGCTTTCTTTGAAGTTTCTCTCAGTCCCTTTGTTCTGTTTGATTTTCTGTAGCTGAATCCTTTGGTGATTTCTGGGGGATTTCCCCTGGAGTCATTTTGTAGAAATAAAAGTGTCCTGTAGAGGATTTGTTCTTCCTTTGCCTGTTTTAATATCTCCTAGCATCTTTCCTGTTTTAGGACAAGAAAGCATCAATTCAAAGAGGTCAACTGATGTGTTCAAGGTTACAGACCCAAATCAGTAGCTCAGTGTGACAAGAGAGCAGGACCCTGAATATCCAGAGAAAGAGTTTGCCGTCATCTTATCACTGAACTTGGGGTGGGGTCCCGGTCTCAGGTGGGGAAATGAGTGACTATGATGAGACCGTGTATTTTAACATGTTTGGGCCTCTGTCTCCTCATGTGTAAAATGGGAAGGATGTGGACCCATTGCTTTGCAACCTGCAGTGGTATTTCAGTGACCTCAGAGACGAGGGAAGAAGGGGTTCTAGGCTCTTTACTCCCAATTCAACCACAGTTGGGAAAATGTCTGTATTACTTTTAACTGTGATGTGCATTGAGGTCATGAAAATATGAAAAGAATAATTGCATATATATACATGCATACATGTGTATGTGTATATGTGTGTGTATACCTGTGTGCATGCACGTATATATATATATATACATATACGTACATATATAAATACACACACACACACACACACACACACACACATATGCAGTCAAATGCTCTACCCCCTGAGCTATACCCCCATCACACACATATATACTGTACTGTACCATTACATTTCTTAAATTTGATACATTTATCAATAAAATTATGAAACTTGCTTGCATTTGTTTTTAGGAGGACTTTAAATCCCCCCAATAATAGTTACTTTGATGACCATGGTAGTATAATTCAATACTAGATGTGAAAGACAACAAAATGCTGGCATGTCAGTTATATCGGAAAAATGTCATTATTAATCTATACGTGTGCATCATCACTAAAACCTGAAAAAGCAGTGATACGGAATTTTTAATAAATGACCCAAGGAAAGTCCTCACCAGAATTTTCCCCTTCATTTAAGTCAAAGTGTCCCAATCACGGCAATCAGTGAGTTCTAGACTCCTCCATTCCTTTTAAGCCCTTTTCAGACCTCGTGGCTGGAAGTACTTCATGCAACTGAAGAGAATCTAGTCCACGTTAGAGCTCAGCTCTAGTGAGAAGGAGCAAGGTCTATAGAGCTCCTCAAAAGCTTCTCCAAGAGCTAGGCAACACAAGGAACATTTTTTAAAACTTTATTACATAGATTGTTTTCTTTTCTTTCTCTTTGCAAATGTTTTTCTGGATTAAAAAAACAAATAAAAAAAACATTCACTTGTTTCTCTACTGGATTGTATTCAGTTTTAATCCTTGAGACCAACTGTCCCCATATACCAAAAAAAAAAAAAAAAAAAAGGTAAATCTTAACAAAAGCTTATATTGCTTTCTGCACTTAAGTTAGTTTATGACAAATTAAAATGAACGTTTCTTTCTCTACTTGGAATTTTTCATCTACTACGTAGATCATTTGTAGATCTGTCTCTGGAATCTTCTTCCCCTTCACTAATGACATTTTATATGCCAGACAATTCACATTACTGTAAACAACAGGGATGAATCTCTACTCCATCCATCTCTTAATTATTGTGTTTTGCCTATTTAAATTATTCCTGTTACGTATGATACGTGTCAAAAGAAATTTTTTAGGTCTGGGGAAAAAATTAATGGTTAATATTATTGCAAGTATGATCTGCAAATTTTCTACATTAGTTTCAAGAAAAGAGGTCATCAAAACACTATTTGCAAAGATTCAAAAGACAAGTACTGCACAGTGTGCTCATATTACTAAAAACATCATCACTCGTACAAACTATACCATAGGACAATGGCTAGGACATTATGGTGTGATTTCATCAATAATTAATACTACAGTACTCTTGCTGAGATACAAAGTTAATTTGGAGAAGCCTGGAATCACAGATCTCATATCTAGAAATGAGCTTCAAGCCACTGAAACAACGGCTTGTTATTACAACTAATTTTATAGTTGAGGACGCTGAAGCCCGCACAGGCAACTTTGGAGGTCATACAGAAATTTACTGGTAGATCTGGGGCAATGATCCAGGGATATGTTTTTGCTTAAAAGTATTCAATCGGAAGAAAGGACATAATTACATTACTTCCCAGCATTGTTGTGAGGATCATTGAAGTTAAGTTGACCCTTGAACAGCATGAGGGTTTGGGGCATTGACCCCTGTGCAGTTGAAAATCCGCATGTAGGGGCACTTGGGTGCCTTAGTCAGTTAAGCTTCTGACTCTTGGTTTTGGCTCAGGTCATGATCTCACAGGTTGTGAGTTCAAGCCTCACACTGGACTCCATAATGACAGCAGAGCCTGCTTGAGATTCTCTCTCTTTCCCTCTCTCTCTGCCCCAACCCTTCTGTCTCTCACTCTCTCTCAAAAATATATAAATAAACTTAAAAAAAAAAGAATATCCACATACAACTTTTGAACTCTCCCCCAAATTTAACTACTAATAGCCTACTGTGGACTGGAAGCCTTGTCATTAACATAAACAATTAACACATATTTATATGTTACATGTGTTATATACTGCATTCTTACAATTTAAAGTAAGCTACCCAAAAGAAAATGTTATTAAGAAAATCATTAGAAAGAGAAAATACATTTACAACACTGAGCCGTATTTATATATTAAAAAAAAAAATCTGCGTGTAAGTGCACCTGCGCAGATCAATTCTGTGTTGTTCAAGGGTCGATGTAATTGTGTGAAAGCACTCTACAAATATAGTGACTGCAGTGTAACTAGCAGAATACTAATATATGTTCTGGTATCTAAAACGGAGCTGCTGTTAATGAGCTCTGCAAGAAACCAGAATGTTGTGGTGCCCCTATTAGGGAGCACTTACTTTACTTCTTACCAAGATTAAAAATGACTGATACGGATATCCCCTTGGTTCCTCGGATTGCCTTAAAAACAGGAAATTGGTTCTTGCAAATCAATACTTACTCTAGCTCTAACTATAACTTTAACAGCTGTTTCATCTATCTTAAATAGAGCTAGCTATACCACTGAAATCTGAGCATACTCCATGTGACTGACAGTTTTTTCCTAAAGCTATAACTGAGCATGTTGGATAAAGGTTAATTGCTAACTGCGGAGTGCTAATGATACCATATTGATGAAATTACGGGATCACTGATAGAGAAACGGCTCCTAAAGCAGTGGAAGCTAGAGGGAAACTCTAAATAATAGTTATTGATTTGTTTCTCTGAAAGCTACTAAGTAGCACAAACTACTCAGAAGAATAAAAATTATCCACAGAGTTTCCATTCTTTTATAATGCATTTCTTTGCTTCCAATTTTCGACCTGCCAATAGCCAATTACAATTTTAATAATTATGTGGCTCAAAATAAATACTTTATACCTTGGAGAAAGAAATACTACAAATTACTTTATTCTCTTTTATTGAGTTTCATCTCTTCTGTTGAGTGTGTTGTAAAGCATAATAATCAGGCAGTAGCTCTTAAACCTATGGCTTTCGGACAAATGAAGCACCAAAAGAGCAGTGGATTGAAAGTACTCAAAAATAGTTAACTTCAGAAAATGCCTCATGACCCTTTATTCCCAGCCTAGGCTCTGCTCTTGCCTGAATACGGCCCTAGAATTTATTTCCATGGTTTGTCCTAAATTTCAGTAAATCAGCTGCCTCCCCAGAGGGTGCTCCCCTCCCACATCATTTTCACTGTTGTTAGCATATGTTGACAGAGTTCTCAAAATGGACTCTGTTGGATTTTATATGCATGTGGTATTTAATTGTCGACCTTAAGAACTTGGTATTACCTCCTTTTGAGAGTAGAAAAAACTGGAAATCAGGAGGTTAATAAGGTCCCTTAAGCTCATAGAGTTGTCAGTGTCAGAGCCGGAAGTGGACTTCTCCATCCATTCAGGATATACAGGGCTGCAGTATGGGAAATTCCTGCTTTCCATCTGTCCATCTCCTTCTCCAGGGATCCCAGACTTCTCAGAGCAAGACAGTCATTTTCCTATGAAACTTGTTTCATCCAACAGCGAGATTCCTACCAAGTTCTCTATGTGCTTTTATTTTTTGATAATTTTTTAAATGTTTATTTATTTTTGAGAGGGAGAGAGCATGCGCGCACGCGTGCGCACACACACACACACACACACACACACACACACACGTGGGGGAAGGGCAGAGAAAGAGGGAGACAGAGGACTCCAAGCAGGCTCCACACTGACAGCACAAAGCCCAACGTGGGGCTCGAACCCAGGAATTGTGAGATAATGACCTTAGCCGAAGTCAGACACCTAACTGACTGAGCCACCCGAGCACCCCTCTGTGTGCATTTAGTACATATTTTAATCTACCCAATAATTTCAGTGGTATAAATTTAGATCACATATTATCTAAGATTGCTCATTTACACCTAGAAATATGCTAAAGGATGATGGAGAAAAGAGCAATGATTTTTTAGGATCAAAAAAGAAGAAATAGTTGTGATTTAAGAGAATCAAAGCGTTCTTCACAAAGGAGGTGAGGTTTAAACCTCGGATATATGTATCCAAAGGATCCAAATCTTTTCTATCGTCTAACTCACTCCCGAGCTCCAGAATTGAAAGATTTTTAAAAAAAAAAAGTTTGTAGGGAAACAAAAAGGGTGCCTGGGTGGCTCAGTTGGTCAAATGTCCGACTTCAGCTCAGGTCATGATCTCACTGTTCGTGGGCTCGAACCCCACGTTGGGCTCTGTGCTGACAGCTCAGAGCCTGGAGCCTGCTTCGGATTCTGTGTTTCCCTCTCTCTCCGCCCTTCCCCTACTCACGTTCTGTCTCTCTCTTTCTCAAAAATAAATAAACATTAAAAAAAATTTTTTAAAAACCCACCAAAATGATCTGAACATTCCAAACAAACAAACCAAAAAAGTCTACGTCAAATTAATTAAAAGGTCACTGTAAAAAGGAGCCAAATTTCCTCAATTTATTTTTGATCTGAGACTTCAGTGGTCTAGAAGAACAGAGATGTGGTCTGTGGCAATGACTGGAGCAGAAAGAGTAGAAAACAAAAGTCAGAGTTCTCAAGGTGAAGGTATCTTATAACGTAGAGCTTCACCCAAATGAAATTAGACAATAGGTAACTAAGTCTACACACGCACAGTCACATACAAACACTTTAGCGAACTAACGGTTTCTCAGGGTCTCCCCTGTTCTCCTCAGTCATTGTGGCACCAGTGAGCAGAACACAAACACTGCAGGCATGGAAACACAGAATTCCCGCACTAGGTGGGGCTTTATGTTTAATCTAGTTTAACGCCATTCTCGTATGTGACAAAGGACACGAAGGCCCAGTGACTTCACCCACTCAGTGCTCCTTCACCTTGTTCTCCATCACCTTCTGTCCTCTTGTAGTTCAGGACAGGAAACTGAAACCATGTCTTCCCTTTCTCCTGCAAGACGTCATCTAAGCAAGGTGAGCAGGAGATCATTTTTGTACCATGGGTCAATTTTATTCACCTTCATATTGCCACTTTTATAGCCGATGCTTCACCGAAAAACACGCGTCTCGCAAAATGATCTCTGCCTGTAGACTGAGAAACCTGGCTGGTGAGTTTCCATAGAAACCATTTCTGAAAACGAAAAATATGACTTAAAGTATGGCTGTCAGACTGCATGTATCCTCCTACTTCTCACAGGGCTGCCGGGCCCTCCAGGCACTACTGTAAATGCCCTTTTCCTGGGGTCTCAGGTGCCAGTTATCATCATCCTCAGCTTGCTCCTCCTTCTACCACATCCCAGGTCCTTCAGAAGGAAATTACAAGGGGTGTGATCAGAAGAGATTTGAGACTCCTTCTCCCGCCCAGCAATGCAGAAGCCCCATGTGAGTGCCACCATTAGCTTTATCTTATTTTGCTGAATTTAGAGGCTGGACTTTCACTGACTTTTATATTCTTCTCCACTTAAAGAAACCTCTCACTAACTAAGACTTTATTGGTTCCAAAGGCGGCGTCCTGGCCCGGCTGAGCATACCTGGCTACTTTGGGTCACCACCGTGCTTCCCCTGAGTCATTTCTTAGAGAATGGCCTCTGGGAACAGCTGAGGTACTTATTAGAAGAGCAAATATCAGGCCTACCAAATCAAACTTTGCATTTTTTCCACGTTCCTTGGGTGATTCTAATGCGGCCCAAACTTTGAGACCCTCTGCTCCAAAGATAGCAAGTGCAGAAGTGGGCCAAGCTTTGTGGGTCAAGCCTCTCTTCTGAATCTGTGGTCAGCGTCAACTGGGAGCTCCTTAGAAATGCAGAATCTTCTGTCCCCACCCAAAACCTACTAAATTAGAATCTGCATTTTAACAGGACCCCCGGGCGATTCTCTGCATGATAAAAATTGAGAAGCACTGCTGTAAGAAATTTTTGCCTGAAAAGTTAGGTAATGAAGATCAAATTCATTTCTCTTGCTTGAATCACTTGGATAATTGCCACTATCTTCCTTGCCTTTGTAAGAGAGAGCTTTAGGCAAAAGCTATCTTTGATTAGAGGATTTCAAGAGATGCCAGGTTCCCTAGGGCTGCCCAAGGAGCTTCTGTTTTAAGGCAAATTCTCGAGTGAGCTGACAAAGAAGATGGCCTCTGGCCATTGCAGATAGCAGCTGCAGGAAAGAGAGTTTGCCTGCAGAAAGGCCAAGCACTAACTCCTTACTGAAAATCCTTGACTCTGGTTGAAGGTTGACGAGGTAAAACTCTATTCTGTGTTTATTTTCCTGTTTAATTCATTGAAAATCTTGGGTAGATTCTGAGTATTAATCCCAATTAAGAGTCATGAATGGATCTAAGGTAGATCTAGATCCTGTTGTGCAACACAGCATGCCCAGGCTTGGGTGTTCTCCTGTTAAGAAGCAATTTCACATCCTTCCGTGAAATCAGTCAGTAACCACCTTGGCCAACTTCATTTCCTTTGACTCTTCCTATTTTCTATCGTATGGTGGAGATAACTGGACTTTGGATCATATATCCTGTCTTATTTACTGGTTTCATTGAGAGGACCTGAGCAAATAATTTAACTTCTGTAGGTCTTTTGTTTTTTGTTGTGAGGGCGATAATAACTAACTATCAGGATTGATGATTGATTCATTGATCGATGGATTGATTTTAAGGAGAAAGGGAAAATCTTTCTGAAGTCACATTTTAAAGCTCCAAGGTGTTTCATAAATGTGATTTTTTTTAAATGCCCAATTGATGAGCTTCGAGTCATAGCTCACAGATTTCTATTTTTCAAATATTCCTGGACTTTCTGCTTTTCCCCTTCCTGTGATCCACTAATATCAAATTTGGACCTTAGGCTAGCTAGCACCTGTGGTGCCCCTCCAGACCCCACTCCTGCCGTCCTTTATCTTGCATCTTCCAAGCGGACTTCTGAAACACAACACCGCTTGTGCCAATGCAGTCACCGACAGGGCGTTTTGCACATGAGATCCTTTGGGATGCTAAATCAGATATCGCCCTGAAGTCTAGACACATTCCAGGGAGCCTGCACTTTCATTATTTATGCATGGGTCTGCCAGTTAGTCACCCAAGCTTCTGAAGATAAAAGCTTGCTTTTCCATCCCCTTTAGGTGGCATAGATGAACAAACAAACAGGCAGGATCTCATTTTGATTTTCATGAAAAACAAACAAACAAACAAACAAACAAACAAACAAAAAAACAATATGAGATCTACAGGGTAGGGATGTTTGAACCATTATGTAAACCTAGAAACAACTTGCCCCCAAATCACCAGCTAATAAATAATAAATGTGGAGTAAACCCAAATCAAGCTCTGACCATGATCCCTGAATATCTTACAGCCTGAATGAGAGCCAGGTGAGTTGTCGAGCAGAAAGTGGAGTAGAAAGAGGGACCCCTACCCCTCAGTATCAACTCTTTCCAAATGTTCTCTCTCTTTCTTCCTCCCTCCTTCTCTGCCTTCCCCCTCCCCCACTCCTTCTCCCAGTCTCCCCTCACCTGGCTCCCAGAATGCTATTTTTATATTTTCAGTTTTGTACTTAACACACTTTGTAATCTCTTCTGATGGATCTTTTCTGGTATCTTAGCTCCTGGAGGGAAGGTAACATAGCCTCTTTATAACTCGTAGCTCCAGAACCTTACAATATCTGGCACTTAGTTTCATGCAATCCATGTTTGCTGAACGAATTTCAAGAGTTCATGTGTAGGCACTGAAAATAGAACAAAGACACTATACGTGATGTTCTTCATTGTACTCTCGTACAGGAATCCACTGTCAAGGTGGACCTGCTGCATTAACATCAGATACCACCCCAAGTCCTTAGAAAGGGCATCCTGTCATCTAGACAAATCACGGAAGCTAAGACTGCAGATGAACCCAGACTACCTGGATTTGAACCCTGGCTCCACTAGCTAAGTGTCCGTGAACAAGTTACCTTGCCTCTCTGTGCCTGAGTTTCCTTAGGTATAAAATGAGAAGAAATGATATTACTTCTTGGGATGAGGAGGATTAAGTGATCTCATATTTATACAGCAATTAAGCATACTAATACATATTTATTAATATCACTAGAGTCACCATTTCTCATTTCATTTTGGCATTAGGGCCAACAACTTTCAAACTGGTCCATTTTTAATATTAATATTATATGTAAGATAATACCAAATTTTATCTCTGTTCTTTCCCCATTGTCATCAAATGATGCCAAATCAGCAAATAATTTTGTCTATGTACCCATACATCATACAAATTTTTTTTTTTATTTATTTTCAAGAGAGACAGAGACAGCATAGAGGAGGAGGGGCAGAGAGAGAGGGAGAGAAAGAGAATCCCAAGCAGGCTCCACACTGTCAGCACAGAGCCTGACATGTGACTCAAACCCACAAATGATGAGATCCTGACCTACGCTGAAACCAAGAGCTGTATGCTCAACCAACTGAGCCACCCAGGCACCCCCAACTGTTTATTTAGCACCTACTATTTGCCTGACACTATTCTGGACTCTAGTATTACACTTTCTAATACAGTGTGTGACTATATCAATTTACATTTTAAATTAATTAAAAGTAAATTGTTGGGAAAATGATAAAGTTTTACACCATAAGATGGCCCACGGGAGTAAACAAGCTCTGGTCTCTAACTTGGAGACCCCTCTTCTGGGTTCTTCTTGCCCTGTTTGCCACGCGCGTGAAAACCTGCCACAGATATGGAAGCTGACAACTATAAATTACCCTTCCCCCCTTCATTCGGGGCTCAGATCTTTGGAGAAACGGTCTCCTCTGAGCCCGCCAGTGTTAAATAAATCTCGGATCCACCAAGATCTCCGAGTGCCGCTTGGTTTTTCCGCCTGGTTCTGTAACAAAATAAATTTTAAAATTCAGTTCTTCAGTTGCACTGGCCACATTTTAAGTACTCAATCACTACCTGTGGCTAGTGGCTACAATATTGGACAGTACAAATACAAAAAACTTCCTTCAGGGCAGAACATTCTTTACATAGAATGTCACTACAGAAATAGAAGTAGAAGCTAACATTCTACTAGGGGAGATAGATAAGAGATAAATACACAATAATTACTAATTAGTGTTTTTCTATGAAGAAACACATTATGTTCAGTTACTGAAACGTAGTGTTAGAAAAATTAATCCTGATACAAAATTCCTGAATGAACTGCTATGTAATTCTATTAAAATTATAACTAGTTCAGGGGCGCCTGGATGGCTCAGTCTGTTAAATGTCTGACGCTTGATTTCCGCTCAAGTCACGATCTCGCCGTGCATGAATTTAAGCCTGGCACCGGGCTTTGTGCTGACAGCATGGAGCCTGCTTAGGATTCTCTCTTTCCCTCTCTCCTACTTGTGTATGCATGCTCTAAATAAGTAAATAAATAAATAAATAAATAATCATAACTGCTTTACCAATTATAAAAGTAAAATATATTTATTGTAGAAAATTTAAAAAACACAGAAAATTATAAAAAAGAGAATACACATAATAGCATTTCATGAAAGATCCAGACACATATGTACTCTGGCTTTTTAATGTCCTATTTCTAGATCAAGCATTTTATCATGTTAGTCTTCAAAATACTATTTTCGCTGTCTATGTAATAGTCCAAGGTGAGTGTACTGTTATTTATTTTATCACTGCCTCATTGGAATTCAAGTTGTTTTAAATTCTTTTATTCTAATATCTAAATGGGGGTGCCTAGGTGGCTCAGTTGGTTGGGCGGCCGACTTCAGCTCAGGCCATGATCTCCCAGTCTGTGAGTTCGAGCCCCACATCGGGCTCTGTGCTGGCAGCTCAGAGCCTGGAGCCTGCTTCCGATTCTGTGTCTCCCTCTCTCTCTCTGCCCCTCCCCTGCTTGCTCTCTGTCTCTTTCTCAAATAATAAACATTTAAAAAAATTTAATATCTAAATTAACATTCACATATATAACTTCTTGTCTGCCTTTTTATTATTTCCTCATCACAAATCCTTAAGATACCATTTCTAGAACCAAGTTATTAAACATTTTTAGACTTTTAACTCATACTGAGAAAAAACATTTCAATTCTAGTGTAAGCTCTGCATTTGGAAGAATGCCTGACATACAATGAATGCTCAACAAATATTTGATAAATAAAAGGGTGAATTAATGAAATATTTGACTAATACTGATAAGCAATAGCCTCATTCTTTTTCCTGCAGATGGAAGTTATTCCTCCCAATCATTTGAAGATAACCTGGAGCTAGAAGAAAAATTTGGCATTAGTATTGATTTTTCTGATGGTAGCATACTCTTTATCTGGGGAATTCCCACAGCATAGTGGCTTCCTGAATGAAGCCTCTAACAAAGCCCATGATTCTGTATTTTCCACATCCACATCCATCCCACAGATTCAATGCTTTTTGCTAGTTGGATTTTTTTTTTTAATGGTGACTTTACCCATTAGTTAGTAAGTGGTTAAAATCCATATCCCCCTCTTAGTATCTACCTGGTCTCTTCTGTCCTTTTTCTTCTATATTAATTTTGAGCACACATGATAAAAAGGATAGTTGAAGGTCTGTGGCATGAGGCATAAGAAATAAAAAAAAATGTTTCCTGCTTCTCAATATTTTATCATTAAATCATAATGATACAAATTATATTTGGGAGGAAAGGAATAAGTCTATGTATACATAGGCAAATAAACCTGTTTCCCTTAAATATCTGTAGAGGTGGCCACGTGCGTTCATTACACCTGCTGCTCCCCAACGGTATCCACATACCCTGTTCACAATGAACCACATGCCATTGCCCAGATGGGTTCTTCTCTCCTGTTTTCCTCTTTAGGGCGCATACAATTCCATAATCCTGGTATGTCCTGGCCAGCTTTGAGCTTTGCCTGGCAAACACTTGTCCTTCAAATTTCACTGGCAACGTTACCTCCTCTGTCAAGTTGTCCTGATTTATTTATGTTGAATTAGGCCCTTATGTCTCTTCCTTACCATAACACTGTGCAAATTTACTTGATAATGTTTAAAACATTGTTTTCAATAACTTCTTTTTCTGACCTTTTCATTTTTTTTAACAAAACCAATAAGCTTTATTTTATAGGGAGAGAACATTGTACCTCATAAACAATTATGTATAGTCTTTTTAAAATTTATTTATTTGAATTCAAGTTAGTTAACATACAGCTACTGGTTTCAGGAGGAGAACCCAGTGCTTCATCACTTACATATAACACCCGGTGCTCATCCCAACAGGTGCCCTCCTTAATGCCCGTCCCCACCATGCACCTCCCCTCCAGCAACCCGCAGTCTGTTCTCTGTATTTAGGAGTCTCTAATGGTTTGCCTCCCTCTCTGTTTTTATCTTATTTATCCTTCCCTTTCCCCATGTTCATCTGTTCTGTTTCTTAAATTCCACATACGAGTGAAATCATATGATATTTGTCTTCCTCTGACTTAATTTTGCTTAGCAGAACACACTCTAGTTCCAATAATGTTGTTGCAAATGGTAAGATTTCTTTTTTTTTTTTTTTTTGATTGCCGGGTAGTATTCCATTGTGTGTGTGTATGTGTGTGTGTGTGTGTGTGTATATATATATATACCACATTTTCTTTACCCATTCATCAGTGGATGGACATTTGGGCCTTTTCCATAATGTGTCTGTTGTTGATAATGCTGCTATAAACATTGCAGTGCATGTGCCTCTTCAAATCACCATTTTTGTATCCTTTGGATAAATACCTAGTAGTGCATTTGCTGGGTCATAGGGTAGTTCTATTTTTCATTTTTTTTTTTTTTTTTTTTTAATTTTTCAACGTTTATTTATTTTTGGGACAGAGAGAGACAGAGCATGAATGGGGGAGGGGCAGAGAGAGAGGGAGACACAGAATCGGAAACAGGCTCCAGGCTCTGAGCCATCAGCCCAGAGCCCGACGCGGGGCTCGAACTCACGGACCGTGAGATCGTGACCTGGCTGAAGTCGGACGCTTAACCGACTGCGCCACCCAGGCGCCCCTCTATTTTTCATTTTTTGAGGAACCTCCACCCTGTTTGCCAGAGTGGCTGCAGCAGTTTGCATTCCCACCAAAAGTGCAGAAGGGTTTCCCTTTCTCTGCATCCTCACCAACATCTGTTGTTTCCTGAATTGTTAATTTATGCCATTCTGACTGGTGTGAGGTGGTATCTCATTGTGGTTTTGATTTGTATTTCCCTGATGATGAGTGATGTTGAGCCTCTTTTCATGTTTGCTAGCCATCTGGATGCCTTCTTTGAAGAAATTTCTATTCATGTCTTCTGCCCATTTCTTCACTGGATTATTTGTTTTTTGGGTGTTGAGTTTAATTAGTTCTTTATAGACTTTGGATACTAACTCTTTATCTGATATGTCATCTGCAAATATCTTCTCCCATTCCATCAGTTGCCTTTTACTTTCGTTGATTGTTTCCTTCGCTGTGCAGAAACTTTTTATCTAGATGAGGGCCCAAAAGTTCATTTTTGCTTTTATTTTCCTTGCTTCCAGAAACACGTCAAGTAAGAAGTTGCTGTGGCTGTTCTCTCCTGTACGATTTTGATGGTTTCCTATCTCACTTTTAGGTCTTTCATCCATTTTGAATTTATTTCTGTGTATGGTGTAAGAAAGTAGTCCAATTTCATTCTTCTGCTTATTGCCGTCCAGCTTTCCCAGTGCCATTTGCTGAAGAGACTGTCTTTTTTCCATTTGATATATTTTCCACTTTGTCAAAGATTAGTTGGCCATACATTTGTGGGTCCATTTCTGGGTTCTCTATTCTGTTCCACTGACCTATGTGTCTATTTTTGTGCCGGTACCATATTGTCTTGACGATTACAGCTTTGTAATACAGCTTACGGTCCAGAATTGTGATGCCTTCAGCTTTGGTTTTCTTCTTCAACGTTACTTTGGCCTTGGGGGGGGGGGGTTGGGGGGGGTGGGAGGTGTCTTTTGTGGCTCCATACAAATTTTATATTTTTTTAATTTTTTGTAAAAAAATTTTTTTAATGGTTTTATTTATTTTACAGAGAGAGAGAGAGGGAGAGAGAGAGACCGAGCAAGTAGGAGAGGGCAGAGAGAGAGAGAGAGAGGGAGACACAGAATCTGAAGCAGGCTCCAGGCTCCAAGCTGTCAGCACAGAGCCCAGCACAGGGCTCAAACTTACAAGCTGTGAGATCATGACCTGTGCCGAAGTCAGACACTCAACCAACTGAGCCACCCAGGTATCCCTAAAAAAAAATTTTTAACGTTTACTTATTTTTGAGAGAGAGAAAGAGTGTGAGCAGGGGAGGGGCAGAGAGAGAGAGGGAGACACAGAATCCAAGGCAGGCTCCAGGCTCTGAGCTGTCAGTACAAATAAAGTAAGGAAACAGGCATCCAATTCCAAGAGGTACAGAGAACTCCCTTCAAAATCAATAAAAACAGGTCAATACCATGGCATATCATAGTGAAACTGGCAAAATATAAAGATAAAAAGAGAATTCTGAAAGCAGCTAGGGACAAAAGGTCCTTAACCTACAAGGGTAGACACGTAAGGTTAGTAGCAGACCTGTCCACTGAAACTTGGCAGGCCAGAAGCAAGTGGTAGGAAATATTCAATGTGCTGAATAGGAAGAATATGCAGCCAAGAATCATTTATCCAGCAAGGCTCTCATTCCCAGATTAGGGAAGTTCTTAGCTATAATTTGCTCAAATAAACCTGCCCCTTTCTTGTTCTTCTTCTTCCAGGACTCCTATGATACAGATACTGTTTCATTTCATAGAAGCACTTAATTCTCTAATTTTCCCCTCATGATCTAGTAATTTTTTCCCTCTTTTTTTCAGCTTCATTATTTTCCATAGGTTTATCTTCTATTTCACCTATTCTCTCCTCTGCTTCTTCAATCCTTACTGTAACTGTAGCCAGTTTATTTTGCATCTCAGTTATAGCATTTTTTAAATTCTTTGGAACTATTTCTTAGGTTTTTTATCTCTGCAGCAAGGCTTTCTCTGGTGTCTCCTATGCTTTTTCAAGCCCAGCTAGTAGTCTTATGACTGTTATTCTCAATTCTTGTTCAGATATATGGTTTTTATGTGTTTTGAGCAATCTTCTGGCTGTGATTTCTTCTTGACCTTTCTTTTGGGAAGAATTCCTCTATCTTGTCATTTTGGCTAAGTCTCTGTCTTTTGCATGTTTTAAAAGCTTGTTGTTTCCTGCACCTGACAGCACCAGGGTCCAGGGCCTGGCATTCCAAGAAGTGTTTCTGGTGTGTGCTGTGTGCCCTCTGCTGTTGTGTTTTGGCTGCTCTATCCCACTGGTCAGTCCTCTGCAGAGCTCTTCCCTGCTTGCAGTGGGGAGTGTTTGGACTTTTAACTGGTTGTGCTTTGATTTGTTTGTTGAAATAACCCTGGATAAAAAGGGGAGGGGAGCCTGATCCCATAAAAAAAAAAAAAGAAAAGGAAAGGGAACAAAAAAAGAGAGAATCAAAACACTATAAGGCTGATTCCACAGAGAAAGAAAGGGGGAAAAAAGAAAAAAGAAAGCAGAAGAAAAAAGAAGGAAAAAGAAGTTAAAAAAAGCCTGATCAATGGGGTGCCTGGGTGGCTCAGTCGGTTGAGCGTCTGGCTTCGGTTCAGGTCACGATCTCACCATTCGTGAGTTCAAGCCCCACATCGGGCTCTGTGCTGACAGCTCAGAGCCTGGAGCCGGCTTCGGCTTCTGTGTCCCCCTCTCTCTCCACCCCACCCCTGCTTGTGCTCTGTCTCTGTCTTTCAAAAATGAATAAACATAAAAAAAAATTTTTTTAAATAATAAAGAAATGCCTTATCAAAAAAGAGAGAGAGAGAAAAGGAAATGACAAGAAAGAAAGAAAGAAAGAAAGAAAGAAAGAAAGAAAGAGAAAGAAACTATGAGACTGATTCCAAAAGAATAAAAGAAGGAGTTAAAAAAGAAAAAAAGAGTTGTCTTTTGGTGTCTGGGAGTGCTGGCTGTGCTGGACTGGAGGAGAGGTTGGCTACATTGTCTCAGAGTCAGTCTTTCCGCAGTGAATAAGCAGTTGCCAGGCATGAGGGGCGGGGTATGGTGTAAGCTTGTCCTGCCTCCACTGGGGGCCATTGTATGCTCTCTGAAGTCCCACCATGTTGGTGCTGGGGGGAGAATGGTGCCACCTCACTCTCATTCCCAGACTGGGGATCTCAACCACTGCTGTTCATGTAGCCCTCACAAAATAGCGAAGGCCATCAGTTAACTCTCCACCACAACTCTCCTGTGTTTTTTCTTTGGTGCATGGCTGGAATTCCAAACCTGAAGTCTTAAGGACTCAGCACAGTATGGATCCTCTCCCCTCCTCCAGAGTAGAGCCTCTTCACCCCGCTTATGAAAGGCCTTTGGCTGCCACCTGCAGGGTCTTTTGTCCTTGGAGAGGCAATAAACCCCTTTACGAAAGTACTCCAGGAAGGAGAATGTTCTTTTTCAGTGTGCCCCAGAGATCTCTACACAATGCTATGCACTCTGGGGCCAGCTCCTTCCTCCCCAGGAGCATGGGCCACAGCTCCACTCTGGACAAAGTGATGCATTTCTGAAACCTCAGAGTTTGAGCTCCAAACGCTGTTTGCAAAAAAGAACTGGGACACTCAATACTTCTTACTTCCCAATCCATGGTCCAGAGAGGTTTTCCTCTTGTGCTAACTCAAGGCCAATGCTGCATTATCTCAACACCTCTCTCTTTCTTTCCCTTTCGTCTCTCCACAGAAAGGGTTCCCTCCCCTCCAGGGTGCCACCATTTTTCTCTCCCCCAATTCACATCCACATACCTTGCACCTACCAAGATGTCTCCCTCCAACTTTGGAGATCCTTCTGCTGCTCTGCAGTTCGATTCCCGGAGTGTTCCAAGTAATCTGACCTTAATACAGCTGTGTTTTAGGGACATGGAAAGCCCAGGGTGCCCCTATTCCTCTGCCTTCTTAACTCTTCCCCTACCTTTTAATTTTTAATTATACATTCATAGGAATGTTCAAAGGTAGTGTGGAGGAGCTCCTTGTAACCTTCATCCAGTTTCTCCCAATGGTTACATCTTATATAATTATGGTATAATATCAACAAAGGAAATTGACATTGATACAACGTCTATGCTATTTTATCACATCTTGTAGACTCATGAAACCATCACCTAGTCAGATTACATATCAATTCTAGTACCACAATGATCTCCTTCATGCTACCCATTTGCATAGTCACACCCACCCACCACCCCTACCATCCTGAAGCCATGGCAACCACTAATTTCCTGTTCATCACTGTAAATTTTCATTTTGAAAATGTTATATAAATGGAATTATACAGTATGTGACCTTTCAAGATAAGCTTTTTTCCCCACTCAGCATAATGGTTTTGAAATATCATTGGTATACCAGGGTTTGTGTCTGCCATTTTGCTTTTTAATTTCCTGTTTATCTGTGGTTTTGCTTGTTTGTTTCAGTTTTCATTTATTTTTTTCCTGAATTCATAAAGGTTACTTGTAAATTTTTTGAGTTCCATTTTGGTTTACCTAGAGTGTTTTTAGGTATATACCTTTGTATAGGTTTTTTGTAATTGCTTTAGGTACTATATTATATTTACATTAATCACAATCTACCACTGTCAACATTTTGCCATCAAATGATGTATAGAAATCTTACCCCTCTTTACATTGCTTACCCTCTCCCATTCATAATATAACTGTCTAAAACATTTCCTCTACATACATTGAGAACCACATCATATAGTGTTATAAATTTTGTTTTAGCCATGAAATACAATCCAGAAAACTAAAGAGCAGAAAAGCCTACTATATTTACCCTCAGTTTTACTCTTTCTATTGTGCTTTCTTCCTTCCAACTTTTCTTCTTTTTCATTTCCCTTCTGTTTCCAGAACTTCCTGAAGCCATTATTTCAGGGTAGATCTGCTGGCAACAAATTCTTTTAGTTTTCCTTCTGAGAATGTCTTGATTTCCCCTTTATTCCCCAAGGTTATTTCCACTGGTTGCAGAGCTCTGGGCTGACAGTTCTTCTCTTTCAGCCTTTGAAAAACATTGTGCCACTTTCTTCTGGCCTCCATGTTTCTAAGGTGTTATTTTTCTCTGCTTGTTTTCAAGAGTTTTCTTTGTCTTTAGCTTTCAGAAGTTTGATTATGCTGTGTCTTGGCATGAATTTCTTTGGGTTCATCCTGTATGGGTTTTTCCCAGCTTCTTGAATCTGTAGGTTTATATCTTTCACCAAATTTGGAAATTTTTCAGCCATTCTTTATTTTTTCAAGCCTGCACTCTTCCTCCTCTTTCTGGCAAATGAACATGAGATATTTTGTTAGATTCCCCTACATTTCTCAAGCTGTGTCTTTTTTTTTTTTTTTTTCCTTCCGCTCTATTTTCTCTCTGTCATTCAGACTGGGTAATTTCTATTTTTCTGTATTCAAATTTGCTGAAACATTCCTTTGTCCTTTTCATTTTGCTTTGGAGCTCATCAATTGAGTTTTTAAGTTGTAGCATTTCCATTTCTTATTTATTATATATTCAACTTCTTTGCCGAGATTATATTTTTTTCCAATTGCACTCATAAATGCTCATTAAAGCATTTTTATCATGGCCACTTTAGAATCCTTGTCAGATAATTATAGTGTCTGTGTCATCTTGGTGTTAGCATCCGTTAATTGTCTTTACTTATTCAAGTTGAGATTTCCAAGGGTTTTTTTTTTTTTTTTTTTTTTGGTAAGATGAGCTTTTTTATTTGAAACTTAGATATTTGGGGAATTGTGTTGTAATACAACATAATGCCAGACCTCCTACTAATCCCTCTGTAAGAATTCTTAATCTATCCTAAAAGATAAGAACTCTTTTTGTGTAAAAATCATAAACATAATACCATCATTACAGGTTAATGATATAAACTTTCCTTTATATTCCTTAAAATCCTGTTAATATTTACATTTATATAATTGTCTTAAACATTCTTTTTAAGTATTTGACTCAGGATTTAAGTAAGATCCATATGTTTCAAGTAATCAAAGTATCTATTTTAGTTTATTAATTGCCCCTCCATCTTTCTCCCCTTCCTTGTAATGTTTTGTTGAAAAAAAAAAACACAATCTGCTAGTTGCATCCATACTATACATCCATAGGATCCTTTAAAACAATCTTCTTTCTGTGTCTTATGTAAATTGATAGATCTAGAGATTTGACCAGATTCAAGTACAATGTTTTTATAAGCTGATAAAGCTATAAACTGATTTACTATCTGACATTCGTTCTGAATAGGTAAGGCAGCAAAAATGCTTGGCTCTATCTATTTATTACTAGTTTCAGAGTTATCATTTGGATATCATTTAGCAAAGGTGGTCAATGGGGCCAATGGGTTTTATTGATTGATTGATTGATTGATTGATATCACATGAACTCATTTAACGTAATGTGTTTTAATTCATCGTGATTGTTATCTTTATTGGTAACTAAACTGTCCCATCTTTGGGTGGTGGGAACCTATCCAAGTTGGCTTCTATGTCACTTTGACATGATACATGTAGTCATTGATAATTTTTTGGCTTTCTCTTATGGCAAGATATTCTAGGTTCATATTGTGCATTTCCAGCCTCAGACCTGAAATCTGAATTTTCCCACAGAGTTTGGATATTTTTTTAGCAGAAAATGATATTTAGAAACTACTGCTTAGGCACAAGGAGTTCACTGCTAGTAGTTTGTCATGATTTCCAGGCCTTTTCAAGATACCAGATAGAAAATATGTTATTTTTCTTAAAAGTACATCATGATTTCACACTTTCAGTCAAATTCAAGATTGCATCTGTATTTTTCTCCCATACTGAAAATCTTGGTTCACTAACTTAAACGTTTATTCAGTGTATCCCGCATCACATTCACAGAAATGTTAGAAAATACGACCACTACCACTAACAATATGTTTACCTAAAACAGTGTAAGATTTTGGGAGGGAGAGTTGGAGGGGCAGGTTTTTGTGTTTTATTTTTGTACCAAGCTACATATTGTTTTCCCTCTAGGGATGTACAAATGACTTGTTTTAAAGCTTCGTGAGTTATTCTATGTAGTTATGCCACCAATAGGCTGTACGTTTAAACTTAGCTCTTTTATTTCACTTTTGATTTTTTAGGACTTGGTTTTTTATTTAATTTTGACTTTTAATTATAAAATATTTAATGGATTGTCAATCAAAGGTATATTCATAGATATCTAACTTCAATATCTACCCCTTCCATACTTTTTCCTTTATAGGTAACAATTTTTTTAAAAAGCACAGGTTATAGGGGCGCCTGGGTGGCTCAGTCAGTTGGGTGTCCAACTTCAGCTTAGGTCATGATCTCATGGCTGGTGAGTTTGAGCCCCATGTCGGGCTCTGTGCTGACAGCTCAAAGCCTGGAGCCTGCTTCAGATTCTGTGTCTCCCTCTCTCTCTCTGCCCCTCTCCCACTCGTGTTCTGTCTCTCTCGCTCTCTCTCTCTCAAAAATAAATAAACATTAAAAAAAATTTAAAAAGCATAGGTTATGCATTTAAAAAAATATAAACAAATATTCATATAACCTCCTTCTTAGTCAATTGCTTGCCTCTTATATACATTTTCTCCACTCTGCCTTTTCACTTATTATGTTGGATATATTAAGATATAGAGATATTCCTCACTCCCTTTTCTAGCTGTGTAGTACTCTGTTGAGTATATGTATTATGGTTTATATTCAACAAGGCCAATCTATAGCCTTGTTTGTATAATCTTTTTTTGTACTTTTTGCCAGTATAGCTTTGGGCTAGAGTGTGCAAAGGAAAATTCATATGTAAATTTGCTAGACATCACCAACTACTCTCCATGAGTGGTGTAACAATTTGTAATCTCTACAGAAATGTATTAAAGTACTTGTTAACCCAGAATTTCATCAAATGCATTGTTGAATATGTAGATTTTAGTCAATCTAATGGTTGAGATATTGTATCTCAACATAGATTTAACTTGTGTATCCTTTAATCTGAGCAAGTTTACGCATTTTTAAAATTTTGGCTAAGAGCCATTTGCATTTATTTTTTAGTGAACTATCTATGCTCTGCTTGTTTTTCTGTCAGGTTGGCTTTTCTAAACTGTTTTCAATAGTGTTTTATATATTGGGGTTATTGAACTATTTTATGTAAAATAAGCTACAAAATTCTTCTTCATAACAAGTATTTATTGAACATTTACTGCATCAGGACTTTTTGTGTGACAAGTTACAACAGCAACAAAAAAGTACCATGTACTGATTCTTAAAAAGGTAGGAAATATATAACTGAAAAGTCCAGAAGTAGAACTGGCTTCAGATAAGACTCAGGCTGTGGGTCTTTCATATATGGCCTTTATGATGTTGAGGTATGTTCCTACCGTCCTTACCTTCTTGAGGGTTGCTGGAGGGGAAGTGGGTGGGGGGATGGGAAAATTGGGAGATGGGCATTAAAGAGGGCACTTGCTGGACGAGAACTGGGTGTTACATGTAAGAGATGCATCACTGGGTTCTACTCCTGAAACCAACGCTACACTGTATGTTAACTAACTTGAATTTAAATAAATAAAAACAAAAATAAACAAACAAGAAAGACAGGACTCAGGCCATGGGCTCACACAAAAACGAGTTGATGTCACAAAGACTAGTTCCCCTCTCTCCCTTCATGCTCTCCTAATAATAGCAAAGTGGCTGCAGCAGTTCCAGCCTTCACATCCTCACAGGGCCCCATGCAAGACAAGTGTAGTGCATCTCCTGGTAGTTCCAAGAGGAAATAAAATTTCCGCCTGCCAAATCCTAGCAAATTTCTCCCTGGTTTTCTTTAGCTTGGATTGACTTACATGCCCATTCATGGCCACTTGCCCTGACAAGGGAAATAGGATACTGAAAAGATAAATCATGAGCATCTACCCCTGGAGCAAAAGGGTGGTTGGGACTCCTTCTCACCCAAATAATATGGCTGAGAGGGGGTTAGGGGTGGTTTCCCAAAGACCGTTTGGAGCCCTCCTTTTAAATGGGGAATGAATAGTAAATGGCCAAAAAGGAATAATTCCATTTAGGCTAGGAGGTGTTGAGCACAGTACCAAGCTCTGAGGAACAAAGCTAAAACAGCCCTTCTAGCCTCTTTAGCTACACCCATTAACAAATTTACCTTACCTGAGGACTCTCCTCCCCGTGGATGTCTCAAGCTTGTTTTCACATTCTTTACATTTACTTCCATTCTTTACATTTACGATTCTAACATCTCACTATCTCCAAAAACAAATTTAAACAAAGGAATATGCAATGTGTTCTCAAAAAGCGTGGGGACTGGAGTAAGAATCCAGCTTTGAGTTTTCAACATGAGTAATTACATGAACTTGATCAAGCACATAACTTCTCAAAACCTCAGTGTCTTCACCAGAAAAGGAAACAATGACTATCATCATCATTATTATTACAGATAACATTAAAAGGCCCTTGCTATGTGCCAGGCTCTGTTTTAAGTACTTAAAATGTCCTAATTCATTTAGGCCTCACAGCAACCCTTTCAACAAGAACTATTAATAGATCCACTGTATATGTGAGGAAACTTGCCCAAGGCCTCCTAGCTTATAAGCAGCAGGGCCGAGATCTGAACCAGGCACTCTGGCTCCAATTAAATTGTATAAACAGGTAAAAGTTCTTAGCATAGAGAAATTGCTTTATATATGTTACTCTCCCTGAATCTAAATAATAATTTTACTTCACAGGATCGGTGTAAAGCTCAAATTTGATAAAGTCTGTAGAAGTGTTTCATAAAAGGTAATTTGCCGTACAAATATAATAGATTATAATTCTTCCTATCATGTTTCCTTTTTTCCTAAATCTTTCCAGACCTTTGGTTAATGTCTCATATAGATATTCTGTAGGGATATTCAGTCGGTCTCATATTTAACTAGAGCTTCTGTATCTCCAATTAACATAGCTTGTCTTTTGTAAACCTTTTTTCATGTTAAATCCTTTAGAATCCCCTTCTTAATTCTTCCTTAATGCTCATTTCTACTCTTGCTGTCGACCTTTTCTCTGAGGAGGCAGGCATTCCCAGATTTTATGATAAGTAGCACATCCTGGCCATATTTGCTGTATTCCATTACTTTATTAAGATGGTATATGTCAGTTTCAGACCTGGGTTAATAGTTTCAGGAAACTTCTTTCCTTTTTTTTTTTTCCTTCTAGAAATGGTATAATCTTCCAATGCTTCTGCAAGTCTCTAAGTTGTTGTATAGGGCTTTAGTTTCCTTTTGTAGGTATGATTTGGGGTGGTTTTACAATTTTCTTTAGCATGGTTATTAAGAATTAGTTCAACAAATATTTATTTAATTCATGCTACATGACAAATGCTATACAAGATGCTGAGTTTAACAGATTAGTTTCATAAACTTCTCAAAATTATCAGTAGTAACTTTTACGGTTACTACTGAGCTGTCAGTCCTTGCAAAAGAAACTTGAGTTGGTAAGTCTCCTGCATCTTTTTTCTTTTCTTCATTTTAGAGACCAGACTTTGAAGAGTTTGTGTGTCTGTGCGAATGCAGGCTGCAACTTAATATTATAAAACATTTCGGGGCACCTGAATGGCTCTGTCGGTTAAGCTTCCAACTTCTGGTTTAAGCTCAGGTCATAATCTCATGGTTCATGAGATTGAGCCCCACATCAGGCTCTGCACTGACAGTACAGAGCCTGGTTAGGATTCTCTCTCTCTCTCTCTCTCTCTCTGCACCTACCTCTCTCTCTTTCTCTCAAAATAAATAAATAAACATTAGAAAATATTATAAAACATTAGAAGAATTCCAGCTAAAAAAAAGGCATTGTAATCAATAATCAAAACAGGTATTTACTCATATGAGATTGATTTTATTGAAGAGCTTAGTAAAAAGTTTAAAATATGAAAAAAAGAGCTAAAAAAAAGTTTAAAATATGTACATTGAGTAGTTTAAGGAAATAAACAAAAGCATAACTGCCATCTTAAAAAAAATTTTTTTTAATGTTTATTTATTTTCAGAGAGATAGAGACAGAGAGTGAGCAGGGGAGAGGCAGAGAGAGGGAGACACAGAATCCAAAGCAGACTCCAGGCTCTGAGCTGTCAGCACAGAGCCTGAGGAGGGGCTTGAACCCATGAGCTATGAGATCATGACCTGAGCCGAAGTTGGACGCTTAACTGACTGAGCCACTCAGGCACCACCATAATTGCCATCTTGAAAAGAACATAACATTTTGAAACAGAGATAGAAATGAAGCAAAATCATGTGAATCAATTGATTTCAACAATAAGTTAAATAATTTAAACATCAAACTTATAGTAATCATTGAAAATTTAAAATTGCAGGGGCACCTGGGTGGCTCAGTCGGTTGAGCATCCGACTTTGGCTCAGGTCACGATCTCACAGTTTGTGGGTTCAAGCCCCGCATCAGGCTCTGTGCTGACTGCTTGCTCAGAGCCTGGAGACTGCTTCAGATTCTGCCTCCTTCTCTCTCTGCCCCTCCCCTGCTCACGCTTTGTCTCACTCTGTTTCTCAAAAATAGATAAAATGTAAAAAAAAAAAAATTTTTTTTTTAAAAAGAAAATTTAAAATTGCAAAAGATGGGATAAATGCTAGGTTGGATTCCATAAAAGAGATAATTGGTGAATTCGGAAAATACCTCTGAGATGCCGATCCAGAATGCAGTATAGAAAGTAAAGAGAAAAAAATACTGAGACGAGACACAAAGGAAAGACTGAACGCCCAATATCTAATGCTTAATAGAAACTGCAGAGGGAGAGAATGAAAGGAATGGAGATAGGCTACATTTGAAGAATTAATTGGCAAAAAACATTCCAGAATATTGATTAGAAGAATCAAGCAGGAAATAAAAATAAATTAAAATATAATAAAAAATAGATTCACACCTGATCACCTAGTAAAAATGCATAACATCAAGAATAAAGAGAAAGCATAAAAACCAGGGGCACTTGGGTGGCTCAGTCGGTTAAGCATTTGACTCTTGATTTAGGCTCAGGTTCGGCTCAGGTTGATATCATGGTTCATGGGTTCAAGCCCCAGGTCAAGCTCTGTGCTGACAGCTTGGAGCCTGCTTGGGATGCTCTCTCTCTCTCTCTCTCAAAGTAAACAAATAAAATATATATTTTATATAATATATATATATTTATATTATATATATGTTTATATATATATATATTTATATATATATAAAACAGCAAAGAAAAGCATGGCTACAATGATAGCAAACGTCTCATCAACAACAAAGGCCAGAAAACAACAGAGTGGAATCACCCAACTGCTGCATGAGAATAACTGCCAATCTAGAATTTTATATTCAGTCTCAATGTTCTTTAATATATAGAGCAAAATCTCATGCAAAAAAAAAAAAAAAAAAACCCAGAAAAACTATATACTGACATTTTGGCTTTTTCAGTAGATACCACATTCATATGATAACAAATTCCCAGTGTATACAGGGTTTACCACAAGTAGTCTTCTTGTCACCCCTGTTCATTTGGTTCCTTCCCAAGACACCAGTGTTTCCAGCTTCTTGTTTTCCAAGGACAGATTTATGATGAGTGCATATGTATGTTTAGAAAGAGATTTTCTACAGATGGTCAGAGCACACTATATGTCCTTTTCTACACTTTGTTTTTCCCAAGCATACATGACCTGAGCATGGATAGGAGGTGATATTTTACACTCAGTTTTTCTTTCAACGAGTCCTACATATAGGAGAGACTAAAAAATTGGAAAGTACCTAACCTAAATGACCCTGAAAGTTACTTCAACTTCTGCTCACCTCCCAACTAACTGGTCTCCCATGCACAGCTCCTTATGTTCAAGTAAACTACTCCAGAGGTTAAAAAATAACTATCAGGGTAGTCCCTAGGTGATGTTATAATAATAGATAATTATAACTTATCCATTTTATACGGTCATTTTTAAATCAACAAATCATCTTTTTTTGACACAGTTGTTAACCTAACAGAAAAATCTCTAGTGATTGGCAATATTCAGAGGCTAAATTTTCTAAAGAAGAGTTGAAAAACTACAGGGAGTGGGGGAATGTTAATTTTTTTCGTATGAGAGTTGGAAAACCATGTTATCTTCCACTATAAAAGGGAAAGGGTCTTGGTTTCAGAAATGGAGCTCATTCCTTTTTCCAAAAAATCTCAGAAGCTGGAGACACATGGCTGGCAATGTAGCCACAGCAAACTAGTGCACTGAGTATCTCAGGGTGTTGTTTTGTCATTTCGTTTTCTGAGGGCTTTTGCCCTTCTTTTCCCACCTGTACAGAACCTCAAAGGGCCAATTTACTATGGGATACACATTGCTTACCTTAGCTGAGGACTTCCAGTTAATTTGAGGGAGAATTTTTGTGGGAACCCAGAGGCCCTGCGAACTCAAATATCTGTGAGATTCCTTCTTTTTGACACAAACTCAACCATTTCTGTTGGCTATATGTGTCCGTCGGGCTTTCTGAATAAAAGGTTCTTAACATTGCTGATTCTTACTGATAAAACTCTGGAAAATAAGCCTACTGAGAGTTTTGTCTGCCAATAGTGTCCTATTCTTCCCTAGTTAGTCATATCTAGAAACTGAGTTGGCCAAGTTGGTTCTGGAAAATTTGGAGTATCTCTTAGTTAAAGAAATAGATTTCCCCCCACTGTTTGCAAAGGAATGTCTAAAATTCTAAAGAAGAAAAACAAAAAGGCATCTCTATGTATGGTGGGCTTTAAGTAAGCAACAACAAATCAGTAATGGTCTCTAAAACCTAGGTGGTCTCCAAGGACCTGGAGATGGCAAATTGTTTGAATCTCCCATGCCAGCCCCTATTAGTTAGCAGTGACTCCCTGGAGTGCTGTGCTAAAAATAACCGTGGAGCTTCACGCATGTTCCATGGAAAACAGTGTGAGTATTCATAAGCAATGTCTGCCATGAGCAGAGAAAGAGGAATCGTGGCTTGTATGTCATGAAGTTACCATTCCCATGCGTAGGGTTCAATTTTAGCAATAATTGCTGAAGAAACTCACTACGCTGGAAACTTCACATCTGAAACTATGACTATAGTAGCTCCAAATAAATATATACCAATAAAAATGAGGAGAAAATTTGCTCATTTTAATAGGTAGTATTTATAAGGTGACATTCCTGTAATGATTTTTTTAATGAATATTGTTGTTCTTAATTGATGACTGATTAATTAAAAAATGAGCTTTTTAAGCCCAAACCAACAATGTCAGGGCTGGTGTGGCTGACTGCTGATCATCCTTCAAAGCCTGTTTCTCCTTCCATAGTAGAAATTTAGCACAGCATGGCCCAGCTCAACTATACTTTTCATAGCCTCCCTTGTGACTAGTTGTGGTAATATGACTAATTCCATTTCTTTCCAGTGGAATGTGAATGAACATTATATGTGCAAATTCTGTATCACTTGCTTCAAAGGCAATTGTTTGCCCCCACTTCTGCTGTTTCTCCTTCACGTGGGCTGGAATGTCAACATGACAGTGATGTTGCTTCAACTCTACAGTCAAGAGCAATTGGGGCACCTGGGTGGCTCAGTCGGTTGAGCATCCGACTTCGGCTCGGGTCATGATCTCGCAGTCCCTGGGTTTGAGCCCAGCATCAGGCTATGTGCTGACAGCTCAGAGCCTGGAGCCTGCTTCAGATTCTAATTCTCTCTCTCTCTCTCTCTCTCTCTCTCTCTCTGGCCCTCTCCCACTCATGCTCTGTCTCTCTCTGTCAAAAATAAACATTAAAAAAAAAAAAGAGCAATACCCAGAAGGTGTTAGTTAATTAACATAATTAATTAATATAAATGGAACAGGCACAGATCCCTGAATGAGTGCATAGAGAAGAGCTGCCCTACCATTCTGGACCATTTCCTCCTGGGCTGTTATTTTAGAGTGAAATAAAATTCTATTTTGCTTAAGCCTCTATGTTTTGGGGTCTCTTTATTATAAGAGCTTTAGCCCAAAGTTAACTTGAGTGGCAATCAACAGCCAATAGGGTGTGTATGCAAATGGTCAAGCAGATGGTAACAGAGATGTCTAGTATACCTAGCAAGGTCCCCCTGTGGCCCCTGGGGCCCAGGAGCAAGATGCAAAGTCCTGTCTGGTCTTAAGGGATAAAAAGGACTTGCATCTGAAATAATGTTAAACACAAGTCAAGTAACTAACTCAGAACCTTGAGGAAAGAAGATGAGAAATGGAACCAATTACTTGCTCAGAGTAGGAGAAGCAGGGAGGCTGACTTGGGGCTGCCTAAATCATTTTTAAAATTCTTCCCTACTTAAAATATGCACTGGTCTCAGAGATTGGGCACGGATAAAGCTACACGTGGGAGTTAAGATATCTCAACTGCAAAGGTTGCAGGATCTTGTGTCAGGGAGTCAAGCATGGTACTATGTACATTCTTCTGGAATTTCCACTTTTGTCCATATCCTTAAATCCTCTGTCTTAACTTCTCAGCCCACCACTACTGGGACTGCCCTCTGACCTCTAGTTCAAATATCCTTTCCAGTCCCAGGACCTTTTGAGCCAACATGGACCCAAAGTTAATCAACCCAAAGTTTCTTCAGACGGTCCCGTAAGTTAACTTTCCCTTAGCTTCTACCTTAATTTCAGTTAGAAACTCTCTATAAAAGAATTTCCATTGAAAAAATATTTTTAGGGGCTCCTGGGTGGCCCAGTCGGTTAAGCGTCTGACTTCAGCCCAGGTCGTGATCTCACAGTTCGTGAGTCTGAGACCACATCAGGCTCGGTGCTGACAGTGCAGAGCTCACTTTGGATCCTCTGTCTCCCTTGCTCTCTGCCCCTCTCCTGCTCTCTCTCTGTCTCTCAAAAGTAAATAAACACTGTCGGGGCCCCTGGGTGGCTCAGTTGGTTGAATGTCTGACTTCAGCTCAGGTCATGATCTCATGGTTCATGAATTCATGCCCTGCATCAGGCTCTGTGCTGACAGCTCAGAGCCTGGAACCTGCTTCACATTCTGTGTCTCCCTCTCTTTTTGCCCCTCGCCCACTCACACTCTGTCTCTCTCTCTCTCAAAAATAAATAAAAAACATTTAAAAATTTTTAAATAAATCAACATTTTTTAAAAAAGAAAAATGTCTTTAAGCATTTATTTCATTGCAAACATGCTTCTTCTATCCCGTTTTATTTCTCTCAATGACATCATACATTCCAGAGTCTTCCTTCTTTTTTTCCCCTGACCCTATTATTCCACTTCAAAAATAACCTCTCAAGCAATTCTCTCTGACCCTATTTAGATCAGACTTTATAAGAACTCTTAACTTTTCTCCCTGGCTCAAGTCCCTCCGTAGTCTAGCTTATTTTATACCTACCAGATAATTCTTCATAAAATACAGATCTGGTCCTACTACTGCTAATCACCCCTCCCCCCCACCCTCCCACAAAACCTCACATAACTGCCCATTGATTTCAGAAGTATAGAGTCAAAAGTTTAAAACCTGGATTTCAAGGCCTCCAAAGACCTTTCTAGCTTTGGTTCCCATCATTTACTCACAAGATGGACACAAAGGGCAGTGTCAGGCAGTCTCCTGACTTCAGACTCCAAACAAGGGAGAAAAGAATTAGGTTGACTTCATTTTCTGGCCTTCCGGAGAGCTCACTGTAGCCTTAATATTTTACCAGGAAGTTCTTCTATTGTTAGATACGAAATTATAAGAAATAATGGCAGAGACTTCTGCCTTGTATTATATTAGTAAACGTGCCCAAAGCCTATGAAGAAATTTGATACTTGCAATAATATTCTCCATTACTGCACAGAGTTATTTTCCTAAGGCTTTATAGCAGGGAGTCTTTGATTGGATATTTTCAGTGTCACAGGGTGTTATGATATTACTCTGCCATGTTGGCTGTATCATATACTGTTTTCAGGCTCCTCTTTCTATCACTTCTCTTATCTTTATGGCTCCTAATCTTTGTAACCAGTCTCCATCAATGAAATCAAGCTGCAGAAAATAAACTACAGATAAAGCTCACTGATGTGATAATGGGGTTTTCACTGTTTCCCTTGAATTTTCTTTTTCAATAATTCTTGCTGCCAGAAATTTCCTTTTGATCCTTAAGTCGGAAAATCCTTTGATGTGAATGGCAACTTATGACATTAAAATATAAACAGTAGCAACTTATTAGCACCTAATTCTTCCTTTGGATTTTACTGCCTTTCACATATCAGTAATTTTTATCTTGCAATTACTCTTTGTACTTATGTAGTTAAGGTGTATTCTTTGTTCTATTATTTGTTCTTATGAATAACTTATTTCACCTGTTTGAAGGCTCATTACGTTTTTCTTCCCGCCATACTATCAAGAACACACTATAAATTGAATCCAAAATGTATGCAGGAGGACAATGCTTGTTCCTTTTTATTAAGTTTGATCTTAAATTTTCCATCTACTCTCACTTCCTATGTCACCTGTATTCCCTTAGATGGCTAAGGATTGAGATAAGCAATAGAATTGCTAAGGTTGTGTGTTTACAAAAGCCTTCCTCGGCTGAAGTGGGCCGTTGCTTGATGTCAGGCACAGCCGAGGGAACTACACCTGTCAGGTTATCTCACCTCCAATATCACCAATTCCGAGTCCTCTCTAGCAATCCCGTGTGAAGGCCCTCGATTCACTTCAAATCCACTAAATCCCTCATCAAACTTTCTGTTCTCTTCCATTATATATCTGTTCTACCTCTTAGCCTCTCTATTCTTATTAATATCACCCTAAACTCCGATCTCCAGAGAATAAAAGTGCTCCTTAGACTGGCATTCAAACCCATCTCCAATCTGGTCACACCTGCATTTGCAACCTCATTTCCCACTCTGCCCCTTATATACCATGCACTCCAGTCAAACCAAACCATTTATTTTTCTCCCTTCACATCTATTTCTTAGTTCTAGTCTCTTGCTACACCTTTAGAAAGTAATGATGTTGTCTTTCCCCCATTTTTATATGTCTAAATCTTATTCATTCTTAAAATGTGAGTTCAAATGCCTCATGAAAAATAATGTGTCCTGTAATCCTAAAAGTATTCTCTGTCCTCCAAACTCCCATGGCGTTTTATCTGTGTTTCCTACATGCATGCCTCTTTCTTCTTTAACTTTGGGTGATTTTATGAAAGTACCTTATATCTCTTACCTGACTGCAACTTCTTGTGGACCTGATCCACTTCCTTATAAAGTCATCTTTTTTTTTTTTTTTTTTTTTTTTTTTTTTTTTTTTATGATGCACGATTTCTGACAAGTGCCTTACACAGAGAAGGGAAGTGTTTTCATACATTTTCTTAATTACTTCATGTCATGACGCTATAAGGTCATATTATTTGGGGTAAGGAAATTATCATCAGAGAAGTAACTTGCCCTTAAATGCTTTAATAGATACTTAACTATACTGAATAATGACAGAGCAAATAGGTCACCTCACATGAGGTTTAGAGGGATTTTATACTGAAGGAAAGATGTGCCTCATCAGCCAAGTGTTCACAGACACAACTGAGAAAAGGGTCTGAGAAAAGGGAACTGCTTCCATGAAGTGGGGAAATGAAGTCACCATGCTTGCCTATCACTTGCTCCTGTGAGGAGACAAGTGTCACAAAAACACCTACTGTGTCAGTGGGGACTGGTAGAGGCGTAAGTTTACATTTGCAACCATGCTTCCAGGAATGGTTAGATACCATTCTTTTCAGCCATGGTCTTCTGGGGAAGCACGAACGGCCAGTACAAAAAAGAGGCAAACTCCGTTTTTCTGGAAAAATGGATGAATCTTCCTACAATGACTTAGGAACCTTCCTGATGATTGCAGGGGGTGAATTTACTGATGATGAGGATGGAATTCAACTTGACGAATGGGAAGCTGATGTTTACCATCACACGTGGCTTTCTGTGCACATATGCCAAACAGGGAAGTTTCCCCACTTTTACCTTCAAAAAAAAAAAAAAAAAAAAAGAGTTGCCTACCGTGACGGAAGAAGAGAAGGGGGCTGTTACCTAGCAAAGGAAAATACTGTCTTCCTAGCTACCCCAGTGAGGAGTGTGGCTGAGAGGATGGCCCAACTGGTCCTGGTCCTTGGGCTGGAGATTTGTCGCAGCTACAAGAGATCTGTGAATTTGTTTGGTTTGATCCTATCATTTTACCACCGGAGAAGCTAAGATAAATTGATGTACCCAAGATTATAAGGAACACAGGCTCCAATGTTGCCTCCAAGAATATAAAGTGGAGGAAAGCTGAAGAAGCTGCTATGTTAACTCTAAGAGGAACAGCAGGAAATCAGCCAAGCTCAAACCCAATGTCAGGGATCCTTAACATGTCTTCTAAGGAAAACAGCATGAATTTTGACCTGAGAAATATAATAAATTTTCTGGTTCTGCCATTTACTAGCTGTGTATACTTAAGCAAAGAAGCTTCCTCATTTGTGGAATGTGAGTTTTATAATTATTTCCTTTACAGGGTTGTAATGAGGATTGCAAGAGACAAAATATTTAGATAAAGTCTGGCACATAGTAAACAATCATTAAGTGTTGGTTCTATGTTCAGTAAGTTTAACACTGAAATTCAAAAAATAAAATTAGGGAATTAAAAGGGAAAAGTAAAGCCAAGAAATGTCTATTTCAATCAGTAGAGGCCTGTAAAGACAATCTGAATCATATTTAGTCTCTTGGACAAGTAACAGAGGATATAAGGAATTAATATAATGTAATTTTTCATTAAGTGTTTAAGACATATGGACAATCCAAGCCTGGACGTTTTCCCTTTGCCCAGAAAACATTCTAGCCACAATAAAACTTGGAGCATGATCAATCTAATATCTTCAATAGAGTTTCTGGTGTGTGCATACTTTCACATAACTTCGTCTGAAGGGCTCTCCGTGGAGTCTCTCACCACCTTCCCTAATGGGCAGCAGCTGCCTGGAAGCAATCCTTCCATATTACTCACCTTATCAGGCCACAGTAAAACATCTTTCTTCATTCTACCCTGGGAAGACTATCTGTTCTTCTTGCTATTTGTAATGTTGACAGTCCCTTGTAGGGTAGTTTTTCCTACACCAGGTGGTTCTGCCTTTTTAGCGTTTTTCACCGAATAGCTAATTCCTTTTTCAGTCTATTTGAACTTTGGTTTGTTTCTTTATGAACACCACATTAGGATTTTCTACTCTCTCCTGGACTCCTAGTTGGCAGCAATAATGAGAAACAGCTGTCCACCCTGGGAATTGGCATGAAGATACTGGTGTCATCATCATGGTTCAAAGCTTGTCATACCCACCCAGATCAACCCTCTCCTTATGTTGTTTTTTGCAGTTGGATTTCTGATTCAAAGTCCAATTTTGTACTGACAGGTACCATTGTTTTTTTTTTGTTTTTTTTGTTTTTTTTTTTTTTGCTGCTGCTCTCCCATTGTATATCCTTTATAAGATATAGAGGAAAAGAGGTAAATGATGTGGGCCTGACCTCCATAGTTTTATAATTTCTAGAAACTTCACCTTCCATCATATCTATTGACCAATTGATCTATCTATGGATATAGCTATGCCTCTTTCCAATTCCTCAAGTTCCAGAATGATTATAATAAATCTCTGAGCCAATCTGATACACAAATAATGCTAGAAGAAAAATTTGGAAGAAGTGGCAGAGGTGATTATAAAGAGATGTGAATATCTGATGTCTTTATGGCTCTAACTTAAGATTTTTTTTTGAGATATTCACTACCCACTATGGGAATTTATTTTTTTTTAATTTTTTTTTTAACGTTTATTTATTTTTGAGACAGAGAGAGACAGAGCATGAACAGGGGAGGGGCAGAGAGAGAGGGAGACACAGAATCTGAAACAGGCTCCAGGCTCTGAGCTGTCAGCCCAGAGCCCGATGCGGGGCTCGAACTCACGGACCATGAGATCATGACCTGAGCCGAAGTCAGACGCTTAACCGACCAAGCCACCCAGGCACCCCCCCAACTACTGGAATTTAAAGTAGAGATGATAATAGGGGCTTCTGGGTGGCTCAGTCATTTAAGCATTTGACTCTTGGTTTCCACTCAGATCATGAGCTCATGGTTTTGTGAGTTCAAGCCCCACATGGGGCTCTGTGCAGATGGCGTGGAACCTGCTTGGGATTTTCTCTCTCTCCCTCTCTCTCTGCCTCTCCCCCACTCATGCTGCCTCTGTCCCTCTCAAAAATAAACTTAAAAAAAATTTTAAAGTAGAGATGATAATGATCAACGTGTTGACTCATGGACCTTTTGTCTTCTCTGTAAATTGGAGGTTGAAGTACAGATCTTCCTCGACTTCAGTGGGTTTACATCTTAATACACCCATCATAAGGTAAAGATATCATAAGCCAAAAATGTATTTAATATACCTAATCCACCAGAGACCATAATTTAGTCTAGCCTATCTTAAATGTGTTCAGAACACTTACATTAGCCTACAGAGGGGTGAAACCATCTACCACAAAGCATATTTATAATAAAGTGTTAAATATCTCATGTAACGTATGACTACTGTACTGAAAGTGAAAAACAGAATTGTGAGTGCACAGTTGTTGTAGAACTATTGGCTGTTTGCCCACATGCTCTGGGACTGGAGGCAGCTGCTATCCAGCATCACCAGAGTCATCGTGCATATCACTATCCCAAGAAAAGATCCAAACTCAAAATTCTAAGCACAGTTTCTGCTGAATGCATATTGCTTTTGCACCGTTATAAAGCTAAAATGTTATAAGTTGAGAAACCATCATAAGTCAGGGACTGCCTGTATAATAAAATGAAATCATTTAGTGGACTCAAAGTTATAAATCCTGGTTTCAAGTTCTGGATATGCTTCTATGTGACCTTGAATTAACACACAAATATATACACACATGTTTTATTTGTGTGTGTGTGTGTGTGTGTGTGTGTGTGTGTGTATAATACACAAACAAATTTAAGAAAGATATTTTAGATATAAATTGGAATAATTTAAGAAATTCACATGTGAGAAATCACAAGTAATGCAATAAAGGCAAAAGTAATAAAAAAATTTAAATACTATTAAAAGAGTTGGATAGCGGCCCTTGGGTGGCTCAGTCAGTTGAGCATCTGACTCTTGATTTCAACTCAGGTTATGGTATCAGGGTCATGGAATTGAGCCCTGCGTCAGGCTCCATGCTAAAGATGGAGCCTGCTTAAGATTCTCTCTCTCTCTCTCTCTCTCTCTCTCTGCCCTTCTCTCCCACTCACACTCCCTCTCTTTCTCTCTCAAATATTAAAAAATAAATAAAAATTTAAAATTAAAATAAAATAAAATAGTTGAACCGTTGTATGTGTGGAGAGACTACCTAGCTAGTCACCAAGTCCAATTTCTCCTCTTCTTGCACTCAAAGACAGACTGTATCTCCCACCTTCCTGCAGTTAGATTCGCTGTGTGACTGAGTTGAGGTCAATAGACTGTGAATGGAGGGGAGGTGCTGCACTTCCAGGCTTGACCCATAAAAACATATTCACGAATCCTTTATTCTCATATCCCTCCCAGTGAGGACAGCCAACTTGGAAACCACATGTTGCAGATCCAGGAAGCCTGAGTCCTAGCAACAACGCCTATGAGATACTACCTGTCACAGCACTGTTCAGAGCGACATGGACAAGAAATATACTTCTTATTGGATTAAGCCTAAAATTTTGAGATGTATCTATTAAAGCAGTGAAAGTGACAGACGGTAGACTCAAGGGGCAGGTTGCTGAGCTGCTGGAAGTGAAATTAGTCTCTTTTTAATTGGGAAGAGCCCAATGCTGACAGTTAACTATGAAAACAGGGTCTGTATGAGGCCCAGTCAATAACTGGTCAAAACATAATCTGGTCAAATTAGCAGTGCCAGCAGGAACAAATTTTGAAGTCCTTAAAGGAGACTTCTGCCAATCCTGCCAATTAAAGTTTTCTGAACCACAGGCAAATATCTCAGAGAGTCCTGCTTATCCCTTTCCAAAATGTTTGCTCATCGATATGTCCACTGTGGAAATATATTCCTGTGAATTCCAAATTAGATGAAATTTGAATACCTGGAACTATCAAGAATAGCAGGTCTCACACAGTCTCCTTTGATTTGGACTCAATTTTTATTTATATTTCTGTGAAGCCTTAATTAATCATGGAACTGAAATCATATACAGCTACTGGTCATCCTTTTGATTTACATTCTAAAACCATTGATAATAAATTGAAAAAACTCCAAGACAAAAATTGTAAAAATAATGTCCAGTTTAAATGGTATTCACGTGGCAGCTAGTGGTCATAAGTCTAAACAGAAACCTGAGATGAGAAAATAGTCTCCTCCAAAATAAACTCTTCCAGATCTGGTTCCCTGTGTCGCAACACTGTAAAATGCTATTTCATATTTTCCACCTCATTATAGCCAAATGTGAGGCCCAAAGAACTTGTATTCAGTAAATTCTTAGGAAGTTATTTGTTTTATTACAAATTCAGCAGCTGGGGGTGGAGCTCTTTTCTTCCTCTGTCTAAACTCTTGTATGTTTTAATAACTCATACATCATTCCCCATGCCAGATTATTAAAGATTTGAGTCTCTGGCAGGGACAAGCCCATAAAGATTATAGCTAAGTTAAGGGAAAGACCAGAGACACAACCTAGTGCTTCTGGTACGGCTGTCTGGTTATTGCACAGACCCTACTACCTAATGTTGCTGAAATATCACACTACCCACAGGCATAAAGTAACAGCAATGAAACCCAATTAATAAGATCAGAGAAAACTGAGGCATACCAAATATGTAATTAGTAGCATAACTAATAACACCCAGGTCTCACTTGTTTACTCAAAAACTAGTCCAATTGGAGAATCTGAAATTATTCTAACCATACCTTATTATTACCGCCATACATATTCTGTCTGCTAAAGTCACAACTCCAGTAAGGACATTGGCAATGAGACCTGTCCCGACATTGGACATCTCTCTGCATCACACCCAGCCCCATACACACAGAGTCGATATGTATTTTAGAGTTCATTGGATTCCTAAGGTTAAATGTGAGGCATATATTATTTAGTGTTTTTATGTTTCCTAAATAAGTTACTGTGCATCTATATAAAAAAAATCATTTCATTTTACTCCCTAAGAATCATTTTCGTAACAAGTGCCCCAAACTGGGAAATGTTTTTTCCCCATCAAGGTAAAAAGGAGCATTCATTTTTGACTCAGATTACAACAGGCCCAAACTTTACACTGAACAAATTCTGGATAACAAGTAACTTTTACTTTTTGATCAAGGCAATGCTTATTTCAAATAGCACCCCTAAAAGAAAAAAAAAAAGACAGTATGTGCTGTAAGAAAGCATACAAAAAAGACCCTCCCTCATCTTTTTAAACTCAAAAAAAAAAAAAAAAACTGGCCACATAATCAGATCTCCAAACAATACATGATATATGCACAACGTTCATCTCTAAAACAATTTTTTTGGTAAATTTAACAAATCATCTCTTGCCAACGTCCCCATTTGTGATTCAAGTTTTCTAAAAAGAAGTTCAGGTTAGAATAAAGACATCTTACTGAATTACATGATTAAGTGATTAAAACGATCTTATATCTGAATCAAATAATGTTTTCCATTTGCAGAGCTGATCGAGACAGTCTGCTACTTCATGTCAGTTCTTCACAGATTTAAAATTTTTGTGGCCATAGTGGATATACATTTACATGATCACAGGATCTCTTTCCTGCAGAACTCCTCTAATTTGTAAGAGTTCTTCATTTTGCTAGATACAAATTGTTTTAAATGAATGTATGATAAAAAGAAAACTCTATTCTAAGTCTTATTATCCTTTCAAATATTTTCTATGTTAATACCACAGGTTAAATTCAATGTTCATACAACATCTATTATTCCACATGTAATCTACTTCTGATTAAGATAGAGAAAGTTGTGAAAGAGTATTGTTTCCATGGTAAATACTCCTTTGCAGCTCCCCATTTATCTGCAACCTAGAATTCAGGTTGAGGTCCACCCAAGAGAAACTTGGCTGGTCTGTGTTAAACAGAATCTCACTAGGATCTCTTGTCAACTCTGAATTCACAAATGACCAAGCTGAGGACCATGTTCTTGCAACTATGGCATGGTCTTCTACTCCCAGACATGGATCCTGACTATGGCATTACCATTGTCCTTTTATTCCTGACAATTCTCTGCCTACTCCCTCTTCCTCTGAGTCCCTTTTCTCAGTATGGTTCAACTTCCAGCATATAGGCCAAGAGAACCAATCAAGGCACAGAAATTGGTAGGTATTTGTGCCTTTAGGACCTGTATATACCCAGCTCAGGTACAATGCTTTCTGAGATTTCCTCACCAAATCCCACTTGTTTTTATGAGTAACATCAACAAGTCCACTGGAACATTTCCACTAACTGAGCACTGGAGACAGATCCATATCTTCCATGTAGTTCTTCCCAACTCAGTACCCTGAAGTCAATTCTCAAACCTGAGGGACATGATCAGCACTAGTCTTTTGATGGGAACATATTACATCTTTTACCAACTAGGCTAGCCTTGCTTTATCAAATGGAAATGGAAAATGAACATTATAAGAGTGGAGGTGCTTACAGTTGAGCATCCCTTAAAATGGTCCCCAAAAGAAATAGGATAATTCGTATCAGAACTAACTCATTCAAGTCTGCATTACATGAGGATATGCTCTGTGACACATACATGGATGAATAATTACAGCCAAAGGTATATGATCTTATGGAAAGTGCTTCCCTTGGGCCCTATGGAGATGGCACCATTGAGCGAAATGGATTTTTATAGAACTTTTAAAATTATGTTACAATATGCCTGCACTTGTTTTTACTACTGTGTAACAGATTATTGTACATTTAGTGGCTTAAAACAGGACCGATTTATTATGTCACAGTTCTGAAGGTCAAAATCTATACAGCATGACTAGGCTTTCTGCTCAGGATTTTACAAGGCATAATCAAGATGTTGGCTGCCTATGTTTTCATCTGGAACTATGGATTCTCGTCAAGGTTTTTTTTTTTTTTAATTTTTAAATTTTTATTTTTGAGAGAGAGAGAGACAGACAGAGTGTGAGTGGGGGAGGGGCAGAGAGAGAGGGAGACACAGAATCTGAAGCAGGCTCCAGGCTCTGAGCTGTCAACACAGAGCCTGACGTGGGGCTCAAACCTCATGACCTGAGCTGAAGTCAGACACTTAACTGACTGAGCCACCCAGGCACCCCTCTTCAAGCTTATTCATGTTGTTGGCAGAGTACATTTCCTGTGGTTGTAAGACTAAAGTCTCTATTTCCTCATTGGCTATTAGCTGGGATCAGTCTCAGCCCTTGGAGACTGCCCCCCATCTTACAACAAGCAATGGACCCCCTCTTCAAAGCCAGTAATGGACCCTCTCCCCAGTGTTACATTTCTCTCATTCTTTGAATTTCTTCTCCTCATCCCTTTTAAGAGCTCACCTGATTACAACAGGCCCATAGAGGATGATCTCCTATTTTACAGTCAATAGGTATGGGACCTTAATTACATCCACAAAATCCTTTTGCAGCGGTACCCAGAGTAACGTTTGAATAACTGGGAAAGTGTGTATACACCAGGAATCTTGGAGGCTATCTTAGAATTCTGCCCACCACAGTAGCCGAATGCATATTTTCAAATAATATTTTCCTAGAGGAAATTGCTCAACACAAATATTTCCTATACTACCTTCCTGTATACTTATAATATTAGTTTTTTATTGCTATATTACGAATTCCCCAAAACTGGTGACTTACACATTACAAATACATTATCTTATAGTTCTGTAGGTCAAAAGTCTGACACAGTTCTTGCTGGGATAAAACCGAGATAATGCAGGGCTATGTTCCTTTCTGGAGGCCTTTTCCAGCTTTTAGAGGCTGCCCACCTCCCTTCACTCATGGTCCTCTTCCCCCATCTTCTATGTTAATAACAGTAGGCTGAGTCCTTCTCATACCACCTTCTCTCTGGTCGTCTGACCCAAAGAAATGTTCTCTACTTTTCAGCACTCAAGTGATTAGGTTGGGGCTACGTGAATAATCCAAAATAATTTCCCCATCTCAAGATCCTTCACTTAATCACATTGGCAAAATCCCTTTGCCATGTAAAGCAACACTCACAAATTCCAAGAATTACAGCATGAATGCCTTTGGAGGTCACTAATCTGTCTACCTTATCTACCTTTTTAAAATAGAGGACTGTGGATTAGGTTTGTCACTCAAATCATATCTCAAGAGACTGTAGAACTATGGCTTAGAGAGCATGTGATATACATACCTAATGGACAGTATTTCCTGGAAGAGTGGATATTGAGTATTACATAATAACATGCGTCACATGTCACTATAGACCAACAGCCAAGAATACAAACTCCCAATTATAAGACAAATAGGTTCTGAGGATAATGTATAGCATGAGGATTATAATTAATACTACTACATTATATACTGGGAAGTTACTAAGAGAGTAGCTATTACATGTTCTCACCACAAAAAAATAAATAGTAATTATGTGACACAGTGGAGATGTTAGCTGATGCTATGGTGGTAGTCATTTCACAATATGTAAGTATATTAAATCAACCTGTTGTGCAAGGTCAACTTACACAATGTTATATGTCAGCTCATTCCTTCAAAAAAGCTGCAAAAAAGACAAAAGTTGTCCTTAAGAGGAAGAAAAAAAAAAAGTCAACAACATGTGCAAATAAAATTGGGACCTCCAGTTTTTCCCAAAACATGTGCTGTGAGAATCAAATTACTATAGTCATTTATAGTTGTTACACAAAGAATCACAAGCACATACATTTGGGAAATGTCAAGTTAAAATTAAACCGATTCCTTCTCAGAGTCCTGAATATGCTAATGTGCGTTGTAAATCTACAAGAGAGCAACATGTATTCTTATTATATATATAAAAAAATGTTTTTAATTTTTTTTTAGTGTTTATTTATTTTTGAGGGAGAGAGAGAGAGAGAGAGACAGAGCATGAGAGAAGGTGGGCAGAGAGACAGGGAGACACAGAATCTGAAGCAGGCTCCAGGCTCTGAGCTGTCAGCACAGAGCCCGACGTGGGGCTCGAACTCACAACCGTGAGATCATGACCTAAGCTGAAGTCAGACGCTTAACCAACTGAGCCACCCAGGCACCTCCCCCCGCCACCCAAAAAAAAAAAAATGTTTTTAAAGGGCTTATAAAACTTTAGGAACTGATAGTGTCCATTCACTGTGCTGCAGCCATAGTTTTCAACTGGCTCTTCCTTCGTTGCGTCTCTTCTTTTTTCTGTCCTTCCTTCCTTGTTTCTTATCCTACTGTCTTACTTCCTACCTTTATTCTTTCTCTTCTCTTTTAACCTACAGTCATCCCTTCATGTAAATGTGACTTCAAATGCCTGGAGTTGCAAAAAAGACTTGGTCTGGAAAATGGGTGGAGGGCATTGAGGAGGGCACATGTTGGGATGAGCACTGGATGCTGTATGTAAGCAGTGAATCACGGCAATCTACTCTCGAAGCCAACAGCACACTATAATGGACAGTATAAACTGTCCATTAGCTAACTTGACAATAAATTATATTTAAAAAGTTAGAAAAACAGCTGTTGTTAAAAAAAAGCAAATGGGGAAAGCAATATGAGTAAGTTACAGAGAGAATGGTGCTTTTATTGAATCTTGATATTTTGATTGTGCTTCCCTGATTTATTGAACACCATTAGACTAAAAAATTCCTGAACAAAGGATTAGGGATTTATTTCTTTTGTTTTACCTCCTGTTCTTTTTATGTTCATTATCTTTCCAAGTTTGTCATCCATTCACTCCCAGTTATTCTTTGGAGGGGACTCAAGAATCCAAATAAATATACCACTAAGCTATAATAAGGTTTCTTTACATACTATCACCAGGCAATAAGCAATTCTGATTTATTGAATATTCCAATATAGTATAATCCTAACCATGTACACTAACATTTGCTTTTCAGTTTAGTAGTTTGTAGTACACTATAAAATTTATCACACAATTCCTACATGACTAAAGACATGTTTGCTGTTTTTGAAACAAAATATCATGATATAATAAAATTCAAATGCATGTTTATGGGATGAGGACAGGCGTAAGGCTATTTGACACTATGCTGAATATATTCACCAAAATACTGTGTTTTCCCATTTGGCCCAAGTGTTCCTCTTCCCATCCTATTTTCTGTTCTGTCACACCATCTGCTTTTGAAGCTATCCACTCTGCTTTGATTACTCTTATTTCATCAGCCCTATTTTAAATATCATCAGAATCTATTTATTTACTAGACTTTTCCCCTTTCCCTACCCACAAATTTAACTCTCTTATGGTTTAATAAAAAACCCTCAATTAATATTCTTTTAATCTACCAGCGTATTGTCCTCTTTTCTTTACAGCTTGCTATCTGAGAAACCTTACTACATGCTTTACACATTTTATTTCATGTAACCCACATAATAATCCTATGGTGAAGAATCTATCATTAGACTCAGTGGAATACTGCAACTCACAGAACTTCATAATAGATGGTGGTGGAATTCAAACGCAGATATAGCGGACTCCAAAGCCAATATGTAGCTTCTCAATGGATACCAATGGCTTCCTAATTGTTAAATACAGCAGCTATTCCTTTACCCTCTTCTTTCAGGAGCAATTTGGATTGTTGATCACACTCTTTTTGAAGCAATGTTGTACTGTAAGATTTATTCTCTGCTGACTAGCCCTAAAGTGCTGGTCCTAACATACATTGTTTTTCTTTTAATCTTAGAGAAAGTATAATTTGGGGTAGTGTGAGAGATTTTATGAATGCTATAATATAACAGGGTTTAAGAATTTTTACAATATTTCATTGCCTGGTCTCCTTCTGTAATTCTTTGGGAAACTGACAGCAATTATTAGTCCTTTGCCAAAACTAGCAATGAATTCCAGCCACTTGTATTGAGCAGTCCAATGGTTCATCTTCCGGCTTTCCTTCTATTCTAAATCATGCCAAATCTTTATTTAATTAATAGGCCCAAAAGACACAAGTTTGTTAGATTAAGTTGTGCTGATATACATGGTAATTCCTAAAACAAATGATATTTTCTGCATTGAAATTTTCTGATTGAACTTCCTGAAAGTCACCTTTTCAAACCACACTTTATTGACAGATTACAACCAATTCTCTTTCCCTAACATACAGTTCTATCTAAAATGCTTCTACTACAAACTGAGGGTTGATGGGGGGTGGGAGGGAGGGGAGGGTGGGTGATGGGTATTGAGGAGGGTACCTTTTGGGATGAGCACTGGGTGTTGTATGGAAACCAATTTGACAATAAATTTCATATATTGAAAAAATAAATAAATAAAATCTAATTTGTCTGTTAAAAAAAAAAAATAAATAAATAAAATGCTTCTACTTAACTACCCTCCAACCCAGCAATAGCACTTCTAGGAATTTATCCAAAGGATACAGGAGGGCTGATTCATAGGGGCACATGTACCCCAATGTTTATAGCAGCACTTTCAACAATAGCCAAATTATGGAAAGAGCCTAAATGTCCATCAACTGATGAATGAAGAAGATGTGGTTTATATATACAATGGAACACTACTTGGCAATGAGAAAAAATGAAATCCTGCCGTTCGCAGCAACGTGGATGGAACTGAATGTATTATGCTAAGTGAAATAGGTCAGTCAGAGTTTTCACTCATATGTGGATCTTGAGAAACTTAACAGAAGACCATGGGGGAAAGGAAGGAGGAAAAATAGTTCAGAGAGGGAGGGAGGCAAACCATAAGAGACTCTTAAATACAGAGAACAAACTGAGGGGTGGGGGCATTGAGGAGGGCACTTGTTAGGATGAACACTGGGTGTTGTATGTAAGCGATGAATCATGGGAATCTACCCCAAAACCAAGAGCACACCATATACAATGTATGTTAGCCAACTTGACGATAAATTATATTAAAATAAAGAAATAAATTTTAAAAATGCTTTTACCTGGGGGCGCCTGGGTGGCGCAGTCGGTTAAGCGTCCGACTTCAGCCAGGTCACGATCTCGCGGTCCGTGGGTTCGAGCCCTGCGTCGGGCTCTGGGCTGATGGCTCAGAGCCTGGAGCCTGTTTCCGATTCTGTGTCTCCCTCTCTCTCTGCCCCTCCCCCGTTCATGCTCTGTCTCTCTCTGTCCCAAAAATAAATAAACATTGAAAAAAAAATTAAAAAAAAAATGCTTTTACCTGAAGGTAAGAATTTGTGTGTGTGTTTCTTTGATTATTAATCTTTCTGATAAGAATTCAGTTCTTGTACATAATGGTAAAATACCACTTACAATAAGTTTAATTTAAAACCTATTAGCTAAAAACATGTTTTCTGGCAGGTAACATTTTCTCAAAAAGAAGATAATCTCTTATTTAATTACTTGCAAAAATGGTTATTCACATACTTCCTAATGAGAATTTTAACAGCAGTTAACTGACAACTCACCGAAGGAAAACAGATCCAATTTTAGTAATAATTATCCAAGAAGAAGAAACATTAAAAACAGGTTTTGAGTCTAATATATGCCCAGAGTTTCATCTTTTTTTAGGTGTCCTAATTAAGTGGAAGAAATATTGATCAATGGCACATAAGCGGAAGAGGAAAAGGAGCATAAACTAATGGTCATATGAACTTGAACTTGGGTTTAAATCCCACCTCTGATACATAGTAACCACTTGACCTTGGGCTATAACCTATAAAACTAGTAGTAGTAGTAATATCCTACAAGACTATCAGGTTGATGCTATTATATGTGAGCTTAATTCACAGTACCTTTTTAACCACAGCTATTATTGGTAAAAAGAATAAAGCAGCTGCTTAGTTTGTAAGAAAAAATACAAAGGTATTCTCTTTGGTGATAGGAACTTATTGTGAGAGAAAGTAGAAATCATCTCAGCAACCTATGTAGTCACTCTGGACTCTGCTATATTTAAGATTGGGATGTGTATCAGGCCTCATGCAAAGCTAAAATTATAGCTCAGTCTTTTTTTTCAATTTTCTTAATGTTCATTTAATTATTTTTTTTTTAATTTTTTAATGTTTATCTATTTTGAGGGAGAGAGAGACAGAGTGCAAGCAGGGGAGGAGCAGAGAGAGAGGGAGACACAGAATCTGAAGCAGGCCGAGGCTCTGAGCTGTCAGCACAGAGCCTGACACAGGGCTCGAACCTACAAACTGTGAGATCATGACCTGAGCTGAAGTCGGACGCCCAACCGACTGAGCCATCCAGGTGACCCTCATTTAATTATTTTTGAGAGAGAGAGAGGCAGGGAGAGAGGGAGACAGAGAAACCCAAGCAGGCTCTGCACTGATAGTGCAGAGAGGCTATCAGTGCAGAGCCCAACGCAGGGCTCAAACCCACGAACCGTGAGATTATGACCTGAGAAGAAACCAAGAATCCGACGCTTAACAAACTGAGCCACTCAGGTGCTCCAATAGCTCGGTCTTTTAAGACACAACCTGAGTTCCAGGAGTCCTCCTGTTTTGTGAGCATCTATGCTTTCCAAGAGGAAAGATCTGAATTAGTTACTATCCGGTATGAAGCACAACCTGGGGTCAAAGTTCTTGACAAGCAACACCTTTATTTTCTACCTGAGCATGAAAACTCATCCTTGGCCTAGTCCGTCAAAACCAGAGAATGACATAGCTTCACTGATTAATCATCATACACACTGTACAATGGCAATTTTAGGCAGAAAGAAGGGGAGAATGCTATTTGCCCCAGCGAAAGGATGTTGGCATGGGCAGCATACAAATCTTCATGAAAATATCTCTAGTACAAAAGTCCCACTGGAAAATTTACAAATGTAACTACAAAGTCTAGGAATTGACTGTAATCAGTTCACATGGGTTCTGTCTTCCTGCACAGTGGCCTAAAAGTCTAAGACGTAAGCTGGGGCAATCACAGGGCTCAGATCATTTGTTTGCCTTCTCTTAGGGACCACTGCTTCCTGCGGCCTGATGTCCAATGTCTGAATACCATTGTTTCACATATTTTGTCTTTCTTTTTTAAAGGATAGTCAAGAAGATAAATGTGGTCCTTGTTACTCCATGCTATCTAAAAGCAGAGCTCAGCCCTGTATATTTGATCAATATGTTTTGAAAAATATAAAATCCCAAAAGTATGGGGGGGGGGGGTGGGGAAAGGAGGCCTGAGTGGATGTTGAAATTCCCAAAGGAGGTTAAATTTTAGATAAACTTGTCTTAGACAAATTGGTTCAAGGCAAAACAATCTGTTTCATTTAAGCTATTATTTTTCTATCTGAAAATGATGGTAGCATCCCAAGAAGTGGTCAAGGGCTAACTGGAACTTCAGTCACACCATGAAAAATAGCAGCCCACCTCCATGGTCAACCGAATGCTTCATTTTTCCAGGTCCTTCTCAGACAGGGCCCAAGAAAGATGGATTGTAGGTGTCAGTTTAATGGCAAGCCTCTTCGAATCTTTTTTTACCAAACATGTAGATTAGACCACAGGACAGAAAGGAGAGAGGAGAGGGTACTAATAACCCGAAGAAATTCACTGAAGTGACAGAATTCCATACAAGTAAAAGCTCTGTAAACTCTGTCATTGACCTCAGAGACACAAATCTAGACAAAGTCTACCTCGACAGAAGAGCCTACAGAAACTCTACTGACATTTAGTTTCTAGAGGCAAAATACTAGTAATCTTCAACCTGCTAGAGGGTAAAAAGAAGTGTCCACAGGTCACAGAGCCATCGTTTCATTTCTTCCCACGGGACAAACTGTTCTGCACAGGAGCCATAGCCTTCACTATGATCCCGTGCTCCCAGTCACTATCAGACCCTGTGCTACATGCTGGAGATACAATTACAACCGAGACATTCCTCACATATTTTTTGTTTCTCCTCAACCCCATGGGGAGAATGAGCCTGCCAAGCCTGCCTGATAAAACTAATTCCTAGAGCTTATTGAGAAGAAATTAAGTCCTATGAAATTCAGGTAATTTTTTTCTTTTTTTTTTTTTGAGTCTTGCTTGAAAGAATAAAAGGCTACTGAAAGTTTAAGTATTACCCTGCAACTGCCCACCCCAACCAGTTTCAACCAGTCAACTTGGAAATGTTCAGTACCTATTACTGGACAGCTGCCCATCCCCTGTACTTATTCCTGGTGACCAGTGGTGAGGGTACTTCCTCAAAGGCGGTTTGCTGAGCTTTCTCATCTAATGCCTTCCTTATCCACATCCTTTTTGCCCTACTCTTAAGGAAACTTCACATCTTTGTGTCACTGTATCTCTTGCCCTAAATAGAAAACTGTCATATTTGGGTCACCTGGGTGGCTCAGTTGGTTAAGCATCTGACTCTTGATTTTGGCTCAGGTCATAATCTCATGGTTCATAGATTCAAGCCCACGTCGGGCTCTGCACGGACAGCAGAGCCTGCTTGGGATTCTCTCTCTCCCTCTCTCTCTCCCCCTCCCCCACTGTGCTCACTCTCTCTCCCTCTCAAAATAAATAAGTAAACTTTAAAAAAAGAAAATCGTCACATTTATTTTAGCTTTAGTTTTTTATTTGTATTAGAATTACAACTTTATTGTTTTCAATTATTTTATATAGCAAATATCACTCCACTTACATTTTGGGTTAAATGAGCACAGTAGGTTACTCCTGTGCCCTGAGTCGATGGTAAAACCTATCCTAAGTTTCCAAACCATAATTCACAAATGAACAGAAGCCAAGTTGAGGATGTACTGTGATGTTATGTTCCTATATACAACCTTCCTTATATATTTCATATGTGCTTGCCCTGTGTGTCTCATGAATATGTGGAAGGATGCAATACGGTCAGGTCAAGAAGGGAACACACAGGCATGCCTGAAAGAATGAATGCTTTCTAAAGGAACCTTGTACACTTAAATTCTAAAACTTTGAGCAAAATAATTCAGAGAGCCTCCAAATGAATGGCCTCCTTCAATGAAACAAATTATAAACTGCCTAAGGTTATAGAAGTGAAATGCTCTAGAAAAAAGATCTTCAGGTGAGAGGAATTACAATTTAAATAAGCCCTGAGTTTCTCACCTCAGGTTATTTTCCCTTTTGAGCTGTGCTGTTTCACAGTGTAGTCACTAGACACCTGTGGCTGTTTAAGTTAAATAAAATACAAAATTTAGTTCCTCAGGCAAGCTAGTCGCATTTCAAATGCTTAATAGCCAGTGGTTAGCTGCTACCCATATCACACAGAACAGATAAGGCATGTTTCCATTGTCAGGGAAAGTTGTTGGACAGCACTGCTCTAGAATTCTTATTGGATTACCAACTTCCATGAGTTCACCAAGTGTCTAGAAGGGACAAAAATACTTTTACTTAGCAGAGACAAGAAAATGATATCAAGAGAATGTCATTCAATAATAAAGGAAAAGTGAAAAATTATTCTAGACAGTAACAAAGGACTGAAAATAGTCACATTCAGAGTAGAGGTTTCTGATATCCCAAGTAAAAAAAACAAAACAAAAACAAAAAAACTTCACAGATCTTGACTTCCATTCCTACTCTGAAGATTGAGTCCCATCTTCCTGGGCCCCTCAAAGCTAATTTATAGCAAAACTTTTCTTCTTACTCCTACATAACCACAGGTTAATTTCTTACAGCCTCTGCATTTTTCCTGAAATATCACAGACAACTGACAAAAAAGCCTTACAAGTCAGTTTTAAGTTTATCTACCTGTAGTGCATGACCTAATCCTCAGTTTTATTTGAATGTTATCCACTGAGGTTATTAAAGCTCTAACCTAGTGATCCTTAATCTTATTTCAGCCTTAACACAAACAAGGAAAAGCACGCCCTTCTAGTAAGAAAGAATCATCACAAAGATGACTCTCAACCCAGGGGGATGGGACCACCAAACCTTTATAAAGAAAGTTGTTGTATATTTCCAGAAATCCACCTGAGTAATTCTGATATGCTTGTCTGAGAGGGGAAGTACCCAACTTCATTAAGAATGACTATTACAGGGGCACCTGGGTGGCTCATTCGGTTAAGCGTCCGACTCTTGGTTGCAGCTGAGGTCATGATCTCACGGTTTGTACCCATGTTGGGCTCTGCACTGACAGCACGGAGCCTGCTTGGGATTCTCTCTCTCCCCCCACCCGCCCCTCCTTTGCTCATGCTCTCTCTCTCTCTCTCTCTCTCTCAAAATGAATAAATAAACTTTAAAAAAAAGAATGACTATTGCAAAGTTTCTCGTAACAGAACTCTGGCAAGTTCTGATCCTTCGCACCATTCCTAGATTATCAGTTTTTCCCTACAATACTGTGTAAGCATATTCATATAAAAGTCCTATACTTGCTTACAAGAAATTAGTCTTATACATTAATAGCTCCATGTATAATAACAAAATCACCATAGAATAAGTAATTTTCTTTTAAAGTAAAAATCATTTCAATACTCATATACGGATAAATAAGAAGATGTCTTTCACATATCTCTGGTCTTTCTGAATCCCTTCCTGCAATGATTTTGCAACGACCCGCAATTTTATACTACACTGAATGCCAAGCATAAGTCAATGGATGGCAAGGGGCCAAATGAGGTAAAGAAAAACCACAAAGACTAGAAGACACGCTAGTGGTAGATGAGTGTATCTTGGTAAGCCCGAGGAGAATCATGTGAAATTGTTCCTGCTACATCGAGCCAGCTGTAATGAGAACATTCCCTTATCAAACAGGACATGTGTTGGCACCAATATGAAGAAAGTGATGGTATACTCTACTGTAAATGAATAACATTAACAAAGTGTTAACTGACGGAATATCATTAACAGTGTTCACTGTGTTTTATACATGTCACTGAAGGAACACACATGACATATTCATGTCCTTTGAAGTTTACTACTGACAAGGTGGTAGTAAATCTTTATATCACCTTTTTTCCCGTATATTAATTAACAGGAATTAACGAGGACACCATGCCAAAGAATTGAATATGGGCCAAAGCTAAAAAAAAAAAAAGTCCTTTTCAAAGCTTCTGTCGAGACATTTATGTAGCTAAAGGTGACAATAGGAATTCCCAAATTTCTCTGTCTAGAAGATCAAGGAAACAGAGCTCTAGCCCCATGTCTAGCCACCACCTGCAGACAGAAGATGGGCACTGAGATTCTTCTGTGTGAGAATATGACGCACTGTCTCCAAAGTGGAGATAACGGGTAGGGGAATCTATACTGAGTATGCTGTGTTTAGAAAATGTGTCTCTTCATCTCTTCATTATTGTGGAGTTAGGCTGAATTGTTTCAAGAATTAGTGTTTGCCTTTAGGAGATGTGTATGATTGATTTCATTTACCTAACATTCCAGGAGTAACAAAATTGTGACGGAGAGTAGATCGAAGGTTGCCAAGGATTAGGTTCGGGGGAGAGTGCGACTGCAAAGTGGGAGCACAAGGGAGTTTCTCTGGGGCGATGGAAGTTTGGTATCCCAATTGTGTATACACACAAGATTTTGTAGAACCGTATATAAAAAACTGCATATAAGAACTAGTGAAATACAAATAAGGTTTGCAGTTTTGCAAATAGTTTATACCAATGTTCTAGTTTTGATAATTATGCTGTGGTTTTGTAAGTTATGGTCACTGAGAGAAGATGGGTGAAAGATATACGGGAACTCTATTTTTGCGACTTCTACGTGAGGCTGAAATTACTTCCAAAACAATTTTTCTTAGGAAGGTATAAAAAAAAAAAAAACCTAAACCAAGAGTATATAAATATGTATATAGGAATTTCTTGCAAATTTTCTGTCAGTTTTAAGTTATATGAAAATTTACAAGTTAACAAAAAGGGTGTTGGGTCGCTTATATAATCTCCAGAGAACCAGGCGCTGGGGCCACGCAGCCAGGCTTTCTGCCCAAATGAACGCCACAGCACTGGTCTAAGACATCGCTGCTCCTGTCACCAAACACAGCACTGCATCTCCCTGGAGCCACAGACAGCAGACACATACTCTTGCTGCAAGCACAGTGGCATGGTTGTCTCCAGCAGTTGCCTCCACAGATCCCAAAAGAGCTTCTGAAGGGCGCTGACTTCGTCGCAGAAGTAGTTTCGGACTCAGTCTGTCTATCCGATGGATGGCGCCCAGGCCATGTGATAAAGCCCTAGCTGCAAAGGGTCACGAGAATGTCTGATACACTTTCAGAGTAAAAAGCAAGCTCTGCCTCAAAAGGTGGGGTGGTTTCTCCAACACTGCAATGAGGGTCCAAGACTGGGTCATCAAAAAGAATGACAAAGACCTACTACAAATAGTAAATGGAAGCACGGCTTTTCCACATCATTCTCCTGCTAAGGCCGGGTGAGCCATAGTCTTAACGCTACTGAGAAGTTAATTCAGGGTAACTAATGATGCCAGAAGCATAGGGTACATACAGCAGCAGGCAAAGCTCTCTCAACAGGAATAACTCAGGGTTGAATGCGGGACTAATCTCTTTTCTTTACCAAAACAACTTGAGAAGACTGTTGATTCTTAAGGGGAAGGGAGCTAACACTTGGGTGTTTTTTGGCTTTATAAATGTGTGTCAGACAGGCTGAAGACGAAATTTATTTTCTCACCCTCAAGGTAACACAAACAAAATTTTCAGATCTCTAGCGCAGAGTCAGACTTACCTCAATATTTTTTTTTTCTTTTCTGCCGCTTGGATAATTGGTAGCAAGCATACTCATGAAATGATAAGAAATGAGATGGCCAGAAATGAAGATGTGAGGGAGAAAAGGAAAAAGAAAAGTTTAAGAGGCTAAGACGTAAAGGGGTAAGAAATAATACTGATAATGGTAGAACGGAGGCAAAATCATTGAAGGGATAGGGTCTGTTTTACAAGTACAAATGGCCCATATGAAAACTATTCAGACTTAATAACACAGAAATGAAAAAACAGGAGTCTAAGTCCCACTGAGTTTCATGAGAATCATGTACACTTTCAGTCACCATTGATCCCTAATACACGTATGACCTCACTTAGTGCAAACCGTCTAATACTGGCGTATTCAACAATGACTACGTTGTCATTGATCTTTCCAGGATAAATAACTTGAAGAGCCACTGTTCTTAATTATTTCATGCAAATAAGTGAACTTCACCAAAATGATGATTAGTCACCATTGGCATGCATTGTCAAATAATTAATATTGTGCCACAACTTGTCTCCTCTTTCTGAGACCAAAGGTAGTACCCCATTGTGAAACTGCGGGGACTTTTGACATTCAGAGAAAATATGTTTCCATCCTGAGAACATAATTAAATAATATACAAATCAACTTTCAAATTCATTTAATGTAATAGTGATATCTACATATATTTTGTCTTTTGTTTTGAAATCTCTCAAGAATATTTGCCATAGGCATTTGTTTCTTTGATTTAAAAAAAATAAGTTCTGTTATTGCTAGTGGATCATAAAGTGAAAAAAACCATTACTTAAATTATAGAACTATCAGGCAACACATAAATTTTAGGATATGCAAGATACTTTGATTACTATTTTTTAAATTTTTTTCAATTTTTATTTCTTTTTTTTTAAGTTCATTCATTTCGAGAGAGACAGAGATAGAGTCACATAACCTTGTGATTATTTAACTTTTGGAAAAAATTATGTTTTTCAATTGTCATAAATATCAAGTTTCTGTGCAGCCTGAGTACAAAATCGGGAGATTTTTAACAAGAAGCTTGACGTGTTACTGAGGGAAGGCTCATGGCTAAATAGAGGCCAGGTGGCCAGCCCACAAAAGCAGTTGGAATTAAATTTTGTGGTCCACCACACTCTGCAAGGCATTGTGGGGTCTCCCAACTGACCACTGGAAGCAAAGCCATGGTCCACGGTGTTGGATGATGGGATTAAGGAACTAATTCAGTGAGTGAGCTGCCTTCCCTGGAGGGGAGGCAGGTCCTTAAAATCCAAACTTCCAAGCCTAGAAGCAAGAACTAACTTGAGTCTAATGCAGAAGGTGAAAGGACATGGCAACGGAATGCTCTAAAAAACCTCTAGAGTTTCTCAGGTATTCTTAGAGATATGTCTAGAAATATTCAGCCACCAGTTTGGAGTCCTGGTGACCAAGCTCCCCAGCAAGGACTAGGACATTAGCCAATAGAGTTCAGGTTCAAGGTTAAACCCCTGTTCCAGTGATAAACTGGTACTGGGAACCAATAATGGTAATTAGGTCCGAATATCAGCAGCCCAGAGACATGAATGCAGTGCAAGAAAGCAGAACTGAGTAAGAAATGATTTGGATCTCAGATGGGCACACATAAGGCTTATCCAAAACATGCCAGGTATAAAATTCTAGATATTAATATGCCAACAGGCCTGGTTCTTATTGATTCGTGAACTGACTGATTGTCATGGCTAGTAAAAAAGGCAGGCATTTGTGACCTAGTATTCTAGTCATTCACATTACAAGAGCATTTAACAAATATTTTAAAATATGAAAAAAGAAAATAAATATCTCATAATTCTACAATACAAAGACGAGACAAGTACTATTAAACTTTATTTTTTAGTATGTTTAATGTTCTACATGCACACATACACATATACCATTATTTCAAAATAAGAGTCTCTATTATACACTCTGTGAAATGATCACATTATTGTAATTGCTTAGTTGTTTGTCTTCTCTGTCAAACAGGCAGAGGCAGTATCTTACTTGCCGTCATTGTCTTTCTATCCAGCGTAACACCTGGCACAGGAAGCCAGACATTATATGATAATGCATACTTCTGTGGTTTTTTAAATAAATATGCCAAACTGACCTTGTGACAGGTGTACCACACGCAATTATGAGGGTTCATTTCCCTTCATTCTTAACAAAACTGCATCTTTTCACTTTTCAAGAATCTTTGCCATTTTGATGGGATGAATTTGCCTCTCAATTTTCTATATTGGCATTTCTAAGCTATGGAGCTTGAATAATTTTCATATGGGTCATCAGTATTTGCTAAATAAACACTACCCTTTCAATGATTTTGCCTCAATTCTGCCACCACTAATATTCATTGCCTCTTGAAAACTGAGTTAACAGTTTTATTTGTCCCTTGTTCAGCCTCCCCTAAAACTAATGAGACTTTCCAGGAAGTACCATTGAAGAGGAATCCTTCCTGCCCCTGGATGTTAAAGCAACATCTTGGAGAGGAAAATCATAGGTACCGGTGACAAACAGATTTGAATTCGAATGCTGGCTTCTCTACTGATTCATTTGAGTGACCTTAAACAAGACAATCAACCCCTATGAACTTCAAGTTCCTCATTTAGGAGAAATAATGCCAATGTGTCTTGCATAGTTGCTACAAAGACCAAATGATATAAAAATATGTAAAAGCACTATATAAATATAGGTTATGTTACTCTGGCTACTACTTTCCTTGAGGATAAATATTACATCCATCGTCTGTTTTGAGACAAATTGGCAAAGACAGCTTTCTTGTCAAGGCTAAAAATAAAACACAACAGAGACTTGGTGTTGCCCAGGAGAGTGTATATGGCTATTGAAGTTTGCACTTTCTAAGGAAGCTAATAAAACTAAATAAGAACTTATTCCACTGACACCTTAATGTCATTCTCTGTAGTAACCCAATTTGCTCTACTTGTCTCTCTACAGAAGTGGAAATTTGTGCTCCAAAGAGAAGCACAAGCAGCTTCCTCTCAGGGGTTATTTGAATGGCGCGGGCGCGGGGGGGGGGCAGCACTGACTGACATGAAGGCGCCTAGAGCTGAGAGAACGACTGGGAAGGAATCCTAAATGAGCTAGGACAATTGCCAGCCTGGCTTTCCTGTTTAATAATTTTAGACAGCAAACAAAGAAACTTAAAAAAGGCTCTTGGATCCAGTCTTCCTCTATAGGCTTTACACAGTCTAGACCAGAGCTGCTAACAATCATTCTTACCCTTGGCTTCCTTACCATTTGGGGAAGTCTCAATTGTCTCAAACAGTGGTGCATAGTTCCTCCAAATGGCTAAATGCAGGTTATGTTTATTTCACATTCACTTTAAAATACTTAAATATATTCCTTACAATAATTTTGGAGGAAATAAGAGTATTCTGAAATCACGTTGTGGTACATATTCCTCCTTAAACGAGATGGGGGAAATCACTCCAAATAAAGTCTATAATAGAATGGGGAGGAACCACCTAGCTCCCTGTTTCCAAATTATGGTCCTCAGATTCTTAGAATCTTATCAACTATTTTAAATGTTTCAAAAAGGAGAGTGGAGATTTTATATTTACATGCCATTACACTTCTCCCAAAGATCTTAGCAGAACCTTTCTGTCCATATCATATCAGTTACTCCACTTTGACCAAAGACAATCAACCCCTCTGTTTGGCAGGCATAGTTAGTTATTGCAAAAATGAATAGTTATGATTTTATAAACAAAAAGGTTGGTAAACAAATGACTTAAAATGAGTTCTTGCTGGCTAACGTGTTGGGGAAACAATCTAGATCACTGACCTAATGTTACAGATGAGACTCAATATTACACATTGGGTTGGTGCAGCCCACGATTGGCACTTAGATATACTGGCTCCTAATCCAACGCTTGTCGCTCCAATCCAAAATCAGTATTTGCATGGAGTTGGAAAGGGCCTACCTAAATAATAGCAATAATTAAAGAAGACCCTGGGTCTTTATTTATACATTCAATAGCCAGTTCCTGGCCTTACTATGTGCATGCTGTGGCCATGCTTGCCTTCGTTGGGGGATACAAAGGTGAGTGAGACAAATTCCTTGCCCTTAAAGAATTTAAAGCCCAAAGGAAATAATGTATTTGCATAAATAAGGAGTGCAAAGAATAAAATGGTAGTGTCTGTCAAAAAGATAAAGATGCTGCACTATCAAGGTTAAAGAAAATATGCGAATTAGACCATCTGGGTTTCGGGTCAAAAAATGCGTTAACATATTAAAAGGCATGTTCCATTCAAAATGCCCAGCTATACCAAATATTGGTCCCTGTTCACCCTTGAATGCAAATCCTTCTCTTTCTATCCTTTTAATTCCTGACATAAAAATCTTGTATATCCTTAAAGTTCAGTTTCAAATATCAGCTGCTCTATGTGTTTTTCGTAATCATCTTGGTTATAAGCAACCTCTACAAACTCATGGAGCACTGAGCATTCCCACCTCATACACGGCACATTATTATCTAAAGTCTCCTATTGCAGTTATTCATTTATAGGTATTTTGGTCCTGCCCACCTTTCTGACTTCATATCTTAGAACTTTATCATATTCTCTCTACATTGAGCCCAAAATAACTAAACACTTTGAATTTCACAAGTATCTTATTTCCCATTTTCTTGCCTTTGTTCCTAATGTTCTTTCTTTCTAGAATGCCTTTCCTCCCCTTCACTTTCTCAGCATCGTTTCCTCCAGCAAACCCTTCCTAAGATCCTACACAATTCCCCAATTTCCCTACCATGTCAGATGGGGTCTGACAGGAGGCAGAGCTGGCTGGTTGGTTGCACAAGGGCCAGGAACCCAGAGACAGATTTCCTCTTACCATTGCCACCATGAGTGAAAGGGAGGACAGGAGGTCATGCACCACAGGTAAATTCTGGAGTCAAAACGGAAATAAGTAGATAATGGGATGATCATTATAGAGGAGCAGGCAGAAAGGAGAAACCAAGAAACAGAGCTGAAGTGGGTGGTATAGAAAACTAGTAAGCCCAAGAGGAGGAATAGCAAAGTAAGCAAATGGTAAGTACCATGAGGTAAGAGCTTAAAGAACCCCTAGAAATCGTTTTCCAGTTTTCAGAATGAACAGTGTGCTTAAGTAGGAGAACTAAATGGTATGTGCCCTTTTTATATCCTTCTTCCAGGTTCTAGATGAGGATAACATAATCCTATAGCAATCTTTGGAATTCTAGAGTTTCTCCCAGAGATTCTTGGATCACAACTCTTTTATCAGCATTGGCTAACTTTTGTGGCATGACACATACCAGCAGGGAAAATAGCTGGAAGAAAGTTGTTGCTGCTGTGACCAAGGAGGTATGGGGTTGCCCAGGGGTGTCCATGCAGTAAGTGGGAATAAGCAAAGTTTGTAGTTTTGAAGTAGGTGAGCAATGGAGTTTTGGTGACAAATGGAGGTTCTTCACAAAAATGACTTTAAGTCATCAAATTAGAAGGATTAGATTTCTATGATGCACAGTGGAAATGACATCAGCATTTCTTATTGAAAAATCTAGAAAATCAAGTAAAATCCTTCTTTTTAAGTAGCTCAGCTCAAGCAAGGTAAATATCTTTCCAGTATCAGAAAACCAAGACATTATATTCAGACTAAGTATCCTTCGATGCTATGCAAAACCAAAGGTTAAAGACAAGGCAGGAAGATATTTAAATTCCAATCTGTAATTCATAATTAATTTGTAGAGAAAAGTGGCATTATTAGAAATGCTTCTAAAAATTTATCTGCTTAAAGAAGGTGGCTACATGGTATAAATGAGAGTGAACAGGAAATTATTCCAGGTTCAAATGCTTCCCAAGGCTGCCTCAGCCATTTTCAAGTTGTATTGGTTTTCTGTCAAATAAAACTAATGTGTGTTCATAAAAAGAATGACCTGCTTACTTGGTTACTGTTGTTAAATTCAACAGCATTAATAAAAGAGCTTGTGTGTGTAGACTAAAACTCTGCTATTTCAATCAGCTAAGTTCAATCTACTCATTAATTCCCTCAACATCTGTTGAGAATTCACCATGAGCCATGTCCTTACAACCAGCATGCATAAATTCAGACGAATAGTTATTACATTTGTCTTAAGCTTTGTTGAGTGGGATTCAATGGAAGGCTGACAAACAGACTCAACTTAGGTGGGACACAATTCAAGAATTAATTCATTCAACAATACATTCACCAAATATGTACTGAGAACCTACCATGGGCCAGGCATTGTATTAACTAACAGGGATACATCAGTGGATACAATAGGCCTGATCCCTACTTCAGTGGCATTTACATCTGAATGTGGGGGTGTGAGGGTGGGGGGAGTGAGACAGAAATAAAGTAAAAAGAAAACCAAATGAATAAATGCAAACTGTGATAAGTGAGATAAAACCAAAAAAACCCACACAGGTGTCTGTGAAATCATAAGAGGGGCAACTAGCCTAGAGGGAGTGGTCAAGAAAATTTGCCCTGCAGAAGTACCCCTTCAACTGAGTCCTGAGAATGAAACAGAACCTGAGGGAGAGATCTGGATATGGCGAAAATGAATACTTCTGGCAGGTAGAAATATGGCCAGTCACTGGCAGAGAAAGCAGTCTTGAGATTTATCATGAACAGAGAGAGGGACAGAGATCAGAAGTTTAGGGCTTGGTTATCAGACAGGAATCCAGCTACCGAAACTCTAAGCCAGGACAGAAGGCCAATTCTGGTTACAGATTGTGAGCTTTTGCTTGATCAGAAACTTGAAATAATGAAAAAACTCTGGTCTTCCTCTAAAGACAGCTTCCCAGGATAGGCCTTCCTTGACATTAAAGAGACCAATTCTATTAACAGTTTGATGCCCTCTATCTGAAATCCTGTCCTCAACCACCCAGAGGTTTTGAGAGCCCAAGTTGGCCAGGAGCATTACATCCCCTCTGCAGACGTGAAGCACGCCTGGAGAATTCAAGTCCTTTGCAGGCTGGGAAAAGCTGGTCTTCCAGTAGCATGGTCCCTTTTCCACTGGTCTTTCCTTGGAGCCCACCATTAACTTTCTCCTTTTCCCTCTAGGATCTTGGGCAGAGGTTCTGACAATAGGGCACTCAGTACAGTCTTGTCAGACTAAAGAAAAAGAAAGCTCTGCAGGCTGACATTGCAAAACTCTAAAGCAGCACAAATACGACAAGCCCATAAAATGGCATATCAAGTACCTGAATATTTCAATAAGGGTTATTTTAAAGCATTCTGCACAAACAAATGGGTGACACTGGATGTGTTTATATGAGAAGAAGGAGAAATTTACTGTATTTAAATATGCAACTTTTGGCTTAACTAAGCACCGGAGCACATTCTCTCATGCTATATTTAGGCAGTGGGTTTCCATGTTTAAGGAATTATGAATTATTGAAAAGTACTTTGCAAAAATTTGGCAGCAATCCCTGAGCCACAGTCTGAATCAGATTTTGAAAGTTCTAATATTTCTTCAGTGTAAGTGAAAGAGTGCTCAAGAGATCAGGACACTAAATGAAGATTTTGTAATTAAATAATCAAGCCTCGTGAAATATGGAAGGAATATCAGATTAGAAGTGAAAAGACATGTATTCTTTTTCCAACTTTATCACATCGAAGACATAAAACCTTGGGTAGCAATTAATCCACTGAATCTCATTTTTCTCCTTTATAAAGTGGAGAAAACAATGTCTACTCTTCCCAGACTGTTGGCCAGGATAATTATAAGAAATGAATGTGAGAGAGGGAGAGAGAAAAAGATAGAGAGAATACATAGAAGCTGTAATGCATCAAAAATGTAGAGGATGATAACAGGGGTGCTATGAAGAGAGTATCAAAGACATAGTTCCTTTAATTTAATATTTTTAACTTCAGAGACAGTAACCCCGTCACACTGCTCTTCAGCTGATTTCAGGTGTACCCTCTGGGCATGGCAGTGCCTAAAGCAAATTACTTCTCTTGTAAACTCTTTCTTGAGTTCCACAAAAGTCTGCTTTTCTGGTAATCTCTCTGTTCCTTTCTTGACCCGTGTAAATCCATCTTTAATTCCAGAGTTTGACTTGAAATGTTTTCTGCTGGACCTGAGAATTCTACCTTCACTTCCAACTTCCTGGTGCAGGGACTTTCTGTCACTCTAGGTATCTGGACAAGTTCTGGGAAGCAGGTAGTTCCTTCCCAACATAACAACTTTCTCCCAGTTCTACCACCAAGGAAGTCTGCGCTTGTCTCTTGGCCTCGGTGTTTCCCAAGTTAGAGGTCAGACCTACTCCACTCTTCCTCTCAGCCATCTGGGGAGTGAAGTGGGGTGTCACACGTAAGGTCCATGGGTGGCTGCCTGCAAGTCTCCTTCACCAGTTGAGAGACATGCTGTATAGCCTTAATTTTCTTTAGAGAGACCTTCTCCTCCAAAAAATCTTCCCTCATCATTTTGTAGTCCCAAACTAAGTCAAAGGGATTCAGCTGTTGAAGAACTGGGACTTGAAATCTCCACTGTTAAACACAGCATGTATGTATTTGTTTTCCATTCCCTTTTGTATCTGATTTTATGTCACTGCTGTCTCATTCCAATATCCTATCTCAGATGAAAAAGACCATCCAAGATTTATCTCTGCATTAGATATACCATCATGGCACTATGACATTTAGATTTATATTCTTGTTCCATATTCATGATTGTTTTCCATATGAGCACTCAAATAGTGCTATCAATGGTCATTGTCAACCTGATTTTAAAGACAAGAAACTGTGATTGGCTGAAGATCACACGTCTCACATCGGTCACAGAGGTAACTGTGTCCTTGATTATGTCTCACTGTTCATGTCCTAAATATAAAAATATCTGATCAGTTTAAAAGACACTAGATAGGACCGAATTCCAAGACTATAATTTTGAAGAAAATGGTTGTTTTTTCATTAAATTCCCTTTTCCCTCTCTCCCCAACACTCCTCACATATGCATGCACTGATTTCATCAATTCCACTTTTAAAATCAGTCAAATCTGGTCCAGAAACAAAACAATGAATTGAACCTGAATCAAATCAAGCCTCTACATCTAACTTCCAAATTACAAGAAATACAGGGAACTGAAGACATGTTACAGGAACTTACTGAGATGCAATCAACAAAACCAGTGTGGGATTCACAGGACAAAAGACCTGGTTTTTTCAACAAGGATAACAAAAAGCAAGGATAAAAACAGACAGATTGAGATGAACCTACAGAGTGAAAGAGATTTGAAGAAGTATGTCAAACGATTGCAAGATACGATTGCAAGATAAAGTCAAACGATTGCAAGACTTTATTTACAGCCTGATTCAAGCAAATAGACTGTAAAAAAAAAAGTGAGACAATTAGAAAAATTTGAACACTGCTTGATATTTGGTAACATTAAGAAAATATTAATATCTGAAGGGTGATCATTTTTCTTGTGATTATATTTTTAAAAGCAGCCTTATCCTTTAAAGATTTCTACTGATATATTGATGGGTATAATTACACAATGTTTGCTATTTGCTTCCTAATTATACGGCAATAGGGTGGAAATGGTAGGGTTAGAGAAAAAATGGCCATGATCTGATCATTGTGGAAGCTGGATGCTTATACAAGAGTGTTTATTATACTATTGCTCATATTTTTAGACATTTGAAATTTTCCACATCAAAATGTTTTTGAAAGCCAGCGTAATAATTTACTAACCAGAGGACTAAATAAACATTCAGCATTTCAGCTGTCTGTGATGATGTAATGTAGACCTGGGTTGAACACAATATTTGATTTATTCTTTCCCTTATTTACCAAGAGCATAAAAACAGAAAGACCCACAGGTGTAATGCTAATGGAAGCCTTGCAGGATCTACACGCCACAGAAGGTATTTGCTTTGTGCTACACTACAAAGTGAGTGGAGAAGAGGCATACCACTGTCCTTTGATTTGAACAAGGGAGCTTACTTTCTTCTCTGTAAGAGGGACAAAGAAAAACGCAGCATAAAGATCCACCCTTGCTTTGAAGTATGATGGCTTTGCTCTTGCTCTTCTGATCCCTGTGAGGAAAGGTGAGGGATCCTCCACACTAAGGGAAGATAAACTATTCCTAGAATTTATTAGAATGCCGTCTAAACAATTGAAATAGGAAGGGATATGAAGGGAACCTCCACAGTTTCTGTAATACTTTGTGTCTTTTAAAAAGCCTGGTAGGTCATGAAGGGAAAGAAATGAAGAGTATCAACATTCCCTTCCTTCTCCTTCTCTCCAACCAGCTCTTAGCAGCTACCACTTGTCTAAGTCCAACCACACAACATTAAGCATTTGGGCTTTTTTTTTTTTTTTTTTTTTTTTTTTTTGTTACTCTGGGTCCAAGAATTACTGCATGCCTCTGGCTGAGGTAGAAGACTGAGATTTTAGAGGAGGGTTCCTCTGAAACTCTGTGCAATTTTTGGTTGGTATATGGTGTATTGTTGGTATATAATCTATTACTTCTTATGTTTGGGAATCTACTACTTTGACACACAGTAATCCAGTTTTTAAAAATTGTGGTGACATATACATCATTTACCAGTTCAACCATTTTTGAGTATACAATTTAGTGGCATTAAATGCATTAACATTTTTGTGTAACCATCACCCAGTCATCTGTTTTTATCCTAGGCACTAATGGGACGTTTCTAAGAGGAAACTGTAAAGAGGAAGGAATAAAAAGGAAGTTATAATATATTTGACACAATAAATCTTCCCCTTGTCAGTATATGTTTTTAAAAACATCTATCGCTAACATATTTCCATCTATAAAATGTTATATGTCCACTAAAATTGTCTGGAAACAAATGGTCTGGAATTTACAAAAATTATGACAGACCTGGTACCTGAAGCTTGTTTGCAAGTGAATGTCTTTCTATAAGGCTACCTTTCAAACATGGCCCATATGTGTTTTGTCTACTAATATAAAAGCATGAATCTATTTTTATACAATAATAAAAAATAGCTAAGAAGAAAAAAGTCTGATAGGATAAAACTTTAGTATTGGTATTGTTACATTTTTCTCCATTTTCCTTTTATGTTTTAATACTTTATTATAAAACAACATGTAGGGCTTCCTGAATTTGGCTTTACATGTAGCTTGAGAAGTAGAACCAATAAATAGCATTGGTATAATTTTGCACTTGGAAGCCAGGGACAGACTTTGACATGTATTGTGATTGACAATACCATGGAGAAGCTTCTTTCTCTCTCCTCTTACACTACCCATAGCACTGGATAGGCCCAAAAAAACACCAAAGATGTAATCAGATGAGTAAGTGTCATGTCTTAAAATGCAAACACTTGTGGAGAGTTAAGATATTTACTGCCACTCAGCTCTGTATAAGGAGATGTATTCTTTCTATGGCCAAGCTCATTCATTCCAAACATGAGGGCCATTGACTCTTTGGGGGCCACAAAAGTCAATTTTCCATAAATCTGTGTCTACACTAAGCCTTGAATGTACAGTGAATAAATAGTATGTCTCAAAAACATATGTGCTACCCTATTTCAAATATATATAGATAGATAACATTGAGATGGACAAAATGTGAATTTGTTTAAAACCCAATGGAATCCAAAATGTCTTTGGTCATCATATATTTTTTTCTCTTTTTTTTTAATGTTTATTTATTTTTTTGAGAGAGAGGGACAGAATGCAAGTGAGGGAGGAGCAGAGAGGGAGACACAGAATCCGAAGCAGGATCCAGGCCCCAATCTGTCAGCACAGAGCCCAATGTGGGGCTCAAACTCACGAACCACAAGATCATGACTTGAGCCAAAGTTGGACGCTCAACCAACTGAGCCACTAAGGCACCCCAGTCATCATATATTTTCTTAATTGATGAATTAAGAAAAGTATAAAGCCCTTCATGAAGGATGTCAAAATTTGGAAATTCCTTCTAATCATCTGGGAAGGTTGCACCTCACTCCTTTTACTGGTTGCATAATGTTCCATGATACGGATATACTGCATTTTAATCAGCCACTTCCATATCGGTAAGCTTTCTCTTTGGCCATTTGACCAAAGTTCCCTTGGCCAGTGCAAACAATGGTACAATAAACATCCCCCAGTACATGACCTTACAAATGGGCAATTTTTGTTTTCCTTGAGGTAGATTCTCAGGAGTGGAATTTCTGAGTTAAAGGGGAAGTGCATTTTAGGTTTTAATAGATGTTGCTCTGTTGCCTTTTAGAAAGATAGTGAAGCTCGAAAGTCCCACACACAGTGTGTATAAGAGAACCCTTTTCCCCACATCCCTACCAGCAGTGGGTTTTATAGCTCTTTTTAATGTTGTCAATCCAATAGATATAAAGTCATATTTCATCTTTATTTTCATTTGAATTTCTTTTACTGAACATGAATTCGAGCATCTTTTCATTATGTTTGTTGACCACTGGGATTTTGTTTTCTTGTGATTTTTTTTTTTTAATTCTAATCTTCTCTGCATTTTTCTATTGAACTGTTTGTCTTTTTCTTGTCACTCTATAAGAAGTCTCCACATTACACAATTGTCCCGTGTCTGACGTTGCTCACTCCTACCTCTCAACTCACTCTCTGTCATATTAATCTTTTCTTTTCTCCACAGTAATTACCACTGTTTGAAATTATTTTGTTAGCTGTTTGTTTCTTGTCTGTCTCTCTCAACATAAATCTCATGAAAACAGAAAATGTCTCCTTTGCTCTTCTGTATCCTTTGTCGATGACAGAGCATAACACAGGATAGGCCCTCAACAATATTTGTTGGCAAAACAAATAAATGAATGGTGGCCAAAGAGTTATTCATAGATTCATACAACATAATGCTTGATTCAAGGTACTATGGAATTGAGAGAAGAGTAAAATGAATTGTGAATTAGAAGATAGGTGGTGATTAGGTGGTAGAAATCTTACATGTTAGGTGAAGGAATTTTCACATTTTTTTACAGGAAATGTGGAGTCATCAAAAGCTTTTCAGCACGGGGGTGACACAATGAAATTTATGATATAGGAAGAACACTCTGGTGGCAATGCCATGAATTAATTATAAGGGGAAGAGAAGTTTTATTAGTAATGGTCCTTCTCACAGCTCTAAAATAACTTGTGCCAAACCAGTCCAAGTGTATTTTATGGACAGCATCTTTAATAGAACTAGCAGAGTCAGCACACATTTCCCAAATCAGATGACAGAACAGACACTCTAAATTTTATCCATTATCTTTTGCTGCCCCAATTCTTTATGCTAAAGGATAAAAATCATATGAGTTGCATTAATTTCCTCAATAAAGTGGATGCTTAAATTGATTGAGAGTTATGTTCATTTTCTGCCAAATTATATCAGCCTCCTCTCATAATCCAAAATTTCTGAAAATGTTTCTGAGGAATTTTGTGTGCCAAGTACTGTGCTTGACCTATACTTAAAGTGTGTTTAAGACTCAGTAGTTAGACTGGTATTAGGAAATACCATCACCTGGTCTTAGCCTGTCACCTTCCCTAGCAAGGGTCAATGTATATGCATGGTAAAGTTTTACCTGTATTAAGCCAAGACAAGGGGAGATATTTGTCTTCTTCTTTTGTTAGTTTAATAAATCTCAGAGAATACTCTTTGGCGTGAATTTTCCAATCTGAACTGGATATTGATCAACTAAAGTGGTTATTTGGCACATCTCCCTTTGGACAGGTGGTAGTTTTATCTTCAAGCATCATTTGATTCTCCTTGCATGATTAAAGAATGGCTCCTCTGATGAGGTGAACCACACTTTATTGACAGACTATAATATAGTTAAAAGGACATGGCTTTGGCATCAGATATAACTAAATTCAAATCTCCACTGTGCTACTTACTAGTTGAGCAATATTCATTCAGTAAATGTTTGGGAACTATTTTATACCGATTATTGGTCTAGACTCTAGAGCTTGAAAAACTCTGACTGTAAGGAGCCAGCAGTTTAGCAGGAGGGATAGACAAGGAAATCAACCTTGTATAATAGAGGAAGGAACTAGGAACAAAAAGATAATCAGAGAGGGCAGGTGAAAGAAAAGACACTCAGACCAAGGCAACATAAGGAACAAAAGTATAAATGCATGCCTAGGAATGATATGCTTGGTGACTCAAAACACTGAACTATGGCATATTAAATATAAAACTCTGTGAGAACAAACGACTTGTTTGTTTTCACCACTGTAATTCCTGGCACCCAGGGCAGAGCCTGATACATACTTGCAGCACAATAAATATTCAGTGAAAAAATAAATCCCCGTGGGGCACCTGCGTGGCTCAGTCGGTTGAGCATCTGACTTTGGCTTAGATCATGATCTCATGGCTCCTGCGTTTGAGCCCCGTGTCAAGCTCTGTGCTGACAGCTCTGAGCCTGCAGCCTGCTTCAGATTCTGTGTCTCCCTCTCTCTCTCTGCCCCTCTCCTGCTCATGCTCTGTCTCTCTCTCAAAATAAATAAACATTAAATTAAAAAAAATTTTTAACATATATATAATTTTTAAATATATATTTATATATACAAATTTTAAATATTATATATATATGGTATATGTATATACCATATATATGGTAAAAGATGTGTTGGAAAGTGGTGAGAGATAAAGGTAGAGAAACAGGCACCAGGCAGATTATGGTTGGGGTTGTATTCCAAGATGAGAAATGCTAATTTTTATTCTATACCCAAGTATTTTCCAAACTTGGTTAAGAATTAGAGTCATCTGGACTAACAGACACATGAAAAAAAAATGCTCAACATCACTCATCATCAGAGAAATACAAATTAAAACCACAATGAGATACCACCTTACACCTATCAGAATGGTTGATATTAACAACTCAGGCAACAACAGATGTTGGCGAGGATGCGGAGAAAGAGGATCTCTTTTGCACTGCTGTTGGGAATGCAAACTGGTGCAGCCACTCTGGAAAACAGTATGGAGGTTCCTCAAAAAATTAAAAATAGAATTACCCTATGACCCAGCAACTGCACTATTGGTATTTATCCAAGGGATACAGGTATGCTGTTTCAAAGGGGTACATGTACCCCAATGTTTATAGCAGCACTATCAACAATAGCCAAAGTATGGAAAGAGCCCAAATGTCCATCGATGGATGAATGGATAAAGAAGATGTGGTATATATATGCAATGGAGTATTACTCGGGAATCAAAAAGAATGAAATCTTGCCATTTGCCGCTACGTGGATGGAACTAGAGGGTATTATGCTAAACGAAATTAGTCAGAGAAAGACAAATATCATATGACTTCACTCATATGAGGACTTTAAGACACAGAACAGATGAACACAAGAGAAGGGAAGCAAAAATAATATAAAAACAGGGAGGGGGACAAAACATAAGAGAGACTCTTAAATATGGAGACCAAACTAAGGGTTGCTGGAGGGGCTGTGGGGGGGGGGGAAGGGCTAAATGGGTAAAGGGCAATAAGGAAGAAATTTGTTGGGATGAGCACTGGGTGTTATACACAGGAGATGAATCACTGGAATATACTCCGAAATAATTATTGTACTATATGCTAACTAACTTGGATGTAAATTAAAAAAAAAAAAAAAAAAGCATTAGTCATCTAAATTCTGGATCACCTGGTAAAAATACAGATTCCAGTCCTCTTCTCATAACCAAACCTAAGTCTCTAGAAAAGAGGTCAGGAAATCTGTATTGTAGCTAGTACTGATGTGATTCTACTGATTATGTGTTTGAGGACACTGAGTAAGGCAAAAGAGTATGAGGGTCTGATCCAAGACTACAGGATTAATAGAGGAAATGAGTAAACAAATATATCATATGCTGATTAGGTTGACTTGTCAAAACCCAGTGATCATTCGAGAACAGTAATGAGAGAGGCATCTAAGTTTCCAATTTGGGTCCCTGGATTAAGTTGTTGTCAAGAAATAGAGTAAAGAATGCCAGAAGAAAAACTGGTTTGGAAGAAAAGATAATAATTTTAGACAAGTTAAATTTGAAGTGCTTGTTGTAAAACTGGGGGTAAGGTCCATAAGGTATGAGATAAATGGAACTGGATCTTAGGAGAAAAATCTGAGCTTAAGTTATACAATGGGAGAGATCAGTTTTTAAAAGATGTAATGTCATCATCTGTTCAGATTGTCCCAATAATTCATGCTATGAAATCTTGCCATATGGCATGGCTCCAATGGTGTCCTGGCAAATGTATCAACTGGCTTTCAAGGGTGGGGGGTGGGGAAGCCCTAATTTGTAGCATTTGTCAATTTTTCATGTTGTGAAAACCCCCACCATGGAAGTTTTCAAGCTAGCAAACACATCACTGAATATGAGATTGGGAAGGCATGTGCACAATTGGTTCTCATCAGTGAGTAGAAATGGATTTCAGCACACAATTGCATAGTCCCCTTTGCCCCCTCCCCCAGAAATGCACCCTAATGAGTCCTTACTCTAGTAAAAAAAAAAAAAAATTCCATGCTAGCAATAAACAGAATACAATAAGAAGTCAAGCTCAGTACATTCAAGTAAAGTGATTTCTTCCCAAACATCCCATCTGTTCTTCACAACCTTTCCTAGGTTGCCACACTCTGCTCAGTGCCAGCTGGCACTCCCAAACAGCTGGGTAAAATCATTACTCATTGTCCAGATGTGTCATAATTCAGTCAGATCTGGCTCCTCTCTAACTCTATGGCACCTCCAACCTTCATCAGAGGAATTAGCTTAGGTGACCATTCTAGATCCACTGATTTAGGGCTCAAGTTCCAGGATTGTTGGATTCCAACGGCTAGCTACTGGTTAGGCTTACAACTCCTAGGTTCCCCTCACCTGCCTCACTCACTTTCCCATCACTATTTGGCTGAGAAAGTTCCACATCATTCATTTCCCTCCTACCAAGCCCTTTGGTAAAGAAGCCTTTGTAATCACTTCCTGAAGGTGGAGGGGGGTAGATTGAGATGAGACAAAAGTTCAATAACTGGCTCTGCTTGTAATTAGTTCATGCTTTATAAAGAGACTGCAATTCTCTCTGATGTTATCTGACAGGCAGGCAGAATATGTCTGATGTTTACCAAAATCTCATATCACAGTATCTCCAAACTGCTTGTCTTTAGGACACAGCTAACAGATTATCTTTGCTTGGGTGCTTGTTGTGTGATATACTGTAATTTTCTTTCAGCATTTTAGAGATAGAATTCCTTTTTTTTAAAATTTTTTTTTTTCAACGTTTTTTATTTATTTTTGGGACAGAGAGAGACAGAGCATGAACGGGGGAGGGGCAGAGAGAGAGGGAGACACAGAATCGGAAACAGGCTCCAGGCTCCGAGCCATCAGCCCAGAGCCCGACGCGGGGCTCGAACTCAACGGACCGCGAGATCGTGACCTGGCTGAAGTCAGACGCTTAACTGACTGCGCCACCCAGGCACCCCAGAATTCCTTTTTTTTAAATCTCAGGTGTATCATTTCTTTTAAGACATCAGCTGACAGACTATTGATTCTTTTAAAGCGTCATTTCTTTTGGTAGCTACTTTTAAGGCTTTCTCTTTGTGATTATTTCAGCAGCCTTATTGTGATGCGTCTCTGTGTGGTTTTCTTGGTATTTATCATATGGTGGTTCAAAGTACTTCTTGAATCTATGGCTTGACTTTTTGCATCAGTTTTGGGAAATTCTCAGCTATTATCTTTTCAAGTATTGCTTCTTTTTATCCCTTTCTTTTTCTCCTCCTGCACGTGACTCCAGTTATACTTGTGTCAGACTGTTTTACTGTCCCACATATTACTTATGCACTTTTTGTAATTTTCATGGTTTTTTCTCTATGTTTTAGTCTGGATACTTTCCTTCTGACCTTTCTTCCAGTTAATTAACTCACTCTTCAGCCCTCTCTAATCTGATATTAAACTCGTCTATTAAGTCCTTGGCTTCTATTATTGTATTTTGCAATTTTGTAACATCAGTTTATTTTATTTTTTATTAATTCCTGTTATCTGCTGAAATTCTCCACTTTGACATCTATATTCATGAACATCCATATCAGATAATTCTAATAATTATAAGTCTGTTCATATTGTATGCTTTGATTTTAGTCATATCTTGGTTTCCTAAGTAATTTTTTATTGAATGCACATTATTGGTCACATTTTATTGAATGGCATTATGTCTTAAAAAAAACTGTTATCTTCTTCCCAAGAGGATTTATGTTCACTTTGGGCAAAAAGTTAGAGTAGCACCAGCCCATCTTGATCTGATCAGGAATTAAACATACTCAAAGCTGGATTTCAGACGTTGAAAAGTCTTACCTAATTTGGGTTCTCTATTACTCCTAAGATGTAGCCATTTGGGAGCTTTGACTAAAAGCTTAATATGTTTACAAGAGCTCGGAATCCTATATATTGTCCTCCTAGCACTATGAGACTGCAAAAAGTAACTGCTTGGCTTCATAGCCTCTCAGCCTTCGACCTCTCATGAAAAGACAGATACTTTGGTGTGAAAAAGCAATATGGAATATCAGATTCACTATTCTGTGTTTCTCTTCACTCTGGGGTCTTGAGTCATCAAATCCTTATATTGAAACTCCAATATATGTATGTCTCTCTGCCCTATGAAACTGAGGAAAGTTCTAATCAACTTCCTTGCCTTTAGGTACAACTTCCTGAGCTTCATAGCTTTTTCTGCCATGCAGTTTATGAATCAACAAATAAGAGGGATAATGGCACGAAATTTTGGACTTGCCTCAGTATATTCTCTTCTCTCTGAGAAATTAGCCACTCAAGTCCTTGATTTATTAATAGCTCTTCGGTGCCTTCAAATTGATTTTCTGCTCTGCTTTATCCAGGTTTTTTTTTTTATGTTTATTTATTTAATTTGAGAGGGAGAGAACACAAGCAGGGGAGGGGAAGAAAGAGGGGGAGAGAGAGAATCCCATGCAGGCTCTGTGCTGTCAGCTCAGAGCCCAATGCAGGGCTTGAACTCACAAATCGTGAGATCGTGACCTGAGCTAAAATCAAGAGTCTGACACTTAACCGACTGAGCCACCTAGGTGCCCCTTATCCAGGTTTTCTAGTTGTTCTCTGAAGAAGGTTGTTTGGCTATAAGGTAGTTCATCATAAGCAGAAATCCAAGATAGTGAAAAGTAGCGTGAAAACAAAGGACTTGCTCTTTCACATGAAATGAGGTATGAGAGTTGAATTAACGATTTGGCCTGAGCTACAAGAAGGACTGTGTTACAGGTTATGGGTTTGGAAAGAGCACATGAGAAGAAGGGTTGGCAGGGGACTATCAGGAGTAAATTTTGAGATGGTAGCTAAAAAAAATTAAGAGTGGATATCCAAGAAGGATTTTGGAGTATGAGTCTGGAGTTCAGAGAAGAGGTATAGCCTGGAGATATAGATTTGGAAATCATGAGCATATGGATGGCATTTAAAACCAAGAAAGTAGGTGAGGTCACCAAATGTATGAGTGTTGATAGAAAAGAAAAAAGATCTAAAGAGTAAGTCTGGGGAATACTAACATTTATGTAGGTGTCAGGGAGATGAGAAGAAACCAGCAAAGGAAAATAAGAACTTAAAACAAGAGAGATTAAAGAAAACCCAGGTGAGCGAGATGTCCTGGAATCCAAATAGAGAAGCTATTCCAAGGAAAGGATAATAAATAGTATGTCAAATACTACTGAAAAACCAAATCAGATGACTGAAAAGTAACCTTTGGATCAACAACATGAAGTCATTGCTGACATTATGGGAGTCATTGGAAAGGTGGGAGTAAAAGTCTAATTACAATAAAATCAAGATAAAAACGGTGACAACGGGATATTAATTCTTGCTTTCTATTTTATTGGACTTTCCAAAATAATCTCATCTAAAATTCATCTTATTTCTTAGAACAGATTACATGATCGTGTATTCGCAAGGCACTGATTCTTTAAGCATACCTCCTTCAATGTCATCTTCAATACCTGTTCATGGCTGAAGACATGTTTTGCTCTAAAATAGTTAACAGTCACATGTATGATGTAAAGATTTTCTATGGTTTCCAAATTCCCCAAGCTATTATCTGGGCCCTTGGGCAATACTGAACAGTAATGAAAAGAAAGTTACTTCCAGAACACGTACTACAACAAATACTTGTCCCATGAGGCTCTTCAACAGTTGCCTCTGCTTTCTCAATTCTAGACTTGCCCACACACAAATAACTCTTTTGAACTTTGGGGAAAAGATGGAATGTCCTTGAACCTAACAATTCTGACACATGCATCATACTCTTCCCTTCTTCCTCTAGATAATATTTATTTTCTGAAATAAACAAAAATGAGGAGTGGTAAACTCACTGATTTCTTTTCACGTTCACCCTTCAAATATCCACCACTAAGATAAGCCCCTAGAAGACCATGAAAATTTATCCTCCTTCTAAACGTCTGACTCAATATTTTATATATTCAGGGTTCAAGGTTATTCTGGAGATCAGAATGAGAAACTGCCTTCATTCCATCTCTAACAACAAAGATGCCATTTTATGTGATTACTCCCTATCATACTTTCCATTAATTGTCTCCACAATAGATGATGTGGTATATTGCTCAGGATATGCTAACCACTGGAACAAACATACCCCAAGTCACTGAATGTTATCAAGTATTTTCTTGCTTAAATAAATTCCAAGGTGGACATTCCTGGTCAGGTGGTTCTCCTGGGCAGCTTTTCTCCAAGCAGCATCTCAGAAACCCAGGCTGCTTCCATCTTGTGGCTTTAAGGTACCCTCGACATCTTTAGTCAACAGATAAAGGGAAAAGAGAAAGGTTTGCACATAGAGTTTTGTGGCCAGTCCTGGAAATAACATGCATCACTTCCACAACATACCATTGCCCAAATGCTGGTCACGTGATTTTAAACTAAGTTCAAGGGAAATGGAGAAACACATTTTTTCTTGTGTACTCAAGAAAAGGAAATATGACTGCTGAGCATTTAGTCAGTCTCTACTATAGACTTCCTTCTGGCCATTAAATTCTTATCATACTCTTCCTTTTATCTGCAAAGTACACTCACCCCCTCGCTAATAGGAACAACCCAAAGTCACACTCCATCATTACGTCTAGTTTAGAGTTCAGGATCTCCAGACGATACACAGTCCTTCCAGCAGGACTAGTTATGGCTCCCCATGCTCTGGTAACCTGTGAATTAAAAGATAAGCTTTCTGTCCACCACCACCACACACACATACACACACACACAGCCAATATGCAATGTTGGAACTGAGGCACTGTAACAGTAATAAACACCCCCATTTACAAAAGGAACAAATGGAAAAGCCTAGAAGTCAAGTCCTTTGGGTAGAAAATGTGAAGGACCTGAAATGGTGGTAGGAAAAGATGTTTGGTAAGGTTTTTCTCATGTTTTCTAAGTGGAATGTCCCTTCCCTGTCCATCCTCTGTGGCTCTGGCTCCATCCTTTGTGAGCTTCACCTTGTCCGTTATTCTCTTCGGCCACATGTGAAGGGGGAGAGAGGGCATGCCATTTGGGAACACTGGAAGTCAGCCTAAAGTTTATGGAAATGTGGAGCTCCAATGGTTGTTCGAAGTCTGAAATGGCCAAAACTGATGCTTTTGTTTGTTTAGTTTGTGGTTTACTTGGAAATATAAATTTCTCAAAAGCTTAATAGTCTTCTGATCAATTTGCTTCCCAGCAGTTGTATGTGCCAGAAACCACCTTCAAAGATTTCCCCTAGACATAATTCTCAAATACGTTTTATCTCTCTGCTTTTTGCCACCATTCTGATCTCTCTCAATTTAATAATAGGCTATCTTGAGACTGTAACTTTTGAATGGAGAATATCCATCCTTAAACTGATCTTTTTTGTGAATCACTTGATTCACCTGAAAATATTTACTGAGCTGCAAGTGTTCAAAATTTGTTTTTTTCTTTTAAATTCCATTTCCCACAGTTCAGATTCTACAAACAGCGGACTTTTCAACTTTGCAGAACTGCATTTCCAGACTCTCTCTATTCCCTTTCATTTATGCTTACAAACTTAGACATTTCTTTCTCAAGCTTTTTCTTGGCCAAACACAGCCAATAAAAACCCCACACCACTAGAGTTATGTTTCTCATTCCTTCTCCTGGAGTTCAATTCCAATAGGCCATGTTCTACCTTCCAAGCATTCATAGGGAAAAGTTTTACAAAATGTCTTACCACTGCATAATAAGATTACCATTTTTCCAGCTGCCAATTTCAGTTTCCTTACTGACCATGGCCAATTGCTAAGCCAATAACATATATTTCAAATTTTTGTTATGAAAGAACACCACTTCAACATATAAACATTTGTATTTGAATAGGTTAACTGCTATAGCAAATGCCCCAAAATCTTACTGGCTTAATGTAATAAAAATATTTTTAAGTCCACTGTGAGTACTCTTGGTTGGGTGGTTCTCTTGAGTGGTTATCCTGCAAACTGATTTAGTAATCAAGTGCTTCTATCTCATGGCTTTGCCATTTTACAAGTTCAAGGTAATCCTGGAATAATCTGGCCAGTAGATTGGGGAGGTAAGAGTAATGTAACCAGAGGATTTATGACCATGCCTAAAAATTATATACATAAATTCTGTACACATTTATTTTTCCAGAACTCTGTCACGTAGCCCCAACACAGCATCCAAGAATTCTGGAAAATAACGTCTTACCATGTGCCCAGGAAGAGGTAACAGGATTGGTGAGCATGTAGCCAGCTTTGAAGCATACGTAGCTAAAACCACAGATTAGTCCAATATTGGCAAGCAAGGATTATCCAATTCTAAAATATACGGCAGAGACATACAGAAAACTCAGCCCAAACCCTGAAAATGTATTTAATTAATATATTAGCTAAATGCATTGAGAATAGAGGCACATGGGTGGCTCAGTAGGGTAAGCATCTGACTCTTGATTTCGTCTCAGGTCATGATCTTACGGTTGTGAGATGGAGCGTGGCACAGAACCTACTTAAGATTCTGTTTCTCTCTCTCCTTCTGCCCTTTCCCCACTCGCTCACATGTGCTCTCTCTCTCCCAAAAAAAGAAAGGAAGAAAGAAAGAAAGAAAGAAAGAAAGAAAGAAAGAGAAAAGAGGGGCGCCTGGGTGGCGCAGTCGGTTAGGCGTCCGACTTCAGCCAGGTCACGATCTCGCGGTCCGTGAGTTCGAGCCCCGCGTCGGGCTCTGGGCTGTTGGCTCAGAGCCTGGAGCCTGTTTCCGATTCTGTGTCTCCCTCTCTCTCTGACCCTCCCCCGTTCATGCTCTGTCTCTCTCTGTCCCAAAAATAAATAAACGTTGGAAAAAAAAAAAAATTAAAAAAAAATAATAAAAAAAAAAAAAAAGAAAGAGAAAAGAAAAGAAAAAGAAAAGGAAAGGAAAGGAAAGAGAAAGAAAAGAAAAGAAAAGAAAAGAAAAGAAAAGAAAAGAAAAGAAAAAGAAATGCATTGAGAATGTACTATTTTCCAGGAATTCTTCCAATTCTTTTATACTTAATCACTGGTTCTTAAAATAATCCTGTCAGATGGTTATATTATTATACACATTGCATAGATGAAGAAACTGAGGCACAAATGGATTAGGCCTCACAGCTAATAAGTGGCAGGAGCAGAATTTGACTCAAGCAGCCTGGTTCTAAAGCACAGAATCATCCATTATAATATTCAGCCCTTTCTGATTTATTCATGAACTTCTCAGTTAGTAAGTTTAATACACTATTGACTAATAGCATATTGTCTCTTCTCCTCTCTGACCTAGAGAGCTATTTTCAGCCTTGTCTGTCCATTTGTTTGCACTGATTCTCTAGGACCTAGTCTTTTTTTTTGAAGGTCTATTTATTTATTTTTTAAAGTGCAGGGGGCGGGGAGGAAGAGAGAGAGTGGAAGAGGTGCAGAGAGAGAGGGAGATAGAGAATCTGAAGCAGGCTCTGCGCTGTCAGCTCAGAGCCTGATGTGGGGCTCAAACTCATGAACTGTGAGATCATGACCTGAGCTGAAGTTGGACGCTTAACGAACTGAGCCACTCAGGTGCCTGTAGGACCTAGTCTTAATGCATTTCTGTACTGTCCTACAACTGTGTTGTGGAAATTTTGGGAATAGAGGTTATCATCAAGTCTATAGAGTGAAAAAGGAAGAGGATAAAGGGAAAATACAAGCAGCACATTCATTTACAGGGTAGTAAGGAGAAAAATCCAGCCCACACTTAACATTCATCAGGCCTAGGACAAGAATACAAACAAAGGCCCACATTCCATGTCTAATACTTAAAAGTTATGAATTAAGCCAACACAGTGGTAAATGAAACACACTTCATCCTTCTACCTTGAAAAATATATTATCATAACATTCTGGAATGCTAAATTGAATTTAGAATTTTTGGACTCAGAATTCCATGCTAGAATATGGTGCTTTGGAAAGGAGATGGAGCCTGTGCCCCACCTTCTTTCTTTTCTCATCCTTGGATCTATCCTATACTACAAGAAACTGCTTGAGCACACAGTTGGGTCCCCTAGCATGCACATTTGAGCTTTGTCCATATCACTGTAGCAAATACTCACCCCTGTGTCCATCAAAAGGATGATCCAGGAATAGAAGTCTGGATGGGAAGTCAGCCTGTGATAGTTAAATAGAAAACTCCTGGGTCCCGAGTATCCAGACTAGGTAGAGGTGGTAGAGGTGGAACATAGATTCCGAGTGAGCACATCCCTTTGGCCTGAGTGAACCTTCACACTATGGTGAAGGGTATACCATAGAAGGGCCAGAGCAAGACTCTGAAGAGTAGGACTGAAATCCCTGATTTTCCCTCTGACCACAAAAAAGTAATATGGATTTGATTTATTTTCCTGCTTCTGGCAGAGGCTTGAATTACAAATAATGTTAAAGAAGTTCTTTAGGCATAGGAAAATGATACCAGATGATAACTTAGAACTACACTAAGGAGTGTAGCACCTGGGTGGCTCAATCAGTTAAGCATCCAACTCTTGATTTTGGCTCAGCTCATGATCTGATGGTTTGTGAGTTCAAGCCTCACATCAGGCTCTATGCTGATGGTGCAGAGCCTGCTTGGGATTCTCTCTCTCTCCCTCTCTGTCCCTCCCTTGCCTGTGTGCTCTCTCTCTCTCTCTCTCTCTCAAAATAAATAAAATAAACATTAAAAAAAGAACTACACAAAGAAATGAATAATACCAGAAATAATAAATATGTGGGAAAATATAAAATATATTTTTCTCATATTTAGTTCCTTAAAATAGAATTGACTATTTAAAGATATACAATGAAAACATTAATCTACAAAAAGCTAGAGTGGTTATTTTAATATCAGACAAAGATTTCAAAACAAAAAAATATTTTCAGGAATAAAGAGAAATATTTCATAATACTAAAGGCACTAATTTACCCAGAGGACATAATAATCCTAAACTTAATGCACATACTAACAGAGCTTCAAAATACATAAAACAAAGTTGGCAGGACTGAAAAAGAAAAACAAACAAATTCACAATAATAGAATTGAAAAGGGAAATAAACAAAATCAGTATCACAGTAGCAGTTCGCAATGCTCTTCTATCAATACTGATAAACAAGTGGATGAAAAATTTAAAGGGACTAAAATTACACAAAGTATGTTCTCTGATTATAACAGAATTAAACTAAAAATGACAGGCAAACAGCATTTAGAAAGAATTTTAGCATTAAATGTTTATATTAGAAAAGAATGTGTGTCAAACAATCTAAGATTCCATTTTTTAAAAACTAGAAAAAGACAGTTCAGTGAAACAGAATAGTTGCCAGAAATAAACCCACAAATTTTTGGTCAATTGATTTTTGACAAAGGGCCAAAGTAGTTCAATTTGGAAAGGACAGAATTTTCACCAGATGGAGCTAGAACAATTGGATATATGTGCATCTATATCTATATCTATATCTATATCTGTATCTATGTCTATCTATATATTTCTATATCTATATCTATATCTATATCTATGTCTATCTATATCTTTCTATCTACCTATAACTATATCTATATCTATATCTATATCTATATCTATATCTATATCTGTATCTATATCTATATATCTCATGATCCTCAACTCCCATTGAAATAAACCATACACCTAAATGTTAGATCTAAGACTACAAAACTTCTAGAAGAAAATGTAAGAGAAAATCTTGTATCTGGAATATTTACAAACTCTTACAAATCAATAAAATAAAGAAAACAACCACTTTTTTAAACGGGCAAAAGATTTGAACAGAAACACTGTCAAAGAAGAATGACACGTGCACATAAGAGGGTGCTCAACTTCATTAATCATCAGGGAAATGCTAAGTAAAACCACAAAGAGTTTCCACAACACATTCACTAGATCAAAAAGGCTGAGTACTGGCAAGAAATGTGGGGAGATGGGAGCTCTCATAGATTGCTCACAAACACAAGACGATATCAACCACTTTGGGAAACTGTTTATCATTTTCTTACAAACATCCACTCACCATATGATTCAAGTATCTTTTTGAAGATATTTACTTACCTACTTTCAGATGTTTACTCCAGAAGAATAAAAAACATGTCCACACAAGGACAAGTGTTTACAGCATTTGTTCATAATAGCTCAAAACTGGAAACAACATAAATGTCCACTGCTTGGCATTTGAATAAAAATAACCTTATGCTACTCAGCTATAGAATATAACAAACAACTGATGGGAAACAATATAGACGAATCTCAAAACCACTATGCTAAGTGAAAGAAGCCAGATACAATCTTTTGCCTAAATACTGTATAGTTTCCATTTATATACAATTTAAAAAGATAAAACTATGACAGAAAGTTTAATTGTTGCCAAGGACCAAGAGAAGGGGGAAAAGATTGATTCCAAAGAGGCACAAGGACATTTTGGGCATGATGGAAATGTTCTATATCATGATCATGGTGGTGGTCACACGTCTCTATATATATTATCAAACCTTATCAAATTGTACTCTGATCATTAATGAATGTTATTGTACATATATTATATCTTAATATAACTGATATTTTTAAATGTGCAGATGAAGCCCAGGGAAAAGATCCCTCTTGCCTAAGGGCCAGCAATGAAAATAGTCTAAGGGCAAGTCTAGGGCAATTGCCTCAAGTCTAAGGGCAGCAGTGAAAATAAAAACTAGTAAAAGAAGCTAAAAATGTATAATTTGTAAGGTGAATAGAGACCCTGATCACTGTGTTCATAAAAGCCTAGGAATAACAACCGCCATTACATATCAATAACATCTAACATTGAATGAGGGTTTCTGTTTCGTATTTGTTTTTGAGATGGTCAGTCAAGCAGAGCCACAAGAAGAGACAGAGGAGAGGCTCAGGAAAACAGAGTTTGTAATACTCACAGGTCCTAGAGACAGGAGACAGAGCACACCACCCAGCACCATTATGGAGAAACTCCAGAGTAGTCAGGAGGCAGCAGACAAGAAGTGGAGAGCACTTAGGCCATGGCCTCCATTGGGGTTTCTGCAGGAAAGGTGAAGAATGGTAAATAGTTTAGGACTGGCCAATTTAAATCATTGTAATGGGCTTGGGGCAATAGGGGTGGTCTCTACTTATCTAGTACCTGGCTCTGGGATAATTAAGGGAGAGGAATATTGCCTCCTGTGTGCAGGGACCAGATGCAGGAGGTGTGGCTCTGGGTTGGTTTATATATCAAGGCCATGCTCTTTACTAGGCCCTCGGTGACCTGTAAGAATTGGTTAGCCCAAGGGAGAAGCAGTCTCTCCCCAACCAGGAAGGTTTTATTATTAAGATGTCAAAACAGGACACCATGCAGAAATAAAATACATACATATTTTCTATACCATGAACACTCTTCAACTTCTTGAATTAACTCTTTTAATCTTGATAACAACCATGATAGTGAGTCAAGTTCTTTAATGAGGGCACGGGCAGCAAGATGAAGACCACAGTGGCCTACGGTTTTGGGCTAATGCAGGTGTTTAGCTATTGGAAGGGTACAGATTGCTGTCCATTAAGAATGAACTAGGAGTAGTGAAGAAGCAAAAACAAAGACTTTCTAGCAGACAAAGGCTGCTCCTTCAGAGATGTTGGCTATGAAGAAACCCAGTGATACAGAATTGCAATCAAAGATTTGTTTCTTTAGGTTCTGAAGGTACTGAGATCTTTTTAAAAAGAAATTTTAATGTTTATTTTTGATAGAGAGAGAGAGAGAGAGAGAGAGAGAGAATGACAGAGCATGAGCAGGGGAGGGACAGAGAGAGAGGGAGACACAGAATCTGAAGCAGGCTCCAGGCTCTGGTTGTCAGCACAGAGCCCGACATGGGGCTCAAACCCAGGAACCGTGAGATCATGACCTAAGCCAAAGTCAGACACTTAACCAACAGAGCCACCCAGGTGCCCCTAGGTTCTGAGATTTTTAACATGTTTATACAATAAGAGAAGGAAGCTGGGAAGATACAGATATTGAAAATATAGGTGGGGGCGCCTGGGTGGCGCAGTCGGTTGAGCGTCCGACTTCAGCCAGGTCACGATCTCGCGGTCCGTGAGTTCGAGCCCCGCGTCGGGCTCTGGGCTGATGGCTCAGAGCCTGGAGCCTGTTTCCGATTCTGTGTCTCCCTCTCTCTCTGCCCCTCCCCCGTTCATGCTCTGTCTCTCTCTGTCCCAAAAATAAATAAACGTTGAAAAAAAAAATTAAAAAAAATTAAAAAAAATTAAAAAAGAAAATATAGGTGGTTTGGGGGATATTTGATGAAAAAGGATACCTTAACCTATTTCTTGATCTGCAAAAAATAGTAAGCATAATCCTAACTGCAAAAATTTTGAAGATGAAATGCAATAAACTATGGCACATTTCACATATATTTCATCATAAAGCATTGTTCAATAAATGACCATTTTATTTATTCCACCTCTTTTTCTTTTAATATCACACCACTACATGCTCCTTGAAGTTCAAACCAGCTGCAAAATGTAAACTGGCTATAACTTTGCCTCTTCAAGTTTTTCTATGAATCCTTTTAAAAACAGTAGGGGCTGGGGGAGCCAGAGAACTTTCAAGTAAGTTCTTGAGAACCTGATAGGTGTCAATGGCCACATCCAGATGCTGAATAGGAAATGAAGGATGGGAACAAATGCAATGCTTTTTGGGAATAAAGAGAAAGAGAGGAAAAGAAACTGAAATAAGAGAACACCACATTAAGCCCAAGGAAGAGAATTTATTGAGTTTGCTATTGGAAGAGAATAACCGATACTTTCATCTCAGATGATTATGACATTAAACTAAACAGGCAAAATGTTGTAAGCATCCCTGATTGCCTTCCATAAGTGGCATTAGCGATGTAAATCAACAAAGCAGATGAACTAGGTGGGATTAACTGAACTATAAAAATGAGGGTAAGAGTGAATATTGGATTTTTATTTTTAAATTTAAATTACAGTAATAGCCTCAGGGACATATAAAAGAAAAGCAGTCAGGAAATGTCAAAGATAAAAATGTTAATTAGAACAGGTGGTTTGTTCTTAAAGTAGGCTGCAGCGCTGTCTCTTTCTTGACATTTGGAAACCTGAAATTCTTCTCTACCATTCACCCTTGACTAATATACGCCTTTGTTTAAAGAACAAAATCAGTTAAGGTAATGTTTATTTTTTAGAGTTTAAAGATTATGTCCTCTCTGGGGGTAGGCATCATGGAATCCAGCTCTGTAATTCAACCAAAGGTAAAATCTGTAAAAATATTTGCTTAAAATCCCCTGGGGAATATTCCATATCCCTCAGAGTAATATGCTGGAAGTCACTTTATTGCTCCCTGTATTAGCTGTATTAGCATTGATGTGAGAAAGGGAGCTAGAGTTGCTAGTATGGGAACGTGTGTCATGCAGCACAGAGAGGGCACATCTCACAGAATGCAGGTCTGTGCATGGGTCCCACGCATAAGCAACATGGACTTACATGCCCCTCGCACATGGAAAGCATGCATACACAGGTGTGTGCATGTCTGTGTGCAGTGTGTGCATAAACATGTTTGGAAGATCTAGTGAAAATACAAATTCTAGCTGCACCCATCTCAGTCCCCCTCTCTGTTCAACTTTATTAAGGGGCACACGGGTGGCTGGGTTGGTTAAGTGTCTGACTTCGGCTCAGGTCATGATCTCACAGCCCATGAGTTCAAGTCCCATGTCGGGCTCTGCGCTGACAGCTCGGAGCCTGGAGCCTGCTTCTGATTCTGTGTCTCCCTCTCTCTCTGCCCCTCCCCCACTCACACTCTGTCTCTCTCTCTCTATCTCAAAAATAAATAAACATTAAAAGAATTTTTTTAAAAAAAGGTCTAGTGGTGATACCAGGAGTATGCATTTTTAACTATCACCTCCAAGTAATTTTTATGCAAGGGGTCTGAGGACCATACTTACAAAAACACTATCATAGAGCAATTTTCAAGTTACTCACAATGAGGAAAAGAATGATATTGTATGAGTACCTTTATCTAAGCTACTAAGCAGAGTAAGGTAACCTAAGTGATCTGATTTCTGGGCCTCTGGGTTCCTTGAGGTGACACAGTCATTCTGTAATTAGAGGTCATGTGAAATAGCCTCTTTCTCTACAGAAGTAATGTGTTGATTTAAATTCACATTCAGAGTAAAGATACCAACACCTGCATAGTTGGCACTTCCTATTTCTCGTGTGCTAGAGATAGATGTAAAGCTATTGAACACAGCCCTCCAAAGGGCTTGGCATCGACGTTTCTTGATCTGTTTCATCACTAGTGACCTTCACCTCCACTACACTTTATTATTCCACTCCCGTGACCACATCCTACACAGTTTAGCTTCACCAAGCATGCTGAAACTCTGAAATCTTCCAATTACATATCCCCACGGTGACCACAAAGCTCTGTCCTTCCACTCTGGGCTTCACTGGGACCTCTGCTCCATGACTTATTTTTCTTTGCCTCATTAGACTCCTCCTGCCTTCACTTCTTTTCTTTTTCATTTTGGATTTCATCATTTCAAAATCTTTGTTTGACACCAAAGCTATTACCTCTCTAGCTTTCATACTTCAAAAACACAGACCCTCAACCAACCCAACTGAGCATTTTGTCAGTGCTAACACTGGGATATTGGCCTCAGTTAGAGACATTTGAAAAACAATGCCGACAGTGGCTACAATAAGTTCATGATTTATAAATGTCAGCTGGGTTCTCATACTTCTCCAAAAGCCTTCTTTGTTTTCTTAGTGCACACTCTTTCCCATTGTGCACTGTAGCTATTTCCCATCTTTGCCACTCTCTTCAAACTTCTTGACCCCTCACTCTCAGGGTGACTATTCACCTCCTATTTCATAGAGAAAATAGAACACACCAGACAAGAACCACTAAACTTTCTATTCCCAAACAACACATATGCCTACACCTGGTCCTGTTTTAAAAGGATTAAATATCCCTTTTTCTGTCCCCAGAGAATCCATCATTGTGTTCTATATGCCTTTTACTTCCATTATTTTGCAAAGTATTATCTGTGAAACACCAGCATTATTATCATCTTGGGGGCTTGACAAGATACAGGAGCCTCCATCTAGACCTTGGAATCAGCATCTCTAGATTTGGCATCAAAGAATTATGCATTTTTTAAATTTTTAGGTGATGTCTCTCTCAAATAGGAGAATGACTGACCTCTAGCCTCATCAGAGACCTACAATATTTATTTCCCCTCATCCCTAGGTCTTCAGTATCTCCCATCAGTACTGAAATTGGCATAGTTCTCTCATAAATTTTGGCTGCCTGCCTTCCCCCAAGCACTGGGACTCTTATTTTTCTCTTCTGTTTCACAGACATGTTTCTTGAAACATTTGCTTACTTTCCACACTTTCTAAACTAACATTCTCTTTTCAATCAGCTGCCCCCACTACCAACCAACATTCCTACTTGAACTATGTTGAAAGTCACTAATCACCATATTGCTGAATCCAGGAAGTGTGTTTCTGTCCCTATCTTACTTGAGCTGTTGGTAGCATTTGGTTCAAAGGACTGCCTTCCCTGGACTTCCCTGACATGATAGCCAATTCTTCTCTGCCCATCTCTTAAATTAGAATGATACACACACACACACACACACACACACACATATTTCTGGGGAAATTCCATCCATTTCTATTGTCTCTAAATGTCATATATAATCTGATGAATATAAAATCTTTATTCTAAGTCATATTTCTCTCTTGAGCTGCAATTCTACATTTCTACCTCACTCCCACACATTCACCAAGTCTATTCCTGTTCTGTTCTCTACCTGAATCACACCTGAGTATCACTTTTGACTCCTATTCCTCCATCACCTCCACATCTGATGAATCACCAAGTCCTATTTATTCTATCTCCTAATCTTTCTCAGATCTATTCATTTGTTCCCCTACATCTCACCCTGCTCTTCTCTTCCCTTCCTTTCCTGAATAATCAGTACAAAAGCCATTAGGTGGGGCCAAGGAAGGTATGCAACAACATCAACATGTGGGTGGGCGGGCATGGAAGAAAGCTGCAGTGGCCCAAGGTGCCAGAGCAGGAGTGAGATGAGAACAACAGGGAGCTTTCAGCATGGAAAGAGAGAAAACTAGATTGAACCCCTGACATGTTGGATTAGGAACCGGAGGTACACAGGTGTGGATTTAGGATTTTTAATATATACAGATATATGAAGAAATAAATATGAATGTAATACACACACATATAGGCATGTGTTTATGTCTAAACTTTAGTACTATTGACTACGAGGATCTTGGGGCATGATGTAGATGGTTATATCATGGTCATGTAGAAAAATGTCTTTGTTTGTAGTAAATATACCCTAAAGTGTTCAAGGATGGTGGAACATTAAATAAGCAACTTATTCTCAAATAGTTAAGGAGAGAAAAAATCATTTGTACTATATTTGGAACTTTTCTGTAAGCTTAAGATTGCTTCTAGATAAACATAAAGCAAATTAAAACAATAAAAATAAAGCAAATTAAAACAACAATGAGATGATGCTACACACCTACTACAATGTCTAAAATCTAGAGGATCATACATTTCAAAAAACCTATCCTTTTTATGTTAGTAATTAATAGATCTAACAGACAGAAAATCAATAACGATACAGTTGAACTGAATAGCAACACTGATCAACTAAATCTGACATTTTTTAAATACGTCACAAACAATATCAGGATACACATTCTTCTCAAGTTTGCATGGAGCATTTGCCCAGGTAGACCACATACTGGGCTATAAAAATACACCTTAACAAATCTAAAAGAACAGATATCATACAAATTGTGCACTCAGACCACAGTGGAATTAAACTAGAAATCAATGACAGGGAGACAACTGGAAAACCCAAAATATTTGGGAATTTAACAACATGGCTTTAAGTAACACATAGGTCAAAGAAAAAGCTTCAGGAACAATCTTAAAATTTTTTTTAACTAGCTGAAAATGAAAGTAAAATGTCAAAATCTGTGGAATGCAGCAAAAGCAGTGCTTAGAGGACAGTGTATATAGCATTTAATGCATATGGTAGAAAAGAAGACAAATCTAAACTCAATAATCTAAGCTTCTGTGTGGGAAACTGGAACAAGAAAAGCATATTAAATCCAAATTAAATAGAATAAGAGAAATAATAAAAATAGAGCAAACACCAATGAGGTTGAAAGCAAAAAATTAACAGAGAAAATCAATGAAATCAAAAGCTATGTCTTTGTGAAAAGATCAACAAAATGGATAAATCTCTAATGAGACTAACAATGAATAAAAGATAGAAGACACAAGTTACTATTATTAAAAATGAAAAGGGGGCCATCACTACAGATCCCATGGGCATTAGAAGGATAATAAAAGAGGTACTTGGCTGGCTCAGTCCATGGAGCATGCAACTCTTGATTTCAGGATCATGAATTTGAGACCCATGTTGGGCATAGAGCTTACTTTAAAATAAAAAAAGGTGGGGGGTCACGTGTGTGGCTTAGTCGGTTAAGTGGATGACTCTTGATTTTGGCTCAGGTTGTGATCTCACGGTTCTCAGGTTGCGATCGAGCCCTGAGACAGGCTGTGCACTAAAAGCACATAGTCTGCTTGAGATTCTCTCTCTCCCTCTCTCTCAGCCTCTACCCACTTGTGCTCTCTCTCTCTCAAAATAAATAAATAAACCTAAAACAATTATAAAGGGGGTGCCTGGGTGGCTCAGTTAGTTAAAGCATCTGACTTTGGCTCAGGTCATGATCTCACAGTTCATGGGTTTGAGCCCCACGTCAGGCTCTGTGCTGACAGCTCAGAGCCTGGAGCCTACTTCGGATTCTGTGTTTCCCTCTCTCTCTGCTTCTCCCCCATTCATGCTTTATCTCTCTCTGTCTCTCAAAAATAAATAAAAGTTAAAAAAATAAAAAAAAATTTAAAGAATATTATATACAGCTGTATTCCCATAAATTTGATAACCTAGATGAAATGCACCAAGTCTTTGAAAGGTACAGTCTGTCAAAACTCACACAAGGAGAAATAGATAAACTCAATAGGCCTCCATTAGAGAAACTGAATCAATAATTAATAACCTCCCAAAACAGAAAACACCAGGCCCAGATGGTTTCACTGTTGAATTCTACCAAAGAAGAATTTAAAGAAGAAAATAATAGGCTGTCTTCAATCTGTTCCAGAAAATAGAAGCAGAGGGAATAAAATTACTCCAATACCAAAAGTAGACAAAGACAATACAAACAAGGAAAATTATAGACCAACATCTCTCATGAACATAGATGCAAAACTCCTCAAGAAAATATTAGCAAATCGAAAACAACATTGCATAAAAAGAGTATACACCATGACCAAGTGGGATTTATCCTAGATATGCAAGTCTGGTTTAGCATTTGAAAAACAATTAATGTGATCCATCATCCCATTAACAGGTTAAAAAAGAAAAACCATATCACATGATGGTATCAATAGATACTGAAAAAGTATTTGGCAAAACCCAATACTCATTCATGACAAAACTTTCTGCAAACTATGAAAAGAGTATTTCCTCAACTTAATTAAAAAAAATTTTTTTTGACAAAAACCCTACAGCTAACGTCTACTTGATGGTTCATATACAGAAGTCAATTGCTTTCCTATATGTCAGTAATGAATAAATAGAATTTGAAATTAAAAACACAACACCATTTACATCAGCACTCCCAAAAATAAAATACTTCGGCATAAATTTAACAAAATATATATAAGATCTCTATGAGAAAAACTATAAAACTCTGATGAAGGATACAAAGATCTAAAGAAATGAAGAGAGAAGATGGTGGAGTAGTAGGAGAACCCTAGACTTACCTTGCCCCTTAAACACAACTACATTAACATCAAATCATTTTGAACACCTAGGAAATCGAGCTGAGGATTAAGAGAAAAATCTGCACGATTAAAAGAAAAGAACGTGGCAAGTATGGGGTGCAAAGACATGAAGTAGGGGAAAGAAAAGCTGCGGTGCCATGGAGAGGAGGGAGCCCTTTTTGTGGACAAAGGAGAGAGAGAAAAAGAGAGGGGGAGACAGAGCCATGTGCTGGGTTCACACAAGAAAAACTCTTCCCCAAAACCAGTGACTGGGGAATCGAGAGGAAGTGACTATCACAAGTTTTTATAAACAGTGGAACTCAAATTCTGAGGTTTGAGAAGTCCGTGCCATTGGCCGGAGTCAATCAGGGTTGACAGTGGCAATCCCAGGAAGAAGAGTGGAGGCCTGGAAGCCTTCACAGCATCGTGAAGGGATCCCCTGGGTCACCCTGGGAAAGAATGTTCCCCTTCCTGGAGCACGTTTGTAAGAGGGTCTATTGCCTCTTCAAGAACAAAAGAGTCAGTGTGAGCCACTGAGCAGCCATTCATCAGCAAAGGACAGAAGCACGTACAGAGGGCATCTAACCTGCTCACTGCTTTTCCCTGTGCTTCACCATAAACTCCAAGCACCTGCACAGCCATGCGACTGCTTTTCTGGGACAAAATAGCACCAGACACAATGAGGCAAGGCTCTCCTCTGGAGGAGGGAAGTGGGTCCAAGCCATGCCGGGTCCTTTAGGATTTAGAGTTTTGAATCCCAGCCAAGCACCAGAGATAAAACACAGGAGAACTGTGGTATCAGGCATGGTAATAGCCTGAGCACAGACAGGGGGAGAGCAAGGATCTGACAGAAGCCTGGGACACAAGAAGGGAGATTGTTTGCTTTTCTGTGAGGGCTTCCTGAACAGCAGCACATGTGAGCTCCCCTCTCTGGAGACAAGAGAGTGGGGTGATGCCATCTTCCCCCACCCACCAGCAGGGTCAGACTTCAGTGCACAACACAGCACCCCCAGTGGAGGCTGGAGCTGCTTTCGCCAAGCCCCGCACCCTTGAGCCCCACATCCTTGAGTAAAGGTGTGGGGGACCACTTATCATGCAAATGGACATCAAAAGAAAGCTGGAGCAGCCATACTTATATCAGAGAAACTAGATTTTAAACCAAATACTGTAATAAGAGATAAAGAAGGGCACTATACCCTAATAAAGAGGACTATCTAACAAGATATAACAATTATAAATATTTATGCCCCCAATATGAGGACACCCAAATATATAAAACAATTAATAAAAAAACATAACTTATTGACAACAATACAATGATAATAGAAGACTTTAACACCCTACTTACACCGATGGACAGATCATCTAAGCAGGAGATCAATAAGGAAACAATGGCTTTGAAAGACACACTGTACCAGCTGGAATTAACAGATATATTCAGTGCATTTTTTTCCCAAAGCAGCAGAAAACACATTCTTTTTGAGCGCACATGGAACATTTTCTGGAATAGATCACATACTGGGTCACAAATCAGGTCTCAACCAATATAAAAAGACTGAGATCATACCATGTATATTTTCAGACCACAATACTATGAAACTTGAAGTCAATCACAAGAAAAAATTTGAAAAGACCACAAATACATGGAGGTTAAAGAACACCCTACTCAAGAATGAATGGGTTAACCAGGAAATTAAAGAAGAAATAAAAAAAAAAAAAAAAACATGGAAGGATATGAAAATGCAAACACGACAGTCCAAAACCTTTGGGATACAGCAAAAGCAGTCATAAGAGGGATGTATATAGCAATACAAGCCTTCATCAAAAAGCAAGAAAAGTCTCAAATACACAACTTAACTTTATACCTAAAGGGGCTGGAAAAAGGTCAGCAAATAAAGCCTAAAGCTAGCATAAGAAGGGAAACAATAAAGATTAGAGCAGAAATAAACAATATAGGGGGGAACAAAAACAGTAAACAGATCAATGAAACTTGGAGCTGGTTCTTTGAAAGAATTAATGAAACTGATAAACCCCTAGCCAGATTTATCAAAAAGAAAAGAGAAAGGACCCAAATAAACAAAATTACAAATGAAAGAGGAGAGATCAAAACCAACACTGTAGAAATGCTAACAATTACAAGAGAATATTATAAGCAATTATATGCTAACAAATTGAGCAATCTGGAAGAAATGGATAAATTCCTAGAAACATACAAACTACCCAAACTGAAATGGGAAGAAATAGAAAATTCGAACAGGCCCATAACCAGCAAAGAAATTGAATCAGTAATCAAAATCTCCAAACAAACAAGAGTCTAGGGCCAGACGGCTTCCCAGGAGAATTCTACCAAACATTTAAAGAAGAGTTAATACCTATTTTTCTGAAACTGTCCCAAAAAATAGAAATGGAAGGATAACTTCCAAATTTATTGTATGAGGCCAGCATTACCTTGATTCCAAAACCAGACAAAGACCCCACTAAAAAGGAGAACTATAAACCAATATCCCTGATGAATATGGATGCAGAAATTCTCAACAAGATACTAGCAATCAAATCCAACAGTACATTCAAAGAATTATTCACCACGATCAAGTGGGATTTATTCTTGGACTGCAGGGGTGGTTCAATACCTTTAAATTAATCAATGTGGTATACCACATTAATAAAAGAAAGGATAAGAACCATATGATCCTGTCAATAGATGCAGAAAAAAAGCATTTGACAAAATACAGCATCCATTCTTGATAAAAACCCTCAATAAGGTAGGGATAGATGGAACATACCCCAACATCATGAAGGCAATATACGAAAGACCCACAGCTAATGTTATCCTCAATGGGGAAAAACAGAACTTTTCCCCTAAAGTCAGGAACAAGATAAGGATTCTACTTCTCACCATTGCTATTTAGCATAGTACTGGAAGTCTTTGCCTCAGCAATCTGACAACAAAACTAAATAAAAGGCCTCCAAATAGGCAAGGAAGAAGTCAAAATTTCACTCTGAGAAGACATGATACTCTATGTAGAAAACCCAAAAGACTCCACCAAAAAATTGCTAGAACTGATACATTAATTCAGCAACATCACAGGATATAAAATCAATGTACAAAAATCTGTTGCATTTCTACACACTAACAGTGAAGCAACAGAAAGAAATCAAGGAATCAATCCCATTTACAATTGCATCAAAACCCATAAGATACCTAGGAATAAACCTAAGCAAAGAGGTGAAAGATCTGTACTCTGGGGGTGCCTGGGTGGCTCAGTGGTTAGGTATCGGATTCTTGATTTCAACTCAGGTCATGACCACAGGGTCATGGGATCGAGTCCTGCATCAGGTTGAGCACAGAGCCTGCTTGAGATCCTCTCTTTCCGTCTTCCTCTGCCCCTCCCCTGTGCTGTGCATTCATGCTTTCTCTCTCTCACTCTCAAAAAAAAAGAAAAAGAAAAAAAGAAAAAAAAAAGATCTGTACTCTGAAACACTTATGAAAGAAATTGAAGAAGACACAAAGAAATAGAAAAATATTCCATGTTCATGGATTAGAAGAACACTGTTAAAATGTCTGTACTACCAGAAGCAATCTACACACTCAAATCCCTATCAAAATAACACCCATGTTCTTCACAGAGCAGAACAAACAATTCTAAAATTTATATAGAACCAGGAAAGACCCCAAATAGCCAAAGTAATGTTGAAAAAGAAAACCAAATTTGAAGAAATCACAGTTCCAGACTTCAAACTGTATTACAAAGATGTAATCACTAAGACAGTATGGTACTGGCACAAAAACAGACACACAGATCAATGGAACAGAATAGAGAACCCAGAAATAGACCTCCAACTAAATGGTCAATTAATCTTCAACAAAGCAGGAAAGAATATCCAATGGATAAAAGACAGTCACTTTAACAAATGGTGTTGGGAAAACTGGACAGTGACATGTAGAAGAATGAAACTAGACTACTTTTGTACACCACACACAAAAATAAATTCAAAATGGATGAAAAACCTAAATGTGAAACAGGAAACTATCAAAATCCTAGAGGAGAAAAATAAGCAGCAACCTCTTTGACCTCAGCTGTAGCAACTGCTTACTAGACATGTCTCCGGAGGCAAAAGAAACAAAAGCAAAAATGAACTATTGGGACTTCATCAAGATAAAAGCTTCTGCACAGCAAAGGAAACAATCAACAAAACTAAAAGGTAACTGATGGAATTGGAGAAGATACCTGCAAATGACATATTAAAGGGCTAGTATCCAAATTTGATAAAGAACTTATCAAACTCAACACCCAGAAAATTAATAATCCAGTTAAGAAATGGGCAGAAGACACGAAAGACACTTCTCCAAAGAAGACACACAAATGACTAACAGACACATGAAAAAATGCTCAACATCACGCATCATCAAGGAAATACAAACCAAAACCACAATGAGATACCAGCTCACACCTGTCAGAATGGCTAAAAATTAACAATTCAGGGAACAACAAGTGTTGGCAAGGATAAGAGAAAATAGAACTTCTCCTCTCACGCTGTTGGTGGGAATGCAAGCTGGTGCAGCCACTCTGGAAAACAGTATGGAGTTTCATCAAAACTTTTAAAGTAGAACTACCCTACAATACAGCAATTGCACTATTAGATATTTACCCAAAGGATAAAAAATACTGATTCGAAGAGGCACATGCATGCCCCATGTTTATAGCAGCACTATCAACAATAGCCAAAGTATGGAAAGAGCCCAAATGTCCATCACTGATGAATGGATACAGAAGATGTCATACATAAATACAATGGAATATTATTCCGTCATCAAAAAGAATGACATCTTGCCATTTGCGACGTGGATGGAAGTAGAATGTATTCTGCTAAGCAAAATGAGTCAGTTGAGAAAGACGAATACCGTATGATTTCACTTACATGTGGAATTTAAGAAAAAAAACACAGATGGGTGGTTCAGTCTGTTAAGCATTTGACTTTGGCTCAGGTTATGATGTCATGGTTTGTGAGTTTGACCTCTGCATTGGGCTCTGTGCTGTCAGCCTGGAGCCTGCTTTGGATCCTCTGTCTCCCTCTCTCTCTACCCCTTCCCATGCTTGTGCTCGTTCTCTCTCTCAAAAATAAACACTTTTTAAAAAGATAGCATATCTTTAAAAAAAAAAAAGGAAAGAAAGAAAACAGAAGAACATAGTGGAAGGGAGGCAAAATAAAATAAGATAAAAACAGAGAGGGAGGCAAACCACAAAAGACTCTTTTTTTAAGTTTATTTTTTTACTTTGAAAGAATGTGAGTGGGGGAGGGGCAGAGAGAGAGGAAGAGAGAGAGAGAATCCAAAGCATCTCCACACTGTCAGTGCAGAGCTCGATGTAGGGCTTGAACCCAGGAACTGTAAGATTATGACCCGAGACGAGATCAAGACTCAGATATTTAACCAACTGAACCACCCAGGTGCCCCAAATTACAAGAGACTCTTAAAGACAGAGAACAAATTGACGGTTGATGGAGGTGACGTGGGTGATGGGCATTAAGGAGGGCACTTGTTAGGATATATTATATGTAAGTGAGGAATCACTAAATTCTACTCCTGAAACCAATATTACACTGTATGTTAACTAATTTGAATTTAGATAAAAATTTGGAAGAAAAAAAATAAAGAAATGAAGAGATAGTTCATGTTTGTGGATAGGAAAACTAAATATTCTCGAGATACCAGTTCTTCCCAAGTTGGTCTGTAGATTCGATGCAATATCAGTGAAAATCCCAGAAAGTTATTTTGTGGATATTGACAAACTGACTGAAGTTTGTATAGAAAGTCAAAAGACCCAGATTAGCCAACACCATATTGAAGGAAAAGAACAAAGTCAGAGGACTGACATTACCCAACTTATCGCAAAACTACAGTAGTCAAGACAGTATGACGTTGGTGAAAGAACAGACAAAAGTATCAGTGAAACGGAAGAGAGAGTCCAGAAATACGCCTGCACAATATAGTCAACAAGGAGCAAATGCAATTCAATACAAAAAGAATTGCCTTTTTAACCAATAGTGCCGAAACGACTGGACATCCATACACAAGAAAATTAATATAGACAAGCCCTTATATCTTTCATAAAAAATTAACTGGAAGTGGGTACATGACCTAAATGTAAAACACAAAACTGTGAAACGCCTAGAATGTAGGAGAAAATCTCGTTGACTTTGGGTCTGATGATGACCTTTTACATACAGCACCAAAAGCATAACCCATTAAAGAAAAAAATGACAAGCTGGACTTCATTAAAATAAAAAAAAAAAAAAACCTGCTCTGCAAAAGACACTATCGGGAGAATGAAGACACAATCTACAGTCTGGGAAAGAACCTTTGTAAAACACACATCTAGTGAAGTACTAGAACCCACAATAGAAAGAATTTTTAAAATGACAATAAAAAAAACAACCTCATTTTAACATGGGCAAAGTATATGAACAGATATCTCACCAAAGAAGAGCCACAGATGTTAAATAAGCATATGAAAAGATTTTCAATATCATATATCATTAGGAAATTTCAAACTGACACAATGAAATACTACCACGCACCTATTAGAATGACTAAACTCCAAGACACTGAGAGCACCAAATGCTGGCAAAGATTTGGAGGAACAAGGACTCTTATTCATTGCTGGTGGAAATGCAAAATGGTATAGCCACTTTGGATGACAGTTTGCTAGTCTCTTACAAAATTAAACATACGATACAATCCGGCAATCACACTACTTGTATTTACTCAAAAGAACTGAGAACTTATGTCACACAAATACCCACACATGTATATTTATAGCCACTCTATTCATAATTGCAAAAATTAGAAGTAACCAAGATGTCCTTCAGTATGTGAATACATAAACTGTGGTACATCCATACAATGCAATGTTCAGTGATTTAAAAAATAAAAAAGGCACTATCAAGCTATAAAAAGACACGGGGGAACCTTAAGTGCACGCTGCTATGTGAAAGAAGCCAGCTGAAAAAGTTGTATGTGCTGTGTGAGTCCAACTGTATTACATTCTGGAAAGGCAGACTGTAAGACAATATACAGATCATTGGCTTCCACAGTTTTAGGGGGAAGAGGGATGAGTAGGTGGAGCACAGGGGATATTTAGGGCAGTGAAGCTATTCTGTATAATACTTCACTGGTAAATGCATGATATTATGCATCTGTCAAAACCCATAGAACCGTACGACACGAAGAAAAAACCCTAATGCAAACAACAGAATTTAGGTAATAGTCATTTATCAATAAGCTTATCCGTTGTAACAAATGTATGTACCACACTAAGGGTAAGATGTTAAGAAAAAGGGAAACTGTATGCACATGAAGGGGGGGTGGGGGGCAGGGAGAGCTGGTGTATGGAACTCTGGACCATCTTTTTGTAAACCTAAAACTGTTTTCAAAAATAAAGTCTATTTAAAAGATAATGATTAATAAATAAGATAGAGTCTATTAAAAACATATCTCCACTTTCCTCAACGTAATTTCCGTATTTTTATTCAAACTACGTTCATCTTTTGCTTCTTGCCCGCCTTCAAATCTCATTCAGCAAAAGGAAGTTCATTCAGCAGCAAAAGGAAGATTTTTTTTTTTTTTAATTTTATTTTGAAGTAATCTCTGCACCCAACGTGGGGCTCGAACTCACAGCCCCAAGATCAAGAGTCAGTCACAGGCTCCTCAGACTGAGCCAGCTAAGCGCCCCAACAAAGATTCTTTTTGATAAAAACAGTCGTCTTCTCTTTAGCTTTAAATACTTCTGCCGTTCCCCACCTCCTTCAGAGAACAATTCTGAACCCTTCACATGAGCCCCCAAGCCCGCCATGGCCTGCTCTCTGTGCTCCCCTCTCAGCTCTTGCCCACAAAACCTACCCAGGGGAAGGGCTGCTGAGCTGCCCGCAGCTTCCCAAGTGCACCCAGTCTCCACTCCACTGCCCTCCCTCCTCCCCCACCCTCTGCTCAGAAGAGACCTACTTCTCCTCTGCTCTCGCCTGAAATATCTTTTCCTCCAGGAAGCCATACCAGTTCGAACCAAAATGGGCCCTGACAACCTTCAAGTTTAGAAACAGACTTTTATGGATTTCTAATCGATACGTCTGATAACTCACCTTATGACATCTTGGTAAGAGCCTCAAAAATGCATCCCAGACTCGATTTCAGCTTTAACGGATGAAAGGAAAACATCTGAGGAAAAAAAAAACAAAAAAACAAAAAACCACCACTCAGCCATATGTGTGTGATCAGCTTTCCAAGTGCAAATGTATCTGGGCTGGATATCAGCCTGGATCCCGGTGAGGACTCCCAGGCTCCGATCCCATGTCATAACCAAAACAAAGTTACAGTGACCCCCGGGAAAGTTGACAGGTCATCACAGCTGTTCTGGTGTGGATTCGGGCAGATTACTCTAGGTGATAGTGACTATTACTATACAAATAGCTCTGGAGTATTAAACAGGCATTAAAAAATAATCCAGCCGCACATAAAGAGTCACTGAGGCCTGGGAGGGTGAAGGGAAGAGTCAAAGCTAAGGTTAAGGTTTAAATTAAGAACACGCTTGGCCCTCAAGAGTTCAAGCAGGAGAAGAGGCAAACATTTTATCAAACACTGGAGGCTAAAGCAGGAAGAAGAGATGGACATACTTTTTCTGAACAAAATTCATTAAAGCGGCCGGCACGTCTGCTGGAGGTGATGATACCTGCATCACCTCTAAGTCGCTGGGCCTGCCTTTGTCAAAAACTTGTAGATGGCAGGCTCAGATGTTAATTCTTTGAAACCCGAGTTGAGAGGCAGAGATCCAGACGAGAAATGGAAACGGGGAAGTGGTAACTGAAGAATGTCAGGCAATGTAGGCAACTAGAGAAGGTGATAATAGTCCTCCTCCTCAGTCTCCCCAGGCATGCAGCATGGCCTGAAGCTCCATCAAGTGCAGGGGGGTGGGGGGTCGTGCTGACCTCATTGTACAAGAGACCATACCCACCTGGCCACTCCTACTGATGCCTGGACACAGTCATCTGTCCCCTGCTTTGGACCCTCCAATACCTTTTCTGTACCCTCTCTGTAGCACTGATTCACTCATTCATTTATTCTTTCATTCATCATTCTTTCAATAATATAGGGACCAGGCACTATAGATACAGTGATAAACAGAACAGACAACATCCTCGATCTCATTAAGCGAACATTCTAGCTAGAGAGATAGACAAAAATAGACAAACAGACACGTACAAAATACTACCAGGGAGTAGTAAGTACTGTGAAGGAAAACAAACCTAGGGTAAGAGAACAGAGGGTGCTGTTTTAGATACAGTGGCTCAGAAAAGCCTCCTAGGAATAATACGACCATATGTTATTTTCATATGGCAATTCTATTTTTAAATTTTGTTGAGAAGCCGCCATGCCATTTCCACAGCAACTGCACACCATTTTACATTGCTGGAGTTTTGAAGGATCATTCTGGCCGCTGAGTAGAAAATAGATCGTAGGGAGGCAGGAATGGAATCAGGGAACCCAGTGAGGGGCCATTACAGTATTGCAGGCAGTCAGTAAAATGTTGACTAGAATGCCTTGCTGGCCAAGGGGCTTAGAAAACTAACGATGGCACCAATCATGTTGCTGCTGGGCTTGGTATTAGACCATCAACAGGACTACAGTGAGCTCTGGGCATGAGTGGCTGATTCAGTTCACACTCTGCTCAGTCAACAGTCTCCATGGGAACACTGCTGAATTGGCTGGAGACTGAGGTATGACTGAAACCACAACAACATCTCACACGCGAATACCCAGCAAAAGAAAGTGGGAAGCAAGGCAGACACCTCCTTTTGGAAACTGATTTGCAAAGGAAGACAGGAAACTAAGAGCCCTGGAAATGCATCACTAGTTACAGATTCGGCTCTTCCTTTTGCCGTTAACTGTAACTTCAAGGCCAGACTAAAGAATGCAGTTTGTTCTCTTTAAGAAGAAAACTGTCACTTCTTATTTGTGTTTAGGTACAGGAGCCTGGAAGGATTTGGAGATAGACAGAACTGTGATTTCTCAACCTCACGGTTGTTTCTAACAATGTTCAGTTATTTTATTTCTGAGGGAAACCTGCATACATTTCCCTCAGTAGATCTAAATACTCAACAAGATTGTTTGGTTAATGATGATATTTAACGAATGGCTTCCGTTTCACCTTTTCAGACTATGATCCACAAATCCTTCCCGAGACCTAAAGAGTTCTTGAACTTTTAAAATGACAGGTATTTCATTTAAAATTACTGACCTAAAACACTTTAGATAATAAGAGGAGGTTATTTATTTTAATACAGTGATCTATTTTAGTCTAAGAGTACAATACGGGCAGTTAGAGGAGTTAAGCCTTGATGAAAAATAAGACCAGTCTAATACCCTGCCAACCAATTAACAGCTTTTCATTTGCAGAGAGTTAATATTCCATACCTCTAGAAGAGTCTTCGAACCAAAACCACAAAATCTTATCACTGGTTGTCTACTGAAATTCACTCTCCTGTTGGATTGTACATAATCCCAGAGGCTCAGTTGAGAGAGGGTGGATGAGGAACTCTCTCAAAAAGGTTACCAATGCATAAATGCATAGATTGAGTGGCTGGGAAAAAACTGGGGAGGACCTATAAGGTTTTTGGAAGCATTTCCTCACCAAAGTACTTGGTTTTTTACCATAAAATATTGATTGGGGGAAAACTGGGGAGGACCTATAAGGTTTTTGGAAGCATTTCCTCATCAAAGTACTTGTTTTTTATCATAAAATATTTCCTAACACATTCATATGTTTCCAGACTTGTCGATATAACAATTGCAATAATCATTTGTGTTTCATTGTTTAGTTTACAGAAATTTCCTTACACATCCTCTTGTTTAAAATGGAAAAGACCGGGGCGCCTGGGTGGCGCAGTCGGTTGGGCGTCCGACTTCGGCCAGGTCACGATCTCGTGGTCCGTGGGTTCGAGCCCCGCGTCGGGCTCTGGGCTGATGGCTCAGAGCCTGGAGCCTGTTTCCGATTCTGTGTCTCCCTCTCTCTCTGCCCCTCCCCCGTTCATGCTCTGTCTCTCTCTGTCCCAAAAGTGAATGGACGTTGAAAAAAAAATAAAATTAAATTAAATAAATAAATAAATAAATAAAATGGAAAAGACCTCTATGAGGTAGGTGGCCCCATTTTCTAGTGTTAAAAATTTAGGTGTCTTACTTAAATCGCACACCTTTTTTTTTTTTAATGTTTATTTATTTTAGAGACAGCGAGACAGAAAGTGAGTGGGGGAGGGGAAGAGAGAGAGGGAGACACAGAATCCCAAGCAGGCTCCAGGCTCTGAGCTGTCAGCACACAGCCCAACACAAGGCCCACAAGATCATGACCTGAGCTGAAGTCGGACGCTAAACCAACTGAGCCACCCAGGCACCCCAAATGGCACACCTTTTTATCTTAAACATTTGGGGCAACAAGTTATCTCAGAAGATACTTGTGTAAATGATTTTGTTTCAGTTTTAGGGACATGGAGAGGAGGATTTTTTTCTTTTAATGAAGACAGTATTTTTATTCAAAGAAAAAGAATCTTAAGAGTGTGCATGTTACAACTTGACAATGCGGTGCTTACGCATGCTTTGTGGCTCGAAGGAAAGGCAGCATAGTATAATGGTTTATGCTCAAGCTCAGGTATTAATGGCCCTGGCTGCTGCTCCTGATTCTCCTTGTGACCTCAGGGAAGCTCAATAACTGAAGCCTGAGTTTTACTAGCAGGCAATGTGGAAAAAATAGTAGCGCCTCCCTCTCAGGGAGGCTATGGGAACTACTGAATATAATATGGCACATATAATATGGCACCCAGTGGCTGGCACACAGTAGGTACCCCATGAGAAGTGGCCCTTGCGAGGACTCCTGTTCATACCCCAGAACTCCTAAAAGCTAGTGGGATGTGAGGTGACACAGTCCAAATGGAGCCGCCAACTCTGAGCTCAGGGGGTCTACTTACTGCCACATGATAGGCATGAGGGGCTTAGAATTCAGAACAGGGCTATGGCAAGGAAGCAGGTTGGCACAGATCGGGGAAATACAGGAAACAGATTTTTCTCTTCCTGGCCTCGTAAAGACTGCTGCTGGCAAACACCTTCTTGAACTCATGGAGCACGCCCCCCCTGACTGCATCTCTCTGGCTCACCATTAGTGAGATCGTTTTTGAGAAGCAAGTATTTACTCTTTATCCATTCCATTGCCTAACCTATTTTTAGGACTCAAGAACTCTTTGGGGGGTTTTTTAATCAAATTTTATTTTATCATTTTTTAAAATCACTTCTCCTATCCTAAAAGCAAGGTATAACTCGTGGCTTATCTTTAATTCTAAGAATTTCAAGTTCATCTTACTCTAAAACTTTGATATCTTTTGATGTTTTATATATACTAGTGGCACTAGAATAGAAGCTGTTTCAGGAACCCACTAAATGTTGATTGAATAAATGAATGCGAGGCATATAAAGCTGTAGGAAAGTTTAAAATGACCAGCTAAGGAATATATGCTGGCCCATGCACTTGAAATGTCTGCTTACGAGGTGTCCATAATGATAAAGTTGTACCGTTAAGAAGAGTGAAAGTGGCCCCACAGCGGGTGTGACCTTAGGACTTTTACATATACCCCACCACGCAGAAGTATTTTCTACCTCTCTTTCTCTTGCACCTTCCCCACCCCCCTCCTCCACTCCCACAGATATCACTGAGAGAGTATACTCGTATCAGGAAAACCAGCGACCTGCCAAAGTAATTTTGTTAGGGGAGACTTTCAGGGGTTCTCAAATAGTGCCCTTGTTTGCAAAACTTCTGAACGAATTAAGAAGTAAGACAAAGGAGAATGGCAGATGGCAGGCCAAAATGTTACATGTACTACTTACTGGTTGTACAGATATCACTAATTGCCCCCAAAATTTGCTCTTTTTCTTTGGGATCACATTTCCCAGGCACCCTTACAGCTAGATCACATTACCCGCATGGCTCTGTTCTCTACAACGGAATGTGAATGGATGTGATGTCCCTACTTGCAGCCCAGGCTCATACGACTTCCCATTCATGCTCCTTCATTCTCTTTGCCCTTCTCGTGGGCAAGTATGGAGATACTCGGGGAGATTCTAGAAGGCACATGTTGAGGAGAGCAGAACCAGAACGACTGCATGAAGAAGTGCCATCCCACCGACCTGAATACCAGCCATGTGCTGTTAGGAGACAAAGAAATAAACCACTTGTCCTTTGGTCACTAAACGTTTGATGTCTTCTATTACTGTAGCTGAACTTACCTTAGCTAATGAGAAACTGACTTTAAAGACTGTGTCTTTTATCCACGCACAAGTAAATTCGAGCATCAAGCAATCTTTTCCACCCTGAACCTCTGACCAGGGTTTTCCCCATGATCTTCCAACCCCTGCCCCACATGCTGGCAGGAGCCCAGCAGAAATCCTGCCCCAGTGATCCTCACTGGAATTACAAGTAATTCCTCTCTGGATAGCTGCTTCTGGAAAACACTTTTGAATGGTTACTTATAGAAGAATAGAAGGAATAGGATCGGGGAATGGAGATAAAAGGGAACAAACAAGTAAAACAAGAAGGAGTGGGGGAATAAGCTCTTTCATATTAGCCTGGACTCTAATCCTGATCCATTCCCACCTCTACTTCTGCTCCACGGACTCAATTTTGGCATCTTGTCCACACGCTCCCCAGCATCCAATCTTGGCTTGCCCTGGAATGATCTTTCCTTTTCCATCTCAGCCCACGCAGCTGGGAATTCTGCAGCAGCATAAGTCTGCCAAAAACAATAGCCTTCCTAAATGTCCAACAACAAGGGAATTGGTCTATAAATTATGAAGCATCCAGTCAATGGAGTATTATTCAATCATTAAACATGATAAACAGAAAGCCTTTGGAAGAACATGGAAAATGGCCCTGAAATAAATGTCACTGAAGTTTTCCTCTCCTGAAAGCAGGCCCTGCAATTGCATATGCAATATGGCAACAACATTAAAAAATTGTCCATATGGGAATAAAGCTATGGATTTTTTTTAAATATATGAAATTTATTGTCAAACTGGTTTCCATACAACACCCAGTGCTCATCCCAAAAGATGCCCTCTTCAATACCCATCACCCATCCTCCCCTCCCTCCCACTCCCCAACAGCCCTCAGTTTGTTCTCATATTTTAAGAGTCTCTTATGAATAAAGCTATGGATTAAACTTGAAGAAAGAAAAGCAATTGTTGGGTTAGAATAGTGGGATTCAACTATTTTTTTTTATTGTTTAATTACAGCTATTCTATGTCTAAATGATAAGATGTTCAGCCTTTGCCATCCTACTAGGAGAGGAGAGGAGAGGAGAGGAGAGGAGAGGAGAGGAGAGGAGAGGAGAGGAGAGGAGAGTCCTCCCACCTCTCCTTGCCTTCAGTGGGAATCACTGCAGTGGAGAACAGAGGGTAGCCAGGCAGACGCTGCAGGAGGCGCCTAACTCCGGACACCCCATGCTCTGCACCGATTCGGAGTCTGAGCACAAGTCCTGCCGTTGCTTCCATATGTCCTTGCTTTATTTTTAAATGTTTTAAGATTGGAAGCATTTTGCATTCTGATGGTGGTGTTGTCTCCCTTGGTAACTCAGACACCCAAATAGAAATACGGTCAGACTCCCTCCCTTCTGATGAGCCCAGTTAATGTGACATTGTTTTATAGGAGTAATGGGAAATCGATGTCCTTAGATCATCTGAACGGATTAACATAACCCTGTTGACAAAACTTGTGAATGTGGGATTTGCATGCCTGTCATAGTTCAAGAAGGTAATGGGGTCACCTTTTAACTGTTTCTGTCACCTTCTTGAAATGTACACAGAGAATGCCTACGTGAAAAGCATTCAGGGGTGCCCGGGTGGCTCAGTTGGTTAAGCATCCAACTCTTGATCTCGGCTCACAGTTTGTGAGATCGAGCCCTATGTGGGGCTCTACAATGACAGCTCGGAGTCTGCTTGGGATTCTCTCTCTCTTTCTCTCTCTCTCTGTCTCTCTCTCTCTCTCCCTCCCTCTGTCTTCCCTTCCTCTCTCTTTCAAAATAAATAAATAAATAAATAAATAAATAAGCATTCAGTACCAGTAGGATGCAAATTAATGCACATTGCACATGTTTCTTACTTCAAAATCTCTCAAAAAGCTTAATAGTTTATCACCACCCTCCCCATCTCTATTCCAGTGGCTCTGTCCTCTCAGGTAAGGGGAAAAGGCAATGTATCATTGTCATTCATGCACCAAGCCCTTATCTTGGCTTCCCTAATGTGAAGTCTGTGAGAGGAACCTTCCTGGGAGACGAACTCCTGGCTCCAGGCTTTGCAGAATGCCCATGCAGTTAATGTAACTTCAGACAAGGCACTAAGACAAAGGATCGAGAAACCCATGCTGGGAGCATGTTAGGGCAGAAGAATAGAGAGTGACAGCTGAACAAACCGTAGGTATTCTTGCTCAGGGGGATGAAGACTGAAAAAACTGTAATCAGCCACTGGACGAGATTAATGAATTTTTGCCTGGGGAATCTGACCCTAAAACTCATTTCTCAGTTCAGTGGGGGAAGGAACAAATCCTGGGCAGCTAACAGATGTACGGAACGTGCTGTGTGCAGTGCCCACCAAAGAGAGGACTGCCCAGGACAGCAGTCTTCCCTGTGATCTCACACCCAGCGTCTGCTCAAGGCTGGCTAGAGCTGGTCCAGGCACCAGAAAACCACTTAACCCCTTTTCCAATCTCTTATCACTGCCAGCCCTCTTTTCTGATCTTGTCTTGTGTTGCCTATAGTTTCCCAAAGCACTACCGCCTTCTTTTTTTTTTCTTTTAAATGTTTATTTATTTTTGAGAGAGATCACGAGTGGGCGAGGGGCAGAGAGAGGGAGACACAGAATCGGAAGCAGGCTCCAGGCTCTGAGCTGTCAGCACAGGGCCCGACGCGGGGCTCGAACCCACAGACCGCGAGATCATGACCCGAGCTGAAGTCGGATGCTCAACCCACTGAGCCACCCAGGTGCCCAATGAAGCTTAATTTATAAGTTAGGCACAGTCAGGTATTAACAGTAACTAATAACAAAATAGAACAATTACAATGATGCTCTAGAATAAAAGTTATATGAATGTGGTCTCTCTCAAAATAACGTCCTATGCGGCACTCACCCTACTTGTTGCCGTGGTGTTTGTCGTCAGATGGTAAAATGCCCCCACGATGAGAGGAAGCGACGTGAACGCGGTAGGCACTGTGACCTAGGCACTGTGACGTAACCACTGTGACGTAGCCTTCCGCGGCTCTTGACGTTATGACGCTACTGCATCAAAAGGAGGGGCATCTGCTTCTGGAGGGAGGTTGACCCATCCCGGGAACTGAAACCTTGCAAAGCAAAACCAAGCTAAAACCCTCCACAAGGGGGGCACCGCTGCGTTTGTTCACCGCTCTAGTCCAGTTCCCAGCAAACACAAGCATCCGGTAAGGACGTACTGAGAGCTCAACGTCCTCAAACATTCTTTAAACGTTATCTTTAAAACGTTCTTCCCAGAGATGCCCGACTCCTGCAACCTCCTGGAAGGGTTTCCCCTCTCCAGCAACCGCAGGTGGGAGAGAGGCGGAGCTATTAAGTTATTCTGCACAAGAAATAATCTTGTTTTTTATGTTGATTTATTTCTGAGAGAGAGAGAGACAGAATCCGAAGCAGGCTCCAGGCTCCGAGCTATGGGCACAGAGCCCACCGCGGGGCTCGAACCCACAAACCCTGAGATCATGACCTGAGCCAAAGTGGGACGCTAAACCGATCGAGCCACCGGGGCGCCCAAGAAATCATCTTTTTAATTACCCTCTGCGATGGTCCTGATTCTCGGTGGCATGCTGTGGGGTTTGAGCAGCAAACACAGGACATGGTGGCATTTTGGAGGGATAAACCCAGCTAGGAGGCTCCAGCGTGTGATGCGGAGCCTGACACCGAATCAAATAACAGCTGGTGTTACTAAATCTGAACGTCCCCATGCCAAGCAAAGATGGAGGCGCTCACTACCGGCTACAATGAGCTGGGAAGATTTAACAGGAGCCCCAAGCTGCTTTCTGCACGTGACCGTCACACCCCCTTAACTTAACTTTTTTTTTTCCCTCATTGAAATGGAAAATTCTTGTCTTATACTTGGAAATGCAGCATTTTCTTCGGAATTCATTACAATTTTGTAGTGATACTAATTCTGGTTTACGATTTATGAATCTAATTAGGAAAAGCTTCTTCCTGCCTTTCATGTTGAGTTAATGAAATGAAATGTCAAAACGCACACTGAGAAATTTTTTAAATCCTCCAGTTAACTTCTGTCACCATACATAGTTACAAAGTTTTTTTTCTTGTGATGAGAACTTTAAATATCTACCTCTTAGGAATTTTCAAATACACAATACGGTATCATTGACTATAGTCATCGTGCAGTACACTACATTCTCATGATTTATTTATTTTATAACAAAAAAAAATTCCTCCAATCAAACCCTGATTTCACCAAAGAAATGCTGCTAAGATACTTAGAAATTTAGAAATGAGAATTAACACTATGAATTTTGCCTCTTTTCAGGATGCAATGCTTTTGCTGTATTTGTGAGTTAAATTCAAGCAAGCTCTTACCAAGAAAGCAAGCTGTGTCAGTATAGAGGCTGGACAAAGAAGAAAGTAATGAGCTATGAAAAAGTCCTGGTATGTCAAAAGTAAGAGGTCTTAAAATTCACTGGTAGACCTTGAAGCCTCTGTTTCTATTTCCAGCAGATGATTATCAATATTTTAAAATTCAACTGAAGTGAATGTTGCAGAACTCAAAAGAGCCAATAAAATCTGGGCAATTAAAGGAAAAAAACCCAGGCTTCAGAAGTTTACAAATTTGGCCTCACCAGTAGGGTGACCCAACTGCCCTGGTCTGCATGGAACCGAGGGAGGGCTTTCTCAGGACCCAGGATTTTGGTGCTAAATCCAGGGCAATCTCAGCAGACTGGGATAGCTGGTCACCTACTTTCTAGTTCTGGAAGTTCCTAGCTGAAAAACTTCATTCCAATTACTTGCCCCAACTACACTTTCCTCCCCTCTAAAATGGAAAGAATGGGTTGTTTTGAAAATTTTAAATATAAGTATAATTTCTGGGACATTTAAATGAGACTTGGCACTCCATCTTGCTGATAGACATTTTCAGCAAGAAGACCAGAATTTCACCCAAACTTTATATTTAATCTTTCATCAATTGAATAAGGAATTTTGTATTATTTTACTACATTCTTTTTCATGTAGCCAAGTATACACTTCACATTTCAAAATGTTTTTCAGTTTGAAATTATAAATCGTGTCTAATGTTTAGAATCTGAATATAGTCATGGATTTCTTTTAAAATTCTTTCCAAAATTGATTTTATATTGATTTCAGAGAAGAGAAAATGTTCCCTCTTTCTGCATGCATATTCTGAGAACTCATTAAAAAGCCTGAAGCAGGCTAATATAGGAACGAACATTCACCATCTTTGATCATAGTAAACTACAGACAAATCTAGATTGATGTCAATATATAAAGACTGTGATGGGGCAGGGGCGCCTGGGTGGCGCAGTCGGTTAAGCGTCCGACTTCAGCCAGGTCACGATCTCGTGGTCCGTGAGTTCGAGCCCCGCATCAGGCTCTGGGCTGATGGCTCAGAGCCTGGAGCCTGTTTCCGATTCTGTGTCTCCCTCTCTCTCTGCTCCTCCCCCGTTCATGCTCTGTCTCTCTCTGTCCCAAAAATAAATAAACGTTGAAAAAAAAAAAAAAAAAAAAGACTGTGATGGGGCAGGGAGCAGGACTGTGGGCCACCAACAGTTCTGTCACATGCATGTCTGACTTGTAAACAAAGCAAATCCTTGGGGTCAGTGTGAGAGGTGTTGAAAGGTAGGTCCAGTTCAGAAAGGAAATTTCAAGAATTGCATAAAGGTACTTCAGGAATTGGCTGCAGTCCTAATAAGGAACTGGAGGGGGAATCAGAAGAAACACGATGTTCTTGAGACAAGGTAGTCAGGAGGGAGCAGGCTGTTACTATGACAGCAGGTTGGGACAGGCCAGGAACTAACATCATGGGATCAGGTGGCTACTGAAATCTGATGTTTTCAAAAGACTTTCTTTAAAACCAAACTTAGTTATTTTTAATCAATTAATCAATTTATGGGAGGCCTTTTCCGCCCCATGTCTACTATTTTTTTTTTTAATTTTTTTCAACGTTTATTTATTTTGGGGACAGAGAGAGACAGAGCATGAACGGGGGAGGGGCAGAGAGAGAGGGAGACACAGAATCGGAAACAGGCTCCAGGCTCCGAGCCATCAGCCCAGAGCCCAACGCGGGGCTCGAACTCCCGGACCGTGAGATCGTGACCTGGCTGAAGTCGGACGCTTAACCGACTGCGCCACCCAGGTGCCCCCCATGTCTACTATTTTTTAAAACATTTTTGTGTGGGGTGCACCTGGGTGGCTCAGTCGGTTAAGCATCCAACTTCAGCTCAGGTCGTGATCTTGCAGTTTGTGAGTTCAAGTCCTGTGTCGGGCTCTGAGCTGACAGCTCAGAGCCTGGAGCCTGCTTCGGATTCTGTGTCTCCCTCGCTCTCTGCCCTTCCCCCGCTCATGCTCTGTCTCTCTCTCAAAAATAAGTAAACATTTAAAAAAATCAATAATAAAATAAAATGTTTGTGTGTGGAAGAATATGTGCTTCCTAACCAGCCTCCTTCCCATGCATGTGGGAAAACAAGCTGAATGAAGAAGAAAGTTCTAAGCAACTTCTTCCACCATAATTCATACCTGATATAGAAAGCATGAAGATGATTCATAAGAGAGGGCGGATTTTTTTTAAGTTGTATTCTGGTAATAAACTTACAAGTGATCCCAATAAGAATCAAAGAAAGGGCCCAGCTAAAGAGACCAACGTCCTTCAATAGTGAAGTCACTAGAAAGTCACATTTCAGGAGGCAAGGGCAAAAGAGAAGGGTCAGTGGGAGATATCATACAGAGGAAAAAGAGAGCAGGAATTGGTTTGAATCTCTAAAAATGATGTTAAAATACTGAAAACCTTCAAAGAGCTGAAAAATGTCGAGCATGCTAAGAGAGCAAACAAACGTTTTTTGTTATATTAAAAGTAAATAGATTAACAAGAAATTTATTTATCAGCTGCCTCGTCTACTGATGTAGTATTAACAGATGATGGTAAGATAGAAAGGAGCTCAATGTGGATTTTACATTAGACTACGTCATCAGCAAGCTTGATTTTTATTCTGGAAAGGGTAGGATAAATATTGATAGATGGGTAAGGTATAATAAAGCAGCACCTGGCATCTTTGAAGTGGTCTGGTTCCCTGAGTGTAAAAAACACATATTGTGGTGTGTGTTCCTTAAGAATTTGTAGTACTTTGTGGAATTATGGAGACTGGATAAATATGTTCCTGCTTATCTAAAAACAGATGCAGATGGAGCTTGTCATTTATGGACTAGTGAGCTTGACATGAAATCGAGGCAAATTTCTGGGGTAGAATATTAACAGGTTGAGTTGTGAGCACATACAAGGGGATGTGGAGAATACTAGAAGATCCCACGGGACCCATCAAGAACAAATCATGCCCAACTGATTTCTCTCTCTCTCTCTCTCTTGCTCTCTCTCTCTCTCTCTCTCTCACACACACACACACACACACACACAGACTTGATTAGTTGGTGAAATAAATGCTTCAGATGAATCTGAATTGCAAGAAAGCCTTGCACAAGGTCTCATGATATCCTTGTAGAAGAAATAGAAATGTCTAGAGAGAGTCTGAGGGCAAACTCCCACTCACTGAATGACCTTACCAAAAGAGTACAAGTTAATGCATTTTGTTTGCATTGGGGAGGTCTTTTCAACAGTTTAATTAATAACAAATGGTACCATTTTGATCAGATGTGTGAACTACATGGAAAGGGGAGGGATGCCTAATACATTAAAATGACAGCTTCTTGAAATCGTTTTAAGGGGAAAGTAGCTAGAAATTTTTTTTTAAAAAAAAGCTAATTTAACAATTTTACTTGCACTGTGGAGCACTATTAGACAGGTAGCATAAGATGCAAATGTGTTAAAAAAATATGTTACATGTTGAGAAAAGTCTATCAATTAATTTTTTCTGTGAATTGATAAGCAAGCACATGAATTAATTTTAGAAGCATAGTCTGGACAATTCCAGGTTCAACTGGAGCATAGTCTGAAAAGCATTGTATTGTACTTGGTAGTAGGTTGCTTATTTATTTATTTACTTACTTACTTACTTATTTATTTTAGAATGAAGACTTTAGAAGAATTTCAAAGGTTGAGAAGTGTCCAGTTATAGGAAGGATAAGGTATGTCTGAACAGTATAGACAGGATCTGGATTTTCACTAACCAAGTATTAAACATTAATATTAGCGTTGTGAGAGAGATGCCAGAATTTCAAGTATGAACTTAGGCTCTGTTAAAGGAATACATTAGTTCATGGAACAAAGGGTATGATGGTACCCTCAATATCATGCTGATTTGTTTTGTTCTGAGAACCACATGCCATGAAGGGTATGAATGAACTGGAGTGTATCCAGCAGAGGAGGTCTCAACCTTTTGATAAATCTTTTGGTAAAGAGACTAAATGCTTAGGTCACATGAACTACAATTGGTTAGCCTATGGGCAGGGAGATCATTGCCTTCAATTACTTGAAAGCTGAACTTACAGAAAAGGGGTCAACACTACTGTACTCTCAACATGGCCCAACATGCATGTTACCAGTGAAGCTAGGAAAAGCTAGTGCTGAGTGAGGCCCACAGCCAAGGTGGAATAATCTCAAAGATGACCACTCTCAGAGCTGGCACATATATTTTTTTTAAGTGCACAAAGTCCTAAGTTGCAGGGTTTTTTGTTTTGTTTTTTTAAAGAAAGAAGATGGTAGAGCCAAGACACAAAGCCAAAATAATCAGAGAACCAGAAAGCCAATGAGCAAGGGGTAGCAAAACAGTCAGAAAATGGGAGTGATAAAGTCAGAGGAATTTTAGAGCCACCAGATGACATATGATTCCCCGGGGCCATATTCATGGATATGCCCTGTGCATTCTAAGGGACTAAAAATAAAAACACTAATCAACCCAACCTCCCTGCAGGCAAGTGAGAAGAGATTAGGGAGCTTCTTATCCATAGTTTCAGCACATGGAACAGATGAGAAAAGTTTTGAAGTCTTGAGGGAATCAATTTCCAATTTAGAATATTTTGGGGAAAACAACAACAGAAACAACAAGCAGAGAGGTACCAAAATCAAGCAGCCACATGAAAAGTAGAAACCAAGATTTAAAGTCAAAATGAGAGGAGAATCCAGAAGAGCTATGGGCAAGAGGATGGGCAAACAGTAGAGTGAAGGGAGATAAGCTTGAAAGAATGAGGAATCACTGTACCAATACCCATGGTGGATGGATTTTTATGTGATTTCCCTGTCATTTGGATAGAAAAGCCATGTGCATTTAAAGGGGACAAAATTCTCAGGGGAGAGATTTTCCTGAGGGGAGTCACCTTTAGAACCACCCATTTCCAGGAGAGAACATCAGCCCTCCAACTGTAGCTGCTTGACATGTTTGATGAGGTCCAATTACATGAGAAAGAAGGCCAGGCCCATTTGGAATAGCCTGATATGATCCTATTCCAACAGCTTTAAGCTGTCATAGTCTCAGCACCTCTGCAAGGCATGCAAGATCTCAATGTAATGTCCCCACAACTTCTCAGAAAATAATTTGTTGACTGTTAACTCCCATTCCTGCAGAGTACAATTAATTTGATTGAAAGGAGCCAAAAATGGCAGGCTCAGATCCCAAAGCCACTGCAATAAGCCCTGCCCAGGAGACTAGGATCCCTTTCAGTGTAACTGGTGTTGGTGTTGTCTGGGTCTGGGTAAAGCAGGTCAAGTCAGAAGTGAACAAGACCTTCAGCTTCAGAAACAGATATGTTTCTTCTGTTTTTCTTGAAATTAGTTACCAAGCCTACTTAGAGCATAACAGTGGGGAATAAATCACCAGTAGTTTCTAGCCATCTTTGATTATTCTGGAGAGTGAGTCTCACAGCAAAATCACTAACATTTTATCTAATCTCAAGAAGTTACATTTCCTATACTCAATGTCATGTTTTGGGGCTTCCAAACTCACATTCCTTGGGATTTTCCCAAAGAGAATGCTATGTAAACGTCAATGTTTGTTCAAGGAATGATTTAACATAATATCCAAACAGATAAGGATCTCTCTGCCCATGAGGTCACGTCGGATCAGATTCATAATCGTAGGAAAGTATACGAGAACAGTGCAACCTGAAGAGCATTACTCTTTCTGAGTTTCTACTTCTGGAAGGTTGCTTTCTACCCAACACTCTGATTGCTCTCTATAAGCCTGTGGGTACCTAAAAGCATCAACTTCCTTAAAAGCTGTTCATCAAGAGGCACTAGACTAGAAAATGGGGAAGCAGCAAGAGAAGGTAGCAATCCAAAATGATTAAGGTGTACTTATTTATATAGGGCTTTGTTTAGAGCACAAAAAGGGAGCATAAAAGCTTTTCACGGAACCAAGCGTCAGTTACTAAACTCACACGGCTGTACTTCCGCTGCATCCTGGTAAGAAAACATCTGCCCCTGGATGACCAATCTGGATTGCCTGAGAAAGATGTGATGGAACAAGGTAGGAGACAGGTCTCCTGAAGCAGGCTGACAGGGACAGAGCTAGTGCTGGTGGTAGGATTCTGAGGTTCAGTGGGAAGCATGGATCTTGGTAAGAAAGAGGACCTAGTTTGAAGCAGAAGAGAACAAAGAGTGGGGGAAACATGGAGAGTGAAAAACAGCAGTAGACTCTATCATGTTTTTCAAGCACAATTCATCGGAAGTGGTCTGTGCCTCACCCAACAGAGGCTGCTCTAGCAGCAGCCATGACCTTGGTTTATGTAAATGTCTGGGCCTACCAGACCAAATCTGAACCTCAGAACTTGCCAGAAGCTCCGCAATTTTCATGCTTGAGCTGAATATCGTGTCATTTCTATAGGGAGGCAGAATGCTCTCTTCCCCTTCTTGGCAATGAACAGGGTGCATTGGAAAGCGAGTTTAACCTTGCTGGCAGTCTGGGTGGTGACCAGCCATGATGATTATACCTGGTATCTCAGGTGATTATGAGGTAAATGGCTTGTTCGGTCAAAATACACCAAATGATATCTGAGAGACATGCTATACCCTCACGTAAAGAGATGGTAATACTGTCCCCTGAGGTTCTTAAGAAATTAGCCCCATGAAATAGGACTATTTATTCAAGCCAAAGAGCTATAACAAAGGCCTATTGGCTTCCAACGATACTCTGTTGGAGCTGATATATGGTAGAATTGGCTCATCGTGGTAGACAATTTCTACACCTTCCTGCATAGAATTGCAAGGGGTAGTGGGCAGTGCCTACCTTTGCATCCGGGAGAAATTTATTTGCATGTATGAATGTCATTTGGAGAAAAGGTACTAAAATACGAAGCAGGTACCATCATAACAAGAAATATACAAGATTGGTGATCTCTAAAAGTTCTTCTAATATTAACACCAATTTATACATATACTTTCCTTTTAAAAAATGTAATTTATTTAAACAAAAACAAAAACAGTTCACCCATTTCTCCCACCCCTCCTACCCTGCCTCTGGCAACCACAAATCTGTTCTCTGTTCCCATGAGCTTGCTCCACTTATAAGAGAGATCATATGGTATTTGTTTTTCTCTGTCCGACCTATTTCACTTAGCATAATGTTCTCAAGTTTCATCCATGTTGTCACAAATGGCAAAACTTCATTCTTTTTATGGCCAAATACTATTATTATATATGTATGTGGTGTATATGTGTGTATGTGTGTGTGTATGTCTGTATGTCACAATTTCTTGATTCATTCATCCATCAGTGGACACTTAGGTTGTTTCCAAATCTTAGAATATGGATAATAATGTAAATAATGCTGTGATGACCATGAGTATGCATATATCTTTTCAAGTTAGTGTTTTCATTTTCTTTGAATAAATATCCAGAAGTAGAGTTGCTGGATCATATGGTAATTCTGTTTTTAATTTTTTGAGGAACTTCTATACTGTTTTCCACAGCGGTTGCACCAATTTACATTCCCACCAACAATGCTCAAGTGTTCCTTTTCTCCACATCCTTGCCAACATTTCTTATTTCTTATATTTTTGATACCAGCCATTCTGACAGGTGTGAAGTGATATCTCATTGTGGTTTTGATGCGCACTTCCCTGATGATTAGTGATGCTGAGTACCTTTTGATGTACCTGTTGGCCATATGTATGACTTCTTTGGAAAATGTCCATTCAGATGTTTTGCCCAATTTTTTTTTTTTTTTTTTTAGAGAAAGAGAGAGCACATACGAGTGGGGGAGAGGGACAGAGGGAGAGAGAGAGGGAAACTTAAGCAGGCTCCACACTCAGCACACTCAAGGTGGGGCTTGATCCCATGCCCCCGGGATCATGACCTGAGCTGAAATCAAGAATCGGACACTCAGCCCACTGAGCCACCTAGGCACCTCATTCTGCCCAACTTTTAATCGGATTGTTTTGGATTTTGCTATTGAGTTGTATGAATTATTTATATATTTTGGATATTCTCTCTCACTGGAATATGATTTGCAAATATTTTCTCCCATTCAGTAAGTTACCTTTTCATTTTGTTGGTCTCCTTTGCTGGGCAGAAGATTTATAGTTTGATGTAGTCCCACTTGTTTGTTTATTTTTGCTTTTGTTGCTTTTGCTTTTGATGTCAGATTCAAAAAATCATCGCTGAAACCTGTGTCAAAGAAATTAGTACCTTTGTTTTCTTCTAGGAGTTTTATGGCTTCAGGTCTTACAGTCACATATTTAATCTACTCAGGGTAAATTTTGTGTATGGTGGAAGATAGGGGTCGAGTTCCATTCCTTTGCAGGTGACTGTCCAGTTTTCCCAACACTATTTATTGAGGAGATTATCCTTTCCCAATTGTGTATTCTTGACTCCTTTGTTGTAAGTTGATTGGCCATATATGTGTGGAATTATTTCTGGGCTGTCTATTCTGTTCCACTGATCTATGTGTCTATTTTTTTAAGCCAATACCTTACTGCTTTAGTTACTATAGCTTTGTAATATAGTTTGAAATCAAGGAACATGAAGCCTCCAGCTTTTTTCTTCTTTCTCAAGAATGCTTTGTCTATTCAGAGTCTTTTGTGGCCCTATACACATTTTAGGGTTTGTTTTTCTATTTTTTGTGAAATCTTTTACCTTCATCTCTGAATTTTTAAAAAAATGCTTATTAATCTAAATACATCTCTAATTTGTAAAATTTCAGGCAGTGCATTAAAATGAAGGGGGAATTGGTTAATTTTTAGACATAGTACAGTAATAGTCTCTTGGGCAGAGGTTGATCATCACTTTAAATATTTACATACACGCATGCACATTTACATGTATCTACACCAAGATTCTAAAGGACATACAGAACGATGTTTCTACTCTGCCCTTTGCCCAAGTAGGTGGGCTTTTAGTAACTAGAAGAATAATCTGGTTCTTAGCCTTGGAGATAACAGGAAGTACCTTGGCAAAAGACAAAAAGAAAAGAAAACTTTTGTTCTTCTAGAGCAATTGCTCTCAAGCAAGTATACAGCAGAATCACCAGGGAAACACACTAAAAATACAGACCTCAGAGCCCCACTCCCACATATTTCGGGCTCAACAGCTACTTTGTGTCATTATAGGCCCATAGAGAACTCTCTTTTCCAGTGGTTCCCAAACTTTACACATAGCAGAATCACCAGGAAGTCTTGTTAAACACAGCTTGCTGGGCCCAATCCATTTCTGATCAGTAGGTCTAGGGTAGGACTCAAGAATTTGTATATCCAGTAAGTTCCCTGGTGGTCTTTTCGCTAAGGGATTAGAGCTCTGATTCAACAGGTGTCACTCACAGATTTGAATTTGTAGTAAATTTCAGGTATTTCCTATCAAGGGCTATGCTAAGAAATGCCAATTTATGTCCTTTATTTTTTAATTATATTTATAATATTAATTTCCTGGTACATCATGTGCACACTTGTGATGCCAGAAATAGTTGTAGTATCAGAACCCTGTTGCAGATTATCCCTACTCTCTGAAGCCCCATTAAAATCTGATTTCCTCCCTACTCCTTGCCCCTGCTTGCTTAAAATTGCATAATCCATGCCTAGACTGAGCAATGATTTTGAGTGAGTGTCCTCCAATTCCACCATTACTGCAAAATAACTAAATCTAAGTATAGAAACTAGTTGGAATCTCCATTGGCATAGCACCAACATTGATTTCAGGATTGGCCCTTGAAGGGTGGATGGCAGGCCAGTAATCACTGGACACCACAGGGATGACAGCGCTCAGGGAGTTCAGTCCACTGAGCTGTGCTGCAACCTAACTTTAACTGAGCCAGAAGGCATCTCTTTAAGAGTAAAGGGGTCTTTTCTTGCTTACATGTCAGGTGGCTGATACATATTTCCTTATTCCTCTCTTTCAAGGAATAACCCATCTAACTATGTGGCCTATGGTTGGCCCATGCACATCTTCCAGGTCTCATTTGTGGGAAGAATGAAGAAATCTAGTAGGTAAAACTCTGTTGAGAAGTATAGGTGCCCCAATAATGGCAGAAGCAGCAGCTGGGCACTGAGCAGGCAAAGCTTTGGGTTCACTGTTGGAGAGTTGAGCCCCTAGGGTGACCGCCATTAAATAAACTGGTTATCTCTAGATGTACGCCTTCCTATATTGTCCTTTAAAGTAAAAGAGACACTATTCTTTATCCCTGCAAAATCTGGTTTAATGCCAGCACATCACACTCTGCTATCTGATTCCTTTCAGCCAATGGGATGCATTTTCAAAATGGTGGGCTTCAAGTAAGGGATTTTATCTGAGGTCTGGTAACAATCAACATATAGCCAAGCTAACCAACCACCCTCTGCCAAACTAAAATCTCAAATTAAAGAACATTTAATAAATTCACAAGCCCATTAAATGGTTTCATAAATTTATCTGCTTTCTCCTCTAAGAAGGAAGCATAGAGTTTGAATCCTGGCTCTACCCCTTACTAGTAATGGCTTTGGGCAAGCTAAACTTCTTTGAGCCTCAATCTCATTGCTTAACAAGTAAAAAGCAATGTTAGTACCTTCCTCATAGGATGTTGTGAGGACTAAATGTAATAGATAAATATAGTAAAGCTATGTATACAATGTATTTATACAAATAAAGGTAATAAATGTAAAGTACTTCTAACAGTATCTGAAATTTAGTAACCATTCAGTAAGTATTTTATTTATTAACTCAAAATTTTCTATAAATGATACTTCTCTACAGAGACTTGTCCATAATTATTACCAGTGGCCTCCAGGAAGGGAAGTTCTTAAGGGACTCCGTAAACGGCTGACACTGATGTGTAGCTCAGTATCAGGCAACTCACTGCTTTATCAAGCACTGCAGAATGGAAAAGTTATGCTGCTTCATTTTCATCACTTAAATACAAATACAAGTATCTGTGCCTCCTCTCTGAGAATCCTAAAAACTGGAAAACCCCAATGACCATATATAATAAAAGGTAGAAGTGACTCAACTAGAAATCTAGGAACTCTCAATCTGAAGTGTTCTGGGAAGACCTGAATATTCCCAGCTCTCCATATTCAGGGGCTTTCCTTATACTCCCTGACCCGTTTATAGAAACTAAATGGCAGCTTTGCCCTTTCAGCTACTCAATGTATCCCTTCGAAATTTTCACTCAGGGTCCAGTATCAATTATTTACCAAGTTCCTAGGTGACACTGTGACATCATCTCCAGGTGTGCCCAAACACCATCACAGGCATAGTGATTACAGGAAGTAATCGATTTTGACTGTGCCTAGAAATGGATGTCCTCTTTCCAATCAATACTATGGGTAATGATTTTTTTTTTCTCATTTAAAATTGCCAGTGAGTTTCACTCAATTCTAGTTGCTCAATTCCACTTTGGATTATTCTGAGAAGCTTTTTTCACGTAAGCGTAAGTGTGAAATATCTTGTTAGAGCAGTCTTGCTACATGACCTTCAAATGACTTAACTCAGAGGACAATAGGGTGTTTACTAATAAGACTTGCAAATTCTTGGAGACTTAAGTTGGATGAGAGCAATAGTAGCTTGTCTCCTCCTGAAAAATTCCTGGTGAATTGACATCATCTAACTCTGCCCAGCCAGCTGTCTGTGGATAACTCATAGACCCTGAGGCATTGTGGGTAGTAAGTTTGTATTAAGTAATTACCTGGAATTGAGCCTATTTGAAATAGTATTTCCATTGCCACTTTTATCCATCTATTTCTGTTGACATGAGCATTTTAAGTTTCATCTTTTATTTTTGCACTTCATGTACACGTTGGAACGAATGGCTCTGGGGGCATTGGTTATACTGTAGGCCCAAAGGAATCCTCATTCCTCATTATATACTTTGCTCATTTTGATAGTGTAAATCCATGCTCCTTAAATCATTTCCCTAACAGGTGCCCAATTTCTGATACTTGCCATCGACGTGTGAACAATACTGCCACCCTCAGGGAGTCCTGGAAAATGCCTTTGGACATGAAAAGTTGTTTACATTGGTATGAGGCTGAGGAACCCGCAAGAAATAAATGAAACAATATTTGTTTGAGCTGCAAACTGGGAAAGAAAGGACTATATTGTTGAGATGTCCCAACAATTATGAGAGGGAATTTTAGTTGTTTTAACAACAGCTAAATGAAAGCAGGCATTTTATGAGAGCTTTTGGGGGTTTCCAGTAGAGTGGGATCAATGCATCCCCTCCAAATACTTGAGCAGCGACTCACTGATGAAATGTCAGCTGGTCACAGTCTGCTCATTGTGTGACACCCTTGCCTGGGGTACATGGTTCACTGCGGAAGTCCCTTTTGTCACCAAGGTCACTTTGAGATCCCTCCCTCCCCGGTTTTCTTTTGTGGTTGAATGTCACCAGTGTTCTGATGACCACATGTTGGTATGTGATCAAAAGACATTTTTAACCCACTCAGTTGGTTTGCAAATTAACAGCAGCCCAGAGAAGCATAGAAGAAAAATCTCTTTAGAGAAAAATCTTGATATTCAAAATCTGGAGGAAGGGTTCTTCTCTTTGATCTCTGAGCAGCCAAAGACTCCAATACCCAAAGAAGGCTCTTGATCTATCTATATAAGGAGCACCCTTTCAGGTCAGCTGCAGCAAGATGAGATGACATCCGTTAGGCAAGTTGGGCCGGTTTCCATGTTGTCAGACGACCGGGCACAGCGTCCAGGAAAGCCGGTTACTAGCAGTTTCCCTTGCCACACGCCGCTGGCTCCCTCCTCTTTCAACTACCATGGAAAATATGAAAAATATTTAGGCAAGGCCAGCACCACCCCTAAACAGCAGTAGGAACCAGCCTACCCCACACCCACCTTCGCCCACACCCACCTTCAGTTCTGTGCTGGAGATTTCACCAATAAAGAGGATGAGCTTTCATTTTTACCACTTGGCTACATTGTTTTCAAGGTTTTGTTTACCAAGCTGTACTTGAGTAACAATTTTTCATCCTTTTGTACATCAAAGACTAATAGAAATTCCAAGCAAGACTTCTGTTTTGTTTAGCTCATGTAGCATTATCACAGGCAAACATTCTTTCATCTTTTGATTTTGAAACTGCCTTTGCTGAGCGCAAGAAGCCCAGAAACCCTAGAGTGCTATAAGGTATCAGGAGTCATGAATTCTTTTTAGCTTGTCATGAGCTCCTTTCAGAACCATTCTTGAAAGCAAGCTTTACGTCAGCATGAAGTAGACCAAAGGACCCCAGAGTCCTAGTGTGCTGGGCAGGGAATTTCTGAAAATCAGTGAAGGCAGTTATGGAAGAACTGAGGCAGAGATAAGGGACAGAGGACCAAAGACAAACTTCACTAGCTACACATTCATCACAGGACATTTTACTCACAGATCTTAATCTCAGTGGCAATGGGTATTCAGAAAGTCAACAATATCAGTGTCTAGAATGGTGCCCGGCGCGTAATCAGTGCTCAATAAAGATTTACAGGTGGAGAAACTTTGGGCGGGGCCAGGCGGGGTGGGAAGGTGGCGAAGAGAAGAGTGACTTGTTGGTTCTTATATTTGATGTTTTATGTTCTCTAAATTTGCCATAATAGAAAAATAATAAACTTTGTCTAAAAAAAAAAAAAAAAAGAGAGAAAGAAACTAATGTGGCTGTTTAATTAGCAGGAGAGCCCAGCACCCTGGCAGCAGGGCATAAAATGACTTTTCCAAAGCAGAGGTTCAGCCCCACACAGCAATGAGCCCAGGCAACCCGATTATCAACCCAGATCATCGTTATTTGTCTTTCATCATTTTTTTCATCTGTGGAAATCACTGATGCTCTCATGAAAAAGTATGTTGCAAAGCTATTAGAGAACAGAATACAATCTTATGATGCCAAATAATTAGCTTGAAATATGTCTGATACAGCATTTTAGCTGAAGAATTAAGTGTCATTCTGGAGAATTATAGCATGCAGTAACGCTTAGCGTTGCAAAACAAAATGACACAGTGGAGAAAAAAAACGTTTCTTTCTTCCTTTATTACATTTGGCTCAGCATATATATTGAGTGCTTGATGTGTTTACTTATCCTAATGATCACACTGAATCCCCTCAGAAGGCATAATTTGAAGCCTTGCGTTTTAAATGTTACTGACCGAGGTCTCTTAATTCAGTTATTCAGAATGACAACGAGTCCTCTGTCTGGCGAGTGCTGAACAGAACCCTGGTCATACAGGTGCCCAGCTCACATGAAGCTGAAAGTGGTGGTTACTTGTCAACTGACATCTGGATGAACATGAGCAAATGAAAGGCACCCAGAAAACCGAGGCTGAATGCTTCATATTACATAAAATATGGTGTGTAAAAGTGATGCATATGGATTAGCAGTTGTGTTGTTAGTATAAAACCCCTTGACCAATGATCATTATAGAAATGAGAAAGAGTATCAGAAAATGAGAAAACAGATGGACTTAGGGCCGAATGTTAACTCTACTCTCCTTGGCTGCTGTCTTTCTTCCATTCATCCATCCATCCATCCATCCATCCATCCAATCACATCAGTTTTCATAAATTCTGCAGATATTTATGGCACAGTACAATGAGTTGGTTTCTAGAGACAGAATGATGACAGTGCAGTTAGAAGGCTTTTCTCTTCCTTGTCAGAGGTAAAGATTCCAGTGGCTATTAAGAAACCAGATTTGAGGGGCATCTGGGTGGCTCAGTCGGTTGAGCGTTCGACTTCGGCTCAGGTCATGATCTCATGGTATGTGAGTTTGAGCCCCGCGTCAGGCTCTGTGCTGACAGCTCGGAGCCTGGAGACTTGCTTTGGATTCTGTGTCTCTTTCTCTCTCTGCCCCTCCCCCACTCATGTGCCTGCGCTCTCTCTCTCTCAAAAATAAATAAACATGAAAAAATTTCAAAAACAAGAAAACAGATTTGGAAGTTTGATCCATTTCTGTAAATGAACTGGGGCCACAGCTATGCTTTCATGAACTCCCATTTTAGGATCTGTGAAGTTTTCTTATATGAAAAATAGTAGGAATCTACCTTTATTCTCTGAAGTGTATTATGTTTGAAATATTTCTTAGGCTGTATCTTAGACTGAAAGCTGTAAATGGCTATAAACTCCGTGACTGACACTGCAGGTCCTTAGGAATTGACACCCCAGCCCCTTCTCTAACTGACCTGCACAGATTCCCACTGACTCTCCGTGACCACATGACCACTGCTGCCGCCTTTGAGTAAATGGCTTTGGACTTTTCCCAGATGGGCAACTTGTGTCTCCTGCCTTAGGTTCAGATGCCATGGGGAAACACATGAGGAGCTCGAAAGCACCACTCCCCCTCAGCTTGTAGTCCCAGTAATCTTAGCTGCGTTGAGAATTTGCCCATGACAGTATTTGAGCTCTCCATCCCCTGCTTTTTATCAGAGCAAACCCAACACTCAACAGGACTACAAGTTCATCTTCATGGACTGTCTATGTCGGCTGCTCTCTTATAATCTTGATGTAGCTTTCTGTTATTATGCTATTCTAAACTGCCATTATTTCTTGTATTTCTTGTATTTTCTTTATCCTGAAAATAGAATGCATTTTTCTCCTATCTTCTCTGATTGTATATGGTGGAACTATAGTTGACCATTTGGTGTAGTCCACTAACCTAATATGTACAATATTGAGGAAAATTGGAAAGCTTTTCAGATTTATAGGTGTTAGAGCAATATGATGACAGAATTTCAGAAATAGCCTCTTCCCATTTATGGGGCTCAAGATGGAATTAGTTTTCAGAGCTGTGACACAGATTGGCTTTTATGAGTAGACATCCCACGATTTATGGTCTTGAAGAAAAAATATTGACTGAGGTGAAGACAAGGTCAGTATTTACACCAAAGAAATATGCCTGAGGATATATATTTCTGTGGTATTTTCTCCATTCAAGAGTGTGACAGTAATACCATAGTTGTGGGTTTGGTTTCCTTTTTGGTTATATTGAGCTCAAGGACCGAAGGACAGGGAGGAAGAGGAGAGGGAAGGGGAAGGAGGATGAGTTTTCACAGATTCTATATATTGAAGGCAGTAGTTAATAATATATGCCTTACAGTTACCCATTGACTCCATATGTATTTATAGCATCTACTCTATTCCAGGTCCCATGTTAGGTGCTAGAGATAAAACAGTGAATGAAGTAGACATAACCTCTTTTTCTTATGAAGGGCTCAGCATAGCGAGGAAGAAAAACATAGAACAAATTATAAATGGGAAGCTAATTACGAAAAAGGAAGTATAGGTAACTGCTACAGGAATATTTGATGTAGGTCCTGACCTAGTTGGAAGGGAGAGGCAGAGAAAGGGGGAAAATAGGAAACATCCTCTCATGGAACTGAAGTTATAGTTGAGGTATGAAGAGTCAGTCCCAGTTCAGCCAGGCAAAGGGTGGATTGAGTCTGGGAGTGATGGAGCAAAGACAGAAAAGTCTCCAAAGATGGAGAAAGATCAGACAGCATGCCCTTGTAGTCTTTTAGTCTAGTACAGGGGTCAGCATACTTTGGTCTGTAGGCCAAATCGATCCTGTGTCTGTTTTTATAAGTTTTATTGGAACCCAGCCATGCCTAGTCACTAATGTATGACCTAAGGCCATTTTCACACTACAGGACAAGAGTTGAATAGTTGCACAAAAGAGACTGTGTGGCCTGCAAAACCTAACGTATTTATGACATAGTCTGAAAAAAAATGCCAACATCTAGTCTAGAGTAAGCGATTTAGTCATGCATAGTAACACTAGGTGCTGTAACAAACCACTCCAAAGTCTCAGATACTCATTTGATAAAAGTTTTTCTCTTATATCACAGCTTTGTGAGCAGCTGACCTAGGTAGCTGTTGTCTGACTAGTGAAGCAGGGATGTTATCTTGAGGTTCGGCCCTCTGATCTCCAAGGGTCCTATACATCCAGCTGTGCAGATGGGGGGCAGAAAATGTAGTCAAGGATGTGAAATGCTTTAGTTGCCAGGTCTGGGGGTATTGTACATCACTCTTCATGCCCATTAGTCATGTAGTCCCACCCAAATCCAGGGAAGGCGGACAAAATAAGTTTTCTGTGTCCTTGGGACGGAAAGAAGATGTGCTGGGGAATACAGAGTGGTGCTTCTGCCACAGCAAACAAGACATGTTTAAGAAACTGGATAAAAGGACTCTTGCATGACTGAATTTGGATGGCGTGAGATGAGGCTGATAGACAGGCAGAGGCCAGATTGTGTGGGGCCCTGCGAACCATGTCAAAGATTTTAACTCAGTTCTGAATTATCAGCTGTATTACTCTGATGAGTTATGCCACCCAGCTGATCTGATCCTCTGCTTCTTCATCAGTGAAACTTATGTTATAGACTTGGGTAGATGCAAAGGGATAAAATAAGTCCAGCTCTTAGAGTATCACGTAGCACACAATAAGCATGCAATAAATTATAGTTGTTACCATCAAAGCAGAGGAAACTTCCACCTCCCTTCCCCCGAACCGAATTTTTCCACCCCAAATTGCAGAAGTCCCTGATCTGCAGAAGACTCTTTGCTGAATATCACCAAGTCTTATCCCATAAGAAAGATAATTGAAGCACTCCGAATCATTTTTCTACTATTCTGCATATTAGCTTCTGCATATTAGCAACCATCTTTTCAAGGACACATTGGCCTAGAGAAAAATCAGATTCCCTCTACCCAGAGTTACTATTCTGTGAACTAAAATAACTGCTTTCCCAAATCCTTTACCATTCCTGGATCCAGAAAAGATGTCAACTGAAGCCCAGAAAAATATATATATTTGTACATGTATACACACACACACACACACACACACACACCTGAAAAAGGCAAAGCTAGAGTGACAAGACCCATTTCATCACATGTACTCAACATCCTACCTCTGTCCCCATCCTAAGGTTATTTTTTTGCTTATCAGCTTCAGAATCCATTTTGAGCTCTGTATTTCCTGCATCACTTGAAAGGAACGCTCCTGGCCTCAGGTCTCCTTACTCTGGAGGAAGAAGGGTTTTTCCAAAGTCAGGAAAACACATTGAAAACAAAAAAGGAAAGATAGAATAATGTGGAGAAATAGCAACAATTTTGAAAAATAAGAGTAATGGGAAGGGATGGGTCAAACATATTAAAAGATGTTATGGAATAATGGTGTGGTACTGACACAAGAATGGGTAAGCATCAATTGAAAAAAATATGAAAGTAAGCCTTTAATATTTGCAACATAATTCAATGAGGAAAGGGAAGATAATAGATTATAGTAGATTATAGTAGTATAAATCATTAGCAATTTGGAGAAAAACATACTCTCACTCATAACACACACACACACACACACACACACACACACAGCAGGAGAATGTTGTGATTAAGACGGCAGCATCTATGGCCAGCATGTCCTGGATTAAACACGAGATCTAATCTATTTAGCTGTGTTATTTAATCTTGCAAATTACACAATCTCTTTGGTCCTAGTTTTCCTTCTATACACAGTGGGGGCGATAACAGAATTTACCTTCCAGGGTTGTTATGAGGATTGAGTGAATTAAAACATGCAAAGCACTTAGAACAGTTTCCAACATACAATAAGCATTCAATATATGTTAATCATTGTGATGGAGGGAAAATCATAATTTTAAAAAAGTCACTTTCATTTCAATGTATTCAACATTCATTTCATTGTATACTGTAAATGAGGCTCTAAGTAATAAAACAAAATGGCTAAGACGTGGCCCTGTCCTCAGAGACAGGAGCTTACAACCTAATATCAGTTAGGAGTGTGTCTGCTCATCTTATCCTTCCTTCCTCATCCTTCTCCAAGGTGAATTCTTGGGCAGAATTAGAGTTGCCCAGCACAGCTTGAACATATTGCAGACCTAATTTCTTGTTCATGTCACTGAAAATACATCCTGCAATAAATTCATTTTGTTCTGTATATATGTTGTCATTCATCATTGCAGTACTATACTTAAGGGAAAACAGATTATGAATAGTGTAATAACTATGACTAATAATAAACAAGGCTATTTGTTTCTTGCTCTAAGGGAAATAAATCAGGCAGAAGTTGCATTCCCTGCTCTACCCTCAACCCCCAAAAGAGAGTTATCTGTTACTGGAAAGTATCTACAGTTTCAAAAATGCAACTGTGTCTCCCAAAACCAGGACAAATTACATCAACACTACAGAAAATTTCCAAATATTTCAGTATCTTTGCAGAGAATGTAGGATATGTCCCAATGCCAGCTTCGTAATTCATCAGGATATATTCATAGCAAGTAACACTCTGAGAAGTCTTCCTTCTGGCTTTAAATCTCTTTCACCACCCCCCTCTTTAGAGCCCATCACACAGTAACTTAACTAGACCAGTTGTTCCTTTAGCATTGGGGAAATGACACTTCCCGTATTCTCAGAATTTTCCTGTGTGATGAGTCTGCGAATCACATCACCTGTCTTTCTGTACTTGCTTCTCCATCAGGTTTATGCTCCTTCCTTGAGGACTCCAACTAGTGACATAGAGATGTGGAGGGAGTGGTAGGCTACAAGTCACAGGTCTAGTGGGGAAGAATTCGCCTCTTACCCAGCTCAGAATTCTCTGGGACTTGGCATCCTTGTGGTAAAAGAAAAGGGTATAATACAATGCTCTTTAAAGTCATTTCCAGGGGCGCCTGGGTGGCGCAGTCGGTTAAGCGTCCAACTTCAGCCAGGTCACGATCTCACGGTCCGTGAGTTCGAGCCCCGCGTCGGGCTCTGGGCTGATGGCTCAGAGCCTGGAGCCTGTTTCCGATTCTGTGTCTCCCTCTCTCTCTGCCCCTCCCCCGTTCATGCTCTGTCTCTCTCTGTCCCAAAAATAAATAAACGTTGAAAAAAAAATTAAAAAAAAAAAAATTAAATAAAGTCATTTCCAAATGTAACTCTCCGTGATATGAATTTCCTGTACATTTTCATCCTTGGCCTGAGCCTGGGTCAATCATTAGTCTAGCTATTTGCTTTGGAAGCCTTATCCTCACCCCAGTCCACTTCTTCCAATCTGAGTGAAAGTTTGTCCAAGAATTCACCTCTCCCAGACACCATGGTCCTCACGTATCCCCTTGCGTCCTATTCTGCGTATCTGGATATTTCTCCATTCACTGTGGAATGGCTGCAACCCAGACACTAAGTCACCATTCTGGATAACTAGTAACGTTCAGCTAATCACTAAACAACTTTTCTAAGACTACTCTGTTTTCTTACTTGGAAATAAAGATATCATGATCTATTCTTAGTTCACAGGATTATTGTGACTTGGGGAGAAAATGGAATGAATTGTGAAAACTGCTACCCAAATGGAAATGAAATGGGGACTATTATTAGAATTACTTTCCCTGAAAAATAAGATGTCTATCAGCCACATGAGGGTAACTTCAATATTATTATCACTATCACAGAATTAATGATATTAAATTCTTGGTGATCTTAGAGTTTGAAAACTTATTTTACACTTTGGACATTGGAAATCTAGAAACCCTATGGCTTGACATTGACTAAGTGTGCCCTATTGCTTTCCTATACCAATCTTCTGAGTGGTTGGCCACACTCAAAGAGAATTGCCTCTGCCTTTTAATGTAATTACGGTGCGATTACAAAAGCGCATATAATATTGCTAAGCCTGACCTTGTAAATTAAACATCAATTTTTCATTTGCAGTAAAGAAACTAAACTGAACAAAACATACCAAAAATATAGCATGATTCTGATTCCAATGCACTGTTGATGGAAATCTCATCTCTCACCTTTTTAGTGGCCACCTTTCATCAGGCCATATACATTTATCACTCTCTCTGTTTACATCTTCTTCCTGTCGTTCACAGACTTACCGCACTCTTTCCATACTGTAGGATTAATTTCTTCCTTTCAGCCTAGGAAGAAGTGAGTTGATGCAAACTTATCAATGAAATAAAATATTTTCAAAAGAATGTATATGCTTCACTGAATTGCAATTAATTTAACATTAACTTTCCCCATCTCTCTCCTCTTTGCTGCCACACTCCTTCAAAGAGTATTCTGTAAGAGCAGCTCCAGTTCTTCTCGGAGAGGTCTCACTCAGAGGTCACCAGTGACCACGAATTGACAGATTTAATGACCCTGTGATACCTACCCTACATGACCTGCAATTTTTTATATGAATGACTATCCCTTCATTCTGAAACTTTAACCTCTCTTGGCTTTCGTAACAGACATCCTCCCTACCTAACATCCATTCTGCCTCACCCTCTTTGATTAGCAGCCTTGCACTCTGTGAGACAAAAGAAGGATCAATGAGTCACCAATCTCTACTTTCTATGATAGTGATCGGTTCAGAAACCCAAGCCTAATGCAAGCGGCATACGGAATTCTCCTGGCCAGAGGGATTGGTTCAAGAATAGGTACGTCAAGCCAATAAAATGGAAGGGCAAGATTGGTAGGAATTGGGGATAAGACATTTCCTCACTTTTGAGAGAAAAACCACTGGAAGAAAGACCTTGGTTTTATGCGGATGGGGAGTCCAGAACTGCTTTAGCCATTTTCCCAGCAGTCATCTCTGATGAACGCAACACCCAGAGAAGGGCATTTCTGAGAGAATCAGAAAGAAATGGATTTGTGATTAAAATACCCATTCTCTGTCTGCTCTAGTTACCCCTGGAGGTTTTTGTTGTTGTCATTGTTGTCACATGAGCAGATAAGTCCCTCTATCACTATACTCATTTTGAGTTTGACTGTTCATTACAGCTAAAGGCATTGTAACTAACATGATTTCCACAACACTGTTCTCATCATACCCTTCTTACCATACAAATAATTCTTTTTGACCATGTCTTATGCTAATTCTTCTCTCCCAACCATCCCTTAAATATAGTATGTCCCAGCATTCTGTTCTTAGACCTCTCTACTTTCTCTATTCCCCTTCCTTGCTTCAATCTTTCCCTACTTTAAGAACTCCATAATCAGTAACACCAGCCGGACTTTTCTTCTGAGCTTAAGACTTGGACTTTCAATTATTTCCTATGTATCTTGTCTTGAAATGTGCCATCATGAGTAAGCTGAATATGTCTAACACTACATGCAAGCTTTGTTCCTACCACCCTTTTTATGTATTTCATAGCCTTTCATGTATTTCATGGCACCACCATGACTTATCTTCAAAACCAGAAACTTCATTTTCCCCCTTGGCTGCTCCCTGTCTCCTATCCCTCACAACCATAAGGTCCTGCCAGTTCTAACCTCATAAATATCCCCTCCTTCTTTGTAAGGCACACTCTTCATTGGTCTAATCCATTACTTCACCATTTTCATCTGAACTTGCTTCCTTCCAGCCTATCCTCCACAGTGCAACCAGTTATTTCTCTCAAATATAGACCCATGTGAAAGTGTAAAATGCCATTTCCCTGCTTAACATTATGTAATAGCTTCCCATTATCTATAAAGTTTATGCAACTTAGCTGTCTCTATAAAGCCTTCCCCAACTATATTAGAGCTTACCTATTCATTCCTACCTTCAATCACTCCCTAACAGTCCTTACCATCCCCCAAGTAAACACAAACCTATATGCTTCTATCTAGTAGAGTATTTCCCTTCACCTTGAATACTTTTCCCTTGTTTCTGAAGCTGGTGCTATTTTTGCTCATTTTTCATGGCCCAGATAAAAACATGAAATTTTTATTCTTGACCACCCAGGCAAATTTCACTATTCCCTTATCTTTTGTAAGTCTGGGAACATAACTATAGTACAACGTAACATATGCTCTGACAGATTAATGTTTATTAATGCATGCTGAATGTCCCCTAGTTTGTTCTTTCGTAAGGCTATGAATCAAGGCTTTTGATTTTTAATTCGTTAAGAGCTACTGCATGATCTGACACATAAAAGATGCTCAAAAATTATTTTTCAATTGAAAGAATGAAGAAAAAAAAGGAAAATCACAGGATTTGTGGTTAGCTATTGTTTCCTCATCTGTAAAATGATACAAGTTTAGATTAGCCTGTATGTTTCTTCCTGCTTTAAAAAACTTTCCATGATTTCATGAAAATATTACCAGCAGCAACCCAGTAATTCTCTCATAATATAGTAACCTAATACTACATTTCACAAAGCACACTTTGGTCAGTCAAGCAGGAATTCAAAGATGGAAATATTTTTCTTTTTCTTAAAATGTGTTCTCCAATTGTTGGATAAAATGTATTAGTTCTGGAAAGAAGCCAATACTAGTCTTGGAGAAGAGTTAAGAGCCAATAGAGACATTATTTCTAATTATATTAAAAGCATCTTGTAAATTTCCATCCGTTTTACTTTAATTTCTCTCCATTAATCACTGAAGGGCAAGTGTTTGGTCTGTTGTGGCTAAAATCTGGATGTAGAATATATCTTAATCTCCTCAAGCCTTTGTCAATCAAAGACATTCACATTTCCAAACATGCAAATACACACACATCCACACACATCCACACAAACACATTCATCCAAAGATAGGATTTGAAATTAAAAAGTAGCTTGATGTAAGAGGGAAAAAGGTAAGCATACACTTTGGGGTAAGGGATCCAAGTCGATGATAGATGGTGACCGTAGGAACCGAAATAGTCTCCACGTTTCTTCTCTGGGGCCAGCCAAGGGGAGGATATCATTGTTAGACTGAAAAATCAAGTCATAAGGTCTAATTCTGGCTCTGCCATTAACATATTCTGTGACCTTGGTTAAGTCGATTATTCCCTAGGATCTATTCTTGGACCAGGTTAGCCACTCAAAATCTACCTATTTATTGCAGTGTGGTTCCTTCCAAAGTTAACCTTCACTGACTTTGCTTTTAATATTATGCCCTTGGTTTTTATGAAGGGTCATTTCAAGAAACAATAACAAAAAATTATTCTTATTCTAATTCTTATAATAATATGAATTATTCTACTTCCAATATAAGTATAAATTTTATACATGAGAAGGCACTAGAGATGATATTTATTTCCTTCTTATGAAATTCCATATGAAAAAATGCTCATAGAATTTAATTACAGGAAAACTACCTCCTCTTTCTCAATCTTATCATAACAGGTATATGTTAATACATTTCATATTTTCCCTGCTACCAGAATACCCAAAACCTCTCTTCTCTTTCTATTTTGACTTTAACTCTAATTACAAAAATAATATAAGCTTATTATATATACGTACACACACACACACACACACACACACACACACACAATTCTGTAGCCCAAAGTTAATCATTTTAATATTTTAATAGATACCACTCAAATTTTCTTCTAGGTAACTTTTTACCTAAGTGAGATCAAACGCTGTGTGCAATTTTGTGTACCTTTTTTTGGAATAACATTATTTTAGCACTTTCCCATGTCATTAGCAAAATTGCTTCAAATTTGCCATTATTAAAGATATTCAAAACGATAATAACAGCTTCCATGGTGAGCATTATGCTCTTTTCCCCTTTCTCCAAAATCCACCTTTTGTGGTAAGTGACTTTAAATATTTCATTAAAGCAGCCTCGGAAATATCCTAATTGCGATGATTATCTTATTCTAATATCTTCTACCATGTGTACAAACTCCAGAGAGAAGGTATAAAAAGTGTTTTATTTCCGTTGTGATCAACTTGTTAACTACTTTGATTAAGTCCTCATACATAGTTTTTTATTAGGAATGACTTAGAAATACATAAATAAAAGAAGATTCATTTGACTTGACTCTTTAATGAATCCATAGGGGCTCCTCAGGAGGACTTCTTTCTTTTCCAAGTGTTATAAACCATGTATTCAGTATGCTGTTGTAGATATTTTCTCCCCTGTACATGACTTCTGAAATCTTTCTTTTTCTTCCTTTTGTTTATCTTTACTCTTCTAGCATATCTTCGGCTTTTTAATTTCTCAAAGATCAGTAAGAATAGTTGTATAGTCCTTTCATTATCTTTTAGAGCAATCAGCATTCTTGATTAAAAAAAAAACAAAATCCATTCTAGCTCATTTGGCAGAAATTTATTAAAGAGTACTTACTAATTGAGTTTGTTTTTTTAAATTTTTTTTAATGTTTATTCATTTTTGAGAGACAGAGAGAGACAGAGCATGAGCGGAGAAGGGGCAGAGACCGAGAGGGAGACACAGAACCTGAATCAGGCTCCAGGCTCTGAGCTATCAGCACAGAGCCTGACACGGGGCCCGAACTCACAAACTGCGAGATCATGACCTGAGCCGGAGTGGGATGCTCAACTGACTGAGCCACCCAGATGCCCCAATTAATTGAATTTGTTAAAAGGAGCTTTTAGAATTATTATAAGGGTTAGAGAAATGGGTGTGGAAGCTAAGCAGACCACAACAATATGCAAATAGTTGGGGGCAGCAAGGGAAATGGTGCTGGGAAGGCTGTTGGTTATCTCATGACATTTTCTGTACCATTATACATCTTATTTCCGTGACTAGAAACTTGGGTTTATATATCCCAAGAAACATGGGTTTATATATGATTTTGCTTTTACGAACTTTGTATCTAGACACACAAATATACACATACACACACACAGACAAAAGTATTTCATATAATATATATAGCTTATAAGTTGTGTATTTACAAGTTGTTCACATACAACATACGTTACTGTGTATGTCATACTTATTATATTTATAGATAATAAATGGAGAAGTGGTTTGGGAAGTGCATAGTGCCCAAAGGCAACGATTTTCAGTCATTACTTGTGGGCTTATTTCAGTTCAAAGCCAGGGTAACTAGTTCTTGTCAAGATGATCAAATAATCTAGGCATACAGCAGGAACCAATTGCTGGCATAGTGGGTGGAATCCTAGCAACTGGAAATGCTCAAGACTAAGAGGGTAGCCAATAGAAGGTGGCCTAGAACCCAAGACAGATCAAAGCCTTAGGTGGCTTCTAATACAGCTGCCATGCAGAATTATGTGAGTTCTCTAGAGAAGCTTTCAAGATCAAACCATTATTTTATGCCTAATAATATCAGGAAATTTATCCAAAGCTTTAAATTAAGGCAAAACCATATGTGGCATATCCTTTCAATATCATATGGGACAAAGGACACCTACAGATTGCCTAGGAGAATATATTTAGCTCATCTCATTTTTCACTACAGATTAAAATTTCCAGACTTGGAAAATTTTGTTAATTTTTTATTAACTTGGAAAAGTTACTTGTTAATTTTTTATTTTTGTTGGTTAGAAATGCAAATAATTCTGTCTGGTGGAAGAGATAATCCCAAAGATTTTTGCTAATTGAAAATTGAACAGATTTATATTTAACGCTGCGATTTTACTCTAATATTTTCTCACTAAATTGTGCATAAATAGCTAAGTTTCCTAAACGTTTGTCAAAGTGGTTATAATAGCTCACTGACTCCATCATTAACTAATGAGTTACTTAATAGTAACAAAAGCTTAAGTCCTCCCCTTAGAGGCTTTTAGGCAACAGGCTTGAGCAAAGGAAACTTGATCAAGGCAAAAGCACCCCAGCTGGCTGAATGACACACAGGCCCATCAGGCAACCCACCTCAAAATACCCATAAGCCCTAACTGACCAATGGGTTACTCACAACCAGGCACAGTTACCAAAAAAGGGAAAATTCCATATTGTCACCATACTGCCTCACCATCTCCCTTTAAAAACAGCCCCAACCCACTGCCTCATTGCAGACAGTCTTTCCTCTGCCAGCTGTTCCCTTGGGATATACTTGACAAACTTTTATCTCTTTTGTTCTGCTGAGGTTTTGGGGTGATGGTGGAGGGGTCCAGATCTGATGACCAAGAAAGAATTCTTGAAGACATCTTTGCAGAGACAAGACCCATGGGCAGAAAGAGCTGCGCTGGAGTTGTGAAGAATGGCTGGTTTTATACTATGGAGATGGGAAGGTAAAGACACAAGGGAGGCCTCCAGGAGGACTTTGATATGCTAAAGTGGACTCCTAAGATAATTGAGGCCTTGCTATTGTCAAGCTAAGGTTGTTTTCTCTCTAGTAAGGCATTAGGACCGGAGGGGGTTCCTGGAGAAAGGTATACTCTGTATTTGTCAGTGAGCTGCAAGTTATGAGGAAATTTAATTTTACCTGCCATTTCCTTCTTGCCTTTGTTCTCCATATCACTACGGAGGGGTGATGCTGGGGCTCCGGGAAACTGAGCCTATAGGTTTCTGGAGATTGGGCTATTGATAAGATTGCCTTTTCATTGTAATTTACTAAGCTATTTGTAAACTGATGGAGACCCCTGTCTTGTATGACTGTGATCTCTGTCAGTTGGCCATTTGTTTTCTTTCCTTTCCTTTGTCCTTGGGCAGCCCAGAGTGCCTGAGGACTATCACACACATATGGGTGGGTGGGGGTTGCTAGCTTGTACTTTGTCCTCAGCCCGCCCCAAGACCCCCACGCCCCATGATCCCTCATCACTGCCTTGGGTGAATCCTTTTACTGCCCGCACCACTGGCTTCCACCCAATCGTCACCCCATATTTGGGGCCCCCATCCAATCAAGAGAGACACTACACTCCCCACCCGATTCCATTTGACCTAATTCTCCCCAACATATTTTCTTGGACTCCCTATGGCATGCTTTCATTTTCACAAATGGATTCCATATGTCCCTTTTCTGTATGTGGGCCTGGTTCTCAGCTGCACTCCTCCAGTTTACCTTTAGCCATCTCCCAACCAGCCTGCTCAGGTGACTTTTGATGTTCATCAAGTGTTGCCCCAAGCACAGGACACGGGTTCAACCATTAACTCCCAAAACAAAGCCGAGACCAAAGTTGTCACCACCCAGTAAGCTTTGAGTGAAAGCTGGGAGAAGGCATAAGGGAGCTACAGCATGCACGTGTGTGCATGCACGTGCACACACACATACTCACACACGTACACACACACACACCTTGCTGAAACATCTTTTTCTTTTGCCCCTACCTCCCAAAATACCAGCACTAGGCAACCAGCACCTTCTCTTGGGAGTTGTGGGTCCCACAGGCCCCTCCTCCCAACTCAAAGACCCCAGCACCAGCCCATCAGCAGCCCCTCCTCAGAGTCTGTATTTCATCTCCACGGGGCTCCTTCCTCAATAACTTGAATTTGAACTATTCCAGTGTCTGAGGTGATGGCTGCTTCCTTCCACTGCTACCTCTGTGATGCTTTTTAGTCACCTAGTTAACAACTTGTTGCCTCATTAATAATTCTTTGTATTAAATTCGCTTGTTCTGCCTCCTGACTGGGTTCTGACTGCTACAATGGCGGAGCTGAGATTCAAACCCAGGCAGGCTGGCGTCAGAGGCTCTGGCCCGCACCACCACCCACAGTGGGAAAAGAACTTTACGAAAAGTAAAGCAAGTTTTCCCTTCCTCTGTCTTGCAAACCATCCTCTCCTCACACGTAATCTCAGAGATGCTATTGTACCCTTGAGGAAGACAACCTTTGACAGAACTAAGCACAGCAATTCAGCTTCTCATTGTCTCCTTTCCAACACAGGATCTGGGCTTTAACTTTGCAAACCTGTAGGATGTTTTTCCAAAACAAAAGAACTGTCAGCCCCAAAGGCACAATCAAGGCTCCAGCTCTAACAACACAAGGAAATGTTGACATTTTGAAAAGAAAGCTGTTGTTTTTCTTAGGTATCACATATCTCAGGGCTAATTCCTTGGGGGAACTCAAGGTCAAAGTATTTTTTTCTCAAGAGCCTCTTTAAGGGAAACACATTTTTGAAGCACAAGGTGTAAGGCAAGTGGGACAGCCCAATACCGGCAGGAGAGAGATCTATTCCCTACCCACCCCACCCTCACTCCCACCAGAGCCAACACCAATGGTCATGGAAGTTTACCTGGAATATTTGCTCAATTCATCAAGGCAGCTCTGGCAGCAAATAATAGAAATAGAATTAATAATTCAAGCTAGCTTAAGCAAAAAAAAAAAAAAAAAAAGGAATTGATGATTTGAACTCAGCGGTGTATCACAAAATCTCTGAGCAGATTTGAATGCTGCCAGACTGAGAAAGGAATGAGAACCAGGAACTAGGAAGATGTCTTGACACGTTCCCCCTCTCATCTCTGCTCTCATGTTTACGTCTGTGTCATTCTGTCTCCTCTCACCAGCTTCGTTTGTTCGCTTTTGCAGCACATCTCTGCTCTCACATGAGTCAGTGCCTTGGAGAGACTAAATCTTTTGAGTCCCCCCCTCCCTCCCAGGGGCCCACTCCTGTTCCTATCAGTCACTCAGGGGTCAGGTTCATGTTTTACAAAAGGGGAGACTAAGTTCTTCATTTGGGAAGGCAGTGAGCAGAAAAGGAGCAACCGTTAATTCACATAGATCCTGCTTCCCTCCAAGAGGTTTCTACTGCATTTATCTACATGCATGTATCTCCATTGTTATCTATTACTCAATTCCATGGCAGACCCTGAATTTTCAGAAAAAAATTATTCACTCAGTGTCATCAGCTATAAGCTTCTGAATGTGTTAAAAAAAATTAAATTTCTAAGTAATTCCAGAGTCCTTAATACAACTACCTGCTTCAAAAAATTAAGGAAGGACAAAGCAGAAAGTACAATGGAAGAGGAGAGGTTTGCTAAGGCATTAGGTACCCTGTGGGCATAATAAACATTAAGCCAGATTTATTATTATTATTATTATTATTATTATTATTATTATATGTACAATAGCATAGTCTCACAAGTAAAATACTCAATATGATTATAATGGTTATAGCATATAATTCAGCAAAGAGCTTTGGGTAAGAGGGGTGGGGGCCGTGATTGTGTCCTTGCCGAGAAACATCCAAGAGGTTCACGACAGTGAACAGAAAGAGACCCACCCCCTGTGAGATATTCCCGAAAAGGCACAGAGCACTTTGCGTGACTGATTCCCCCGGGCCTGGGAGGCAGGGAGCTTCTCAGGCTCCCCGTCCTATGACACTGTGTTCTTCCTGCCAACTTCATGGATTTCCAACCTTTGACTTTCCAGCCAGCCTCTTCTCCCCCTTAGATTCACACTCTCCACTGGGCATGGTCAGATCCTCAGGGCAATATCCCATCACTGGGTGGGACCTCACACGAAAAGAGGCAAAAAAGAATGTTCAAATTATATAGTAATGGTAATCGTCATCATCATCATCATCATCTCATCATCATCATAAATAACAACTTCCATTTGTGAATTTTTTCTGAAAAACAGGCACTCTACTCTGCTAAGGGTCTTAGTTAATTCTTTCATTTACTTCTTACTGCAATCCTCGGAGTTAATGCTATTTGCATCTGCATTGTACAGAGGAGGAAATGAAAGTTTAAAGATCAAATTCCTACAGGGTCACAGAGCTAGTAGGAGGGAAGGAAGGCTTCCAGTTTCACCTTGTGCCCTCAGTAAGGATGCCTCTTTTTATACCAAGTCTGGCCCACCAAACTGGGGCAACGTGAAATAAAGTCAAGGTCCATGCTTCCTTTGTGGGTGTTGTGTCCCTGACAACCTGAAAGGGTGGGCAGATGGGCAGGTGCCCATTGTGCCTCTAGTGTGTCATCCACCGGTGATGGACATGTTCTCACTCCCTGCCTGTGACTCTTGCCATTCACAAGACCATCATTCACAGGACCATCTTTCTGGGTTTTTTTTTACGTTTATTTATTTTGAGAGAGAGACAGAGAATGACCAGGGGAGGGGCAGAGAGAGAGAGAGAGAACAAGGCAGAGAGAGAGGGGGACAGAGGATCCCAAGCAGACTCTGTGCTGACAGCAGTGAGCCCAATGCGGGGCTTGAGCTCATGAACGAGATCTGAGCCAAAGTCTGACACTCAACCAACTGAGCCACCCAGGCGCCCCTCCACAGGACCATCTTAAGGGGAGAGAGAAGAACATAAGCCAGAGGGTAAGGTGGAGCCAGAATACCTCTCTGTAATGAACACCCTCTAAAACCAAGGCATTCAGGTGAGGCCAGCGGCTGTTCAAGCTCCACAGCTCTCTACACGTCTTCAATGTCCTCTTGTTACACAGGGTTGAACAATTCTATTAATGAGATTAGCTTTGGCTAAACATCAATTAACCTAGGTGAATATGAACACGTGATAGAAGTGAATCCTCTTAAATCCTTGAGAACCAGATTCCTATCACTCCATTAAAAAGAGATTTAAGCCGACATATTGACTGTGGCCTTGACAGAAAGGCGCAGACACTATCTTGAAATTGTCAAGTAATAAGGCAGCTCAGATACCTTAGGGGAGCATCCACAGTTACAATTTTGAATATTTTCCCAGCATTGTTCTTTCCTGCTTGCATATCTTCTTATGTTTGAATCATTGCAAGGGGATACGTTTATAGATATCTTACAATTTCATTTAGAAACTCCTCAGTTTGGTTTTCTTACTAAATTCAGGTATATTGGTTTCATTCATACTACATTTTATTATTAGTTAATAATAGTATCTACCCGCAAGGTTCTTAGAATGCTATTTAAGAAGAGTCCTCATGTTTATTAAGAAAATACAAAATAAAATTATAACAATTTTTATCATTCGAAGGCATTTTACCACAAAGGATGTAATAGAATAAGCTCAGTTTCCTAGCCTGTATGAGGAATGACCCTTCTGTTCATTTCCTTTGAGACTTTAATGGTATAATATGTTACTTCACCCTGGAAAATCATTAATGATAAAGAGCAAAGTAATGCCGAGGGGTGTACTTTCTCAGCCTATATTGCCCTGTGAGTTTCTCTTCTCAAAAAATTGCACTGACAGAGATGCATTCTCCTGTGAAGGACCCATAAACAGAATGATTTCCCAACAATATTGAATTGCCAAAGGGTGAAAATCTGATTATATTCTGATCATAGAAAATAAGTAATGGTTCCTCTTCTATGAATGAATGGAGATAAAATGGTTAAAATATCATCAAACAGCTCTGATCTTTCCCCTTTTATGAAAGCAAAATGAGAAGATCCAAGGATCAGGTAGATTATGACAGATGAGGGGTTAAGGAAGGAAGAACCCCCAGAAAAAGTTACTATAATAATGGGGGGAGGTCAAGGAAACACGCACGTCAACACACACACACGAAACCAAATAATTGGTTTATATCATAGAACAAACAACATGTACCCAGAACCTGAACAAGACTCATAGAATATTTGGGAAAAAGAAAGAAAACATATTAGGCACAGTTGAAGGAAAAGATACTCAGGCAGGGAGGAATGACAGTAAGCTGCCATTTATATAGCATTTTACTGTTTCAAAACCATTTTCTTATTATCTCATTTACTCTCCAAAAGAGCTATGAAACAAAGTTTATTTATTCACTCACCTTGTGAAGGAATGGGTTCCAGAGGCTTAATATGGAGTGTAAGGTATGACAAGGTTAATAAGAAAAAAAGTGAGGCAAAAGCCATAAAACAAGGACAGATGTGATGTGAAGCCAAGAGTAAAGCTATTATTCTTATTACTCTGTGACCTAGGACAGGGCTAAGTGGGACCAAGGTCAACTGTAAAAAGTGGCAGATCCTCCATTAGATTATTTAACTGGTGCTCCTTCTCCTCAAATAATCAGCAGTTACTAAGCAGGGCAGGCCCTAAAAGTAACAGATAAAAAAATAGTCTGCTATTCTGTTAAAGAAGTTTAGAGTTTTTTACAGACTTACTTCGGCATGACTTTTCTACAACCACTTGAATTATGGATTATCTCACAAAAGTCACCCTAAGTCAATGTAAAGTTGTTTTAGGAAAGAATATTATGAAACCAGATAGGTCTACGGGGCTCTTACCTCTACTCTTATTCTTCTATGTGTCTGTCCCTAGACCATAGATTATTTCTGTGCCCTCTCAAGAATACAGATAACTCTGTGTAATACTCCATGGAGCTGTAGTAGTTTTGTGAGATGCTGCTACCAGGCACGGTTGGGGAGTAAGATCAAGGTGGTGTTGTGATCACAGGGAGAGGTGTTGAATAATGATACCTAAGGAGGCAGCCTGATAGAGGGATTAGGGATGAAGGGTCTGGAACCACAATGCTGGTTACGTAGTTCTACTCTGCCGTGTAGCACATAATCCTGGGCAAGTTACGTTTCTCCTCTGCCATTCCCCTTCTTGGGAAAAGCGTAGTAACTGTCTTCTTCAGCAGATATAAGTATTCAAAGAGATAATACACAAAAACATTTAGCGGAGGGCTTGGTACATAGGAAGTGCTGAAAAAAATGCTCTATTATTATTTTATAAGTACTAGAAGTGACTTTCTGACCAAGGGACTTTAAATTGCTTCCTTTGTCACCTCGACCTGCTAACTTTGAGTAACAATAGAGACAGTGTGGGAGGAGGCCCTCATTTAGAGATGTCTACCCATCACCCAGTCCTTCTCAGTGACTAGCAAAGCAAGCTGACACATATTTCTCAGAGAATACTGGAAAAACCTTCTGAAGAAAAAAGACACCTTTCAAAGAAATCAATTGATTAAAACTTAGCCTTTAAAGACTCCTCTTTGAACATGTGTAAAAGCAAAAGCCAAAAGGAATGAGTTTGAGGAATTGACCTTAACTGATAACAAGCAAAGAGTTCTTCTAAATAGACTACTTAGCCTGCCTGATACATTGTCTTCACAAAGGAGGAGAAAGCTCACTCAGGAGCCTGAAGCTCTTCACACGGCATCCTTCCTGCTGGTGGAGAGCCACAGGCCTCCTGCCAAAGCCACAGGCACAGGATTCACCTTCCAGAACAGACCTTGGAGTCTCCAAGGAGACTCTCATCTCTCTTCAGGAGATGGAGGAGGAAGGTGCCAATGATTCTTCTTTCCAATTATGCTCCAGCTCCCTTCCCTTCTCTCACCCATGCATCCTCTCAGAAAGTCATCTCTGCATGAAAGCTTCACTGAAATGTACAATATTTGTTATTACTATTTTGAGAGCTATTTTCCTATTGTTTTAAGGTCTTTGACATTCTCCTCTCTGCCCTCAGGTAAATCTTCAGTCCCCTAATCTTTTTCCTCTTGATTCCTCAACCATGAATTATCCTACTATAAGAAGTTTCAGAATCTGAACGCCAATGGTCGAGGAAGGATTTCTGTACTATGTATGTATTACTATCTTAGTACATTAATTGTACTACATACTATGTATGTATTACTATCTTAGTACATTAATTGTATTTCAAGGGTTTTGTCTTACCTCCAAGATGTAAGATGTCTTGCAATTAAAGGGCTCTGTCTTACTTACCTCCAAGATGGAAAATACTTCACTCTGTGAAAGCACAGAGTCTGACAGCTACCTAGATTATAGTTAACTGAGGCTGATAAACATTCATGATGTCTTCATGGCACTCAGTTCGTCGTATTGTCCTTAGCCCTCCATCTCTCCATACAAGTATCATAGTGAAAGGGGGCTTTTTAAGTCTGAATGTGTTACCTAAGGATTAACAGAGACAGAGTAGACTAGGGAAATGTTCATGCGTGACTTTGTTTACCATATATTCTTGTCTGGTCTTATTACTCCAGGTATTGTTTAAATTATGGATTATGGGGGCGCCTGGGTGGTGCAGTCGGTTAAGCGTCCGACTTCAGCCAGGTCACGATCTCGCGGTCCGTGAGTTCGAGCCCCGCATCAGGCTCTGGGCTGATGGCTCAGAGCCTGGACCCTGTTTCCGATTCTGTGTCTCCCTCTCTCTCTGCCCCTCCCCCGTTCATGCTCTGTCTCTCTCTGTCCCAAAAATAAATAAAAAAAAAAAAAAAATTATGGATTATGCATACTACACTCTATGTCCCAAAAGCCTTAAAAGATTCATGCATGGTCATTTTAGTTTTGTTTTCTCAAAGTCAGTGCAAAGTGGTTCCATCATATCAATAAACATTGTGGAGCCCTTACAAGGATGTCTAATCAATAATTAATACTGGACTGAGAGAAGCTCTATGTGCTTCAAAAGACTCATATGCATGGCACTTCTGGAGCCACATGGGAAAAGCAGTGACATTCACAATAGAAATTACACCTTTTGTAAGTGTAATACATTATAGTTTGTGAGGAACTTTCACATACAGTACTGCATTGGTCCTGAAAACAGCCCAGGAAGTGAGTAATAGATAGGCAATCAACATGTCTAGATTTAGTCAGTGGTGACTAGGTAGTCACAAGCAGCATTGAAAATATATCACATAGATTAAGTTTGAATTTTCAGTTATATATTTGAACTGTTTGTGCTATGACAATCTAATGTGGCCAAGAAGTTCTTAAAAACTGAGTGAATTTAGGGGCAGCTGGGTGGCTTAGTCGGTTGAGCATCCAACTTCAGCTCAGGGCATGATCTCGTGGTTCATGAGTTCAAGCCCCACATCAGGCTAGCGGCTGTCAGCCTGTCAGCGCAGACCCCACTTCAGGATCCTCTTTCCCCTCCCTCTACCCCTCCCCTGCTTGCATTCTCTCAAAAATAAATAAACATTATAAAAAAACGCGAGTGAACATGGCCAACTGCTCAACATCCATATCCTGATACAACTTGTCTACTTGATGCCAAAATGGGCTATTTTGATTTGAAAGTAACTTAACTTTAATGATATGTGGGTGGAGTGGAGGATGGGGGCCAAAATTGGCAGAAAGAGATTATGAAGAGGGTTAAGAAAACTTTGTGGTGGGGGGCACCTGGGTGGCTTAGTCGGTTAAGCATCCAACTCTTGATTTCAGCTCAGGTCATGATCTAATGGTTCGTGGAACTGAGCCCCACTTCAGGGGCTTGAGAATCCCTGTTTGAGATTCTCTCTCTCCCTCCCCTTCTTGCTCTCCCTCTCTCTCAAAATAAATAAATACACATTTAAAAAAAAGAAAACTTTGGGGGTAATAGATATGTTTATTATCTTGGCTGTAGTGCTATCAATGACTTCACAGGTATATACATATATCAAAACTTATCAAATTATATTGCATGTTAATTAAATATTAGAAATATGTCTGTCAAACATTTTACTGTTCCAATTTATTAAAATTTAAGAGGTAAAGATATAATAGAAAAATATTTCCAAATGAGATCATTTAAAAAGGCTCATGAGGTATCCTGCTCCAATGTCAAGGACTTGTACTCTTTTTTTTTTTTCTCAAGTTTTTATTTAAATTCAAGTTAGTCAACATACAGTGTAATACTGGTTTCAGGAGTAGAATTTAGTGATTCCTCACTTACATATAACACCCAGTGTTCATCATAAGTGCCCTTTTAACACTCATCACCTATTTAGCCCATACCAAATCTACCTCCCTCCATCAACTTTCAGTTTGTTCTCTATAGTTAATAGCCTCTTATGGTTTTCCTCCCTTTCTTTTTTATTCTTCCTTCCCCTATATTCATCTGTTTTGTTTCTTAAATTCCACATATGAGTGAAATCATATGGTATTTGTCTTTCTTTGACTTATTTCGCTTAGCATAATACACTCTAGTTGCAAAGGGCAAGATATCATATATATGTATATATATATATATATATATATATATATACATACATATATATATACATATATATATATATACATATATATATATACATATATATATATATACACACACACACATATATACATATGTATATATATGCCACATTTTCTTTATCCATTCATCAGTTAATAGCTATAATTTGGCTATTGTTGGTAATGCCGCTTTAAACCTCAGGGTGCAAGTGCCCCTTCGCATCAGTATTTTTGTATCCTTTGGGTAAATACCTAGTGATACTATTGCTGGGTTGTAGGCTAGTTCTATTTTTAACTTTTTGAGGAGCCTCCATACTATTTTCAGAATGGCTGCATCAATTTGCATTAGCAACAACAGTGTAATCCTCCCATCCTCTCCAACATCTCTTGTTTCCTGTCTTACTAATTTTAGCCATTCTGACAGGTGTGAGGTGGTATCTCATTGTGGTTTTCATTTGTATTTCCTTGATGATGAGTGATGTTGAGTATCTTTTCATGTGTCTGTTAGCCATCTGTATGCCTTCTTTGGAAAAAATGTCTATTCGTGTACTATTTCTTTATATAGGTGAGACCTGAGGATCCATGAGGTTAATGATTTGCCTGAAGGTGGGCATTAAGTAGTAAAGACAAAGCTTAATCTTGACTGATTTCTAAGGTCCTAGGTCACTGTTCTTTACACCACAGTAAACTACGTGTTGGACGTTGCTCTGACAATCCCAAAAGTCTGTTAGGAAGAACTAGACTGATTCAAAGCAAGGAGTAGCCCTAGGGAAAATTGTTGAGTAATTAAAAGTTGGTTGTTAGGGCTTGTAAAGTCTGTCCACACAACTCCTCATTGCTTTCACAGTGGTCTCTCTCTGACCTAAACAACCTCAGTGCAGCCAGGTGGCTTCCCCAACCCTTCTGCTATGAGGCTATCCCTTGGTCAGCCCATGGTATCCTGCAAAAAGATTGTCAGGTTGTAGTGTTCTATTCCTTCATGATCTGTCTCTTCACTTTCCAGAACAATAATAAGAAATTGTCTGAGAAACTCATCTATCACCAAAGTCTAAATGGTGAAAATAGAGTTATCTGTTCTTCTAAAGACATTTACACTTGTAGAAGGATTCATGAGTAGTTCAGGACACTAGCTCGAGTATGTGGATTTTTTTACTAGTGGAAATTTTAGACCCTGGGTAAGTAATTATGGAAGAGTTGTGGCTTTTTCTGTCACCACCTATTCAATTTATGGGTAGATAATGCTAATCAATGTATAAATGTCCATCTTTTTCCAGTCCTGGGAAGCAATCCTCTAAACAATGTTAAACCTACTAATGGTCCTCTCACTAACCATTGTCTAAAAGCCAGATCAAACTAAGGAAACAATACTTGATGGGTGCTCAATACATACCAGTTGAATTGAAAGATGGATTCTTTGGTGGGAGGGGGATAGGAAACCTGCCTTCCTGATGTCTCTTTCTCTCTATTTTGAGTTCTTGATCAATCTCAGCAGTATAATGCATGCTCAAGGAATAGAATGTCCTTCTGGTCTATCCTTTGTTTCACTGAGGCTTTGATAGGCACAGTATGCTGGGGAGGTCAAATCTGAGGTCACAAACACATTTTTGACTGGTAAATATTCTATTCTGTTGATTAGCTGACAGTTTCCATGCTTTTGATTTATTTAGAACAGATAAATAACAAAGGTGCAGACTCTACTTTATATATGTTGGCCTGTACCGTTGCTCTGGAAGAAGGCAATTCAGATGGTTTTCTAAGCAGTACAGAGCAGAATACAACCAGCAGCTCCACACTTTGTGAGCCAGACTGTTGAGACCCAGGTGACGGGTCTTACAGCCCAGAAGGGGTTCATGGTTCCCCAGTTCTTGGTCTAAGCACAAGATTATAGGAGCAGGAGTAAAGAGACTAAAGAATTTGCTCCCCAAAATATCCACTTTCATTCATTTTAACAAAAGAGTTTAAAAAATCTAAAGACTGAGGTGTGAGATATGTAATGATACATTCAGCTTCAGAATTTTGCTAAAGACATTGCATCACAGAAGCCCACTAATATGACTTTACTAAGTCCCAAAAGTAAATGGAACTTGATAATCACATCTATTTTCTCTAGAGAGAATTAGAGTGGGTTTTTCTGATAACATCCAGTCCTCTGATATTACTAATATTCATAGTGTATGAATGTGTGTCTTATATTCATAGTTAAGCCCTCTGGAACACATCGTGGAGAGGTTCTGGTTTATCAGGTTTCCCTCCAAGATGGGTAGACAGCCAACACCCCATCCTCATCATGCTGTCCTCATCACTTTTCACCCTGGCTCTGTTTTCTTCTTAATTTTTTTCCTCTCTTATTTAGAGGCTATGGAGATTCCAAACTTGGAAATAAAGTTTAATGTGACAGACCTACAGGCAGAACATTTGGAGAGCTTTTTCATTTCACACTGTCATAAGTTAGGGAGCTGTTCATCTATTTTAATAATCCACCGGGTCACAGCCAGGATGCTCGGTCCTGAAGAATTCCATTTTTCCTGGTCTCCAAATTCTGACATGGTTGTATGTCATCTCTTCTCTCTCTCCCTCTCTCTCTCTCTCTCTCTCTCTCTCTCTCTCTCTCTCTCAGAGCTAGTTAAGAGTTTACCAGACATTTAGGGCACCTGGGTGGCTCAGTCAGTTAAGCATCTGATCTGCTCAGGTCATGATCTTGCAGTTTATGGGTTTGAGCCCCACGTCAGGCTCTGTGCTGACAGCTCAGAGCCTGGAGCCTGCTTCGGATTCTGTGTCTCCCTCTCTCTCTCTGCCCCTCCCCTGCTTGCACTCTGTCTCTCAAAAATAAATTTTGAAAAAAAAATTTAAGAAATAACTTACCAGACACATAATAAAGGAGATGAATTACTTGCTCATTTTAATCACTGATGCCCAGCTCTGGCTCAGCTTTTGAAAAACTATCTCCTTTCTTCCCCTTTGCCAAGAGCCACACCTGGCCAGCATTTGACTCATTTCAAACAAGTAGATGGTAAATTTCACTCCATTAAAAAAAACAAAAAACAAAAAACAAAAAAACAGAGGTGCCTGGGTAGCTCAGCCAATTAAGCATCTGACTGTGGCTCAGGTCCTGATCTCACGGTTCAGGAGTTCAAGCCCCTTATTAGGTTCTGTGCTGACAGCTGGGAGCCTGGAGCCTGCTTCAGATTCTGTGTCTCTCTCTCTCTCTCTCTCTCTCTCTCTCTCTCTCTCTCTCAACAACAGATAAACACTAAAAAATATTTACAATAAACAAATAAATAACACAAAAAAAAACAACAGTCACTTATTGTCCTTAGAGGTCTGGCTTTGCTATCTAAGGAATCCCATCACTATCTAGAATCCATTCACTTTCCCATTTTCCTAGATTATTCCAAACCTTTTCTTATCTACCAAAACCCACAACTCCACTATCCTACTCTCAACTCTTGACATTTCCTTCTACTTCTTACACTCCACTCAGAAGTGACCTTCCACAGGCTCCCCCAGCTTATCTCCCACCACGCCAGCTGTTATTGGATCAACTTCTCATGTTGCTATCTAAAATCACCCCCTCCACGTGGGTTCCAGATCCCACCCCTGCCATCAGTTCCAGGACTTCACTCCTGAATTCCTTCCCTTCTCTATTCTCCATTTTTCACTCTCTGCCAAACCATTCCCATTAGTATGCTGACATGTAAGCCCCTCTCTCATTTTAAAAAAGGAAAGGCCAAGTAAAACCTCTTGACTCCACTTCCCCCACCAACTCACACTTGATTCCTTTGCTCCCCCTCTGTAATAGATATCCTTAGAAGATATCTGTGCTCTCCGTCTCTCATTCCTCTCTCCTCATTATCTCTGCAAGTCGCTCCAGCCAGCATCCACCACTACCCTGCTCCACAGAAACTGCTCTTACCAAAGGCACCAGTGACCTCCACGTGTTCATACGGTGGTTCGTTCTCTATGCTTTTCTTGCTTCACCTATTGCGGTTTCTCACTGTTTCCTTCTTAAACCATTCTCTTCATTTGGCTGCCAGGATACTACACTGTCCATTTTTCTTCTAGGTCACCAGTGACTTCTCTGTGTCCTTTGCTGGACTTTGTTCTCCTAAACAAGCCCTTGATGTTGGAATACCCCAGGGTTCAGTCCTTGGCCCTTTTCTGTGTTCTATGTACCTTGACTAATTGGATGAGCTCATCGAGTCTCACAGCTGTAAATATGGTCTACATTCTGATAGTTGTCAAATGCATATTATAAACTCAAAACTCCCTTGTAAACACCAGCCTCATATATCCAACTGCTTACTCAGCATGTGCACTTGAATGCCCGCATTCGTATCAAACTCAGTGTGGCCAAACTGAACTTGATCTTTCCGATACCCCAATATCTGTTGTACCTACAACCTTCCTCATCTTTGTCCATGGTAACTCCATCCTACCAATTGCTCGGGTCCAAAACCTTGGAGTTATCTTTGCCTTTAACACTTTCTTTCATGCCACACATCCAAGCTATGAGCAAATCCTTTGGTTCTAGCTTAACATATACCCAGAATTAGCCACTTTTCACCACCTCTATTCCTATCACGCAGGCACAAGTAATCATCATTTCTTGTCTGGAACATTGCAATAGTCTGCTAACCAGAGCCCTGCTTTCATGCTTGCCTCCTGACACTCTGCTTGTAACCCAGCATCCAGTGTATGCTTAGAGGTGAGTCAGTTCATGGCACTGTTCTGTTAAAACCTGTGATGATGACTCCTGTTCCTTTGGAGTAAAAGGCATAATCCTTGCAAAGGGATACAAACTGCAACCTGATCTGACCACTCTGATTGCATCCCCTACTTCCTTCCTCTTCCTCATTCTGCTCCAGCCATTCTAGCCTCCTTGTTCTTCAAACATGCCAGGCTTCAGGCCTTTGCTTTAACTGTTCCATCTGCCCGAATGCTCTGCCCCCAGTTCCTTCTTAGCTAACTTCCTCTCTTCCTTCCTGGCTTTGTACATAGCTCACCTTCTCGTTGAGGCCCACCCTAATCACATGATGCAAACTGCTTCCCTTCAGCAACACTCTTAATCCCTTTACCCTCTACTATTTCCTTCTCCATAGTCCTTACCGTAGTCTAACAAATGTTGTACTTATTATGCTTCTTAGTTATTGTCTACCTCTCTCAGCTAGAATGTAACCTCCCTGAGAGCAGGGATCTTTGCCTTTTTTTCCCCACTGATGAATTCCAAAAGTCAAGAACCGTACCTGCACATAGGAGACATTCAGTGAATATTTGGTAAATGAATGAATGGAGGTAACGTAACCAAAAACCTTGTTATCACGTCATTACGTGGGTCTTGTAACGCTGTCTATAGCCAATCAGTGATGGCTGCAGTCCCAAATAGAGCTAAGCATAATGAAGGCCAGTAACCTAAGGGAGTCTGGCAGAAAATTATTCTTGCTAGAACCATTCTGGATTAGGAAGTGTCCAATCCAGCCAGTCTGGTTGTCTGAGTTCTGACTGGAACTCAGAATTCAAATCTTAGAGACAACAAAGAGGTATAGAAGAAAATGATAAGTATGTTGAGAAAAGGCAGTTAGGAGTCTTAAGTAAATAGAAGTCATGAGGCAACAAGTCAATAATAGATTCAGACAAAGGCAGAGAGAAGGCACGACCCAAGAATGGCTGTCTAGGAATTGTTTCTTACACCGGAATCACTATGGTATCCTGAATAACTTTCCAGTTCTCCATGACACCTGATGTTGTCATTGGTAGAACTCTTTGCTTACTTCTCTATACTTATAATAAGTCCCCATCAACTCAGGCAAGATGAGTGTGTCTTTGTTTCTTATAGTCTAGAATTGCTAATCAGTACAAAAAAAAGCATCAAGTCATTGTTGACCTTGTTATAACTGCCCCGCTCCATATAAGCTTCTGAAGAAACTCTCACCTCAGCACCAAGAAGAAGGGTAATAGGATGAATGAATGTGAGCTCTGGAGCTAGCTTGGCTGGGTTTGAGTCCCAGCTCTGCCACTATCTACTCATAGGAGCTTAGAAAATTTACTTAATCTAGCTATGCCTTCTTTTCTTTATTTGTAGAAATGGAGCTATGTTAGTATGTACCTTTAAATTTTGCTGTGAGGATAAAAATTAGAAATTACATGTGATGTGCTTAGAACAGTGTCTGGAACACATTGGTGCCAATAAGTATTAGTTACTATTATTATCTAGAGCAGCGCTATCCAATGGAAATATGAGAGCTACATAGATAAAGTTTTTAGTAGTCATATTTTAAAACAGTAAATGGGATAGGTGAAGTTAATTTTAATAATATATTTTCCTTATCCCAATTTCTAAAATATTTCTTTTTTTTTTTTTTTTTTTTTTTTTTTAATTTTTTTTTTTCAACGTTTATTTATTTTTGGGACAGAGAGAGACAGAGCATGAATGGGGGAGGGGCAGAGAGAGAGGAAGACACAGAATCGGAAACAGGCTCCAGGCTCTGAGCCATCAGCCCAGAGCCTGACGCGGGGCTGGAACTCACGGACCGCGAGATCGTGACCTGGCTGAAGTCGGACGCCTAACCGACTGCGCCACCCAGGCGCCCCTAAAATATTTCAACATATAACCAATATAAAAATTATTGAACAAGAGATTTTATATTCTTATCTTTGTACTTAGTCATCAAAATACAGTGAGTATTTTATACTTACAGTACATTTCAATACAGACTAGACATAGTATTAAATGCTCAACAGCCCCTAGCGGCTATAACAGAGAAAATCTATGAGAGAAAATCTATGAGAGAAAATCTATGCCCCTTTTTTGTCTTTCCAGAACCTAGATTCTAGGTTACAATGGCTTCTTAAATATAAAAAATATATATATATATATAAAATATATAAAACATATATTTTATATATAAAATTATATATATATTTATATATATAATATATATATATTTATATTTTATATATATTTATATATAATATATATATTTATTTATATAAATATTTATTTATATAAAATTTATATAAATATTTATTTATATAAAATTTTATATAAATATTTATTTATATATAATATATATTTATATTTTTATATATATTTATATATAAAATTATATATATATATAAAAATTATTGAACAAGAGATTTTATATTCTTATCTTTGTACTTAGTCATCAAAATACAGTGAGTATTTTATACTTACAGTACATTTCAATACAGACTAGACATAGTATTAAATGCTCAACAGCCCCTAGCGGCTATAACAGAGAAAATCTATGAGAGAAATCTATGAGAGAAAATCTATGCCCCTTTTTTGTCTTTCCAGAACCTAGATTCTAGGTTACAATGGCTTCTTAAAATGCATGCTATTTTCTTTAAATTTAAGGTAGAGGACCCAAGATTCAATCCTCCCTCAGTGTCAGGACCAAGAAGTTGATGGGGAACTTGAGTTTATAAAATCCTATACCTAATCTCTTCAAGTGAACCAGGTTAACCATCCTTTCCCTAAGACATGATCCATTCTTCTTACAGTGGGCACATTGATGCTGGCACTCTGCCATCATTCATTCTCCCCAAACATTTCCTTCCGTTCATTTGATTCATGTTCTAATTCATATATTGATTTTGTACTTTCAGGCTGTTTCTCTTGCTTTTCTCATCATCATCATTTTCTGGAAATGAGACATGGAGTCAGATGACAGTAGGGTAGGGGAGAGGTCAGGCAGGAGAGCTAAAGGAATGGTTTTCCATGATACCTGAGTCGGGAGCTAGGTGAAATATTGGCATTGCCAGCTGATGTGTGGTGTGAAAGGAGGGATATAAAACTCTTCTGCTTCTGTCCGTCTTCGCTGCCACTCCTTCAACTGGTCCTCACTCCTCTACACTGGACTACAGCCTCCTGAATAGAATGTTTGAAACACCAAGGCTAAATTTCTGTCTCTTTGTTTAGCTCAGTATCTCCAGTAACTAGAATAATACTGACACATAGTAAGCACTTGTCAAATATTTAGAAAAGGAAGGGAAGGGAAGGGAGAGGGAGAGAGAAGTTTTTTCTTTGACTTTCCTTTAATCCATTCTCCATTTCCTTTTTGGAAACGTTCACACTAGATACTGCAGTCCACAAGACCATGCTTGATCTTGCCCTATGTTTATATTGTCCATCTTATTGACTCACTCTTCCCACCTCACTACACTCTACCCAAACTGCCTCCTTTTTAATTCCTTGGACCAGCTGAAATTACACTGCCTTGGAGCCACTGTTTTTGCTATTTTCTCTCTCTGTAATGCTCTTTGATGAAATCTCCTTATCCTCAAAATTTTGGTTAAATATTGCTGATTAAAACAGGCTTTCTCGGGGCGCCTGGGTGGCGCAGTCGGTTAAGCGTCCGACTTCAGCCAGGTCACGATCTCGCGGTCCGTGAGTTCGAGCCCCGCGTCGGGCTCTGGGCTGATGGCTCGGAGCCTGGAGCCTGTTTCCGATTCTGTGTCTCCCTCTCTCTCTGCCCCTCGCCCGTTCATGCTCTGTCTCTCTCTGTCCCAAAAATAAATAAATGTTGAAAAAAAAAAAAAATTAAAAAAAAAAAAAAAAAAAAAACAGGCTTTCTCTGATCCCTACCCCATTATTCCTTATGACAGCTAGCTGTTTGTTTCCTTTTGTTAGATGTGCTCACTTTATAATTACCTATTTATGCATTTGTTTCCCTCCTTGTTAGCTTACACACCTGATTCCCACACCCACCCAATAGTGAGCTCCACAAGGGGCAGGCATCATGCCTACTTCATTCACCTCTCTATGCCCAACCCCACTATGGTGCCTGGTACATATTAAATTCTCAATTCATAAATGCTGAATATATTAAATAGCTCCTTGACATATGAATTGCTTCTCTGGACTAACTGACTTCATCATTTCCTTTAACTTTCTACTTGAGCCATTCTGAAAATGGGAGGCATATGCTAAAAAGGTGGCACCTGGAATGTCCTATGTGCCTGGGAAAAACACCATCATTGGAACACCTTTGCCAAGAGTGATGGTTCAGCAAGGCATAGTCCGACTCTGGTGTGATGTTTAGCTGGCTGTGGAGAAAATTTCCAGTGGCACGATTCAATCCCCAAAACAGGGCACCTTGAAGACCAAAGAGACATTGTTCTGAAATAATCGTATCTTTAAGGATAACAATGAATCTGCTTAAATGAGAAACCACCAAATATGAGAAAAAAGGCACCACACGGGTACTCTAACCAGGAAGTAATGAAGATAAGGGATAATACCACCCTCTTGTTCAGTTACTAAATATTTGTCTCTTAGGAACATGACAACAGTAGCACAATAATCCTCACTTTTCAAGAGGATTTATAATGTGCCAGTCACTCTGCTAAATCCTTTACATGCATAATCTCATTCAATGCTCATAACAACCCTACAGAGTTGGGATTATAATTGTATTCCTTTTACAGACAAAGAAAAAGGATGCATAGTTTGGTTTGATATCTTGACCATGAATACTTAGCCTTTAAGTTGCAAGCTAATATTTGAATGCAAGTCTGATGATTCCAGCGTTGATGGCTCTGTGCCTTCTGCCAAGCACCCTGAAGTCTGTAATGACAGATGGAAGATGGCAGCTAGCTTTCTTACAGATGGTGAGAAAGCCTCCTTCAGCCACAGGACTCATGCTGATCTTGAGAGCAGTGATGTAACCACTCAGATGGTACTTAATGGATGTTGAGAGCATGTAGTGGTCCCCCCTTAGAATGGGACAGATTTTCTACCAAAGAGCAACAGGATTTGGAGCAGCAGGAGCATGAGAAGCTAGAGAAGCACAGCTGAACAGCTCACAGGGGAACCCATGATCAAAAGGCCTAAGCTGTCGTTTCTGGCAGACCTCAGTCTAGCAATTCCGACCCATGTTCTCCTCAGATTCCACAGCCGTTTTCAGAATGCCCTCTTTCTGTTAAGCTGTCTCTCTTTTCCACCCTAGTGATATTTCTACAGAGGACCTACTGGAAAGTTGAAATGTTACCAGAAAAGATCAGAAATCAGTCCTCTACAGTAAAGCATCAGAGAGCCCTTAAAATTGTCCAAGCATGGAAGCAAGAGACTCTGGCTTCTGGCCTGAATTAGTCTTCAATCTCATTTTTCTCTATTTTTTACTATAATGATGTTGTCGATGATGATGATGATAATGATGAAGTAGTATTTTCTCATTATGTATAATTAAATAAATTGAATAATAAAATTGAAAGTGATCTCCCCTCATATACACACAATTCTACTCTTCAGAAGCAACCATGTTAACAGTTTGAAGAAAATCTCTTTATAACCATCATTTCTGTCCGTAACACTCATGAAAGGGCAGCTATAATTGTCCTTTTTTCAAGTGGAAGAATGGAGTCCTTAAGAAGGAACAAAATTCTCTCAAGAGGTCTCAGTATAGCTGAGAGGGGGAAACACTCCACATCTAATTCCAGGGTTGCCCTGAATAGCCGGGTGGGTGTGTGCAATATATATATATATATATATATATATATATATATACACACACACACACACACACACACACACACATATTTAACATCTGACTCTGGGCTAGACTATTGCATGGAGACGTAAGGCCAAGCTGCCTTCTAGTAGATGTGGGGAGGACATCTATCTCAAACAGCTGAAATATTTAGTACTGGGCACTGGTTACACAGGGCGCCCTGCTAAGGCAAAGGATTTGATATATAAGCCAAATAGGGATGAGTTCTTAAGAGAAAACGTTACTTTAATTGGTGTGTGCCATGCGGGAAAGAGTGAGAGAAGTGTGACTACCATAGTGTTCAGTAAATAGAGCTCTAGCCTAGGAGATCCAAGGATAAGAGTCAGAGGTATCTAGATGTGTGGGCATATGATTAACCTGGGAGAAGACTGTCTGAAGCTGGAAAGTCCCATTCTCCCTGCCAGCCATCCTATGACCCAGTTTTGGGAGAACAGTAATTCTAGATCTGTTGTCGAGAGGTGCTTGATCAGCACCAGAACTGGGGCAGAGTCGGTCTGTGTCTCAGAAGCACCTCAAAAGCCTAGCTGGTGAGCTTGGAGCACAAGGTCATGGGCAACCCAGGAGCCACTTGGAAACTCACCTAACAGGGTGGGCATAAGAATCTTAAGTTCCCCCTATTTTGAGGTCAGAAGTAGTCCTAGAGACCAGCATAGGGCTGTTTTGGGGTCCTGTGCCCATAGCTTTAGAAAAAGAGAATTGGGGCACCTGACTGGTGCAGTTGGTTAAGTGTCCAACTCTTGATCTCGGCTCAGGTCATGATCTCACAGTTCATGAGTTTGAGCCCCACATTGGGCTCTGGATTGATAATGCGGAGCCTGCTTGGGATTCTCTCTCTCCTTCTCTCTGCCCCTCCCCTGTTTGTGCTCTCTCTCCCTCTCAAAATAAATAAATAAATAAATAAATAAATAAATAAATAAATAAATAAACTTTTTAAAACATTTAAAGAAAAAGAAAAGGAGGACTCGGGGTGTTGGAAAGCAGGCGATGTTAAATACCTCGAAGTTCCACAGTTATAAAATTAAGCATCTTAGGTCTTTTAAAAATGTTTACTGGTTAAAATTATGTATAGAAACTGAGTATTGAGGATACATCAATAATGTATCAGGGTTAATTTGAATGGATGTGACAGGGAAGGCTACAGTCTAAGAAGAGAAAACATTTTTATTCAGGATGCTAAAAATAACAGCTTTGTGTGCCATGTTGAACATTACTATTGAATACAGCCAAGCAATTATATATCCCAAATCTAGCATACATTTACCATACAAATATAGTAATACTAAAAAAGATTAAAGAAGTTAAGGCCCTGTTTAGCACACCCTTCCTTAAAAAATACTTTTAAATCACTACAAGTGGAATATGTTCAAAAAGCAAATTTCCCAGCAAAATGAAGAGCCCTTCTTATTTCTTTGATACGATTGCTTCGGAAACGTGATTTTTTACCATGGCATGTCCTCTTTTCCTACCTCCTCTCTTCAGGCAAACAATCCATTTTCTCTACATTGTCTGTGGAGAAGCATGTGACAGGCAGAAAGCACAAATGGCCTGACAGGCTGTGTCCTGTGTTCCCCAAGCCCCAAGCCCTTGAGGAATTTGGACTTGCTTATAGACGAGGCCTCAATGTCCACTGCCATTCCAGATAAGAAAAAGATTTCTCCAAAGCTAAGGAGGGGATAAGGCGGGGGCGGGGCGGGGGGTTGGTGGAGAGAAAGAGAGAGAGGGAAAGAAAGAGATGAAAAAAGACAGATGATAAGAGCCAAGAAATCAGTGTGCTCTTGGGAGAAGAATGTGCACCTCTTTCCCCAGAAAAGGTCTGGGGAAAGAGGTGCACAGGTGACAGAAAGAGAGAAAAAGGCTGCATGGTACTGGGTCTAAGGGTAACAGGGCCAGACAGATTCACAAAGACTCCTGGTTGTCCAGGGTAGCCCTGAGGCAGCATAAGAGCTACTGGAGCTGTAGGGTCATGGAAACAAAAGATGTCTCAGCGGCCGCCTACACAGAGCAGTGGTTACGGACCAGATGGGCTCCTAGGGGTCCATGTCTCAGTACTACATGAGGTGCCCTGTCCCAGTTGTAAGTGGGGCCAACCTCTACTTGGCAGGAGGAAACTGAAGTCATCGAAGGCAATGCTTCCTTCTTTACATCATCATGGCTACTCACAAACAATGCTGATTATTTTTTTTTCCCCAATATTATACATCTTTTATTTATTTATTTATTTATTTATTTATTTTTATTTAATATATGAAATTTATTGTCAAATTGGTTTCCATACAACACCCAGTGCTCATCCCAAAAGGTGCCCTCCTCAATACCCATCACCCACCCTCTCCTCCCTCCCACCCCCCATCAACCCTCAGTTTGTTCTCAGTTTTTAACAGTCTCTTATGCTTTGGCTCTCTCCCAATGCTGATTATTGAGAGTAGCCTTCAAGGCCCAACTCTCCTGCTTAATTATTCTGCATGATATAAGCATATGATTAATGCTTTCACTATACCTAAGTGGATTAAAAATAAGAAGGAATGAGGGAGGTTTTATCCCCAGACTGTAACTCTGTGACCACCTGAGAAACACTATTTTAATGTGGATGTGTTCACCAAATTCAAGACTTGATCTGAGTTCCATCTCTGACAAAAACAAACAGAATTTGTGAGTTTGATGGTCCTGAAGAGATCCCTGATGTATTGCTGACATGTAAAGAAGAAATCACAATATTCATCAGTATTTGGGCCCCCACGGAAGACTGGTCATATGACCAATCATACGATGTCTCTTGTGGGTTGAATTGTGCCCCCTCAAAAGATGTAGTTATCCAAACCCACAATACCTGAGAATGTGACCTTATTTGGAAATCGGGTCTTTGCATATGATCAAGTTAAGGTGCAATCATTAAGGTGGGCCCTAATCCAATATAATTGATGTCCTTATTTAAAAAATAAACGGGAACTTTAGACACAGGCATGTGCACAGGGAGAACACCATGTGAAGATGACAGCAGAGATTGGGGCCATGGATCTACAAGACAAAGAATACCAGGACTGCCAGAAGCACTGGTAGAAACAAGAGAGGGACATGAAACAGATTTCTCCCCATGCCATAAAGGAACCAACACCGCCAACCCTTCGATCTTGGACTTCTCGCCTCCAGAGCTGTGAAACAATAAATTTCTGTTGTTTTATCCAGTCAGTTTATGGTAGTTTGTTACAGCACTCCTGACAAACCAATGCAACACCCAAATGTTTTGAGAAAGTGGTAAGAAGAGACATAGAGCAAAATCTGGAAGAACAACAATAAAATCTGAAACAAGAAAAAGAAGCAAGAAAGCACCGGAGAGAAGGAAAACAATAAAGATGTGAAGAAGAATAACCAAACAAACAAATAAAAGCCCACTCTATCTCTTTCTTCATTACAATAATCCCTCTCCAACAACAGATTCTCCTAGTGGGAAATTCTAGCGTGTGGGTATTTGCTTCTAAGTGTATTACTTAAAGTGTATATCGTTCTTATTAGGGATAAATAGAAAAACGAGGAATGAAGAGATGGGAATGAAAAAGAAAGGGAGAAAAAGCAGATGGCAGAAGAGCGAAAACATTGAAATTAAAACTTGACAAAATAAAGAAGATAGGAGAAAGCACATCCCAGATCTGGAAGCACATGCTGGTGACAACTGGGGGAAGGGATCTGAAATGGTCTTAAAAGGGGGCAGATGGAGGATGGGGAAGGAGGCAGGAATCAACTTCTCAAAATATCAGTTCCTAAAGGCTTTGAATATTTGTTGATAACACTCAATACACTCATGTGAATGCACAGCTGCCTCTTGCTCACATCACAAAGCAGCACATATTTGCACGCAATCTAAGTACATGGCTCAAACAGGAGAGCCTGACAAGTGCCCAGAGAACAAAGGGTGATCACTGCAAATTAACAGGGACATTGGCCTGTTAATAATTTAAGATGTGTGAAATATAATGATTTTTTTTAATTTAAACTCTCGGTAAATACCATGCAAATGGCAGCAATTCTCTCACCCTCAAAGGTGAGCTCTCTCTCGTGAATTTTGGGAAAGGTGGGCTTGTTTCATCTGTTCTCTAAGTTAGTTCTATGCTGCGGCTGCCTTTCCACAGTTCTCTGCTCTTGTATGGGTCTCCATGACGGAACGAGTGTTGACTTCTATTCACCATCAACGTCTGCTCGCTGATGAGAGTTCCTAGCGTGCTGTCTCCTCGCGTGCACTGGCCGGTGATGAACGTGAACAGGCTATACTTCTTACGGCCTCCTTCTCCCACTCCCCACGATTCCACCGCACGGCTCACGGCTGTTGAGATTTTACTAAATTGACCGTGAACTGAAAAGGATTACAGCAGCCTCCCTTTATCCTTATCGGTTTTGCTTTCCACGGTTTCAGTCATCCTCGGTCAACCGAAGTCTAAGCAGATGACTCTCCTTCTGACAGATGGTCAGAAGGTCAATGGTAGCCCAAAGCCTGTCATTCACCTCACTTCATCTCATTGCATAGGCATTTCTATCACCTCACATCATCACAAGAAGAAGGGTGAGTGAAGGACCATAAAGTATTCTGAGAGAGAGAGAGACCACATTCACATACGTTTTATTATAGTATATTGTTGTAATTATTCGCTACTGTTGTTAATCTCTTACTGTGCATAGTTTATAAATTAAATTTTGCCATATGTCTATATGTGTAGGAAAAAACAGCATACTAGTACTGGGACTATCCATAGTACTCTCCATGGTTTCAGGCATCCACTGGGGATCTTGGAACATATTCCCCATGGATAAGAAGGGCCTACCATACTATACAAAAAGGAAGATGTTTCTAAACTGTGTGCTTTACAGAAAGAGCTTAAAAAAAGGAAAAAAAGGTAAAGCATTTGAGATGCAGTCCGCTTGAAGACACAATTCCTGGCTTGCCTGCCTATAAATGCACTCTCTTCTCACCAACTGTTTCCATTTTCGAAACATAACAACTAAAATCTCCTACAACAACACGTAGTAAAGACAGAATATTGGTAAGCAGAGAGGTGCCATTCTCCTTTATTCTCCTGTGGCCTTCAGACTGTGTGGAATTTAAGAAAGACAAAGGCTGCCCATGTCAGTGTTATCTTTAGCATGCAAAAAATCAAAACTCAGTCCAAACCCACCTCTTTTTGAAAAATTTTATTTAAATCCAAGTTAGTTAACATGTTAGCGTAATAATGGTTTCAGGAGTAGAATTTAGTGATTTATCACTTACATATGACACCCAGTGCTCATCCCAACAAGTGCCCACCACCCATGTAGCCCATGCCCCCACCCAAAAACCCCTCCAGCAACCCTCAGTTTATTCTCTGTATTTAAGAGTCTCTTATGGCTTGCCTCGCCCTCTCTGTTTTTATCTTGTTTAACCTTCCTTTCCCCTATGTTCATCTGTTTCATTTCCTAAATTCCACATGAGTGAAATCCTATGATATTTATCTTTCTCTGTCTGACTTATTTCTCTTAACATAATACATTTTAGTTCCATCCACGTTGTTGCAAATGAGAAGATCTCATTCTTTTTGATTGCTGAGCATTATTCTGACATATATATATATCACATCTTCTTTATCCATTCGTCAGTCGATGGGCATTTGGGCTCTTTCCATAATTTGGCTATTATTGATAGTGCTGCTATAAACATCAGGGTGCATGTGCCCCTTCAGCATTTTTGTATCTTTTGGATAAATACCTACTAGTGCAATTGCTAGATCATAGGGTAGCACTTTTTAATTTTTTGAGGAACCTCCATACTGTTTTCCAGAGTGGCTGCACCAGTTTGCTTTCCCACCAGCAGTGCAAAAGTCAAACCTAATTCAATGTTTATTTTCAGAATTTATTTTCTCATAACACAGAATGCCCTAATATAAGGTTTGGTTAAGTCAGTTACTCAACAATGTCATCAGAGATTCGAGCTCTTTCCCTCTCTCTGCTCTGTTGAACAAAGCATTGGCTTTACCTTAGGGCTCATACCCTCAGAGTCAGCAACTGTGACAGCAGTATACCCTTGTTCACACCCAATGGGAGAGGGACGCTGGCTTTTCTTTGCAGAAACCTCAAACAAGCCTCTTGTCCATCTTGCCTTATCTGCTCCTGTATTCTCAGCATTTTTAGAGTAGCCATGAAGACCTTCTACATGCCAGTTGAAACTTATTTGCATAGTACCATTTTCTGGACAAAGTGCTGTTTTTCTCCATGTTCTTTTAGACATCTTTTTAACAGTGATGAGATTTAAAAACCAATAACAGAGGTCACATCTAATGCATAGAGCATTTGTAGCCACATTTTAGAAGTATTTGGCATGTAATAGAAACTCAGTAGATATTTGTTGAATGAATGAAGAATAAATAAATCATATTGGCCCAAATGTCTTGAAATCTGAACAACCACTGGTGAAGGAAAGGGAACACCATCATTAGTTTCTTATCCAAAGGGAAGCAACAATATTAACTACGATCTCATTATAGAGAAATCTGCCCTTCGAAAGCCATACCTTCGCTCCTCAAAGACCCTAGCCAAAGCTTTGAAGTTAAATTGTTTTTATTTTCTTTTATGTTCACTTTCCTCAAAGGTCAGAGTTTAGGAGAGGGTACTCTCCTGTAATTTCTGAATATGGAAGGGAGACTGTAGGAGGATCCCTATTCCTTTTACACACACTATCCCCAAAGGGCAGGGTAGGAGGCAAGGCTTGACCATCCAGGAAAAGTTAGTTCATTCAGGCCTCAGATGCCCAACTTGGTGTTTTTGATATGTTCTTATGAGTAGAATTGTGTCCCTCCCCGCAAAGATATGTATATGCCCTAAGTCCCAGAACCTGTGAATGTGACCTTATTTGGAGGCAGGGTCTTTGTAGGTATCATCTGGTTAAGATGGGCCCTGATCCAGAGACAGGTGTCCTTATAGGAAGTGGAAAATTTGGGTGTGCCCGGGTGGCCCAGTTGGTCGGGCATCCGACTTCAGCTCAGGTCATGATCTCACAGTTAGTGAGTTTGAGCCCCCACATCAGGCTCACCGCTGTCAGTGCAGAGCTCGCTTCGTATCCTCTGTCCCCCTCTCTCTCTGCCCCTCCGTCGCTTGTGCTCTCTCTCTCTCTCAAAAATAAAGAAACATCCCCCCAAAAAAGTGGGAAATCTGGGCACAGAAACACAGGCAAATGCCCTGTGACAACAGAGGCAGAGATTAAGTGAGGCATCTACAAGGCCAAAGAATGCCAAAGATTGCTGGTAACCTCGCTGGGAAGGAAAGAAGGATTCTCTCCCACAGCCTTCAGAGACACGAGCCTCATCTTCTTCTATACCACCTGCTTTTCTCTATCTTTAGCCTTCAGCTGTGAGGGTTCGTTCCACTAACATCTACGTGGGTTTTTATATTCCAAATAAAGGTTTTCAAAATCTCTCCTGGCACCACAGACCGCCAAAACTAAGAAAGTTTGTAACAGTCTAGAGAGCTCATTTTCACCCAGATTGTTAGTTCCTTCGCAGGTGAAAAACTTTCAGTTTCATTTTAGAATTTTTTTTTCTGTCCAGAAAGCTGTCTTCGCCCTTCCCCTTCATATTCCTGAAGTTTCATAAAGTTACTAGTGTAGGAATGGTCATCTAACTCAACCTCCACCTGACAGGACATTCATAATCTCCCATGGTCAGAGTCATCTGTGCTTCCAGCACCCGGGCAGTGAGACACGTGTGCCACCCTGTCTTCTTCGTATCTCACTATTTCTGTTGCTGCTACCTCATTCATTTATTCATTCATTCATTCATTCATTCGATTAATATTTCCCGAGCACTTACTTTGTCAGGCACAATTGTGGACAGTGGGAATAGAGCAGGAGGCAATGGACAATGAATGTCATTGTGAGTGTTATTTCTAATAGATGGAGATCATAAATAAGCATTGCTAAAGACCATAGAGGAAAACTAAGTAGGGACGTGGGCTAGAGAAAGAGGTCACGTGGGAGTGCAATGTAAAAGGGTAGTCAGGGAAAACTAATTTCTGGTTATTATAGAAAAATGCAACTAACAAGAATACTTTCTTGCAGAAAGTGTTCCTGCTCTGAATGGCGATAGGTTTTTCTTCTTGATTTTCCAGGAAGTGTCATCTGCCAGTTGCCCAAGATCCACACCTTTTCTCTCATATCTCTGGGACAGCTTCTGCTCCAACCTCAGCCCTTCCCCGGTCAGAATTTTCCCTTCTCTTTGGGCCTAACAGTTGCACGCATTCTACTGGCTCTGCCCCAGCTGTACTCTCTCTCAACATGATGTCCAGACCCGATATCCTATGCCAGGTGGGCTCTGACCTACACAGAATAAAATGGAACCATCACGTCTCACATCCTCTGTTCTGTGTACTTTTTATGTGACAGGGCCAAGACCGCTGTGCCCACTTTTCTCTTTTTGTAACCATATTGGACTGTCGATTCATACAGAACCTAACGTCAACAAGGTTGCTAAGAAATTGTTCCATCTTCAGCCCCAGGCTCTTTCCACTCTGTGGAGAGTCCTCCCTCTTGATTTCATTACCCTTGGGAAAATTTTAACGAGTCGGAGCAGTAGCTGCGGCAGTCAAGAAACACAGCATGTAATGACCTCCAGGTATCCTGCTTTGCCCCGTCTAACTCTGCCTACTCTATCCTAGCAATTGGACTAACACCGTCCCAATCTGCAAAGCTTTAAAGTGCTGAGTTATCATCTGCCTATTTTTCCCCCTCTAATGTTTAAAAAGAAATCAATTGATGGCAGCGTATGTTTCTGTCCTTTGCTTCCCTTGCCAGAGGTGAATCCCACTGTTTCAGAGCAAGAGCAGGCTGGGTACCTGCCCTGTAGCCTCTCCAGCTGAGGCTGGGATCACAGAGAAAACTCATATTCTCTTTTCACTGGCCTGTTCCCCCTTGTGAAAATTAAACCACGTGGTATGGAGGTTAAACCTCCCTTGGTCTTACAGCCAATCCCAAGGTGTTCTTTTTTATTCTTTACCTTCCAAAATCAACAGGGACAGATCATCATGAGGCTTTAAAACTACCAGTTGCTGGCTGTGGAATCTTGGATTAGTTACTCAACTGCTACGTGACTCCCTTTCACTAGGTGAATAAAGTTAATAGTAACCATGTCCAAGGCACATAGTAAGCATTAAGCCAGTTCATTTATGGAAAGCACTGAAAAAGTAGCTGGTGCACAGTGAACAACATTTAAGCGTTAGCTTCCATTTGGGGTTAAAATTAAATGCATCAATTCATCGTTCACTCCTAATTATTTGGAGGCAGATTATCTGCTCTATGTTTCCCCCTGGAGAAACAGTATGGTATGTTCTGGAATCAGGCAAGGAATAGTGTCTGAGCTCAGCTGCATGACCTTGGGAACATTATTTATCCCAGGTAAGCCTCAATTTTCTCGTTGATAGATGGCGATAACAACCTCCTTCACAGAGCTACTGTGGGCTTCAGGTGAGTTAAGTGTTCATAGTGTCCTATAAAATACCTATCGATTTATGGCTTTGGATGCCCCAAATGCATTCTTGGTTGGAAAATATTGTTCTTTGAAGATAATTTCATCATCCTGATGCCACAAAGAAACTTTAGCTCCTGACTTGCCTTTTCCAACAAGAGGCTGTTTTTCTTGTCCTGGCTGTCCATTGTAACCTAAGCACGAAGGTACCATTGCCACAACTTTCCCTTCCAGCCCTGTGAGCTTCACCCAGGGCAATTCCCTTTGTCAACAGCCCACCCCATCATTCAAAACCCTTTTTCAAATCTGGCAGCCATGAACTATAAATTTCCCAGTAATGGTGGGCTTATGGCTTACCCTTTCTGATTTGTTAACGTTAAGGGCATTCTATGAACAAGACCAGATGAAGAGTACCAAGAGGGTGGGCACATCGGGTTCTGAGACAGGAATGGCAAGAGTAGAAGCATAGTATTTCACAGGCATCTCACTCAGTCACCAAAATAAGTTGTTGAGTATCCCATGTGACCAGCATATGCAGAATCTTTGACTGCATTAGAAAAAAAATAACATTCAACAAGTACAAAATCATATTGCTGACTGCATCACATTTTCTCCAGGTAACTTGATGATCATAGTCCACAGCTATACTTACAAAGTGACGGAGCTAGAAGTACCTTTGAGATCACTTGCTTTATTTGGGACACAAATAAACTTAGAAGTGAGATGACTTCTTCATGGTCACAAAGGTAAGGAATGACAGTCAGGTCTAGAATTCTGGCCCCAACTTTTGGTCTATTATTCTTTCCACTGCATCACATAACCTCATATTTGTGCTGAATTTTAGGATTAAATATCTACACAACAGTGATGCAGATATTTTTCTCATTTCATGATTTCAGTTCTCTATGGTCCACTAAAAGAAAAGAATGTTTACAGAGAGGACCTCTGTGTCTAAAACCAAGGGCAAAATGCTTCAAATGGCGAACCGAGAAGCTAGTCTTGCCCAAGGAAAGCTTTCACTATATTGTCATCCTTGCGTCACTCAAAGTGAGTGTGTGCTCTTGTTCATCTAATTTTCCAACTAAATGTCATCAGTCACCTTGAAGCAGGTCATTTCCTGCTGATAAACAGCCCTTGACAAGGCTGTAAGCAGTCAGTTTTTACCACCTGGTCATTAATCCCTACAAATGCCCTAGACCCAAATTCCTAATTGCTTAAACAAATGGTTTCCATGGATGATGAAACATCCCCGCAAATCTACAGCACTTGCTGGTAGCAAAAGTAGTTCTCTGTGCCACCTACTCCTACACTTCTCCCCTCGGTCCCAGGAAATGCTAAATGAAAAGTCAAGAGAGCTCTGATGGCTGCAAAGGGGAAGTCTGAAGGTAAGGGGGGCAGTATTGTCATTCATTGCCATTCTCTCCCCAGAGGTCATTCTGAGAGCAGGTGAGACTATGATGTATGGGACGTAAGAGAGAAAGGTCTAATGGGAGGAATACTTCCGTGTTGTCAGTGAGGATTTAGGTGAAGTCTCGTCACGATTAAACAAGGGTCTCTGTTGCTCCAAGCAGAGGGACATTTAAGCAGGATTGGGGGGCAGCCAGTTCTCAGAGAAATGGTCTCACAGTGGCCACGTCATGCCCAAACCTGCATTTAGGTCCGCTGTGCTGCATGAAGGTTTCTGTGTTGGCCACATTGTTGGCCTGCCTGGTTCTTTGGTTTTTCCCGAGGCTGTGACCCCTGTTCCCTCACTCCCACCCACATGGTCATCATGCATACAGTTACCTCGGGAGCATCCCCTCTATGCTGTGTGACTCTAGCCCCATGACCCTAGCTGTGACCCTTGACCTGAGGTAAGCCAATAGGAACCCCTTCTACCATTGTTGGCCTTGAAGCCAGAGCTTCAAGCTGGTACTTTTCCATTGCCTATGGCATATACTTTAAAGCTGTGTACTCCATGATTATGTTTCCACATGGTATTCAGGAGAAATGGAGGCAGCCAATTTGAAGAAAGAAAAAAATGAGAAAGAAATTGAGAGGAATAAGTGAAAAATGAAGACAGAGATGGTTGTGATGAGTTTTATTGTTAGTTCCAGTTGTTCCTGGAACCCGTGTGCAATTCTGTTCTTGGATTCCATGAGACCCCTGGCATTTGAAGAAAAGTTCCCTATTTTCATTAAGCTAATTAGGAATCTGTCATGGCAACCAAAAAAATTCTAAGAACTATATTCCCTTCTTTCCCTTGACACTGACTTTATGGTGGATCATTTAAGTCCAGGTACATCTCCCATTTTTTCTTTAATGTATATGGTATTTATAGTCAGATAGAAATGAGGTCCCTGGTTTTCATGTAACCTTGGATTTTCCTGATACCGTCTAATTGTTGGAGGTGGATTACTATCTTTGCTGCCAAATGTCAAGAACACTTGGATCTACTTGGAAGCAGAGCCAGTGCTGATAGGGCAGTGTCCTCTGCTCGGAGGGCAGGCTTGTTCATCCTGTATCTCCTGTCACCAGTCTACTACTTGTTGTGAGAAATGGGCCGTTATGGGGATCAGAGAGGCTCTGTATAAACGGGTAACCCTTTGACCTGAGCTTAAAACATTGCTTTGCTACTCTATGAAGCTGGTGGCAATGGTGGGGTCAGGAGAGTATTCTCAGATTCTCTTTGCAAGACTAGTTTCTGTCTTTTCTACCTTGGTAGGCACAGACAGACCATAGCTACAAAGGGGAAGCAACTCCTCCCTGAGGTTACAGCTATGGTCAGCAAACGAAAATAATATAAAAAGTTCTAGCAGATTTTAAAAACCCTCTTATTAAAGCAAAAGTTAGGCCTGTCTGTGAATGTGGGAGATGGGGACACAGATTGAAGTAGAACTTTCTCGCCCTGTGTCTGCTTCTCCCTGTGTCTTCCACCACTCCGTCCCCCTGTCCTGTGTTCCTATCTTGAGGGACTCACTATAATTATTCGGTCTGATTCTCCAGCTGAGAGCAACTTTGGAGCAAATGTGCACAAGATGCACAAGTTGCACAAGATGTTCTCCCTCCTCCCATCATGCTGCCCCAGTACCCACAGCCCCAGACTGGAGTTCCTAGGTAGAGCCTTCATTTTCTCCCACAGGCCCCCGATGCTTGCAGCCTCACCTCTCCATTCTTGATCCTCACCTCAGTCACCTCCCCTGTATCCACGATGTCACTCTCTGTTGATTTCCCAGCGGTTACTTTACTCTCTTTGGGCAACGTATTTGTGAACATATGTCTGATGAATAAAATGCTAATCCCAAAGAAATGCTTCTAATGATGGAATTCCTGCAAAGTGTCAGACAAGGTGGAGAGTTGGGTCTTCCGATCCTCTGGGCATACATTACCCACTTGCCCGTGCTTGGGAGCAGTCCCTGTGTCTCTGTGTCTTAGTATCCACGTAAGAATTCCATAGCGCAGTAAAGTGCTTAGGCTTATTTTATTTCATGCTACTTTGTATCTATTGAAGATCCTTCCTCCTGAACTTTAAACTACGCCACAGTATACTTTCTATCTCAACCTTTTAAAAAAGGGAGGATTGGGGCGCCTGGGTGGCGCAGTCGGTTAAGCGTCCGACTTCAGCCAGGTCACGATCTCGCGGTCCGTGAGTTCGAGTCCCGCGTCAGGCTCTGTGCTGACAGCTCAGAGCCTGGAGCCTGTTTCCGATTCTGTGTCTCCCTCTCTCTGTGCCCCTCCCCCGTTCATGCTCTGTCTCTCTCTGTCCCAAAAATAAATAAATGTTGAAAAAAAAAATTTAAAAAAAAAAAAAAAAGGGAGGATTGAGTAAATTAGAGTCTTGGGCACTTTGAAGACCTCAAGCTAGAAACAGACGTTTATATAAACCCTATAATGTCTAACACATTACCTTGCACAAAATGAAAGGAGAACAAGAGGGAGGCAAGATTTTATACAGACATACATATATATACATATTGATATATACACACATATATACATTCATACATAGATTTATAATTATATAAAATATGTATTTCAGATAATATATACACACAGGTAACACTCAGTTCTGACCTCCCTGATCCTGACACTGATGGAAGAATTTTCAGACTTACAGGCAGGCCCCTGAGGCATATATCATCCTTTAGAGCTTTAGAAGGTAAAGCCGCACCTGGCCTTGAGTTGGTGACCAGCATTGGGCACTGATTTCCCACATGATTTATCCAACAGAATTAGTAAGGAACTAATATTCCAGACACTGTGATAGGCTGTACAGTTTCTTCCTGCTCAAGGCTTTGTGTTTTCCCACCCACTGCCTACAAAGACCTTATTAGGAAATGTTTTGGGAACCTGAAAACAGGGACTATGTCATATATATGTCATATATAGGGGTCATTAAACTTTTATTTGTTGGTGGATTGACTGATGTTTTGAGTACTAACACATGCGGAAGAGAGGCATTTGATGTACATTTCTGTGTCTTGTGGTAGAATTATACCCCTCCTTATACTAGAATTTCAGTATCTTCCCTTCTCAAAATGACTTAAGGGGAGGATATCATCCAAAGTTGAAATAAGATCACGATCAATGATAATTAGATAATGCACAAATGATTTCCTAATAGCCTAAGAGAATTCATTTGCCTTTCAGTACTTGGCATGCTACATTTTATTTTATTTATTTATTATTGTTTTAATGTTTATTTTTGAGACAGAGACAGAGTGTGAGTAGGGAAGGGGCAGAGAGAGGGAGACACAGAATCTGAAGTGGGCTCCATGCTCTGAGCTGTCAGCACAGACCTGACGCGGAGCTCAAACTCATGAACCGTGAGATCACGGCCTGAGCTGAAGTTGGACCCTCAACTGACTGAGCCACCCACGCACCCTTTGGCATGCCACATTTTAATTTTTCAAATGTTTTTCTTCTGATACATTAGGTTCTACACTGCATTTTTCCAAGTTAAACACTAGTTGCAATGGTTTATCTTCCAGTTATCTGTTGCTGCAAATACAAAGCCCCAAAATGTGGTGGTTTAAAACAACAATTAATTATTACCTTTTGAACTTCTGGTGCTAACTGGACCAAGCTAAGCAATTCTCAGTTGAGATCTTTCATATCAGATGGGTATGTAGCCATCCGAAACTTGACTGGGCTAAAGACCAACACGACCCTCTCATGTGGCTGGCAGTTGATGCTGGCTATCTGCTGGAAGCTTACCTGGAACTTTAAGCCAGAGTGCCTACGCATGGCCTCCATAGGGCTTGGGCTTCCCATATCATGGCAGCTGGACTTCAAGAGGCAGAGGAAGACAACTAAGCATGACAAGAGGCTCAGGCAAAAGCTTCAAGGCCTCTAGCCTCAGAAAGTATACAGTATCACTTCTGCCACATTTTATCGACCAAGAATGAGTTACAGATCAGCCTAGAGTCAAGGGTAGGGGGCTATATAAAGATGTAAACAAGATGCTTTTGTGTGTTAGGCATCAGCTGGAGCAGCTGGGCCTGGTGAACCACTTCCAAGGTGGCTTCTTCACTCACACACCTGGAGCCATGGTGCTACCTGGTCTCTCCCTGTCTTTCTCTCTCTCTCTCTCCCTACCTCTTGTTTCTATCTCCATCTCCATGGCATCTCAACCTCACCTTTAAGATATCTTCACAACACTATGGCATCTCACAGCAGGGTCGCCGCAGGATTGCTGGACTTCTTCCCTGGTCACTGGATTTCTCCAAAGATGCTATTGAAAGTTCCAGAACGTCTCTTTTGCAATATAACAGTATCAATCCAAGTCACTAAGATCATTCCAGATTAAAGGAGAAAGCAATAGACTCCACTTCTCAATGAGGAAATGCCATGCCTGTAAAGGAAGAAAGGAATTGATGATGGCCATTTAGGAGACAAGCTACAAGTCCCCCTTATTATCTACCAAAGGCATGGGGATCTCCTAGGGAAATACATAGTTCTTCTTCTCTGCCATGTCTTGCCCAAATACCAATTTATAAAGGCAGCTTTCCTTGATTCCCCTATGTGATATTATAGTTCATAATGTAGGAATGACATCACCAAGATGATAGCATAGGTCATTCCTGACTTTGGCCCCCCTCACAGAGAACAGTTGACATCCATTCGAGAACAAGACAGCACTGGGAGAATTCTGTAACACACAGGTGAGACCGAAGCACCCCTTGCACCTGACAGAACAAGATACACTGCACAGAAGGGTAAGAAAAGCCACTACATGTCGACCGTATTGCCCCTCCCCCAGGCCAGTACAGCATCATGGACAGGTCTGTCCTGAGCCTCTGGTTCTGCCAGTGGGAAAAGGGAACCCAGGAAGGACATCCAGCACCAGCCCAGCACTGTGGGTCACTTTGTGGAATCCCCTACTTGGATCTCTCACCATAGGATCACAGGGGAATCTGTGGGTTTGACCATTCAGAATCTGACTGTGACAAGAAGCAGGGAGGTGCTCACAACAACTAGCACAAGGATCTTGGTGGACCAAATTCTTACCTGCAGCACCCAAGTGGTAATCCCGTTGATAGGAAACTGTCAAGGGATGACATTAAAAAAAATTTTTTTAATATTGCGATACCGTCTCACCACAATGAGATATCGCTTCACACCTGTTAGAATCGCCATCATCAAAAAGATAAGAGATAACAAATGCTGCCATGGATAGGATCTTGAAGGCTTTATCCTAGGTGAAATAAGTCAGATAGAGAAAGACAAATACTGTACGGTCTCATTTATACATGAATCTAAAAAACAAAAGAAGACAAAACAAAAGAAACAGAAAACAAACCCATAGAAAAAAAGATCAGACTTGTGGTTACCAGAGCAGTAGGTGGTGGGGAGGGGAAATTGGAGGAACGCGGTCAAAAGGTCCAACCTCCAGTTGAAAGATAAATAAGTACTAGAGATGTAACGTACAACGTGGTGACCACAGCTAACACTGCTATAAGGTATACAGGGAAGTTGTCATGAGAGTAAATCCTAACAGTTCGCATCCAAGAAAAAAAATTGTTTTCCTTGATTCTTTTCTTCTTCCTTTTCTTTTTTATTGTATCTATATGAGAAGATGAATGTTAGCTGAATCTATGTGGTGATGATTTCACAATACATATAAATCAAGGCATCATGCTAAACACCTTAAACATACACAGTGATGTATGTCCATATTTCTCAATAACACTGGGGAAAAAAAGAAATATATGTTTGGTCTTTGACCTGTTTCTGGCACAGAAATTCTTGGAATTTCCTGATGAGAGGGATAAAGTTGTCTTTTGTCACATTGATGACGTGACTTTTGGACCGTACCTAAAGATGGGACTGGTTGCCACAGTAGCCAACTGTGTAATTAGAAGGTTGGGACTTTCAGTCCTGGCCCCTGAACTCTGGAGACAGGAGAGGAGCTGAAGGTTGAATCCATCACCAATGGCCAGTGATTTAATCAATCATTCCTACATAATGAAGCCTCTGTAAAAACCCCAAAAGGACAGGTTTCAGAGGGCTTCCAGGTTGGTGAACACATAGAGGTGCTGGGAGAGTGGCAGCACCCAGGGAGGGCATGGGACCCCAGGCCCTTTGCCCATACTTTACCCTATGCATCTCTTCTATCTGACTGTTCCTGAGTTATACCCTTTTATAATAAACCAGTAATCAAGTGAAATGATTGTCTGAGTTCCTTGAGCCACTCGAGCACATTTATCAAACCTGAGGAGGAGGTTTGGAACCCCCAATCTATAGCCAATCAGTCAGAAGCACAGGTGATAACCTGGGCCTGTGACTGGCATCTGAAAAAAAGGGGGACACTCTTATAGGACTGATGCTGCAGGATCTCCAGGTAGATAGTGTCAGAATTGAGTTGAATTGTAGGACACCCAACTGGTGTCCAAGAATTGTTTGGTCGTGTGTGAGAACCCCCCCCCCCCACCACCACCACATTGGAACTGGGCCCAGAACCCCCTTTAAACTTAGAACACATTAGGATCCCCTTCTGAATGCTCATTTTAAGTACACATATCACAGCAATTGCTGCTATATTTTACTAAGATTGCTTGTTTAACTATGTGTCTCCTTGAACCAGCTCCTGCTGAGAGCACCTGTCTTGTTCAGAGCTGCGTTCCCAATACCCAGCAGAGTAATATCACATATGGTGGACCCTCAATATTTAGCTGATCATGGAGGTTAATTGTATCTACAGCAAACTTTGCTAGAGGTATCCTTTTGCTTCAAGAGTCAGGACCAAATCCTTGTTCTTTGTCTCCCTCTTTTATTTTTCCCCCTTTAACTTTTTCCCAAATGTACAAGGGCATCATTTTCATGGTAATAACACCATCAGGACTTGTCCTGAGCCTTTTTTTTTTTTTTTTTCTGCTGCAGCTCCTATGGGCTTGTGATTATCATGCATGAGACAGAGACGGAGCAGGGCGGTGGGGGGGTGGGGGGGGGGGGTGGCACATAAGCTGCTCCTGAAACGAATCTACCATGATGCACCAGCCAGGAGCTTAATAGGGAGCATGATCCGCAATATGCTGAGTGTAGCTCTACAAGGAGCCCTGGGCTGGGCTTGTGACATTCCATTTCTCAGAGGATTTTAGCTCCTGCTGCTGCTACAGGGAAGGATTGATGACTGTGATAAGAGATTTGAACACAGTCCTCTTAAAAACAGAAGGGCTGGGGTCGTCAGGCTAATTGGGACTGCAGACACGTGTATGTGCATGTCATACATAATAATGTGTGTATGTTATGTACGTAGTATAAAAGGGTAGAATATTTGAGGATAAAGCAAAAGCCAAAAGGACAAAGGCAACAGGCAATCTAATCCACTTAATGGGTCAAGAAGCTCAGAGCTGAGCCGCAAATGCATCATTTGATAACGGTAATGAAAAAGACAGCAATCTATATCTACAAATATCATTAAGGCAGATTTGGTTTAGAGGCCAAACTTAGTTGATGTGAAATTTACGAGACGGGCTGTCTCTCAGATGATGAGGGTGCATTCAGTTCCTTCTTTTCTCCTTTGGAGCTCGCTTAGGTCTTATTTCCAAGGTATGTTTTCCTGATATGTGAGGCTCTATTTTGTTTAAATGAGAATTAAGCATTTTGCCACCCAATCTTATCTTAATGCTGAGGATGCTGATTTTACAAGTGGGCGAAGCCTATTCAGTGGCCCTTTGGGCGTTACATTTCCTTGTCCAGTGTCTGCGGGCTTCCTGCTCACAAGGGAGTTCACACGCCCGTGCACACGCACACACACGCAGAGCGAAAAGTTGCTGGTGCCTTGAGATGGAATTTATAGTAAGGCATGTGTCTGAATCATGACTTAGCAGCTGGTCCTAGAAAATGCCTGAAATGTGTGTCCCGATGATTTGTTCAGTGTGCTTTGTGTCTGCAAATCCCGTTATAATATTCCTGTGCAAAATGCACAGGGGCTTCATTTTTTTTTTTTTTAGGGACTTCACTTTCAACCAAAGTTCTAATACATACTCCACAGTAATCACAGTACATTGCACTGCAAAATATGCAGGATCCATTAATTTTTTTCTCCGTATGATGCCTCAGTCAATATCAGGTAGCATTCACGAAGAGTAATGAAGTCTGCTTTCAACACAGCAATGTTCCTACAATTATGTGCTGATTGACCTTCACTTTGTGCTGTGCCTGCAAAGAAAGGGAATCCCCTGATATACTGTACTGAGCAGAGCACGTGCAAGTCAGATGCCTTGAAGTAAGAAAGGAACTCGTCCCTGTAGCATGTGATGTGAACTTTCACTCCAGATTTGCTCCTGCTTCAAAAGTTAAAGCAGACCAGATCAGAAGTTTGGGAGAAAACTGTTTGTTTTTTTTTTTTTTTTAATGTTTTTTAGTGTTTATTTGTCTTTGAGAGAGAGAGAGAGAGAGAGCACAAGTAGGGGAGGGGCAGAGAGAGAGGGAGACACAGAATCCCAAGCAGGCTCCAGGCTCTGAGCTGTCAGCACAGAGCCCAATGCAGGGCTCAAATTCACAAACCACGAGATCATGACCTGAGGCCAAGTCAGGCCCCTAACCGACTGAGCCACCCAGGTGCCCCCAAATTTTTTTAAGTCACTCTGGGATTTAGGTCTTCACTTATTTTGTGGGAAATTTTATAATAAGTGAAGTCACATTATTGACTTATTCTACAAGCCTAACCTAAGTGTATGCTCCCTTTGAAGGAAGTGTGAATTCCACATAAGACGCTACAGCATAAAGAAGTGCTCACCCCTCTTTAGTGCTTCATCGTGGCTTCCATGGGCCTCTGTGCTTTGGTCACGGTAGTAACTACTGTAAAAAGGAAAGTCCAGAATATGTAATGACTCAAGTGCAAAGAGACATGTATTTCTTGCTCACCTGGCAGCCCGGGACAATTTCACGTCATCAGGGTTGGTGATGATAGGGAGGAATATTCTTCCCTAACATAGTCACTCAGAGAACCAGGCTGATAGAGGCTTTGTCAAATACATATGACGTCCCCAGTCTCCCTGGACGTCTTATCTGGAAGCGGAAAGGAGAATGAGAAAACCCTTGTGAAATTTTGCATGGGTGATGGCCACAAGGATTCTGCTCGCATATACTTCTGGCTAGAAATCAGCCGCACCCAGCTGCAAGGGAGGCTGGGAGATGCCACCTAACTGGGCCCCCAGGAAGAAGAGGACATGGATTATGTGAGCAACCTCTGTCACACTCCTCTCCTTTCTGTTCTTTGAGGGGTGGGCTTCCCAGTTTCACAGGGTCTGTGGCAGTGTGAGAATACGACATGCTCCCCCAGACGCTTTCCAGAGGCAAGGATCACCATCTGTGGGATTCTTTCGTGTCCAGCCACAACTCAACTCCTACATTCAAGAGAGGTATTCCAAAACCCTACCGAACATCTATCTGATTGTCAAATAAGCACCTCAAATGTGACAGCATGAAACCAAATGTAGCTTACCTCCTCCATAGAAATAGTATCTATTCGTAAGGTTATGACAAGGCTGAAATGTGTAAGCCACTCAGAAAAGTGTCGGTACACAGCAGATGCTTAATAAATGTCGGTTATTATTCTTTTCCCTCCCACCCTCCTGCCACACAAATCTGTTTCCCGTCCCATGATTCATAGCAGGATCACCTACCTTAACAGGTCAAGCTAGAAGTCACATGTGACTGCTCCTTCTCACACACCTCTTACCACTGTCCAGTGACCTTCAGATAACTCTGGGCTGCTGCTGATTTCCTCCTCATTGTCACGCTCTGTCTCAGACATTCATTGCTTCTGAACGGAGCTATTGCAAATCCTGCAAAATGCCTTCCTGTTTTCTCTGATCTCCTCGTCCTCTGCCTCTGCCTCTGTAATATTGCCAGAGTTCCATCATTAAAGCATCCTAACATGTGTTATCAAACACTCAGATGGCTTTTTATTGCCTGCAAGTATGAAGTCCATAATCCTTGATGTTGAAAAGGAGGGTGGAGGATATTTGGAAGGCTTACTGGGGCATAAATATGGAACTGTTTTATTTTTACTCTAGTAACTACCTTCAACTAGGCCACCTTGACTCCTCCTTCCCCTCTGGGCAGTACCTCCCTTAACAACATGGAGCAGACTCTGAATTTTTAGTACCTGTGAGATACCAGAAAATCTCTCGATTTGGATCTAAAACACCCGTTCCTTTTTCTAGCCTGATGTTCTTCTAGTGTTGAGAAAAGGGAAGAGGGTTGGTGGAGGCAGTTGCCTGGTAAGGGACCCTTCCCCAGACTCGGTCTGGTTCGGTCTGGTTGCACCCAGTGCTGGTGGCTTCTAAGTCAACAGTGTGATGGTATTCTTAGAAAGAGATTGGCTTTAACCCAGCCCCTCCATTACTGAGGACTTCTCCACAGTATCTCCACCATCTGACCACCATCTCCACGCACCCCAGCTGCGCCTCCGGGTACAACAGTGTATCGTGGGGTCCAGCGGCTCCCTAGGCCAGCCTACAGCTGCTGCTTCTCAGTTAAACCTGGCGCTCTTCACATAGAGCCACCAGGACTCTGAAGTCTCCGGGATGTTGGAGTCCCCTCCTGTACCCTCTAAGGACTATGAAGGGCTGGGATGAGGCATAGCTTGTCCCGCCTTTCCCCCCAAACGTTGGATACTACAATCTGTTCAAGCCTCTGAGAGTAGCCCATTCTGGTGGGTCTTTCCTCCTCAGAAATCTCTAGATGTGAACCCTATTGGCTCAAGTATGTCTGCAAACCTCAGGGCACACCTGAGATTCTGGGACTGAAAAGGACAATGTAGGCCTGACCCTAGGACTTCGGCATACTCCTCCGATAACTCTTAAGACATTCTCTGTATGCAGGAGCATCAGGGCGCTTCCAGAAGGTTGACAGTTCAGCATATACCGAGCCAAGGAATGAAATGTCAATCTCTATGTCTTGAAGTTACTTCCAGCCTTTACAGGAAATCCCCTCAGAACCCCACTCGGTTGGCTTCGGGGACGAAAGGCACTAGTCTCTCACCTGGAATCATGTGCCATTCGCTCAGTTAAGACCTCGCTACCTTCCCCTTCTCCTCTCCTGACAGGGGTAGGTGGAGGTAGGGCCAGCATAGCTCTGGCCCCTCCAAATAAACCCCAGGGAGGCCAGAGCTGGCCTCTTTAGCTCGAGAGTTCCTTTGCAATGGGATGCATGTAGGGTCTTCATCCACATTTGGTCCTTGGCTCCAATTCTGGGGCAGAGAAAAACCCATTTGACACACGATGAAGTATTTCATATATAGGTACACTTCTGTCGGCCTTATCACCGTTTTTATAGCACCTTTTGTTAAACGTACCTCTCCCTGCAGGCACCGGAAATCCTCTAAAGGCTGAATCTTCTTCCTTTTTGTTTCACCATTTCTCAGCACAGCGCTGAACACTTCGTGGATGCATAACAGGTGCCCAGGACGTTATTTCCTAATTCCCCCCAGGTTGAGGTCCCGGATCCATGAGATGCCAACCCCGTTTTTTGTTTGTTGTTTCTTGTTTTTGTTCTTCAGAAGACAAAACTCAGGTGCAGAGAGATGAGATCACATCTCGGGGCACACAGCTAGTTTGGGATTCCGTTTCATATACAGATTCATACACTTAATGGTGCAGCAGAAGCATAAGTAAGCCAAGCATTATTTGATGACTGGCCTTTGGAGAAAAGAGAGTGGGTAATGGAAAACACTGTACAAATTCCAAAAGTTGATTTTTGCAGATGAAGCACATTTTTCATTCTCGGTCTGGTAGGCTTTGCCTGTGTGTGCCGTGACTAATTCTTACTGGCCCAGCCTAGACTTCCTGTTTTCAGAGCAGCATGACAGATTTGTTGGTATAGTTTGGCTTTAATTCATTTCAAGCCGATCCTGGAAACCAGAGGCCCTGTCATGTCTTTATTGCAACATTAACTCCATTTTTTCTTTCCCTACTCCTTCTATTAATAAGCAGAGGCCACTCACTAGGGCAATCTTAACTGCCCACTGAAAGTGACAGCCGAAAGTATAAATAACTCTTCTCACTTACCCTTTAATACTTTTCTGGGAAAAGTAGCAGTTTTGTTCTCTTATCTCTTACGTGGATGCAGAGCTGATAAATTCATTCAAGACAGCTTAACTCTTTCTTGGTGAATCGGAATTTCCAGGGCAGCCTGCCCCAGAAGAGCCAGCTCCTCCCGTGCCATCTTGCACACTCACAGTGATTTGGAATTGATACAAGATTTCCTCTGGGCCCCTAGTTGTGCCCACACTTAACTCCACCTATCAAAGTGTGGAGTGGTTGGAACCTGAGAAATTATCCAGGGAGGTTTTGTTCCCTTGCTTTGTCTGTAGGCACAACAAAGCAGCTCACTTATTCAGAAATCTCAGAAGAGGGTGCAACAGGAGAGAGGTGGAAAGAAGCCTCCAGCCATGGCCGTGGTCAGCCACACGTGGGTGGTTCCACAGGCGAACTCCGGGCAGTTTGAGATGAGAGCGGTCTCTGGGCATGGGTCCTTTGGAGGGGGCAATTCATGAGCCAACAGCCCCTCAGCACATGTACCTGTCTTGTTCCCTTACATCGGGTAAGGCCTGATCTAAAAATCTGCCCCCCTTCCAAAGCCTTCCTTGGCAAAGAAAAGAAACCACAACCTTTTGTCTCTGGTGAGTCCTTTGTCCGAGCACGAACCAATTATCTTGGCCAGGGAGATTCGAGCACTGGCTGGCCATTCTGTATTGTGTATCCACATTCCAATCTGGGAAGAGGAAGAAAGTACCAGCTGGTAAGTGGCAGAGGGGCATCCAGGAAGACCTGGGGAGCAAAGCAGAGGGTCACCGCCCCCGCCCCCGCCGCCCCCGAAGAAAGGATGCTGTGCAGGCATCTATATATCAATAAAAAACCTTTTACACTTTTTAAATTATACTCTTAAATTAGCTCATTAACATATAACTAATGTTATTAGTTAATTAGATAATTTTGATATTATCTTAGCATAATATTAAAATATATTATGCTTCTCCGAAGACCATTAGGCTGTGCTCACAACACCCAGGAATTGTACACGCTGACTGCCTTTTGTGCTTTTCAAGCAATGTACTGCATGTTAAATTTCTGTGTCAAGTGTCCCATTTTTCCTAGTCAATTCCTTTCCTTTCCCATCTCTAGGAATCACATGGGAAAAAATTAGAAATTACGAAGTATTTCACAATGGAAAAGATGGGGAAGAGGTATAGATGTGTTGCTATCAATCAGTCATATATATCTACGGGAAATTGTGAAACACAGGACATTTACAGGGCCTAAGAGTAGTTTGGGGGAGTAGATTTTCAGAACACAAAACAACAGTAGAACTTTCTTAAACAACATCTAATTCTCAGAAGATTTATTAAAAGAGAGGTGGTTATCTTCATGTAGGATCTGGAAGGCCAGAAATGTCTTCCCCTTAATACTTCTTGTTCTCATTCTGCTACTGGAACCATAACCATTACATCTATAACACAACTCCTTGGCACGGCTAATTGTCCTGTTTGTCCTGTTCATCGCATGATGATTGTCCTGTTCATCGCATGATGTGACTTGGGGTCCCCAAGCTACAAGCCAACCCCCTCGTTTTCCCTTAACTCTTAAGTAAATGTGGGCGGCCAAGACGTATGAGCGTTCATAATGAAGTGTTCTTATAAGATTTAATGTTTCTAGTCTGCCATCACTATAACACTAGGACTTTGGTATTTCTTATAAATGGGTCTTTCCTCTTCAAAGAACATTTTGTTGCTTTCTGTCCAAAGATTCACTTAAGCAAAAGCATGACCTAAGGGAGTATAAAAGAATAACAATCATTTCTACCTTATAAATCGCCTCACCAGCAAATACCACTAAAGGGAAGAGAGGAAGAGGGCCTGGGGTTTAGTGATTATAGGGAGCTCTAAGCCTAGAGAGAAGGGCATTGCTTTAAAGAAGGTGAGGAGGGAAGGGGACAATGAACTACAATTCTTTTGTGGCTGCTTCATTCTAGGCTCTCTCCAATGCAAGGGATTGACAAGGATAAATATAAAAATTTCCATCCCTTGGAGTAATCACAAACCAGTAGGGAAGACAGACACGCACATTAACTAGAAGAGTGTCTCGTGCATCGAAGGTATCTATTAAATGCTCGTTGGACTGACGATTTACCTACAATGAAATTCAAGTTCGCACACTGTACATCAGATTCTGGCTCTACCCCTAACAAGCTGTGTGGCGTTGTACAGGTTACTTAACATCTCTGTGTTACTGTGAACTGCTTGGCTTAGTTCCTGGCAAATAAATGCTTGTAGCTAATATATTTTTTTTAATTTTTTAATGTTTAGTTTTGAGAGAGAAAGAGAGACAGAGAGACAGAGCATGAGTGGGGAAGGGGTATAGAGAAAGGGAGACACAGAATATGAAGCAGGCTCCAGACTCTGAGCTGTCAGCACAGAGCCTGATGCAGGGCTTGAAGCCACCAACTGTGAGATCATGACCCGAGCTGAAGTCAGATGCTTAACTAATGCTTGAGCCACCCAGGTGTCCCTGTAGTTAATATTAATATCAATATTAATATTAATATTACTGTTACCTATTCTCCCTCCATCTCCTACCATGCTCCCTCTTCCTCCTTTCCTTAAAACCTATGCTCCATTCGTTCCACACCAGGGAATGCTTCCCAGACATGTTATGATATGCACATCTCTCAGTCTGTGATTTTCATTCTCTCTTGCCCATCTACAGTGGACTTCCCAGGCCAGTTATAAACCCTTTTGGAGAAGGCACTGTGGTTTTTCACATTTATAATTCCAGCAACTAGCATATTTCCAGGAACAGTTCAGACACTTCACAAATATTTGTTCAATTGAATTAACTGTATTAAACTAAATAGTGTGAATAAAACTGTACACATCCACATAGGGAGAGTGAGGAATTCTTCACAGGGAATGAATCACGGAAGGTTTCCCGTAGGAGCAGACAGTTTAACTTGAAAGCTTTAGGGGCGCCTGGGTGGCTCAGTCGGTTAAGCGGCCGACTTCAGCTCAGGTCACGATCTCACGGTCCGTGAGTTCGAGCCCCGCGTCGGGCTCTGGGCTGATGGCTCGGAGCCTGGAGCCTGTTTCCGATTCTGTGTCTCCCTCTCTCTCTGCCCCTCCCCCGTTCATGCTCTGTCTCTCTCTGTCTCAAAAATAAATAAAACGTTAAAAAAAAAAAATTAAAAAAAAAAAAAAAAAAGAAAGCTTTGAAGGATGGATTCATCAGGGGATCAAGGTTCGGTGTGTTTAAGCGTCGTAGTTGGGTTAAGAAAAATGAGTGTGGGCCCAAATGCAAGACATTGCATACAGCGAGAGCTCTGTAAGCAGGGAGCTGAATGAAGGAAAGAATGGAAGCACACATTTGTTCTCTAAGCAACAATTCTGTTGTCACACTAAGAGAAAGCACAACTTGAATTGCTTGCCTTCATTTTAGTTTCTCCCTTGATATTATTTTTGTAAACTTGTGAGTAATGAAGAAGGAAGGGGCCTTAGCCACTTCTCAGACTTTCATAGGTAGGCCAAAAAATCACAAACAACTCTCACTACCATTATATCTCGTTTCCCAAGTCTTCTTGGCTCTTTATCTCCCAAAGGTAATGGTGGCCTCTTCTCCATTCTTTTCCACTTCATCTTCAGGTCTGAGCTGGTGGAGAAGTGAACCTAGCAACCTGGTGTTCCAGAAGAAGGGACTTTTGCCCAGAGTCATACCTTTGTCAAATATACACAAGACAGGTCAGCTCTCTTCTCTTTACCAGGGGACCACAAAATAATCCATCAAAAGACAGATGTAGTATAAGATGGAAACCAAAGCTTATCACCACACCTCCAATCCAGTCTGCCTCCAGAAGTATAACTAAGACTTAAAGACCTTAGGAAAACAGTGGAGAAAGGGCCAGGACAGAAAGGTCAGCTAGTACAAAAACCTATGGCAAGAGATGTTTGGTGTGTTTGGGAGACAGGAGAACAAGGGAAAGGCAAGAGACAGGAATGGCAGAAGATGGTGAAAGCAGAAAGATGAAGGACTGGTGGGGGAGATGGGGACCAGATTGTTCAGGATGTCGAAGGCCATGGCAGAGTGTTTGGATGAACGAGGCAGACATACTCCCTCCTTTATAGAGAAAAGTCTGCCGGAGAAAAGAGTCCTCTGAAAAAGTCGTCACAAACATGATAAGCATACAAAATGAAAATGCAAGTCTTAGAGGATCATATAATGAAGGACTTCGATGCATCTAGGAGGGGGGTTAGAATAGACTTCCTAAGTTCTTTAAAGAAAGTATCTGTTTGACAATAGATGAGTTGGGGCAGGGGGTGCAGCATATGGGGAAAGCAAGCAGAATGGGCCAATGCCCAAAATTGTGAGGGAGGAGAGGCCAAAAGGCCAGTGGAGCTGAGTGTTGGGTCTAAGGAGAGGAGAAGGACTGAAGAGGGAGGGCAAAGTGAGTCAGGGCTGGATCCTAGGAGTCCTTACAAAACATGACAGAGACTCTGGTCTGTGTTCTAGGAGCAGGAGGAAGCCACTTTAAGGAGTGGAGTGACAGATACAGTCTGGCTGGAGCTTTAAGAAGGTCACACTGGCAGGTAAGTTAGTACGGCTGAAATACAGAGCATGGAAGCGACGTAGCAACAGATAAACACCGGCGAAGTTAGCTCGATCGGTTTATGTGGGAAAAGACCCAGAGAAGTTCCTTCCAGAATGAAAAAGAAAAACATTAGGCAATCCAACATGCACTAAGGCAAATATCAGACATCTCCCTCGGGAAGTGTCCCTCTCTTTCCCACTACCTGCATTCTCGTGACCGATGAGGCTGGGTAGTATTTTTCCATCTTGTTCCTAGCCTCGTGGTAACCGTCAATATATGGGCCACTTATAAGCTGCTTCCATACCCCCCTGAATGTGCACAGAGATCCCCTGGCGACCTTATTAAAATGAATATTCTTATTCAAAAGGTCTTGGGCAGGCCTGAGAGTTTGTATTTCTAACATGCTCCCAGGTGATGCCTGTGATGCTGGTCCATGAACCAGACTTTGAATAGCAAGGCCATAGAGTTTTAGGCCTTCTGAACATACACGTAGCAGCAGACTTAAAAATATAAAACAAGCCAACAAACAGAACTAGAAGATTATACCTCCGTGACTGTGTTGCCTGTTTGCAGAGATTTTGGATGCGACTTTGTCTTTCCATAAAGAGACTTTAGGAGATACTGTGTAACTTCATTGGAGCGCAATCCTGGAGCCCTTCAGACTGTGACCCTACACCACAGTGACACCTGCTGGCAAATTCATGGATTACAATGGGGGCTTTGAGAATAATCCAGTCAAGTAGCAAACTTTTTTCATACATAGAAGTTTTCCTAAAGTACATCTTCTGGTTGTGAAAGGAGTTTTAAAATAAGGTGTTTGAAGTCCCTTGGTGAATAATTAGGGTCTGAACAGTGGCATAAGGATAAATGTTTAACAGCTGGCTCCCCAGGATAAAAAATAGATATGCATATATATATATATATATATATATATATATATATATATGTGTGTGTGTGTGTGTGTGTGTGTGTATATGTGTGTACATATATATGTGTATATATATGTGTGTGTGTGTATATATATACATTTCTCCATCATTTTCCTTTTTTTTTTAAGTGTATTTATTTTGAGAGAGAGAGACAGAAAGAATGCATGCACGGCCCTTGAGTGGGGGAGGGGCAGGAGAGGGAGAGAGAGAACCTCAAGCAGGCTCCACACGGTCAGCACAGAGCCCGATGAGGGGCTCAAACCCACAAACCAGGAGATCATGACCTGAGACAAAATCAAGAGTCAGATGCTTCACAGACTGAGCCACTAAGGCACCCCTCCATCAGTTTCTTAAGTTTACGTAGTCAACAAAACAATAAATCCAGCTCTGATTGTGGCATTTTCCAACTTCCATACTCTAAGTACTCCCACTATGGCCAGTTTCAAACCACCAGTGTGATATCACTGCCTGTGAGGTTGGGAGCACACCCTTCTACAGTGTTTCTGCCATACAGGCAAGATAATATAAATAACATCACGAGTACAGGCAATGGAAAACTATAGTAAAACAATTAGGAAGTGACACATTCTGAGTGTTTGGGAATTTTTTTTTAAGTTTATTTATTTATTTCAGAGGGAGTGGAGAGAGAGAGAGTCCCAAGCAGGCTCTGTCCGCATTGTCAGTGCAGAGCCCAACGTGGGGCTCGAACTCATAAACTATGAGATCATGACCTGAGCAGAAATCAAGAGTCAGACACTTAACCAACTGAGCCACCCAGGGCCCTTTGAAATTTATTTTTAAATAATTTCTTTAATCCTAAGTTAACATGGGGCACCAAGGTGGCTCAGTTGGTTAAGCTTCTGACTAGATTCTGGAATATACCTGAACAACCTCTGATGTGGGACAAGAACTAACAACGAGCTGTCCTACTCAACGGTGGACATTAGCAGGGACATCAAAGGGTCAAGGCAGGGGGCTGAGGCAATGACAAGGTTGCCTATGGGGAAAGGAGGGTGGAGAAGACAAATTCCTGGGTGCGGAGCTCTCTCCAGACCCTGGGTGCCGATAGTTAGGCCCCCATTTGACAATAGGGTAAGCAGAGTTTAGAAGGCCAGCGAAAATATTCAGCCCCCAGAGCAAGTTTACTAGCAGTGAGAGAGAGAAAGAAAACAGGAAAATTTAACCTTTGAACTCCACTCCAAAAGAAAAAGAAAACGAAAAAGAAAAGAAAAGCTTTTCCCATGAAAAGCTTTTGGGGAAACCTAAAGTTTCTCTAAAGACAGTAGAATGATGACGCCTCTGCCTTTGTTTTGATGCTAGCAGTGAGTCCTAATCTATTTACTCTCCACCTAAAGGGAACAGTGGCTCTGTTTGCTTACTTAGGGTTTAGTTATTTCAAAATCAGAAAAGCCTATCCGAAAATCCACAGACTAGGGAGGGATTTTAGAGATCATCTAGTCCAGTCTTCACATTGCCTTCTGAAAAGTACAACTAAAAACCCTCTCACTATTTAAAAAAAAATTTTTTTTTTTTAAAGAATCTGCAAAACGGAGAGACGGTGATCTGCTAGGGAACTTGGTACCCAAGGAACAACACTGTGGAAAGTACCCTGGAGCACCTTTTTCTTTTCATATACACCAGACATGGAGCTGAAAAAACAGGCAACTAGAAAATATCAAAGGGGCAGAAAAGGGATAGCCTAGCAAGACAGAATACTGTTAGACAAGAACACTTCTACTCTAGCCAAAAACCACAGAAACTAAAATCAGAAATGGAAGAGGGGATATTATTATCAACTGTACAGAAATAAAAGGAGTAAAAGAGAGTACTATGAACAATTATATACCAACAAAGTGGGTAACCTAGATGAAATGGATGACTTCCCAGAAATATACAACCTACCAACATTGAATCACGATGAAATAGAAAATCTGAACAGACCTGCAGTTTGGTTCGCTAGGGCCTGCCATAACAAAATACCGTAGACCAGGTGGCTTAAACAGCAGACGTTTAGTTTCTCACAGTGTGGGTTTCACACGTGCTCTTTCCTTTGTGCATGAACGTATGTGATGTCTCTGTGTGTGTCTTAATCTCTTATTATATAGACAACAGTCGTATTGCTTACTGACAACCCCATTTTAACGACTACATTAAAACCCTGTCTCCGAATACAGGCACATTCTCAGGTATTGGGTGTTAGGGCTTCAACATATGACTTCTGTAGGGATACAATTCAGCCTAGAGTAGTTTATAATTAATAAGAAGATTGAATTAGTAACCAAAACCTCTCAAGAAGAAAAGAAAAGCCCTAGACTAGATGGCTTCATTGGCGAATTCTACAAAATATTTAAAGAAAAATTAACACCAACCTTTCTCAAACTTTTCCAAAAATTGAAGAGAAGAGAACATTTCCAGATTCATTCTATAAGGCTAGCCTTACCCTGTTACCAAGCCAGGCAAAGATACAACAAGAAAAAAAAAAACTAGGGGTGCCTGGGTGGCTCTGTCAGTTAAGTGTCCAACTTCGTCTCAGGCCACGATCTCATAGTTTGTGAGCTGGAGCCCCACGTGGGGCCCTGTGCTGACAGCTCAGAGCCTGGAGCCTGCTTCAGATTTGGTGTCTCCCTCTCTCTCTACCCCTCCCCTGCTAAATCTCTCTCTCTCTCTCTCTAATAAATAAACATTAAAAAAATTTTTTTTTAATTTTTTTTTTCAACGTTTATTTATTTTTGGGACAGAGAGAGACAGAGCATGAACGGGGGAGGGGCAGAGAGAGAGGGAGACACAGAATCGGAAACAGGCTCCAGGCTCTGAGCCATCAGCCCAGAGCCTGACGCGGGGCTCGAACTCACGGAACGCGAGATCGTGACCTGGCTGAAGTCGGGCGCTTAACCGACTGCGCCACCCAGGCGCCCCTAAAATTTTTTTTAATAAATAAAAAAGGAAAGAAAACTAAAGGCCAATAGCTCTGATGACTATTGATTAAAAATTCCCAAGAAAATACTAGCAAAAGGATTATATACCATGACCAAGTGTGATTTTTTTCCTTGAATACAAAGATGGCTCATCATATGAATATCAATCAATATAATACACTACATTACCAGAATTATGGAGAGAAAAAAAATCTCACTTGATGCAGAAAAAGCATTTGACAAAATTCAACATCCTTTCATTATTAAAAACAACAACACTCAATAAGCTAGGAATGGGAGGAAATCACCTCAGCATAATAAAAGCCACATATGAAAAACCCACAGCTAACATCAAACTCAAAGGTGAAGAGCTGAAAGAGTTTTCTCTAAGATCAGAAATGAGACAAGGGTGCTCATTTTTGTCACTTCTATTCAACATGACATTGGAAATTCTAGTTGTTGTTTTTTTTAGAGCAATTAGGCAAGACAAAGAAACAGGCATCCAAATGGAAAAGGGAAGAAGTAAAATTATCTCTGTTCAAAATAAGATCATCTTATTGTAGAAAACCCTAAATGTTTCACAAATAGAAAAACTGTTAGAATTCAGTAATAAACACATCTAGTAAAGTCACAAGATAAAAAATCAACATGCAAAAATCAGTTACATTTATAAACACTAATAATGAACACTGTAAGGAAGAAATTAAGAAAACAACTCCATTTGTAATAATATCAAAAATAATAAAATACTTAGGAAAAACTTAACCAAGGAGATAAAAGACTTATACACTGAAAGGCACAAAACAGTGCTGAAGGAAAGTAAAAACACAAATAAATAGAAATATATCCCCTGTTCATGGATTGGAAAACTTGATAATATTAAGATGTTAGTACTACCCAAAGCAAGCTACAGATTCTATACAATCCCTATAAGAAAAAAAAAAAAAAACCTATGGAAATCTCAGTGATATTTTTTCAGAAATGGAAAAATGCATCCTAAAATTCATATGGAATCTCAAAGGACCCAAATAGCCTGAACAATCTTCAGAAAGAACAAAGTTGGAGTTCTCACACTACCTGCCTTCAAAACTTACTACAAAGCTGCAATAATCAAAACAACATTGCACTTGCATGAAAACAGACACATAGACCCATGGAACAGAAGTGAGAGCCTAGAAATAAACCCATGCATATACTGTCAAATAATTTTCAACTAGGATGCCAAGATTATTCAAAATGGAGAAAGGATGGTCTTTTCAACAAATGGTGCTGGGAAAACTGGATATCCACATGCAAAAGGATGAAGATGGATACTTACATTATATTTAACAATTAAAAACTCCAGGGGCACCTGGGTGGCTCAGTTAGTTAAGTTTCTGACTTTGGCTCAGGTTATGATCTCACGGTTTTGAGTTCAAACCCCACGTCGGGCTCTATGCTGACAGCTCAGAGCCTGGAGCCTGTTTTGGATTCTGTGACTCCTGCTCTCTCTGCCCCTCCCCCCCTCATGCTCTGTCTGTCTCTTTCTCTCTCTCAAAAATAAATAAACATTAAATTAAAAAAATTAACTCCAAATGGATTAAAGACTGAAATGTAAGAGCCAAACCTATAAAACTCCTAGAATAAAACATAGGTGGGAAAGCTTCATGACATTGGACTTGGCAACAACGTCTTCATTATGACACCAAGCACAAGCAAGAGGAACAACAAAATAGTTAAAGTGGACATCATCAAAGGACACTATTGACAGAGTGAAAGGGCAACCCACAGAATGAGAGAAGACACTTGCAAATCATATGTCTGATAAGGGATTAATATCCAGAATTAATTTAAAAGCTCCAACAACTTGACAATCAAAAATGAGCAACCCAACCTTAAGATTGGTAAGGGACTTAAATAGATATTTCTTCAAAGAAGATGTATAGATGACTGATAAGCACATGAAAAGCTGCTGAACGTTACTAATCAATAGGGACATGTAAATCAAAACCACAATGAGATATAATTCCAAATTATATTTGGAAATTCTATTCTCCAGAACAAACAAGTGTCATTTAAGGGTGTGGAGAAATTGGGGTCCTCGAGCATTGCTGATAGGAATGTAAAATAGTACAGCTATTACCGAATGATATGATGGTTGCTCAAAAAATTAAACACAAAGTTACCGTATGATCCAGCAATTCCACTTCCAGGTATATATCCAACATCCATTCTGTAGCCCATAGATCAAGGAGTAATTTCAACTTTCAAGTCTCATCATTTAAGAAATACTTTTTATAAGATGATAAGCTGCCATAGATAGTGATTCCTGTGATGAATCTGAGCAACATAAATGGAATGCGTCTAGAAAGGGCTCCTCATTCTAGATATCAATTAAGAACACGCATGATTCATGGGAAGAGGTCAAAACATCAGCATGAACAGGAGTTTGGGAGAAGTGGATTCCAACTCTGACAGATGACCTGGAGGAATTCAAGCCTCCAGTGGAGGAAGTACCTGCAGATATGGTGGAAATAGCAAGGGAACTAGAGTTAGAGGTGGAACCTGAGATAGGACTGAATTGCTGCAATCTCATGATAAAATGTTGACGGATGAGGAGTTGCATCTTATAGATAAGCAAAGAAAGTGGTTTCTTGAGATGGAACCTATTCCTGGTGAAGGTGCTGTGAAGATTATTGAGCTGACAACAAAGGTTTCAGAATATGACATAAACTTAGTTGATACAGCAGTGGCAGGGCTTGAGAGGATTGCATCTAATTCTGAAAGTACTTTGGGTAAAATGTCATCAAACAACATCACATGCTACTGAGAAATTGTTCATGAAGTGAACAGTTAATCAATGCAGCAAACTTCCTTGTTGTCCTACTTTAAGAAATTACCGCGGCCCCTCCAGTCTTCCGGAACCACCACCCTGATCAATCAACAGCCATCAACATTGAGGCAGGACCCTCCACCTGCAAAAAGGTTATGACTCACTGCAAGCTCAGACGATGGTTGGCATTTTTTAACGGTAAAGTATTTCTTTACTTAGTTACTTATATTTTTTTATTTTTTTAATGTTTATTTTTGAGAGAGAGAGACAGAGAGGCAGAGTGCGAGTGGGGGAGGGGCAGAGAGAGAAGGAGACACAGAATCCGAAGCAGGCTCCAGGCTCTGAGCTGTCAGCACGGAGCCCTACATGGGGCTTGAACTCATGAACCACAAGATCATGACCTGAGCCGAAGTCAAATGCTTAAACAACTGAGCCACCCAGGCGCCCCAAGTATTTTTTATTTTTTAATATTTATTTATTTTTGAGAGAGCAAAGAGAGAGATTGTAATATTTATTTCTTTTTGAGAGAGCAAGTATGAGCGTGGGAGGAGCAGAGAGAGGAGACAAAGGATCTGAAGTAGGCTCTGTGCTTGACAGCAACAAGCCCGATGTGGGGCTCAAACTCATGAACCATGAGATCACGACCTGAGCCGAAGCAATAAAATATTTTTTTTAATGTTTGTGTATTTATTTTGAGAGAGACAGAGGGGACACAAGTGGGGGAGGGGCAGAGAGACAGAGAGAAAGAGAGCGAGAGAATCCTGAGCAGACTCGATGCGGTCAGCCCAGAGCCTGACGCGGGGCTCAAACCCACAAACCATGAGATCATGACCTAAACTGAAACCAAGAGTCGACTGCTTAACCAACTGAGCCACTTAGGTGCCCCAAGTATTTTTTAATTAAGGTATGTACATTGGGGTTTTTTTTTAGACATAATGCTATGGCACACTTAATAGACTATAGTTTGGTGTAAATAAAACTTTCATATGCACTGGGAAACCAAAAAATTCATTTGACTCACCTTATTGTGATATTCGCTTTATGGCAGTAGTCTGGAACCAAACCCACAATGTCTCTGGGGTTTGCCTATATGATAGCCAAGATATGGAAGCAACCTAAGTGTCTACTGATAGATGAATGGATAAGAAAAATATTGGAATATGGCTCAGCCGTAAAAAATGAAATCTTGCCACTTGTGACAACAAGCATGGACCTACAGGGTATTATGCTAAGTGAAATGAGTAAGACAGAAGTGAGACAGAGAAAGACAATTCACTTATATGGGGAACCTAAAAAACCAAACGAACGAACAAAACAAAACAGAAACAGACTCACGGAGACAAAGAACAAACTGGTGGTTGCCCGAGGGGAGGGGTGGGGAAATGGGTGAAATAGGTGAAGGGGAGTAAGAGGTACAAACTTCCAGTTATTAAACAAATAAGTCACAAGGATGCAAAGTACCGCATAGGGAATACAACCAATAAAATTGTAATAACTGTGCATTGTGACACATGGTAACTGGATTTACTGTGGTGCTTATTTTGTAACGTATATAAATGTAGAATCGCTGTATTGTACCCCTGAAATGAATATAAAATCATCTGTCAACTATTCTTCAGTTTAAAAAGTTTAAATATTTTCCAAATAAATAAATAATTAAAGTCATAAAATGTTAAATTCAAAATCAAAAACTTTTGCTTTGGGGAAGTCCCTGTTAAAAGGATGAAAACAGGGGCGCCTGGGTGGCTCAGTTTGTTAAGCGTTTGACTCTTGGTTTTGGCTCAAGTCATGATCTCACGGTCTATGCAGGAGCCTGCTTGGGATTCTCTCTCTTTCCCACTCTCTGCCCATCCTCCATGAGCACATATGCTCTTTCATTCTCTCTCTCTCTCTCTCTCTCTCTCTCTCTCCCTCTCTCTCAAAATTAAAGAAAAAACCCCGCATGCTACAGAGTAGGAGAAAATGTTAGTAAACTACTTATCCAACAAAGAACTAGTATCTAGAATATGTAAAAAACAAAGCAAAACAAAAAAATTCTTAAAACTCAGAAGTAAAAAAGGGAAAAAATTCCAATTAGAATTTGGGCTAAAGACAGGCAGAGACATTTCATAGAAGATGTTATAAAGAAGGCAAAAAAGACCATGAAAACATCTTCACCATTATTAGCCATTAGGGAAATGCAAAATAAAATCACCATGAGCGGGGCGCCTGGGTGGCTCAGTTGGTCAAGCATCCGACTTCAGTTGGTCATAATCTCATGCTCCATGAGTTCTAGCCCCACGTCAGGCTCTGTGCTGACAGCTCAGAGCCTGGAGACTGTTTCAGATTCTGGGTCTCCCTCTCTCTCTGCCCCTCCTCCACTCGCACTCTCTCTCTCTCAAAACAAAATAAATAAATAAATAAACAATAAACATTTTTTAAAAGAACCACCATGAGATGTCAGGATGGCTAAAATGTAAAATAGTGAGAACACTAAATGCTGGTGAAGATGCAGGAAAACTGGATCCCTCAAATGTATTTGGTGGGAATATTATAGCCACTCCAAAAATTCCTTGGAAAATGAAATCCGCAACTATCACAGGACCAGCAGTTGCACTTCTGGCACTTACGCCAGAGAAATGAGAACTTATTTTCATGCAAAAGCTGTATCAAATCTAACTTTAAAATATTTAATTGACCTCTCAAGGGGTTACACAGAAGCATCAAATCAGACCCAAGATCAGATTCCTGTCCATTCCTTTGTCTTGTCATTACATCGCTGTTCATTATATCCGGAATGGCACTTAAGTTTTTCATATGATGGATAGTGGCTGCTTGAAATTCTGTGCTGAGAAGGATTTTAAGGCCTTGGAATTCCAAGGTCAGCAGGAATAGTTTTCACAATTAATTAGAGGTGTATGCCGTTAATATAGCTGGCAAGAATGGCGATATACAAGCTCAATATTTGCCAATCCCAAACTGAGATACACCACCTCACCAATCATAGAACACTGAAACCGAAAGACGTGTTAGTAATTTCCCAGTATACAATTTCCCTTTCATTTTACAGATGAGGATACTGCAGAAGTAAAATAAGAGAGATCCAGACCCCAAGTGTGTTATCTGACTTCTCCATTTCGCCAAGCCCATCCTTGCTCTCAGAAGCAATTGACTAGATATTCCGAGTCCACGAGTTTTCTCTTTGTGGAAAGAATCTTCCTTGCATAGTTACTTCTCACAGTTTTTCGGTGCTGGAGTTTTCCCAGGAAAAATGGGAGATCATTCTAGAAAAGAAAATACCCAACGCCTGAATTTAGAGCAGAATCCCTTTCATGTTCATCACCTTTATAGTCAGGCTAAACTTGTCAGAGAATATCTGGCCTTATTTTTAGAAGTACGTGTGTTCTCCGCTCATATTGCAAGAAGTGACAGAGAGACATAAAAATGGGGTGTTGGGACTTTTCAGGCCCTTTTGCCTGTGCAAATCATCGCCTCATTGGGCTGGGAATTTACAAGAGTCTCCTCAGACTTCCAGAAATAACAAGTTCCATTGTCTTGTTAGTTCCTTTGCCCTGTTCATTATCAAAGAGATCAGTAAAAATGAATGAAAGGAGTCTGATTAAAAGTTCCAGGATACCATTATGTTTACAAGAGGGAGGGCCACCTGGGTGGCTCAGTGGGTTGAGCATCGGACTCTTGATTTCGGCTCAGGTCATGATCTCACCCTACTTAGGTTTGAATCCCACATCGGGCTCTGCACTGACAGCATGGAGCCCACTTGGGATTCTCTCTCTCTCTCTCTCTCTCTCTCTCTCTCTCTCTCTCTCCCTCTCCCTCTCTCTCTCTCTCTCTCTATCTCCCTATGCCCCTCCCTGACTTGTACACTCACAATCTCTCTCCCAAAAATAAACAAATGAACTTTAAAATACATAAATACCTAATGAGGGGATGAAGATAGCTGCTTAAACCCTTTGCCCCTGAGAACAAGCTATGCTAGAAATTTGATCCAATCGCTGGCTGCTTTGGTTCCGTGTGCCTTCAGACCTTACAGAACCTGTGTGTGAAGGCTCGTGTAACCTTGCTGAGTAACCACATATCGATGGTTAATGAATATATATATGAGGATTGGCGGATCAGGCTGGGGTGAGCAGGCCTGATACTTGATCTTTCCAGTGAAACTCATGATAACAACTCACTGTGTGCCCTCGGAAAGCTTTCTGCGGGCCTTGCTTCTGCCAGCCTCCCACCTTATCAGCAGGCCCCCAAAGCTTCAAATTACAGCAGCTAATTGGATGAAAGTGGAAATGCATCCTTCTAATGGAGTGAGAGATTCATGCCCTGATCTTTTTCCTTCACTTGCTGAGGCAAAACAAAAACACAGATGAAGGTTGTGAAGCAGAAAAGCAGATTAGCTCTGCTTTGGAGCCACGAGAGTGGATGTTCCAGCTAAAATCGAAAGAGTTTTAGAGACTATAGACACACATCCAAAGGACAGAAAACAACCCAAGATAGCAGTTACCAAATTATCCCAGAGACAATCTGCAAATCCCTTGCTCAGTAAAAGCTAGCAATACAATCTACCTTCATCTATGAATAAATTATTTCATACCTAAAGATAATTTCATTCGTGGCCTTATTTTATGACATTTTTATAACTGTGACACCCTATATGGGTCCGAGGCATGAATAAGCTGAATAAAAACCATCAAAATAAAGATTTAATGTGAAATTGTTTAATGCAATTGGGACTCATGAGTTGGCCGACAGGGACTATTTTTCATGAGCTTCCTGTTAGAGCTTTTCTGTTAGCTTTCTTATAGACTGATACAGTTTATATTAAAAACACATCTGCAGTTAGTTCAGGAAAGAAGACTCTTCTGACATCAACCTATTTTATCCAAAGAGATGCAATTAAAAATGCATATGGGGTGATTCCATCTTTTTATTAAATTACCCTGAAGAAGGGAGCAGTGTTACCATACGGTGATGGAGACACTAAAATTCAAAGAAGCTTCAGAGTGAGATAAGTTGGATTTACATCATTCAAAGGACAGGTCTGAGATCAAGGTTCTGGGTGACTTTCTTCTGGCAATTAATTGCCACATGTGGCAATAGTTTAATGGGCTTTTACATTCCATTTTCGAGGGATGAAATTTGTGAGTGCCTGAAGGAGGTGTCATCAAGATGGCAGGAGGAACAGTGAAGAATGAAAAGAGAAAAGATGATAGAATGAGCAATTACAGAACGTGGTATTTGTTGCATTTAAAAATAATAGCCCACCCCTCAGCGCAGGGGAAAGGAAAAGAGAAAACTCTGGGAGAGGCATTCACATTGCTTAATTGTGAGCTACATTTCCTTTCTGGTGAACTTACCTTACTGTTTTGGCTAAACTTCCAGATCAACAGACGAGCATCATGGTCTCTCATATGAGCGTTGAGTTCACACTGTCAGCCCATGAACCCATCTCTACCAAGTACCAGTTCAAAGCAGAACCTTGGATTACACATTCCATGAATGACCAACATAGAATGGACATAATATTCAGATGATATGAAAAACACACTAATTCCATGACAAAAAAAAAAAAGCTGTCTCTTTATTTTATTTTGTCGGCTAAAGGACATCTCAGTACTCTTTTCAGAATAATTCTGTGTCTTTAGAAAAGTATACTGAGGAATGATCATGAACTTTAATCTAAATCTGGACTCTGCCACTTGCTTGCTTTGTAAATTTGTATAAGTTACTTGACACCCTACATCTGTGTTTCCATCTGCAAAAATCAGAATGACAATATTTTCAGTTTACAAAATTGTTCTAAGACCCAAATCACATCATAGCCATATGTAAAAATGTTTAGAACATAGTAGATATATACTGAGCTAGAGAGAATGCAAAAAAAGGACATGACCCCCTAGGACAAGATAATCTAGTAGGTGAAATACAATTTGGGAATATCCTACAGTATCATATAGTCATATATCATAGAAACATAGAGAATATTAGACAGCCCACATGAATGTTATAGTTACACAAAGCAAGCAAAGAGCCATCATGAGACAGGCTAGTCAGAGAAAATTTCCAAGAGATCTTAGCCCTTGGCTAGGGAGCATTATCTCTTCAAATGATCTGAAATTACCGCACGCTGTAAGCATTTTGAAGTATCCGTATCTCCAAAAGACTTCTTGACTATTTTACCCAACTTTCTGACACTTAACCACACAACCTATTCTTCAACAGACATTTATCAAAAGCCGCTGATTTCCAGATGTTTCTTCTCCTGGGCCTGTCACCTTCTGCACAGAAGAAACAAGAGAACCCATCCAGGCTCTTATACTCCCTGAGGAAAACAAACAACCCCACCTTGATCTCTGCAATCAGCACTCTGAGCTGACACTTAGCTTCCTCTCGAACATGCTAAAGAAAAAAGTGTATGTTATTCAGTTGCATTTTCTCAGTTTATTTTCTTATCTTTTAACATACCATAAGTTCTTCAAATACTGCTTGATCTTATATATCTACAAGTCTACCAACAGCAATAAGACTTGGCAAATTAAGTATCCAAATTAATTATGCAAGCTTGGCTTTAATTTCTACTTTAAAATATAATGCACTGAATTAGAGGTATCAATATCAAAATATTGCCGATGCTTGTTGCTAATTTTAAATGGAAAGGTTTCCAATTCAAACAGTTCTAGATATTCAAACACATTTTCATTTGCTCGTGAGAATTTTTTTTTTTTTTTTTTTTTAAATTTTTTTTTCAATGTTTATTTATTTTTGGGACAGAGAGAGACAGAGCATGAACGGGGGAGGGGCAGAGAGAGAGGGAGACACAGAATCGGAAACAGGCTCCAGGCTCTGAGCCATCAGCCCAGAGCCTGACGCGGGGCTCGAACTCACGGACCGCGAGATCGTGACCTGGCTGAAGTCGGACGCTTAACCGACTGCGCCACCCAGGCGCCCCGCTCGTGAGAATTTTTTTAAGGCAGAACATGCTACTTAACATAAAATCATTAGTCTTATAACAGAAATATAGGCAGGATCCAAGTTCATCATAAGATTCATTCATTCATTCATTATGCTGGGCACTAGAGGGGAAAAAAAAAAAACCCACTATCTGATCTCCAAGAAACTCAGTCTGTAAGAGGCAAACATGTAAATAGATCATAAAAATTACAATATAGTAAGTCCTTTTATAAACATTACAGGAGAGGTGTTTCCTATCTAAATTTTTTCCTCATGATGTAGGAGCATACCAGACGAGGATAAAAGAAGACAATAGGAGACATGATATTTTAGCAAGACAATCTACAGAAAGAACATGCCTACGATATTGCAGATGCTAGATAGCCTAGAACATTGGGAAGGTCTCTTTCCCTCCACCTGGGGTGGCATCCCGCAGAGGACTTGACGGTGCTCAAGGATGTACACCTGCAGAGGAAGCAGGACCCCGAGTAGGGAATGGAAGACAATAAACATAGTGAGTTGCAGACCAGTGAACGAAACCGGAGAACCTATGAAATGTGGAGGAGAGTCACTCATAAAGCTACAACCCTTCATTAAAACTCTTACTGAGCTAGAAGGTAGAACTTGGACCAAAAGTCAAAGACTATCAAAGTATTCTTCCTCATTCTCTATCAGTGTGTGTGTATGTGCACACATGTGAGTATGTACACATGAGCTCAACCTAGCAACCTGTTAAGTCGACTCTGGGGAATGAGTTGTATTGCCCCCTCCTTTTCCACGTTGGAGTGTAATCTTGGTGATTGTAAAGGAGAAATGTACATTGTGTAATGAAAGAAGAGAGAATAACTAACAGCCTTTGAGAGTATTCAAGAAAGCGTCACTGAGGAAATCATTTGAGCTGAGACTCGAACGATAAATAGGGATTCATCAAGCTGATATTCCAGGCAGAGGAAATAAAACACTCTATTCAAGATGTATAGGTATGAAGAAAACATGGAGTGTTCAGGCAACATATAGTTAGTGTGGTTTAGCAGAGCACAGGGCATGCTAATGAGGAAGTAAGAGGTGAACCTGAAAAGTCCGGTAAGGGTTATACCAGAGTCTATATCCCAAAGGGGATGAGTGGCTATTAAAGGATATTAAGCTAGGGAGTATTTGATTTACAAGAGAAAGATTTTATTGAAAGGCCCTGAAGTGAGTGGACTATAAAGTTTACACCATATAAATATATTGGAGAAAGGTTACACAAAGGTAATCTGAGCTAGGTGGTAGAGGGATGTGGGGCATGACCTTAGAAGAGATCCGTGGAGCTTCGGAACAAGACTAGACTGTGGTTAGTGACGGCTTAACCTGAAACAGTGACAGAAGGAAGGGATAGATGAGAATACACTAAGGGAGTGGATTCCTAAGTGGGATGGATGAATACAGAGAGAGAAGGCAAGGAAGGAACATAGCTGATTCTCAGATGTACACTTTTGGTGATTAGATTTATGGGGAAAGATCTTGATTTCCATTTTATAAAGGTCAAGGGCCCTGTGATGCATCTAAATCATATTTCCCAGTGGGTAGCTGAACATGCATATCTGATCGCAATTAGAAGCATGGCTTTAAAGATGAAAACAAAACGTTTGGTGTCAGAAAGCAGATTAGCGATGTTGTAGGGCCAGGAATGGGGGAGGGTTGAATGCAAATGAGAACTAGGGGATTCATTAGGCTGCCATCAATGTTCTATATCTTGATTGTGGTGGTGGATACATGGCTGTATATATATTCCAAATAACTCACTGAACTTGAAATGGGTGCACTGTATTTTATGTAACTATAATGGAGCATAAAAATGTTTAATGGTTTAAGTCACAAGTATATGAACGATAGTTGAAAACGTGAAGTGGACAGGATAGACGAGAGAGGCTATAGAATGTGACACGAAGAAGTCTGAGGCTAGAATTATACACGAGGGGTATGAGAAGAAAACTAGCAAAATCATTAGCCCCTGTTACCGTTTAGCCATGAAACAGAACAGGATCATTTAAAGGCTCTTTGGAGGCTTATATGTCACCTAATACTACTTCACCTTACGTATGAAGGAAGTGGAGGCCATATTGAGGTACTATGGTTTGTTCGAGATCACAAAGGTAGTTAATAGCAAAAGCAAAGTTAGACACAGCCAGGAGTCCTGAGCCTGGGGTACTTCTGTCTGGGGCTACTCAGTTGTAACAGGGGAACTTTCACAACTGTGAAAGGTCACCCTACACCACCAAAAGAAGTCTCTTTGGTGTCCCATTCAAGCCGGGCCCCATATTTCTTCCTCTTAGTTACCGCTTTCTGTGTTCCACACCCGTCGAAGAGCCACATGACCGTACAAACTCGTAAAAAGCCTTAACAAGAAGACAAAACCACCTTCTGAAGAAGGAGAGAGCTGTTCCTCGCTGCCACTGCCTGAGATTTTGTTAGTAGAGAGGAATAAAGTTAGACGTCGATATGAATATAGACGAGGCATTTTTCATCACACAAACATATACCTACAGAGCAGGGGGGTTTATTTTGTTTTGTTTTCCCGGGATGGCCCGTCTCTGCACATTGCAACCCACACCTTCTGGCAAGTCAAATAAATGAGTATGTCACACGCCAGTGGAAATTAAGAAGGAGGAAGTGTAGAGAAGGTGTTTAACAATACATCCAGTCAAGCACCACCTTTAAATTTTTCTTTTCTTTTACTTTAAAAAAAAGGAACTCACCTAAGTACACTTCCACATATAATGAAAAAAGAGATGAAAAGTTGACTTCATTGGTGAATATCGAACAGATGGAGCCAAAAGCATCTAGGGGAGAGGAAATAGAGACAAATATGGTTGTCATGGTTTCTTTGAGACGCAGTAAACAAAGGACCCAAATGGACAATGAAATCCCCCGTTGGGAAAAAACCACATGTCGCTCCTTTCTTTCTTAGATAATTGCCAAGCTCACTTTGAATGTCTGGAGTCAGTGGGAGATGAGAGAACAGTGATGCTGTCACTCACCCCTGGCTATTCTCAAATTATATTTGCCCTGAGACCATCTCCAATCCTTCTATAGAACAGACATCAAACAATTAATGGCTGCCTTAGATTAATCAATTACCCCACTGGGCAGTGCCCTGAAGAAATATGTGACACATGTAAACACAGGAGAAGCCGTGCACAGCCTGACACCAAGTTCTCTGCCTAATTGGGAAGCCGCAAGCACACATGAGAACATTTTAAAAGATTTGTAAATCCTGGTGGACACATTCAGGTCCCAGTCTCTAGTGTCACTCTAGTCAGGTCCAAATTAATCTAAATCCAATGCTACCATGTTCTAGGTGAGACGTGAGTCAGACAATAGCTCGATATATCTGCCATGTCCAATGTTCCCGCATAATTTGCAGGGTGCTGGAAAAGGAGGGAAGGGGGTGGGGAAGGATCCCTTCAGAACAGCCTTCCTGAGAGTCACACTGAATCCCAGTGCAGTGAAGACCATCCCCTGTATGATGGCAAACAGGCAAACGTCGGAAACATTCAAATGTTTGGCTGAACTCAGGTATTTTGTCTGGAGGTTCTGATGGAATTGACGCAAGGTCTTTTCCAAGGTCATTTCAGAGGCTGCCAGTGCTGAGATCAGACTGTTTAAACCCCGAATTCCACACCAGTCCCCCTCCTGTTCCCACCAAAACAGATTCTTTCTATGCCACACGGATCGGGAGTTGTTTTCTCCTTGTTTTCTGGGCCCTTCATGAATGACCCTTAGTTTGCTGAGGGATTGTGTGACTTGAGGGGGGGTCCGGTGTAGAGCTGAAGAATGTGGTTGTGTTTATGAAGACTGAGGGCACTTGAGCCAGCTGCACATGAGGGGTGGGAGGGGAGGAAGGGTGGCTTCACCTTGGCTCGGCTACATGTCTTCAGAAGCCAAGAAGTCACCGAGCAATTTTTAGGTTGTTGAAATTTATCACTCTCATGAGTCTGTCCCCAAAGCCCAAAGCTTGCAACATCTTATTTCCTGTTTTGGGATTTCCTGAAACTGAAGCTGAGACATTGGCCTCTGGAAAGAAACCCATAGCAAAAGCCTTTTCTCCAGAACAATGACTGTGTGCCATCAGCCTCACCATACAACTTGGCCTCCCCAACTTAGCGCCATTTTCACCTCCCCAACCTAGCGCCATTTTCACATCTCCTCAGAAAGTGCATTTGTCACTTCTTCTCTATCACCCATACCTCCCTGTCCCTTGTCATTGCCACCCTCTCCAACATTTTACTTCTTTTTTGAAAAATTATTTTGAGAGACAGAGAGAGAGAGCGAGTGAGCAGGGGGCAGGCAGAGAGAGAGGAAGAGAGAGAGAGAGAATCCCAAGCACGTTTCTCGCTATCAATTCAGAGCCCAATGCAGGGCTTGAACTCATGAACCACGAGATCATGATTTGAGCTGAAATGAAGAGTCAGATGCTGAACTGACTGAACCCCCCCGTCACCCCTGCAAACCTCTTATTATAAAGTTTATTTGGAGTGTTGCTTCTTCACAAGACAGGGGTCTATATGAATTTTGGGAAGCGACACTATCTTCTATAGTTGCAAAACAAATGGAGGAAATTTTGCACAAGTATCAAGTTAGAAAGAATCCCAGACTATGAATAGGTAGGGTGGGAGTGGGGTAGGCATAATAGACAGGGCATAAGAAATGACACCATATGCTTTCTTCATTGAACGTTAACTCTGGTTTTCCATGACTGTGATCATGGTTTACTGCAGCATCACTGCCAGAATTCCAGCATCATTCATTTCTGAGTTTTTGTTGTTTGCACAGATACATCATCTTTACTTCACAGTCCTTCCCGAGCTTTCATCTGCCAGCTCTCACAATGGGGAAGTCGAAGTACTTGTTGTGTGTACAGAATTACAAAGCACCTGCAAACAAATCTGGTGAGAGGCCAAACCTAGGCCTTCCCAAAGACGGGAGTATCCCTTAAGGCTAACACAGCTGCCGTGGGCTTTCCCAAGTGTTTAATACATTCCAACCAAATGTTATGTATGTATGTATGTATCTATCTATCTATCTATTCATCCATCCATCCATCCATCCATCCATCCATCCATCCATCCGTCTACCTATCTCAAGCGGGCTCCATGCTCAGAGCAAAGCCTAATATGTGGTTATACCATGACCCTGGGATCACGACCTGAGCCAAAATCAAGAGTCAGACGCTCATGCAACTGAGCCACCCAGGCACCCCAAACCAAATTCTTCATAATTCCAATATCACATGAAAGTTTTCTGAAAGAAGAAATAGATAGACTTAGAAGCGTGGACACAGGCTCCATTTCACTCATACGGAATTTCATATTTATGAAAGGCTATAAGGGTAGAACTGGAGTTTTCCATACCAGTGGGAAAGACATTTTATTTTTCCATGGTACTGCAAAGAATCACAACAACCTATCCATCCCATGAGAGATTCTTTTGAGAGAAAATGAACTATGGCAGAAAGAACAGGAGCAAACAAGACAATCCTGGGTCTGAAATTTGGTTCTGCCATTTACTAGTTATATGGCAACGGATAAGCTATGTATATAATGACATGTCCTGCTTCATTATCTTAGGTAATAAAAAAAAAATCACGTTTTCAAAAATGTGAGCTTCCAACTTCCTATCTCAAAAGGGTTTTATCTCCCTTTCTAATTATTCTAATAAATCATAGAACGTTAGGGGTCTATTAGCCCAAAGAGCTGTTCTGCTTTATAATTGCCTTAAAGAGAAAAAAGCTGGAAAAATTAATTTGTACACCATATGTCTCCATTCTCTACCACCATGACTGCTCTTTCTACTACATATTTTTCTCTTTAGAGACAACATGCCTCCCGGCTCCACCACTGGCACCACCACCACCACCACCTCTGACGCGAGAGAAGAAATGTCTCTGGAAGTACCCCTCTCCAGCGCCGTCATTTTGAGCACCTTCCTGCAAAAGCATAGCCCAGAAATTCTGGACCTTCCTGGCATGACTGATCTCATGGAGTTCCTATGTCCTGGGCCCTCCCCTAACAGCAACAAACCCGACGACGTGGCCATGTGGCAGCCTTCATCGGGGACAAGATGGAAGTCAGGTGGATGCTGTCCCACATCGGCGAGCTGCCCGGGCTGGCCAGGTACAGCCTGGCCTCCACCCACAAGCAGACAGGCCTGACAGGTGCTCTTAGAAGTTTCTCGGATGGTCTCACTAATCTCAGGGAGAACATAAGGATCTGGAGATTCCTGCCCCTATCAGGGACAGGGTAAAGAAGCCTTGAGATTTCATGACCCTGACTTACCCTCCTGCATAGGGTGATACTCCCTAGGGCACATCCTCTCTGAGTGCCACAGGCTCCACTACTCCCTATTGTCTTGCCATGCTTGCTTCCCCACTTTTCTGCTTGTGCCTGGTCCCAGAGGCCTTTGGCTTTGAGACGTCTGGTTTACTGACTCCATGCTTGAATTCCTGAGCGTGTTTGCCTGCTTCGCCACCTGTGCTCATGCCTCTCCTTCTGCCAGGAGCGCCTTCGTCTGGCAGACATGGGTGCTTTCTCCCTCATCTACCCAGCAGGTGCCTCCTCCCCTGAGCACCTCTCCTGACCACTCTTCATTCCTCCCTCCGAGTCCCCAGGAGACGAGTCACAGCCTGGGTGGGCTGACCTCTCCTCCTCTGCCCTGTCCTCGGGGCCATTGCCCCGCCCCACCTGTGCCCCTCTTTCTGGTCAACTTGTTCCAGACCTCTTCAGTTAGGAGTGGGTGCTCCTGTGTTCTCCACCTTCCCTGACTCGTTCGGCCCACCCCACTCCCAGCCACTCGGGGCTCACCCCTGCGTCCACAGAGCGAGCATAGGAGGCATTGCAGAATGAGCACACCTGTTCAAGGCTGAAGTCCTCACCTCTCGCCACCTACCCCGTCCCCTTGATCCCACAATTGTCCCCCAACCCAGGTCACCGGCTGGCGCTGTCCCTGCTGCTGCTGTTGCTGCTGCTAGGTTTGGGGCTCCACCTTCTCCAGTGACACCTGCTGCTGCTCAGTGTGGGGTGAGGGTGGGAGGGTGCAGGGCTGGCCTCTGCACCGCGCCCCCCCCCCCCCCACCGGGAGGTGGCCTCAGTTGGTTTTGTTGTCTTTTTTAACTGTTTTCTGATGATCCCTTTTTAATATTTAAACTCTGAGTGCTGGAACACTACTGAGGTTTCATACTAGGTTTTTTTTTTCTTTTTGTAGGAGAAATGAATTCATCATACCTCTGGGGTCGTTACTGGTTAACTGCCGGCACCAAGGCCTCGCTGGGCCTGCTCTCCTGGCCCCGCATCGTACATGCGGTGGCCCGTCCCGGGAAGGAGCCTTCCCCTCCCAGATGGGCCATAGGTGGGCATCGGGGGAGTGCTGGCCGCACCCCCATGTCTGTGATGCCCATGGCAAAGAGAAAATCCACTGGGATAGATTTCTGAGAGGTAGGAGAGCTCAATAAAATGTTGGTTTCAAAAACAAAAACAAAAAAAACAATACCAAAACACCTTGTTAGTTTTCTTTTCTTTCCCCTTCTCCACTTCCTCCTCTTTATTCTCTCAAACTGATATTCATCACACCCCCACCCCCTCCACACACACACACTACAAAAATAACTAACCATCCTCTAAACCTGGTTGTTAAGCCTGAGTCATTGCCTCAGATTCCCTTTTCTCATCTAGTGAATCTCTACGTGGAGAGGGAAGTGTTGGAGTCTTCTCTGGCAGGGGACTTGGTTAAAGTCTCCAGTGCATCAGAGGTGATGTTGAACTTCAAAACAGAAGGGGTCCATGAATCTAATCATGAGAAAGCATTCAGATAAATCCAGATTATGGAATATTCTACAAGACAGATGGTCTTGACTCTTCAAAAATATCCGTGTCAACAAAAGACCAAAAGCAAACAAAACAAAGTAAAATAAGACAACTCTGCTAAATTAAAAGAGATTAAAGATATATAAGAAATAAAGGAAATATGAGATTCTCAGTTGGATTGAAAAAAAGAAACAGCTGTAATAACTCATCATTTGTAAGGCTGAGAAACTGTGAATATGGTGTGTGTATTAGATAATATTTATTGTGTCAGCGTTTGATTCCTTGAGTGTGATCATGGATTTGTGGTTATTTAGAAGAATGTCCTTCATAGAAGATGGTGGGGAGGTGACATTTGCAACTTTTTTTAAATTCCAGTATAGTTAACATATAGTGTTATATTAGTTTCAGGCGTACAATAGTGATTCAACAATTCCATACATTACAAGTACACTCCTTAATTCCCATCACCTGTTTTACTCCCGTGCCCCCCACCTCCCCTCTGGTAACCATAATTTGTTCTCAGTAGTTAAGAGTCTATTTCTTGGCTTGTCTCTCTCTCTCTCTCTCTCTCTTTTTCCTTTCCTCATTTGTTTTGTTTCTTAAATTCCACATACAAGTGAAATCATATGGTAGTTGTCTTTCTCTGACTTATTTCACTCTCAAGCTCCATTCATGTCATTATAAATGGCAAGACTTCATTTTTTATGGCTGAATAATATCCCATTGTGTATATAAACCAATTCTTTATCCATTCATCTGTTGATGGACATGGGCTGCTTCCATAGTTTGGCTATTGTAAATAATGTGGCTATAAACATAGGGGTGCATGTATCCCTCTGAATTAGTTTTTGTGTTTTGGGGGTAAATACCGTGTAGTGCAATTACTGGATTGTAGGGCACTTCAATTTTTAACTTTTAAAGAAAACTCCATACTGTTTTCCACAGTGGCTGCATCAGGTTTCATTCCCATCAATCAGGCAAGAAGGTCCTTTTTCTCTACATCCTCGCCAGCACCTGTTGTTTCCTGTATTTTGATTTTAGCCCTTCTGACAGTGTGAGGTGATATCTCATTGTAGTTTTGATTCACATTTCCCTGATGATGAGTGATGCTGAGCATCTTTTCATGTGTCTGTTGGCCATCTGGGTGTCTTCTTGGAAGAAATGTCTGTTCGTGTCTTCTGCCCATTTTTTAAAAGTTTTTATTTATTTATTTTGAGAGAGAGAACAATCTGGAGAGGGGCAGAAAGAGGAGGAGACACAGGATCTGAAGCAGACTCTGTGCTGACAGCAGAAAGCCCGACATGGGTCTTGAACTCATGAGCTGCGAGGTAATGACCTGAGCCAAAGTTGGACACTTAGCCGACTGAGCCACCCAGGCACCCCTCTTCTGCCCAGTTTTTAATTGGATTACTTGTTTTTTGGGTGTAGAGTTTTACAAGCTTTTTATATATTTTGGATACAAAGCCTTTGTCAGAAATATCTTCTCCCATTCTGTTGGGAAAATAGGTTTTAGTTTTGTTGATTGTTTTTTAGCTTTGTTGGTTGTTTCCTTCGCTGTGCAGAAGTGTTTTATTTTGATGTAGTCCCTATATTTTATTTTTGCTTTTATTTCCCTTGCCTCAGGAGACTAATCTAGAAAAATGTTGTTATGGCCTATATCAGAGACCTTACTGACTGTGCTCTCTTCAAGAATTTGTATGGTTTCAGGTCTCACAGGTCTTGAATCGATTACAAATTTACTTTTACATACGGTGTAAGAACATGGTCGTTTCATTCTTTTGCATGTAGCTGTCCAGTTTTCCCAACACTCTTGTTGAAGAGACTTTTTACCATTGGATAGTCTTCCCTGCTTTATCAAAGATTAATTGGCCATATATTTATGGGTTTATTTCTGGGTATTCTATTCTATTCCATTGATCTATGTGTCTATTTTTGTGCCAGTACCATATTGTTTTGTGCCTGTAGCATACTGTTTTGATTACTATAGCTTTGTAATGTAACTTGAAGTCTGGAATTGTGTTACCTCCAGCTTTGCTTTTCTTTTTCAAAATTGCTTTGGCTATTTTGTGGTCTTTTGTGGTTCCATATAAACTTTAGGATTTTTGGTGCTAGCTCTGTGAAAAATGCTATTGACATTTATCAAAATGGATAATTTTAATGCAAAAAGGATTGCATTAAATCTGTAGATTGCTTTGGGTAGGATAGACATTTTTACAATATTTGTTCTTCCAATCCATGAGCATGGAATGTCTTTCCATTTCTTTGTGTCGTCTTCAATTTCTTTCATTAATGCTTTGTAGTTTTCAGAGTACAGGTCTTTCACCTCTTTGGTTACAAGCTGCATTCCTAAGTATCTTATAATTTTTGGTGCAATTGTAAATGGGATTTTCTTAATTTCTCTTTCTGCTGCTTCATTATTAATGTATAGAAATGCAACAGATTTCTGCACATTGATTTTGTATCCTGTGACTTTACTCAATTATCAGTTCTAGTAGTATTTTGGTGGAGTCGTTAGGGTTTTTCTATATAGAATATCATGTCATCTGCAAATAGTGAAAGTTTTACTTCTTCCTTACCAACTTGGATGTCTTCTATTTCACAACTTACTTTTAAATGGCAAAATAAATAAATAAACAAACAAATAAATAAATAAGATGTAAAGCAAATGTGGCAAAATGTTACAAACTGGTGAATCTAATTGAAGAGATATTGAGTGTTGCCACTTTTCTGCAGTTCTAAAACGTTGCCAAAAGATGCAGGGAAATAGGTTCTGGAAGGTGGGGAGAATAGATGCTCCGAGTCAGTGATTTTCGAGAGTCCACAACACCTATTCTACTCAAATTTCCACTTCTTCCCCTGTGATTGGTTTTTGATTCATCCATAACTAAGGTATTTGAGAGAACCACCTTTTCTAAGCACAAAAAATTCCTCCCTTCCTCCAGAACAAAGGGGACCCAATCACCTGACCTTGCCACATGTAAACCAATTGATCAAAAGGTTCTTGCTGGAGTACAGATCACCTCTACCCAGGAGATGTACAGATCTCTACCACTAAAAAAGCTATTGGCAAAGCTCAAACAATGGCTTCTGTCACTTCAAACTGTTTAAAATGTCACCCCGCCATGATTAGACTGAGTTTTATTGTGTTCTTTTATTTATTTTTTTTAATTTTTAAAGTTTATTTATTTTGAGAGAAAGAGAGCAACCAAGAGGGGCAAAGAGTGTGAGAGAGAATCCCAAGCAAGTTCTGTGCTGTCAGCATAGAGCCCAACGCGGGCCTCAAACTCATGAACCACGAGGTCATGACCTGAGCCGAAACCAAGATTCAGAAGCTTAACTGATTGAGCCACCCAGGTGCACCTACTGTGTTTTGTGTTATAAGCAGGGGAGAAAACTATCTACCTCAAATGGTTATTGCAACAACTAAGTGCCATTACACAGGACAGCATCCAATACGTATTAATCAATACTATAAACCTTTTCCTCATCTGAGCACCCCATGCTCAGAGACTGTTCTGGAACACAGTGGTGCCAAAACGTGACATTGCCTCCTACATTCCCTATGGCAAGGATGACCATGCATCCTAGTTTATGTCTATCGTCCTGGCTTAATTAATGGCTCCCCTTTCACTCAAGAGTGTCCCCGTTCGGAAAATAAATCATAAGGCCATCAACCTATTGTCACAGTCTTTCCGGAAAATACATGCTGCTAAAAGGCACAGAGGGCGGCACCATCTTTCCGAATAAACATTACCGAAATGTATTTTTTTTTTTTAAATTTTTTTTTCAACGTTTTTTATTTATTTTTGGGACAGAGAGAGACAGAGCATGAACGGGGGAGGGGCAGAGAGAGAGGGAGACACAGAATCGGAAACAGGCTCCAGGCTCCGAGCCATCAGCCCAGAGCCTGATGCGGGGCTCGAACTCACGGACCGCGAGATCGTGACCTGGCTGAAGTCGGACGCTTAACCGACTGCGCCACCCAGGCGCCCCTACCGAAATGTATTTTTAATGGCATCCCCAGAGCTATAGCGGAAATCAAGAAACAAACATATAAGGAGGGGACATCACAGATTTCCTTTTTATTGTTCCTGCTCCATCACCTCCAGGTGGGAGCATTTGGAGGCTGGGATTTTAGGCCATGAAAACAGGAAATAGAAGACATCTGTGATCCTACTTCACTACTGGAAGATGCTCATCTAAGTGACCTGTGTTCTCTCAGACTCACAGATAATATTATTTCAGTGGTGAAATGAGTCTTCTTATTAATGGTGTGTGAACTATACACATGATGACTGAATACAGCTTGTAAGATAAAACTTTTCCAGGCACCATGACAAAGCAAATGCTGACCGGCCCCAGCCTCTATACTTACGGTGAACAGATGCAGTTTCGGCAGAGTGGACCTGCTTGCCCAGTGGGCCCGCCGTCTTCATTGCTAATCCCCAAGTCAGAGTTCTTATTCTTGCCAGAAATCACCCAAGGTTGACAGAAGAAATGTCTCCTCTTCCGGGAAACAGGAATAAAACAACGGAGTAAACAGTGAAAAGATTAGAGACAGGATTTGCTTCTAGACTTGCCAACTCACTTCAAATTTGAATGCTTAGTAGTTTTCTTTTTAATTTAAAAAAAAAAAAATTATTTATTTATTTATTTTGAGAGAGAGAGTAGGGGAAGGACAGAGGGCAAAGGAGAGAGAGGGAAAGAGACAGACGGAGACACAGAGAGAGGATCCCAGGCAGGCTTCAAGTTCAGTGTGGAGCCCAACACAGGGCTCGATCTCGTGAACTGTGAGATCATGACCTGAACTGAAATCAAGAGTCGGACGTTTAACTGTGCCCCCAGGCACCCCTGAACCCTTAGTAGTTTTAACATATCTTGTCAATATAGCATGTTTAATACACTCTATCACTATAACCCATTTATATCACATCTCATGTTTCAAATGTGGTGGTAAGGAGTCAGGAGGTAAATTCCATCCCATGGGGCTCTGGTAAAATAAAGCTTCCAGGCAGTGATTTCTATTTCGCTAAAGCATTTCCATTCTCATTCCCCTAAACAAATCAGAATGTCAGCTCTATAGTGGCAGGGGCTTGGTGGTTTCCATTCGCTGCTGGGTGCCCATGGCCCAGAATAATCCCTGGCACGTAGTAAGAGCTCAATAAAAATGTATTCAAGGGCGCCTGGGGGCTCAGCTGGGTAAGCGTCCAACTTCAGCTCAGGTCATGATCTCATGGTTTGTGGGTTTGAGCCCCACTGTGCTGACAGCTCAGAGCCTGGAGCCTGCTTGGGATTCTGTGTCTCCCTCTCTCTCTGCCCCTCCCCTGCTCGTGCTCTGTCTCTCTCTCTCTCTCTCTCTCTCTCTCTCAGAAATAAATAAACATTAAAAAAATGTATTCAATACATTAATAAATTCCAGGCAGACTGACACTGAGTCACCCAAGTAACGATATTTTTTTAAATCTATTTTTAAACTATTTTTCCTGTCCCTTAATACATTTTTTGTTGTTTCTGACTTAAATAACAAAGGCTTCTTTTCCCTCAATGAAACCTCTCATACTTTTTATCTTACCCCAATTTTCTTTCTTTCTTTTTTTAAGTTTATTTATTTATTTTGAGGGAGACAAAGCACAGACAGAGGAGGGGCGAAGAGATGGAGAGAGAGAGAGAATCCCAGGGAGGATCTGTGCTGTCAGCACAGAGCCTGATGCAGGGCTCGGTCCCACAAACCATGGGATCATGACCTAAGCTGAAATCAAGAGTAGGACCCTTAGCCAACTGAGCCACCCAGGCACCCCTATTTACCCCAATTTGCAAGTAAGTAATCAATAATTTAAAAACTCTCCCACTGGAAGTTCATTTTCACTTACGGAAGTCTTGAACTAAAAAAAATTTTTTTAATTTAATTTTTAAAAAATTGTTCTCTCTCCAGTACCTGACACCATCTTTTCCTTTCTTAGAATTATAAAAACAAACTAATAAACTAAAAACACTCTGACACAGCATCATCTCTGTTTTCAGGCAATGTCAAACGCAGCGTTTGTTAATATCACCACCAATCAAGCACATCCTAACTTGCGCTCAAAAGCTGAAATGTTATCATGGGCAACAACATCCATCAGCTTTCTTAAAGTGACAGGCTCACTTTGTGTTCATGCAGCTGACGCACAAAAACCCAAGCCCGGATAGCCGTAGGTTGCCAGATGCTCTTTTGAGTAGAGATGGAATTACAGGCAAAAGCTGTTAAATCGGTTCACACCTCGAACAAGCACACAAGTGCTTTCCCTTGCGATTCCCATTGCACTCTGAGGTGCAGAAGTGATTTACGGATACCTCCCCATTTTGTCACACGGAATCTTAAAAAGACATGTACTCAAAGATCAAGGTTTAATAAAATTAATCATTTTTACTGCTTCATCAAGGACATTCTTAAATAAAACCGCCTTTTTCTGGGTGCAACTCACCAGATACGTGCCCACGGTCATGTTGAGCTGAATATAGAAGCAACTTACATTAGGCTGACTTCAAAGGCTCCTGGGATAAGATAATGCCCCTGCCTCGAAACCATTCATATCACCCCCTACCCACCCTGATGGTCTCTAAGTTTCTTCAGTTACCCACTCCGCCCATTTTTTGAAAATGAAGTTGTGTATGAAAGTAAAATTCCAAGTGTCCACAGTGGCCTATTCAGGCTGATCGTGTGACCTCCTCTGGTGAACGAGGTTTGATGATGTGGCCGTGGTTTGCATGAGAAATAAAATAGGGAATCAAGTTTTCACCTAATGTTCAAAACACCCTTGGAGGCATTTAGCAGTGTGTAGTTCTTGTTTACTTTATTTTTTATTTTAGGGAAAGGGAGAGAGTGAGCAGGGGAAAGGGGCAGAGGGAGAGAGAGAATCTCAAGCAGCCTCCACGCTCAGTGCAGAGCCCGACCGCAGGGCACGACCCTGGGATCAAGACCTGAGCCGAAATCGAGAGTCAGATGCTCAGCCGACTGAGCCACCCAGGCGCCCCAGTCGGTGTCCCCTTCTGATTCATTTCAGAGGTTTCAGAGACAACAGCTGAACTTCTCATGTCCGCGGTTCCAAGGGGACACAAAGGGGCAAGGGTAGCTATCTGGGAAGAAGCCTCAGGAAGGTGAAAGGAGGTCCCCGTCCATCATGGCTGGTCACACCCCTTAGGGATGCAGCCACATCCCCAAATGACCACAGGCTTGGCTGTTAAGCCCAATGAGTTGAGATGACAAAAATCATGGAGAGGCGCTTCTGCTCCTCCCCACACCTCTGCCCCTTGCCCGTCTCCTTAATAATCCCACCACCACCATCAATGGGGTCATTAATTTAACGGGTTAGACCCAGGAGATTGATGGGCCAAATCTATTAGCAAGAGAGGTTCCTGTGACTAAACAGTGAACTCCCGTGCTTTGCACTCATATTCTCGCATCAGTAGCATACGACAAACAAAACAGGGCTTGTCTCTCAGAAGTCCTGAGCAGGTTCCTCCTCTTTCTTGTTTTTTGTTTTGTTTTTGTTTGTTTGTTTTTCAGTTAATAAGTAAGAGAGGCAGAACTTCCAGACCTGGTCACCTTTCCCTCCTCTCTTGGTATGGGCACATTGAACAGGCTCCCCTCAAGACTGAGAACTGCAAAATTGAAAGGCTTTTGCCAGACATCATTGCACTGGGTTTAAATGTATTTTTTAATGTTTGTTTATTTTTGAGAGAGAGAGAGGGAGAGCACGAGCCGGGAGGGTGACAGACAAGGGAGACAGAGGATCTGAAGTAGGCTCTGTGTTGACAGCAGAGAGCCCGACGCAGGGCTCAAACTCACGAACCTGTGAGGTCATGACCTGAGCCGAAGTCAGACACTCAACAGACTGAGCCACCCAGGTGCCCCTGCACTGGGTTTCGTTGGGTTTGCCCAGTTACCCTAAAGATGTTGTTCGATTCCCATTATGCTATTAGGAGCGTTGTATAAAACTCCATCAGAAATCCCATGGAGGGGAGAGACAGTACAATTTGAGCATTCCTCTCGGTCCCTACCCAGACCCCTTCACACTGCTCTCCCGTGCCTAATTCACATCTGCTGAGGTGCCGAACACAATGCCTATCTCCTAACAATCCATGTGTACCAAATAATTAAATGACAAACAGAAGGGTACCACTGCTGACACTATCATTACCAATGCCTTTGTTCTGCACGAATCTCAGTCAAGGTCTTCGCAAAGGCTGATGGCCACACACAGCTGTAACAACGACAGCGAGCATTTGTGCAGTGAAGATGAATTCTGGCTCACTTACCCTTCACAACAAGCTCACAGAGAGGCTGACCTGTAATAAGCTTTCCCAGTGAGCAAACTGAAGCTTAGAAGGCCAAATAACTTGGCCAAGGTAATACAGATGGGGTACTGGAGAGTGGGGACTAAAACCGGTTTTCTTATTCTAGAGTCACAGCTCGTAATTCTATATCCCAAGTTTTTCAGGCATTTTAATTTCTGTAATCAGAAGAAAATAAAGATATATGTTGATGTTAGAATTATGCAGTAAAGGCAGTATCACTAATGACAACAACAAAAGGGAAAACAAAAAAAGGAAATTCCCTAAAGAAGGGTAAGAAAGTTCTTCCTAGGATATTCAGGATTGCAAAGCCACTTGAAACATAAACTAACCACCATTATTCTCAGCCTGTGAACTTCCACAACCTATATCTTGATGATTCCAAGAAAGACATATGTCATTTGTGCGGAACTGTACCCATGTTGCTTTAGATAATCAACATCATTCACTGAAAATTACTACATCGGATTCCCCTAATGCCTTGTCCTCTTTAGCAGGAATTATGAGCGCACTAATGACTTTCTTAGATGCACAGTATTACACTGGGCATCTCAAGTTCAGGCCGGCACTGTGCTTGGATTCATGTAGTGTTCTGTAGATACTAGATTGTTCTACATGTAATATACAATGTGTGACTCAGAAGGAATGATGCTCATTTTTGCTTGTCTTTCACTTCTGAGTAGTGCCTAGAACACTGTGTGCGTTCAGTCTGTTACTGATAACGGTAATAATCTCAACTGATGTTCTAGTCACCAGAATCTAGTCCTTAACAGCAACAAATAAGCCAGTCGGCGTTCGGGTTCTGAAATTTTATATTTGCTACATGATCAAAGATCAAAGATACCTTTCCACACGAAGATTCTGAAGACTATTGACTTGGATTGGTAAGCCTTCTTTTCAACGTTTCTGAAAAGGTTTCTATCCGTCTTGTCATATCACTTTGAAAAACAGTCTTTGAGAACAAACCAAGCAAAACATATCGAGGCATTGAACAGAATGTTGCACTGCACAGAGTCCTTCACAGCAGCCCTGTGAGACAGGACTCTTTCTTAATCGTAGTTCAAAATGGAGACACTGAGGTAAAGAGAAGGGTGTGGTCTGATAGGATCAACAGATAGAATGGTACTGAGGGGGCCTGCATGGACCTCAAAAATGCACAGCTCCCCATTTGCAGATGAGAATGCTGCTACAGTGGGGACACGCCTCTCACTCCACGACAGCAATTACCACACACGACACATATGCTAAACAAACAACAACAATAAAGTCTCAAATCTATGGGTATTCAAAGAGTCCCAAAGAACTCCTAATTTATTTTCTTTAAAACACACCTCACTTTCAATCCCATGGAGTTCCCTCTCCTCAGACCCCTTCCTCTGCAAAATGTTTAGACCATGCTAAATGGTCAATTATTCATTTCACTAAATTTGTTGAGGGCTACATATTTCTGAAAAGTTTAGGGAGACTTTTATCTATGGAGTCTTGATGAAAAAACAAGATAGAACAAAACTACACGCAACGTTGAGCTTTAAAACATACGTGCAGCATATGAACACTGGGCATTAGTTGAAGGCATTTATGGAGAACTGACGCTCTCTGGTAATAACTCCCCAGAGGCACCAATCACATCCTGGGCTTTCTTTGAAGAGTACAGCAACAACAAAACTCATTTAATATACAATTTAAAATCTGGTCCTTTAACAAACAATTGCCCTTTCCAAGACTTTCCCTTTGGATATTATCAGAAAAGATGGCAGAGATAAACTACTTTCTATCCCTAACACTACCCACAAAGGATGCTTCTTCCTCCAAAGAGCGTTCTTCCCTTTAAAACCATGCAGAGGCTCCAAATGGTTTGTTACTGCCTCAGTAAAAACATCTTCAAATCTAAAGCCTTCATTTTGATAAACAAAGAACGTGACACAGAAAAGAACTTCAGTGACCAGCCCAATCGCTTCTTTTTAGGGACAAAAACTAAGGCCCAAGGAGGGAAGAGATTTGTACCAAATCATATTCAGCTAATGGCCACGCTGGGATGGAGAGGGACCCAGTCATAGACACCTTCTCCCAAATAGCAATGTGACCTTTCTTAGAATGTATTGGTTCAGGCCGCACTTAGAGCACTATGTATGGAAGAGCCTGTTCATGGCTGGCATGTAAAGGCACTGGCTTGGGATAAAGGGGGAGCTGGTACCACGGGAGCCACCCTAAGTTTTGCCCGTGTGCCACACTGGGGACATGAGTGTCAGGGACTCTTACTGTCCTCTGTGGCTTGGGCCTTTCCACAATAAAGAGCACCAAAGCCATGACACGTTGGGTGGCAACGGGCTATAGTATCCTCTAAAAGCCTCCCCACCATCACACGGGAAGAAAATGTGAGCCAGTGTTTTCTCCCGGTCTTTCATGGAGCTCCAGTGGATGATCCCACCAGGAGAGCTGAACCTTCTCTGTGACGGGATCAGAAATGACAAGGGACATTTACAAACCAGTGGGGCTGCCCACTATTTATCATCCTAAGAAAAAACAAATCACCTTCAACACAACTGGGGTTCCTGGGGACATTCACTTCCACTCTCACGCTGATGGAAACGAACAGGGTGTACCGCCTGGATCATATGATTATTCTTCTGCTCTGCAGAGAGACAATTGAGAACATCTCACCGTTCAAAATACACGAGGAGAAGGCAGGTCTTCCTAAGACATTCCAGTTAGGGAGGCGAGCGGGGAAGGACGCAGGGCAAGGTGGAAAGAAGAAAAGAGAGGTAGTGAGAGTAAGAAGGCAGGCATGCGTATGTTCTTCTGACTTGAAGACTAAACAGCCGATAAAATTCACACAGCTTTTATTACTCACTTACATCCCTGGAAACCAACAGATGGAATCTCTCATTGCCAAGTTCTAATGCATTTCATGTTCATGCTTAGCATCAGGACACCGGGCTTGCCAAATACTAATAAACCGCAGACAGTGAGGTGAGTGTCAAGAATCCACAGCTCCACCCTCCGCCTCGCTTGCGGCGAGGAAAGCACTCACTCCGCATTAGCTGGACGTCCACAAAAGGCAGCAGGTACATCCGTCCAGACGTGGAAACTGAAGGTGACCAGTGTCCATACGACATAGTCACTTTTTTAGTATAAAAAAATACAGAGGTGACCCCTAAGGGTAATTCATATCCATTAGCTGAGAGGGCTCATTATGAGAACTACAGCAATTAATCCTTATCCTGAAGGACAGTCAACAAAGTAGCGACTGTATTCGAGTGTTAAGGCAACCTAGAAAATAAAGCTCAGGAGAACCCCCTAGTCTATATCGCTGTGATACTGGTAGAAATTAGTCCTTGAACACGAGGGCCCAAAACTCTTGAGCTGAAAAATTTTTATTCCTATCAACCAGCCACCTTAGTGCCTGTGCTTCTTTCTTGGACTGTTCAAAGCTTGGTATCCACATCTCCCTCAAAGAGCTCCAACGTGGAGCCAGAGGTGAGAAAGCAAACACTGTGGGCTCCGGGCAGCTCAGGTGGGTAACTTCTGCCTTCCATCTTTTGGGTGGTAAGCCCTGCATTGGGAGAAAGAAAAAAAGAATTCAAAATAGATGATAAGGAAAAACAAGTCCCGTGTTCCTGCCTCACAACAACAGCACCCGACACGTACTTTTCCTTTGAAAGCAAATATCGTCACTCCCCAGTGAAACAAATAGTCTCTTGGCAAATATTTTTATGAAATTTCAGAACACAGAAAAGAAGGGAGAGATTCTGCCACCTCCCTGACTGGAAAAGTCTAATTCTGAGGATCAGGAGTTAGGATGGTTGTAGATTTCTTGACAGGGACACTGGAGGTTAAAAAGCGATGGTGAGACTAACCGTTGAATGTTAACATTAGTGCGTAAACCTTTAGGGAAGAAAAAGAATACTTGCGTAGCCTCAAAATATCTCCCCTGAAATATTTATTCATTATTGTGGTGGTTTTAACTCATGCCTGCAAATTGTGTGATATTCCTCTCTCGAGGAGGTGAAGATCAATCCCCCTCCCTTCGAGCATGACCTGGACTTAGCAACCTGCTTAATGGAAAGGGAAAAACAGTAAGCTCATGGAGGAAACCTAGCAGGTATCGCCTTAAACCAACTGATCAAAGTTAACATCACTAGTAATAGGTCAGGTTGATGTCATGCACCCCTCTGACAAGGTGAGATGAGAAGGGCCCTTTCACCGCTGCAATATTATTCCCCCAAATCCATAATCCAAGTTTTAACAGGAGAAAACATCAGACAAACCCATGGAGGGACAGTCTACAAAAATATTGGCCAGTACTCTTTAAAAGCATCAAAGTTATTAAAAATAAGGAAACTGAACGACTGTCACAGTTTAGAGAAGACCAAGGACACACGAGAGCTCATTTCAATCTGGTATCTTGGATTTAATCCTGGAACAAAGGATGTTGGTGGAAAAACGGGTGAAATACGACTAAAGTCTGCAGGTGAGTTAATCGCAGTGTGCCAACGTTAATTTCTTAAGCGCTGACACGTTATCATGTCATGATGTGCAATGTTAACAACAGGAGAGGCCAGGTGAAGGGCGTTCAGGACCTCTGTACCATCTTTGTAACTCTTCCGCCAATTTAAAATCATTTCAAAAGTAAAAGTTTTTTTTTTTTTAAAAGGCGATGCAAAATGCCTTCCAAATTCTAAGGAAAACTGATAGTTTACACTCAGCGAAACTATGGCTTACATGTTGGAGTGAAATGAAGACATTTCAGACATCCTCACGTACCCCTTCTCGAGAAGCTGTCCAAGGGCAGGATCAATCAGAAGCGCAAACTCGGGAAAAGGGAGAAAGCATGCAAGAAATAGAGGTGTCCCCGCAATAGAAAAAGATAAGAAAGGAAAATCCTCAAATGCTAGGCAGGGGAGCTCTCAGGGTCCCTTTTTTTAAACATCAAAAAATTAGTGTATCGGCATGTTAGTTAGAAACATTGGGCAAATACCAAAATAGTTAGCTAAGTGTGGTGGTAAGAGATTGCTCCTGGGGAGGGAGAAAAGGGGTAACTTAAAGGCTGCTCTTTTTTTTTTTAAACTAACTTTGCAGAACTATTTAATACTTTGAGCTATGTGCATGTGTATCTTTTTCCAAAAAAAATTTTTAATGTGAAGATAACAGGGTTTATAATGTATTGAGTTTGTAATAATTAGAATTCTCATCCAATACAAATTTAGAAAGCAGAGTAGAAAAACCAATTTGGAAATATAACAATTTGGGTGCCTACCTGTGGTTGAATCAACATATTCCCTTTTTTGTTAAACTTCCCATAGGAAGCACAGGAGAAGATACTAGGGTGTAGCCCAAAAAAAAGATGACCTAGAATGCATATAAAGCTTCCTTTAAGCATCTGAAGGGACCCTAAGTTGAAGAATGCATTAACATGTTTGGAAGAGAGTGAAGGATATACCTCTCTGCTCTCAGGACAAATGACCATGCAGTTTGGCTTAAAAGAGTCTGGAACTAGGGCAAGATTTCCTTACCAAGACAACACAGCAAGAGACCCAGAACACAAATCCAAACAGCAAACCATTAGGAAATGCTAAGACTTAAAAGCTGGGAAGTCTGAATAGCAATACATTTTTTCCCCCAGAAAACTAGAGGTGGGCTCAAAATTGGTGTTACTTTAGTGAGGGATTATGGTTGGTCAGAGATTGTATTTGAAGCAAGAGCAGAACAGAATCAAGAAAGGAGGATGCAAACTTTTGAAAGGTCACCGCTCATATTTATTGACTAACATGTGGAGATGCGAGGCTACATCCCATTGAACTAAAGAGTCAGAGGCAGGTAACTAAGAATGGACTAGAGAAAGCAAAGTCCGGGTTCAAAGGAAAGAACCATATAACTGTCAAAACTAACAAAAGATAAAATGGGCTACCCTGAAAAATGATGCAACCGCCAGCACCGGAAATGTTCCAAGATAACCAGCAGATGGCTTGTTCGTGATGCTAGAACCAGTCAGCTGGTAGCCATACTGACCACATACCATTGGATGGCCTTCCCAACCCTGGTGCTGCGTCACTGTTTATATGAGAAAGCCAGTACTGATATCTGTTTGCGTGCCTGCCCACTCAAAAGTCCTTTCAGCAGTGTAGGATAAAGTTCCATCTGAGGGGATATCACAAAGAAAATAATCTTATGAAATGGACTCTTAACTCTAGTGTTCTTGTAGAAATAGTTCATAGTATGACCTGAAGGAAGTGTGTCTGATGAAATAGTTATGACATTTTGGAAGTGACTAAGTTTCAGCATCCCAAATTGTCTTTCCAGCTGGGGTCCTGGGCAGAAAAACAAGCTGTTTCTAAAGTATGATTAACAAATATTTTGCTTCCAAAGAGAACATGGTTCCTATTCTAACAATAAGGACAAAGTCAGGTAATCGAAATTCACGACTTTCCTTGAGGCCATCAGGGAACCGAAATCACACAGGAACCAGGTAAACCGAATTCCAGAGTGACAAGCCCCTCCAGAGAGAGATGGATACATGATTTGTTTAACCTTTGACAGAACACAGGAGAAAGCGGTGGTCGTCATACCAACAGGTGATAAGAAATCAGTTAACATTTTTAAAAAATGTTTACTTATTTATTTTGAGAGAGAGAGACAGAGAGAGAGAGAGAGAGAGAGAGAGAGAGGCAGAGAGAGAGGAGAGAGTGAATCCCAAGCAGGCTCTGTGCTGACAAGGGATGCAGGGCTCGGTCTCACCATCCGCGAGATCATGACCTGAGCCAAAATGAAGAGTTGGACACTTAACCGACTGAGCCACCCAAATGCCCCGAGTTACATTTTTAAACAAATTCTTAAAGGTGAAGTATGGGTTTTCATGCCAGTTTGGAATACCTAGGAGTCCCAGACACAAAGGAAGAGTTCAAATCCACTCAAAATCTCTTTTCCATGGACCTCCATCAGATATGCTCAGGAGGGAGACTGGAAGCAGGGCAGAAGACTGAAAATATTTTAAGCTGAATTAACATTAACACAATAACCTAAATTTGTAGGAGGTAGCTCAGGCGGTGATTAGAGGAATTTTATAGCAGTAAACACATATATTATGAAAGCATAAAGGTTTGAAATCAATGACCCAAGTTTCTACCTTAAATTTGAAAATGAACAAATTAAGTCCAATTTAAGAAAAATTAACTTAACTGAAGACCATGGGGGAAGGGAAGAGGAAAAAAAGAGTTACAAACAGAGAGGGAGGCAAACCATAAGAGACTCTTAAATACAGAGAACAAATTGAGGGTTGATGGTGGGAGAGGGTAAATTGAGGAGAGCACTTGTTGGGATGAGCCCTGGGTGTTGTATGTAAGCGATGAACCACAGGAATCTACCCTCAAAACCAAAAGCACACTGTATACAGTGTATGTTAGCCAACATGGCAATAAATTATATTAAATAAATAAATACAATTAAAAAAGACAAATTAAAATAAGGAACAGAAATAATTAAGATATAAAACAAAAGAAAAAATAATGAAATCAAAAGCTAATTATTTGAATAGCTCAATGAAATGGATAAATCTCTGTGTAGATTAATCATGAAAAAAAGACACAAATTAATATCAGACATGACAGAGGTAACATACAGATAGTACAGATATTGAAAGAATAAAGGAATGCTGACAATGGTATGCTAGTCAATTTGACAACTTGGAGAATATGAAAAAAAAATCCCTTAGAAGACACAATCTACCAAAGCTCACTCAAAAGGAGATGAATAACAGGAACAGCTTTATGTCTATTAAAACAATTCAATTTATACTTAAAAACCTTCCTACGAGGAAAAAACTTTGATGGCCTACTGGTAAATTCAACAAACAGTTAAGGAAAAAATAATACTAAATCTCCACAAACTCAGGAAACACGAGCAGAGGGAACATGAGAGCAGCATTACCACATATGAAAACTAGCCAAGGCACTAGGAGAAAAACATGGACCAGTCTACCTCATGAACATAGATGCAAAAATTCCTAACAAAAATTTTAACAGTTCAAATCCAACAATAAATAAGAAGGATAATATAACCAAGTGAAGTTTATCTCAGGAAAGCAAGGTCATTTAGCCTTGAAAATCATCACTGTAATTCATCATTAAATAAAGAAGGAAAACCATGATTGTCTCAATGGAGACAGAAAATCATTTGACAAATTCTATATCCACTCATGATAAAAAATTCTCATCAAAGTAAGAACAGAAGGAAACTTTCTCAATTTGATAAAGGGCATCAACCAAAATCCTACAGCTAATATCATAAACGATGATGAAAAACAATGATGAGACAATGATGAAGAACAGGTCTCTCTATGATGGGGAACTATGGTCCCAACAGTACTCTTCAAAGTTATAATGAAGGTCTTAGTACAGTAAAGGAGAAAAGGGGAAGAAATAAAAGGCAAATAGATTGGAGATGGGGATAAAATCATCTTCTTTTATAAATGACATGATCATTTATGTAGAAAAATCCTAAGAAATCTTGTAAAAAGATACCAGAACTAATCAGTGTAATGAACACGGTTGCAGTCTATGAAGTCAACGTACAAAATCAATTTTTTTTCTATATGCCAGCAACAAATGATCAGAATATATAGTTTAAAAAAATATATCATTTATTATGGTATCAAAAAATGTGAACTACTTAGTGATAAATTTGAGTAAAGAGTTATAAAAAAACCTGTACACAAGAAATTACAAAATAATGTCTAGAGAAATTAAAGAAGACTTAAATGGATAGATATATCATTCTTATGGGTTAAATGTCTCAATATTGTTGTCAATTCTCCCAAAATTGATACTTACATTCAACACAATCACAATGAAAATGCTATCAAGCATTCTCATATAAATTGGCAAACTGACTCTAAAATTTATATATTAAAGCAAAAGACCTAAAATGGTGAAAATAATTTTGAAAAAGAACGAGGTTGGAAGATTGACACTATCTCATTTTAACACTTATTATGAAGCTACAGTACTTAAATACAGACATATTGATCAGCCCAGAAATTAACATATATATATATATATATATATATATATATATATATGGCCAATTGAGTTTAGAAAAAAACAACAAGGTAATTCAATCACGAAAAAATAATCTTTCCAGTAATGGTGCCGATCCTATTGGACATCCAAATATACAAACCTCAACTCTTACACCACACTGCATTACAAAAATTAACTCTAAGTGGAAAACAGACCCAAGTGTAAAAGCTAAAACCACAACATTTCTAGAATAAAACATAAGCACATCTTAGTGACCTTGGGTTACACAAATATTTTTATATAGGACACAAAACACACAAATATAAAAGAAAAAAATGATGTGCTGGACTTCATCAAAATTAAAACCTTTTACACCTTAAAAGACACTGTTATGAAAATGGAAAAACAACCCAAAGACTGGAAGAAAACATCTGTTATTTGTTCAAAATATATGAAGAACTGTCACCACTCAAGAATAACAAGAATAACTCAATCTTTTTTAAATGAGCAAAGATTTGAAGAGACGTATCGCTGAAGATATTGATGGCAAATAAGCCATTTAAAAGATACTCAAAATCATTAGTTGCTGAGAAATGTAAATTAAATCACAGTGAGATACCACTATGCACCCAGCAAAATGGCAAAAACTACAACTGACCACACCGACTGTTAATGAATGCAACTCCCATGCAATGCTGGTGGGGATGTACGACAGAGTAACTTTGGAAAACAATCTGGTAATTTCTCAAAATGTTTAACAGACATCTACCATATGACCTAAGCCATTCCTCGCCTAGGTATTTATAGAAGACAAATGAAAACATACGTCCACGCAAAGACTTGTACGTGAACGTTCGAGGCAGCTTTATTGTGTAATAGCCAGAAACTGAAAACAACTCAAATGTCCATCAAGAGCTGAATGGATAAGGCCATTTTGGCATGTGCGAACTTCAACAATGAAGAGAAAGGAACTGTTGATACGCAGTGTTGTGGATGAATGTCAACATTATCATGTGGATAGAAAGAAGCCAGACACAAAAGAGAATCATTACAGGATTCCATTTACATAAAATTCTAGAAAAGTGCCTTAGCTTCTTTGTCACAAGTGGCAAAAAGCAGATGTGTGGCTGCCTGAGAAAGGGGGTGGAGAGAGAATGGATTAAAGAGGGACATGAGGAAACTCATGTCCTGGGGAGGACAGAAATGTTTGTCATCTTGATTGGGGTGATGGTTTCACAGGTATAGGTCATAACTAATCAAACCACGCATTTTAAATATGTGCAGTTTATTGTATATCAATTATACCTCAAAGCTAATTTTTTAAAAGCTTATCCCCTGTGAAGTTAGATCTCTGACGATTATATGCTGTCTCCCCTATTATGGCCTTTTTTGAGGACAGGATGGTGTATGGGTAAATGTTCTTTTACAGACTAAAGTCAATTCAATACCGAAAGACTTCCCCCTACATGGGGTAAATAAAGCAAACACCATAGAGAACAAGCCTACTCAGATTCAACAGGTGTGGTGGACAGACTCCAGATGGCCCCCGTGATTTCTGCCTCCTGGTATGCATGACCTTGTATTCCTTTCCTCTTGAGCGTGCAAGGTATCTTCACTTGTTTCTAACCAATAAAATACAGCAAAGGTGAGAGAATGTATGTGATTGTGTGTACATGATCATATATGCTGGTCGCAGCACTGATCTTGCTGAACTCTCTCACTCCCTTGCTGGCTTTGAGGAAGTAAGCAGCCATGCTGGGGAAGCCCGCATGGACGAGGAATGTAGTGGCCTCTCAGAGCCGAGGGTAGCCTCTGGCCTCCAGCCAATGAGCAACTTGAAGCCCTCAGTCCTATAGCCTCTAGGAACTGAATCTGCCAACAAGCATGTGAGTTTAGAAGCAGACTTGTCCCCAGTTGAGCCTCTGGGTGAACACCCGGCCCTGACTGATACTTTGATTGCAGGCTTCCGGGGGACCCGCTTAAGCCATGAGCTAATCCACAAGAAACCGTTAGATGATAAGTATGTGTGGTTTTTAAGCCACTAAGTCTGTGACATTATTATTCACACAGCAATAGATAACTCACTAGGTCTGTGTAGAGGGAGAGCAGGGGAGAAGCAGAGTAGAGAAAGGGGAGATACATTTGATATTCTTACGGTAGTTTCTACATCCAAATACAATGATTAAATTATTGCCAGCCACAAGATGAAAAATAATCAGAGTCAGAGGAAATCAAATTATTTCTTTTAGCTTTTCTTTGGCTGAAAGAGAAAAAGTGAAGAAACATATATAAGCAGCTTACTTTAAGGCATGGCATATGGAAGCTGTAACAAATCTTGTAAAGCAAATGAATAAATGCCAGTGTAAAGAACTAGTCTTAATACCCTTTTAATTTACTTTCACGGTACATTTTGTTCTGCTTTTCAATAATGAGCACATTAGCATTTGAGAACTGTAGCGCATCCATTGAAATGCAAGCAAAGCCTTTTAATCATCCTCACTGACCACTTTTCGGGGAGGAATAAGAACACGCCAAAGGACAGCCTACTCCATCTACTTTTCTTCAAAGACTCCAAAGAAAAGGACATGTAATTACATCACCTTCAGGCACTCGGAAATACCACAGTTAGCTGTTTTTTTGGAAACGCAGGAATATACACATTCTCCTATAACTTTTACAAAGCTATCCACCAACGTCGTCATGCGCTCTCTTCCAGTCCCCAGCAATCATTCCAAAAGGGCGTCTGTAAGGTGCAGACACAGTTAGGGCCTGTGGGGTTGTTTGGTTTTCTGTGACTGTCATGTCCAAGCCTGGCACGGATCTTGATCGGCAGCCCCGGGCAAATCACCACCCTCAGAAGTTCTGTTTTCTGCTTTAACAGACTTTCAGAATAAATAATTAGGATGGCATGGGTAATTAATGTGGTCTCTACTTTTTCACGTTTTCTGCAGTGTGCGGATTTTGGGTTTTGCTGTAACGTGGCCCTGTAACTTAGGTCAAAGAGGAAGTCGTTGCCAGTCAGGATGCATTCTCTGAGAAGGATGATGTAATAGTGTTCGTGCAGCAACCAAGTCACTTGGCTTAACAGAAATGATTTTATGAGTAAATCTTTGTTATATAAAACCAGATAAAACAATTTAAATTTTATACTAGTTAAAATGAGGAAAACAGTCTTTCAAATATTTTAAAATTTGTCTAAAAATACACACATTTCGCCTATGAGAGCCTTATCTATACAATACACAAAAATAATTCAATGAACTGTTCAGGTTTATGTCTGACCTGAAATTAATATGCTGTCCAAAATAAACATTTCAGTATTTAACAAAAAATTGTTTGCCTCCAGAAAACTTAGATGAAACATTACGTGTATATGGGAGTAGGACAAGAGACTGATGAGTGATCGCCAACTAGTATAGTATAAGTGGGCCATCTCATTTCTTCTTTAATTTCTTTTTTTTTTTCAATTTTTTTAAACATTTATTTATTTGAGAGAGAGAGACAGACAGACAGACAGAGTGTGAGCAGGGAAGGAGCAGAGAGAGAGAGGGAGGGAGACAGAATCCGAAGCAGGCTCCAGGCTCTGAGCTGTCAGCACAGAGCCCGACACGGGGCTCGAAACCATGAATCACAAGGTCACGACCTGAGCCAAAGTTGGCTGACTTTTAGGGGCTGACTGAGCCACCTGGGCACCACTCTCTTTTAATTTCAAAGGTAAATTAAACTAATCTTTCTCTTCCTTTCAATAAACTACCTTCTAACAAATTTAGTTATATATAAAGTGAGACCATTCCCAGTATAAATAAGTAAAGCAAGCAAATGTTAAGAGCATCAAGAAATCTGAAGACATTACTAAGACATTACTAAGAAATTATAATAGTTTAAGAAAAAGAAATATTTTAAGGGTTATCCATCATCATTTGAATATTTTCTCTATATTAATAAGCATGTGCCAGAAAGAGAAAGAGTAAGAATGAGAAAGAGAGAGAGAGACAGAGAGAGAGGTGTTAGATTGCACATGTGAAATGAAAATAAGTTTCCAAGCAGTAGCCTGTGAGGCAAACGTGTAAGGAGTCTGACAGAAACCAGAGCACTGATGGAAAAGTTAAAGACCTGACAATGTGGATGAGATTTAGAATTTTCCCATTTTTTATTATTTTCTTCCCTCTCCTGCAGCCTGCTTCTATCACTGCCCAGCACCTGCAGCATGGTGTCCTTCAGAAGAAACAATAAAGGGGAGTTTAAGGCCTTCGGGAAGAAGGACAGGACTAGTAAACTTCATGAGGAATGAAGTCCTCAAAGGAGAGGAATGAAATATTCACCTTCCTGCAGAGCCTGGTCTCTCTAATGGGAATGAAGAGGAGTACGAAGGGGCTGCTACAGAAGGATACAAAATGGCGGAGCGCCTGGGTGGCTCAGTCTGTTAAGCATCTGACTCTTGGGTTTGGCTCAGGTCACCATCTTGTGGTTTGTTGAGTTTGAGTGCCGTGTCGGGCTCTGTGCTGACAGTACAGAGTCTGCTTGGGATTCTCTTCTCTTTCCCTCTCTCTCTGCCCCTCCTACTCTCTCTCAAAATAAATAAACTTTAAAACATAATAATAATAATTTTTTTTAAAAAAAGGATGCAAAATGTCAGAAGCCATCAAGATGGCTCTCCTAGAGCCTCTTCGTCAAACCTTGATTCTCTCACCTTCTCCTGAAGCCGGATATTATCCCACACCTTGCTGCACACCATGCACTCAAATGCATCGATGTAGTTGTCCTGGTGGACGTCTTGTACTCCCCACTTCCGTTCCTTGAGTGCTGTGAGAAGTCGCTGATTCGAGACCTCACCCTTCAGCTTCCATTCTATGTAGGCCTCGTACAGTCTGTCGTCGTGATCCAGTTGTCTGATGTAACTTGCCAGTTCTCTAGGGTGAGCAAATTCAGACACGAGAATAGCACTTCTATTACTTGGGAGCCAGTCAGCGATGCTGGGGGACCCATAATACACAGGGACCACCCCCAGTTTCAGAGGTCTCCAGAACTTCTCAGTGATGTAGTCGTCACACACCGCATTCTCGAAGGCAAGGATAAACTTATACTGTGCAATGATCCTATAAAAGCCATCAGCATCCATGGAAGCTGGATTTTTTAGCTGCGGAGGGAGATCCTTGTTTCGTAAACACTCACCGTAGGAATCCACCTCAACGTGAGTCATCAGTTCTCGAACATAGCTGTCCCTGTCTGATGGCGGGTCACAGTCTGACTGGACATACACCAGTGGAGCAAGTCTTCTTCGAAGGATGTTCTTGGACCGCAAAGGGACCAGGTATCTGAGTGACTTCAGGACTTCTACGCCCTCCAAGTACTGGGTGGTCAGTGGCAAGTGGGAATGTCGGCTGAACGTGGCAGTGTAGTTGAACAAGGTGATGACTGGCTTGTGAAAGAGCTTGTAATTATTTTTCGGAGACTCTTCGTGAAAAAGGGCCCAGTCGTGATGGGCCTTCCGAGGCAGAGGTAAGCTATCTATGTTAAAGTCAGTGCCTGGAAGAAGAAAAGAAAACGTTAGTATGTGCGCAAGAATTTTAGTGCTCGTCTGGAGTCCACCTGGTGAGATTAGAATACAGAGGAGTTTGAGGCTATGACGAAGGACGCTACAGCGCTTGCAAAGTGCCTCGCAGTCAGTCATGACGCTGTCACCCTAGAGACTGTTCAGGGGGAGGATCACCAAGCAGAGGGACCCTCTTCCTGATTTTATAAAAAGAGAAATGGGACTAGTGTCTAGCCTGGTTCCGAAATGAGAATTTATTCTGCTGCCTCCGCCAATTGGCTTTTCTCCCCAGAGGTGTTGTCTCAGAGAGGGTGGGAGAAAGAAAGAGATAGACAGTTCTTAAAAAAGAAAAGAGCAAGAGAAAGGAAGCCAAAAAGGGGTAAGCCACCAGCTTGGCATTGATGGACTGAAAAAAAGTGAAATCATGCAAAAGTAGCCAGAATGAATATATGGTATAGATTTTTTTTTGATCCAAAATGATCGATTTCAACAAAGTGCAGTGAATCAATCTTAGTCAAAATGGTAGAAAAGAGGCTTTTAAAGACAAAACAGCCAATAACAGCACCATGCTACAGACCGCTGCAGGATGGACGTTAATTAACAAGCACATCAAGAAATAAAGAAGGCATAACAGGATTATAATTATGAGTGATTCTAACTTCCACAGGATTAATTGGGAAACCTTTGAAACACGATCCTGTGCAGACAGAAGTGATGGATGTGGTAAGCAGTTGTTTCCTGACATTGTGGATGGAGACTCAATCAGGAAGAAGTTATTTCTATAACCGAGAAAGGATTAAGACAATACCACAATATGTAACAGAATTTCTAAAGTGTTCCTGACACTGATGATTTTGTGGCCCCTGATTTGAGTTTTTAAATGTAAGGAAATGGAAAAAAAAAAAAAAAATCTATCTGCAGGGAAAAAAAAAAGCCCAAATAAATGCTTCCAGAGGAACAAAACATATTCTCTAGTAGAATTCATAAAAATTAATTGTTTAATGCTGGTACACACTCTCTCAAATAAATATATACTCTTTGGTGCCAACACTACAGCAAGGAGAAGTCATTTAATCACGAAAGGCTTGTAAACAATTAAAGATCAAGTAAGATTGGGGCGCCTGGGTGGCTCAGTCGGTTAGGCGTCTGACTTCGGCTCAGGTCATGATCTCACAGTTAATGAGATCAAGACCCATGATGGGCTCTGTGCTGACAGCTGGAGAGCCTGCTTGAGACATTCTCACTTCCTCTCTCTCTCTGCCCCACCCCCACTTGTTCTCTCTCTCTCTCTCCCCCTCTCTCTCAAAATAAATAAATTAAAAAAAAATGATTATGTATTTGTTTACTTGGCATTTGCCATATTTGACCTTTAGCATCAAAAAGAATAGGGGCGCCTAGGTGGCTCAGCTGTTTAAACGTTTGACTCCTGATTTTGGCTCAGGTCATGAACTCAAAGTTGGTGCATTTGAGCCCCATGTCAGGCACAGACAGTGCACAGCCTGTTTGGAACTCTCTCTATCTCTCTCTCTGATCCTCCCCTACTTGTGCTCTCTCAAAATAAATAAATAAATAAACATCAAAAAAAAAAAAAAAAAAAGAATGAAGGAGTGCCTGGGTGGCTCAGTTGGTTAAGCGTCCCACTTCGGCTCAGGTCATGATCTCACGGTTTTTGGGTTCGAGCCCCGCATCAGGCTCTGTGCTGACAGCTCAGAGCCTGGAGCCTGCTTCGGATTCTATGTCTTCCTCTCTCTCTCTCTCTCTGCCCCTCCCCTCCCCTCCCCTGCTCACACTCTGTCTCTCTGTCTCTCAAAAATAATAAATAAACATTAAAAAACAAAAAAGAATGCTCACCTACATACACAGTGGGAATTTAATGACACGTAGAGTTAGGTGGTCAGCAAAAGTTAACAGACAAACTTAAAGATGTGAAAGAGTAGAGAATTTGAGAAGAAAGGCCATTCACACATGCAGTGGTTGCTGGTCAACTGGTCACCAACAGGACCAGGAACCCAGGAACTTGAGTTAGAGCATTAAGTTTCCGCTGAAGGCATTACAGGAATCAAGGCTGTTTGGGAGAGAAGACTTGAAGTCCAATCCACAGGAGTCAGAGACAGTGATCAAGATACAAGATTAAGATTGGTGGCGTATGATTAGAACAGAAGTGGGTCCACACTTAACTCGGGAGGGGAGCAGGCACAGGTGTCTTGAGTGAGTGGCTGGTGCCAGCAGTGGCCGGCGGCTGCTGCTATATGGCACGCAGGTGACTCTTTATTTGCCTTGCCCTGGCTGTGCCACGGCAAAGATCCAAAGAACAGGACCGCAGCAGGACACAACACCTGCCTCCTGTGCTTCAGAGAATGGAGATGGCCTGAGCATCATCTCTGCTCGTCCACATCAGTTAAGGGTAACGGGCACCAAAAACAGCTCTGGCTAGATCTTTCTGTGGCCAGTTTCTAGGTCCACTCAGATTGTATTCGTAACATGAATGGGACTTGAGACTGGTTGCAATTATGAACCCTTCATTCACTGTAACCGGGAGGGCTTGCCATTCATTCACTGTAACGAGGGCTTGCCGGCTCGGTAGCCAAGTTCTACTGGAACCCTGATAAAGGAAGGAAGGGGAGAAGAGCACGGGGTTCCATGCATATGCAATCTTTAGTAGTAAAACAAGCCTGCGGAATCTAAGCAAGATACATCCATTATGTTCATGCTCTAAAAAAGAACACGGCTTTTGAAAAACGAGAGTGTGAGGTTCTAGGACATCCATCTGAATTGTTTAGTTTGTAGGAGTGACGCCATCTTTAAAAGTGCGGGAATACCTTTTTAACAGCGAGGAAAGTTAAAGGGACCTAACTTTCCAGAAACATTTCCCATTATTTGTTACCTTAAAGAGTGTTTCCTAGCTACGTCCCTAAAACACATACACAACAGACACACACAAAATCATATTAAAGTAGGCTTTTAATCAGATTCTTCCACACTAAAATTCTCTGGGGAAGATTTTAAAAAAGATGGCATTTTGCCCAGTGAGCTCCTTCCCTAAACCTACAGCTTCAGATGGTCAACACTCAAGAAGACTGAAATAAGAACCATAAAAGCCCTAAACTACAGCTGATCCTGGAACAACACAGACCTGAACTTTGTGGGTCCACTTACCTGTGGATTTGTTTTCAACAAACACAGTATAATACTGTGAATGTATTTTCTTTTATGTTTTTCTTAATACCATTTTCTTTTTTTCTGGCTAACTTTATTGTAAGAATACAGTATATGATACGTATAATATACAAAATATGTGTTAACTGACTGTTCATATTATCCTTCAGGCTTCCGGCGAACAGCAGACTATTAGTAGTAGTTAAGTTTTGGGGGTTCCAAAGCTAGACGCAGATTTTTCGACTGCGTGGGGTGTGGTGCCCCTAACACCTGCATTGTTCAAGGGTCCACCGTATTTCACTGAGGATATTATGGTCTAGAATATGAATGATGGGGTGCCTGGGTGGCTCAGTCGGTTGAGCATCCAACTTCAGCTCAGGTCATGATCTCACAGTTTGTGAGTTCAAGCCCTGCGTCAGGCTCTGTGCTGACAGCTCAAGAGCCTGGAGCCTGCTTCTGTTTCTGTGTCTCCCTCTCCCTCTGCCCCTCCGCCACTCATGCTCAGTCTCTGTCTCAGAAATAAATAAACATAAAAAAAATTATAGAATATGAATGATGATACTGAACAATTTCTATAGGTGGCTCAGGAAACAACTGAGTTCCTTACTTCTCTCCAACTCTAGGGAAATACCCACTATAACAAGAGTTGGAACATTCCTTATTGTTTTAAGTTTATTTATTTATTTTGAGAGAGAGAGAGAGAGACAGAGTGTGTGAACAGGAGAGGGGCAGAGAGAGAGAGAGAGAGAGAGAGAGAGAGAGAGAGAGAATCCCAAGCAGGATCCACACTGTCAACACAGAGCCCTACTCAGGACTTAAACCCACAAACTGTGAGATAGTGACCTGAGCAGAAATCAAGAGTCAGATGCTTAACCAACTGAGCCACCCAGGAGCCCCAAGAGTTGGAACGTTTAAAGAAATCAAAGTCAATTCAACTATGGCAAATCCATAAAAACGTGACTAACTTGCCTGCCATTAGCTCACTAGTTTTACACAGTCCTCCTCACTGGCTCTCCCATTTAACAACTTCGGATTCAAACTTTCATTTCTCTGGGTTATTTTGCGTTTACTGCATACTGAAAAATTTATTCGCTCCTTTAAATAACAGCTGACAAATAGATCTTAAGCACTAAAGTGCACTGTAAAGGGAACTGCAACTTGGAATACAAATGGAATCAAATTAATGCTGGCAAATGGTGCCAGATTGCTAACTGCGGAGGCTGAATTTGGAGTGGCAGACAAGCAGAAGACCGACTATACTTTATGATATGTTTATGTGCTCCTTTCATTCTGCAAGCACACAAACTCTTTTTTTGTTATTCCTACCCAGGCTGGTGAAAACAGAAGGCAACACGTATTATTAGCCGCACTCTACTAACGAAGTTTGAATCATTTATCTGGAGCTGAAACCTCTAGTGGGGAGCAGAATTTTCCGACTGGCTAATGCTAAAGGACCGGAAAGATCAGTGGCCCCACTACAACGCTTGATTCTTTTGAACGATTTGCTCGTGGTGCTCCCAGGTACCCCCACCAAAACATTACCCGGCTTAAACCCAGCTTGCTCGGGGAGAACAGATACCTTATTTAGGAAAAGAAAAGTGCCCCCTCAAAATGTCCTTCAGAAGTAATCCCTGATTTTATTTTCTTTTAAAGTTTTTTTACGTTTATTCATTTTTGAGAGAGAGAGAGACAGAGTGTGTGGAGGGGAGGGGCAGAGAGAGAGGGAGCGAGACACAGAATTCGAAGCAGACTCTAGACTCAGAGCTGTCAGCACAGAGCCTGAAGCGGGGCTCGAATTCACCAACCGTGAGATCATGACCTGAGCCAAAGTCGGACATTTAACCGACTGAGCCACCCAGGCACCCTAGTAATCCCTGTTTTTAAAGAGAACTCTAACATAAAACTGTGTGCCCCACAAAGAATACCTCAATATAGGAAAGCTCTTGGGGAAAAACAATTTAGGCCACATATTACCACCCAGAATTTGCGTAGTTTGTTGGTATTTTTAAAGCCCTTTCACGTGAACTTTCTTGACTTACCCACACAACCCCATCAGGTCATGTATTTTCTCTAAGGTTCTGAGGGCTAACTCCAAATGTGAAAGCGGGGCACCTGGGTGGCTCAGTTGGTTGAGCATCTAACTTGGGCTCAGGTCACGATCTCATGGTTGGTGAGTTCAAGCCCTGCATTAGGCTCACGACTGTCAGCACAGACTTGCTTCGGATACTCTGTCCCCCTCTGTCTGTCCCTCCCCCGTCTCCAAAATGAATACATATTTTTGTTAATGTAAAAGAATTGGGGCACCTGGGTGGCTCAGTCAGTTAAGCATCCGACTTCGGCTCAGGTCACGATCTCATGGCTCATGGGTTCCAGCCCCACGTCGGGCTCTGTGCTGACAGCTCAGAGCCTGGAGCCTGCTTCGGATTCTGTGTCTTCCTCTCTCTCTGTGCTACCCCCACCCTCCGCCCGTGTTCATGCTCTGTCTCTCTCTCAAAAATAAATAAACAGTAAAAAAAATTTTTTTAATGTGAAAGAATGGTGCTGGCACCTGGGAAAGACCCCGATCACCCCAGGCTAAATTCTAACTAAAGGCAGGAGGGGTGCCATACACGCACCTCTGCAGATGGCCTGGTTCCATCCCAGTCGGGGTGTGTGGGCAGGCCACTGGACTCCAAGCACTCCCGCACTAGCTTCTAGACCCATCTTCTCCCCCTCTTCTCCACCACCTCTCTTCATGAGTCCTACCTGCCCCCTTATCGATCCTATATCGTGTAGCCCTCTCTCAATCGCACATGTTCAATCAGGCATCTGTCCATCTGCCCCTGGGCCTGGAAACTTCTCATGCCCCCTAACTGGGCCTGTGCTCTAGGCCAGTCAGCAACTTTGCAGCCCCTTCCTGGCGGTGCAGAGCCTGAGGCAAGAGTAAAAACGGGGTCCAGAGTACCATACGCCTAAACATTCAGCACCTGTAAATCATTCTGAGTGTTGGATTTTTATCCTTCCACCTTAACATATATATATTCCTGGATTTTCTTTTAAGATTTAAAAAGAAATTGTAACGTTTATTTTTGAGGAAGAGACAGAAAGAGAGTTGAGTGGAGGAGGGGCAGAGAGAGGGAGACACAGAATCCGAAGCAGGCTCCAGACTCAGAGCTGTCAGCACAGAGCCCGATGTGGGGTGCGAACCCATGAGCCATCAGATCGTGACCTGAGGCCAAAGTCGGACACTCAACCGACTGAGCCATCCAGGCGCCCCCATTCATGGATATATATATTTTTTAATGTGCAAAGTCACAGTTCACACCAAATGTGGAGAACATATATTCAAAATCGACACCGTTTTCTACCATAGGTCGTGATTCTCACTGGGGCCTGGCACAGGGTGAAAAGAGAAGGGAAAAGTTCTCCCTGGCTTGCAGACAGCCTCACCTAACCCCTCAGGCCTTCCCTTCCACTCAGTCAGCACCACCCCAGGTGAGATGCCATTTTCCCTTCCTCTTTGGTGGGGGGGGGGGGCTCCCTCGTGGCCTGTCCTGGGTCTTGCCCCTCCCCACCCCCACTCTCCAGGTGCCTCCAGAAGCTCCTGAGTTGCTCAGCTGAGAGTCCCCATCAGACAATCTGCCCCATCCCTTCAGGCATCAGCCTTTTAGACTCTTGCAAAAGAATCGGTGGCCGGGGAGTCAGGTTCAAACTGGGACCTCTCAGATTCCTCAGGGTTCCAAGCCGGAACGCCAGGGTGCCTGGCCCCTTTTCCTTCTGCCCCTGGCTCTGAGCCACACCATGAGGGGCCCTGTGACACAGACATGGACACCTAAACCTGTAAGTCCAAGCTCTGTCCTGACAGAAACTCCCTCTCTGACCAAATTTAATCAGGCTCTTCTGAGCCCTCTTCTCACTATGTCACAACCTTGGCCGGCTGCCCTGCCCTCAGCCTCCAGAGCCCAGATTCGGCAAAGAATCCTGCCGTGTTGGTTTGGTGATAATCCCCTCCTCACCCTTGATATTTAACCAAGTCCCTCATCCCCCACAACTGATGTCTAAGTCCTTGACCTGCCTCCAACATGAATCCTGAAGCCAGTTTAGCAAACATCTTCCTACCCCTGCTGTCCTCTTAGTAACCTTCCACACACTGACTGCCTCACCCTGCTTGTGGGCTAGACATCCCCAACAGTCTTTGTTGTATTCAGAGTTGAGCTCAGTTCTTTTTTTTTTTAATGTTTTTTTAATTTTTTTGAGACAGAGAGAGACAGAGCATGAACAGAGGAGGGGCAGAGAGGGAGACACAGAATCTGAAGCAGGCTCTAGGCCCTGAGCTGATAACAGAGTCCAACGCAGGGTGCAAACTCATGAACCACGAGATCATGACCTGAGTCACAGTTGGACACTTAATGGACTGAGCCACCCAGACGCCCCAGAATTGAGCTCAGTTCTATACTGAAGCCTCTCTCCTCTACTAGAGCAGTTCGGATAAAATCTAGCTTAACAAGTATCCAGTGTAAAACTTTTCTTTTACATTCCACACCTTTGTAGTCACCCCTTCACCAATCTTGAAGCCCAGGGGTGCATACCTGCAACAGAGAAGTGGCCACTGAGGGCTCTGGAAGTGAGCTCCACTTTGGCCATTGGGGCAGGGAATTCTGGGATCCTGGTACTTGGAGTGTGACCTCTAAGGGGGAGGCACGGGCTCTATGGCCACAGGTGAGAACGTGACCTTAGCCTATGGACTCCTCGTCCTGTATGAAGGGGCACAGCTGGAGAAAGCCAGAGTTGACCCCTCTGGGCCGAGTCCAGAAGCTCCATTGTCCAGATTTAAGTTGTCAATCATCGTTCCCAAGCACAGTTGCTTCCAGGTCAGAATTCATGCTCTGGTATAACAGGGGCCTGATGTACTGTGTGTGATTACTTAAACCAAGGACACAAATTCAGATTTTAAACCTCGGGACAATGACATCCAATATGGTTGGGCAGGAGGAGGAACAGGGGGATGACTATTTCCTTCTAGCACATTCTCCCATAATGAATCCTCTTCAATGATTTAGTCTAAAATATGCCAACAAGTCTGTTTCCCAACCCTACTCAGGTTTTAACTAAACCTATTTACTGATAGATCCTACGTTTATACTCTATCCAGACTGCTCCCCTGAGCTCCAACCAGATTATCTAATAGCATGCTAGAAATATCCACTTGGATAGCCCAGAGAAAATCACCAATGACCATGCCCTGACTAAACTAGCCATCTTCCCCTAAAGCCCAGTCCCTTTTCGTGTCTTGTCTCCATTACATCACCACCAAGGTTGGTTTGAAACTCTTAGAGTAAGCTAGGTGCTCTACCTTTGAGTATAACCCTTCCTTTGCCTTTTCCCTTTTATTTATTTATTTATTTGTTTATTTACTTGAGGAGGGGAGGCAGGGAGAGAGGGAGAGAGAATCCCAAGCAAGCTCTGTGCCGTCAGCGCACAGCCCAACTCGGGGCTCGATCTCATGAACTGCGAAACCATGACCTGAACTGAAATCAAGAGGTGGACACTTAACTGACTGAGCCACCGAGGCACCCCGGTTTTTTCCTTTTAAAGTACATCTCAGGTGCACAGAATTGGGTGAATCGTAATCTTTGGTACATGGCACACTGACTCCAATGAGCCACGCTTAAACCTACAGAGAACTCCGAGTCTTAACGCCAACACACAGCTCCAGCCCGTACAGAAGGGTTGCCAGCCCGAGCTTGCGGCCAAGAGATCCACTCAATCCTCCGGCTTTCTCATGCCAGGCCGATGCTATATGTGACCAGATAAAGTTGCTTTTTATGTGCGCTTTTTTTTTTTTTCCTGGAGTGACTTGAAATAATACCGATTACAAATTCCTATGGAGAACAGAACACGCACATGGAAGATTTTGCCCTTTTCTTTTATTTTGCAGACAATTTCCATCAAAATGGATCCAGGAGTCAATGCTTTATATAAATCCATCATGAAAGCAGAGAATCTAAAGTAGAGACCTTCTCTCTCCTGGAGACTACTTTCTTCCAGACACACCAATGTCCCCCAACAGAACACACATTCCTTCGAGAATTCAAATACTGGGCTTAGTATTACCATGGGTTTGGCCCAAGATTACAGCACTCTCGGCTGCAAGTGGGTTCACGGAGGGCACAGAGGGCCCGGAGCTCTTTTTTCTAAAAGGAGGTGGTGTTAGTCACCGGCTTGCTGGCTTCTCAGCTCCATTCCGATCTTTGTGTGTTGTGCTCCGCACTGAAGGGAGAGACCCTGCAGACTTCATTTCTCAGGACCCCCTGCCTACATTTAGGTCCCGCCAATGGGAGTGCTGTAGGGAGGCTGGGAAGTGGAAGGGCAAGAAGAAGCCTCTTCTACAGGCTTCTCCCCTAGCAGAGAGAGCAGCAGCACCTGGGATTGTGATCGTATCAGCTGCAGTGGAGACACCAGCTACCAAGACTGTGGTGACAGCCCCAGCGGCAGTGGCAATGACCTTTCAGTGCCAGCACACAGGTTCCTGCTCACCTCCAACAGCGGAACCTTGGAGGCCAGCTGTCCTGCATTCTGGGTCAACCAATCTCCCCGCCATGCTTCTCCAGCCCACGGATGGTAGCTGTTTCCCATTACTTGTTCTGCGTAACTTCCCTTACGTTCTTTTGCTCCACCAACCCTTCCAAGCCTTTGTAACCAACCAATTCCCATAATAAATCCCATTGTTTGAAACACCTAGAACACCTATCAGACAACGATTAATACAGAAGCCCATTTCAAAACCCTGAGACTTCCAAGGCACCTGGGTGGCTCAGTCGGTTGGGCGTCCGACTTTGGCTCAGGTCACGATCTCATGGTCGGTGAGTTCAAGCCCCTCGTCGGGCCCTGTGCTGACAGCTCAGAGCCTGGAGCCTGCTTCAGAGTCCATGTCTCCCTCTCTCTCTCCGCCCCTCGCCTGCTCATGCTCTGTCTCTCTCTCTCTTTCACAAACAAATAAGCATTAAAAAATAAAAAACCTTGAGACCTCCATCTGACTGCAATTTATTATTCCAACTTCTGTTGCAGATTTTTTCTTACTCGCTTACTCCTTGATTTTCCTAAAAATACTATTTCTTCACAATTCATATCCCCTTGTTATCACCATCCCAGGGTTTTATGTCCCCCTTTGTGTTTACGTCCCTCTTAGTCTATCTGGTGAGAGTGGGGAAGGAGAAAAAACACAAGCCTCCTATTTAAGGAGGGAAAACATAAAATCAGAGAATGAGCCCCCCCCCCCCCCCCCCCGTACAAAAGGAACCATCCAACTGCTTGACACGGGGAAGCCCAGTCCTGGTGCAGGTACTGTGTTGTAAATGCCTCTCTGAGCTGCGAACACAAATACACAGAATGCTGATGACCCAGGTAGCTACGGAGAACAGAAGTTTCATCACAAACTACAAATCCTCTCCACTGTGGGTGTTCGTTTTTCCCCTTCAACTGTGTTTCTTGACATTTAACGTAAGAAAAAGATGAAGACTTTCTTGCTGCGAAAAATTTTATATGGAACCTTTTAGCCGTCGGAAGTAAACACCTCTGTGGCTACAAGATGTTAAGGCTTGTGAAACGATGGGCGAAACACAACCGCGGCAGACAGCCGTGGCTCATAAATCACCCTATTGCTAAACGCCTCAGCAGCAGCGAAACTCACAATGGCATCACTGAGTGTGTCGTCGTTTCCTGCCTGGGATTAAATCATTTGCTTCATGAAACTCAAACAACTTCCAGTGTTTGAGATAACTATTGCAGTTGCTACCTCCCCGCGACCGCTGTCTGCAATAAGCTTCACAAGCACATTAAGGTACCTCTGACAGCGTCTGAGCCTAATCTCGAAAGGAATTCCATTTCTTCCATGGTAACAATTAGAACGAGTGAGAAGATGAAGAAGAAACCAGAGCAGGACTGACAGTTTGCAGGGCAGCTTAAGGCACTATCCACCTCCCTGCCCCCCAGGAGACAGGAGCTGAAATGTCGCCCAGGGCTTATTGGCAAAGCCACTTCAGAGAGTTCTAGAATGTTCTGCTAAACCCCTGCTTGCCACTTTCATGGCAAGGCTACATGACCCTGCATTAGGGTTTGTGATATCTCTCAAGGCACGCAAAGAATTTATTCTTCGTTATTAAAAAGCCGCATGTGGGGGTTTCTACGTCTCACGTTCTGATTCTATTGCAGCCAACACACCTGGAGACAGGAGGCAGCGCCACTGACTGAGAGCAGCACCCCTAAAAAGCAAGGTTTTACTGAGTTCTACTATTTGGAAAGCATTAAACTGGGAACTCTGGGGCTTCACAGATGAAGAAAATAAGCTCCAGGGATCTTATGATTATGAATGTAAATGTTAAGCCATTAGCTGAAGTTCAAACTAGAAGAACAGAAATGCAAACAGCCCTGGCAGGAGAAAGAATGGAATGATTATTTCTGACTGGTCAAAGAGTTTGGGGCTTAACTGCTTATAAGTACAGGAAAAAAAAAAAAAAAAACCAAAGCAATTTAAAAAAATAAATAAGACTCCATTATCAACTCAGGGCAAATAAGTAAACAGTGAACCAGCTGGTTCATCTATGAGTATCATTTGCATAGCCATAAAAATGTAGAGTGAATATTAATCTATCAAATACGATAATATAAGTGGAAGGTGTGGATACAAGAAGGGTGAGTTTTTGAGTAGGAGAGGATAAAAGAATCAACCCAAGATATAGCCAGTAGTTTCCAAGACACAGCCAGTAGATAAGGCCTAATACTGAAAAACCATTAAGTAACCTGAGAAGCTAACACAAACTTGCTATTTAAACTTGGAGTATGTATAGCTTTGATAAGGACTAAAATAAAATATTATATAGGAAAAGTGTCTCCCTCTCCCGTGTACCAGAAACCCAGGTCCCTTTCCTCTATTAACAGTTTCTTTTTATGTTCTGCATTTTTTAAAAAATACATAGATGGAAGGAAAGAAGAAGGAAGGAAGGAAAGGAGGGAGGAAGGGAAAATAGCACATTTAACTGAATCTAGGAAAAATAAATTATAAGATGGACCATTAATTTTTTATGTCACTGAGAAAAGTATTTGCAATTAAACTATGATCTAATGCTTTCTTAGAATTTTTATTTATACTTAGTAGAAGAGCTCTTTTAGATTTGCTTACAGATTTTTGTCATTTATCACTCTTGTGAATACTTAGAAAAATAAAAGTTGAATTGGTTAAAGCATCTAAAATGTCTTCAGATTCAGAGTCCAACTCTTTGAATCATTTCTGAATATGTGATGTCCTATGTTTTCTACCATGTTTTGCTCTGTGCCATTAAGGCTGTTAGCGATACAGCATTGCTTAAAAGCACACAGAACCATCATCTCTGGGGTTTCCTTCCAAACCACTGACTGACACAATCCCCAAGTTTTGGTGTCCATGCTTGCTTGGCATTACCAGGTGTCAGAGAATGTTTTCAGGCATTAACTTGACCCATATTCTTTCCTCAAATGGTCCTTGAATGGTTTGTTGAAACATCAAAGGGCTGCAGTTCCCTTCGTGCAGACTGGAAGGACGGGCCCATTCGTGGCCATGAGGACCATCACAACTACCTCCCTGCTGTTGCCGACGGTGACTGGAGGGAGGCTAGCAACTATAAAATACACGGTGATATTGGGGATGCTAAAATTTGAACGGGAAAAATGCTTTTTAGAATTAAGTAAATTTGGGGGCGCCTTGGTGGCTCAGTCAGTTGAGCGTCCGACTTCAGCTCAGGTTGTGATCTCACGGCTCATGAGTTCGATCCCCACGGGTTCTGGGCTGACAGCTCGGAGCCTGGAGCCTGCTTCCGATTCTGTGTGTGTGTCTCTCTCTGCCCTTCCTCTGCTTGTGCTCTTTCTCAAAAATAAATAAACATTCAACAAAACTACAATGAAGTAAATTTTTTCACAGAAATGAAAACATGTGAGACACAGCGCATGCACCTGCAGTTTCCACGAAACTACCATGTGGTTATTTCCAGGTCAGTGAAGGTGGAGTTGTTCCATTTAGCGCCTGATTCTTTTTGACAATCACATAGGACTATTCCATTTAGTGTATGTATGTAGTCACTTCAGTGTTCTCCCGACTGTTCCACGTCGTGGGACAAAAACTAAACTCTGTAAAGTGGGTCGTGAAACAGCTATCTTCCCAAGTTGGCCGCACCGTTTCCTACAGTACTTGTTACCGCTGACGTCTTCACTAGCAACTAAAACTTCAGTGCGCGCTGCCCAGGAGTCTGTGCTTAGACTCTCTGCTGGAGGGACATTTTACAGAAGTCAATCCTCAAGACAACAATCAATCTCCAAGCTAATTACATCCTCTGAAACCAACGATCCGGACAACTGAGTACTTTGACCAAACCACCTGGTAGATATGGGACTGCCAAATCATTTTATTCCACTTAGCCCTCGGGCCACATTTGACCTTAGTGGGAAGCTATGACCTAGAGAAATAAACTCTCCTTATTCTCAAAGTCTCCAGTGCCCCAGTCCATTTAATCATCTTAGGGTCTCTCTCTCTCTCTCTCTCTCTCTCTCTCTCTCCCCCCAAAGAGAGAAACAGTGAAGAAAGCTCTGCCCTCCAAAGTTCATCATGCATACGGGGCACCCAGCTTGATTTCCTAACGCACATGTGTCATTGCGGAAACAACAAAACAGCCACAAACTCGGTCAAGAATTTTAGGTCCACGTGAGGAACCCTCATTAATACGATGTATAAATTATAGTTTATAGGCCCACGCTTAATACTTTGAACAGGTAAGATCCACCTCTCCTATGGCAGTCAACAAGAGTAAGACTGTAAACGCACAAAGGACATAAACGTTTTCCTATCATTTTAATTTTAGTTGAATTTTTTATCAAATTTCTAGAAAACACATGCTCAATACAAGAAGTTCTACTGTGCAAAAATAAATAAATAAATAGATGGAGGGGAGATTGAAATAAATAAATACATACATACATACACACATACAGATGAAGAAACATCACCCATATTCCCAAAGAAAAGCAATGTTTAGCATTAGGGGTCTTTGAGTTCATTAATGTGTATGAGTCTTAGTGCATGAACAATTCAAATAAGAACATACTTATTACAACACTTGAGTATAATCACTACTGATATAGTGGGAAAAATAAAAGAATTTATAGTGATATTAGGTTGTTGCTGTTGTCGTTGTTAAGTAGGCTTCACACCCCGCACAGAGCCCAATGTGGGGTTTGAACTCACAACCCTGAGGTCAAGACCTGAGCTGAGATCAAGAGTCAGACACAACCAACTGACCCTCCCAGGAGCTCCTACGTTGATATTACTTTATACTTGATTGTTCGTACTCAAAGAGAGATGAAATTGGTCCCCAAACACCCTATCCTGTAGAAACAATGGCTCAGAGAACAGAACGGGCCTCAAAATTGGAAATGAAAACCCCCTCAGAAACTCTGGCCCTGACAAGGGAAGCCCCGTAGACATGGCGCCTCGCTTCAGGGCTCAGTTACCGCTGCCCTCCAAGGCGGCAGTGCGTGTGAGCAGCCAGCCAGCCAGCGAGCAGGCCCAGGGGAACAAAGTACAAGATGAGGAGCGGCTCAGAGAGGGCTATCATCAAAGTCTGGGGGTTGCTGGACGTGCTCAGGTAGGTGAGGTCACAGAGCTTTAGGCTCCCACAGCCATCCGATGACCATGTGGGAAAATGACGGCGTGGAAGCATGTCATCTGTGACACGCTGAACTACTGAACAAAACAGGCCTACCTATCCCAGGTTTCCAGCCGATTTAGCAAATTAATGCCTTGACTGCTAAACCACTTTTGGCCAGGTTTTTTGATATTTACAGCCTAATGCATTTGAATGGCGTTGACATTAGTCTGTGACCCGACATTTGGGAAGTCTGTCTGCTCGTGTATGGAGAAGCAGTTTTCGGAGACCTTTCCCCGCTCTTTTCCTGAAACAGGCTACATTGTTACTGCCAGTGGACTTCGAGGAGGTGAACTCTGTTCCAGGAAGGGCTTCCCAAGTTGCCTACCTCCTCGTGTTGGTTGTTCCCTATTCAGGTATCTTGTGGCTTTGGGTATGAACCTGAACCACAGCATTCAGTGTCCTCAACTGCAATTACGCGTGCACCCATCTAGCCTCTCAACAGGCAGGGACCCATGTCTTGTTAATCTTTGCCTGGAGAACCTAACACAATGCCTGTGACGTACTATGTACTCAAAGATATCTGGACAATAAATAAATGCATTTTCCGATCTTATTTTGCAGAAGTCAGGCCTTGGCTTACTTTGGCAATAAGAGGTAGAGAAAGAGCAGGAAGTAAACATAGAAACTGGGTGCTAACAGCAAGTATGGTCAAAGGGATAGAGCTCAGCTTTGGAACCACTGAGAATTCTAAAAAAGCGTTACAATTACATCAAAGCATCAAAAGCCCTTCATTTCGCACAAGTGTCGTCTGCAAATTTTATCAGTCCTATCGCAAAAAAGGAATTGCCGTTCACATTCCTAGCTGTTTGATTTCATGACTTGATCTGCACCCAATGAGGTCAATGGGTTTCTGTAAACATAAAAGGACATATCGAGTGGGGGAGAAGTGGGTAAAATGAAGTGATGGGAAAACCCCTACATTATCTTAGCAACGCTCACCTGCCTCATGTGCTCTGACAAGTGCAGCAGTTTTATTTTAGAGACTTATGATAATACATCATGGTGGACCAGGGATACTATCACCTCATAAAAAAATAATGTGAAGTCTTAGCAACATTTTGCCATCGCGTTACTAATTCTTGCCAAAAAAAAAAATTCTTGACAGAGTCAATGATTTGAGAAGGGATTAGTGAGTTATAAAAATGGAAACGGAGATATTAAGGAAATGCTAAAGAACTAGACTCTTAACCTAAGCTTCGGTATGGAAGACGCTTTGGGTGAAGGTCATGTCTTGACCATCCCACGCCGGTCACATCTTCCTTAGAGTTTGTGATGGAAACATCTTATCAGTCAGTCATGGAAAAACGTTAAAATTCATTCTAATCCTGAGCTCATGTAAAGTCCACAAGATTATAACTGGTCAATAAATCAATACCCAAGTGGCAAGTTTTTCTGAGAACTTTTATACAAGTCAAATGTGTAAGTAAGCAATAAATCAGATTTTATTAAAAGCAGAGCAAATTCCCAATTTGCTGTTTGAGCTTGCAAAATTTAACTATCCATTTCTACTTTGTTTCAAATATTTCACATGTAAAAAAAATTCAAACTTTGAGGAGTAATGGTACAGCTTTTTTGAGGCCAATCTGGCAGCATGTAGCAAAATTTTAATTTATCCATTGACACAGCTACTCCATTCTCAGATATTTAGAGAAATAATAGCACATATGAACAGAGGCATACAAGTAAGTTTATAGTAACATGACCAAAAAACAGCAATAATTTAAATAGCCATGGACAGGGGGATGATTAAATACATTTAGGTGCCTTCATACTACTGAATCAACGTAGCTTTAAAAATAATGAAGTAAACTTGATATATTCTAACCCCCCCAAAATTTAAAACATATGTTTAAATGGAAAAACCAAAACCAATATATATCTATGGTATGCTTCAGTTTAAGAGAAAAAAAAAAACATTCAAAACTACAGGCTGAATTCAATTATACATAAAAATTCTGGAAGGAAGGCCATTAATGTGACTGGGACAGGGATTGAGAAAGTAAAGGTGAGATTTCATTTTTTGCTTCTTTATTGTTTACAATTTGCCATTGTGAATATATTTATGCATTCCTTGTGTAATTTGTAAACATCAAAAAATTAAAGGAAAAAAACAACACACCTCTCTGAAAAGAAGCATAAAAAAAATCTTACAAACCTTGTATAATACGTAAAGGCTCACAAACATACTCCAAAATTGCCATGACATCTCCAGTGCCACTTAGAAAATACTGCCCTTAGGGGTGCCTGAATGGCTCAGTAGGTTAAGCATCCAATTTTAGCTCAGGTCATGATCTCATGGTTCGTGAGTTTGAGTCCCACATCGGGCACTCTGCTGTCAGCGCAGAGCCTGCTTTGATCCTCTGTACCCCTCTCTCTCTGCCCCTCTCCCCACCCCCCCCCCCCAACTTTCAAAAATAAATAACGTTTTTTTAAAAAAGGGCAATACTGCCCTTGGAATCCTGCATGCTTATAAGAGTATCGTATTTCAGAATTCATGTGGAAAACTCTATGGCACAGTTAAATGCCAGGCATTTCATCCACCCCCAAAAAAGAAAGCTGGCAGACTGCAGTTTACTTGAACATCAACAGGTGAAGACATTTGCTCACATCCAGCTAATGAATTATTTCATATGTAAATGAGACATTAGCTCACGTCCTCAGAGAAGCCATGTTACAGCAATGCCTTGCAATTCAGCTGGAAACTTGGTTGGATTTTTTAAATTAAGCACATCAAAATCATCAAGCTGGAGTCCATCACACCCGGCACCTTGAAACAATAATAATTACTAGTTAATCTTAGTGCTTTCAGATACATACTTGGTAATCTTGGTTACATTTAAACTTTTAAATGTCAGAGCTCTTAAAATAGTATACTGGAAAGCAGAATAATAATAAAACATAATATGCCCTTAATAAAATAGGAATCCGAAGCATTAAAAAAACAACAACAGGAGTTGACATCAACACAAGCCTCAGCCACCCCCGCAACTGGACAGCTTCCAGAGGGACTCTCCCCAAGGTGGGTCCCATGTCGCCGACAGCCTCAAGGTGAACAAACATGAAATGTCCATTTTTCTTGCCCTTCCTTTATTATTTAGAAGCTCATATCTCTGGTGCTTTAGAGTACCTACCAGAGGGAGCTGGGGTGACCAACTTGTCCCAATTTGCCTGGGACCTGTCCAGTTTTACCACTGAAATTCCTGTTATTTGAGGAGCTCCCTGAATCCAGGGCAAATGCAGGACAGTCACCCCCGGGGCCAAACTCCTAACAAAGAAAACAAAGCCCAGGCCCTCAGTAGCCTCCACCTGGGCAGAAAAGGCATGAATTAGGCTCAACCAAGTCTTATTCCTTGTCAAGTACAATGGGGGTTAAAATTCAGTTTCGTCCCTTCCTGATTGGGAAATAGAGGAATCTCAAAAATATGCCGTGTGACAGAAGCCAGACAAAAGAGAGAGTGCTTGGTGTACAATTCAACATATAAGGTCTCTGAGCCGGCAAAACTAACCTACTGACAAAAATCCCATCAGTGGTTTCCTGGGGGGTGGGGGTGGGAGTGGGGAGGTGGGGAGTAAGGGCAGGCTAACAGGGGCACGAGGGAACCTTCCGGAGTGAGTAAATGCTCTATATCTTGATTCTGACTTTTGTCAAAATTCACCAACTGCTGACTTAAAATGTGTGCACTTACTATATGTAAACCTCACCTTTTAAGAGCTGATTTAAAAAATAAGAGTGGGATCTTCCCTCACCCAAAAGATTCAGGACAGACTGAAACATTTTTTTAGGGATGTGGTCAGAAGGGTTTCTGAGGCGTGGAGCAGATCAAAGGGCTGTGGTCACTTTCAGCTCTGCACTTGGAGGATTCCAAGGGGACAGCACAGGACCTCGCTCCCTTATGTAAAATACATGCAAAATTCACAGAGAATTTGTGCAGTCATCCATCACAGGAAATTGCACGGATTCCTTCTCTGGAAATATTGAAAGAAAAGCATAGCTAACGTTCTCCCATTTTACAAGGTTTTGTTGTTACAACTATAAACTCATCAAGTGACTAGAAGAACAGAGGCGCAGTAGGTGGGGGAGGAAGGTGGTGCAGATTTCAGCGCCTCTAAATAATGCAGCAGACCGGCCCAACACAAACAGCTTCTAGTACAGAGATAACCCCAGCAGTGGGAACCTAATCTAATAAAAACGTGTGACGTGCCTTTGGTTCAGGAGGTAGTCTCCGTTCTGACCTTGGTGTCTTATTTACTTACTTCAAGGAAATGCCTGAGAGCTGGCTAGCTACTAGGGAACAGAGGCACAGGCTTCCAGGACCAAAGTACCCGGGAGGGGATCAGAGGTCCCAGACAGATGTCCTTCAATGCATCATTCAGTGATCCTTCTAGAGGGAAATAGCCCTCGAATATTTTATTTTTGCAGTGTCATCTTGTCCTGATCCAAGGAAACGATCACTTTACAGTTCCCTGCCTCTTCTGCGATACCAGTACTGCCCAGAGGAGTGGTATGCCCTGCAAACAGTTGGCATCTGAGGCTGGAAGTGAAGGCATCGGCTTGGTAGCTAAGCAGGCCTGAGCCAGGCAGGTGGCACCCACAGGAGGGGAGGTGCTGCCCACTAGTGGTGACTGTCAGAGAAGAGAGCGGCCCAATCTTCAAAAGGCCTTGTAGGGAAGTGACCATGAACTTAACACTGGAAGCCTCTCACGTGAAAATCCAGAGTCTCCCACTGGGTGCATGTTTGGCAAGGGCTAAGACTCGTGAGCCTTGGGTGTATGTGGGCCTGTGCGTTTCCATTTGCCAAATGTCTACCGGTTCCTGTTAGCCCAGTAAAGCAGCTGTTGCACTAGAGCCAAACGTCTTCCCAGAATTATTCCCCAACTGGGACCTGGAAAGTTATTGGTTGACTCTCCCATCTGAGGGTATGTAATGAAGTCCAGTACGTAGCTGAGAACAGAGCCCCGAGAAACATCACAGCCAACCCTTTCTCCCGCAACTCGAAAGCTGACCTGGCACGCAGGGGCGCCAACGCAGCACCGTCTGCCCAAACCAGCCCGAACCAGATCCTGCGGGCAGCCGCCTGTTACTGATGACCACCCCTCACGGCCATTTCACTCTGTCTTCCTAGCCTACCGCCAAGCCCCCTGTCTCATAATGAGCGGGGGCTAGCCGCTGGGTGTTATGGGCCAGGCCATTCAGATGCCAAGGCTTGAAAATAAATCCTCCCACAGTAACTTGGAGCTAGCGCTCAGGAAAAATAATGGCACCACAGAGATATCCTGGAGCTTGCATGAAAGGAATCAGAGGATTAGAGACGGTGGATGACGTCATGAGAAAAATAGCACATTCACTGATCCAAGGTATGTAAGAAAACTAAGATAGAATAACACAGAATCAGGATGAAGGAGCGAGAGAGGGAAATGCCGAAGCAGTTTTCATCTACAGCACAGCTGGAATCGGGCCAAAACGAACCATGGGGGAATATTTTTATTTTCTATTCATCTGTTCCCTAGTAGACACACGGACGACCGCGCGCTGGTTTCAGCTTTACTGAATGGCTCTCTCTCACAACGAAAGACTGCGGAGTACCATTAGTCAATACGAAAAGGAATCTCATTTTGGATTGAAAACAATCTGCCATGCAAAGAGAGAGTGATCTGGAACAACATTTTGGGACCGGCTCTGAGTCAAGCACGTGTGAACTTCCCTGGGCAGCAACCAGAGAGCTCGGAATCTCAAACACGCTTCATTGTACCTGCCAGGGCTTTCAACGTCTGACCTCAGAACGGGTATTTGATGATTCCTGAGTCCTCACTCACTGGGTGGACAACAACAGCCACGTCTGTCTTGTGCAGGCCATACCAGCCACACAAACCGCTTCTGTGGAGTTAACATTTGCGTGTTGGCTACATCACGATGCATCAGCTTTAAAGCCATCTTTACTTAATGTACATTTTCAAGATCTTTAGGCTAAAGAAGTGGGACAATACGATCCTCAATAATAGTGAAGCTTACAACCTCTGAAATCAAGGTTACCACATTACTGTTTTCAATAAGGTCTCAAAATGTCTTCAGAGGCATCCAGTGCAGGGCCAAAGCAAACAGAAAGTGAAGCGCTGGGAATAAACGGTAAGCCGGTACGAAAAATTTGAAAAGGCCTCAAAAACTGACCCTCAGCAATGATTAGACAAGCAGAGCTGCACTTTGATTTAGTCAACTCACTGTAACTACAGAGCCATGCAAGGCCAAGACTGAAAACCCCGTGCCCGATTCACAGGCATCGGCCCGGCCGCAGCGGCAGAATTTGCTGAGCCGTTCACATCTGGGCCACGATTTTTGCTCCCGAAGCCTGTCAGGCTAACCACTAGGAGGTACTCTGTATTTGCCCATATCACGCATCATGCCTCTACTCTGCCGTCCTAGGAAACCCTGGGCACAAAGGCACTGGAGTGAACGGTCCATGCACAAGGGAAAGCAGAAGCACAAAACGAGAGACGTTTCACTTCCTGGGTACACAAATCCCTGATAGCTTTGCTTGTTCTATTTATTCATGTGTTCATTCATTTATATATATTTTTTTTAAGTGCTGGCACTCGTGCCTTGGAAAAGTATCAAACGTCTCTCTTCACCACCGCATCTATCCTTCCCTGCCCACTCGAACAAATGTACTACTTGCATCAAATAAGGCAGGGAGAATTGCAGTGAAGGAGGCCACGGTGATGCTGTACAAAGATATAAGCACAGTCTGCCAGAACAGTGCCTCAGATAAAGCGGGGTCTTGGGGCACGTGGGTGGCTCAGTCAGTTAAGCACCGGACTCCTGATTTGGGCCCAGGTCCTGATCACACAGTTTGTGGATTCAAGCCCACCAGCTGGACTCTGAGCAGACAGCATGGAGCCTGCTTGGGATTCTCTCTCTCCCTCTTTCTCTGCCCCTCCCCTGCTCCCATTCATGCATGTGCACTCTCTAAATAAATAAATAAACATTTAAAAATAAATAAAGCAGCTCCTTATACGTACATTTAATGTAATCAATCTAATACATGCCATCAATGTATATAACTAGATCACACCCTCCAGAATGAGCTAAATAGAATAACTTGACATATTTAGTAAGTATCTTTCCTTCAAGGGGCATAAGCTCTGTAGCTATTAACCCAAATCGAATAAAACAAATCTTCCTTATTTTCGCTGTGTTCTCCCTTCTTTATTCCCAAATAATACCTTACCTTATTTGTTTCTCTGTTTACTTAAAAAAACAATTCCCCCCAAGTTCACTTGGACACTGACCCAGTACTTCTTGAGCAGACGCTAACCATCCTCGGCTGAGCTCTTTTTAAACTAGGCCCTGACCTCTGAGCTTCTGGGTATGTCCCTGAGTTGCTCAGGGTCAGCAAGAATCTCATGTCAGTTCAGCCAGGGTCGTCCCTATCACCCTTGAGGTCTGACCGTGTGTCTCATCCTCCACCCGCCCCCCCAGGGGGTCTGATCCTTTCCCCTCCCCACCCCCGGCCAGCCCTCAGCAAAAATCCTGTTAGGTCAGCTGAGCCAGAACCTCCCTCACCCTGCTGTTTCCTCCTGGCAATTTTCCAACCACTGACACCCCCACGTGCTGCCCAGCTGCAAATTCCCACCTGCCCATGCTGTACCTGGGGCTGAGGCCAGTCTCTCTCACCGCCAGACCCCAATGCCGCGGTCCCCACACCCTGAATAAAGTGCGTCCTCCCTCGAATCAAGTCCTCCTTACCACCTTTGGCAAAAGTGTCATGAATAATCTTTTTTTTAGCGACGCCTAAACGCCCGGGGTTAGCAAAGAAGAGCTGAGGACCTGGCTCATCATGATAAGCACTGACCTCCTGGCCAAACACAAGGCCACCTCTTCCCCATCCTCAAATCCCACTAAAATGACCAGACACGGACAGAGAGACCAAAGACACAAACCTACAAGGACAAAGAACTGGAGAAGATGCTGAGTCAGGGGAGGGATTTCAGTGTGGAGCAGGTGGGTCCTGGAGGAACGTACCGGGACAGGCCGGGGAAGGGTAGGAGGAAGGGACGGGGACTGTGGAAGGTGAGGTGAGGGATGAGAAGACTGGAATTACTGAAAAATCTAACGATAGGGCAGCAGGAGCCCAGGCTCCCTCTCTCTCACATATGAGCTGGGACATGTGACGCATGTTGGCCTGTGACCAATACACCCCCAATCAGGTCACTGCAAGACTCATTCTCTCTAGATTTCTGAAATGAGAGTATTCATACTTGGTCACACCGGGCACAGTACAGAGCAGAATGGCATCCGGAGCTAGAAATAGGAAGACTGGAGGAAAACGTGGGGTGAGGAGGGGAAACCCCAGGACCTGTCTCCACCAGCTCCCAGGACATGGACAGCCAGGTTATGTTACTCAAACACTTCCCTTCGGAAACTGAGCAGCTCCGGAGAAATGGCCCACTAACAGTAGTTAGTTATGTTACGTTAGTGCCTCCGTAAAACAAAAACAGTACAAGAAAAATATTAAATTAAAAGCAACATGACAAAAGTTTTAAGTGCTATGGGACCGTTGGAAAATAAAACTGAAATCTCCTGAAAGCAGAACAGAATGACAAAGTGATCAAAAAGAGAAAAAAAATTAAAACATACAAAATCTAGGAGACCCAATATCCACTGAATAGTGGTTTCACAAATAGAGATCAGGGAAGACGACTTGACTAACGGTATGAGATGCGTCTTCAGAACTGAATGACATGAGCCGCCATGAGACAGAAAGTCCCAAACCAAGTCACGTCATCAAAATTTACAGAAAACAGGTTATTTGCCAAGGAATGGGAAGCACAATGCTACCAGACACAAAGAGTAATAACCTGATAGAAAAATGAAGCCAACTCCAGACTCCACTGTTCTTCGGTTAGTATTGACGGAGGCTTTCCCTCAAAGACATAAAGCTCTGTGGTCACTAGCCCAAGTCAGCGATCCAATGTCCCTAAGTCAAACTGGCCTGTGTGAATGGTCACAGAATTCACTTACAAAGGAGAAGGAATCAGTATGACATCAGATTTGGGGCGTGTGGGTGGCTCAGTCGGTTAAGCGTCCGACTTCGGCTCAGGTCATGATCTCACGGTTCGTGAGTTCGAGCCCCACATTGGGCTCCCTGCTGTCAGCGTGGAACCCACCTCAGATCCTCTGTCTCCCTGTCTCTGCCCCTCCCCCACCCAAAAATAAATAAATATTAGAAAAAAAAAAAGAATGACATCAGACTTCTAGAAGACAATGGAGCAAACCCTTCAAGATTCTGAGGGAAGAAAATGTTGGGCTTCAAACTCCAAAGCACCCTTGCACTCTCCTTAGGTAACAGAAAATGGTCTGCAGCCACTCAAGGGAGTACATCAAGAATGCTAAAAACAGACCTATGAAACAAGGAGTCCATCAGAAAACAGGAAAAAAAAAATTCCTGAGGATATTTGAAGCCGTAGGATGAGAACATTCACCAGGACTAGCAACCTACAAGTCCAGTTTAAATTTTTTTTTAATGTTTATTTATTTTTGAGACAGAGCATGAGTGGGGAAGGGGCAGAGAGAGAGGGAGACACAGAATCTGAGGCAGGCTCCAGGCTCTGAGCTGTTGGAACAGAGCCTGAGGTGGGGCTCAAACTCACGAACCCCGAGATCATGACCTGGGCCGAAGCCGGATGCTCAACCGACTGAGCCACCCAGGCACCCCCCAACAAGTCCGGTTTAAAGCAGGAGGGGACAGCAGAACAAGGGTTCCCTGGGCGAGAAATAAAACCGGCAGATTACCTGACATGTTGGACCACTTATTTCAACTTTATTTATGTACCTAAAATGTATCTTATGCACATACGTGTAAAAATTCCACATCCATATACAGGATTGGATACAGCTGATGAAATACTGCTAAGATAAAATTAATGGCAAATAATTAATAAAAACTAGGCAATTTTGGGGGCACCTGGGTGGCTCAGTTGGTTAAGCATCTGACTCTTGATTCCAGCTCAGGTCATGATCCCACAGTTCATGAGTTCAAGTCCCACATTAGGCTCTGTGCTGACAGGGTGAAGCCTTGCTTGGGATTCTATCTCCCTCTCTCTCTCTCTCCCTCCCCTACTTGCTCTCCATCTCTCTCTCAAAATAAATAAAAATAAACTTAAAATATATATATATATATATATATATATATATATATATATATATATATATATATATATAAATACTAGGCAATTTTTTAAGATGGTTATTAGCTTGGGTAAATAAAGTATCAGAAAAGGAAATGTAATCACTGGCCCTATGTTGAGCAATATTTCATAATCATGATAATGTAAACAATGCTGGGGAGATGATTGGATGTTTAAGAATCATTTCAAATAATTAGGTGAGGGAGGAGGAATGCAGAGATAATAAAACACAAATGAGACAAGACTGATGGTTGTGGAAGCTGGAGGAATGATAAAAACCTGAAATTATAACAATCACATAATAAACAATGACTTCTGATGAAATAAAATTTTACTATGTTAGATAAATTGGGGGGTGGGTGGTGGAGAGTAAATATGAGTGTCTGAGGAAATTCATTAAAAATAAACCTCAGGGCGCCTGGGAGGCTCAGTCAGTTGAGCGTCCGACTCCTGATTTCGGCTCAGGTCATGATCCCAGGGTCCTGGGATCAAGCTTCAAGTCAGGCCAGTGCTGAGTGTGGAGCCTGCCTAGGATTTTCTCTCTCTCTCTCTCTGCCCCTCCCTTGCTCATGCTCTCTCTAAAATAAAAAAAAATAAAACAGAGGCTCAGTTAAGCATCTAACTCTTAATTTCGGCTGAAGTCAAGGGGATCAAGCCCCACATCAGGCTCTGTGCTGAGAGCACAGAGCCTGCCTGAGATCCTCTCTCTCCCTCTCTCTCAGCTCCTCCCCTCACTGTTCATGTTCTCTCTCTCTCCTCAAATAAATAAAACTTTTTCAAAAATAAAATAATAAAATAATATAAAATAAATCTCACAACGGTTTTTCTCCAGAAATACAAGTAAGCAAATATTATTTAGAAGCATGAACATAAATTCCAGAAGCAACAGGAAATAAAGGTACAGAAGACAGGGGAAGAGGAGTGTTTTGTTTTGTTTTTTAATCCAAAGTAAAACAAAACAAAAGAAAACAAACAAAAAACCCCTTTTAATACTACTTGATTTTTTAAGCTAAGTTTAACTATTACTTTGATTAAACACTACATTCACAAAATTCTTCATTCTCTTAAGATTCTTCTGTTATGATGGCATAGAATTTCATTGTCTTTTCCCTTTGTTGATGTAATGAAATGGACAGGATTAAGGAGTGATATTTGAACATTAAAAAAAAAAGCTGGAAATGATAAGAGCCCAGTAGTAGGCTGTTCCATTATGAGATTTTACTGTACATACTGCCCTCTAGTGTCACCTCACGGGAAAGCATCTTAAATTCTGTAAACTAGAAATTCACTGAAGTCTGCAAATGTCACATTCTCTCTTCATCCCGAATCCTCTAGCCTCTCCAGGTGGTCAGCCTCCCAGTTCGAGGTCCAAGAATTCACACTTGGATTATTAATTGGATAGTATAGCTTCATTTTTAATATATTTTTTTAATGTTTATTTATTTTTGAGAGAGACAGAGCATGAGCGGGCAAGGGGCAGAGAGAGGGAGATACAGAATCTGAAGCAGGCTCCAGGCTCTGAGCTGTCAGCACAGAGCCCAATGCAGGGCTCGAACTCACCGCGAGATCATGACCTGAACTGAAGTGGGACGCCCAACTGACTGAGCCACCCAGGCGCCCCTGATAGTATGGCTTCATTATAGATTCAAAGGTTTTGATGGAAGGACTTTGGGACCTGGTCATGATTAAGGGGGGGAGGAGGGGTGTGTGTTCTGAGTTGTAAACAACGGTTTATTCAGTTGGGAATAAGAACCCATTTGTGTGCCCTCTCCATGATTCCCTGAGAGAGGGTAAATGCCTACAGAATCTAACATCATGCTGGACAGAAGGTGGACACACAGACACTCGAAAAACATGGAGTCTGGCAAGTGACTGGTTTCAGAACTCATCTTGCTATTTGTGGGCAATCTGAGGTGAGAAAGCAGCACACAGGAAAGTGATCGTTGTTACTAATAACTATTCGAACCAAACTAACAAATACGGACGTGGCAACACAGATGATAGAATCTAAGACGAAAGGTCCACCTTGATGTCTTCCATCCCCACCTGAAAGGAAACAAAAACAAAACCAAAAAACCCCAAAACACCCACTTTTCACCACACTCCTTTCTTTGCAATGAGAAGAATGCATGTTCTTCCTCAGCATTAGTTACTATTTGATAAAAATCACACATTCCTCTCTGCCAAAATGTTGACAAACATTCAGTTCCAAGATTTTTTTCCTCTGCTATTAGATAACAGGGAGAGAACCCTGGGGATCCCCTGACTTCAACCATTTCCACAGTCACTGCCCCCCTCCCACCCTGAGGCACACTTGCTTTGCTAATCACAAAGAGACAGGCTTGGATGGGGGTGCTTAAGTCATTCTAGCATCAATATCTACAAGAGTGCGGTCTGTGTTCCACTGAGAAGTGCACTCTTAGAAGTTTCCACGTGAATTTTCCTCTTCTGGCAGTTATATTGAAGGTGAGAAAAATTTTTTGATGCCAGTTAATCGTTCTCACCATAAACTGCTTTCTAAAAAAATTTTTTAAGTGTGTTTATTTATTTTTGAGAGAGAGGAGAAAGAGAATCCCAAGCAGGCTCTGTGCTATTGGCACATAGCAGCCCCTGACGCAGGGCTCGATCTCATGAACCATGAGACCATGACACGAGCTGAAACCGAATTGTCGAATGCTTAACCAACTGAGCCACCCAAACGCCCCCTAGGTGAGAAATTCTTTAACTAGCTATGAGGGCATTTTAATTTGGGCTCATGGTGTGTGAGCAGGGTTCCTATTTCCCACATTAGTATTAGTCCCTTGTTTAATACTGTGACTAAGAAAACCTCACCATTAGTTTGTATCCTTCCATACAAAATCAGGATGTAATTTTTGATCCTTACAAATATGCCATATGAAACCTGGACATTTCAAATTCTGAGTCTTTGGTTAGAAATTAGAGATTACAAGTTGCCAACTGAAGATGCAATATTTTACACTTATGGTACATTTCATTTCCCCAGAGCCAACAAATCCATAAACAGAGGTAACAGTTTCTAGTGTAAGTTTTTTTTTTTTTTTTTTTTTAATGTTTATTTTTGAAAGGGAGAGAAACAGAGTGCGAGCAGAGGAGGATCAGAGATAGAGGGAGACACAGAACCCGAAGCAGGCTCCAGGCTCTGAGCTGTCAGCACACAGCCCGACGCAGGGCTTGAACTCACAAACCATGAGATCATGACCTGAGTCGAAGTTGGATGCTTAACCGACGGAGCCACCCAGGCGCCCCTCTAGTGTAACTTTTGAATCTAACCAATAGGGCACATAATCGGAAAGGGTATTTTTCTGTTCAGAAACAGCAAGTAAAAACCAACCATTACCAAAATCTTTAATAAGGCACCAGAGTGTCTGAGAAAGAACATGGGTTTCTGAGGCAAGGGAGTTGGGACTAAAAACTTAGTTTAGCCTCATGATTATGACTTGGACCATGTTGTTGTAACTCTTCGAGCCACAGCACCCTCATCTCTCCAACGAGGAAAATACTCACCTGACAGGACCACTTTGTGCCTGTAGCACAGAGGATATTTGGGAAGTGTTAGTTTCCTCCCCTTCCCCCCAGTGCCCACGGCCCCACCTGCCGGTCCCACAGCCCATGCAAGGGATAGGACTGCCACCACCTGCAGAGCCACAAGCTGTGTCCCCAACAAGAAACTGGCTCTTCCCTTCCTTTACTCCGGGTCTGCATCATTACAGCTTTCCGGTGTATTCGGGAGGGATTCTTTCCAGCCCTAGACAGGTCTCGGGAGAAGCAATCTGCCAAGCCACAGACTGCTGCCCGCGTCACATCAGAGATCCCTTTCCTGCCCCCTCCGCCTGAATCCAAGTTCCTCACTCTGGCTCCCTTTTTCTTCTGCAAAATCTGTTCTTTTGTTTCTCTGTTTCCACTTGGACGTGTTTCCCTCCCTGTCCCCACTCTTGATTAAACAACCTGACAACTGGATTTTCTAACCTCTCCTCTGGCGGCTCTCTGCTGCCCCCTCTTGTTACAAAACAGAACAGGTCACGTTCTGGCCACAAAAATCTCTCAAGTTTCAGGATGGTTGGGCGTTTATTGAGGGCCTACTGTGTGGGGGCACGTGGTAAGTATTGGTGATACAGTAGTGGGCAAAATCAGAAAATGGCCCTGCTCTCAGGGAGCTTACAGTTCAGTGGAAAAGGCAGGCATTAATCAATTAATCATAGAAGTAAATAAAGGTAATGTCGGGGCGCCTGGGTGGCTCAGGTGGTTGAGCGTCCGACTTCGGCTCAGGTCATGATCTCACGGTTTGTGAGTTCGAGCCCCATGTCGGGCTCTGTGCTGACAGCTCGGAGCCTGAAGCCTGCTTCAGATTCTGTGTCTCCCTCTCTCTAACCCTCCCCAGCATGCGCTCTGTCATTCACTCTGTCAAAGAAAAAAATAAAAACATTAAAAAAAAATTTTTTAAGAAAAATAAAATTTAAAAAAAAGAAGTGAAGGTAATGCCAGAACTCAAACATGTGTTATGAAATGCCTATAATAAGGGACTTGATCTTATCAGAGAGGTCAGGGAAGGCTTCTTGGAGGTAGTGACATGGCTGGGATTAAAGGCTGGCTGGAATAAACAGAATGAAGAAGGAGGAAGAACATTCCAGAAGGGAAGCAGCATGTGTTATAGTAGGAGGGTGCCCAGTAACTACGAGCAACCACAGGAAATCAGTGTAGCCAGGGGAAGCAGAGAAGAAGTTGAGTGGGAGCGGCTGGGTGAGCCAGAGGCCACTGTGATGGTCCAAGTAAGAGGTTACGGCAGCTTAGAGTAAAGATGGTAAGTTAGAGCCCGGGAGAGTGGAGAGATCCCAAAACAACAGAAAATATTTCCAATATTTAGGAAATACAATCAAAAGAATTTTACGATGAGGGGTGCCTGGGGGGCTCAGTTGGTTAAACGTCTGACTCTTGATTTCAGCTCAGGTCACGATCTCACGGTTCATGTTCGAGCCCTGCATCTGGCTCGACACTGACAGCACAGAGCCTGCTTCAGATTCTCTCTCTCCCTCTCTCTCTGCCCCTCCCCTGTTTGTGCACTCTCACTTTCTACACATAAATAAACTTAACAACAACAACAACAAAGAATTTTATGATGAGTTGGATATCCATGGAGGGCACAGGGGAGGAAGTCTCCAAGCATGACATCTAGTTTCCTGACCTGCTTAAACAGATGGACACTGCAACCATTACCTAAGTCCGGGGGTGACTTTGGGATCCATAAAATGGATACCAAGCAGACAACAGGATGTTTCGATATGAAAACCAGGAGAGAGGTCCACAATAAAGATATAAGTGCAGGTGTTACCTGCAAATGGGCTGCAGTGAAGGTCAAGGACGACCTTGCCTTCGGGCAGTGGTTCTCAACTACTGAGGAGGACCCCCAGCCGGATGTTTGGAATTTTCCGGGGTGGGGAGATGAGGACAGGTGTCTCACAGTGCCACTGCCACTCAATGGGAGGGGACCCCAAACGCTAGACACCTTGAAAAGCACGGCAGAGTTCACAGAGAAGAAATGTCCCATGCCCCACATGTCATGAAAGTTAAAAACCTGTTTTTAATTATCTGAGCCTAGAATCTAACCTCATCTTCCACATAAACACCAAGGCTTGTATTTCTTGCCTAGTTTCAATTTACATCAAATTTTCCAGGAATGTAAGAACCATGTAAATTAAAGGAAAAGTGGACTGCTCTTTAGTATTTCTCCAGAGCTATTCACCATTGTGGAAAATCACATCCCTGCTTGTGGTCACTGAGTGCCAGGTCAACATTCCTCTGTCGGTCTATAATGTAGACTTTACATAAAGAATAACCACATTCACAGTCACTGATTCAACACAGAGGCACAAGCATTTGGTTACTTCATTATGCCTTCCATATGACCAAGCACGCACATAATGAAATGCCCGCCAAACAGAAATTATTTTCCCTTGTATTACAGATAGAGCAGTATACGATTTTTTTAAATGTTTATTTTATTTATTTTGAGAGAGAGAGAGAGAAATAGAGTGCGAGCAGGGGAGGGGCAGAGAGAGAGGGAGAGAGGATCTCAAGCAGGTGCCATGCTGTTAGCACAGAGCCCGAAATGGGGCTCAAACTCACACACCGTGAGATCATGACCTGGACTGAAATCAAGAGTCAGACACTTAACCGACTGAGCCACCCAGGTGCCCCTATGTTGTCTTTTTTGTTTTGTTTTTGTTTTTTTGTTTTTTGTTTTTTTATCACATGTTGTTATAAAAAGGAGGCATTTAGACTGATGAGATTATAAACTGGCCCAGGGGTAGAATGTAGAGTGAGAAACAGAGAAGGCATCAGATCCAGCTGAATTCCAACATTTAATGGACAGCTAGAGAAGGGTGTCCTTGCAAGGGTAGACAGAGGAGAAACCCAGCAGTGTTGACCTGGAGAAGCACCGAGAGGAGGGCATGTGGGGAAGGAAGACTTAGCAAAGTCAAATGTTGCTGAGAAGTCAAACAGAATGAGGGCTTGAATATGCCTTCATCTTACTTAGCAACAAGAAGGATTTGGCAGCGGGGATGTCGCTGATAATTTAGCAAGAGCTGTTTCAGGGGAGTGAGGGGGCCAGTGGGGAGCTGAGAAGCGAGGGAGCGGTGGAGTGAGAAGACAAAGATGGCCATGACATGGCTCTCGGAGGGTTTAGGTCGTAAGAGAGAATGACAGAAGGTGGAGAGACGGTGAGTAAGGGGACTGTTTTCTGTTGACACAGATTGGCCAATATGACCGTTGTCTCTCCAGTGGAAAATGATGACGTGGGCCCCCCCACTCAGGGGAGCTTATGTTGGCTGAAGTTGGCAAGAGTGAAAGGGGAGGAAAGTAGGATCATGAGCAGCACCTGGATGTGGAGCCTGAGTTCAGACGGTTGTCCCCCTCTCACTGTATGAAACATTTCAGACACCCCATCAAATTCACCTTACTGGGGGCGCCTGGGTGGCTCAGTCGGCTAAGTGTCCAACGCTTGGTTTAGGCTCAGGTCATGATCTCACAGTTCGTGGGTTCGAGCCCCACATCAGGCTCTGAGCTGATCATGTGGAGCCTGCTTGGGATTCTTTCTCTCCCTCTCTCTTTACCCCTTCCCGGCTCAAGCTCGTGCTCTCTCTCTCAAAACAAAGAAATAAACTGAAAAAAAAAAAAAATTTTTTTTAATTCACCTTACTGGATTTTATGAAATTAAATGCAACTCTGTGAGTTCTGAATTAATCCTAGTCACATTCTGGCTTCCTATAAGCAGATGAACAGGTCAGGGAGTGGCAGAGACTGCCCTAACCCACCCTGTTGTCCAAGGCAGAAGGAAGTCGTTAAGAAAAACCCTTCATAGAAATGCACTGATTCAGGGGAGCCTGGGTGGCTCAGTTGGTTAAGCATCTGACTCTTGATTTCAGCTCAGGTCATGATCTCAGTTTCATGAGTTCAAGCCCTGCATCAGGCTCTGTGCTGACCCTGCAAAGCTGGCTTAGGATTCTCTCTCTGCCTCTCTCTCTCTCTGTGTCTCCCCTGCTTATGATCTCTCTCAAAATAGATAAACTTTAAAAAGTTTAAAAAAAGGAATTTATTGATCCATAAAACTAACCAATAGCCTTAAAACTATGGCTTAAGATTAGTGAAATTCACGAATATCATACCTCAATTTAAAAGTTTAAAGGAAAAAACACACGACCTCTAAGCATTTCCCAATTATAAACACTACAGTGTGTCCCTGAAGGTCACTTACAGGGACTGCAGATGTAAGGTGAACCCCAACCACACAGGAAGGACTGCCTACTTCTGTGGCCAGTACTGAATGAGCAGGAAAATGCGACACCATGAAAAAGGGGGGCTGTGTCTATTCCATTTTGGCGCTAATTACCTTTAGAAAAGTTTGGACCCCTAACTGTGAGGCTTACAGTGATCTTGTCTCAGCAGCTTGAAAGACCTTAGAAAAGAAAGCCCCACAAAGATGCAAAAAGCTGCAGAACAAGGCAATTAATTGTTCAATGACAGGGATGCAAAATTTGCTCACATAAGTGCAATTCAGACCTTTCATGGGAAATGAAATGTATCTTCTGTGTAACTAACTGATCCAGTATTTCTCATCAGTCTCCATCAACGGGGCACAAAGGGAAAACAATAGATTCAACCCAATCTGATGCAAAACCTCCAAACAGTCCTCCTAGATGCTATTCATTCTCTCTAGGTAAAAATGTCTGTGCAGTTTCCCTAAGCCTACCTCCCTCTCTACCTCTCTTCCATGACCATGTGTGACAGTGGGAAAGAGGTTCTGGAACTGTGCGGTGCCCTCCGACTTCTCTGATCTCGGGGGGGGGGCGGGGTACATCCTGCGGCTTTTGCAGCTGAGGCTGGCACCTGATGTCATGTGTGATCTGGTCCTCAAGGGGCCCTGCCAGGGCTGGGGGTGCTCTGTTGAAGGATCAGCCCCACTCACCGCTCACGGGAGTACGCACACCTCTCTGAGGATGATCACATCACTCCCGGTACAACCAGGACACTTGTAAGAGTGGCAGAGGGCATTAACTGGAGAGGACACTGGCGCTGTGGGGCTGTCCTGGGCAAAGCAGAGTGCTCTGTTCACACCCTCTGCCAGAACCTGGACAGGGGCTCTCCTCTCCCCTTGGCCAGCAAATATTCCGCACCCTCTCACTAAGCAGACATCCAACACGAGAGCACACAGGCTTTGGAGAACAAACCAGAAGCCCCGTGCTGCGCCACACCAGTCTGACCACTTAACTATGCTGGACCCCACGTTTTTAGCTCAGGACCCACCTGTCTTTGTGTTTTCCTCAACTTATGGAGATATTTCTAAAGTCACCACTTCAAAATGTGACCCGAAGGCAGGATTTGGGATTGACAAGGGCAAATACAAAACACTGGCACCTACCTTCCTTTTCTTCTTCCTCCTTGTTCCTGCCCTACAACACCGAGGGCTAGAAAGTGCAAGGCTTCTTCCCCTTCCTTCTACCATCTGGAGAAGCAAGGCCTTTGACCATGCTGTCACAACTGGAAGGAGTAGCTTCTGGAGAGGAAGAAGAAATCTACGAGCTAAGTATTCTAGTCTTAGTTTCCCTTACGTTAAAGTGGGAACCAAAGAAATGTAGAAAATCCCCTCCAGAGAACCATCTGACTTTAGAAAGCTGTTATTATCTTACAGGAAATATCCTATTATGAATGTCTTAAATACAAAGGTCAAGCTTTTCTTCTATAACAGTCCTACTCTCCCCCAAAGTAGATGGAGCCCTTGGACCAGTGAGGAAGACAGTAGCCTACTCAAAAAGGAAAGAAATCTCCTCTACCCAAAAACCATCTCTGTTAGTCTACTTTTAAGTCTATTTTAATCCTATTATCATTGCTCCTTAACTTTACATTAGCTCATTTGAATATAAACATAATAGCAATCCTGGGGCACCTGGGTGGCTCAGTCGGTTAAGCGTCCAACTTCAGCCAGCTCGGGTCATGATTTCACGGTTTGTGAGTTCGAGGCCTGCATCAGACTCTGTGCTGACAGCTCAGAGCCCGGAGCCTGCTTCGGATTCTGTGTCTCTCTCTATCTCTGCCCCTTGCTAGCCCATGCTCTATCTCTCTGTCTCTCAAAAATAAATAGACATTAAAAAAAATTTTTTAACTAAAAGCCAAAAAACAAAACAAAAACATGATACCAATCCTAAACATGTAGGCACTTATCAAAAGACTGTCAAACTACACAAGGCAACAACTGACAGACCTGCTAGGAGGAGAGGATGAGTCCACTATTGTAGTTGGAGACTTCAACACACTTCTATTGGAAATGGACATATCTGGCCAGCAGAAAATGAGCAGACATACTTGAACTGAAAAACACCATCTACCAACTGGATAACATTGACATCTGTGCCCTACTGCATCCAACACCAGCAGAATACACACTCTTCTTAAGCTCACCGGGAACATTCATCAAGATAGACCACACTCTGGCCATAAAACACACCCTAGCAAAAGATTAAAAAATAGAAATCATACAATACCTGCTCTAAGACCACAATGAAATTAAACTAGGAATCAAAAACAGAGAAAATCTCCAAATATGTGGAGGTTAACATCACACTTCTAAGTAACACATCAGTCAAAGAAAAACTTCAAGAGAAATTTTAAGTTTTCAACTGCATAAAAATGAAAACACAACGTATCAAAATTTGTGGGATACAGACAAAGCAGTGGTTAGAGGTAAATTTATAGCATTAAATGCATGTATTCAAAAAGAAGAAAAATCTAAAATCATAACATTAGTCTCCACTTTAGGAAACTACAAAAAGAGCAAATTAAATCCATAATAAGCAGAAGCAAAGAAATAATAAAAACTAGAGCAGAAATCAATGAACTTGAAAACAGGAAGTTAATACAGAAAAATCAATGGAACAGAAGCTGGTTCTTTGAAAAGATCAGTAAAATCAATAAGCCTCTAGGTAGGCTAAGAAAAAGAGAGAAGATACAAATTATTTGTCAGAAATGAAAAAGGGGACATCACCACAGACCCTATGGACATTAAAAGGATAATAAAAGAATGTTAGAACATAATCATTATACTCTCAGGTTATATTAATAAGTGTCATTATTATTAAGCATTGACTATGCCTCAGGCTATGTTTTGCACTTTACATGAATTATCTTAAAACTTCATAAACACTCTACAGAAATTGGAATTATCCTCATACTACGAATGAGGAAAGAAACTTAATGAGGTTCAGAAACAGTGCTAATGTCACACATCTAACGAGTCAGCTCTGCTCTCACTGACCGCCTGCCTCCAGGGTTTTCCATTACACCATAGTTTCTCAAGCAATTTGGGAGTAGACAGTTTGGTTACGGTTGTGGCTCTCCCTGCCAAAATCAGGCCACAATTATTTCTGCAAAGCATGGAAATGTATAATATTAGACCTGCCTTTGTGCATGACAAGAGAAGTTCTTTCTGTCAGAGTATTTCAGAATAGTTTGCTAGTATACAACAACTTTCAGCTTCTTTCTTCCAAGAAATGACGTGATATAAAGTAGAGCATTATGGGTGTTACCAAGTAGATGCATACTTTGTCCAACTCATAACAGAAATGCACAAAGCAGTTGAGGAGGAGGAGGGGATGACAACAACAAAAATGTTGGCTAGAAAATAAGGGGCAGGAGCTATGAGTACAGGGAACAAGGGTGGAAAACACTTGACCTTAATTAAAATTAAAAAAAAATAATAACCCAGTCCATATTTCCGTATGTAAGCTGAACAAATCTTTCCCATGTCCCCAAACTCACCACCCACTACCTCACCACCACAATTACCAGCCACCATTTCATATACTGACTGCGACCTGACAAAATCACCCGCTTGTGTGAGCAGCACGGTGTCCTGCTACCCTCTGTCAATATGAAGACACAGCATTCACTAAAAGGATCTAAGTTATACAGGATGAGCAAAAGCAGAGGTAAAGTGGTTGCCACGGAAAGCAAAAAGGCTCATTTCATCTCTATGCTTTCAATTCCTCTCCATATACTGGTGACCCAACCAGGGTATATTTGGAAAACTGAATCGAGAGGTTGAAAATAGTCTACCTGGGAAATGAGAGTGTGAACACGTTCCTTCCCTTCAAACTATGGCACGACGTAGCTAACAAGCCTACAGACTGCTCGATGGCATGGATGAAAATAAAAACTAGAGTTTAGTGGCCTTGAGAATAAAGAGAAATATGGGCCACCCCAACTGATCATGGTTCAAAGACTCCGGTCCCTGAAAAACCAAGAGCTTTACAGTCATTGGCCACAGGGGAATCTAATGGGACTGTTTTAAAGGAGTCTAGGAACGTGCGCACTGCAGCAGACAGCGGAATTAAGGAACCCTGAAACCCCCTTCAGCCTCAACACTTGTACAGTTTTATGACAACATGTACATCCCCCTCCCCTCCCAGGGAATGTGCATTCTGGGTACAAGTGCTGCTGGGTGGAGACAGTAGAGGAAGAATTTCTGTCTCACCCCTCTCGGATCCATGCTTTTGCTCGGCATCAGCTAAGTAATAAGAATCTTGCTCTAAGCGGAGGTCTCTGGTTCTGACACTTTCAGACATCACCAGATGCTGTATTAGTCCAACAACTAATGCCCCTGAAAGACCAGTCTGTGCCCATGTGGCTGAAAAAATGCCCTAATTGCATAATTCCTGTGAAATAATCATCAAATTCCACATGTCCAATTACAAACAGTTTTCTAATTTCAACATGAGACATTCTTGGAAACTGTCACAAGGCAGATGTCTTAAAGAGGATTTTATTTTCCCAAAGGCATAACGTTATAATTGGATATTCTGTTACCAAAGACTAAGCATGAAATAAATCATAGGCATACACACAAGCAATAACAGGATATAAAACCAAAGATCCATCTATAAATTCCCATGATAGAACTTAGAGATTTTATATTAAGACATAAAACATTAGGGGCAGAAGCCACATAAGAGACCGTCTAGGAGCCATTCCCAATACCCCTCACTCCCAAGACTAGCCACACCATTATTTCTTGGGAAGTTTGATAAAGAACACAGATTCCTAGACCTCATTTCCAGAGATGTTGATTTGGTATGGAATAAGAAACAAAATTCTGTATTTTTCTTTTAATTTTTCCAGGTGATTCAAAAGACTCTAGGGGGCTGGGGGCGGGGGGTAGAGTGGGGAATGACCATATAAATGAGACTGGATGTTTTTCTCCTAGATTTTCTGACTAGATGCCAATGGCTTCAGCAGTAAACAAATGTTAATGTTTTGGCAGCGAATTATATGACTACCGGTTGCATACTTTAATCACGGCTCTTCACATGCAACTAAAAAATATAGTTACCAATGCTACGGATATCAAGGTTAGATGTCTGCGGTCAGGAAAGTAAAATATGCAGATGTCAATAACTTTAAGGATTAAATATTTATGTGCCCGTGGAAGCAAAATATTTAGTGATCAATAATTTATGACCGATTGTTTTTACCCATCAGAGGGGAAATGAATAGCTGCATTTGCGTTTTTTATGCATCACAGTCGTGGTAAGTAAGTGGATACCATGAGGTTGAACTAAGTGTCTGAAAGGCCAAGGAGTTCAATGAACAAGTACAGTTAATTTTTCTCTTTGGACGCGCGTATACGAAAATAGACACCACGAAGACACCAAGACATCCATTCTATCTTCAAATCACATCTTAAACCCACCCCTGTCTTTTTCCACTACCTCCTACCCTGATCCAAAGCAGCATCATTTCCATTTCTTTCATGGAAACTGTCTTGCTTCCACCTTCACATTCTAATCCATTCTCCATGGAGAAGCCATCGGGTATCTTTGCAAAAACATAAATCAGAAAAAAGCAAAACAAAACTCAGATCATAGCAACCCTGTTTAAATACTTTCCCATCGCACTTAGAATACAACCAGACCTCTCACCCTGTCCTATGGAGCCCTTTACCACCAGGCCCCTGCCGGCCACTCAAATCTCATCTCCTACACTCTACCCTCACACCCCTGGTTTTCCTGCCGCGACAACCTTCTTCCTGACCCTCCTTCCTATCAAACTCCTTCCCACTGTCCTATGCATCAGCTGCTCCCTCGACATGGAATTAATCCCCTCTAAATCATACATAGGTCTGTCTCCTACTATCTTTCAAGTCTCACGCTCATAGAGCCTCCCCAATTACTCCAAAACCAAAATGCTCATGCCTAGCTGGTAGCACCTGACTTAGATATTTTGTAAGCTCTAGAGGGCAGAGCCTGCTGTATTTACCACTATAACCCCAGCACCCAGCACAGGGCAATGCATATAATAAATGTTTCTTAGACGCCAGTTGTATAAATGAATGAGCAGACCCTGACATCAGCAAGCCATACATCCTGAGACATTTCCAAATTCTCCCAAGACACAAATACAGTAGCACACAATGCCCTCAGAACATGGAGCTATGTGGACTATTTCACATAGATCCAGACTGTAAGGTTAGTCCAGTGTCCTACTCTTTGATCTTAAATAGCTATCTTCTGCCTAATAACCTCTGTTTCATAAAATGCTTCGCTTTGCCTTCGTTTTCATTGTTTCATTGTCAGCACTAGTAGTTTACCTCCTTCAGAGAGGTTACTTTGTCACTAATACAAAAGTTTTTAAGGTTTCTTTGTTGTTGTTGTTGCTGGGGGGGGGGGGGGGGAGGGGGGAGTCACATAACTCGTTAGCATGCCAGAGTCTTGTTACTATTTCAAGACATTTCCAGCATATGCAACAAATACATAATACGAAGCCGGCTGAGAGATGGACCCTGGCTGTTCCTGTCCGGTGGGCATGTGACTCTCCCTACTGTCCCATCTCTCAAAGTCTGGGACACTCAGTCTGCACCCTAGAACTATCTAGATGGGGTAGATCAAAATGTGAATGCAAAATCAGTGAAAACAAAGTGTCTACCATACTCTCTTCAGTTTAAGTTGTTTTTGTTTTGCTTTGTTTTTTTTTTTTTTTTAAAGCGCAAAGAGAACACATCGGTGGAAGCAAAATGGTTTTACTTGGGTGCCTATGAGCACTGCGGCTGTCTGCTCTGGAAGACAGGGAGCTGCCAGCTTGTCTGGGTGCCAACCAACCCATTGGCCCAAATTTGCTCAAGCTGCAATAATAAAATCTGTCCCGCACCTCATGCCAGTAAGAAGGAAAGTGCTTGACTTCTGGCACTGGTTACTTCTGTGCTTCCTTCCAGATGTTTAAGGTTAACCTGAGACACGCTTTCAGATTTTTAGCCATTTGCTCTTCCTTTAATCTTTATATTACCACATGCTATCAAAGAACAGAGAGGGTTAAAAAAGAAGAGAGGCTAAGTCAGAAAGCAGGCAAAGAGGTTTCCCGCCCTGCCTGAACAGCCCTTAAAACTAACCATTATGAGGCTCCCCAAAGCCTTTGTCGTTACACCAAATTAAATGTAGCAAAATTCAGTTGATTCATCATTTTATGTGGAGAGACTGAAAATCGAGTAATATTAATATGCAATTTTTTCATGGAAGGAAATGAGTATGTTAGCTAGAAGAAATATTAGTGTCTTTACATAATTAACACTGTTCCCAAAGGTATCCAGATAAAAGCAGAAAAGCCTAGGAATTGGATAATTTATTAATAACTGTTCTCACTGTCCTTGTGCTTAACTATCTCCCAAGACAAAATATCTTTGTTAATTAAATTTTATTTATACCAAATTAATACCCGCACATAGCTTTAAAAGTGAATCGTTTTATCAGGCCATTAATACCAGACTGCCCCATGCTCATTCCCCTTCCCACGTGCCAGAAGTCACCACTCCAATTCTTTCAGGTGTTTCTTCTGTATTCACGCTTCACAAATATCTAATTAACACACTTAATAGGCTATTCCTTGATTTTGCAGTTTTGGATGATACCTACTGCCTTGCCGCTATGGAAGGTGTAGATTGAACTTGCGCAGGTCGCCCTTCCCCCACACATTCGTCTTCCCTCCTCATCCATTTTTTTCTTTTCTTCTTTTAAGTTTTTATTCAAATTCCAGGTAGTTAATACATGGTGTAGTATTAGTTTCAGGTGTACAATACAGTGATTCAACACTTCCATATACTAGCCGGTGCTCATCACAAGTGCCCTCCTCAATCCCCATCACCTATCCCACCCGTCCCCCACCCACCTCCCCTGTGACTCTTCATCCATTTTTGATTAAGTGTATAGCCAGTGCTTTCATTATTACAGGCACAAATATTATTTGCTGCTGAGCCAAACCAGTGTGTTATCATTACATTTTCTTTCTTGAAAATTTTTCTTTTGTCTTGTTTTCAAATCTCTGGCCAATTCCTCCCACACGTTCCAAAAGCCCTAAAAAACGCATATTAAGTCAATCTCCCGCATGGACAAACTGACATATACCTGGCAGATTTTGAGCCTTCCACACAAGAGATTCTGAGGATGCTGAAGGGGGGCCCAGGCCGTTAGGACTCTGTTTGAGGTCACCATAGGTCACCATGACCTCAGGGTGAGCTGGGTTTGGGAACCACTCATCTACAGCAAAATAAATAAGGTCATAAACTCTCAAGCTTCAGAAATTTAGGTGGCAGAGGATTTGGGCTTGGTTCTCCACCATTCCAGCATCACTTGAAGACCTTGTCTAGAAATGGAAACGAATTTGGCACAAGTTTAGAGAATGACCCACACTTTATACTACATGAACGATCGACAAAACTGTCACAACTCGCACTGAAAGGGCCAAGAGTTTGGCTTTTTCACTTTCCAACAAATGACCTTGACACGTGCATGCTGGGCATTATGAAGACTGAATGCCTCTGTTCTCATGACAGCTATTCTCTTGTTACGCATCCTGGCCGCCAGATCTGCTCTAGTTAAAGCAAGAATCAATCACACCCAACTGATGTGATACAAGTTACAACACAACTGTCCCCCAGGTGACCATGCCGACTTGCTGCAGCAACCAGCGTGTGGCATCTGTGCTGTGTGTCCACATCTGCAGGCAGCCAGGGTAATGTTCATCCTCTTAATCACAAAATTAGGAAGTAACATGTTACTAAGAAAATAGCTAAAAGAGTCAAAAGTGATTGCTTCGAGGGACTAGAAAATGAGGGCAGATTCTACTGTTTTTTTTGAACTAAGCCTTGTACCAGAAAGTTTAATTCAATCATGCACAGGAAAAAAATTGATAAAACAGAATTTAAATAAAACAGGGTGTTAATCATAGGGTCAAACGAACTCATTCAAAAAGAATGCCAGGTACAATGTGGGTAGGTTGTATAACGTCTCAAGACCCAGTGAAGGTAAAAATACCAGTGTCCTCATTTCCTCCCCATCTCTACATGAGGATCAGGCTGGTTTCACTTATTCATTCAACAATGTTTCCTAGAGCCCACCAGGCACCAGGCACTGTTCTACATGGTGGGATGACAGCAGTGAACAAAACAAAGTTCTTGGTCTTCCCATAGTTAGATTCTAACGTGGGGAGACCACAGATAACCGGCCACAAGTGAATAGGAGAATTTTGGGGGTAATGGGTGCCACGAACAGAAAATAAAGCCAGGCAAGGCTTTATGCCATTGGAGAGTGGTGTTGGAGAGAGCACTACCTCAGAAACAAGGTGGGGAAAGAGGCGTCTCTGAGGAAGCATTGCTCGCAGAGACCTGACTGGTGGGAAGGAATGAGCCAGGGGAGCACATCCCAGGGAGAGAAAGCGTAAGTGAGAGATTCAGAGGCTGGAAAGGCTTCCCTTGTGTGGGGGAAGCAGCTCAGGGTACAGAGGGGTGAGCACAGTGAGCCTCAAGAACCGAGCATGGCAGAGCCCGGCAGTCTCAGAGGCCACACGCTAAGGATCTGGAGTAGTCCCTGGGGGGTCTGGGCAGAGCTCTGGGACTGGCTTTATCCTCTGTGAAGTATCTCACAAGTAATTATTGAAGTAAAAGTAAAATATCTATCTACAATAAGAGGTTTGGGGCGCCTGGGTGGCTCAGTTGGTTAAGTGTCCGACTCTTGATTTCAGCTCGGGTCATGATCTCATGGTTCGTGAGTCCGAGCCCCACGTTGGGCTCCACGTGGACAGCATGGGGCCTGTTTGGGATTGTCTTCTCTCCCTCTCTCTCTGCTCCCCCCCCCACTCAGGTTTGGTCTCTCTTTCTCTCTCTCAAAATAAATAAACATTTTAAAAAATGAATCAAATAAAATAAGGTTTGATTATGGCAAATATATATACATAGAGAGAGAGAGCGAGAGAGAGGCAGATAAATATAAACACATATACATATGTATACACATCTTGTACATAACACACAATCTATCACCTGGTTATTATGAGCTTCTTTTCATGTTCAACTTTGTTACTGCCCACTTCCAATTTCTTTGGAAAGAAATTAAGTCCATTTCTTTCCAATCTCCCAAATAAGTCTTAATCTGGCATGCTATTAGCAACAATTACCTACTGATTCAATGCATGGGGCCCAAGAGCAGTCAAAATTTTTGTCTAGAGACAAAAATTACTAAGAACCAACACATAAGGGATGAGATGAGCAGAAATCTCTAGCCCTGAGCACGGTTCATGGATGCGTCACTCATGAAGTCAGAGAGAGCCACATAAGGGAATCTATGGAGGCTATCACAACAAATGTGATATAATCATGCTCAACTGAATTTGTTTTCTGGGCTTCTCCAGCACACGGCAAGGGGCCTGGAAAGGGGTTGTTCTCTACAGAAACCCTGTATAACTTGATGTTGGAATAGAAACCAATAGGACATATACCAAGATTCAAAGTAATTGTGAGACACAGAACACATAGTTGTCCCCGCTCTCCGAATTTACGCATGGCACGAAGGAGAACCTGTTCTGTGATTCTTGGATTCCACAACAAAGTCAAGAATACTGAGAGGGATGAGAGAGCAGAGCCTGTGAGGACACTGTTGAAAGAGCAGAAAAACTCTTCTATGAGCCCTGCTCTGAACCCCCTGCTTCCACAGGGCTACCTGGGGAACTCCTCTGAAATATGTAGTATGTTCTTGCAACTTAGAGCCCATGGAGGCACAGGAGGACTGTGGGCCAGGGCTGGGCTCCCCCAACCCATCTTGCTAGAAAAATCTAGAGGGTGAGGGGGAGTAACCTGCCTATATGACCGGAGGGCTGTGTGCCTGTGATCCCAGAGCTAGGAGCTAGTCAAGACAGATGTGGGGAGCAGGTGGGGAGTCTTGAGTTTTCCTACTAGAGCCCTGCGGCGGACAAAGAGAGCTCAGCAAAGAGAAGCTGGATGTGTTCCACAGGGGCTGAAAAGCTGTCTGACTTCCCAGGGCAGAGATGCAGCTTCCTGAGAAAGGAAACTGTAGAAGTCCAGCGGGGAAATTCCAAATGCCATGAAAATGCCCCAGGATAGAAAAAGTATACTTTACCATCTACCCAGCCCGCTCAAGGACACCAGCTCTAACCACCTGCCAAGTTCAGGAGACGTGAAGCCACACAGCCAAGTAATAAATGTCCCATCTCCTTCTCTTCCGTCTCCTCACTGCCGCTCTACCAGGCTCCGGAAAGCAGCTGGTGATGGAGGCAGAGGGAACAAGCAGAGCGCAGAGAGCAGGAAGAACACAGGTGCCTTTAGCAGGGTGCCCAGCTTGCAGCATGAAAGAGGTCCAAGCTGGGGAAAGCAGCAAGATGCTACACGACGCTGGTTCAGAGTCGGGATGGGCTTCTTCACGGGACTGATCAAGCCACTTACTAAGCTTGAAGCTGCACATACAACTTAAAATGACCATAAAACTGTCCAATTCCTGGGGCGCCTGGGCGGCTCAGTCAGTTAAGCATTCGACTCTTGATCTTGGCTCAGATCGTGGTCTCATAGTTCATGAGTTCGAGTCTCACATCGGGCTCTGCGCTGACGGCGTGAAGCCTGTTTGGGATTCTGTCTCTCCTCTCTGCCCTTCCCCTGCTTACGTGTGCTCTCTCAAAATAAATAAATAAACTTAAACAAAAATTGTCCCTTTCCTAAGAGTGAGCACAAGAGCTGGAGATCTGCTAGACTCTCCAGTTAGGGGATGGGGAAAATTAACCCCCTGAATAAGGTTCTAAAGAGCTCAGAAAAACATAAAGAATGTGTGTTTATCTCCTTCGATAACTCATGCTTGTTCACTGGACAGGCCATGAAAAAAATGCATAAATGAATGAATGAATGAACAAATGAAACATTTACAAAAGAGTGAACGTTTGCATGAAGACGTGGAAAATGGAAATGAATGGTAACCAGATTCGCTGAGGATCTAGCGTTTCTGGAGAAGAAAGATGCTGTATCTGGCATGCCTGCTTTTACGGTGTCGACAGGATGTACACAGTGTGGTAAAACATTAACAAACAGAGTCTGAGTTGTAGAATCAGGTATTCAGGTTCGGGTACATGATCAGGCACTTTCTATCTGTGTGACCTTGAGCAAGTCACTTACATGCTCGGAGCCTGTTTTCTCATCTCTAAAATGGTAATAATAGCTAGGGTACTACACAGTGATATGATGATATTATTTTATTTTAAGTTTACTTATTTGTTATTTTTGAGAGAGAAAGAGAGAGAGGGGGAGAGTACAAGCAGGGAAGGAGTAGAGAGAGAAGGAGAGAGAATCCCAAGCGGGCTCCACGCTGTCAGCATGGAGCTCGATGCAGGGCATGATGATTTAAATTTTTTTTTTTAAATTTTTTTTTTTTCAACGTTTATTTATTTTTGGGACAGAGAGACAGAGCATGAACGGGGGAGGGGCAGAGAGAGAGGGAGACACAGAATCTGAAACAGGCTCCAGGCTCTGAGCCATCAGCCCAGAGCCCGACGCGGTGCTCGAACTCACGGACCGCGAGATCGTGACCTGGCTGAAGTCGGACGCTTAACCGACTGCGCCACCCAGGCGCCCCTAAATTTTTTTTTTTAATGTTTATTTATTTGTGAGAGAGAGAGACAGACAGACAGACAGAGCACGAACAGGTGAGGGTCAGAGAGAGAGGGAGACACAGAATCTGAAGCAGGCTCCAGGCTCTGAGCTGTCAGCACAGAGCCCGACGTGGGGCTTGAACTCAAGAACCGTGAGATCATGACCTGAGCTGAAGTCAGACGCTTAACTGACAGCCACCCAGGCACCCCAGGGCATGATGATTTCAAATAAGAGAATACACGGAGAGTATTTGGTGCCTGGCACAGAGTGGGCATTGATAATGGCAGTGATCATTACTACTCTCTGGTAGGGACAGAGGAAGCCAATTAAAATGTTTCCCGTAATTCTAAGCTCACCAAGCAACCTTATGATTCTCATTCCATTTTCTGGCAAACTTGATTACTGGGCAGAGATACCCTGAATAATGAACAGCAGTACTCCTGTAACTGTGAAGATAACACCCTAATAAATCACTTTTTTAGTATAAGCACAAGTCTCCATTTGGAATATTTGGATTGCCATTCATTAAAGTCTGACTAATGCTTGGTGACAGATGAGGACTGACTCAAAAGGCCCTTTCTCAAGAGCGGGGCCCCCACTCCTACACCCCTCTCTTTTAAATTATACGTGATCACACTAAGACACTGAAAAATCCCAAAGTGTCTTTTATAATTTTTTTTTCAATATTTATTTTTGAGAGAGGCAGAGCATGAGCAGAGAAGAGGGGCAGAAAGAGAGAGAGACACAGAATTTGAAGCAGGCTCCAGGCTCTGAGCTGACAGCACAGAGCCTGACACGGGGCTCGAACCCATGAACCACAGGATCATGACCTGAGCCGAAGTTGGATGCTTAACCAACTGAGCCACCCAGGTGCCCCACCAAAGTGTCTTTTAAAACAAAGAAAGCATCTACTGTATTTGCTATCATTTGTTCTAAATGTATTTCATTACAACACTCTGAGAACTGGTAATGTGTAGATGGCTTACAATAGAAACACCTTCTCACTCAGGAGACCTTTTTAATACCAGAACCCCTTGTTCGTTTCTATGTTGGGCACAGAGTGAACTAGAATGACGATTCCTGTTGCTTTGCTCATGATACTTCCCTGTGTGGGGCTCTCCACATTCTCCTCTGCTAAAAACCTCCCTTTTAACTCCAGTTCTTGAACAAGTCTTCCGGAATGATACTACCCACTTATGATTATTCCTTTACTCTTACGTCTTCTCTGGGGTTGAAAATATAATTTGGACTCTATTATCTCATGCTTTTCCATGAAGAGAAAGTTCTGGCTCCTACCACCCACATAAGTAACTGACAACAAGCCTTTCCACTCTGTACTTTACTTCCCTCTTCATCAAAATAGATAGGATTCCTACCTACCAGGCTGTTTTGAGAAGGAAATGAGATCACATTCAAGAAGGGCGGTGGGGGGCGGGAGGGGGGCGGGCCTGTGTGGTTCAGTCCGCTAAGCGTTTGACTCTGGATTTCGGCTCAAGTCATGATCAATCTCACAGTTTATAAGTTGGAGCCTCGCATTGGGCTCTGTGCTGATGGTATGGAGCCTGCTTGGGATTCTCTCTTTCTCTCTCTCGCTCTCTCAAAATAAATAAATAAACTTTAAAAAAATAAAGAAGGTGGTCAGGGGAACAAGGAGCCTGCACCTAGGGTAAGGGTACTGGAACTCCCAGCAGGCACTTAGCACTCGGTCCTGGAGAGCTGCACTGTAGCTGTGCTTGGAGGAGAGCAAATCTGATGTCCTTCTTCTTCACAGCCTCCAGCCTTCACCAAGGGGTGCTGATACCCATATTCCTGAGGAAGGAAAATATTTCAGGAGCCTCCTTGTTTTCTTTCTCCCCACGTATCTGTGTTTACTAAAACTTCTATTTAGAAGCTCACCTAAAACATAAGCAGTTCCCTGCTCTTAAAGACCCCCAATTCTCGTCAAGGGTCCTCTTCCTTCACGAGAGACACCTTTCAAGAGAACTGTCGAAAAACAGAGCTGTGTTTTGCGTTGTGTTTTGAAATCACTATGGTGACAGTTTCTAAGACTACCGTAACTCTTGGACTTTGGGGTTAAAAAAATAATTTATTCCTTTGTGACCCCTTAATTTTTTGTTTCAGAGAATTGTTAATGTAGCTGAAACCTTACATTTCTCAAATGGCTCAAAACAGACACAGTATTCACTGTATTCATATGAAGTAAATGATTCATATCTAGGAAGAAGAAAAGAAAGTAGGCTACAGAGGAAACAAGCAAACTCAAAAATATCCTGGTTTACAATAGCTTCGAGGTTATATAATCCTCTGAGTTTCCATTTCGCTAAATTAGGTCAGCTTTTGGCACCTGAATCATCGTCCCTGCCTTTTCTTTTTCAATCCTGCCGCACCAGAGTCCCAGGTGCAGTTGTAAGTGACCTACTTAATTAGGATTTGGAGCCCTCACACAGAAAAATGTGTTGTCTTCGTTCGATTTTGCTCAACAGACCTTCTTAATGAACTGAATTTCTAATTCAGTCCGTTAAAAACTGGACATCTTAAGCAATTCCAAAATCCAAATATCCAGGTTTAATTATACTCATGAGTGTGCATTCAAACACGGTGCAGGCCAAAGAGCCATGGATCAGGTATCAGGGCACCTTGGCTCTCCGCCCCACTCTACCGCCAACCCCAGTGTAATCCTGGCACGTCCCTAACCTTCCTGAGCCTCGGTCTTCTCACCCTGATAAAGACAAGGTTAGACTCTCACGTCTTCTGTGCTCAAGGTCTCTATGACTATTTCCTGAGCACCTCCCACATGCAAGGTGGTAGACAGAAGGGGTGGAGGTGTACAAAGATGAGTCGATGTGGCCCTATCAACAAAGACTTTATACAGTATGAAGGAAGGGAAGATCACACAGAAGAAAACCAAATGCCATAGTTACTATACTTGTCTTTATTCCTCATGATTGGTATTATGCCTGGCATATAGTAGAGGTTGCATCTGATGGAAGGGAATCAGGAATGGTTCACAACAGGTGTTATATTTGAGTTGGTTTTAAAAAGCCATTCAGGGGCGCCTGGGTGGCTCGGTCGGTTGAGCGTCCGACTTCAGCTCAGGTCATGATCTCACAGACCGTGAGTTCGAGCCCCGCGTCAGGCTCTGGGCTGATGGCTCAGAGCCTGGAGCCTGCTTCCAGTTCTGTGTCTCCCTCTCTCTCTGCCCCTCCCCCGTTCATGCTCTGTCTCTCTCTGTCTCAAAAATAAATAAACGTTAAAAAAAATAATAATAAATAAATAAATAAATAAATAAAAATAAAAAGCCATTCAATTCTCGGTGGCTCCCTGATACCGTTCTCCACTCTGATGCAAAATCTGAAGCCAACGTTCAAGGTTCTTCACATTCTGGTCCCTGTATATCATTCAATCTCTATCTCTCTCTTACCCAGAACTAGGTGATAGCTTTGCTGTAGCTCAGATACCTCCCGTAACTTTCTACTTCCGTGCTCACATTCATGCCATTCTTCTACTAAAGGAGTACATACTAAGTGTCCTCCAATCTCAACACAATCCAATTCCATTATCTCTCAACACATCAAATTCCTCCTGTTTTATACAGAAGAACTTATGGAGCCTTTCCTGATCCCTCCAATCATATGTTCTGTCTCCCCTCTTTGAAATTCCGCAAGATTTACTGACATTTCTCTTCTGGTATATATGCCAATTAGCCCTGAGTTACAGCCGGGTAATGTCTTTGTCTCAAGATAATAATCTGTGACATTAGACACTACATTATTCATCCATATTGCCAAACAAATGGTAGGTTATCAGTAGCTTATGTGACAGGGCAAATATAGAAAGGACAGTCTATAACTCAGAAACGGAATAAACAATGGCACTAAGTTAAGAACATTTGTGGCTTATGCCTAAAATGGTGACTACTGCAGCAGTATGTTGTTTTGTTTTTTTTTTTTTTTAAGTTTATTTATTTTTGAGAGACAGACAGAGCACAAGCAGGGGAAGGGGACAGACAGAGAGGGAGACACAGAATCCGAAGCAGGCTCCAGGCTCCGAGTTGTCAGCACAAAGCCCGACACGGGGCTTGAACCCACAAACTACGACATCATGACCTGAGCCGAAGCCGGACGCTTAACCAACTGAGCCACCCAGGCGCCCCTGCAGTTTGATTTCTGAACATAGTGTTTAGTTGACAGAATCACAGTGGTTACGTTTGGAAGACAGGTTGGATTCAGATTACAGAGACTTGAATGCCAGGGTAATAAAAATGGCATATATTTAGCACTCAAGAAGGAGAGTCACTGATGGTGTTAGGAGCTGAAGAGTAGCAAAACCTGAGATATGAAAATCAAACCAGAAGCACTCTGGTTGACATACCAGTCTTCTGGGAATTTGGTTGGAAGCAAGTCCATCCCTGAGAGAAGAATTGAGTCTTGGTATACTGATAAAATTAAGTGTATAAACCTGTAGATCTGTGAGTCCTGGGAAAGTCACTAAGCTAAATACTGCTGTGTAGGCTCCCGATAACCCGACATTTTAGTATCCACCTCAATAAAAGGAAACAGGCTCAAACCAAAGCATCATTACTAAATTTCCAAACTGGTGAAAAAGAGGACATTCTCTATTTTTTCCAGAGAAGTCAGAGGGGAAGAGAAAACATACTACATACAAAGGATGAGGAATCAAATAGCCGTGGATTCCTCAGCAACAGCACTTGAAGCTAGAAGACGGGGAAACTGTTTTTCAGATTCAGAAAGAAAAGAATTTCCACCCTAGAATTCTATGCTAAGCCAAACCATCAATGAAGGTGAGAGTAAAATGAACAAATTTTCACACACACAAAGTCTCTGAACGCTTATCTTCCATGCACCTTTCTCAGAACACACTGAAATAAAGATATTAACAAAGAAAAAGAAAAATGGGGCATAAAAGAAACAGGAAAGCCAATGCAAGAGTGAGGCACAAAGAATCCTCAGGATAACGGGGAGCCAGGACAGCATCTGTGCACCCAGCACAAAGGGCAACCACTCTAGACTGCAGGAGGTCAAGGATCTCTGGGAGACGTTTCCTTAAGAGTACCTGATGCTACTTCGGGGCAAACAGACTGTGCAGGAAACGTCATCTAAGCATATGACATGGCTCGCTGGGACTACAGAATGATGTAAACACTGAATACTAATCTACCTAAAATAATACACCTTTTTGGAGGGCTACAGGGATGAGAAATTGAGTAGAGGAGAGGAAAGCAGGGGTGAGGAAGGAAAGTTAAATACTCATCTTCCATAGTAAGAATCAATCTATCCTTCTAAAACTGAAAGGTCAAGGGGTGCCTGGGTCGCTCAGTTGGTTGCATGTCCGACTTCGGCTCAGGTCATGATCTCACAGTTCGTGGGTTCAAGCCCCACGTCAGGCTCTGTGCTACAGCTCGGAGCCTGGAGCCTGCTTCCGATTCTGGGTCTCCCTGTCTCTCTGCCCCTCCCCCGCTCATGCTCACTCACTCGCTCTCTCTCAAAAATAAATAAACATTAAAAAAAATTTTTTTAAATAAAAAAAGTAAAATAAAACTGAAAAGTCAAGAGGTGACAATCTAAGCACATTATTTGGAAATACAGGAGGTCTATGTGCATGAACATGTTAAGAAGTTGTACATGTTTGGGGCACCTGGCTGGCTCAGTCGGTTGAGCGTCAGACTCTTGGTTCCTGCTCAGGTCATGAGCCTGTGGTTTGTGAGTTCGAGCCCCGCATTGGGCTCTGCACTGAAGAGCCTGCTTGGGATTGTCTCTCTCCCCTCTGTGTCTGCTCCTACCTTCCTCGTGCTCTCTCTCTCAAAATAAATTTAAAAATAAAGAAAAGGAAAAAGAAGTTGTAAATGTTTAAAAGACAGCCACTGTGATACAACCACTTGGGATATTGGTCTGGCAGTATCTAATAAACACAGATTCACATCAAATCATTCCACTGCTAGGTGCAAACCCCACGAAATCTCACACATGTATATGGATGGTTTATTGTAGCACTGTTCGTCATAAGTAAGGTTTTTAAAATAACCTAAAGGTCCAACAAGAGAAAAATGGCATGTAGTATGATATATATGTATATATTCATGAAGTGTGATATATATAAATTCAATGTAATACTATACAACAGTGAAAAAATGGATTCCTGGAGCTCTGAGTATCCAACATCAATAAACCTCAAAAACCATGTAAGAGGAAAAGCAAGTAGAGAGAAAAGATAGAAAATTAACATATCACACTATTTGCGTAACGTTTAGAATAACACCATACATGTACATATGATATATACACACACATACACACACACAGCAACTTCAGGATCATAATTCCCTCTGGGGTAGGAAGTGGGAAATGAGGTCAGAGAAGGGTTCAGAGAGGGTTTTGATTTTCCTTGTAATGTTTTATTTCTTATGATATATAGTAATACATCAGTCTCCATTATATTATCTATAATTTTTGTGTATAACTGAAGTATTTCTAGGAGCTTCTGTTCAAATTTGGAAAATTAAACTCATACATTGAATTGTCCATCTCAAAGCACGATTAGAGGACCATAATCCCTTATGCAAACTCACAGCTTCAGGTTTCAGAATTCTGAATTCTTTGGATTTTAGAAGGGAGCATGATACAAGTGCATGTACTACATTGCACGTTCAGTGGGATCTGTAGTCAAATGATGTTCAAAGTGAGTATCTGACACTACCCAGGTGGTTGTTCTCCCTCAGGACAAAGGAGCCACCAGCCTGGCCCCAGGCAAATAGCCCTCACTCCTTAAACCTGCACCGATTCCCTTTGCCCCTTCGCGGAGCAGAGAGGGGAGGCAAGTGAATGGGGACAGCAGCAGGCGTCTGGGAAAAATGTGGACTCTGTTATACCCAGATTTGTGAGTACCTAGAACTTCCCTGACTCCTGACTTACACCAGGTCACTACTGCCCACTGCTCTGCGGCCCTGACCTAATATGGGGCAAATATACCACCTGATTCCTGCTGAACCTATTTTCTGCTTTATTTCAGTTACTGTTAGGCAGAACACTGAGAATGACCCAGCTCTACATCCCAGTCTGTGTCCTGCCTCTTCAAAGCCAGACCACACACACACACACACACACACACACACACACACACAAATACATATCCACATTCGCGGCACTCTAAAGCAGAATTCCTTTCACTGACTTCCTAACTGATCAACCTTTCCTACGTTTGGCCGAATCTGCTCACCTGTGTTCCCCCAGGCCCCCACCGCTCATCACCCAGGGGCTCTGTATTTCCTGCTACTACTGGCATCTTGCTAACTCCCCCTACCTGGGTTTGGTTGCCCTCAGTCGCATCATGACATATAATCAGCCTCAGGAGGTGATAAATACCAGCTTGCTCTTAAAAGCCGATGCTGAAAAATATTTTTATTTTTATTGCTGATTAATCTGACTAATGAAAGAAAGAACACTGTGCTTAGCTCATGTCCCATTAAACATCTGTTATGGTCATCAAAACCTCTTGGCTATTATCACGGGTGACATTCTGAATTGATATCAGCAATAGAATCAATACCCAATTCCCTCAATACCAAATTCAGTAAGCACGGTATCCAACTGGGAAAAGGTGAGAGGAAATACCCTTCTCCTCCCTAATTACCAAGTGGCCAGTCAACCACTTTTACGCTGGTCAAGCTCGTTGATTTACTGTGTTTGCTAAATGCTCGGGCCTTACACAGAGCAAATGCAAAGGATAGCAGGCATGTCACAGTGTTTTCAAAGGGAGCTCCGCATGTCTTCCTTGGGAGGGCAGCAGGAAGCGAGCTTTGGAGCAGGATGTCAGCAAGCAAAGGGAGAAAGGCAAAAGCCCACTTACCATAGAAGAGGAATGCTTTGGTCATGTGATGATGTAGGTAGGTCCGGTTGATGGTGAAGAAACACGCATCCGCTCCGCACTGGCCTAGCCTTCCAGTTTCCCCGGTCAGTGGGGACCACCAGAGCATGATGGGGTAGTTATCAGTCTCTGATTTGTTTTTCCAGTTCAGGGCTTCTTTCCCAGGGAGTGGATAGAGGTGTGTAGGCTCCTCCTCCATCGATGCATGTCCATCTTGCCAGTTGGAATTTTTAAACTTCTTCCTTTCAAGTTTCCCCAGCTCAACCACTACCTGAAAGAGAAGACAATTATCACAGAGTCAGATTGTTTAATTTCCATTCACACATCTCCCATTCATCTTGATGACCGAGCCTTGCATTAGTTTCCTTTTGCTGCTCTAACAAATTACCACAAACTCAGCAATTGAAAAGAACACATTTATGATTACATAGTTCTGGAGGTGAGGAGTCTGACCTGGGTCTCACTAGGCTAACAGCAAGGTGTCAGCAGGGCTACATTCTTCTCTGGAAGCTCTAGAGAATCCATTTTCTTACTTTCCTATCTTTTAGAGCTACCCACCATTCTTGACTCGTGGCCCCTTCTCCATCTTCAAAGCCAGCAATGTTGCCTCTCACTCTTAGTCTATTGTCACATCTATGTCTGACCAGGGAAGACTCTTAGCTTTTAAGGACTCATGAGATTGCACTGGGCTCACACTGATAATTCTGGATAATCTCATCTCAGTGTGTCACCTTAAACCATTTACATTTACATTTCCACAAGTTCCAGAGATTAGGGTGTGGACAAAGCCTCCGAACTATCTACCAACAAGGATGTTTAACTCCACTGAGCACACGCCAGGCATATTTCTCTATTCCATAGGCATCTATAGAATCCAGAAATAGTTTTATCTCTTTTTTTTTTTTTTTAATAGTTTTATGTCTTAATGACACCCATGAAAATCAGGGCTATTACTTGGCTATTGTTAGAGATAACATTCTAGGGAAAATTAGTTGTAAATTAACAATCAGTTTCTTTTTGGTACAATTAAAGGAGTAATAACACGGGTCTTACATTTCTAATAATTTCCACTGTGCTATCAGGTGAAGTATACAGTGAGTCCTGGGCTCCCTTCCATGTAAAACTATGTTTATTTATTGATTTCAGGACAGTGTGGGTCACTGGATAGCTAGGACATCAGTAACAGGAATCTGGAGGGCAGGGTGGACAGAGTGGAAACAGGAAAGCAGTTGTTCTCCAAAAATGCTGCCTCATCATCACATTTTAAGGGTAGATATTGATACAGTGTTATAAAAAATGTGTTAGAGAAAGCAGTATAAAAGTACGAATTGGGGGGCGCCTGGGTGGCGCAGTCGGTTAAGCGTCCGACTTCAGCCAGGTCACGATCTCGCGCTCCGTGAGTTCGAGCCCCGCGTCGGGCTCTGGGCTGATGGCTCAGAGCCTGGAGCCTGTTTCCGATTCTGTGTCTCCCTCTCTCTCTGCCCCTCCCCCGTTCATGCTCTGTCTCTCTCTGTCCCAAAAATAAATAAACGTTGAAAAAAAAAATTTTTTTAAAAAAAAAGTACGAATTGGTCTGTGTCACATATAACTGAAACATTAGCAGTTGAACTATGCAACAAATCAGTCAGTAAAAGGAAGGCACGCTTTTACGTATTAACTCCTTCACCAAGCAACAGCGGACATCTGTGTGGCCCAGCCCCGACTCTCAGCAGCCCAGGTGGTGCCTTCTTTCTTGCTTGCGGCCCTAGTGTCAGAAAAGGGCCACGGCCTGATGATAGAGTCTGCAGCTCGCTGGTGAGGGTCTGTAACATTCACTCGATTCCCTGAGAGAGGCCAAGGCCAAAAAAAAAATGTCAAAAACCACTGAGTGACAGCCAAGTAGCACTCCAAAAAAAGTAAGAAATTATACTGGCTTGAAAAAATCATGGATCACTTGTGACACCAAAGTCAGCATTATGACAGTAAGATGATCGCTAAAAACTAAAGAAAAGTCTAGCCCCTGCCAACAACTTTGTCAGCATTTTCATGATAACTTAAGGTTGTGGCTATTCCCCAGCACCTTGATGGAGTGGAGTTGACTTGTAGCCACAAAATCTGTATCTCTTCACCAGACCTTCCCCCTGCAAATGTACAACCAACAACTTTAAAAAGAAGCTTTTAGAAAGCCATGGATAAAACTTCAAAGACAAATTTTGTTCTAAATTTCTGATCAATGTCTATTATGTGAGGTGTAAGTTCATTTCCAAAGAATAGGGATTGCTTTAGGGAGAGATTCTTCTGCCAAATAGTTTTTGTTGTTGTTGTTTGTTTTTTCTTTTTTAAGTTTATTTATTTATTTTGAGAGAGACAGAGACAGCACAAGTCGGGGAGGCACAGACAGAGAGGGGGACAGAGGATCCAAAGCGGGTTCTGTGCTGACAGCAGAGAGCCCAACACAGGGCTCGAACTCGCCAACCGCGAGGTCATGACCTAAGCCAAAGTGGGACACTTAACCGATTGAGCCACCTGGGCACCCCTTTCTGCCAAATAGCTTTTAAAAAAACATTAAGCCTCAGACATCACCACTAAGTGGTAAGACATATGAAGGACAGAGAAATATATTAAATAAAACTATGAGTAAAATCAGCCAAATCTAAAATCTGGGAAATTCCAAAGTATCAATGAGACAGTATTTTCAAAAGCCCGTGACATGGAATAGAAGGTGGGACAGAGGAAACTTTCATAGTAGAAAAAACAAAACCCCACAATTGGAGACACGCCAGCTAAATGTGATATATGGGATTTGTGTATTCCAGATTCTAACCATCCCATTATAAAAGACTTCTTTGAGATAACTGGGAAAGTCTTAACACGGCCTAGGATATGAGTGGTGCTGATTACTTACTGCTAACTTTGTTGGGTGTGGCAATAATTTGGTTATACTATACTATACTTCTAAAAGTTCCCATCTGTTAGAGAATCATATTAAAGTAAATCCAGGTAAAATAATATGAAGTCCTGGATTTGTTCTAAACTACTCCAAATGTATTCATGAATTATTATACAACCAAAAAGTAAATAAAGTTCAAACACTAAAGATACATATACACCCAAAGAATTTACATGTACTGTCTACAAAATACAGTAAAGTGTGAGTAGAAAACAATGTCTCAGATGAACGATTTCCTCTAGGGGACCACGGTACTTTAGCTTAACTGAAGATCTGCATAACATTTTCAGGGTTACGTTATTTATTAATTATGTCATAAGATTTGTTATGGCCTAAACTGTAACCTGCCCCCCAAATTCATACACTGCCGTCCTAACTCCCATTACCTCAGAATATGACTGAGTTAGGGGACAGGGTCTTTAAAGAGGTAATTAAGTTAACAGGAGGCCATCAAGGTGGACCCAACAGGTGGTCATCAAGTGTGACTGGTATCCTTATAAAAAGAGGGTATTAGGACACATAAAGGTGAAGAAGGCAGACGACGTGAAGACACAGGGAAAAGACAGCCATCCACAAGTCCCGAGGAGAGAGACCTCAGAAGAAACAACCCTGCTTGCTGACAGCTTGATCTTGGACTCTCGGCCTCCAGAATTGTAAGAAAATACATTTCTGTTGTTTAAGCCACTCAGTCTGTGGTACTTTATGATGGCAGTCCTGGCATGATTTTTTTTTTTTTTTTTAATTTATCCTTCTTTTACCCTCCCTACATGGCAACAAACCACTAGAAATACGAATGGTCCTAAATGTGTGGGCATTATATCTTCTCGTGCACAGTGTTTAAGAAAAAATAGCACCTCTGAAACTCTGAACACTAAAGCATTTATTTTATTAAATTTTTTTAATGTTTATTTATGTTTAAAAGAGTGCAAGAGACAGCGGGGGAGGGGTAGAGAGAGAGGGAGACACAGAATCCGAAGCAGGCTCCAGGCTCCAAGCTATTAGCACAGAGCCCAATGCGGGGCTCGAACTCACAAACTGCAAGATCGTGACCTGGGCCGAAGTCCGACACTTAAGTGACTGAGCCACCCAGGCACCCCTAACACTGAAGCATTTAATATACCCATGTGGACAGGGAAACAGCCCAAACCACACTATTGGTGGCAAACCGAAATCAAGATCCAGACAAGGGTTCAGCTCCAGTAATCATACAACCTCTCATACTCTGGAAGCTTAGAAACGACAGCCATACCCAAAACATGGCTATTTCTTCTGACATCAAAAGAAATGCTCTCAGCTTAGACGCAGCCGTCCCTCGTAACTGAAAAACAGTGCCAAAATAATTGTCTACTAAGATCAAAGCTCTCATAACATCCACAGAAAGAAGTAGAGAACCCCAGTTCCTCCTGCACAGGGAGGTCCTGGACACCCACAGGACAGACAAGCAGGAAGGCAAGTATTTCTTCTGACCAGAGTCCCAATCTGGCAGTAGAAGGTGGTAGAATCCAGCACCAGACTGTCTGCCACAGTGCTTTTATACGCAAATCTCATTCAATCTTAATCAAGAAGGAAGATCACCGAGAGTGAAAAAGCCCAGAGAACACCTATCTTTCCGTCAGCCCCACACCTGAACTGCTCACGTCCACAAATCATCTTTAAAAGTCCTTTGGATTTCTGGGGCGCCTGGGTGGCTCAGTCCATTAAGCATCCAAATTTGGCTCAGGTTATGATCTCACAGTCCGTGTGTTTGAGTCTGCATCGGGCTCTGTGCTGACAACTCAGAGCCTGGAGCTTGCTTCGGATTCTGTGTCTCCTCTCTGCCCCTGCCCCACTCATGCTGTCTCTGAAAAATAAATAAATGTTAAAAAAATAAAAAAATAAATAAAAGTCCTTTGGATTTCAAAATGGATAGCTGGTGCTTGAACGGGTCCAAAATATATCTGAACTCCTATCTATATTCTTCCTATAATGGTGTAATTTTTATTCTAATTTGAAACCAGCAAATGAAGTTCAGAATCACCGACTAAACGAAATAAATCGGAAGACTAAAAACTGGTGTTCAAACACCCACATTCAGTGCTTGGTCTAGTAGCTTATGTCAAGAATGACAAATGTATTGGGCAACTGGGCGGCTCAGCCGGTTAAGCGTCTGACTTTGGCTCAGGTCACGATCTCACGGTTCGTGGGTTCGAGCCCCGCATCGGGCTCTGTGCTGAGAGCTCAGAGCCTGGAGCCTGCTTTGGATTCTGTCTCCTTCTCTCTGCCCTTGCCCCACTTGTGCTCTGTGTCTCAACAATAAATTAAAAAAAAAAAAAAAGAATGACAAGTGTATTAATGTGGATGTTTTGTTTAATTTTTTTTTTAATGTTTATTTATTTTTGACAGAGACAGAGACAGAATGCGAGGGGGTTAGGGGCAGAGAGAGAGGGAGACACAGAAGCAGAAGCAGGCTCCAGGCTCTGAGCTGTCAGCACAGAGCCCAACGCGGGGCTCGAACTCACGAGCTGTGAGATCATGACCTGAGCCGAAGTCGGACACTCAACCGACTGAGCCACCCAGGCGCCCCTAATGTGGATGTTTGTGTTCTGCAGAATAGACCATCTTAATCTCAGAATAATCATGGTTTCTTCAAGAATGCCACCTTTCAGAATTCATCGTAATAGTGGACTTGGAGAGGCCCATCCAAATTTGACCCAGTAAGACAGACTGAGCTCTGCTTTCTGTTCTTCTAGCACCAGAACCCTCCAGGAGTCACAAATTGATCCCCCCATCTCACTGGTTTTGTTTCTATCTGATACACCCACTCACTAAAACCTCAGTTTCAGCTACTAAAAAAAAAAAAAAAAAAAAAAAAAAAAAAAAAAAAAAAGAGTATTTTCCCTGCCTGAGACAGAAAACCCCCGATCCTGAGAAATTAAGCAAAAAGCAAAGTACTTGGAGAAAATGCAGTGGGTTGAAGGGGGAAAGGGTGGAAAGGCTCAGGGCTCAACACGAAGCAGCCCAAATTCTTGCTACCTGGAGTGTGACAAGCAGAAAGACAGAGGCTGTGATGCAGAGGCAAGATGCCAAAAGCTGCCTCCTCTGAATCCACGCCATGCTGCCCGGCCCTGGGTGACTGACAGAGGGCCGGCCTGGCTACCAGGTGTTCTCGAGTCGGCCCACAGCCCAAGACAACTTCACGTGAAGGAACCATCTGGGTGCCGATGTCTTCCACTGCCATTCCTGCTGGGACCCGGTCGCCATGAAGGGCTGGGATCCGAGGTTCCGCGTGGGCCTGGCTTGGCATCGAGAGGAAACAGCATGCAGTCTTCTTAAACTATCATCAGAGCAGCTGGAGATTTCTTCAGACCAGAAGGCATCCAAAAAGTCTGTAACAAACGAATAATCTTTTAGCCATGGTACAGAATATTTAATAAACATAGTCTTTCAGGGCTGTCAGGTAGAAACCCAAGGCTTTAAAACGAAAAGGAACCTTTGAGATCATGTAGTCCTCACTCCTAGATAAGGAAACCAAGATCAGAGAGAGGAAGTGACCTGGTCAAGGTCACAGAGCCCATCAGAGGAGAGTGGCAGATCTATATAGTTAGGTCCTGGGTCTAAAATTCTGATGCCACTTAATTTTCCCTGCCATCAGAAGATTGAATTCCACAAGTCACTTATATGGAGTCACTTCTTCCACCCAGGTTTCAAAGGACTAGAGAAATAGAATAGAAATTACCAGGATTATCCACCCACTCCCATATAAAGTAGGGAAAAAACAAATAAAAGTTCAAAAATGGATAATGATCAACAGACCCAAGCTTCCTCTATGGAAAACAACTTCAGCCACAACATAAGGAACACAAGGAATTCTGATTATTGATTTAGTTGTTTAGTCTTTTATAGCAAGTGTAACAAAGCAGTGGGTTCTGTGAGCAGTATGATTCTCTGGAAGTTCTCAGATAAGATTTCCATCCATCTGAAATGGATGATCGTTTCAAAAAGTTTTATTTAGTTTTTTTAAATGTTTATTTATTTGTATGAGAGACAGAGAGAACACAAGCAGTGGAAGGGCAGAGAGAGAGGGAGACACAGAATCCAAAGCAGTCTCCAGGCTCTCAGCTGTCAGCTATAGAGCCCGACACGGGGCTTGAACCCACCAACTGTGAGATCATGCTCTGAGCCAAAGCTGGACACTTAACCGACTAAGCCACCCAGGTGCCCCTCAAAAAGTTTTAAAAGTGAACTAAAAAGTTCCAAAGAATGTCTTTTTTATTGATTTTTTTAAATGTTTATTTATTTTTGAGAGAGAGAGTAAGAGAACATGAGTGGGGTAGGGGCAGAGAAAGAGGGAGACAGAGGATCCAAAGCTGGCTCTGCACTGACAGCAGAAGGCCTGACTTGGAGATCGTGACCTGAGCCGAAGTCAAACGTTTAACCAACTGAGCCACGCAGGTGCCCCCAAAAGAATACCTTTTATTCCCAAGGTTCTGTGAAGTCAAATGTCTTGGTCAAATGACATGGTGGAGTTCAGAATAGAGCAAGGATCAATATTCCTGAGGCTGCTCTACAGTACTCCAAAAATCTGGTTCTAAGATCTGATTGTACATCTCCCAGATAATAGCCTTAAGAATTAAAAATATAAAAATGATGTAGAATTCTGGTTAAAAACATTGGCCTTAAAGGTATACTCTCCTCTCACGCACCTACCTTCATTTACTTTTAAGTCCAGGCTAAGTCCCTTGGCAACAAAATGACTCTTGGTTTCAGAAATCACCAATGGTGTGTTTTTCCTCTTTTTCCCACAGAATTCCTGCAATCCACAGTGATTAAGGGAACAGGACCTAGAGTCAGCCGGCCAAGATTCAAATCTCAACTCTCCAGCTGGTTTAACCTAGCCTCTCAATATCTCAATTTCCAAAATGTAGATAATAAGCCTGCCTAATTAGAAGGTTATTAAGAATTCCGTAAGATTGCTGAAACACTTATTTCAGAACACAGTACCTACTCCGTACCAGTAACTATTTACTATCTTATCTGTAAATATTATAATTTTTATTATACTTTTAAGTGTAAAACGAAGCTGAATTCATATCAAGTATGTTGCTGCCCGACCAACTGGAACTTCAAAAGCAGAAATACTCGCTTTGCCAAAGAAAAGGAGATCACTAATGTTTGTTGAGTGACCTATTGTGAGAGAGGCCCTTCCTAAGTGCTCAGCGTGCCTGACACCATTCAAACCTCCTACAACTCTATGGAGGGAGCAAATTGCTGTCCTTATTTTTAAGGATGAGAAAACGAGATCCGAAGGAAGTCAAGTAACTTACCCAAGATCACAACTTTGATAAGTACAAGCAAAAACTGGTCCGGCTCTGCAGTTCATGTACGGTTTTACATTTTTTAACACTAAGATTATAAAATTCCCACCCAACAATACTAGCACAGATTATCTGCTTTAATCATAGAAAAAAACCTGTAGGGCGCCTGGGTGGCTCACTCGGTTAAGCGTCCAACTCTTGGTGTCGGCTCCAGTCATGATCTTGCGGTTTCAGGAGTTCAAGCCCCACGTCCGGCTCTGTGCTGGCAGCACAAAGCCTGCTTAAGGTTCTCCCTCTCTCTGCCCCTCCCCTGCTCGCACTGTCTCTGTCTCTCTCAAAATAAATAAACTTAAAAAAAATTTTTTTTAAGTCATAGAAAAAAATGTGTTCTATACAGCTTCTATACAGCTATACAGAATAGCTTTCTGTCAGCTGGTATACCAGAGAAAAAAGTAACAAAAACCCATAAGAACCTGAGAAATGCTTTTCCTTCCACTCAGTCAATGCTAATAGCTATTAACTATATAAAATGTGGAGCAAGCACTTTGAGTTTCAATCCTGGCTCTGTCATTTATATGTAATATAAATTTGGACAAGTTACTAAATCTTTCTAAGCTTCAGTTTCTTCACAATAAAGAAGAAACATTAACTATCATTATTTCTTTCCCTTGCAGAACAGAAAGATGATCAAATTTCTGTGTTATACACAAAGGCAATTTATTATAGCTATAATTAATGTAAACCAGATTAGGTCATGAAATATTACCACCTTAAGTGGGTGTCAAACTGTATCATTTTCAGAAGACTTTACAGGTATCACTCCACTTGATCTTATTGGTAACCACTCTGTAAAGTAAGCAAGGTAGGTTTTATTTTCAGTTCCCACAAATAAGGAAACTGAGCCTCGGCAAGTTGAAGCGATTTGCCCAAGATCATAGTTTTTAAAGGCTGGAGTGGGTCTAGAAATCAGGTCGCCGCTCTCCAGGATCACAGGAAAGGAAAGAGATGGGGCAAATAGTGGCAGCTTGTTAGGAGGACAAGAGGGTCAGAACTAAAGGAAAATAAAAGACAGGGAGAGAATGGGAGACATAGTTTGGGATATTTTTACAGCGGCTGCAATGCTGTCCTACGGCCCGTCCTAGGTAGGGCCTTTTTAAGTCTTTACATGGCTGTGTGAACTATGACAGAAGAATTTAGCGTTACAAATTCCCTTTCATCCACAGAATCTCAATTTAGCTCATATTCTCAAAGCCAGAGGTATAGTGAGGTCTCAGGGACCAAGCTGTGATGACATACCAACCACTATTTTAAAGAATAGAGCCAGTTAGTGGGGATGGGTTTATGATTTATCACAAGCAGCAATCAACCAGACCTTGGGGCACATCAATCTAATATATGGTATTAATGACCCAGGAGCTTGTCAACAAGGCAACAGTCCCCCACTGGAGGGACAGATGGGTTTGCAGAGAGCCTGATGAAAGCCAGTAAGCACCAGCACAATGGGATTCCAGGGGGAAAGCTCCCTTCTGTTTCGTCATTGCCCACAAGGTGAATCTCAGAGTCCACCAAGAGGGTGGCCCCAGAACACTCCTTTCCCGGATGAAGCAATGGGTGTTTGTGCAGACAACCATGGTAGGTAACACCGGAAATGGACGCTCACTAACCAACCTTCTTGACCCCCGAGCCGAGCATCTGAAATGCATTGTTCGGCTTGCGTGCTCTGCCTGGGGCTGGCCATCTGCTGCCCAGAGTGGGATTTGAAGGTGAGCGTGACTACCTCACACTCCTGCAGGTGCTAGTGCATCAACACCAACGACACTTTCACTCTAAAATAATTTCCAATGTCTCCACTTTGTTTTGAATTAAAATAGAGGAGATATCTTAAAGCAAACTAGCAGTCTGAGGGTGCCAGCCTCAAGTTTCAGGCATGCAGTGCTGGTCCAAGGTACAGGGTCTTAGAAACGGAGCTCAGAGATGATTTCTGCTGTGTCTCTGAGGATAAAATGAGAAAGTGAGCATGGGAGATGCACGGGGTTTTCTGACCCTGACACTTTGTGTGTGTCTGTCTTTTCCTCCCTGTCCCCACTGGCGGGCAAAGAAGTGAGGCAGAGGCAGGGAGTTGTGGGGAGGCTCCTTTGATCATCTGTCTTCTAGTAACTGGTGCGTGGATTGAGTTAATAAGCGACTGTCTATACAGAGTTTAAGGTTATGCCAGGGAAAGTCTTTAAATGGAATGTGTCTAATTACCAGATTTAAATTATTCCCACAAAAGCATAATTTCTCAAGTAGGTTTGACTCTCCCAAGGTACATTTTCATTTTATAATGTATAAGCCCTCACAATATCCCTGAAATATGGCTGCCCTGGGAAAGACAGATGATGGTAGGCTGGTGGGGAAGTCTAAGGGCTTTTGGACAACTCTCCAGGAACTTTTTAACCCCTCCATTCAACACTTCTCTTGCATTCCTATCTGGTTACTGCATAAGCCTGACAACTGGTGTTCCTACCGGTCTGACCCCTTGCACTCTCTCCACTTGCCTGTAGAGTTGTTTCTATAATGTAAACTGGACATCTCTCCTCCGATGAAAATCCATCGATGGCTTCCCACAGATTTCAAGATAAAGATCAAATTGAGTAGCTTAGAAAAACAAGACTCCTTGGACCCTGCCCTGCTTCTCCAGCTTCTAACCACACATACACTTCGTTCCGACTATTCCTTGAATGTAGCTTCCTGTTCTGTGCTCTAGTCTCTACCTAGCACATCCACACCTCTCTTCCACTAGCCTACCCATTCTCCTGGACTTTCCAAGCCACATACTTTGGCAAGCTTTACCCCTCCCAATGCCAAGTGGGGAGATCTAGGTCCACATCATTGTGATTGTTCCTGTCACAGCGGTGGAAAGAATGCAGGAAGCTGGCATTTTTCAGGAAACTTTCTGAAGATGCTTTATGAGATGGATATAAAGCAATTGTTGAACACTAAAAAGCTGACTTATTCTAACCTAGTGCCTGCGTCTGTTCCTTGGGCACCTGGTGAACGTGGAGTGATGGTTCCGGCCTCCACTGCCATCCAATTTACTTTATTAACATTTGTTGGTGTTCATTTTCCTCACTCTTTTTAAACAGACTTCGTATGTTGCTGAGCACTTATTTTTATGTAGAGTGCTTGGCGTTGCAGACTCTATCCTGGAAGTTCATCCTCTTCCACCAACCACACATTTCAGGGGAGACATGTTGAGAATAATGAGAGACAAAGGAATACTGGCAGCCATGTGAATCAAGACGGGTGATTAATGGAGGAACAGAATTTGTAGCCTGAGACTTTCACATCTCTATTATAGAAACGAAGGTGATGCCATTGTTAAACTCTTAAATTCTGCATATGCTGAAGCACTCAAATGATGTGGTATTAATACAGTCTCAACCAGTGGGTCTACTTAAGCTAAATTATAACACACCCAGACCAAAAAATGAAAACAAATCAAAAGATCATCTGCTTTGATCATTTATGTAATCATGAATGAGGTACTGGTTAAACAACACCAACACAATGTGGCTAATACTTCACATGCCCGAAGACAAAGGGCAGGACCAGGTGATCTGGGGTTTCATCCCAAAATGAAGCGCTCTCATCCCACGAAGAGTGTCCAGGAGGAAAAACTCTCCACAGAAGAAAGATTAATCAAGAGACAGGTGATCAAGATAATTTGAGCCATCATAAACTAAGAGTTCTGGAAATATGAAGAACTATTTCTGTATAACAAGTTTAGGATTAGTTTATTTTCATTCTCTTTTTTAGCAACTCATCATTAACTTTTGAAAACTCAAATTTTATTCTCAAAGAAATATCTGAAAAACACTGTAAATAAAAACAAACTTTTTTTTTCCAATTTTTAACAACCCATGACAAGAAACACTATAAAGCTTATTGGGAAATGCTGGTAATTGAATTAGGTGTTGCATTCCCACTGAAATCGGCACTTTACGCTCCACATTTAGAAAGCATTTAAACATGGGTTGGAAATGCCAGTATCCGAGCAATACTTGGACATATGTGGATAACATTATTGTCGGTCCAAACTATGTCCTTTTTCTTTATTTTCTAAAGATCCTGGTCTGAATTTTTTTAAACATACTGTTTGTAAGATAAACAGGGTTTTTTTTTTTTAAGTGAACAATGAAAGAGGAGCCATATAACAGTAACAGTTAAGACTGCCTATTTAATTCAGTTACACACTGCCATCTAGCAGGAAGCCAGCATGGGAAGCCAGCAGTTTCAAAAATGGAGCCGACTTGAATGAGCCTCTGATGCTAGGACGTTGCCTGTGGCTTTCAGGCCTAAGGAGAAAGTTCTGAGATTGAGGTTAGGGTGCTTCCTGACTGGTGGCTCTGCCACTTTAGTGTGCAAATACCTGGGTTGCTTATTCAACGGTTGACCAGACCCCACCTGAAAGCCCTCCCTTTGAGACCACGAGGTGGATCAGAAACAATGCCCTAGTTGCAGTGTGACATCACTACCAAGCCCAAGATTGGTCATGAGCTTCTGGGTTGTCTCATCTTGAGAGAAGGAAGGGCATACAAGAAGAATGACGTCCTGAAGACCCACTTGCCATACTGAAAATTGTACCCACCCAGAGTGCATGCACTCCACACAATGAAATTAACAACCCAAGTCACCACATGCATTTTAGGGAGCTGTGGCAGCGAGTAGGGGGCAGTCTGTTGGAGCTGTGAAGAGAAGGAAAACAGTCATTTTGCGCGACACTTGCAACGTATCATTAAAAGGTGCCAGGAAGTGTCTTAAAATCACATCGATGTTATTTACACATCTTACACAAAACGAGTTCTACTCTGAGGGCGCTCATCGGGTGCAATAATACCTAAGAAATGGATTGCACGTTGATAGCCTTGCCATTCAGAGGGCTCCCCCCATGGCATTTTCTCCGTTAAAAAAGCAGTGCTCGCTAGAGCTGCGCAGTCAGAATCGCTACTACTTCAGCACATAATTCCAGCAACAAGTGATTCTCACTGAAGATGTGGGGAAGAAGGAAGCAAGTCGCAACACACAAGCGGCAGAGTGAGGTTTTCGAATCGGTGGGGCGGGGAAGGTCACGGCAAACCCGCAGGGACGTGAAATCCCACAGTCGCCCGCGGCTGAGACCCGCGCGCCTTCCCGGTGCTCCTGCGCGTCACCGGCCTCCCATCTGGGCTTTTTCGGCCCAAGATAGGTTTAAATCTCAGGCGGTGTCTCTGGAAAGCGCTGCCCAAGGCTTCCCAAAACGGACTTCGAGTCTTTTTCAGCACGCAACTCTTTCTCTTACACACACTCCCTTCTGGGCACAAAGAGGAGGTGTGCTCCGGGTGCGTCCCGGCTTCCGTGCGCACCAGAAAAGTCTCCTTTTGTTTCTGGGCATCAAGACCCTGTCCCCACCAGGTATCATTGCAGCCCGAAAAGACCCAGTGCCTCCCACTCACCTCTTCCAGGGTAGGAGGCTCGCTGGCGGCTGGCAGCCCGGCCGCTTTCCACTTTCAGTTTGCGCTCAGCCCGGGCTCGGGCGAAGACTCGGAAAGGAGGTTTGGGAAAAGCGGCATCACTTTCCGCGCTCGCAGGCCCAGCGATCCTCCATCCAGGTTTTCGCCGTTGCCGGGCTTAAAGGCCAGTCCACAGAGGTTCCTGGGAGTTTCTGCTTCTCCCTCGCTCGTGAGCTACCTCATTCCCAAAAAGTTCCTGGAAGACTCCTGAGATTCTCTTTAGTAAGTCGCGGGACACTTGCTGCTTCTCAAACTCTGCTAGGACTGGAGCAAATTCAAAGTCACCTATTCAGGAAAACAGAACATGCCAGGCAAAGCAGAGACCTGGGGATACATTTAATCAGGTACCAGTGTTTGGTAGACTGAGCAGGATGATCTTTAGTTTTTAAAAAGTGGCGAAAGAAAACTAACTTCAGGCCACTGAATCCCAAATTTAGACAACCCGTTTAAAATTATTTTTCCCTAGTCTGCAGGGAAGGTGATAAACCTAGGGAGGTTATTGAAGATCTTGGGAGGGCCAGGGCTTGGTTGAGGCAAGTGAGGCATCTAGGGCTTAAAATAGGAGGAGACAGTGAGTCCTACAAGTGCCGGGCACATTGCAGGAACCTGAGTGTCATTGCTGCCCTGCGCCTGCCTCACTGTAGTCCTGGCCCTGAGATTTCCAGTGCCAGGAACCTCAATTAACTAGTCTGTAAAAACTGGTTGATAATAATGGTATCAACTTCAAGAAACACCAAACACACACACACACACACACACACACACACACACACACACACACACACACGAAACACCAAACTCAGAGGAAAAGATTGATAAATTGGATATCACTGAAAGCAAATTGTGTTCACCAAAAGACACTTAAGGAAAAGCCAGAGTAGAAGATATTTACAGTAGATTTATCTAAGAAAGAATTCATATCCAGAATATAGCAAGAATGCCTAAAACACAATAAGAAAAAAAAGCAACCTAATAAAAATCTCTGGGAAGGAAGGAACCGAAGACTTATACAGCACAAAGAGGAATATGAATGGCCAATAAGTATGTGAATGATGCTTAATTTCTATAGTCATCAGGGAAAGGCAGATTAACACAATTATATACTACCACACATCCACCCATCCTAAAATGTGTATGGAACCACAAAAGACCTCAAATAGCCAAAGTATTCTTGAGAAAGAAGAATAAAACTGTAGGTATCACAATCCCAGATTTCAAGATATAAAAGCTATAGTAATTAAAACACTATGGTACTAGCATAAAAACAGCCACAGAGATCAATGGAACAGGATAGAGAACCAAGATATAAGCCCACACCTATATGGTCAATCAATCTATGACAAAGAAGGCAAGAATATAAAATGGGGCAAAGAGAGTTGTTTCAATAAATGGTGTTGGGAAAAATGGACAGCTACGTAAAAACAAACTATACTGCTTTCTTACACCATACACAAAAATAAACTCAAAATGGATTAAAGACCTACATATGAGACCCCAAACCATAAAACTCCTAAAAGAAAACATAAGCAGCAATCTCCTGGACATTGCCCTTAGCAACATATTTATGCACATGTCTCCTGAGGCCAGTGAAACAAAAATGATTGGGAATACATCAAAATAAAAAGCTTTTGCACAGCAAAGGAAGCCATCAACAACAACAACAACAAAAAGGGCAATGTAGTGAAATGGGAGAAGATATTTGCAAATGATATATCCAATGAGGGGTTCATATCCAAAATACATAAAGAACTTTTACAACTCGACACCAAAAAAACAATCGGATTAAAAAAAATGGGCAGAGGACCTGAATATGCAGTTTTCCAAAGAAGACATCCAGATAGCCAACAGACATAGGAAAAAATATCAAACATCACTGATCATTGGGGAAATAACCAAAGGCACAAGGAGATATCACCTCACACCAGTCAAAAAGGCCAGTATGAAAAAGACAAGAAATAGCAAGTGTTGGTTAGGAAGTGGAGAAGAAAGACCTCCTGGGCACTGCTGGTGGGGATGTAATTGGTACAGTCACTATGGAGAACAGTATGGAGACTCCTCACAAAATTAAAAATAGAACCACCATATGAAGCAGTAATTCCACTTCTGGGTATCTGAAAAAAGTGAAACACTAACTCAAAAAAAGATATACAGTTGGCCCTTCAACAATGTGGGGGTTAGGGGCATGCCAACCCCCCCCCCCCCACCACCACATATTTGGTGTATGTATGATACATTGTGTTCCTACCATAAACTAAGCTAGAAAAAAGAAAATGTTAAGAAAATCCTAAGGGGGGAAAAAATGTGTGTACAGTACTATACTTTATTGAAAAAAAAATTCACATATAAATGGACCCATGCAATTCAAACCCACGTGTTGGAAGTGTTAATGGTATGCACCTCTACATTCATTGCAGCATTATTTATAATACCTGAAGATACAGAAACAACCTACATGTCTATCAGTTGATGAATGGATAAGAAAATGCAGTATATATACACAGTGGAATACTATTCAGCCATTAAAAATGAAAATTTGCCATTTGTGATGTGAATAGACCTAGAGGGCATTATGGTAAGTGAAATAAGTCAGAGAAGGACAAATATCATATGATCTCACTTACACGTGAAATCTAAAAAACTAAAACAGAAAGGCAACAGAGCTCATAGAAACAGAACAGAATGTTTGGGGAAGGGGAGAGAAATGGGTGAAGGGGGTCAAAGGCAAACTTCTAGTTACAAAAATGACGGATTTAATTTACAGATGGTGATTACAGTTAAAAATAAAAGTATATATTGCATATTTGAAAGTTGTGAAGAGAGTAGATCTTTGAAGTTCTCATCATTAGAAAAAAATTATAATTATATAGTGGCAAATGTTAACTAGGCTTATTGTGGTGATCCTCCTGCAATATATACATATATCGATCATTATTTTGTACTACTGAAATTAATATGTGTCAATTATAGCTCAGTTTAAAAAACTATTCACTGGGTTCACCTGTTGGTGGTGAGCAGGGAAGGAGTGTTATTCTAAATCAAACTGAAAAATATATCACTTCCCCTACTTAAAACGATTTGGGTAGTGTGGTGTGGTGACCCTGGTGAGTATCGTCTACCTTTGGATTTCTTCCACATCACTATTATTTTTTAAGAAGCTTCATCTTTTTATTTATTTTTTTCAAAAATCTCTACACCCAAGGTATGGCTGAACTCAAGATCTGGAGATCAAGAGTTGCACAATCTACCAATTGAGCCAGGCAAGCACCCCTCTTCCACATTATTTTAAACTTGATTTTACTAACATAAAAGGGCATGTGTGTGTGTGATATGACTGCCCTTTAGGTCTTTAAACCAGGTAAGGCAAGTAGGTGAATGAGAACAATCACAACTGTTTTTTATGAAGCAATGTAAACTATGCATTTAACATACCTCTAGACCTCACATACCCGCATTTTTCAAATGGGATAATTTGCTAAAGGCTACCTGACTTGCCCAAAGATGCTTAGTAAATAGCAATAGTTTTTTATAACCTAAGTTTGGTTCCCCAAACCTCTGCTAAATCAATGTTTTTCAATGGTGTGGCTCTAATTCGTAGTTCTCACCAGCATGAAGCAAAATTACATTACTTATGATATACTTAATTATTTTATACCGTGATATGCAAATTAATCGCCCATCCTTATTCTGAGACTGTGCCTTTGTTTACTCTTTGGGTGTTAAACTGAACATTCTTTTGAAAAATGGTGTGCGCTAATAAAGGTTTTCTTTTTCCCATTAAAATAAAAAGCGGGGGAAAGGTGTTAGTCCTCCGATTTTTTAAAAAAAATATTATCTAATCCATGAATTTCAAAGGTCAGGACCCAATTCCACACCAAACAAGAGAACAAGAGTGTCTGCGGGGTTAAGTGAGGGAGGAGTGAGCGCGGGAACCAGGGTGTCAGGTGAAGAAGGACAGAGTTTGAGCTCCCCAGCCTGGCGGAGAAGGAGTAAAGACAACGCAGCCCCGGCCTCCAGGCGCTATGGACCGGCGGGAGGCGGTCCGCGCTTTCCCGGGCGCACTCCGAGACCGAGGACGCCCGGCGGCCGGGGAGGGACAGCCAATCTCTAGGGGCAATCACAACCCGCGCTTTGGACCACGGCGCGCCCATGGACCTCGGCCTCTGCGCTCCAGGACTCGACCGACTCCTGCGCGGGGTGGCAAGGGCCTCCTAGCCGGGTTTACTGTCCCAGGGTGAGACCGGGAACAAGACCTACATGGCAGCGGGGGCGCACGGTGACGATCCGGACGTGGCGCAGGACTTGGAGATGCGCACGCAAGTTAGACCGCCAAGGGGCGCTGTGCAAGCCGGGGAAATCAGAATTCTCGCGATAGGTGAGACTAGGCTTTCCGGAAGTGATTTTCCGGAAGAAGCATGGTTGCCCCCCAGATTTGGCCGGGTTTGCACGCTGAGCTGCCGACGCTATGCAGTCAGATGATGTGAGTGTCCTGTTTCTCTGCCACCTGGGTTCTCCTGCTTTAGGGGGATCAGCAGCAACACTTAGCTGGCCCATTAGCTTCGTGTCGCTCCGGAACCGAGGCTGCCGGAACCCCGGTTTCCGAGCGTGGGGCTCTCACGTGTCTACCCGGGCTCTCGAGCGCTGCCTCAGCGGGGTGAAGAGGCCAGAACAGCGCCAGTCCATAGGGCTGGCTTATTCAGTCCCTGGTGCCCAGCAATGAAAGACTTTGCCTATGGTGTCTCTGGACGTGGGAGGCGCGGGTGGAGGTGAGGTTGGGGATGGTATAGCTAAGTTTAGACTTCAGATTTCCAGATCCCATTCTTCCGTGTTCACGTTCCTTTATAATCTTTTTTTTCCTGTGTTAGGATTTTCCTTACATTTTTTCATGGTCTGCCCACGCCATAATTTTTGGAAGCATCCTCCGTTCATTTAATTAGTCCTGGGAAATACAGAAGCGCTGTGTGCCAGGCAGTGTGGTAATTACTGGAGATTTAGTTTTTAATAAGCCAGACAAAAGACCTCTGCTTTTCTGGAGCACTCTGGTGGAGGAGACAGATGGTAAACAAGTGAACATATTTAAAACCATCGTACTGTGTAATAATACTGTGAAAAGAAGACCAAAGTTGATGAAGGAGAGAGTAATTAGGAGAGACCACTTCAGACAAAGCTGTGGTGGGAAGGTTTCTCTGAATAAAAGACATTTGAGCTGAGATCTAAAAGATGAGAATGAACCGTCATGGAGGGGCTGAGGGAAAAGCAAAATATCTGGGCAGTAGGAACAGTACAATACAAAGGTCTGGATATAAGAGAGAAGGACTGTATTAAAGAATATTGATGTGACCTGTGCTATAGGAATCCAGGGAAGAGAGAGAGATAATGAAGTTAGATATGTTCGCGGGACAAGATCATGTAGTGTCTTTTAGGGCTTTTAATGGGAAATGACATCTGACTTTTGTGAAAAGTTGTCTAGTTTTGTGATAGTCTTTTCAAGGAGAGAAAGCATAAGAGCAAGGAAACTAGAGCATGATGAAAATAGTTTCAACCCTGGTTGTAATGGTGGAGATGAAAAGAAGTGGATGCATTTGAGATCTGTATTATCAGTATAACCAAAAAGACTATGTGATGGATTCAATGATGAGGAAAAGGGAGAAATCAAAGGATTTCGAATAGTTCATTGGTGGTTTTATTTATGGAGATGGGGAAGGAACACAGTATTCTTTTAAGGGGTGTGGACATGTTAATGTGTATGAGGCCTTACAGGCTTCTAAGTGGAGATGTCAAGTAGGCAGTTAAATGTATATACAAGTCTGTAGCTCAGGTGAGAAGTCTGACCAGGAGATGACAACTTGGGAGTCATCAACTTACAGATGACATTTAAAGCCACGAGCCTGGGGCGTCTGGGTGGCTCAGTCGGGTAAGCGTCTGACTTCAGCTCAGGTCATGATCTCACAGTTTGTGAGTTCGAGCCCCTTGTCGGGCTCTATGCTGACAGCTCAGAGCCTGGAGCCTTCTTCGGATTCTGTGTCTCCCTCTCTCTCTCTGCCCCTCCCCCATTCACACTCTGTCTCTCTCTCCTTCAAAAACAAATATTAAAAAAAAATAATAAATAAAGCCACAAGCCAGAATGAACTCCTACTTTCCCAGTTTCATTTCCTCCTACCTGTTTCCTATCATCGCCTGCCAAACACACATCCTATAAAATTCCAAAAATGTTGTTGTTTGTTTACATTTCTTTATGTATTAGGCTTTAACTACTTTAGCTGCTTTAAAGCCTTTCCCAGTTCCTCAGGGCAGCCCACTTAAAGGCTCTTACAAACTTCTTTTGTGGCACTTAGACTAGTGCTTTGTGATGCTTTGTTTACATTTCTTTCTCCCTAAGTAGAGAGGTAAAACTGTTTAAGGACACTACCTTGCTTCATTCAACAAATACTTGAGTGCCTCCTGTGTGTCAGGTTTTAGGATTGTCAGTGCCTTACATAAATTAAGTATACCATCAATGCTGAATGAATAAAGAACACATTAGTTAATAGAGGATAGCAGTAGATGATTTTCTTTGCCCAGATGAGATGAAATTATGGTACATATATGCAACAATCTAGTTCTGTGCAGCCTTTTACAATGGGTAATGAACATATTAAGAAAGTCACAAAATTAGTATCTCATTTTTGTTAAAAATATACATATAGGCATACTGTTGCTGGAATGCATATATAGAAAAAATTCGAAAATATTTACAAAATTCTAATGAAGTTTTATCTGTGGGTGAAGGGGTTGTGGTTACTGATAATTTGTATTTTTTTTCCCTACAAGAATCTGCATAAAAAGAAAACAAATCAGACATTTTTAAAATATTTATTTATTTTGAGAGAAAGAGCAGGAGTAGAGGAGGGTGACACTGAGAGAGAATCCCAAGCAAGCTCTGTGACGTCAGCACAGCCTGTCTCGAGGCTTGAACTCACAAACCGTGAGAACATGACCTGAGCAGGTGGAATCCAGAGTCCAGTGCTTAACCAACTGAACCACCCTGGTGCCCCCACAGATCAAACTGTTTTACAAAGCATGTCTTCCTCCTCTCATTCCTCAAAGACTCCTTTGAGACCTCCTAAGTAAACCAGGGCACTGTGTTTTCCTGGGTTAATACTCCCACCTGTTGGGTCAGAGCAATTGAAATGTGTTCTTACCTTGTCTTGCAGGTTATCTGGGACACACTCGGAAACAAGCAATTTTGTTCTTTCAAAATAAGGTGAGTCTAGATTTGCAACTTGGGCAAAGATTCCTTCAGCTGTCCTCTTGTTAACCCCTCTTACAATTTTTGCTCTTTCCCTCTCATTGTAGAACCAAGACTCAGAGTTTTTGCAGAAATGAATACAGCCTGACTGGACTGTGTAATCGGTCATCTTGTCCCCTGGCAAACAGTCAGTATGCCACTATCAAAGAAGAGAAAGGTAACTCTTTAGTTTGAACTTCCATGAGAACTAGCCAACAGCTTTTAAAAGGATATTCTTTCGTCTCTCTGTAATATTAACGGTATTTACTTTACCTTGCAGGACAGTGCTACTTGTATATGAAGGTTATAGAACGAGCAGCTTTTCCTAGGCGGCTCTGGGAACGGGTAAGACTTAGGACATAAAATGACAGTGACCCTTGATCAATAACAAAACTGCCACATGCTTTTCTCTCTTCCTTGACCATAGCTACATTAAACTTTTGAAGCCAACCTCATTAGGCCCCTGGGTATCATAGCAGTGAAGGCCCACCTAATCATTTACCCTCACTCTTCAAGCTTTCTTTTTCTGTTTATAGGTCCGGCTTCATAAAAACTATGAGAGAGCACTGGAGCAAATAGATGAAAATCTAATTTACTGGCCCCGTTTCATTCGACACAAGTGTAAGCAGAGATTCACCAAGATCACCCAGTACCTAATTCGAATTAGAAAACTTACATTAAAGCGACAGTGAGTATTTAAATCATTCATCTATTATGTGTATTTTTTTTAAGTCTGTCTTTCCTTGGATCATTTTATGGAGAGACTCTTAAATGTCTAGTAATGGTTCTTACTAAATTCAATTTCAGGTAACCTTGTATGATATGCTACGAAGAAAGTTTACCTCTGATTAAAGTTGTGCCCTTTGATCTTTTTAAAAAACAGTGTGGGGGTCGGGGGGGCACCTGGGTAGTTCAGTTGGTTAAGCATCCGAATCTTGATTTCCACTCTGGTCATGATCTCTCGGTTTGTGGGATCAAGCCCCATGTCGGGCTGCATGCTGACAGGGCAGAGTCTGCTTGGGATTCTCTCTTTCTCCCTCTCTGTCTTTCCCCTGCTCGCACATACGTGTTCACTTGCGCTCTCTCTTTCAAAATAAATAAAAATAAACTTAAACAAAAATAAAAAACAATATAGTAGAACTTGATGATCTCCTCCCTGTCTGAAAATCAGCTTCAGGAAATTGTATAACTCCTTGACACAATCATAAAATTAGGGATTTAACAATGACCTAAAAAATGGGGATAAATAAGAATGTCAGAACTTTACTCTGGGTTCACCAAAAATTAATTTTAAAAAGTGATATGAAATCCATGGAATTAATTGGATATCTTACTAAGGAGTGCTACGTCCTAATACTTTTTCGTTGTGACCTGCAGAGAAAGCTAAAGGTGACAGTCTTCTACAGACAGTTTTTTTATGTTTGTTTTTGAGAGAGAGCATGTGAGAGTTGGGGGTCGAGGGGGGGAGCAGAGAGAGGGGCAGGGGACAGAAGACCCGGAGCAGGCCCTGCACTGACAGTAGTGAGCCCCATGCGGGGCTTGAACTCACAGGAGATTGTGACCCGAGTCAAAGTGAGACACTTACCCGACTGAGCCACCCAAGCATCCCTACAGAAAATTATTTTAGTTAACTGAAGCATTAATCGTGAAGCATGGTGAGTGCCCTCAGAAGTCTCAGAATGCTCAAAGAAAACAAAAAGTAAAATAAGCATAAAAATATGTGTAAAAATGTGTGACTTGTAGTATTAACTACTTAGGGAATTACAGGTATATAATGTTAGCTATATTGAGCTGAGCCCTACAAAATCAACTCCATTCCTATTTTCTCATTTTTTTAAAGGAACACACAAAACATGCCCTTGGGTTTTCTGATAATGTGTTTTATTTTCCATAGGAGGAAGCTTGTTCCCTTGAGTAAGAAGGTGGAGCGGAGGGAAAAAAGAAGAGAGGTAACTTACCCTTCTTGTATTCATAGCTTCTGTATCTCATTGAGGGTAGGACTCTATAGGTAGGGATCATGAGAAAGATTCAGTCACCATTTCCTGTGAACTGTTTGGGCCTTGGGTAGTGGTTCGCTAATAGATAACAGTATTAGTTGCATAAGATATTGGATATTCGTATTTTAAGATTATGATTTTCAGGGCAGGTTAAAATAAGGGTTCTTGGAGATACATTTAATGGAGAACAGAGAAGTACCTTGTCTGAGATTCTTGAAGTTAAGTATTTTAGAAATCAGAATTTTGGGGGACACCTGGGTGGCTCAGTCAGGTAAGTGTCCAACTTTGGCTCTGGTCATAATCTTGAGGTCTGTGAGTTCGAGCCCTGCATCAGGCTCTGTGCTGACAGCTTGGAGCCTGGAGCCCACTTCAGGTTCTGTGTCTCCCTCTCTGCCCCTCCCCTGCTCACATTCTGTCTCTCTCTCTCAAAAGCAAACATTAAAAGAGAGAGAAATCAGAATTTTGGTATGTTGTTAATCTTATACATTGCATACTACTCAAAGCAGGGTTTGAGCATTCTTTTTTCTTTTTTTCTCCATGGTAAATGTACTCTCCAATTCCTATTCCCTCTTTCCCCCATTCCCCCCAACCCACCTCCCCTCTGGTAACCATCAGTTTTGTATAGTTAAGGATCTGTTTGTCTTTTTTTTTTTTCCTTGTTTGTTTTGTTTCTTAAATACCACTTTCTCTTTATCCATTCATCAATCGACGTACACTTGGGCTGCTCCCATATTTTGGCTATTGTTAATAATGCTGGCATAAACAGAAGGGTGTGTGTAACCCTTTGAATTACTGTTTTCGTTTTTTGGGGTAAATACCCAGTAGTGCATTGCCTGCATTGTAGTGTAGTTCCGTTTTTAACTTTTTGAGGGCTCTCCCATACTGTTTCCTACAACAGCTACACCAGTTTGCATTCCCACCGATGGTGCAAAAGGGTTTCTTTTTCTCCACATCCTCACCAACACTTGATGTTTCTTGTGTTTTTGATTTTAGCCATTCTGACAGGTGTGAGGTGATACCTCATTGTGGTTTTGATTTGCATTTCCCTGATGAGTGATGTTGAGCATCTTTTCACGTGTCTTTTGGCCAGCTGGTATCTTTGATGAAATGTCTGTTCATGTCTTCTGCCCATTTTTATTTTTTTTAAAGTTTATTTTGAGAGAGAGTGAGTGTGTGTGTGTGTGTGCTCGCATGCAAGTTGGGGGGAGGGGCAGAGGGAGAGAGAGAGAGAATCCCGAGGGGGCTCCGCACTGCCAGTGCAGAGCCCAATGCTGGGCTCAAACCCACGAACCATGAGATCATGACCTGAGCTGAAGTCGGACACGGAACCAACTGAGCCATCCAGGTGCCCCTGCCCATTTTTAAATTGGATTGTTTTTGGGTATTGAGTAGTATCAGTTCTTTATATACTAACCCTTTATCAGATATGTCATTGGCAGATATTTTCTGCCATTGAGTAGGTTGCATTTTAGTTTTGTTGATTGTTTCCTTCGCTGTACAGAAATATTTTATTTTAATGTAATCTCAATAATTTATTTTTGCATGTATTTGTCTGCCTCAGGAGACATATCTAGAAAAATGTTGCTATGGCCAATGTCAGAGATTACCACCTGTTCTCTCTTCAAGGATTTTTATGGTTTGGGTCTCATATTTAGGTCTTTAATCCATTTTGAGTTTATTTTTGTGTGTATGGTGAAAGGAAGGGGTCCAATTTCATTCTTTTGCCTGTGGCTCTCCGGTTTTCCCAACAGTGTTATTGAAGAGACTTTTTCCTGTTGAATATTTTAATTCTCCTTTGTCAAAGATTAATTGGTGATATAATTGTAAACTTTTTTCTGGGTTTTCTGTTTTATTCCACTGATTTATGTGTCTATTTTTTTTTTATTATTTTTTTTAACGTTTATTTATTTTTGAGACAGAGAGAGACAGAGCATGAACGGGGGAGGGGCAGAGAGAGAGGGAGACACAGAATCTGAAGCAGGCTCCAGGCTCTGAGCCATCAGCCCAGAGCCCGACGCAGGGCTCGAACTCACGGACCGCGAGATCGTGACCTGAGTCGAAGTCGGATGCTTAACCGACTGAGCCACCCAGGCTCCCCTTATGTGTCTATTTTTATGCCAGTACCATACTGTTTTAATTACTACTGCTTGGTAATATAACTTGAAATCTGGAATTGTGATACCTTCAGTTTTTTCTTGTTCAACATTGCTTTGCCTGTTCAGGGTCTTCTGTGGTTTTACTATTTGTTCTAGTTCTGTGAAAAATGCTATTGGTATTTTGATAGAAATTGCATTAAATGTGTAGATTGCTTTGGTGTATGGACATTTGAACAAGATTTGCTCTTCCAGCCCCATGAGTCTTTCCATTTTTTTGCATCATCTTGAATTTCTGTTATCAGTGTTTTATAGTTTTCAGAACACAGGTCTTTCATCTCTTTGGTTAAGTTTATTCCTAGATATTTTATCATTTTTGATGTAATTGTAAATGAGATGGTTTTCTTAATTTTACTTTCTGCCGCTTCATTGTTAGTGTATAGGAATGCAACAGATTTCTGTACATTGATTTTGTATCCTGTGACTTTACCGAATTCATTGATCAGTTCTAGTTGTTTTTTGGTGGAGCCTTCAGGGTTTTCTATATATACAGTGTCATGTCATTTGCATATAATGAGAATTTTACTTCTTCCTTACCAATTTGGTTGCCTTTTCTTTCTGTTGTCTGATGGCTGTGGCTAGGACTTCTAGTACTATATTGAATAAAAGTGGTGAGAGTGGACATCCTTGCCTTGTTCCTGACCTTACGGGAAAAGCTCTGTTTTTCCCCATTGATGATGATGTTGGCTGTGTGTTTTTCAAATAAGGCCTTTATTATGTTATGTTCCCTCTAGACCTAGTTTGCAGAGGGTTTTTATCACGAATGGTTGCTGTACTTTGTCAAATGCTTTTTCTGCATCTATTGAAATGATAATATGGTTTTTATCGTTTCTCCTAATGATACGTATGTATCATGTTATTTTGTGAATGTGGAACCACTCTTGCATCCTGGGAATAAATCCCACTTGATCGTGGTATGTGATTTTTTTTTTAATGCAAGAGGGGAAAAAAGTGATTTTTTTTTTTTTTGAAATAAAATTTTTTTTTTTTTTTTTTACTTCTACAGGCTGAAATATGAGTACTAAGGAAGTAAATGGGTTTACTCAAATTTTTCTGTTACAGGAAAAGGCATTAATAGCTGCTCAGCTGGACAATGCCATTGAAAAGGAATTGCTGGAGCGACTGAAACAAGATACGGTGAGAAAGCTAGGAAGTTTGGGATATAAATTTCACTTTTTAGACAGTAACATCATGCTAGGAAATAGTGGGAAGTGTGTTTTACTTTCAAAGATGCTAGAAAGATCTTCACCTTGATTTTGTTCCTGGAATAGAACAAATATACAGGCCTTGGCTTCCCCGTCTTAGTTCGTGAACATGAACACGAAAGGTGCCCTGGTTACCCTTGATGTTCCATCCAGCAAAGAGACCTTTCCCTTTGCACCATACTGTGAACTCCTGTTCCTGACGCAACGGTCTCAGAGCTCTAGATAAGAAAAGGCATGCAGTTCTGATCCTCCTGCTTATTACCCTAGTCTAAGGTTCTTTAAAAGGAGTTAAATCTTCTTAAAAATTAGTGTCATTTATGAGACAAAACGGATAGAACTTATTTTTCCCGTATTATTTCCTGTCAGCACATTTACATTTATTCCAACCCACTGATTTTATAAACTACTAAGTTTATAGTGTTTGGTATTAACCACTGATTACTTAAATGTCAGAAATGGGCTTGTAAAGACACTGTTGGCTCTAGGCTTGAAATTAATATAGAAAAATTATTATCCATCACATTAAGTATTCTCATTTAATCACTGAGGAGAAAACAGTATGTCATCGGACAGTGGACTTCAAGTGCAAAATCCAGATGTTGTTAAAGCCAGTCTGTATTTATGTTCTTCAGTATGGCGACATCTACAACTTCCCCATTCATGCCTTCGACAAGGCCCTGGAACAGCAGGAAGCAGAGAGTGACTCTTCAGATGCTGAGGAAAAAGATGATGAAGAAGTAAGCCTTGTTTGTTCGTTTGTGCTTCCTAAAGCAGTAACCTGTAGACCTAGATCTCTTTATATGTACTTGAGTGACAGAAGAGCATTTTTACTCCCCTACCCAAAAATAATTATTTGGTCCTTTTTTTTCTATCATGAGATTAATTTTAGTTCAGTCAACAGACTATTAACACGTTGGATTTTAATCTTATTTATTGGCATTCTGAGATTTTTCTTGCAAGGGGACAAATGAAGAATCCTCATCAGCTGACAGAATATACCATTCAGGAACCTGAAATTTATACAGGATTTAATTTCACTATTAATATAGGGGAGGTACTTGAGTGATAGTCTTTTAGAAAAAGGCCAGATTTAGCAGGTGATTGCTAATCACATGGTGCGCTCATACAGGCACATAGGTGTACTTTTCCTAGTAGTGACCCTTTTTTGATATTTGAAATTAATAGATTTAAGTGTTTGTAAAGCCTTTCTAATGTACTTTTTTTTTTTAGCAAATTAAAATGATCTAATGATTTATATTAGGCATGAGAATGGATATCCCTAAAATGTTTTAATTCAGAAGTATTAAACTTGGAAATAGATTTTGGTTGGGACTAAGTAAGTAGACTATGATTCTGTTTGTTACTGTTGCACTTATCAAAGAATAGAATTAGATGTGTGAGCTGAATTTTCATTCTGTATTTTCAACTTAACAGTTATGTTTTTGTTTTAGGATGTGGGAAAGAGAGAGTTTGTGGAAGATGATGAGGTGGATGAGAGTGACATAAGTGATTTTGAGGTGAGATTTATGGGCAAAAAATTGACCTATGACCTTCAGAGAACAGAACGTTTCTGAACACATACAGAGGCAGATAAATTGCCTAGTTCTAAATTGAGAGGACGATGAAAGGAGTTTGGGAGATGCATCTAGCATTTTCTCTCTTTTTTTCCTCTCTCCATATCAGGATATGGATAAGCTGGATGCCAGTAGTGATGAAGATCAGGATGATAAATCCTCCAGTGACGAAGAAGAAAAGGCCCTTGATGCCACACATAAAGGCAAAACACCCTTGAAAGGACCTTTGCGGAGGAAACGAGCCTACGTAGAGATAGAGTATGAGCAGGAGACAGAGCCTGTGGCCAAGGCCAAAACCACATGACTTCCCTTCAGACATCTGCAACAGGACTGAACATTTTCAGTATCCTCCTTTCTTTTACCTTAACCATGTATATACCTCCAGGTTTTGCTCTTTCATACAGTATTTCACACAATATTTGTGTCTTTAATATTTATGCTGCTTCTGTGGGGCAAGGAAATCTGGGAGTGGAGAAAGCCTTAAGTTGTGAACAGAGTATTTTTATAGTGTTGGCATATGTTTTGAAGTAACAGCTTGAGCCCAAGAAGCTTAACAGATGAATCTGTGGGTGTAAATATTTCTAAATTTTAAATGCTACCCACCTGTTTTCCTTGGTATCCTTCTCCCCCACCCCCCCTCAACTTTATTTAGAAATGTTCAGATTTCAGTTTTTTCTTGTTCTCCTTTCCCTACTTCTGTGGGAATAAAAGAAGGAAAAAGAACTAAGTTACACTGTTGAGTGTAAAAATACCTTTTTTCTTAAATGATTCCATGTATACCGTTGGAACAAGAAGAAAAGTCTTCCTGTTTTAGGAAAATAAGACAAATCTTAAGTTCCATCGTAGGGCGTGCCTTCAGAAACCTGCCGGACTTTTCTGATACAGTTCACCACCTTGCTGTCTTCACAGCTTTGGAGAATTTTGACCAGGAGACCCTGAAATATGAAACCAAACAGGCTTTTTCTTTTTAATTGATACTTCTGTTCCTTTTACCTTGGTTCTTGTTTCTTGGTACCATATTCAAAGAAAGAAAGAATGGATGAGACTAGGGAACAGTTCATGGAACAGGTGTAATTTTAAAAGCTGTGTTGGCATGTGGGCAGATGTCCTGATGGCTCAGGAAGCAGCAGACTGATCCCAGCCGATGCAAATTAGATTAGATCCAGGACTTGAAAACTGCCAGAGATTAAAGAGCCAATACGAAGTAATTTGAATGAACTGATAACACAACAAACAATACTCTATGAATATTGTTAGGATATGAATTTTTTTCATTTTGCTTTATAACCTGAAGATTTCTAAGTGGGATAAGAAATGAGGCAATAGTTTATAAATATATGTAAATATACACACAGCCATTTTATGCTTTGGCTATGACAAGTTAACTTTTGTGGCATGTGAAACTAAAGAATTCCGATGTGGAAAAGTAAGGATAAATAAAAATACAGGTGCCCTGGAAAAACTGGAAACATTTCTGGGATCTGAATTATTCTATATTATTACTTCTTGGTGGCTTATAGCTCATTATTTCATCCTTAAAAAAAAAAAATCAGATATAACAGAACTTAAATTTTAAGAACTCTTAGTCTTTTGCCCATTGTCTATCCTCACCCCAGAGACATCTCCTGAGCCTCTTGCCTTCTGGCCTAAATACCTCTGAATAGCTTTAAAAGCTGAATAAGTTAATCCGCCTTTATTGAAGGTTAGAGGGCTCCCAGGTGAAAACCTGAACCATGCATGTTCATTTACAGACTTGGTCAGGCATGTGAACAGTAAATTATAATCAATCATAGGAGCTTCCTAAGGACCAGGTTGCAGACTCTTACCTTCACTTGTCCTTGACAACAGTGGTCCAGGAGAATCAGGCAATCTGTGGCCTCTTCTAACAAGGCGCTCTTAACAGGCTCAGGTGTAAGGTTTGGATCCCTTGCTACATCACAGATCAGTTTCAAGAGAGCCTTCAATAAGACCACACGTCTACAGGAAACTCTGGAATCAGGAAGAAAAAAGTCACATTCATACTCTAAAATCAGGATATTAAAACTGAGACTTCCAAGGCCGTCTAAGTTGTAAAGCCCTCATTTCCTAAATGAAGGAACTGAAGTTAAATGACTTAGGAGACCAGGGAGCTGGAAGCAGAACTAGAGACCAGACGCCAGATTTCTGAACTCATTTTGAGCCCTTTTTTCTGCAGCATGGCTCCAATACACATACTCTGGCCTGCCAAGCCAGAAGCTTGGTTCTACTGTAAGGAAATCGCCCCACCTGGAAAGTGAGAAGTGGGATCTCCCCTTACCAGGGGCTTTTACTTTGGGCCAGAGAACAGGAGATGGCCCACAGTCCTTTAACTTATACAGTCATAGGCCTGGAAATTTAAAATGAAGTGAAATATGCTTGGCTTCTGGGACCTAACTGTAATTAGAATTTTCTGTTATTTAATTCCAGATCCTAGCTTTTACCCTCAGTTAAGCCCAGCCCATTTAACTTCAACTTCTTAGCTTTTTTGAAAGTTTTTATTTTGATGAAAAAAAGTTCTAGAAAAGGACAGTGGTGATGGTTGTACAAAATCGTGAAGGTACTTAATGCCACTGAATCCATTTTAAATGGCAAACTGTATGTAGTTTTTCTTACAATAAAAAAACAAAACAAAAAAACCTTAAAAGCCTTAATGGAAGCTGAACAATAATGGAACTTGTAGTGCAAAAATATGCACAGTAAACCATATCTCTGGACAGAAATGTGACTGGGAGAATAAAAGTTTACATCCCTTGATCTAGTAAGTACTTAACGATTTCCTATACTGTTTGCTGCTCAGTCCTCCACCTATCGTCAACATAAAACCTGCTGTTTCCCACTCCCCAGCGCCCCCTCGTGCCATACAGGGCACTGATTTTCTCACCTTCCTACTTGGGCTTGCCAATCCTGACTTGGAAGCTTAGTCTCTGCTCTTTAAAGGCCTGCCAATGTTAACTGGATTCAATTTCTTTCATCCATCTATTCAGTCTATTTTAGTCTATTCCTTCTTCAAATATTTGTGTATTTAAGAACCAGGTACTGGTTAAACTTTCATGTACTCAATATACCAAAGTTAGTGGTGTTACAGTTCAGTGGAGGAGAAAGACTGTAAGTAAACCAAGGCAGTCCAGTTCCAGATGTAACTAAGGGAAAAGGTTGGATACATCCTAAGGAAATGAGAGTACTGTGGTTCAGAACAGATAAAGATGTTAGAGCACTGGACTCCAGCTGAATTAAACTTTGTTGATGCAAGAAAGTATTTTGCTGACTTAACATGTTTCCCTTCCACTTTATTGTTCCTGACACCACCTCAAGCCAGAGTTGGAATGCTTTCTAAGCAATGATATTCTCAGTATTCTCCTGGTCACTGCTCCACACATGTTCAGTAATGAGCTATGAAGTTCTCTGTTCTCAATTAGATTTCAAAAACCTTAGGGTGAACAAAGTTAAGCATGTCTATTACAGCACTTCTAAGTGGACTCTGAAATTCTAATATGCATTATAAATTGAGGGATATACACCTGAAGTAACAATGGGTGTATTTTATCTTTTCAATGCAACTTCAGTTCAAAATTCAATAGCAATGTAAAAACAGGCCTGTCCTTAATACTTTGTACTGAAAGTATACCTGGACAGGTTCTGAAGTGAAAACTGGCTGAGTTTTGTCCCTCTTGGCCCACCTCCCTGCTTGGCTGTTTTACCTGGGCCAAGTGTACTGCATGAGAAGTTTTAAGGTTTCCAGTGTCTTCAGTCTAGCCTCCTCCTCTGGCCCATCGTAAACCTCCAGGTAGCCGATGATGACTCGCTCCAGCCTCTTCAAGTGCCGGACAGTTAGGATCCCCAACCTGAAAAGGGAAGAGAAGATGTGGCACCACAGAGATGAACTTGAGGGGTGCGGCCAGACCAGCAGCCGGGCACTCGCCTCTTCACAAACGCTGGCAGGTTTCTTGCATAGGTCCTGCGTAAGAGAAGGCGGTGCTCTGGCTCCATGTGGGTCAGGATCAACTGCAGCACCTCGTCACAGTGTGTGGTGGGTCGAGCCCCACCTCCCTTCCAGTGCAGGCCTTTCTCCAGGACGGGGAATAAGTCCAGCAGACAGGAGAGCACAGCCTAGGAGGAAGTAACAGAAAAGAAGTGTTCGTTCATTTGCATTCACTGACTCGTCTAGCACCCTTATTAATCTGTCCGTGGGGTCCACATTATAGAATTCTGAAAGATACTAGTAAAAACACAGGAAGTGTATATTATTTTTAATGTTTTTTTTTTGAGAGAGCGCATGAGTGGGGGAGGGCAGAGAGAGAGGGGCAGAATCCCAAGCAGGCTCTGTGCTATCAGTGCAGAGCCCAACATGGGCTTGGAACTCCCAAATCGTGAAATCATGACCTGAGCCAAAATCAAAAGTCAGATGCTTAACTGACCGAGCCACCCAGGCACCCCAAGTGTATGTTACTTTATATTCTTTTTTTTTTTTTTTTTTTTAGTGTATATTTTTGAGAGAGAGAGTATAAGCAGGGGAGGCGCAGAGGGAAAGAGACAGAATCTGAAGCAGGCTGCAGGCTCTGAGCTGTTGGCACAGAGCTCGATGTGGGGCTTGAACTCATGAACTAAGATCACAAGCTGAGCCAAGTTGGACACTTAACCAACTGAGCCACCCAGGCACCCCTTACTTTATATTTTCAAATTTGTCTTATGTTATCTCCAAACAAGTTAACATCTACTCAAGACTGTTCTTTGCTAAGCTATGAAATGGGACTTCATGAGCACACCTGGGACTAACCCAAATTAATTTTTTTTTCATGTTTATTTATTTTGAGAGAGCCTGAGGAGGGGAGGGTTAGAGAGAGAGCAAGAGAGAATCCCGAACTGTGAGATCATGACCTGAGCCGAAATCAAGAGCTGGACGCCCAACTGACTGAGCCACCCAGGCGCCCCAGACTTTAACTCAAATTTTAGGAGTCTAAGTCCATTGCCATTAAATAAGTTTAAGCAGTAGTTATACATACTTACAGTAAAACCACTCCTGAACAGAATCTAAGATGGTCCTCATCTGTGTCCAGTTTGACCTACCCTATCTGAAGTTTCAGTGTCAAGGCACTCCCTTCTAGCTCTCCTGAGATTTTTGGTTTTTCTATGAGTTTTGTTTTGTTTTTAAACCACCATCTAAAGAGCCCTAAACTTTTTGGCTCTTAGTACCTGGATCCTCAATTTAATACCTAAATTAATATTTAAAATGAAAGGTGGCAGGGGGACAAGGGAAGGGAGGGCAGGCACAAAAAAGGTTATTTCCACCTCTGATTTTATATAACTTCTTTTCTCTGTCTTCAGAATGTTCTCCCATCCTAAGAAAGTTCTATTCATCCATCAAATATCATCTCCTTCCCAAATCCTAAAACCATCCCAACACCACCAAACCTGGTTAACTGCCTTTTGCTGGACATGTGCTGCCCTTTATACAAATGTCTTTTAATAGATTTATCACTCTGCACTGTAGACATGTAAAAATACTCATTTATTTACATGTCTTTCCAAAGGGTTTCTTTTTAATTTTTTTTTAATGTTTATTTTTGACAGAGAGAGGCAGAGCGTGAGTGGGGGAGGGGCAGAAAGAGAGGGAGACACAGAATCGAAGCAGGCTCTAGGCTCTGAGCTGTCAGCACAGAGCCCGACGCGGGGCTCGAACTCATAGACCGCGAGATCATGACCTGAGCCGAAGTCGGTCGCTCAACCGACTGAGCCACCCAGGCGCCCCTCAAAGGGTTTCTTAAAGCCAGAAAGGCTTTAAGATTCATTGATTTGATTCATTCATTCTTGGAACGGACAATGGTTACTAGCACACAGTAGGTGTTTAATGTGTATTGGATGAAAGAATGGCACTGGAACATCTAACCTACAAGTTAGAGTTTCAACTGTGAGTTCATAGAGAGGAGCAGAGAAGAACACTTAAGATTAGTAAAACAGAACTTTTCACACATAAAGCCACCCTCAAATAATGTGTAATTGACCCAGATGAAGATAAAACACTGGCTTTTCTGTGGAGACTCAGCAATGTGGATGACTGCTCAGTATTGAGACATTTTCACGAGTCATTTGCTACCTCTTTATTTTCAAGTTGGCCCTGACTTAGTTATCATCCTCATTTTCCAAGAGAGGAAAAGGGCTCAACTATTCTTATTCGCACAATGCCACCTTCTACTCAAATTTGAGAACTGAGACTCACAGCCAATAAACAAATCGTAGGGTTACCTGGATGAGGCGGTACTCCGGTGTGTACAGGTGGTTGAAAAGGGCGTGGTACAGGACCTGGGCTCTGTTATACTGGAGCAAATCAGCAGCTGGCTGCAAGCAAATTACCCCGTTAAAAGCTTCCCAACGGTGCCAAACCATGGATGATTTTCGAACTTGAATTACGGGTACGTAGGGTCTATTACACCAAAGGATTCATAATAGCACTCTCGGCAAAGTGGTGCAGCGGAAGGGTGCTGGGCCCAGAACAGCACCCTCTACTTCTGTGTATACTTTTTTAAAAGCTCCACAACACATAGTTAAGAGGGGAAAAAAAAAAAAAGTTTCCTTGAGTAACTTGCGCATTTGGGCGCAATCCCTTTCAGTTTCCCATTCTTTTGCACCTTGAAAGTCAACTGTTAATTACTCAAGGTCTGGTTATTCATTTTGACACGCGTGAGCATGGCCCAGGTGTCTTCCACATATTACCTACGAGACACAATCTACTAGGCTGGCAGAAGGAAAATATAAAGAAAAAATATAAAGAAGTGATTTTTTTCACGTAACGGCATTAATGGAAAGTTAATAGGAAATATGAAAAGGCAAGAATAGTGATATCATGACTCAGTCTGTCCCATCAACACAGATGACAAAGTGCAGAGGTCGCTCACCACATTAAGCACGATGTGATGGAGGCAGTGGACACCCAGTATTTTGTTCTCTGTTTGATAGTCATCCGAGATGAGCAGCGATGGGGGAAGTATCCTCTCCAGATGTTGGTTCAGCCAGGGTCGAGAGACCTGCTGCAGAGTCCATGAGAAAACATGTTTTGTGGCAGGGTTATTCTTCCAGGATTCTCTATATGGAAATGTGAAACCACAGGAAGTAAAGTGATACAGTGTTAGCTAGCAAAAAAAAAAAAAAAAAAATTAAACTCTTCAAGCTAAATAAAGCATTATCTTGCCCTTGAAAAAAATACATACCCCATAAGATATCTCTTGATGTTACGCATACTAAATCAAAATAACTTACACTAAATACATTTAATAATCACCCAGGGCTCTGGGTCTAAAGCTAATCCAATGAGAAGGATCCATTTATAACCAACAGCTTGTAAAGAATCTGTGGGTGGTTACAGAGGAGACGTGCTGACACGGGAGAGAAGTAAAGGAAATGTCTTCAAGCATCACTATAATTATTGTAAGGGAGTAAATGAGTCAATATTTGAACAGCAATTTACAACTTATAAAGTGGGTTTACACACTTTACTCAACTAACCTTCAAAATAACTCTATAATAGATAATATTATCTTTATATTACAAAACAATGAAACAGGTTCAGAGAAGCCCTCTGACCTGGTTCTACTCAGAAGCAATAAAAAGAAGTACCAGTCTACCTCCAAGCCAAGCCTTTGAACTCCAAGTTCCTGGTAAGTGAGAGTTATGTACACATTTTTTCTCTCATCACTCTGGTGTTACAAATACTAACAAAATAGCAGGTAGAACTGACAGAAAATACTTTAGCTAACAGCAATCTATAGGGTGTTTTTCATCCCAAACACTGCTTCCATATCTAATAACCATCCTTATCTAATAACTGTTGATGAGTTTCAAGATCCCCGAGTTTAAGTTCAAACCACTTAAGTTTAAATCCTCTCCAAATCCCATTCTCACCTAACTGAAGAAAGTTCAGTATAAATAATTTGGACAGAACTTCCAATGCCAAGGGCAGTTGTCAGGAGGATGGCAAAGAGCACTAGAAAATGGGGAGTCTGAAGACCGGGGCTCTAATGTAGAATTTGCCAATGTCTAATGTCATTTATAGCAAATCACAACCTTTCTGGGCCTTAAGAAATCTCCTATTACAACACCTTTGTCTTACTGATGAAGAAACTCAAGTTTCTTTGAGCTCTATCTAACATTCTAAAACGTTAGGGTGAAGCTCAAGTAAGTAGCTCTCTCAACAAGAATACTCACTTATTCAAATCGGGTTTAAGAAGTTCCATTATTAAAATAAATCTCCCTTTCTCATCTTCATTTTCTCCGTGCAGAAATCCTGCCACAGAACCACACTCAGTAACTTGAAGGAGTAAGGCGAGCACCTCTCCAGCAACGTCATGGGATCTTGGGCTGGTCCATGGTTGCTCCAAGCTGTGTGTGACCGCAAAAATATAGATGGGTCCTGCCAAGTCACTTAGGCCTGTCTTCCACTTAGGGCAAACCAAGGAATTCTTGGCCGCCTCAAATTTCCCCAAGAGTTTAAGAAATACTAAGCCAACTGCTGCCGCTTTCTCGGCCACTTCAGAGTAACCATGACCTCTACCTTCCTGCTCCTTGGGTGGGGCTGCATACTTCTCCAGGGCTTTTGCCACCTGCCCCAGCATTTCGGGCATTCCGTGGAGCGATGTGCCACTCCCCTCAAAAAACTGATCGCGTTCTGTGGCTTCTATGAGAGCACCGAGGTCCTGAACTGCTGCACTTTTGCCCTTGCCCCGTCGGGACTCCTGGCTGGTAAGACGGTGCAAAATCTGGGAGAAGGACTGTCCAAGGGCCGAGGAAGGCCACTCTCCCGGCAAGGAAGTGCCTTCCCGCGATGGGGATTCCCGAGAGCGGTCATGCTCCATTTCTCGGACTGCGGCAGTGATGAGCTTGTCTCCCCCAGAGAACCAAGATGGAGGCAAGATGGGGGGGGGGGGGGGGGTCTGCTAGAGAAAGATCACTCGGATGCTGGAATTCTCCCGAAGAAAACAACTAAAGCCAAATAAAACGGCAAGACGTCCGCGGGACGGAGGACCAAGAGTCTAACCAGCATAATAAAAGTAAAGTCTGTAGAGGAAAAGGTGCAGGAAAGGGAAAGGAGCCTCTCTGGGAGTAAGAGAATCTCAGACTCCCAACGGATGATTAAAAACAAAAACAAAACCCTAAGAGTGTAAGAAATAACCCCCTAAGGTATGAGCAGAACACCTCCGCGGGCACCTCCAGACCTTCCCGCACGCCCTGTGCTCATCAGGATCCGGACGTAGCTATCCTCGCTGCCGCAAAGCACAAAGCTAGCTTCCGCTGATATTGAGGCAACACTTCGTCATTTCACGACCTACTGTCGTAAAGCAACAGAGAATCGGGTTCCAGAAAAGGTGGCGTTTGGGCGAAAAATTTGCATAGATAGATCCCCTTGCTAATTTTGTTTCTGTTTCCATCTAGTAAGGTAGGAACAAAAGAAGAACATCGATAATGTCTTAAAAGTGTACAGGATTTTACGGTTGAGACTGAGTGTATGAGTACTATGTATGTCACCCTTTCTGTAAAGTCAGTGGGACATCCTCGGGACTCCTTAACAGGAAACGCGCGCCGATCCTTTTGTAGTTCATAAGCGTGATGATTGGGTGTTCACGCCGTTGTGTGACATGTGCCACCCTTAAACCTTGTTACGACCCTGGCACATTACCCGTCTGACGTGAACTTTGGAGGATCCTTTAACTCTTCCAGTGATGCGAAAAGTTAGTGTCCTTTATATCCATCGGTATTTTGCTTGCAGGTTGTCACGCTGATTTTTCCAGTTGGGATTCGAGCACTAGCTTTCTAGTTCTATACGAGATGTTAGTAGCCGGGAGCCGGCGATTTTAAATGGCTACCCGTGGGTTGCGAGGAGTCAGTTGCCAGTGTCCAGCGAGAATGGACTTCTGAAGTCTGACCACCCCCACCCCGACGCGGGGGGCCTTCCGGCAAAATGGGTGGTTCGGGCGGCGCGGTGGCGCCGGGGGCCGGTTCTCGAGTGTGAGCCCCCTGCGCTGCGGTGTGGCCCCGCGCAGTACTGGGCTCTGGGCGGCAGGCGGCGCCTCTCGAGTGTGAGCGCCCTGTGCTGCGGTGTGGCCGCGCGCAGTACTGGGTCTGGGCGGCAGGCGGCGCCGGGAGCGAGCCAGCGGGCTCGACAATCTGCAGGTTCGAGCAGGGGGCCCACAGCCACCTAGCGGTCATTGGTTCGGTTTAGACAGGCGGGGCGGGTTGGACAACCATGGCCCAGTGTGAGAACGTGTCCTGTCTCGCCGTGTCATGTTGCGTCGGCACTGCTTGTCCCCTAGCTGCGGGTTCCCAGAGGGTAGAATTGTGCCCAGGTGACCTGGGCTCCCCAGCGGCGGTTAACGGTGCGTGGCTGTCCTCGGGAGTTTGTTAGTGACTTCCGGTAGTTTCCCCCGCATCGTAGGAGCCCGGGAAGCAGACTTGATTAGTGCCAAGGCGGGAGCGGCAGCGCGGAGAAATGGGCGTCGCACACCGGAAGGGGTCGGAGAGCAGGCTTGGCTGCTTCTCGGAGGGGGAGCCTCGGCTAGCAGCCCCGCGCCTCCGCCACGCACCCAGAAGGTCGCCGCCTGCCTTTGGGATTCCTGCTCCCTCACCCCCACCCCAGAGAATCCAGAGAAAACCCTGTGGGGTTTTCCGATCGTGGGGTGTATGTTTGCAGCGACGGAGGGAGGGAGGTTCTCCTCCCCTGGGAGTGGTTCGGATCCGGAGAGACTTAGAGGACTTTGGTCCCACCTGGGAGAGGGCACTACCTGCGGGTGTCCTATCTGCGATGTCTTCCTTGCTCCCTTCCTTGTTCGCTCGCTGTGTGACCTTGGAGAAAAAGTCCAGTAACCTCTCTGTGCCTTAATTTCTTTAACGGTAAAATGTGGGAAATGATAACCCCTATTTGTTAGAATTGTTATGAAAAATAAAGAAGTTATATATATGTGTCATATAGGGTTAGGGTTAGGGTTAGAGCAAGCTCTGGGGAGTGTTACATTCTCTACAGGCAGTAGCTTTTAATTGTTAAACCACAGCTTATGTATTAATTTACGTTTCCTCTTTTGAGGGAATTTTGTGGTTAGGAACCTTCCTCTTTGCGTCTTTCATTTGGCCTTGCCTTCTCCGACCAATTGGTGGCTCTCATGATTTTCTAAGTAATTTCAAACATTGACAAAAACTAGTTCATCCCAAGGGGATTCTCCCATATTAAGGCCCGTGTGGGAACAAGAGTGCCAGTCAATAGACTGTTACTGTGTCCCTCCTGTGTGTCAGCCTCTTTTCCCTGTTCTACCCACTGCTTGTGCTAAGTGGATCCAAGATCTCCCTCCCTTGTGAGCAAAGTACCTGTATTGCAGAGACCTCCCGCTCTTCACTCTGAGTTTCCTGAGGCTAGAGACCATGTCTTTATCCCCAGTGCCTGGCACAATTTAGCCATGCAGTAAACGTTTGTTGAGCTCACGTGTCTATCCACAGAAGACTGGCTGAATAAACCACGGTATATCTACACAATGCAGTTCTGTGAAGCTTTACAAAAGAATGAAGACCATCTCTGTGGAAGGCCACCAAACTCCAGGATACCTTAAGTGAAAAAAGCAAGACTGGGACCCTGTATACGCTGCGTTCCTTCGAAGAAAGATGTGTGCTTTGCTTACATTTTAAAGAAGAAGCAATGGAAATATAAATCACCAACTAATAAAAATGGTTGCATATAAGAAGAACAGGATGTAAGAGATGGAAATAAGGGCTAGACTTATTTTCATATATTGTGTTTTATACTTTGACTTTGGAATCATGTAAATGGTTTACATGCTACATTTTTAAAAGAAAATAGCAAAGCATTTTGCAAAAGGACAAAAAAAGCCATTAATCAAAATATATCAGGAGTTACTGACATAACTGCATGGAAATATAAGAAACTGACTTTAAAACTCATTATTTTGACTACATAATCTTAGTGTGACACATCTTAAGGATAAAAAAAAATGGGCAAGAAATCAAGCTGCATTTAATAACACTTTGTTAGTAATAATACTGGTATTGTTATTTACATGCTATTGCGTGTATTTGTATTATATATATATGTATAAATAAAATAGTAAATAATTGAATTGATATTGTTGGAAATCAAGGTCTTCAGTGAGAGATGAAAAGATACAGGTATCAAAATCAATGATGTTAGGGATAAGTTGTAGAATGGAAAATTTAAATTGGCAATGGTAGTATGAATTCATGATTAAATTTTCTCTTTCTACAAAATGCCTGTATGCAGGCTGTGTCCACTGAAAAGGCCAAGAAGCAATGGCAATCTCTTGGCTATGAGCAGCCCTAGTGTCCAAATGGATCATCTAAATGCCATTGCCCCCTGAAGAGGAACAGAGACCCCTTTAGGAAATGACTGATTTCAGAACCAGGGCAGGGATTGTGTAAGATGAGCCTGTGACATTTTGTTAGGCCAGAAAGCAAGGTAGCTATCAAATACTACTGAGGTTTTGTCAAAAGAACCCAAGAGCAAATAGAAAGGGGCACCCTTTGGCTAAAGATGGAATAGTTTGGGCTCAAGAAAGAATAATGACTGATTTGATCTTAACATATCTATAGACATCCATGAATACGTAGTAATATTTTTTTAAATCCCTCATTGCTTAGCCTTGTATCACCTAAGGAACTAACTCTTTATTTGGAAAACTGGTAAATAAGAGGAAAAAATCAAGTCTCTATTCTGCTGTTATTTCGGGGTACCCAAATAGTCTGAAAAGATAATAAATGCAACAGAAAGGTTAGAATTAGAGATTCACTCTTCACAACTCCTAATGAAGCACGGGGACAAGGCAACAATGGCTTAACAGCATGGCTATTAAAAGTATGAGGTGGAGGCCGCCTGGCTGGCTCTGTGGGTGCAACATGTGGCTCCTGATCTCAGGGTTGTGAGTTCGAGCCCCATGCTGGGCATGGAGATTACTTACAAATAAAAAATTAAAAAAGTATGAGGCGGAATGTAAGTGGGAAACAAAATGGCTGGATGGAGCTAAAAAACCTGAACCCACTGATTTATCTTAACAGCATCACGAAGAGTGAGACACACAGATACCATGTGCAATAGGAAGTACACAGCATCTATGAAATACTCTTGCACAAAAATTGAACCTTCATCTAATCAAACTCCTGGATCTAACTACCAGATAAATGGCAAGAAATATGGCAGACAAACAGATGAAAAGAGACTACGATGGTATCATCAGCCAAACAAGGATATGGGAAGTTCCACAACTTAACGAAGTCTCTTCAAGAAATAACTCGCATGGAAGAAATGGGGTGGAGGGAGAACTGATAGAAATTAAGAGCTTTTAAAGACATCTCAACCAACTGCAGTGTCAGATCCTGTTTTCTATAAATTGGGAAAATACCTAAAATTATAAAACCTTACCCTAAAAATTATAATCCTACCAAGCTTCCAGTGAGCCAAAAGACAGCCTTCATTTTTGAATATGAAATATTATATATAACATGAAATATATATAATATGAAATATTATATGTAACATGAAATTTATATAATATGAAATATATAATATGAAATTTTTTTAAATGCAACATACAAACTTTAGCAAAAATAACAGGCAAAATCAAACAGGCACTTATAGTAAGAGGAAAACTGACTAGAAGCAATTTATCTTGAATACCTTATAGTAACCTACTTGCAGTTGCATTTAACTGAGCTCTGTTGCTGTGAAGAATACAGCTGATCCACAGGTATGGAAGAACGATTTGCACATCTTTCAAATATTCACTGAGTACAACCTTATATACACATATACGTTACATTTGAAAAAGATCTAATCGACGATCCCCAGATATACTTCATTTTGGTTGCTCTTTTGGAAGACGTCGTCTAAAGAGAAGAATATTTGGTTCCGGCTCATGGATCATGTAGTGGACCCAGCCTAGACGCTGTTGGACACCAAGTCTCCTCTATTCCTCTTTAGAGATCAGATGAAATGTTATATACAATATGAAGTAGTGTTTTTTCTGCCACGAAGAAAAGTGTTGATGGTAGTCCTATAATCTTTGTCATCAAGAAATCATAATAATTAACCAAGAATGAAAATGATCCAAGCAGTAGTCATAACAGGATCGTTTATTTCATGAGGAGCCCACCTAACCTGAAAAGAATAAAGGACATAATGAGTGTTTAACCTGGATTTAAGGGTATTGAGTAAGGAAGTGGGCAGTCAGAAAAAAGTAGGCTTCCCCAGGAAGAACCTAACAAAGAATTTTCTTGTTGGAGTCAAAAACAGTATGTTTAAAATTTTTCAACATTTATTTATGTTTGAGAGAGAGAGCGAGAACAGGGGAGGGGGAGAGGCGGGGGGGGGGGGCGGACAGAGGATGGGATCATTCGTGTCAGGAATGATCCCATCCTCAGGAGAAGCAGATTAAGGCCAGGCCAAGGTTGCCATACCATATTATTCTGAGCTGCTTGCAATAACCTGGCGTTATTGCCACTAGTTTGTGAAACTAACTAACGGATCCCAGAATCTACAGTTTAAGAAAGTGCCAGGTAAAGGGGCACCTGGGTGGCTCAGTCAATTAAGCGTCCGACTTAGGCTCAGGTCATGATCTGATGGTTTGTGGGTTCGAGCCCCACATCAGGCTCTGTGCTGACTGCTCAGAGCCTGGAGCCTGCTTGCGTTTGTCTCCCTCCCTCTCTGCCCTTCCCCCACTCATTCTCTCTCTCTCTCTCTCTCTCTCTCTCTCTCTCTCTCTCAAAAGTAAATAAACATTAAAATTTTTTTTAAAAAGTGCCAAGTAAAAATGAAGGCTGTCTTTTGGCTCACTGGAAGCTTGGTAGGATTATAATTTTTAGGGTAATGTTTTATACTTGTAGATGATTTAAATGCCAATCTTATAAATTGCTTTCTTTTGATTCTATTTGTAAGTATGCTTTTGTTTTAATGTTTTTGTTATTGTTAACAAACCCATTTGAATAATCCAGAACAACCAAAGAATTTTTTTTGTCTTTCTTCTTGGACCTGGTACAGTAATTTTGATTTCTTTTTCTCCCTTGGTTTTATTGCTACTTTCAAAGTGAGTATACAATAGCTCTAGTGGTAGTCTGAAAGAATTCTAAATCTTAGGGTAGTGTTTTATAAATGTACATTTATATAAATGTGAATCCTGCTACTAAATTATATCCTCCTAATTTGATTTCTAGGGAGTCTAGATGTGTCATTGCTACTTCACAAATCTCTTCTGTTGATTCAGAAACACTGCCAATTTTTTGTTTCTCCTCTAAAGTAATTTTGAATTTTCTTTCATGTCGTTTCACTGCTACGGTCAAGTGATCATACTCAGATGGAAATTGGATAGAAATATAATTCTTAAGATAGTGTTTTAGAAGTGTAGTTTACTTTATAGTATATTTCATGAGTAAACTGTTTCCTTTTCTTTAATTTCTAGGTAGTATAAGATTTTTATTTCATTTGTTGCCATGGAAAAACACCCATAACATGAATTTGAGTAAGGGTTTTACTATGAAGTCCCACAATTGGAGATCATTGGAACTCAACATTTATCTCTGATACCAAGGGTTGAATTTACTCTGTGTATAAGACTAATGTGTTTGACTAAATAAATCTTGATTAAAAAATATTAAGCTAACCCCACATGCAGACACTTTTGGAGGGGAAAAAAAGAAAGCAGACTTATCTAGGTGGTCAATTTGCAGGGCTAGTCTCTATCCAAGGAAAAGAATGAAGATTGTAAAACCAGCTGCCAACAGAGAGAAAAGTTTGAGTGTCAAGGGGAGGAAACATCTAGAATAATTCCCAAACAGAGCAGAGCAGATGCTTTAGAAATATTTCATGGGGACCAGCAAGGGCTAGAAAGAGTCAGAAGAGGGGTCCTGTGAGGTTACTCCCTAACATAGGTAAGCCATTTAGGACTGGCCTAGCCCTTTCTTATTGCTAAGGACATCCATGGAATAGTTTAAAATGCTAACTAGCATTTGAAAACATGGCTTCAAACACCCCACTCTCTGTTCCTCTTGTTTTATTTCGCTTGGTATTAAATAATTCAGTTTCTGAATTCTTAAATATATGACTTCAATTTTAATACTTAGCTTTGATGTCACTGAACTTGGTACATTTGACTCTCCTACATCCTCTTCTGCTCTCTGTGATGTTAAGCTAAACATACTGTTTTGGGGGCACCTGGGTGTTTCTGTCGGTTGAGCATCCGACTTCGAGTCAGGTCATGATCTCGCGGTTTGGTTCGGGAGTTCAAGCCCTGCATCATGACCTCTATCAGCACAGTGGTGATGACAGAAGAAATTGCTTCTCTAATTTCAAAGGGAAATCTCTTTTTCAAGTTAGCTCTATAACAATAAACCACTTTGATCCTAAAGCATTAGAACACACCAGAGACTCAGTATTAGAACAAAGTTTAGCTGTTTTAGAAGGCCAATCAGTTTTTCCAGCTGCCATTGGCAGATAGAAGGGATAGTGATGTCCAATCCTTGTGGTTCATTACTTGAAGATGGTCATATATTTAGTTTAGTGGGCAGATGAAAGATGTGCATGCTCCTTGGACTACCCTTAGGGCAGTGCAACAAAAAGCAAGGTCAAGAGATTATTGTGATTGTTTGCTGGTGCAGTCCACAGTGGGGCAAGGGTAAGGGAGTTCAATGCCCCCATTGTGAAACAATCATTGTAAAACAAATGGGTATCCACACAAGGCCAGTCTGAACTGAACAGCACTCCTTTGACTATTTTCTCCAAGAAGTATTTCTGATAACTAGCCAACAATATTCTTCCCTTCCTCTCAACTCTAGTTACACAATAGCTGGACCCCTCTTTCTCTAACCAGAGAGGAGGCCAGGAGCCAGTCACATAGACAACGGAAAGGACTTTGCATTTTATGGAAATATTAGGGGAAGCCTAATATTAAATGGGAGAATATAGCTCACAGGTTTGATGTCATCTATCTTGTTTGGCTATGTTGAGAATAGACAGTATAGGGTAAGACTAGAAATGGTGATCAACCAGAAGGTTCCGTAGTGAGGCTTGTGAGGATGGTAGCTTAGATTATGGTGTTAGCAGTGGGAGTGTAAAATTCCAGATTCAAAATCAATTAGAAGAGAAGGCCATTGGGATTTGCTGACAAATTGGCCAAGTAGACTGAAAGAAAGGAAAAAGTCAAGGATAAATGTCCCAGAAATAGTGCTACAAGACATAAATTCTCTGGGTGTTGAGCCAGAAGAATTTAGAAATTACTTTTCCATGTGAGTATTTATAAGTTTTTCTTCCATTCGTTTTCTACAAAATGGAAAATGAAGCCTATATTCCTTGAAGTATCTTTCATCACCAGCATAGGTGTAAATAAAACACTTTTGATAGAGGCTTCAAATCTCATTTCCTAAGTATTCAACTAGGTTAAGCAACCTCAGCTATTGGGTCAAAATGTAATCTTAATAATAAGTTATCACTTCTATTTTCTAGTAATATGTATTATGGTAGATTAGAAAGCCCAAATATTTTCCCAGTATGAAATATCCCAAAATTGTACACGATTTAACAAAAACAGTTTTCATTGCAAATCTGCAAGAAGAATAACAATTGAAACGAAGAAATACTGAAAACTAGAATAGTGAGTTTGAGCTACAAGTACAGAAGCTGTAAGGGTGATTGGTAACTTTGTAAGCAAGAAAGTGACATCTTATAGACAGGAAGGGATAGGAAGTAAGTTCTTGGATCTTCATGAGGAAGTTGTAGCCTTTAACTGGTGTGTTAAAGAGGAAAAAAAAACAAAACAAAAATATATAAACATAAAGGCATCCTTCCTTGGCATAAAGGAAGGTATATCTGTCTGGCCTCTGGATGGGGAAAGAACAAAGACATTGAACTAGAGGTTTGTCCTGTCACAGGTTTGAGAGGGAATCGATGTAAAATTCCTGCTTAGTTCAGGAAGCTCCGAGTTGGTAATACCAAAATCCATCATTTTAAATACCCCCGGTGCTTCTAAATAGCAGATAAAAAATTCAATATATAGGAATACAACATCTTCCCAATTCAAACAACTCTGCAACAATGAATTAGCTAAAGATGAGCTCATAACCCAAAATTAGAAAACACTAATGAATAGCCTAACATAAACAAAAGCAGAGATAACAATCCCCTTTGAAGATTGATCTGAAAGAACTTGAAATAGTAGAATTGTCGAGACTTACAACTGTAATTTTGGCCTAAAATTTCCCAATAACCAGATTTTTAAGACTGGTAGGCATTGAGATCAATAGACCTTAAAGTAGATATGAGACAGGATTCACATTAAGAAATGTGTTTACTTGTACAGCATTTATTGAGCACATATTATGTTTTAGTCACTTTGCTAGGTGTTACGATAAAGAGGTACATGAGACTTGGTTCCTACAGTTTAGGAGGGAAGATGTTTATGTGAACAAAGCAGTGCAAGTAAAATGCTGTAGCCTTTTCCAGAGACTTACGTACATGGTACTGAGGGAATGCGCAGAGTGGAAAGAATTCTGGGCAGAAAAAGCATGTGAGCAAAGGCATCGAGGCCAGACACAAGGTGATTTGGGGATATCACAGGCTATTGAATATGCTATTTATTCACCATTGTTGCTGCAGGCTTAGCGACCCATATATCTTTTTCTATTAACTTATTTTATATACGTACAAGATGTTTATTTCCTATCAATAATGTCTGTTTTCTTTTTGTATGCTCCTAAAACAATTTAATTGTTCTCCTTTCAGGGCTGTAAGAGCCAATATAAAAATGTAGGAAATGTGGCATAAAAAAAGAGAAAATTAAAAGCACCTACAATTACCTCACACAGAGATTATAAGCATTTTAGTCTACATCCTCACTGCAATTTCGATGTGTCATCTACACATATCAGAGTATGGTATTATGCATAGCCAAGCTTTTGTTTACAATAAAGTATCCTGAACATTTTTCTGGACTATTAAGATTCATATATAGCTTCAGCTCTCTCTTCTTTTTATTGTAGAAGCAATACATGTTCATTGCTGAAAAATGAGAAAATATAGGTAACTAGAAATGAAGGAATAAAAATTGCCTTAGACTCTGTGACCCAGAATTAATCAACATTTTTGAGTTCGTTCTTCAATATATTTTAATGCATATGTGCTTCTTATTAATTGCTTTAAACATGTTTTATATTAATATACCACAAGCGTATGCATTTTCTAGGAAGCGATTTTTTAATATCATTCCCCCACTAATTAAAAAAATAACCAATTGAGCATTCTTTTATGTTCTATTAACTCTGCAAGGTTTTTGCATTTGTTATACTTTCTTCTCACAAAGTCAAGGGCTTTCTTTCACAGATGTGCAACTGAAACCCAGCCAAGGGTTAGTGGTTTCTCCCGGGTCTCAGAGCCCACAAATAACAAGGCAGAATTCAAACCCAGGCCTTACTGTACCCAAAGGCCATGCTCTTTTTCAAGGAGATGGCAAAGGTAAAGGCAGAGGGGTTGGGGACACACAGAGGGCTCTCCCTCCCTGAGGGCTCCTTCTCTCCCTCCCTACCAGACAGGAGAACAAATCTGGTCCTAGTTTTCCCTCTTATGGCTTCTTGGGAGGCTGGTGTCCTCCTCTAGTTCCTTTAGAGGCATGCAAATATGTGCTTTGGGCAATAGCATGTGTTAGTGTCTGCTTTGGAAATATTCATGCAGCTAAAAGCAGGAAGGAACTCTGTTGTGAAAGATAGCCACAGGTAGAGTTTTGCTGCAGCAGTCAACAAAATAAACACAAGAGAATAAGGACCTTCTCCTTTGTGTTTGGCCCTTTCAGCAGAGAGCTGCCTCTCCTGCTGAGGCAAGCACATGAAAGGCCCTCAAACATGGCTGCCGCAGCAGGGGACCTGCTTGCTCAGGAGGGGAGAGGGAAGCCCCGGTCAGCAGCCAGCTCAGAATGCTCTAGGCAGGACCCTTTGTTGAAAGCCTGCCCAAAAGGGCATGCCATAAACACTTCCTTTCACTCAGCTCTTTCATCTGGGATCACCTCTCTCTCTGAAAGTCGCCTGCAGCTAACCCAGTTTGCACAGACTTCTTCTCCAGCACCCCCCTCTTTTTTTTTGTTTTTGTTTGGTTTTTTTTTTTTTTTTTTTTTGGTTTTCCTAGAAATGTGCTTGCTGTTCCCTTAGACTCAGGCCAGAGCTTAGAAAAAAAGCAACGTTTATTCTCATCTGAGAGTGTTCAATGTCAGACTTGCCTATGGAAATCATGCTGTGTAGAGAGTAAAGAAGGAAAGGAAAGGAACTAACATTTATTAATCACTGAAGGAGTTGGATACTTGGACATGCATCATTTCATCTGTCTCCACAACATCCCGCAAGGGTAGGTATTGTTGGTCCCAATTTACAGACAAAGAAACTGAGGTGCAGAGAGCAGCTGACTGGCAGAGCAGCCTGTGGCTCAGACCTCTTATGATTTCAAAGCCTCTCAGCATATATTTATGTTGGAGGACAGTCACTAATATTTAAGAAGCACATTTCTGTTAACCATTTATAGTCTTCAAGTAACAGGAGGCAGAAAGGACAGACAAGAAGAAAGCCAAGGGTTTATTGTTCCTTTGAGCAGCTCAGCAATGCATTTTAATGGTTTTTCTGGAATGTTCTTGCGGTGGCCACAGAGAGGTGCCCAAGAGCAGCAAGTCTGTTTTCCCAGGGACTTCTAATCTGAGGCACTTAAAAAAATAAAAATAAAAATAAATCATTGAGTGGCTGCTGTTTCCAGTTAGTAGTTGGGATTTTTGGGATTTTCCATGGGCCAGCAGACCTTAGATTCCTGGGGAATCAGTGTAACACTATGAGGCAAGGGCTGGGGCTGGAAGGTGGAGAATTTTAAGGCGATCCCTTACTTGTAAAGAGCCATGCACAATATCTGGGATGTAGCAGGAGCTCCATAAATGTGAGCTTTCCTTTTCTTCTTCTTTCTCTCTCCATTCCTCCCCACCTCCACCTCCACCATCTCTCACTCTCTTGCCACCTATTGTATGTTTTCAGTGATGCAAGTGATTCCTCAGGAACCAAATTACAGCAGTTTCAGAGCAAGCAAAATCCCATCAACAAACCCAGGAACCAAATGGCCAAGCCCCTGGGGAGAAGAAAGCAGGGCCCACAAGAGAGCCCAGACAAGGCTGCCATGAGCCTGGGCAGCACCCCGAAGCAAAGAAAAGCGGATTTCTTGAGCTCTCAGTTCAGATCCCAGCTCAAACGGGAAGTGATGGTCTGTGTGACCAGAAGTAATTTTGCAGACCCTCCCTGGGCCGCCCTTCCCTCTTCTACAAGGCAAGAGTAGCACCTGCCTCCAGGATTGCTGCAAAGATGAAATGAAAAAACAAGGGAAAGCGCCACCAACAGTTCTTCGCAATTTATACATGTTGATAAACTATTGAGGATGCAATTTTAAGGCAAAAGCCCTCCGTAGCCTTTGTAGGCGAGTCCCATGGGTGGGAAGCAAAACCCTACCTGCTTAGTGATGCTAAAGTCTGGTGGTTCTGCATTTCCTTGAGGGGTGGTACAGGATGAGTAAGCCTCCTCCGCTCATCTTTGGGGCCACAGACCAGCCACTGCCTCCCAGGAAAATCCACTTGTGAGACAAACTGGTTGGACAAACTGGATCAGATGTGAAGGGGTTAAATTAATATAAATATGTAGAGCAGGCATGTGTGCATGTGTGGAAAAGGAAGGCAAGGACAGAGAGTTCCGGGGCTGCTTGGCCTCTCTACTGCTAAAGTGTGCAGCATAAACAAAAAAGTAACAGAAATGTAGTCAGGATCCTCAAAGAAGATCATGCCCTTCTGAAACCGTGTGTGTGTGTGTGTGTGTGTGTGTGTGTGTGTGTGTGTGGTGTGTTTGTACAAAACACACATAGAAGTAAGGAAGATGGTTACTCCAGTCTTCAAGTTCCGGGAACAGAAAGATTGTGAAGGTTGTTGATGATCTGATGATCTCAGGGGGATAATAAGTTTGGTTTATGCCATTGCCTGCCTAAACGGAGATGTGCGATGTGGATTTGTTCGGTGGATTTTGTTACAGTGCCTTTGGTGAAGCCAAGGTCTCTTGAAAACCCAGAGCTAGCCCTGGCAGTCAGCTCCATGTGGTTACTGTCCTAATCAGTACAGCAGATTAATCTGTCTAATCTGTTCTAGCCGAACACCATAGACTAGGTGGCTTGTAAACAGCAGACACTTATTTCTAAAGGCTGGAAAATCCAAAAGCAAGATGCTAGCAGACTGTGACTGGGGAGGGCCTGTTTTCTGGTTCCTAGACGGCCCATATTCTGGTTGTGTCCTCACAGAGTACAAGGGGCTAGAAGGCTCTCTGGGGTCTCTTTTATAACAGCACTCAATCCTCATAACCTGATCACCTCCCAAAGGCTCCACCTCCTGATATCTTCACATTGGGGGTTAGGATTTCCACATGTGAATTTTGACACAAACATTTGGTCTATGGCACTTACCTAGGAAGGGCCTGCAGGCCAGCAGAAGATGATCTCCTGTTCCTTGGAACATGCATGTTCCCACCTTGGGATCTCCTGTCAATTGTCTCTGTCCGGGGACAACCCTGGTTCAGGGGTTGACTCCTGTGGCTCTTTCAGGTCTCAGATTAAATGTCACCTTTCTAGATTGCCCTTCCCTGACCACCCATTCCAGAGTAGTTCTGTGCAAGCTTTGCACTTTGGACATACATGTATTTTATTTTCTTTACAACACTGACTATTTCATGACATTTGCTTGTGTATTTGCTTATTGCTTATTTCCCCCTCACTAGAATTTAAGCTCAGTTAGAGCAGCAATTTTGTCCATCTTTCCATCTCTCTCATTAGCTCCTGGAACGGTGTCCTACAATAATAGGAACTCAACAAATATTTGCCAAAATGTTGAAGAAAGATATTTTGTATTCTTGTACCATAAAGCCCAAGGCGCTCTAGACTTGACTTTTAAAGAGGAAATAGCACCCATTAAACAAAATACAGCAAAACAAAACAGCACCTGAAGAAAAAAAGTGTGCTTAAAAATTATGGTTTTTGTTTTACATTTTTGCCAAAGAGACATAATTAAAGTGTTTTGCTCTCCTCCTGGACTTCTAGCAGCAAAATTAGCAGGAAGAAGAATAGCACACAATAGAAGGTAAAGGTAAGCATTAAGACGTGGTTTGTTTCATGCAGATTGCACAATCCAGTTTTGATTCGTGGTGAAAACAACCTTTTTTTTCCCCCTCAGGACTCTTCTAATTGATAGATATAAGTTTAAAAGCTGCAGAAACACAAAGCTTTAACTTTGGGTATAAGACTTTGTTTATGGAAAAGCTATTTACAGAACACTTCCGAAATGATGTCTACTACACGAGGCACCGGGTGAAAATGATAAACAAGACTGAGACCCCCTCCCTGGCTGAAGGGTAGCCGAGCTGGGCAAAAGGCCGATACAGCATAGTGCGGTATATGGTGTAAATAAGACTATCATGAGGCGCCAGAGATGGTGCCAGTGGCTCCATGAGAAATTTGGCCATGAAATAATGAAGTTGAGGAAAATTTAATGGTCTCTGAAGAGATGCTTCAACAGTGATAAAAGCTGACAGATAAATAAGAAAGATGCAGAAATCGCATTTAACAACGGCAGATGTGATACTTCATCAGTCAAGCATTTACTGAGAGTCTCCTGTGTTCTAAGAACTCTGCCAGGAAGCTCAGTGTTAACCATCCTGCTGGGTCTCTGAAGCCTAAGAGGTGCCTCCTGCCTTCAGTAATCCACAAGAAGGGCTTTGGCACTTACAGAAACAACCAAATTGCTTTATTTACCCCACTAGGTTGTCCACATTGTGACTTGACCCTCCAAGGAGGTTGAAATGGGAAGGAAGAGTCTGTCAGATAACTCAGAGGCCATCTTTTGCCTCCAGCCACTTTCTCCAAATCCTTTGGAGAAAGCTGTACCCTCAGTCCTTCCTTCTACAGCGGGTATTCTCCCTTTTCAAAAGTTATTCATCTCTTTCTAGTTTGTGGGCAGCTCTTGGATAGGCCCCAAGTCCTACTGAGATGGGCGAGATGATTTTATTTATGACAGCAGAGAAGTGGGCTTTCAGTTAGTTTTTGAGTCAAAAACATTTTCTAACTCCAAAATAAATTGTGACAGGAAATGCAGCCCATGCCAAACGCTCTGTGTCGTGTCGAGTTAAAGCGTCGAATTTAAGGAGAATGTTAATAGCATTTGCTCGCTAAGAAATTTGCTACTTCCTTGTGTAGGAAGCCCTGATATTGAATTCTCCAAAATGTCGACCCTCTTCCTGGTTTCTTTGCTCAAATCTGGATTATTCTTGGATTTCACCTTCCTGTCAGTACGGTTTGGGTTGAAGTAATTTCAGGGAGGTTGATGTAGTCGTAATTAGATGCTGTAGTTGATATCCTGGCACGACCCTTCAGACCAAGATGGCGGTAGCCACTGCAACTCTTTCTAGGTGGCTTAAGGGAGGGAGTGTGGGGCGCAAGGCCACCAGTGTCCCAGTAGGGATGGGGGAACCGAGCTACTGCTTGGAACATTCCAGGTGGTGTGAACACCCAACGGCAAGTATACCCCCTCCCTGCCTTAGTAGTTCTTAGAAACTTGTGATTGTAGTTCATCCACTTACTGAGGGACAGAACTTCACATTCTTGAGTTAGCAGTCCCAGAGCTGAAAACCAATGTTTCATAGGTACTTACAGGCAGACAACATTAAGTAAGCTTTATTCCGACAAGCAGAAAACATCAATGGATTCAGTGAGGGTTTAAATATAGTGCCTAACCTTATTAAGAAGAGATTGGAGACATTTGGACCATGTCGCCAAAGCCTTTAAATCAACTTTATGGAAAAGCAACTGCCACAAATCTTGCCAAAGACAGATATATGGGTTGGCATTTTGACTTAAAGGGGCATTTGAGAATGTACTTATGTCTAAAGGGTCCCAGATTATGAATTCTTTTTCTTTTTCTTTTTTTTTTTTTTAGTTTGAGTGAATTATTATACTTATTGAAATAGAGAGCTGAAGACAGCTGCAGTGGGAATAAATAGTAAAGAACCACCCCTTTCCCTACCACCATCACCACCACAACCAAGGATAGCTCGCAGTACTATAGACCCAGAACCAAGAGGTCTACGTATAGGCAAAATCTCACTTAATCATTACAAAACAAACCAACAAGCAAGTAAACACGAAGGAGGTACTATCGTTTCTATTTTACAGATGATAAAAATTAAGACTTTGAAAGCTTATATAACTGCCCCATGGTTACACAGCCAGTAAATTGTAAAGTGAGCCCTAATGTGGCATTTCAGACACCTTGCTTTATAACGTTATAGTGCCTCCCCTTAATGAAACATGGCGGTGAGAAGTGGGACTTTCATTCCCTGCCCCCCTCCTTCCCTCCCTACCGGCAAGTGTTTCCCAGGCCTTGGTTTGACCTCTGGTAAGGATAGTGCATTTCCCCTTTTACCATCCCACTAAGGGACTCCTCTTACATGTATCATGTGGTCTTTCTTAAACCATAAAGCCATGCACAAAACAAATGCCACTAAAGAAATACCAGACCAAAATAGAATCTTGAATTTTGCCCTTAAAAAATTCCTCCAGAAAATGATACATTACCCTGCTTAGTGTAATGCTAAATGTTCTCCCCTTCAGTTATTTGCTTATGTGATCCATTCTCCTCTCTTCTGGTCCTCTCCGTAAAACCTGATGAGATTTACTTGAAACCTAGCAATTTTGCTGCTTTCTTTTTCCTTATTCCTTAGGAATATCTGGCAGCTGTTTATTCCCTACCTGTGAGCTGTAGAGCACTTCGCAGTGGCAGCCTCAGGAGCCGGGAGTCAGTCTTGACTTGGACTAGACTTTTTTTTTTTCCTAATTTTTTCATGAACTCGGTTTTCTGCTGGCCTCTGTCTCTTTCTGCCAGAATTATCTGCATTGAGGTTTACCAGATGCTTCCACTGAGGTTTGCTTATTTAGGGTAAATTGTTAGTGATGTTGACCCTTCTGTTCTTCCTACCAGACCGTGATTCTGTGGAAGGGACTAGTTCTTTTCTCAGTTTTGTGGTTCTGGTACCTGGCATGGGCCTGGCATGGTGGGTGTAGGTGTTCCATGGAACTTAGGAAGGAAGGAAGAGAGGAAGAGAGGAAGGGAGGAAGATAGGATGTTATAATAATAATTATTATTATTACATTATTTATAATTAATAATTATATTAATTATAATAATTCTATTATATATATTATATTGTATATTATATTATATATTAAATAATATAATATATAATTATATTATTATTATTATTTTTTTTGTTGTTTGTTTGTTTTCATAGGGTATGATTTCTGCCAAAGGAACCTGAAGCAGAGAGGGGATAGAGAGGAGGAAGATGGATTCCTCTACCTACCGGACTTTTTAAAAATAAAGTTTATTTATTTTGGCGGGGGTGGGGGGGGAAGAGCATGCACATGCACACAAGCGGGGGAGGGGCAGAGAGAGAATCCCAAGTAGGCTCCGAGCTGTTGGTGCAGAGCCAGGTGTGAGGCTCTATCTCACAAACCTTGAGATCATGACCTGAGCAGAAGTCAGATGCTTAACTGACTGAGCCACCCAGGCACCCCACCTCTTGGGATTTTTGAAAGAAGTTATTCAAGAGGAGTTGAGAGCTCTGGCTCCCAAAGCAGACTATTGGTGTCAAATCAGACCCCATCTCTGCTGGCTCACTGCTTAGATGACCTTGGACAAGCATCTTAAATATATTTATATTTATATATATATATTTATATTATAATATTTATTGGACATCTCATGTGTGCCAAGAATTGGCTAGGTGTTAGAAAAGATACTTGATCAAGACAGGAATGTGGAGTGTCTGGGTGGCTCAGTTGGTTAAGTGCCCAACTCTTGATTTTGGCTCAGGTCATGATCCCATGGTCATGGGATCCACCCCACATCAAGCTTGGCACTGAGTGGAGCATGCTTGGTATTCTGTCTCTCTCTCTCTCTCTCTCTCTCTCTCTCTCTCTCTGTCTGTCTGTCTCCCTCTGCCCCTCTCATGCTCTCTCAGAAAGAAAGAAAGAAAGAAAGAAAGAAAGAAAGAAAGAAAGAAAGAAAGAAAGAAAGAAAGAAAGACAGACAAGGACGATATGAAGGCTCTATCATGAATCCTACTTTGAATCATCAGAGGTACAAAGGACAAAATGATGCATCGTAATAGTGAATAAGGTGGGGGTGGGCAGGGGAGGTGGTACCCTGGGGCATCATTATCAGATTTTCCCAGTGGCTGTTCCAAACAGTACAGCGCAGAGCTTCTCCAAGGCATCTCTGTAAATACAGGACATGGGCCAGCGCAGGTGTGAAACAGGGCAATTTGTCTACAGAATGAAGCTGATGGAATGAGCTGGGAGCACGAGTGAGGCACCCCCTGGGAAATGCCAGTCAGTGAGGTCCTGCCTTCTTGGCAAAGCCTCAGAGCCACTGTCATTTGGACATTCCTGTTAGCATGTCCTCATTTATACGCAGAGGTGATGGTGTCTGGGGATTTAGGTCACCCAAATAAATGAGAGTTCGGCAGTCCTTTCTGTTGCTTGTAGTCCTTCTCAGAAGAGCTTCAATTTCTTCCCTGTAGGTTTAAGAACCACAGAGAGTTAAACTATAACCTGGTCTCCCAAATTCTTCTTCATCTTTTTATTTGGAATATGTAATATCTGATAATTATCCTTTTATCCCCCCTCTTAGGATATGATTAAGAATTGATCTCTATGTTATTTTATTTTTAGCACACATTTTCTGTTTCTGAGCTAAAATTGCTATATTATTGTATATTGCTTGGGTAGGATTCTTTTCAATCTTTTTAGCCTCTGGCAATATTGAGACCCCTATGGTATTTCTGAATCTTTATATGAACAAGATGTCAAATTCCTGATTCTGTTAAGTCATTTAAGGACTGGGAATGACTGTTTTTGTGAGTAATAATAGAGATCTGGTTTTCTTTGGGGCACCTGGGTGGCTCAGTCAGTTAAGCGTCAGACTTCAGCTCAGGTCATGATCTTGCAGTTTGTGAGTTTAGGCCCCGCGCCGGGCTCTGTGCTGACAGCTCGGAGTCTGGAGCCTGTTTCAGATTCTGTGTCTCCCTTTCTCTCTGACCCATCCCATGCTCATGCTGTGTGTGTGTGTGTGTGTGTGTGTGTGTGTGTGTGTGTGTGTGTGTCAAAAATAAATAAACATTAAAAAAAAATTTTAAAAAAAGTTCTGGTTTTCGTTAAAAGAGAGAGAGAGCAAGAAGGCCCAGAAATTATTCATATGCACTTTTACATGAGACTCCTCTTTTCTTCTATATTTGAAATTTACCAGTTATTCTCTCTAAGAACTAACTCTATTTAAGAGAACTGGACTGATGAACTTGAGAGCTAATACTACATTATTTATGTGAAGTTAGCTCTGTTTGCATCAATTTTATATTATATAAAATAATATCACATATAGTGATATATAATATATTATAGTGTAATATATGTATATTATGTCAAGAAACCCTTTTATTCACTATTCATGTTATAATACATAAAATATAATAGTGTATATTACAAGTACTAAATATCTTACTATATAATCTTACTATATATCTTACTATATATAGTATATATACATTTACTATAAATAGTATATATGTAAGTTATTTACTATAAGCCATATAGTAAACATTATTAATATTATTGTTAACATTATATGTTATTATATGGTAAATATTATACTAGGTTAATCAGTGCTTTCCCACTTGCTTTTCAATACTTGGAAAGTTGACATGTGTGCCCATGGGAAAATGACCAAGTTATGGACTAAATCTAGGCAAACAATATGATTTTGGGAAGAGATGCATTTTAAAAATAGTGTTTCCAGAGCCAAACAAATTGATACAGCCACAGCCAGCGTTCAGTGTCCTCCCAAAATACGACTCTACCCCATCAAGACCACCCTCCCTGTCCACTTTTCCCTCAGAATTGCCACCATCTTGTAACTTGCTCTCCTGATAACTCTTCTGTCTTTTGAAAGCGGCCAGTCCCCTCTGTTGTTCACTGCCGCTGTTTGTTTCAGGATTCCCACCCTAAGGCAGACCTCTAGGAAGCCAACTTTTAAGAATGGAAAAAAAGACCATCTCTTTAGCAAATGGTGCTTGGAGAACTGGACAGCAACATGCAAAAGAATGAACCTGGACCACTTTCTTACACCATACACAAAAATAAACTCAAAATAGATGAAAGACCTAAATGTGAGACAGGAAACCATCAAAACCCTAGAGGAGAACACAGGTAACAACCTCTTTGACCTCAGCCGCAGCAACATCTTACTCAACACATCTCCAAAGGCAAGGGAAATAAAAACAAACATGAACTATTGGGACCTCATGAAGATAAGAAGTTGTTGCACTGCAAAGGAAACAATGAACAACACTAAAAGGCAACGTACAGACTGGGAGAAAATATTTGCAAATGACATATCTGATAAAGGATTAGTATCCAAAATCTATAAAGAATTTACCAAACTCAACACCCGAAAAACAAATGATCTAGTGAACAAATGGGCAGAAAACATGAATAGACACTTTTCCAAAGAAGACATCCAGATGGCCAACAGCACCTGAAAAGATGCTCAACATCACTCATCATACAGGGAAATACAAATCAAAGCCACATTGAGATACCACATAACAACTGTGAGAGTGACTAAAATTAACAACTCAGGAAACAACAGATGTTGGCGAGGAGAAACGGATGTTGGATGTGGAGAAATGAGAACCATTTTGCACTTTTGTTGGGAATGTAAACTGGTGCAGCCACTCTGGAAAATAGTGTGGAGGTTCCTCAAAAAATTAAAAATAGAATTACTCGACAACCTGGCAATGGCACTACTAGGAATTATCCAGAGGATACAGAAGTGCTGATGCACAGGGGCATGTGTACCCCAATGTCTATAGCAGTGCTTTCAACAATAGCCAAGTTATGGAAAGAGCCCAAATGTCCATCAACAGATGAATGGATAAAGAAGTTGTGGTTTATATATACAATGCAATACTACTTGGCAATGAGAAAGGATGAAGCCTTGCCATTTGCAACAACGTGGATAGAACTGGAGGGTATTATGCTAAGTGAAATAAGTCAGTCAGAGAAAGATATCATATGTTTTCACTCATATGTGAAATTTTAGAAACTTAACCGAAGACCGTGGGGGAAGGGAAGGAGAAAAAATAGTTTCAGAGAGGGAGGCAAACCTTAAGAACTCTTAAATACAAAGAACAAACTGAGGGGTGATGGGGGTGGGGGTGGGGGCAGGGAATGGGTAATGGTCATTGAGGAGGGCACTTGTTAGGATGAGCACTCAGTGTCATATGTGAACAATGAATCATGGGAATCTACTCCCAAAGCCAGGAGCATACTGTATACACTGTATGTTAGCTAACTTGACAATAAATAAAAATAAAAAAGATCAGAAATGACCTAGCAGGGCAATGGCTTGGATGTAGAACCCTCTTTCAAGGTAGATTTCCAGAGTGTCCTCTTCTCTAAAGAGTCCTATTTCTGCAGTTGTCAGGGAAGGTGTTGCCTCCTTCATGACCTACAACGAGTGGCTTATATTTTTCTTCTGGAGCTTAGGATGGGTGTGTTCAGGGGGAGCTGAGAATTAACCACATTTGGGTGGCCCTTTCCTTCCCCCAGCCCCAGGTAATAAAGACATGGTTTTGGGGCGACTGGGTGGCTCAGTTGGTTAAGCGTCCAACTTCGGCTCAGGTCATGATCTCACAGTTGGTGGATTTGAGCCCCGTGTCGGGCTCTGTGCCGACAGCTCGGAGCCTGGAGCCTGCTTCGGATTCTGTGTCTCCTTCTCTCTCTGCCCCTCCCCTGCTTGTGTTCTCTCTCTCTCTCTCTCTCTCTCTCTCTCTCTCTCAAAAATAAACATTTAAAAAAAATTAGAAACATTTTTGAATGAATGAATGAATGAAACAAAATGGAACAAAAGTGTTAAGAGTGATCAAATATGAGTTCCCCTTTGGTGAAAAAAACAAAATTTCTCTTCTGGGTCTTGTCAAGTGCACAAGCCACAGTGCAAGGAACTGTTTTTGTAATTTGATACTTTTTTTTTCTCTCTTTCTGGAGGATATTGTTACATTGAAGTTCACTCTCCTCTCCCTTCTCCTTCCCCTCCCGCTTCACCTCTGCCTCCTCTCCCTCCCTCTCTTCCTCTCCATAGGATTGCTGGGTTAAATACAGGGCACCGAATTACATTTTAGTGTCAGATGACAAGTTAGTTTTCGACATGAGTGCATGCCAACTATTGCATGAAATATACTAATCCTAAAAATTATTCATGATTTAACCGAAATTAAATTTGACTAGCTGTCCTGTTCTCATTTGTTAAATCTAGCAAACCTAGACCTATTTAAACTTTTTTCACTATCTTTAAGAGTAGGAAAAAGTGAAATTCTGTGGTAATCCTGAAGCCCTTTATCAAAGCTCCAAATCTACCGTACTTTTAAGAGTTTCTGAGAAAAGAAAACACACGGTTTTAAATAAAATTGGGCAGTAGTATCAGAGGTCATCTATTCCTAACATTAGGAAGCATTGCGTATTTGCTGATTATGCTTTCGGATTTGAAAAAGGGGAAATGTCCTACAGCTGGAGGGAAACAAGACAGCATTAATTGTTCTAAAGGGAGCTCTGGAACGCTCAGTTTAGAGAAATGGTCAGTAAGAAAAAGTCAACAGGGACACATTTTCCTTGCAGTTTGTTTATTTCCCAGGCGTGCTGTGGATTGATGCCCTTGAGAATTCGAAAGATTCAGAATTACTGAACAAGGACCAGCTTGAGGATGGTATTTCATCTTTTTTTCTCATTTCTTTCCCACTGAAATAATGGTCTCATCTTAATATGAGAAAACCAGAAACTGTCAACAGTACCTGGTTTTTATATTTTTCATTTAGATTTTTAAAAAGACGTGTGTTTCTAGAATGCTGTCTGGAGCGAGAATGGCACTGAAGTTTCTTATCGAGAGCAGAAAGGAGCCTCACTGGAGCTAGGAGTCCAAGGCCTCTGCTTCGTCCTGCTGCTCACTGAACGTATCAGTCAGCACCTCTGATCCCTAAGGCCCTTTCCTGGTCTCAGTCCTCTGATTCCGTAATGACCCAGGAAGATTAGCAGTAAGTCTCCTTTGTGAAGTTATCTCTTCCAAAATGCTAGATTTACAGGCCTTTTCCTATCTCATTGTGCACCTCTCCCCTTTGCTCTGGAGAGTCAACAGTAGGGAAAAGTTCTGTGGAAAGCCCTGAAATAGCAACAGCCAAAAAACCAACATGGAATCCACTGGGCTCCACTGGGCCCACATCCTGCCAAATACTTGTCATCAAGTCACCAGTAGGACATGGGAAGGACCCAATACTAGGGCAGCGGCGGCTTCGACTTGTGACTTGTGTCATTAACCTCCCCAGAGAACCCAGGCCAAGGAGGAAGTCACTGGAAGAGCCCGCAGAACGCCAAAATACCAACTAGAGCAAAAATGCCCTCTGGGACGGTAGCCAATTGACTGCCTGTGTCCTGGCCGGGCTGAGAGCTGAAACGGTATCTGGCACCAGCCCCTCAACCCTGCTCCCCCTAAACCCCTCAGTTACTATGGCAACTCAAGAAGGTTCGTTGAAAGAACTCTGAGGCTGGGAAATTTTATTAATTGTGTGCCCTGGAACCAGTTTTGGGCATCACCCCAAATCTACAGGAAATAGAATCCCAGACGTTGAAAAATGGCTCCTGGTGCCTACAGGCTCCAGACTTTAAAAAACCACTGTCATATGTTCCATCTTCTGGCCCTTGAGATCACGCACTAAATGTGGAATAAATGAACTCCTTGGTAGAGGACTAGCACACGAAGAAAGCGGTTTCTAGTTACTGGTACCACAGAATAGAAATTCAGCGGTAAACATTCCCAGCTTTCTCAAGAGTTGGGCCTAAACCCCTGGAAATAATGGTGGCTTTAGCTCTACAGGATGGAGGCTTGTACCTTCTTCTGATCCAGTTGGTTATAGGTTCTCTGGAATAATTACCCTTTGAAATACAGATTTATATAGCGCCCTAAATTCATTTTACTGTGTATCTTAAAATTGACCTTACACATACAGCTTTCCCCTGGCACTGAACAGCGGAATGTGAAATGCTCTGAAATATGGATTGTAATTTCCATTAAGAGATAAAAAAAATTCATGTCTTCGAAGATAAGCCATCTGCAATATAAATCACAAGGTTACTGCATTCAGAATGCATTGCTACTATAATTTCAACGAACAGAGGAAAATAGTTCAGATTTCTTTCTCACGGAACTTGCAATTTATAGCGGACTTTCACTTACATTAGCAGTTCATTTTAAGTCTCCTAACCTGTACTAACTACCTAGGATTTGCTGAACTTCCTGCCAGGCACTGGAGAGATGCCCATGAACAGATAATTGAAATACAGTGCATTAAATGAAAGATATGTATGGTGTGTTGTGTGAACAGCAATAGAAACACTTAACCAGGATAATTTAATCATTTGGAGTAATGTTAATATTTCTATTTAACAGAGAAGAAAACTGAAGCCAAGGAGATCACGTGAGTGTGTCTTACAAAGAGCAGGATCTACATGGGAATCCATAGCCACGCTCCTTGCAATGACTCACTATCAAATCTTCCTCATTTTCACTTTCACTAAAAATTACCAATGCAACGAACTCAGTCCTGTCTTAACAGTGAGACTGTTTTTTTTTCCTACTAACCTTCTCTTCCATAAGCTTTCTTGCCGTGACCGTCCGCTCCAGATTGAAAAATCTCACTCATCAAGAAAACGTGATAGTCTGACCATCTAACAGTGTTAGGTTTTCTCTGTATTCCATCAGCATAGGAAATCCTCTGAATGTGTGCCTCCGGAAATAGCAGGCTTGGGGCTGAACATCAGAAGTGGCTTTGTATTAAACTCTGACTTGTGAGGACCCAGGCCCTTGACCGCGAGGGTCTCAGCTAAATTTTGAGGTATACGTTATGCCAGATGTTAGATTCTTTTAGAAGAAAATCCTTCACTTTGGAAAACGGGCCCAAATAAGGGGACTTTAGTCAGTTGGCATAATCAGAATTTTCTTGGCCATGAATTTGAGTGTGATAGGTGGAGAAAAGTAAAAGACGACTCCCACACATTGGTTACCTAGGACGTGTGTGAGCAGGATTCCAAATAAAGTCCAGAAGATATAGGAGTCCCTTGGAGCTAGAATGTATCTCAAGCTACAGTACCAAGAATAGAATAGGGGCACCCGGGTGGTTCAGTCGGTTAACCACCTGACTGACTTTGCCTGAGGTCATGATCCAGCAGTTTGTGAGATCGAGCCCCACGTCAGGCTCTGTGCTGACAGCTCGGAGCCTGGAGCCTGCTTCAGATTCTGTGTCCCTCTTCTCTGCCCCTCCCCCACTCATGCTCTGTCTCTGTCTCTCTCTCAAAAATAAATAAACATAAAAAAAAGAATAGAGTAAAGCTTGTAAGAGTCAGCCTGTCCTATATGCAGGCTATAGATTTTCAGATAGTAGCTTAAGAGTGTTGCTGCTCTAGGACACACAGGGAAGTAGGGCATAAACTATGAACAGTAGGCAGAATTTATAAGTGACTAGTGTTAGTGTTAGAAACCCGCCATCACCTTTGGGGAAATTCTTTTCTTTTCTTTTTTAGAGAGGGAGCTAGGCAGACTCCATGCTCAGTGCAGAGACCAACTCGGGGCCCGATCCCACAACCCTGGGATCATGACCCGAGCTGAAATCAAGACTCGGACACTCAACCAACTAACCACTGAGGCATAAGGAGAGAAGATTTCTCCTGAAGGAGGGATTTTTAAGTTCTTATTATTTAATGGACTCCACACCCAGCTTGGAGCCCAACGTGGAGCTTGAACTCACAACCCTGAGATCAAGACCGGAGATGGAGAATTGGATGTTTTACCGACTGAGCCACCCAGGTGCCCCTGGGGATTTCTAATTGGATATAGAGCAACTATGTCTCAGGAACTCCAGGAACTACCCATTTTTCAATTTTTGCCAATGTTGAAGAAAGGAGAATTCGTATCAACTAGCTTTAACTAGCAAACTCTTGGATTACAAATGAGATTATTAACCTCTGGCAAGCGCTGATCTTTTCATTGCCTCTAGAGTTCTGGTTATCCAGAATGTCACATGGTTGGAATCATACACTCTGTAGTTCTTTCAGACTGGCTTCTTTCACTAAGAAATACGCACTTAGGGCCCCTTCATGTCTTTTTGTGGCTTGATAGCTCATTTATTTTCAGGGTCCAATAATATTCCGTTGTATGAATATACCACAATATATTTATCCATTCCCTTATTAAAGGACATCTTGGTTGCTTCCAAGTTAGGGTGATTATGAACAAAGCAGCTAAAAAACATTTGTGCATAGCTTTTATGTGGATATAAGTTTTCAACTCATTTGGGGCCATGCCAAGAAGTACAATCGCTGGTTTGTATTGTAAGAATGTGTTTCGTTTTGTAAAACACTGTCAAATGTTCTTTCAAAGGGGCTGTGCCATTTTGCATTCCCACCAGCAATGAATGAGCACTCCTGTCATTCAGCATCCTCACCACAGCATTTAGTGGCGTTCGTGTTTTAGACCTGAGCCACTGTAATACACATGCAGGGGTATCTCACTTTTGTTCTCATTTGCAATTCTCTAATGACATATGATGCTGAGCACCTTTTCAAATGCTTATTTGCCATCTCGGTATATTCTTTAGTGATGTATCTGTTCAGATCGTTTGCCATTTTTTTTCATTCTTTGTTGAGTTTTAAGGTTTTTTAAAAATTTTTTTAATTAAAAAATTTTTTTCTTAAATACTAATTTATTTTTGAGACAGAGAGGGAGACAGAGCATGAGTGGGGAGGGACAGAGAGAGAGAGGGAGACACAGAATCTGAAGCAGGCTCCAGGCTCTGAGCTGTCAGCACAGGGCCCAATGCGGGGCTTAAACCCATGAACCGTGAGATTGTGGCCTGAGCCAAAGTCGGATGTTTAACCAGCTGAGCCACCCAGGCGGTCCCAGAAGTTTCTTAAATATATTTTGGGAGGCACCAGGGTAGCTCAGTCGGTTGAGCGTCCAACTTCACGATTCATGGGTTCAAGCCCCGTGTAGAGCTGTGTGCTCGGAGCCTGAAGCCTGCTTCAGATTCTGGTCTCCCTCTGTCTCTGTCCCCCACCATCCACTCTCTCTCTCTCTCTCTCAAAAATAAAATAAACATTAAAAAATATATATATTATATATTATATATATATATATTGGGCACAAACCCTTTATCAGATAAATGTTTTGCAAATATTTTCTCCCAGTCTGTGGCTTGTCTTGTCATTCTCTTAAGAGTGACTTTTGTAAGGCAGCGGTTTCTAATTTTAATGAAGTCCAAATTATCATTTTTTTCTTTCTTAGATCATGCTGGTGGTGGTGTATAAATGAGCCCGAGATAGTCCCTGCTGGCTTAAAATGGCCCCAGGTTATTACTGTTTCGCATCGGGCTGAGACCCTAAGCCCAAAGCCCGTGGGCACAAAACATGGACTCTTACACATTCCACTGCTTTAAACACAATCCAAATAAACATTCTTAGCTATTCAGAGCTCACCTATCTTGCACACCCTATGAAACTGCATCTAACATCTGCTAACCATAAATAAGACAAACCCTGTAGCTCTAAAAGGCCAAACGCTCTGCCGCCCTTCAGAGATCTCTGACCCAGAGACTCCTCACCTTGCTGCTGACCAACATCACCCAGACACGTAGTCCTCTCCCTAAAGTCCCTTTTCCCCCACCCGGGGAGATCCTCTGCCTCATTCCTTTTCTGGGTGATGGCCTGAGCCACTGGCTCTGGAAAGTCCCTTGTCAGGAAGCACTTCCTCTCACATGCAGGCCTGTCGGATAAATGGCTTATTGTGTGTCACTGCTGCTTGTGGCTCTGTCTCTTTTTCATTATCCCCAAATCCTCACAAATTCACTACATTTGTCCAAAAACTCATTGCCAAACCCAAAGTCACCTAGACGGTCTCTTGCATTACCTTGTAGAAGTTTACAGGTTTGCATTTTAAAGTTAGGCCTAGGATCCATTTCGGGTTAATTTTTATGGAAAGTATAGGTAGGCTCTATGCCTACACTAGTGCTTTTGTATGTGGATGTCCAGTTGTTCCGGCACTCTCTGTTGGAGACGCTGCCCTTTCTCCGTCAAATTGTGCTTACTCCTTTGTCAAAGATCAGTCGACTGTCTTCACGTGGGTTTATTTCTGGGCTCTTTATTCTGCTCCGCTGGTCTACTTGTCTCTTCTTGCACAACACCACACTGTCCTGATTATTGTAGCTTTATAGTAAGTCTTGAAGTCAGGGAGCGTCAGTCCTGCGACTTTATTCGCCTTTAGGATTATGTCGGCTCTTCTGGGTCTTCCGTCCCTCCGTATAAACTTGACATTCAGTCAGTCTATCATCTACAAAATACCTTGCTGGGATTGCAATATGCTTTACCAGCAACATCTCTTGTAACATGCTTGCCCAAGCAGTCAATACTCCAGTGAGGCGCCATCATTTTCCAGGACTTCTCTTGGGTTTCCCTGTTGTCTCCTCCTTTATAATAGTAACAGCTCTCTTTTCGATTCCTTTGTATTGGCTAGCTCTTTCAGAGCCATATTAAATACAAATTGCATTGTAGGCCTCCTTACCTTGTTTCTCTGTTTGATTATAATGTGTTTATTATTTCACCTGTGAGTTTAGTGTTGCTGTTCGTTCTAGACCTCTCATCCTGTTTCATCAGTTTCTTTCCATGCTTTCTTGAAAGGGTCTCTTGTCGATCTCATCTAATAGATGTTGCTTTTTATCAAGTTCTGTTCTTGCATCTTTCAAAATGACAGTTTGATTTATGTTGTCATGTTAATATAAGCAGATTTGTCAACTTTCCTCTCAATCTTGAATTCTCCCTGAATTCCTAGTTTAAGCCTTTCTTGCATTAACCTGCAGAGTTCTTTATTTTAGTGTACCCAACATTTAACCTGGTAATGTTTAATTCCATATTTTTGCACTTGTACTCATAAGTGTGATTGAATGTAATTTGAAAAATAATCTTTGCCTTTCTGTATACTCTCAAGCATTTTAAATGAGATCAGAATGATCTCTTCCTCGATGGTCTGAAAAATGTAGGGAGTCGTCCTTTGATAAAACTCTTTCAATTTCGTCTTTCATGAATGTTTATTCAAGATTTTAAAGCATGAGTCTGTATTAAATTTGGGGCATTTGTATTTTCTAAGAAGACTGCTCATTTCAATTTTATTTTCAAATATTTAAATAAAGAGTTTTATGGTGAGTTATCTCACAATTTAGAAAACATGTGTTTATATGTCCTTACTCTTGCTATCTTATTTTTAAATTTAAAAATTTTTTTAAATGTTTATTTATTTATTTTGAGAGAGAGAGAGAGAGAGAGAGCAAGCATGCACATGCAAGTTGGGGAGGGACAGAGAGAGAAGGAGAGAGAGAATCCCAAGCAGGCTCCACGCTGTCAGCACAGAGCCTGACACGGGGCTTGATCTCATGAACCATGAGACCGTGACCTGAGCTGAAATCCAGAGTCAGATGCTTAATCAACTGAACCACCCAGGCACCCCACTATTTTATTTTTTAATATTTAACTTATTTTTTATTGAGGCATAGTTAACATAGAATGTTATATTAATTTCAGGTGTACCACATAGTGATTTGACAATTCTGTACATGACACAAAGTCCCTCATCATAAATCTAGTCACCATCTGTCACCATGCAAAGTTATTACAATATTTCCGCATATTCTTTATACTGTACTTTTCATCCCCATGACTTCTTTATTCTCCTTACTCTTTCTATTGCTAGGTCTATTACTGTCTCTTTTCTTGATGAAATTACTCAAGAACCAGATTTTATACCCATTTTATATAAAGTAAGTTTTACTGTATTTTCCTTTTAAATTCATTATCATTAGTCTCTCCTTTTGCTTAGCTAGGTTCTTATTTCATTTATTTTGATACCTTAAGTTGAATGTTCAGTTCACCCACACTCATTAGCTCATGTTTAATAAGAAAAGCATCAAAAGCTATAAAGTTTCTTCTGATACATTTATTTTTTTTTAATTTTTTAATGTTTATTTATTTATTTTTTTAATGTCTCTGAGAGAGAGACAGAGTGCAAGTGGGGGAGGGGCAGAGAGAGAGAGAGAGAGACAGAATCCAAAGCAGCCTCCAGGCTTCGAGCCATCAGCACAGAGCCTGATGCGGGGCTCGAACTCACAAACTGCAAGATCATGACCTGAGCCAAAGTCAGACACTTAACTGACTGAGCCACCCAGGCACCCCTCTTCTGATATGTTTATTAACAGCATTTAATTTTCTACATATGTTTTCATAGTGACTGATTTCTTTTTCAAAATACATGAAGAAAGTGGATCCTTTGTAGAAAAACGAGAAGAGGAAAAAACAAATCACCCGTTGTTCCTCTAGATATGACATCCATTACTTATTTTTGACAACACGTTTTGTTAAAATGCCTGAATGTCAAAACCCATAATGAACAGGGTTAAAAGGGCAAAGTAGGAGAAAATGTCTGTAACATATATAAGGAAGTTGAATAGTTCTGGTATAAAAATCAGCTCTTTAAAATCAGCTCTTTTAAAGCTTTTTTTTTTTTTTTTTAATTTTTATTTATTTCTTGAGAGAGAGAGAGAGTGCAGCGTGAGTGAATGGGGGAGAGGCAGAGAGAGAGGGAGACACAGAAGCCAAAGAAGGCTCCACACTTGGGCTCTATCTCAGGAAACTGATCATGACCTGAGCCGAAATCAAGTGTCAGAAGCTTAACTGACTGAGCCACCCAGGTGCCTCAGCTCTTGTAAAGCTTTAAGAAATGGAAGAATAGGCAGAGTGCCCAATCAAGCATTTCAAAAAAGAAAAGGTATGTTGGCCTAAAATACATTTAAAAAAAATCAATTTTACCTGGTAAACAAAAGAGTGCAACTTAAAACCACAGTGACAATTTTTTTTTTTTTTTTTGCTTATAGGTTAGCAAAGATTTTTTTTTAATTCTTTTTTTTTTTTTTTAATTTTTTTTTTCAACGTTTATTTATTTTTGGGACAGAGAGAGACAGAGCATGAACGGGGGAGGGGCAGAGAGAGAGGGAGACACAGAATCGGAAACAGGCTCCAGGCTCTGAGCCATCAGCCCAGAGCCCCACGCGGGGCTCGAACTCACGGACCGCGAGATCGTGACCTGGCTGAAGTTGGACGCTTAACCGACTGCGCCACCCAGGCGCCCCTTTTTTAATTCTTTTTAATGTTTATTTATTTTTGAGACAGAGAGAGACACAGCATGAACGGGGGAGGGGCAGAGAGAGGGAGACAGAATCTGAAGCAGGCTCCAGGCTCTGAGCTGTCAGCATAGAGCCCGATGCGGGGCTCAAACTCATGGACCGTGATATCATGACCTGAGCCGAAGTCGGACACTTAACCAACTAAACCACCCAGGTGCCCCACAAAGATTTTTTCCTTTAGTTACAATCTCCAAAGTTGGCAAAGTGGTGAAGAGGTTGACTCTTCATCAACTTTCAGTAAAAACTGAAAATCAATTTTAAAAGCTTTAAAAATTGATATATTCTAAGAAAATCACTGCCAATGTACCAAAGATTTAGCTACAAAGATGTTGATTATGGCTAAAAATCATAAACCAATTGCTAAACAATCAGGGTTGGTTGATTTAACAATGGTAGAGTAATTGAAAGGATTAGACAGTTATTACAAATGACACTGCAGAAAATACTCCTGGAAAGGGAAGGATTGTCATGATATACTGATATGCCCAAACATACATTTGTTGCATGATTTCATTTTGGAAATATAAAGATACTGTGACTTATTTACATTTGAAAACGCTCATGCACAAATATATTATGGATAATTTTTCTCCTTCTTCTTCTCTATTCCCTCCTCTTCTTTTGCTTACTGTAAAATTTAGGCAAAAGCAAAAATTAGGATATGTAAAAATTGCCCATGATATCTTCAGAAAAATATTTTCACAAATATTCCAGGCTTTTTGTTGCTGTTGTTATAAAAAGACTTTCTTTCTTTTTTCTTTTTTGGTTCACAGCAAAATTAAAAGGAATGTACAGAGAGTTCCCATATATCCCCACCCCCCCCACACAGGCACAGTCTCCTCCATTACCAACATCTCCCACCAAAGTGGTACATTCGTTACAATCGATGAAATTTATTGTAGGCTTTTTCACATAACATCATCTGTTGTACTTTCATATTTGGCAATTAGAAAGTCACTGTGGTCATCTCTGCATTTCAGAAGGGTGAGAACAGAGTCTGTTGGAACAGAGCAGAGCCCTGGATGCACAAGGGTATACAGACTCAAGAGTGGACAACTATTTGAAAAAGTTTAGTAATAAAAGATAAGGAGTAAAGATAGAATCATTGGTGGAGAGGAGTCCCTGCAGGCAAAAGGAATACCCATTCATTGCCTAATGCAATTCTTGGCTCATTAAATGTTGAATTGGTTTAATGTATTTCATAAGACTTAACTGTCTTTCCAGAGACATAAGCTAGCTGAAGGCAAACATTTTATTTATATCCTCCCAGAATACCTACCATGTTCGTCTTTTTTAATGAGTATTTTAAATTTTATTTAATTTTATTTTTAATTGAATATTTTCTCATTTATTTTTAAAAAAAATTTTAAGTTCAAATTTAAGTTAGTTAACCTACAGTGTAGTCTTGACTTCAAGAGTAGAACCCATGGCTCATCGCTTACATATAACAGCCAGTGCTCATCCCAATAGGTGCCCTCCTTAATTCCCATCACCCATTTAGCCTGTCCTCCCACTCATCTGCTCTCCAGCAACCCTCAGTTTGTTCTCTATTTAAAAGTCTCTTCCGGTTTGCCTCTCTCTCTGTTTTTATCATGTTTTTCCTCCCTTTCCTCTCTGTGTTCATCTGTGGAGTTTCTCAAACTCCACATATGAATGAAATCATATGATATCTGTCTTTCTCTGTCTGACTTATTCTTAATATAATTGGAGACTCACTCGAAGTTTAAGAAATAATACAGAGATCCCACACGTTACTGAGTTCCCCCCATGGTAACATTAGCAAAACAATAGTATAATATCACAACCGGGATACTGACTTCTACATAATTTTCTGGTCTTACTCAGACTTTCCCAGTTTTACTTGTATTCATTTGTGCCTGTGTGTGTTCTATACAATTTTATCATTCGTGTAGGTTTGTGTATCCATAATCACAGTTGAAATACTAAACCATCACCATGAAGATCCCTCATGTTGCTTTTATAGCAAAGCCACTTCCCTCCTGACGTCTCTCAATGTTCACAGTTCCACGTACCTGAAAACCACTAACCAGTTTTTCCATTTCCAAAACGTTGTCATTTTAAAAATGTTATATAAGTGGAACCATACAATACGTAACCTTTTTTCGATTGGCTTTCCCTGCCCTTTAGCATAATTCACTGCAGATTTTCTAAATTGTTGTCGCGTGAGTATCAATAGTTCATCCTTTTAATTGCTGAGTAGTATTCCTTGACATGGATGTATCACAGTTTACTGTTTACTTGTAAAAGGACATCTGGGTTGATTCTGGTTTCAGGCCATTATGAATAAATGCCCAAGACTGTCATCGCTGGGTCATATGGTAATTGCATGTTTAGTCTTGTATGAAACTGCCAAACTGTTTTCCAGAGTGGTTGTACAATTTTACATTTCCACCAACAATATGTGAGTGATCCAGCTTCTTCATTTTCTTGCCACCATTTGGTGTTGTCACTATTTCCTATTTTAGCCGTTCTGATAGGTATGTGATATTTTATTGCAGTCTTAATTTGCATTTCCCTGATGCCTTGTGATGCTGGATATCTTTTCATTTGTATATCCTCTTTAGTGTTCATGACTTTTGCCATTTTCTAACTGGACTTTTTATTAATGTTGACTTTGAGAATTCTTTATATATTCTAGATACTAGTCCTTGTTTTGAATCTATAGTTTGCAAATTTTTTCTCCCAAGATGTAGCTATGCTTTTCATCCTCTTCACAAAGCCTTTATCATGGCAAAAGTTTTTAATTTTGATGAAGTCAAATTTATCAATTTTTTCCCTAATGGATTGTGTCTTTTGTGTAAAGTTTAGGGACTTTTTGCTTAGTCTTAGATCCTGGGAATTCTCTCTCTTTTTTTTTTTTTTTTTTTTTAAGAGTTTAATAGTTTTACATTTGCTTTTTGTCCTTGATCTATTGTGACTTTTTTTGTATAAGATGTAAAGTTTATTTTTTTTTAATGTTTATTTACATTTTGAGAGAGAGAGAGAGAGACAGAGTGTAAGTGGGGGAGGGCAGAGAGAGAGGGAGACACAGAATCTGAAGCAGGCTCTGAGCTGTCAGCACAGAATCCAATGCGGGGCTCAATGTCACGAACCATGAGGTCATGACCAGAGCCCTGAAGTTGGACATTCAATTGACTGAGTCACCCAGGTGCCCCAAGGCATAAGGTTTAGGTTGAAATTCACATTGTTTGCCTTTAGATGTCCAATTGTTCCAGCACCATATGTTGAAAAAGCTATTTTTTCTCCATTAAATTGCTTTGGATTGACGTCAAAAATTGGGTGAGCATATTTTTGTGATTCTGGATTCTGGATTCTCTATTCTGATCCATTGATCTATGTATCTATTCCTCCACCAATACCACAAGATCTTGATAACTATAGCTATACAATAAGTCTTAATATTGGGGAGAGTAATTCCTAATTTTATATTTTTTTGTCGAGATCATTTTAGTTATTCTAGGGTTTGCACCTTTCTATATAAATTTCGTTTTAATTTTATTTTTTAACATTTACATCCAAATTAGTTAGCATATAGTGCAACAATGATTTCAGGAGTAGATTCCTTAGTGCCCTTACCCATTTAGCCCATCCCCCCCCACACCCCCTCCCATAACCCTCAGTTTGTTCTCCATATTTATGAGTCTCTTCTGTTTTGTCCCCCTCCCTGTTTTTATATTATTTTTGTTTCCCTTCTGTTATGTTCATCTGTTTTGTCTCTTAAAGTCCTCATATGAGTGAAGTCATATGATTTTAGTCTTTCTCTGACTGACTAATTTCACTTAGCATAATACCCTCCAGTTCCATCCACGTAGTTGCAAATGGCAAGATGTCATTCTTTTTGATTTCTGAGTAATACTCCGTTGTATATGTATACCACATCTTCTTTATCCATTCATCCATCGATGGACATTTGGGCTCTTTCCATACTTTGGCTATTGTTGATAGTTCTGCTATAAACATGGGGGTGCACGTGTCCCTTTGAAACAGCACACCTGTATCCCGTGGATAAATGCCTTGTAGTGCAATTGCTGGGTTGTAGGGTAGTTATATTTTTAGTTTTTTGAGGAACCTCCATACTGTTTTCCAGAGTGGCTGCACCAGCTTGCTTTCCCACCAGCAATGCAAAAGAGATCCTCTTTCTCCACATCCTCACCAACATCTGTTGTTGCCCGAGTTGTTAATGTTATCCATTCTGACAGGTGTCAGGTGGTATCTCCTTGTGGTTTTGATTTGTATTTCCCTGATGATGAGGGATGTTCAGCACTTTTTCATGTGTCAGTTGGCCATCTGGATGTCTTCTTTGGAGAAGTGTCTATTCATGTCTTTTGCCCATTTCTTCAATGGATTCTTTGTTTTTTGGGTGTTGAGTTTGATAAATTCTTTGTATATTTTGGATACTAACCCTTTATGTGATATGTCATTTGCAAATATCTTCTCCCATTCTGTTGGTTGCCTTTTAGTTTTGCTGATTGTTTCCTTCACTGTGCAGAAGCTTTTTATTTTGATGAGGTCCCAGTAGTTCATTTTTGCTTTTGTTTCCTTTGCCTCCGGAGATGTGTTGAGTAAGAAGTTGTTGCGGCCAAGATCAAAGAATTTTTGCTTGCTTTCTCCTTGAGGATTTTGATGTCTTCTTGTCTTACATTTAGGTCTTTCATCCATTTTGAGTATGGTGTCATCCATTTTTGTGTATGGTGTCAGAAAGTGGTCCAGGTTCATTCTTCTGCATGTCGCTGCCCAGTTTTCCCAGCACCACTTGCCGAAGAGACTGTCTATATTCCATTGGATATTTTTTCCTGCTTTGTCAAAGATTAGTTGGCCATACGTTTGTGGGTCCATTTCTGAGTTCTCTATTCTGTTCCACTGATCTCTCTGTTCTTGTGCCACTACTATACTGTCTTGATGATTACAGTTTTGTAGTATAGCTTGAAGTCTGAGATTGTGATGCCTCCTGCTTTGGTTTTCTTTTTCAAGATCGCTTTGGCTATTTGGGGTCTTTTCTGGTTCCATACAGGTTTTAGGAATATTTGTTCTAGCTCTGTGAAGAATGTTGGTATTACTTTGGTAGGGATTGCATTGAATATGTAGATTGCTTTGGGTAGTATCGACATTTTAACACTATTTAGTTCTTCCTATCCAGGAGCATGGAATCTTTTTCCATTTTTTTGTGTCTTCCTCAATTTCTTTCATAAGCTTTCTATAGTTTTCAGTGTATAGATTTTTCACCTCTTTGGTTAGATTTATTCCTAGGTATTTTATGGTTTTGTTCTGCAACTGCAAATGGGATTGATTCCTTGATTTCTCTGTCACTTCATTGTTCTTGTATAGGAATGCAACCGATTTCTGTGCATTGATTTAATATCCTGTAACTTTGCTGAATTCATGAATCAATTCTAGCAGTTTTTTGGTGGAATCTTTTTGGTTTTCCACATAGAGTATCTTCATCTACAAAGAGTGCAAGTTTGCAGATCACCTTCTCCTGGGTGATTTCGATGCTTTTTATTTCTTTGTGTTGTCTGATTGCAGAGGCTAAGACTTTCAATACTATGTTGAATAACAGTGGCGAGAGTGGACATCCCTGTCTTGTTTCTGACCTTGGGGGGAAGCTGTCAGTTTTTCCCCAATGAGGATGATATTAGCATTGGGTCGTTCATATATGGCTTTTATGATCTCGAGGTATGCTCCTTCTATCCCTACTTTCTTGAAGGTTTTTATCAGGAATGGATGCTGTATTTTGTCAAATGCTTTCTCTACATCTATTGAGAGGATCATATGGTTCTTGTCCTTTCTTTTATTGATGTTATGAATCACATTAATTGTTTTTGTGGATATTGAACCAGCCCTGCATCGCAGGTATAAATCCCACTTGGTGTGGTGAATAATTTTTTTAATGTATTGTTGGATAATGTCTTGTTGAGAGGATTTTTGCATCCATGTTCATCAGTGAAATTGGTCTATAGTTCTCCTTTTTAGTGGGGTCTCTGGTTTTGGAATCAAGGTAATGCTGGCTTCATAGAAAGAGTTTGGAAGTTTTCCTTTCATTTCTATTTTTTGGAACAGTATCAAGAGAATAGGTGTTAACTCTTCCTTAACTGTTTGGTAGAATTCCCCTGGAAAGCCATCTGGCCCTGGACTCTTGTTTTTTGGGAGATTTTTGATTACTAATTCGATTTCCTTACTGGTTATGGGTCTGTTCAAATTTTCTATTTCTTCCTGTTTCAGTTTTGGTAGTGTATATGTTTCTAGGAATTTGTCCATTTCTTCCAGATTACCCATTTTATTGGCATATAATTGCTCATAATATTCTCTTGTTATTGTTTTTATTTCTGTTGTGTTGGTTGTGATCTCTCCTCTTTCATTCTTGATTTTATTTATTTGGGTCCTTTCCTTTTTCTTTTTGATCAAACTGGCTAGTGGTTTATCAATTTTGTTAATTCTTTCAAAGAATGAGCTTCTGGTTTCATTGATCTGCTCTACTGTTTTTTGGGGGTCTTGATAGCATTAATTTCTGCTCTAATCTTTATTATTTCCTGTCTTCTGCTGGTTTTGGGTTTTATTTGCTGTTCTTTTTCTGGCTTCTTAAAGCGTAAGGTTAGGTTGTGTATCTTAGATCTTTATTCCCTCTTTAGGAAGGCCTGGATTGCTATATACTTTCCCCTTATGACCACCTTTGCTGTGTCCCAGAGGTTTTGGGTTGTGGTATTATCATTTTCATTGACTTCCATATACTTTTTAATTTCCTCTTTAACTTCTTGGTTAGCCCATTCATTCTTTAGTAGGATGTTCTTCAGTCTCCAACTATTTGTTACCTTTCCAAATTTTTTCTTGTTGTTGATTTTGAGTTTCATAGCGTTGTGGTCTGAAAATATGCATGGTATGATCTCGATCTTTTTGTACTTACTTAGGGCTGATTTGTGTCCCAGTATATGGTCTATTCTGGAGAACGTTCCATGTGCACTGGAGAAGAATGTATATTCTGCTGCTTTAGGATGAAATGTTCTGAATATATCTGTTAAGTCTATCTGGTCCAGTGTGTCATTCAAAGCCATTGTTTCCTTGTTGATTTTTTGACGAGATGATCTGTCCATTGCTGTGAGTGGGGTGTTCAAGTCTCCTACTATTATGGTATTACTATCGATGAGTTTCTTTATGTTTGTGATTAATTGATTTATATATTTGGGTTTTGTCCACATTTGGTGCATAAATGTTTACAATTGTTAGGTCATCGTGGTGGATAGACCCCTTGATTATGATATAATGCCCTTCTGCATCTCTTGATACAGTCTTTATTTTAAAGTCTAGTTTGTCTGATATAAGTATTGCCTCTCTGGCTTTCTTTTGTTGACCATTAGCATGATAGATGGTTCTCCATCCCCTTATTTTCAATCTGAAGGTGTCTTTAGGTCTAAAGCGGGTCTCTTGTAAAAAGCATATAGATGGATCTTGTTTTCTTATCCATTCTGTTACCCTATGTATTTTGACTGGAGCATTGAGTCCATTGATGTTTAGAGTGAGTACTGAAAGATGAATTTATTGCCATTATGATGCTTGTAGAGTTGGAGTTTCTGGTAGTATTCTCTGGTCCTTTCTAATCTTTGTTGCTTTCAGTATTTATTCATATATATATATATATATATATATATATATATATATATTCATCTTTTCTCCCCTCAGAGAGTCCCCCTTAAAATTTCTTGCAGGGCTGGTTTAGTGGTCACAAACTCCTTCAATTTTTGTTTGTCTGGGAAACTTTTTATCTCTCCTTCTATCTTGAATGACAGCCTTGGTGGATAAAGAATTCTTGGGTGCATATTTTTCTGATTCAGCACACTGAATATATCCTGCCACTCCTTTCTGGCCTGTCAAGTTTCTGTGGATAGATCTGCTGCAAACCTGATCTGTCTTCCCTTGTAGGTTAGGGATTTTTTTCCCTTGCTGCTTTCATGATTCTCTCCTTGCCTGAGTATTTTGTGAATTTGACTATGATATACCTTGTTGATGGTTGGTTTTTGTTGAATCTAATGGGGGGTCCTCTGTGCTTCATGGATTTTGATGTCTGTGTCTTTCCCCAGGTTAGGAAAGTTTTCTGCTATGATTTGCTCACATAACACTTCTACCCCTATTTCTCTCTCTTCCTCTTCTGGGACCCCTATGATTCTGATGTTGTTCCTTTTTAATGAGTCACTGATTTCTCTAATTCTTAAATCGTGCTCTTTTGCCTTAATCTCCCCCTTTTTTTCTGCTTCATTATTCTCTATAAGTTTGTCGTCTATATCGCTGATTCTCTGTTCTGCCTCATCCAATCTTGCCGCTGCTGCATCCATCCGTGATTGCAGCTCAGTTATAGCATTTTTAATTTCATTCTGGCTATTTTTTACTTCTTTTATCTCTGCAGAAAGGGATTATAATCTATTTTCAACTCCAGCTAGTATTCTTATTATCGTGATTCTAAATTCTTGTTCAGACATCTTGCTTGTATCTGTGTTGATTACATCCCTGACTGTCGTTTGTTCTTCCTGTCTCTTTTGAGGTGAATTCCTTTGTTTTGTCATTTTGAAGGGGGAAACGGAATTAATGAGGTAGAAAAAAAAATAAAAATTAAAAAAAATTTTTTAAATATTAAAATTAAAAATTAAACACATGCACACACTCACACACACACATACAAACAAATTGAATAGATGCTGCTAGATCCTAGGTGTGTTTTTGTCTGGGTGTTGAAAGTGGTTTGACAGATTAGAAGAAAAAAAATGGGGGGGGGGGGGGAAAAAGGAAATCGTTTGAGAATTTAAAAAAGTAAATACACTGAAGTAGACTAAAATGAGATGATGGGGTAAAATAGAATTTGAAAAAATTTACACAAAAGTAAAGAATATAGTAGAAAAAAATTAAAGAAAAATATTTTTAATAAAAATTAAAAATAAATATGAATTTTTTCTTTTTCTGTATTCAAGAAAAAAGAAAAGAAACAAAAAAGAGAAAAAAGACTTAAATAAAGGAAATTGCTTGAAAATTTGAAAAAGTAAATACACTGTAGTAGACTAAAATAAAATGATGGAAGTAAAATAGAATTTGAAAAAATTTACATAAAAGCAAAAAATATAGTAAAAAAATTAAATAAAAATATTTTTAATAGAAATTGAAAGTAAAAATAAAGTTTTTCTCTTTCTGCATTCAAGAAAAAGAAAAGAGGGGCGCCTGGGTGGCTCAGTCGGTTGGGCGGCCGACTTCGGCTCAGGTCATGATCTCGCGGTCCGTGAGTTCGAGCCCTGCATCGGGCTCTGTGCTGACAGCTCAGATCCTGGAGCCTGTTTCAGATTCTGTGTCTCCCTCTCTCTGACCCTCCTCCATTCATGCTCTGTCTCTCTCTGTCTCAAAAATAAATAAATGTTAAAAAAAAAAAAGAAAAAGAAAAAGAAAAGAAGCAAAAAAGAGAAAAAAGAAAAAGAAAAAAAGGAAATTGTTTGAAAATTTGAAAAAGTGAATACACTGATGTAGACTAAAATAAAATGATGGAAATAAAATAGAATTTGAGAAAATTTACACAAAAGTAAAAAATATAGTAATAAAAATTAAAGAAAAATATTTTTAATACAAATTGAAAATAAACATCATTTTTTTCTCTTTCTGTATTCAAGAAAAAGAAAATAAGTGTAAAAGAGACCAAGAAAGAAAGAAAATTGAATAGATGAACCTGCTAACAGATTGAAGTAGAACTGAAATTGCTTCGTTTTCCCTAAAAGTCAGTCTATGTAGCACTTTATAGTCCATAAACTATGCAGGCGGTGAGACTTGTGTTCTTGAAGAGCAAAGTTGGCCCAGTTGGGCGGGGCTCAGTGTAACAGCTCTGCTCTCCACTAGACGGCGCTGCTAGCCTACTGAGGTGGATTATCACGGGGCTCGTAGGTGCATATGCGCGTGCGTGGGAGTGGTGCAAATGGCGCCACCCAGCTACCCAGTCTGTTCTCCCAGATCAGCAATCACACACCCGTCCCCTGTCTTCAGTTCTCCTCCACTCCCCACTTTTTCACTCTCATGACCAGGCCCCAGGCAGTACCTCCCTCAGATGTGGCTGTTTTTCCCAGCCCCTTACTTCCAAAGCACAGCAGCTTTCACCTGCTCTACCCCTCTGCAGGAGGGTCTCACCAAGCAATGGCCAAATGAGCAATGGCCGAATGTCAGCTGCACCCAGGAACGCCCGCTGGACCCTGCTGCTGCTGGTGCCCTGAGACTGCGGCCAGGTGCCAGCCTGCCCCAGAAAAAGTTCTCAAGATAGTGTAGCAGCAGCGTTTCAGGGATTATGGAAAATCACAACACACATCTGTCACGAGGCTTCCCCCTTAACGACCTTGTTCCAGCACCAGCGCATGTGGCCATTTTCTGGGGTCTGCTGGGACCAGATGGCTTCAACAGTCTCTACCAAATGTCCTTCCAGCAGTGGAACTGCTTTTCCTCATGTGGCCTGAGAACTTCTCGGACCCCACTCTGTTCCTGGGGATTCATCCTTCCCACTAGAGCACCGCCAGGTATCAAGCTGCGAAGTTGCAGCCTTTGCCCTCCCCTTGTTTACAGTCTTAATGGAATTTAAACCCTCTCCTTTCTCCTTTCTCCCTTTTTAGTTTAGTCCCTGCGGCTGTTTCCAATTTTCCACTTTCTCTCCAGCTGCTTTTGGGGAGGGGTGCTTTTCCCGTATTCTCCCACCCCACCCCCAGTTTCCGTCCTCTCTCTATTCACAAAGGACCTCCCTTCCTGCACCTTCTCACTCCCCACGTTCACTTCTCCGTGCCGTGTACCTGCTGAATTCTATGGTTCAGGTTGTGCAGATTGTTGTGTTAGTCCTCCAATCAGTTTTCTAGGTGTGTAGGATGGTTTAGTGTTGGTCTGGCTGTATTTCATGGACGTGAGACACACAAAAAAACTTCCATGTTGTTCTGCCATCTTGGCTGCTCCTCCCTCTATATAAATTTTAGAAGAAGCTTGTCAATAGTCACAAAAAGCCTTGCTGGGACTTTGATAGAAATCACATTAAACAGATCTGTATCCAGATTCCTTTTTTTTACATGTGGATGTTCAGTTGTTCTAGCACCACTTGTTAAACAGACTGTCTTTGCTTCATTGTATTGAATTTCCTCCTTTGTTAAAGACCAGTTGACTCTATTTTTGTGGGTCTATTTCTGGGCCTTTTATTCTGTTCTGTTGATCTATTTGTCTCTTATTTTTCTGATGCCACACTGTCTTGATTATCGTAGCTTTATAGTACATCTTGAGTTGGGTAGTATCAGTCCTCCAGCTTTGTTCCCCTTCAGTATGTTTTGGCCATCTTGGATCTTTCACCTCTCTATATAAACTTTAGAATCGGTTTGTTGGGGCGCCTGGTGGCTCAGTCGGTTAAGCATCCGACTTCGGCTCAGGTCATGATCTCGCGGTCCGTGAGTTCGAGCCCCACATCGGGCTGTGTGCTGACAGCTCAGAGCCTGGAGCCTGTTTCAGATTCTGTGTCTCCCTCTCTCTGACCCACCCCTGTTCATGCTCTGTCTCTCTCTGTCTCAAAAATAAATAAACGTTAAAAAAAATTTTTTTTAAAAATAGAATTGGTTTGTCAACATCCATAAAACAACTGCTGAGATTTTGACTGGGATTGCATTGAATCTACAAATCAAGTTATAAAGAACTAATATCTTGATAATGGGTCTTCCTGTACACGAATATGGAACATCTCTCCATTTATTTAGTTCCCTGATTTCGCAGAGTTTTGTAGTTTTCCTCCTATAGTACTTGTCCATATTTTGTTAGTTTTATACTTAAGTATTTTATTATGGAGGGACTAATGTAAATGGTAATGTGTTTTTAATTTTAAATTCCACTTGTTCATTGCTTGTATCTAGGAAAAAAGGCAATTGGCTTTTGTACATTAATCTTATATTCTGTAAACTTGCTACAATCTCTTATTAGTTCTAGGAATTTTTTGTTGATTCTTCTGGGCTTTCTACATAGACAATCATGTCATCTGTGAAAAAAGATAATTATATGTATTTCTTCATGATATTTATTTTAGTATTTTTTTTACTTATTGCATTAATAAGGACTTTCAGTACAATATTGAAAAAGAGTGTTAAGAGTGGAAACCCTTGTCTTATGCATAATGTTAGTGAAAAATGTCAAGTTTCTCACCACTATGATGTTAGCTTTAGGGTTTTGTATATATATTTATTTCTCCAACAGATTTTTTGTTGTTTTGTTTTGTTTTTTGAAAAGAATGGATTTTGAAGAGAAAAACATGGGGAGAGTTGTTTGGAATAGAAAATAAATACAAAAAGGGGTGCCTGGGTGGCTCAGTTGGTTAAGCAACCAACTTCAGCTCAGGTCATGATCTCAGGGTTTGTGGGTTTGAGCCCCATGTCCAGCTCTGTGCTGACAGGTCAGAGCCTGCAGCCTGCTTCGAATTCTGTGTCTCCCTCTCTCTCTGCCCCTCCCCTGCTCATGCTCTCTCTCTTTCAAAAATAAATGTTGAAAAATCTTAAAAGAAAGAAAATAAATACAAATGTAAGCTGTTTTGCTAATTGTTTTATAATCAAAAAAATTTGCACGGAAAATACCGTATACAAAACAACACAATAAAGGTTTGAAGATCAAGGTGTCCCCTTAGGCAAAACTGAAGATTTCAGTATTTGGAAGTTCCAAATACTGCAAGGCTGCAGTCCTTGTTTTGGGATGGATCACTGGGTGTGTGACACAGTTCAGGCTCTTAACCAGATTTAAACAGAAGAATGGCCACTTGGCCCAGGTAGTAGATGAAGTGTTTGGTTTCATGTGTCACATGACTATCAACGTTTCTCACCACGATGAGGTCCCAGGTGGGGTTGTACTTCTTGTCAAACTCTTTTAATATGGGCCACAAAGTCCTTCTCTATGTTCTATTTCTCCAAGACCTGAGTAGCACACTCCATTGCATCCTGTTACATCTCCTCCAACATGTTGGCATTTTTGATCATTTCATCTGAGCCTTTTGGTTGCACATAGTTACCATGGAGCAGCCAATAGAAACACTCAGACCTAGCAGGAGCTGCCCTTATTGGGTCTTTGTATATAATCTTTATTAAGTTGAGGAACTCCTCCTTATTCCTAGTTTAATGAGAGTTTTCACCATGAATGTGTGTTGTATTTTGTCAAATGCTTTTCCTGCCATCTATTTATACGATCGTATAATTTTTCTTCTTTAGCTGATTGATAGGAAGGACTATGTTAGTTGATTTTTGAGTGTTTGGGCAGTCTTGCATACCTGGAATAATTACCACTTGGTCACATGTATACTTTTTTCTACATTGTTGCATTCTATTTGCAAATATTTTGTTGAGGATATTTTTATACATGTTCATGAGAAATATGGGTTAATAGTTTTCTATTTTTTTGCTGTGTCTTTGGTCTTGGTATTGGGGTAATGCTGGATTCATGGAATGAGTTAGGAAGTATTTCCTCCGTTTCTGTCTCTGAAAGAGATTACAAAGAATTTGGCATAATTTTTTCTTTAAATGTTTGGTAGATTTCACCAGTGAACACAACTGGTCCTGGTACTTTATGTTTTGGAAGATTAGTAATTATTGATTAGATTTATTTACTAGATAGGAGCTATTCAGATTGTCTCTTCTTGTGTGAGTTGTGACAGACTGTGTCTTTCAAAGAATTGGTCCATTTCATTTATGTTATCAAATTTGTGGGCATAGAGTTATTCGTGGTATTTCTTTATTATTATTTCCATTTTTGTGGGAGGTGTAGTGATATCCTGTCTTTCATTTCTGAGATTAGTAATTAGTAGTGTGTTCTCTCTCTCTCTTTTTCTTAGTTAACCTGCCGAGAGGTTTATCAATTTTATTGATCTTTTCCAAGAATTGGCTTTGGGTTTCAATAATTTTCGTTATTGATTTCCTGTTTTACATTTCATTAATCTCTGGTCCAACTCCATTTTTGTTTGTTTGTTTACTTTGGACTTAATTTGCTCTTCTATTTCTAGTTTCCAAAGGTAGAAACTTAGCTTTTTAATGTTAGGTTTTTGTTGTTTTCTAACACATCCTTTCAGTGCTATAAATTTCCCTCAAAGCACTGCTTCTCTGCATCCCACAAATTTTGTTTTATTTTATGTTAGTGTAGTGTAATGCCTGAAGTTCCGAAACCTCCCACAAAAGTCCACCAGAGTCGTAAGTCAAAGCCAAGCGGCAAGGGTCGTTTATTGCAGGTTCGAACCTGGACCTCTGCGCACTCGTTGCCGGTGACGCTAAGAGGTCCCGATCAGGGTTGGTACAGCGTTTTTATAGACAGAGACAAATAGCACAGGGGAGGTTTCAAATTATGAGGGGCCTGATTAGTTGATTTTAAAGTAAGGACATTTGTTGTTCTCTGATTGGGCGTCCTTTGTCTGTCCTTTGACGGGAAGGCTTTGTCCGTTACTTGTGGCGGGAGGAAAAAGGGGGAAGGGGGAAGGGGGTAGGTGAGGAATGTGCTAAGCAAGCAGGTTTACAGAAGCGAGAAATGCCGTTTAGTTTATGTACATATCAGACTACATTTAGGAAGGTTTACAACCCATTCTACTACACAGCGGGTTACATTCAGGAAAGGCCTCACAATGCTCGTAGCAAACAGCAAGCAAAACAGACTTCTCAGCAATTGTATTTCTTATCAAAGATCCATAATAAGCAGAAAAGAGAACCTAGCTTTAAACTAAGGCAGGGCTGTCATCTGGATTGTTCCTTTCAGTAGTTCAAGATATTTTTAAATGTCTCTTGAGAGAAATGTGTTATTCTTTAAATAACACATTTAAATGCGTGTTATTGGCTCGGCCACCATAACGAATGACACAGTAACTATCCGGACCAGGAAATTTATGACCAACCAACTACTTCAGTGGAAATGAATGGTCATTGATGTTCTTCACCCTGGAAAGGCAGCAGTACCTAAGACAGAAATTTGGGGGAAAACTAGCCAAAGTGCACAAGGCCACACCAGATGCCATTGTTGTATTTGGACTCCGAATCCATTTTGATGGTAGGAAGACAACTGGCTTTGGCATGATTTGTGATTCTTTGGATTATGCAAAGAAAAGTGATCCCAAATGTAGACTTGCAAGACATGGCCTGAATGAGAAGAAAAAGGTCTCAAGAATTCAGCAAAAGGAACTCAAGAACAGAATGGAGAAAGTCAGGGGAACTGCAAAAGCCAGTGGTGGTGCTGACAAAAAGTGAGCTGGAGATTGGACAATAGGAGTAAAGGTTCTGTAGTGACTTTATCTGTGATGGTTGTGCAGATTTTTCATGAGAGGATTAATAAACTAAGAACTGGGGCGCCTGGGTGGCGCAGTCGGTTAAGCGTCCGACTTCAGCCAGGTCACGATCTCGCGGTCCGTGAGTTCGAGCCCCGCGTCGGGCTCTGGGCTGATGGCTCAGAGCCTGGAGCCTGTTTCCGATTCTGTGTCTCCCTCTCTCTCTGCCCCTCCCCCGTTCATGCTCTGTCTCTCTCTGTTCCAAAAATAAATAAAAAAAAAAAACGTTGAAAAAAAAATTAAAAAAATAAAATAAACTAAGAACTTTTAGGTGTCTAGTTGTTTGGAAAAAAGTGTATTTTTTAATCTTCACATATTTGGAAATTTTCTAGTTATTTTTCTGTTATTGATTTCTAGTTTACTTCCTTTGTGGTCTCAGAGCAGACATTGCATAATCGTTTTTCTTTTAAATTGGTAAGTTGTGTTTTGTGACCTAGAATGTGATCTATCCTGGTGAATGCTCCATGTGAGCCTGAGAAGGATGTGGATTCTGTTGTTTTGGGATGGAATAGTTTATAGATCTCAATTATGTACAGTTGATTGGTGGGGCTGGTGAGTTCAACTATTTCCTTAATTGATTTTTTGCCCGATGGATCTGTCCATTTCTGATAGAGGGATGTTATAGTTTCCAATTGTGATAATGAATTCACCTATTTCTCCTCGCAGTTCCCAGTTATTGCCTTATAGATTTTGACACTCTGTTGTTTGGTGCACACACATTAAGGATTATGTTTTCTTGGAGAATTGAACTTTATAAACATGTAATGCCATTCTGTACCCCTGATAATTTACCTTGCTATTCAGCTTTTCTCTTGTTAGGATGGAGTGATGAGTTCTAAGATCCTTACATGTAGGACAAGAAATGGGGAATAATTATATATAATATCTCTCTCTTTAGTTTTCATTGTTGTTACTTTGGGTACTACAATATATATGTGTATATTATACCAATATTTTACCACTTTGAATGAAGTATAGAAGCATTCTTTTCATTTCCCTTCTAAATTTTAAAATATCATTGTCTTGAGTATCCTATGATGCTATAAATCAAATGTGATTTATACAACTCAAGAGGAAAAGGACAATCTGTTGTATACACCCATATTTCTGCTGTTTTTCTTCTTCCTTCTTGATGCTCCAGGATTCTTTTATTCTTTCCTTTGTGTCTTTTAAAATGTCTTTTAGCCATTCTCTTAGGATAGGTTTGCTATTCCATTATATGAGAATGTCTTTATTTCCCCTTCGTACTTGAAGGATAGTTTCGTGAAATGTGGAATTTGTAGCCGACAGTTCTTTTTCCCCCAGCATTTCCAAGATATTGCACTACTTCCTGCTGGACTCTGTGATTTCAGATAAGAAATCTGTTATTTGAATGGTGTTCCCCAATTCATTTCCTCTCTGTCTGCTTTCAAGATTTTTCTTTGTCCTTTATTTCTAAACGTTTAATTTGGATATGGATATCCAAATACAGATGGCATTTGGAGTTTGTTTGCTTGGATACTTGGATCTATAGGTTTATATCTTTCACCAAGTTTGGGAAGTTTTTAGCCATTACTTTTTCAAATACTCTTTTACTCTCACTCTCTTTCACCCTTTCCTTAAGATTCTTGATATACCCATGCTGGATTATTTATTATTGTCCCACTGGTCTTTGAGGGTCTGTTGAATTTATTTTTCTTTAGTGTATGTCTTCCATGTTGTTCAGATAAGGGGAATTCTATTGATCTGTCCTCAAGTTCGCTTATTTTATCTTCTGTCTTCTCCATTCTATGACTGAGCTCATCTAGTGAGTTTTGAGCTTTTCTGCCTCTTGTATTTTTTTATTCTATAATTTGTATTTGGTTATTTTAATATTTGATTTCTTTGCTGAGCTTGTCTATTTTCCCATTTGTCTCAACAAATTTTAAAAGCATTTTAAAATTGAAGCATTTAAATGTTGAAGCATTTTTATTCCGTAAGCTTTAAAATCCTTGGTGGTAATGTCAGAGAATTCCAACATCTAATTCATCCCCATTTTGGAGTCAATGGTTGTCTTTTCTTATTCAAGGTGTTTTTCTTGACTCTTAACACAAAAGATCATTTTCTATTGTATCCTGGATATTTTGTCTAATACATTAGGAGTGTGGGTCCTGCTGTATCTTTTTAAAAAAACAATTTTTAACGTTTACTTATTATTGAGAGACAGAGAGACACAGAGCATGAGCAGGGGAGGGGTAGAGAGAAGGGGAGACACAGAATCCAAAGCAGGCTCCAGGCTCTGAGCTGTCAGCACAGAGCCTGACGCAGGGCTCAAACTCACAAATTGCGAGATCGTGACCTGAGCGGCAGTCGGTTGCTTAACCATCTGAGCCACCCAGGCGCCCCTATATCTTTTATTTTAGTAGGAAGTCTCCCTGTTTAGGTTTAACAGTCAAACCTTGGGCTGCTTTTGTGGGCTGTGGTTCCAATGGCTGTGCATTTGAAGCGTTACTTTGGCTCATTTGAGTCTTCTGAGGCTTCCTCAGGTCTCTGCTTGTGCTGCCTATGGGGACAGAAAGGATTTTCCCAGGCTGGGATTCTGAAGGAGCACTACGTAGAGATCCCCCAACTGGTGCTTTCTGTCTTCTCTGGTGTCCCTGAGCACGGAAGAGGATTCTTGCACCTGCATATCAAAAAGTCTTTTCAGGTTGCTGCTTATGTTGCTGCATCCCTATAGCTGGGTCCAAGCGTCCACCTTGGTGCCTTTTGGAGAGTGGGATTGACCATTTGTTATGGCTGAGTCCCTCCCACTGGTTCCACATGTTGACCCTGGTGGCTCCCAGTAGGAGAAGGGATATCAGGAGTATTAGCATTAGGTTTGTGGTGCCCAGGGGATAAAGGAGGCTTCCCAGACTAAGTCTGTTGTGGTAAGTTGGTCCCTCTTGCCAGTTCTGGCCCCCTGCATCAGTGAATCTCAACAGTGCAGGAGTATGGGGGCTCCTGGGGAGAGTACACGCCCTTGTCTTTTTTCGTTGATGAGGCTCCTAATTATTTTGCCTTGCTAGTGGTGTCAGGCTTACTAATGTTGTCGGAGTGTCTCCCATTCGATGCAGGAAAGGAATGAATTTACCTGGGCTGTATTTTGTTGCCAGGTTGAGGGTCAGGAAATGCTGGGTCTCAATGACCTTACTCTGTTGGTTGCGAGAAGACACAAGATACCCTTGCACTGAAGTGTTCCTCCAGTCCTAAGGTTCCAAATCAGCTTGACTTCTGCTTACCACCATTCAGACTTCTTGTTTACTTTTATTATTATTATTATTATTATTATTATTATTGCATTATTTCCGGAGTTGACAGTTATGCTTGGGAAGCCTGTGTCATCTTGTCAGGCTGGAAGTTCTATCATAATATTTTTGCTAAAAACTAGAAAATGACTTCTGAAAAGATTTCACAAATGCAATACGTTGGTTTCTGTGCATTATCACACTAAACAGTATAAAAAATGAGCATGGTGTAGATATATGTATCATTTTAATGTGATTAATCCTCCATAAGTTTAGACACATTTATGACAGTACTTGTTTGAGAAGCAAACCTGAGAATTAAATAGAGAAAAAGTGATTTTTCTCTATTTGATGCTATATGAAGTTTTCCTACTGATGAACACAAGAAAAAAATAAGCTAAATATTAATGCAAACATATGTCTGTCTTCTCGAGACTACATGTTTAAAACAACTTACAGAAATTGCACAAGGTTTAAGACTAAAGATCTTCACTATTAAAATCACATACACTTGGTAAAAATATGCAAACCAATGACACGATGCTATATCAGGCCCTCCGCACGTCTCTCGACTGAAATTTATAACTGGAATTAATTGCAGATGACTTTGGCTCATGACTGGGTAATTTATTCCAGGCTAGAGGTTTCAGAAACAAAGCATCTTTATCTGTCTCTGTCTTTAGTCCTCCTGAGAGGAGCCCATTTATCAGCCTTCTTTATTGATTTTTTATTTAGAGAAGTGATGCAAAATGTGCTAGACAGCCAGATAAATTAGTGATCATCGCCTCCTTTGCGTAGTTCTGAATTTCAAAAAACCATATGCATATACGGCATATATCATTCTGTTATATATGACTATAATACCTAACAAGGGTCTCATCACTTAAAACATAAAAACACACAGAGACCATCTTACTGGCTTTCGTTGGTTTAGAAATGAAAATTATATTGACAGGCTCTTTTTGATATCCCTTAAGCGATAATTTGGTTAACATTAATTATCATCGTGATATGTGATTGTATTTATGTATTTATGCATTTATGCATAGACCATTTGAATATTTTACATTTGCCTGTTAGCATTGTTTTCAGCACGCTTTTATATTCGTGATCTTTTATTCTTTTCACAACTCGGCTTTATGAAGTACCTTCATCTTGCAGATATGCAAGCTGAAGAGAAGTGTAGGACTTATTTTGTTAAGGTCAAACAGTTAACTTCCAGCAGCCTGGAGACCCGAATATAGATCTTCTGACTCCAGGCTCTTTGCGGTAAACATCAATCCCTCTGTGACTAAAGTCCAAACACAGGATGAAAGAAAACAGAGCAGAATACAAAAGGAGTTATTTCGTGCTGCATGGAGAGGTGCTGTTTGCAACCAGGAAGCATAGCTAATTACCAACCTGGTGTTAATTACTGATCTGCATCTAGTTTATGACTAAACATTATTCAGCCCGTGCTGATTAATTCTGCTGTGAATCAGATCATTATATCATTGGTTAAAATTCATACTTTGGCCATACGTCTGGGAACAGTCTTCTAGTTCATCCACCCCACATGCAGAGACTATTTGTAGTTAATGAAAAAAAAAAATTGTGATTCATAGAATTCTAATTTCTAAGTTGCCACAAATGCATCGAAGATTATTATATAGAAAATGATGTTTGGCTAATTAAATACCGATCAATCCAACTTCCATTCCGAAGCCTGTGCAGAACAAGAGACTACATTTAGGATCCATTCTTCGTACGCTCAGATTTAAGTAGAGAATCCTTCTTCACTTCATATGAAGAATATAATTTTCTTTGTTTATTCAACATGCTGCATTATTCATTTTATTATAAAAATTGTCTACTCACAAGGTTTTAAAATAATTGAGTCTATTTGTTTCGCTTTCCCTGATGTATTAATATTTTCTTTGCATGGTACTTTAGAAAATATATGACCTAGCAAGCAGCCTAATTCTTGTCACAGCTGCAACCTTACTGAGGCAGAAAATTTGGCATTTATATAAAATGAAACCATCTCTAATGCTTTGTCCGCCCTTCTAGAATCCCCTTTGTTTAATCAGCATGTGTAGAGCTTATAAAAGGACTGCTTTCAGGAATAAGTAGATAGAAATGAGGGGATGCTGATGTGTGAATAAAATGGTGATATAAAAGAAAATGGATTTTGTTCCCCCTCCAGCTGAAGTCTGTGGATGTTGCCCTCTGCCTGTCACTGATAGCTGTATGTGTCAGTCTCCGGATTCTGAATTACATCCCTGACCCACCCCCTCCCAGACCAGGATGTCCCTGCTACACGTTTCCATGGTGCCGAGCTTCCCTATCATAGCGCATTATTGTAATTGCTTATTGTATCTTCTGAATCCTCTGATAGTCATAGAGTCAGGGACAGGGTCGGCCTTGCTTCGCATTCTTGCACCGTCATCTAGTACAATGCTGGCACACAGGGGCTCTTCATAAATGTTTGCTCAAGAAAAAAATGGACACAGTCTAAAATTTGAGCTCCTGGCCACTCTCACTCACACCATGAAGGCTCTGCCTCAATATTCGTGTGAATCTCGCCCTTCAGAAACAACACTCCTCTGTTCCTTTTGGTAGTACCAGCATCTAACTCAGTGTCTGCAATATATTAATTGCTTGGTGAATGTCCCTTAAGTAACTGAATTAATGAGTTGCAACCAGTTCTTATCTTGGGCATGAGCTAGTTATTTGTGGATCAGATCTGAGACTCTCTGGTGATTACATCACCAAGAGTTGTCTTCAGGACTGCGTAAGGGTAGGGAACAGGCCCATCTACTGTGAAAGGCATTTCCCTGATGTGTAAGTTAAACAAAGTTCACATTCCTATGCAATTTTCAGCCTAGTATAAATTAGACACTCAAATAAACTCAAGAGTCGAATTTTGATTTTTCTGGTACCCTGACTGATTTTTGATGGCCTCAGTGAAGGATGCAGTCCCAAGTTCATTTCTGAACATCCTTCATTTTGATTCTGAAACCTGTCACACAATGAGAAACACCAGCCCCTTGGGTATGGTGGGTTTTATGTCTCTGACCTGTCTTATCTCTTCATGGTAAAAGGAAGAATGCATTCCATGTCAGAACAGGGGTTCTGAACACCAGCCTCCTTCAGATTCCTCCTGGTGCCAGATGGGCACAGAGGAGAGTGGACGTACTGGGACTGGGAGGGGGAGGGGAGGGTTCGTCTGCATTGTGTCAACTGTGAAACCGTCCACAGCTTGAGTCTGTGCCGATCTGCTGGCGCCCACTGGGCGGGGATGGTGGCGCTGGCCAGGCAGCCTCCGTAGGTGTCAAAGCTGGAAGTTGGAGTGAAGGAACAGTGACTCAACCTCAACGCTGTTTTATTTTGTGTTGTGCCACCAAAATCATTCTTGCGGGGAGCACACAAAGTGGAAGGGGAGATGTCGCTTGAGTCACAGGACCCTTGGTATGCAAACCACAGCTGTAGCTTTGGCAATGGTAAGCAAATGAAGCGCCAAGAATCTCTTTGGAAAAGGAGCAAATATAAGAAGGATTTACTGAAATGATTGGATTAGAAATTGTTCTGAAGAAGGAAAGAAGTTGAGAAAAAACATATAGGGTTTTCACTGCCTTCTACTGATTTAGATGGGACGCACAGTCACACAAAGTGGTAATACGTGTTCATTTGTTTCTCTGAATCGGTTACTTGAGTTTTCAACTAATGGGAGAAAATTAGAAGCTCTTAGCATTATATGAGGAAAAGGAAGCCATTTAGAGCAAGGGGAAGACATCAATTACCAATAGTATTCCATAGATTCTCCTTTTTATAGTTTCTAAACCCATACATTAAGGGGAAACTATCATGACTATGTCTACCATAGTATGCTCTGCTGTGTAGACATTTATCCAAAGAAACTTTCATGAGCTCTACCATGTGCCCAGCACTCTGAGAAGCACTCACTGCTCAGAACGAGGTCCTTGTGCCCAGGAAAGCAGCTGCAACGGTGCTTCCAGCTGAGGAACAATGGGATGCTATGCCATCCCCACTCTGCAAACTCAAGGCTAGGCACTGGCCACTCAGGACAGAAAGGGAAGACTCTCCTTGCCAGTCAGATGGTGGCCAAGTTATCCAGACTGAAAAATCCTAGTTAGAAGAGCAGGAAAAATCTCATAGCATTGATACTCTAGCAGATCAGGAGCTTCAGGCCAAAATTTAAGTGAAGATGGCTACCTAGAGAAGCACATAGGGGACCAAGGCGACTTTGGCTCCAACTGTGCTCAACAAGATGACATTGAGATTTGGTTTTCACGAACACATGGGTAAAGGGACTGGGGGGAGCCTGTCTGAGGTGATGGGTCTAATAGAAATCCCTCATCCATAAAGTTGCGATCCCAGTGGCCATGTCCTTGATGTGAAGGTGAAACGGAAAAAAGAGCATCGATGTGGGTACGTAGGTAGGTAACAGTCATTCGCCAAGAGTCACACTTATCAGGATTCACAGTTTTAGAAATTCCATACCATTTCTTCTGTTCAGCAGCAATTTATTTCTGAGGCGATGAAGTATCTGCTCTGACAGAGAAAAAGAGAGGGTATTTAAAGGAGATTAAAAGGCACATCAAGTCAACATACGAGAATTTGTTTGCTTTGGGTCCAGGGTGAGGTATTTTGGCAGCAAAATCCAGTCTTTTCTTTTTTGGGCACATCTTAAGCTCCCTGGATGGTCATGTGACAAAGTTCTCTCCAATGGAGTGTGACAAAGGTAACGTGGCTCCCTTCCAGATCAGGAAACACTCTGGCACATGCTTCTCCACTTCTGCCTTTGGACCAGACAATGACGGTGTTGTCCAGAGAGATCGAGTGTAAGGATGAAAGAGTGTCCATCAGCGTGAGTGCCTGAATGGCTGTCCGTCGAGATGACCCACAGACCTGAACAACTGTGAGAAAGTAATAAACTGCCTTGTGCTAAACCCCTGACACGTTGGGGTCTGGTGGTGGCTTCCAGCTAGCCTAACCTGACCAACACAAAATCCAAGCACCCGCCATTCTGAAGAGTAAGGACTTGGAAGACCGGAGCAGAGGAGAGTAGTGAATCCTGAGACAGGCAGGAGAGAATGAAAAACAGAACTTACTACATGTTTTCATTTGTTTTATTATGGAGGCCATTGCTGATTATAAAATCCATGTTGAGATGAAGAACAAAGCAAATCAAACTTATGTCCTGGTGCTACAGTCCTAGGACCTTGGGAACTTCTCAGATGGCCCTTCCTGATGGCATGCCTTTCACGCCTAGAGAGGCGGCTCCTGTGTTGACTTTTACAGTAATCTCTCGCGTGCTTTTCTTCATAGTTTTACAGACATATTATTCATACCTAACATTTTCTTTTAAAATTTTAAATAAGTGGTATATGGTTTTACGTAAAAATCATTCTGTACATTGTGATGGTTAATTTTGTGTTAACTTGACTATACTAAGGGGTGCCAGATAACGCATTGTTTCTGGGTCTGTCTGGGGGGGGTGTTTCCAGCTGAGATTAGCATCTGAATCACGGCAGATTGCTGTCCCTGGGGGCATCATCCAATCCTCCCTGGACCTGAACTGAACAACAAGGTTGAAGAAGGAAGAATTTGCCTCTTTTCCTTTCTAGCCTGTGTGAATGGGGACATTAGTCGTCTCTTGCCCCAGGACTGGAATTTGTACCATAAGCTGCCTGGTTCTTAGGCCTTTTGGAGTCAGAGTGGAAATGTATCAAGAGCTCTCCTGGGTCTCCAGCTTGCAGACAGCAGAACCTGGGACTTCCCAGCCTCCATAATCATGTGAGTCAATTCCCTACAATGAATCTCTCTCTCTCTCTCTCTCTCTCTCTTTCTCTCTCTCTCTCTCTTTCTCTCTCTCTCTCTTTCTCTCTACAACTCTGAGAATGAGCCACCAGCGACCTTAGAAGCAAAAATTCACAAGGAAAGAACAAACGACAGCAAAAAGGGGAAAAAAGAAATTGATGAGATAAAAAGAGATACAAATGAAATATAAAAAGACTAGCACAAATCTAAAATTTTATTTAAAAGAAAAAAATATATATATAAAGTCAAGAAATTCTGGAAATTGAAGCATACAGAGGAGGGATTTACTTTACCAAATACTAATAAATTATTGTATTAAGTTGGATTCCATGGTTTTCATATATATATATATTGTTTCTCTGGAAAACCCTGACTAATCTAATACATACATGATCTGTGATTGATTGTGTTACTCAATATTATGTTTGTGAAATTCATTCCTGTGGTTGCACGTAGTTGTCCATTTCACTTTTTCACTGTTAAATCACATTCTGTTTTGTGAACAAAATAGTTGCTGGGTCATAAAATATATGTATGTTCACATTATTTAATACAATTAAATTGTTTTCCACAATATTATACTAATTCCCAGATCCACAACAGTCTCTTTTGCTCTCTATTCCTGCCAGCACTTGGTCTTGTCACAATATTAATATTATTATCATTATCACCAAACTAGTGCCAAAAGTAATCTTTTGTCCTGTTGCTACATCCTCTCCCAGATTATAGTTTGTGCTTTTACTCTCTAACTGCAGTCTTTTAGTGAAGAGGAGTTTTACATTTTAATGTGTTTGAATTGTGTTTCTTACTGAAGAAATTTTTCTTCACATCAAGGTCAGTGGTAATTTGAGCCTCAAGCCACAGGAGAGCTGACTGATGAATATAAATCTTCAGGTGGACACTCCCTACCACAGCAAAAGCTGAGAAAGCCAAGTGTACTCCTATCTTTCTTTGTAAGGTGCACCCCTCTCCCCCATCATTTATTTTCTCATGGATTCTAAGGTCCCTCAGGGGTCCTACTTCCATTAAAAGTTCTCCGCCTGCCCTCTGCCTTGTATGAACCCTTGCATTTATAGTAGGACTTAAAGCATTTATAGAGCTTCCATTTGAACTCAGGTTCTAGGTATATAAGGCCTGGAAGGCACTTCAAGACAGCCTTTGGCTTCAGCCTAGCTAACTCTCTGGATTGTACTTTAGCTTCGTTTTGCACTCTGAGGATTTTCCTTGGTTTCTTACCACTTCTGGCATGTATTCAACAAGAGTTTTTAATGGTTTATCCAGACTTTAAAATTGTTTTCCAATGGGAGGATTTTCCGGGGTATTTTGGATGACTTATGGCCAGAAACAGAAGTCCAAACAATACATTTTAAGACAAGAAAAAAAAAAAAAAAAAAAAAAACACTTATCATTGGGTGAATGGGTTTAATAGATAAGGGAATATAAGGGATAACAGTGGAAAACAGAGCCCAATTCTTGAACACAAAAGGAAAACCAGTAAAAGCCAAGGCAGATTTTACTCCAGTTTCTCTCTGAATAAGTGGGGGGCTCTGTAGATCTCTCCCCAAGTCCTTAGACTTAAGCTCCTTAAAACAATCTTCAGCCAGAGGATCACCAGTTATTTAAATTATAACAATTCCTAACATGTAATATTATTAATTATAATTATTTAAGTAGGTTCCATGCCCAGCGTAGAGCCCAACTAGGGGCTTGAACTCACCACTCTGAGATCAAGACCTGAGCTGAGATCAAGAGTAGGATAGGTAACCGACTGAGCCTCCCAGGTGCCTCGATTGTTTTTTTAATTTTTATTTATTTATTTTTAAGCTCGACTCCAATGTGGGGTTTGAACTCATGACCCTGAGATCAAGAATTGCATGCTCTCCAGACTTAGCCAGCCAGGCACCTTGAGAAACTTTTTTTTTAATGGAAATTGTAAAATATAAATATGATCCTGTCATCCTGTGCTTAACATACATCAATGTCAAAGGTTTTCCATTGTTTATAAATTTCCTAGCATGACGAATAAGGTCTTCCATTGTCTGCACCTTTGCATGGACTGTTGTCTCCACCTGGAGTTCCATTTTTCCTTTTTGTCCACCCAATTTGCTCCTACTCCTTTGAGAATGTATGTCAACTGCATCACTTCCGTAACAGTTTCCTCCTTCAACCCCAATTCCTACTCCTGCACCGACGGTCTCTTCCTTCTCCTCATTCTAGTGAATCATCTACACACAAAACTGTGTCACATCACACCATGTTGTTGTTATTTGTTACGTTACCGCTTGACCACTGAGTACGCTAGAAGTTATTTGAGCACCAGGCAGTATCCTAGACAGTTCCCTAGCCCAAACACTCAATTATTGTGCCTAGAAAAAAGACGTGCAAAAAATTGGTCAAATGACCAAATGGAGTGTTCCAATTTCCTAATCAGGTTGGGAGGCTGTACATTTTAAAAATAAAATCAGGAATCCCATTCAGTATGAAATCTGTGTAGCAACCTATTTCAGCCTTTTCTAAATCTGTTAAAATAACAGTGAAGCTATAGAAAAATGAAAAAAAAAAAAAGCCTTGTATCTTTAAAAGCTAAGGCTAACAGACAAGCCAATGACAGAATGTGATGGTGATCCCCACCAGCGATCTGATAGATACAAGTGAACTAAAAATTCAGCATATCTAAGCCTCACATTGCTAGATTTTGTTTTGGGTCACACAGGATTTCTGGAAATAAAAAGCCAAAGCACTCCTATCTGGAAGCCCACCTTCTTTACTCCCATACTGAGGAGACATAGGGGTTGCACTAGTAACAATAACATGCTAATTAATCTTCAACACTTTGGGCACTGACTTAAGATAGAAGATGAATTCTCCCATCCTCCTCTGCTTGAACATGTCTCAATGAGAGTCCCAGAAAACAAGCATGCAGGAAATAAAAGGAAGGTATGAGCTCCTCATAGGAGTGGAGGCTAACAGTAGCATGTTCTATTCATATAAATGCAATTTCCAGGAGTGAAATAAGCATAGTTTGTGTTCACGTGTGTATGTATGTAGGGGCAGGGCAGGGGTGGGGGTACAGCAGGAGGGCAAGCAGAACAGACTTTCCAGTGCACACAAGTCCTTTTCTTCAGTGCAACTGAATAACAGAGGTCCAGGCAGTGAAAGAGGGTGAAGTTGCCTGTGTACTGAAGATTTCTCTTAGGAACCCATCCAGTCACCCTCCACACAGAGACCCAAAAAGCAGATGAAACCATCAAACAATGGGGTGTCCCCACTTATAATTTATATATTTTGCTTATTGGTAAGCAGCATGACAGATTTCCTCTCATGAGAATGGGTAAAGATAATGAGACCAAAATGAGGTATACAAATGTTGTTTATAAAAAGTAAAAGGAGACAGGATCAAGAGGACTCGAAGAAAATGACAGCTCTGAGAATGAGCCACCGGCAAGCTTAGAAGCAAAAAAATCACAAAGAAAGAACAAATGACAGCAAAAAAGTGGGGGGGGGCAGAGGAAGAAATTGATGAGATAAAAAGAGATATAAATGAAATAGGAAAAGACTAGCACAAATCTAAAATTTTATTTTGAAGAATATATATATAAAGTCAAGAAATTCTGGAAATTGGAGCATATAGAGGGGGGATTTACTGTACCAAATACTAATAAATTATTGTATTAAGTTGGATTCCTTTGGAAGTTGGCTCTGAGGTGGAGAATCATATGTAGGAATTTTACCAGGATATATACTTAAGATCAACCCCTGTGAAAGAGTAAAAAAGCAACGAAAGAGGAGGAAAGAGGCACTGGCAGGTGCCTATAGCATCTCCTTTCCCTGAGGGGGTAGCCGGAACCAAGATGGCCGCTCAAAGTTGCCCAAATGAAGACAAGGAGCCGGATCTTTATTCTCCTGCAATAGTTATGGAGTTCAACTTTTCACAGGAGAAGGCAGTTTAGCTTGGATGAGCAACTTTAACGGAGTGCTGTCCTAGGAAGTAAGTGGGGGAATTAATACCTCAGTCTCTCAGGGGGATCTTGGTGGTGTCTCACAGTATCCACTGAACTCCAGAAAGAAAATAAGCCAAACACAGTGATACCGGATCTGTATTCCTAGAACTGAAGAAGATCTACATATCTAGAATATGAATGCATATACAAATCCAGAATACAATAAAAGAATGTAGATAATTAGGAGAGGGGCACATGGGTAGCTCAGTCAGGTAAGTGTCCAACTCTTGATTTCGGCCCAGGTCATGAACTCATGGTTGATGAGATTGAGCTCTGAGTCAGGCTCTGCACTAACAGCGTGGGATTCTCTCTCTCCCTCTCTCTCAGCTCCTCCCCCCCTCAAAATAAATGAATAAACTGAAAAAAAAAATATTTGTAGGAGAAAGAATGGATTATTCAATAAATCTCAGGGTGTCAGGGGATTAACAATTTTGACAAAATTAAAGTTATGCCTTTAATTTACCCTATATTGTTTAGGATATAGATTTGCTATATGAGATCTGAAAGAATCCAAGGACTTCAATATGATAGTTGTATATGATCATTTTGTAATCTGGGTGGAGGAAGTGCAGGGGTAGAGTGGTGAATCTAATACATGAATCGCCCACTCTCTGCATGTTTCTAGACGTAGCACGAACACGTTGTGAGCAGCTAGATGGAGGACGAAGAGAGGATAAAGGCCCTCCTTTTGAGAAAAGACCCTGAAATTGCATGTCACTTATGCCCACATTTCATTGGCCAGGTCATACCCGCAAGAAGGCTGAGAAATGTATTTCATTCTGAGTAGCCACTCATCTTGCCCAAACACAGGCCTTTTACTTCTACGTTGGAGAAAGTAAGCATCAATATTGGAGACTACCTCTGTCACAGGCACCAATTCCAGATGAATTAAACTTTTATTCAGAAAAAATGAAATGACAACCATTGGCAAAAGCTTATGCCAGGATGTGGGAAATAAATCCCCTCAAATATAGATATTAAAAATATTATTATAACCAAGTCTGTTGATCTAGGACTTGCATTTCTAGTTATTTATCCTGAGGCATGAAACAAAGATGTGTGCAAACATTTAAGTGCAGTGGGTATCACAACATTATGATTATGAATAAAAAAAATGAGAACAAGAGATTGTTCAATATTTGACAATATGAGACACATAAAATATTTTTATTTCTTTTGTCTTTATGTAGAGTTGATTCAGCCGACAATGGACTACTATAAAGTAATTAAATATTTTGGTGCAAAGAATATTTGATGTAATGGAAAATACTCAACACATGTTACTGAATGAAAATTTTTCAAAGGGGTATGTATAACATGAAGCTGGATTTTTTTAAATGTTTATTTATTTTGCAAGAGAAACAGAGAGAGAGAGAGTGCACATAAACAGGGGAGGGGCAGAGAGAGAGGGAGAGAGAGAATCCCAAGCAGGGCGCAGGGTCCCAGCTGTCAGTGCAAAGCCCGACTTGGGGCTTGATTCCATGAACCGTGAGATCATGACCTGAGCCAAAACCAAGAGTTGGATGCTTAACTGATTGAGCCACCCGGGCGCCTCAACATGATGCTGGTTTTTGAAAGAGCATGTACACATCTAGGAAAGCTAAAAAAGTGTAAGACAAAATGTTAATCACAATGTGCATCACTATTTACCTATATGCTTTACCCAAACATGTATAAAGTATCACCTTGAAAGTAAAAAATAAAATTCTTTAGAGGAATAGAGAGTCTACAGTATTAGTAGGATGCATGAAGTGGAACACACAGTAGTCATGGGTGACTTCCGAGAGGATGGCACTTGACATGGCTCTGGAGGGCCCTTGAGGGACATATGGGATTTTTTTATGTTTGGAAAAGGGAGGAGCATTTGTCATGGCAAAGTGACAAGGCAGAGTAAAGTTTGTTCAGGGAAGAGTGAGCAATTTAGTGTCTTGGAAGGATAAGCCTGGAAAGTCAGGCTGGAATGGGTTTACAAAGCGATATTAGGAAGCTTGAGCTCTTTCTCTTGGGATAATAAAGAGCATGGAAGATGTCAATTGGAGGGAGTCGTATGATTAGATTTGACTACTGAAATAGGCAAGGTGGATCGTTCCAGTCCCTCTCCTCCCCAACTGTGCCATCACTTCCTGGCAGATGGCCGGGAAAATCCTGGGGTTTTCAGCTTCCCTCTAGTTTCGGGAGCGCCTCACTTTGAAATTCATCATTGTACCTTGTGTTCTCCTAAAATTCATCTGTTGGAGCCTCATCCCCAATGTGATGATATTAGTAGTGTTTATAAGTCAGCCCGTCTGTGGTAATTTATTATAGCAGCCTCCGTGGACCAAGGCACACTTTGCTATTTGAATGTGTTTCTTTTTGCCAGGCGTGTGCAGTGTTCTTCACCTCCCCAGCCCTCGTGACATTTATTTCATTTCTATTTCCACATATACTTTTGTATAAGTTCGTTAACATGATTATATCAAATAAGCTTTCTTCATGCATTTTGATAACAAATTTTGTTCGTTCCATAGTTTTTTTTTCCCCATGTATACATAAATGTGTATGAAGTTTTCCCAAAAAATGGGATCATTTCACACACGCTTTACTGAATGTGCATTCCTTTTCTCATCAATAACTGGAACTATCCTCCAATTAACTGTTTCTATGCAATATATTTTCAGTCATTTTATCATCTGTAGCTTTACTTTACTTTTTGTCTAGTTTTTCATCACCACAATGCAATAAACATTCTTACATATGTTTGCTTCTGTAGCATACCCTAAAAGCAAAGTTGCTGGGTCAAGTGTAGGTGTCATTATAATTGTAAGAGGAAGCGGCCAGAAGGATTTTCAAAAAGGTTTAACGCTACATTTCTAATGGCCTTGGGAAAGAACACTCTGTTGTAGAGATCTTCACCAGTGATAAATATAATAGCTTTTCGGCATTATTGTTGCCAGCCCGATGGATATAAAATGATATCTTATTATTTTTATTTGCATTTCTCTGGCCACTAGTGAATAGCTGGTGTGGTGCTCTTGTCTATTGGAGCTGTACTTCAAGAGTTATTATTTATATCCTGCTTTCCAAATCTTCGTCCCTTCATAATCTTTTTTGATATAGGGCCAGCTGACTGGTCAATTTAAATTCTTCCTGGCCTCTGTTGACACAGTGTCCCTGAGTACTGTTAGAATTCACATTTTAGGGGCGCCTGGGTGGCGCAGTCGGTTAAGCGTCCGACTTCAGCCAGGTCACGATCTCGCGGTCCGGGAGTTCGAGCCCTGCGTCGGGCTCTGGGCTGATGGCTCGGAGCCTGGAGCCTGTTTCCGATTCTGTGTCTCCCTCTCTCTCTGCCCCTCCCCCGTTCATGCTCTGTCTCTCTCTGTCCCAAAAATAAATAAAAACGTTGAAAAAAAATTAAAAAAAAAAAAGAATTCACATTTTAAAACATGAACTGACTCCTCTGTACGAGTGTCTCCCTCGAGAGACTTAGTATGCCTTACCCAAGCCAGATAAACTCTTGGCAGGAGGAATTGGGAAGTTCACTCACATCCCTCTTCTGGGGAAAAATGGGTGTGAACAGTACACAAATCCCTAACTCCTAAAACACCTAAATGAGTTCAGTGCCTTATCGAGAAATGCAGGTCTGCAGCTGTGGGATAAGGCCTCTGCGTGTCAAACACCACCTTTGAAAACATGAACTAGCTTGCAAATAAAGCATTCTCTGGGCATAACAGGATTTCAGAATGACAGATGTAACTCTGGGCGGTCTTGAAGGATACTCTGGGAGGGTGGTATGTTTCTCTCTCATTGATTGCTCAGTGTCTGTGCTCACCATTCTAATCTACTCCAGCCAGCTGCATGCGGCAGATTATTACCTAGTCAATGTGGAACACGGCCAACCGCTGGGGAGGCATCGGACATTATGCCATCATGTCAAGCAGTCACCAAGACCAGCCCTTTCCCCTGGAGCCCGTTAACAATTAAAATGTTGTGGATTGCTCCGTCTTCTTGTCACTACAGTAAAAAAAAAAAAAAAAATCGAGAGAACTCAGCCTTGCTGTTTATGATTAACATCATCTGAGTTGCGAGAGGACTAAAGCCCAGCAGGAATTCTCTGCTTCTAGATGCCCCCCCCCCAAATATCCCTCTGCCCACCACATCCTCATCCAGGGTTAACTGAGAGCACAGCCTGCTCCAACTGGTTCTAACCTGTTTGCTCCAAAATGATTTAAAAGAGAGAGAGAGAGAGAGAGACCTCTCTGCTTCCTTTTTAAGGTAGTAATCTCTTTGATACCAAAATAATTACATAACCATAGACATTAAAGAGGAAAAGACCATCCCTGTACATGTGACGGGTCCCCAAATCACATCAAGAAGGATTAAATGACTTGCCAATTACAGGTTAGCCAATGTCAGGATCAAGACCCTGACGTGTGTGCCCTGACTGTAACATGAGGATTAGAATGTTCACGGATGATTTTCAGGGAACGTGCAGAACCCCTAGAATTATGTGAAAACTTTGTGTCTTCTTTTTTGGTGGGCAGGAGTCCATGGTTTTTATCAGATTCTCAAATGGCTCCCAGGTCGAAAGTGACTTAATAAGAGTTACAATTCCAGGGGAAGCTCAAGTCCTCACTCCAGTGGCCAGGAGGGACTCTCATAAGGATCGGACCAAGTTAGACACTTCGAAGATATACAATAGGACCCAGGCAGCAGAATGAAGAGAACTTTTGGTGGAGAAGCAAAGATGGTGATTCTCTTTCAACTTCAGGATCTATTCTCTATGTGCTGTTTTCTCATGAGGCAGATGCGATCACGTGGAGCTCTGAGTGTCCTCTGTTTGGGACTTTCCTTCATTCTTTGATGGCCGAGGGACTCTATGATCAGGCTTAGGGCATGGAACCCTGGACAAATGGACTCAACTGATTCTGCTCAAGGCTTCTCCGGCCCTTGCCAACTGTCATTATCTTTGGTGAGGAGGAGCCACAGGACCAGCTAGAACAGAGGGCAGAGCTGATTGGACACTTCTCCAGACCTTCCTTGACCCAAAAAAGAGTAGCAGGAGCTGAGGCTCCCATGCTGTTCAGCTCAATTTGCCAGAGTGAGAGACCAGACCTGAGGTTCACGTAGGAGCCTGATTAGTAATAAGCCTAATAAGTAATAAGACATTTACCTGGAGGGGCCACTCTGTGCAGCTGTCAGAGGCCCATCTCAGGAATAAGAGGCTCCATGGAGATACAGAACCTGGAGACCGGCCGCATCTGACATGACTAATGTCATTTACTATTGATTATCCATGCATCTAACTGCATTCAGGCTTCCAAAAGACATCACCAGTGGGTTGTGTCGGGGAAAGGCAAGCTCATTTTAGTAGCCATGCCAAGGAAACTAGATTTGCAAAGTAGGTCTGACGTACATTGACCAGCATACTTTTAAACACATACATGTATATGTGTATATACATAGGCACACGTTTGCCTATGCAGGTGTAAAACACTTGCCTGCGGTGAATGGAAATGATGTTGAACAACCACTTCTCTTAGATGATCCACACCACGGGTGCTCTTCAATAATGCAAATACGGAGGAAACAGAGACCATCTTTATACTCTCCTCTCCTATTATTTGTGGCTTAATGTTCAAACACCTGGCATGTCTGAGAACAATGTGGTACCTCCTTCCAGTAACCAGCAAACTGTATCTACTGCTCATCCTGGACTAAATCTCAGGGATCTCATGCAGGGTATAGCTCCAGCTCCAGCTGGCTTTTGTTTCAAAGCTATTGCCTCAATGTCCTGAGCCCTAAAAGATTCATTTATTCCGTAAGTATTTATTAAGGGTTCACTTTGTGACAGTCCCTGCTCTGAGAGCTGGAGACACAGAAAACTAAAACCACTGCCTTTTTCAGAGATTGCATCTTGGTCTTAGGAGACAAGCAAATAAAACATGCGAGATGGTGATCACACTATGGGAGAAAGAGAGGGATGGGGCTGCAGAAGTGGGACGGGGAGGGTGTGTGCATGTCATTTAAGATAGAAAGCCTCAGGGGCGCCTGTGTGGCTCAGTCGTTTAAGCATCCAATTTTGACTCAGGTTATGATCTCACAGTTCATGGGTTCGAGCCCCGTGTCAGGCTCTGTGCTGACAGCTCAGAGCCTGGAGCCTGCTAAAGATTCTGTGTCTCCCTGTCTCTCTGCCCCTCCCCTGCTCACACTCTGTCTCTCTCTGTGTCTCAAAAACAAATAAATGTTAAAAAAAAAAAAGATAGAAAGCCTCATTGAAAAGGAGGCATTTGAGCAAAGATCTGTCAGAGGTGAGAGTGCACCATGTGGCCGTCTAGGAGGAAAGAGCTCTAGGCCGAAGGAACTGCAAATGCAAAGGTCCTGGGGTAGGAACCTGCTTGGAGGCCAGTGTGGCTGGAGCACAGTGACTGGAAGGTCAAAGAAGTGGCAGTGAGCCATGACCTGACACCCAGGAGTGGAATCTGACTCTGATGTTTTATTTGATTAGTTGTTTCTTTTTTCTGAGTTGCTGAACAAATACCTACACTGTGTTTTTTTGTTTTTGTTTTTGTTTTTTTTTTTTTTTAAGAATTTAAACTTGACAAAGGTCATTTCTGGAAAAAAGGTTCTATGATGTTTCCTTCATAATCTCTCTCTGTTTTGTTTTGTTTTGTTTTGTTTTTTCCCAATTCTTGTTTCTCTCAGACCTTCTTTAGCTCTCTAGCTGTCCATGCTTTTGTTGCATGGCTTCAAGTTTCTACCTTCCAAAAAAGAAAAAAGATTTCCACCTTCAAACTCAAAAGCAGGTGAGACCCGGCAGCACCTGTATGTCAACAAACCAGACCCACGAAATACATGCGGCGAGAGAAAAGCACCAGTCTTTGGCCCACTGTCAGGTCACTGGGGAAGAAGCCCTGGGACCAAGGTGGTCATGGCTCCAGGCACAGCCCAGCCCAGGATCCCGTCTCTGGCATCATTAGAAGGACCTGTTGGCTTGTGTTTGCTGCCTGCTGCTGCTCCCCATATCAGGCGGCCACAAATAGGATAGGATATCAGCCCTGCCACAATTTCCTGGCTTCGTTTCTAGCCTTGGTAGGATTCCAGTAGGCTCACTGCCCATCTGCCTCCAAATCCACTTGCCCCCCTTCCCCGTGTCCTTGTAAACCTTGGTCACTGGTTGACTACCACCATCCCCTGTGTCAGTTACCTAGTGGCGACCCTGGGTGGTCATGACTGTGTTGCTCTTCCTCCTAATTACAATTTTGTTGGTTTTTTTTTTAAGTTTTTATTTACATTCCAGTTAGTTAACATACAGTGTAAGATTGGTTTCAGGTGTACAGTATAGTGATTCAAAATTTCCATATATCACCCAGTGCTCATCACAACAAGTGCACTCCTTCATCCCCATCACCTGTCAACCATCCTCCACCCACCTCCCCCATCAATTTGTTGTCTATAGTTAAGAGTCTATTTCTTGGTTTGCCTCCCTCTCTCTCCCCCACCCTTGCTTGCTTGTCTTATTTCTTAAATTCCATCTCTGAGTGAAATCATATTTGTCTTTCTCTGACCGATTTATTTCAGCATAACATTCTCTAGCTCCATCCACGGCATTGCAAATGGCAAGATTTCATTCTTTTTATGGCTGGGTAACGCTTCATTGTGTTATACACACACACACACACACACACACACACACACACACTCACACACACATATCTTTATTCATTCATCAGTTTCTACACTTGGGCTGTTTCCATATCTTGGCTATTGTAGATAAGGCTGCTATAAACATTGGGGTGCTTGAATTCCTGTGAATTAGTATTTCTGTATTCTTTGGGTATATACCTAGTACTGCAATTGCTGGATCGCAGGGTAGTTCTATTTTTAACTTTTTGAGAAACCTGCATAGTTTTCCACGGTGGCTGCACCAGTTTGCATTCCCATCAACAGTGCAAGGGAGTTCCCCTTTCTTCAAGTTCTTGCCAACACCTGTTTCTTGTGTTTTTCATTTTAGCCATCTGACAGGTGTGAGGTGGTACCTCAGTGTGGTTTTGATTTGTATTTCCCTGATGATGAGAGATGTGGAGCATCTTTTCATGTGTCTGTTGGCCATCCGGATGTCTTGTTTGGAAAAGTGTCTATTCATTCATGTCTTCTGCCAATTTTTTAATTGGATTATTCATTTTGTGGGTGTTGAGTTTTATATATTATTTATATATTTTGTATACTAACCCTACCAGATATGCCATTTGCAAATATCCACAGGTCGCCTTTTAGTTTTGTTGGTTATTTTCTTCGCTGTGTGGAAGCTTTTTATTTTGATGAAGTCCCAGTTGTTTACTTTTGCTTTTGTATCCCTTGACTCAGGAGACATATCTAGAAAGAAGTTGCTATGGCCAATGTCAAAGAGGTTACTGCTTGTGTTCTCCCCTAGGATTAAAAAAAATTTTTTTTTAATGTTTATTTATTTTTGAGAGAGAGGGTGTGTGTGTGAGCAGGGGAGAGGCAGAGAGAGAGGTAGACACGGAATCCGAAGCGGGCTCCAGGCTCTGAGCTGTCAGCACAGAGCCCGACACGGGGCCTGGACCCATGAACTGTGAGATCATGACCTGAGCCAAAGTTAGGTGCTCAACCGACTGAGTCACCCAGGCGCTCCTCCTCTAGGATTTTTATAACCTCAAACTATTTCAAAAAATAGAAAAGAAAGGAAAACTTCCAAATTCATTCTATGAGGCCAGCATTACGTGATACCAAAACCAGATAAAGACTCCACTAAAAAAAAACCCCACAGGCCAATATCCCTGACGAACATGATGTAGAAATTCTCAATAAAACACTAGCAAACTGAACCCAACAATACATTAAAAAAAAAAAAAAAACATTCATCATAGTCAAGTGGGATTTATTCCTGGGTTGCAAGGGTGGTTCAGTGTTCATAAATCAATCAACATCATATGCCGCATTAATAGAAGAAAGGATAAGAACGATATCATTTCAATAGCTGCAAAAACAGTATTTGACAAAGTACACCATCTGTTCATGATAAAAATCCTCAACGAAGTAGGTTTAGAGGAACAAGCCTCAATATAATAAAGACCATCTATGAAAAACCCACAGCTAATATCATCTCAGTGGGGAAAAACTGAAATTTTCCTCTACAGTCAGGTACAAGTCAGGGATGTCCACTCACACCACTGTTATTTAACATAACTAGAAGTCCTAGCCACACGATCAGACCAGAAGAAGAAATAAAAGGCATCCAAATTGGCAAGGAAGAAGTAAAACTTTCACTATTTGCAGATGACATGATATTCTATACAGAAAACCTGAAAGACTCCACCAAAAAACTACTAGAACTGATCATCAAATTCAGCAAAATCTCAGGATGCAAAATCAATGTACGGAAATCTGTTGCATTTCTACACAGCAATAATGAAGCAGCAGAAAGAGAAATTAAGGAATAGATCCTATTAACAATTGCACTGAAATCCATAAGATACCTAGAAATGAACTAACCAAAGAGGTGAAAGGCCTGTACCCCAATTAAAATTTGAATCTATCCACTGATCTCACCCTCCTCTGCTGTGAGCCTTGTCTGGTCATTGCCATTCTAGCCAAGTGACTCACATGGCCTCCAGCTGTCCTGCCTGATCCATTCCCTGCAGAATAGTGAGATGATCTTTCTAAAGGGAAAATCTGATTGTATCACTCTTCTGGGTAACTTAGGATAAAACCCAAAATTCTTCATATGACCAGCAAGGGCCCTGTGTGATTTTTTTCCCTTACCTGCTTCTAGAGCTTAACATGGCTCACCTGTCTCCCTGTTTGCTAAGCTCGAGCCATTCTGCCTTTTTTTTTTTTTAGTTCCCAAACATACCCAGTTACTTCCCAATAAGACTACATGTGTCGAATCTTCTACCTGAGGTACGCTTTCCTGTGCCTTTCTCTCGGTAACTCCTACCCACCTGTGCATCTTAGCAAGTATAGTTCTTCCTCGGAACAGCCTTCCTCACACTCGACTAAGTTAGATGCCCCCTCCTATATGGCATTTCTGCACCCAGAACTTTTATTGTACGGCACTAGGCAAAATGGTCATTGATTTCTTTTTTTTTTTAATTAATTTATTTAAATTCAAGTTAGTTAACATGCAGTGTAGTATTGGTTTCAGGAGTAGAACTTACATAAAACACCCAGTGCTCATCCCAACAAGTGCCCTCCTTAATGCCCGTTACCCATTTAGCCAATCTCCCCACCTACCTCCCCTCCAGCAACCTTCAGTTTGCTGTCTGTATTTAAAAGTCTCTTATGGTTTGCCTCCCTCTCTGTTTTTGTCTTATTTTTCTTATGTTATTGTTTATTTATTGTTTGGACTATGAAACTCGCGACGTCAAGGAATTGCTCTTTCCTTTTACCTTGTGTTCTCAGCTCCTGTTTTTTTAAAAAAATTGTATTGTATGGAAACCAATTTGACAATGAATTTTATATATTGGAAAAAAAATTGTACTCATGAAACTTGTTGAAAATGGTAAGGCAGACATTTTTCAGGGGGACTGGTACAATGGGGTTTTGTAGTAGAGGAAAGATTGGGCTTAACTCTGAACATGAACACAGGCGGCGGGGAATTATGGCTAAGTAGCAAGGCAGGGGGCAGTGAATAGAGCATGACTGAGAAGCAATATCAGAGCCGGGGGATTATTGCTAGACCAAAGCAACAAGGTTCTTGCAAGAATACAGAGTTGAGGAATCTGATCAGATTTGTAGGAATCTGATCCTACATTGACCCTGTAGGATTCTTATCTGCCCAGGACAGAGCCCAGGTTTGGGTCTTGAGGATTTAGCAAGCCTGACTAGGGCTGGGTCACACCTAGCACAGTGCCTAGGCCATAGTAGGTGGTCTCTCTCTCTCTCTCTCTCTCTCTCTCTCTATCTCTATCTCTCTCTATATATAGTGAATTAAGTGCCTATCTGTTGGTGTAGAAGTGAGTGTGATTAACAAAGCTGTCAATTCTAATTTTACCCCTAACATGAGCTTACAGTCAAGCTCTTCTCAAAAACTGAAAAATGAATTTAATAATTTAAAATGCCCTTCACTGTATCTGAAGTTAAATTTTTTTGAGTTCATTTTGCTATGTAGCAGAATAAAGGGCCTTGAAAAAGTACAGCTTCCCACAATAGATACATAATTCTCCAAGTGATTTTAGAAAGCATAGCTATAGATTTAGCAAGCAGCATTTTGTTGCAGAATAATATTATTTATACCATGTACCAAACCAGACAGTTTCTTTCTTTAAAGCCAGTAGGAAAGGTTGCAAGCATCTAATGGGAAACCTGAAATATTAGCAACTGTTTCATTAGTCACTTGGACAGTCTAGTCAGCTTGGATGCTGGTTACTGTGCCCAATAAATAAGAAAGTAATTCCTCTTCCTACTTAAAATCATGGCTACAAATTTTAAAATCATTTCACGGTGTGTAGACAACCAAGTTATGCAGCAAATGTGTTACTATAAAGTCACAGGGGGCCTTAAACTAATTCTCCAAACAAAGCACATTAGATCAGATAGATTCTGGATATTTTCTGTTTTGTTTTGCTTCTGGCCCCTATTTCAAGCCTTAAACAGCTCTGGGCCACACAGCGGGGGTAGGTGCTCCTTGCGGCTACCAAAATCAATGGAAGGTCAACTGATTTACCTTGCTCTCAAGTGGATAACCTGCCGAGTGACCTTTTGTGAATCAAAATGTGATTCCTTCAAAGACTCTGATCTCTTTCCAAAAATAAAAAGATTTTTTTTTTTTTTTTTGGCAAGAGAACTATTTATGACTTTTATGTGTAGAAAGACAACAGTGTCCACTTAGCCCAGTCTTTGCGTTTTCCTGATTGGCGACACGAGCCACCGACTTTGGACCCGGGACACTGCCTGCTCCGTGATGGCGGATCTCATCATATCTGTCATTGTCATCGGTCCTGCTGGCTTCCGCCAGCTTCGCCAGAGCTCCTTTGTCTTTGGAGTTAACCTGTGTGAAGGACAGCAGTGGTGCAGGTCTTCCTGTGGACCAGACACCCCAGCCTGCACTTCCCCTTGATGTAGTAGGGAGCCCCCTTCTTAGGACACAGGGCAGGCAGAAAGACCACAGGCTCAACGGGATCCACACCATGTGCAATCACTACCGGCTGAGCTTTCTTGTCCACCAAGGTGGTGACCGTATTAACCCCAGCTCAAAGGACAGGTGACCCGTTACTGATGTAAGAAGTGAGACGATTCATGTTCAGAAATACCAAATAAATGCAGTGCTGTCTAGTTAACAATAGGTTTACAACCTGTTGGAAATATGTAGGAGACTCCCCGACCAATGGAGTCCCAAACCCTTAGACATTTCACTTCCTGGTTCTTCTTCGCCACCCCATTTTCCGGACTTATTTTCCCAGGCTTTGCAATGAGCATACGCCAAAGAACTGAAGTCTCTGCATCACCTCCAAGAATGTACTTTTTTGTACCTTTGAACGTACTCAGCCAATGAGGAATCAGGGAAGGGACTTGCACACTAGGAGATAAATTGCCCGTTGTGGCTGCCGGGAGTGTGCCTGTCCATCAAACACTCACTCTTGGAAGAACATTGATTAAAGCCTCACCTCAAAGTGCTCTGAGTCTCCACCTCCCTCCTTTGATTGGGTCAGTGGGCTTATTTTTCACAGTGGGGACATCTGCTTTGCCGGCAGCTTTTTTCTCTGTCCTGGGCCAACAATCTCTGCTGCTTCTCTCGCTTTGTCTCTGGTCTGTATTTGTGGGCCAGCTTAAGCTGAGTAGCTGTTTGGCGGTCCAAGGCCAAGGTCCTGGATGGACTGGTCAATAGAGGGAGGCACTTTTAGAAGCTTATGTGAAAGAGCCCTTTGCCGCTGCAGCTGGATATAGCGGGGCTATTTGACAAAGAAGGTGAGGTCCCTTGTGGGCTGGATGTCCTGGCCGATGCCAGATGTCTTGGGCCTTTTCTCAAACAAGGGACTGACTGCCTTCTTGGGCTCCTGCTTCTTCAGGACAGCAGGGACAGGGCCCCTTAGCCTTCTCTCCTTCCCCTTAGCCTTCTTTCCTTCCAGCATCTTGTATGGCTACAGGAGAGAGAGAGTCCAAAATTAGAAGATTTAATGACCTTCTAGGCCCAGCACTGCTTAATTCTCAAACACAGTAACTGTTCTCACCCTTACCGTCGTGTGCCTGCATTTGCCTTTTTCTTTTGTTCTGATGTCATACTTTTTCTTTCATTGAGCTTTTTCTTTGGTTTAAAAATGCCTCAAGTTTGTTTTTATTTTTGGAGACAGCTTCAATTTAAAAACACTCAATATGTAAAAAATGTTACATTTATTTTATAAGTGTACAGAATGACACTGTTTATGTAAAATTTTAAAAACACAAAATGATCCTAAGTAATGTTTGTAGAAAGAAGCATGCATAGGAAGTGAAGATACGAGGCACACACGGAAGTGACACCCCACCTTAGGATAGCCGAGACCTCCCAGAAAAGACAAAACCGGGATGGACCGGTTTAGCATTAAACCAGCTAAGATTTCACATTAAAATCTGTCACATTCTAATGCAGTACACAAAACAGATTTGCAAGATAGCAAGCAAATGTGGTGAGTGGCTGGCTCCCAGAACCCAATCTGGAAATGCTCCAGAGTGAGAATGAAATTGATGGGCCTGCCTAATTAACTTAAAGACTGTCAGAACCCCCTGGGGCATCTCAAGTGGGGTGATGTGGGTGGGAACTGCAGGTCAGACTGAAGGAGGACGGGAAGCCACAGCAAGCAAGAGACAGAAAGAGATCTCTTAACTCTGTTCTGCTCTCTCCCCAGATTAGCCCAAACGGATCAGCCCGGTCACCCCATGCAGGAAGAAAACCTCACAAGAGCCTAGTGCTGGAGGCAGGGGCGAGTGATATCTCGGTGGAGCCGGTGGAACAGCTCTGGAAGAACAGATCGCAACAAACCCTGGTTATCACCCGAGGGAGGTGACAACCCTCTGGAAACCTGAGCTCTTAGAGAAATATAATGATTGTCTAAAATTCAGCTGAAGGATCAACATAAGGTGAAGCACGATGAATTGATTTCACTTCTATGTGGAATCTAAAGAAACAAAGTGAACAAAGAAACAAATAGAAACAGACTCATAATTGTTGGGGAAGGTCATCAAAAGGACATGACAACCAGCTGACCTGTGAGATGGGACCCCGAGGCTCCTCACCCCCTCCCCTGTCCTTGGAATGTGGGTTCCGCTTTCCAGCTCCTGGAGGCTGCTCCCAGGACCTAGGCTTGAGATAGCGATGTGGTGTGGAGAACATCCACATGAATCAGTGACTAAACCCAGTTAAGGCCTCTTTATAAACTTTTCGGAATTGGCAAAAGCAGGTCTGAGAATCCATTTGTCTTGCTGCTGCTCAAGACAAGCCTCGTATGTAAATTTCCTTTGCTTATTAAAACTACCACCTACCAACCTGGAGTGGCCTCTTTCTTCAGTCTCTTCCTGCCTTCCTAGTACTGATGGCCAGTTTCAGATATACACCAGGGAAGCTCCTCGTTGGATTGTGAATCAGCACGGATACCGAGAACAAACACGGTTGCCAGAAGGAAGGGGTGGGGGGATGGGCGAAATACGTGAAGGGGATTAAGAGGTACAACTATAAGTTATAAAATCAAGAAACTGTGAAATTAATAAATCACAGAGATGAAAAGTAGAGCGCAGGCCTACGGTCAATAATACTGTCACTTGGTGACAGTCGTATAGAAGTGCTGAATCACTGTCTTGTCCATCTGAAACTAACACGACATTGTATGTCAACGCTACTTCAGTTTTTTAAAAAGTAAACAAAAGCAATGTTTTTCAGGAGGATATTGGTAATTTGAAGCAGGAACGAAGGGTTATGAAGAAGAGCCAATTGCAAATTATCATTACAGTAAGAAAATCTGTAAATGGATTGAATATCAGGATGGATAAAGCCAAAGAATGAACTACCAAAGTGGAAAAAAGACATGGAAAGGAATTTTCCCAGAAGGCAAGTATGCCTAAAAAGAGCAAACTATAAGAGAAACACGTCAAGAGAGGAGGATTGGAGAAGCTTCCGAAGAAGACAATGAAATAAATGGAAGGGAGAAAATATTTGAAGAAATAATGACTGGGAATTTCCCACGATTAAAGAAACAAGGAAGACCACAGACTGAAGAGGTTTAGAAAACATCAACCGAGAACATAAGAAAAGCCCACACTTTGTTATAATACAGTAAAGTTTAAGACCATGAAAGTCAAAGATTCCTGACACAAAGAAACAAAAGTCAAATTGATACCAGACTTTTCAGCAGTGATATTAGTGAGATCAGGCTAATATTTTCAAAATGGTGAAGGAGGAAATAAAATTAGAAGACTTAGAATCTGTGTAGAGTGTTTCTGTCTAGCTGGTTTCTTGTTTAAGTGCAATAAATGTAGTCTCCAGCATGTTATTGTCTCAGAGGGATTAACACAAAGACTCTCTTTGAAACCACTCTTGCAGGAAGTATTCTGGCAAAAGGAAAGGCATCCAAAAGGTACAAAGAGATACAGACAGGAACTAATGGTGAGTAAACCTGTATTTGGATTTCACACACCTGATTCACATGTATTTTTGTGTGTCCGGGTTCTTTCGCTTTAGCATAACATCTTTGAGATTTGTCCACATTATTACATGTCATCTGTGATACTTTCAATTATTGCAATTTTGAGGGATCAGAGGGATGAGAGTCAAAAGGGCAAACAGCCTAGATTTGAAATACCTGAGCTGAAATTCTGACTCTTTTTAGTTGTGTCACTTTGCACTAAAGGATATAATCTCAGGGCTGGCTGTTTGCACAGATCTGTCTAAACCTCAACTTCCTTAACTTCAAATGACTATAAAAATACTCAGCTCACAAAGGTGCTGTCAAGATTAAGATAAAATAAGTGAGAACTTGGTGCTAGACACAGAATAGTTGTTCCTGGAAGAGAAAAAAAAAAAAAGATTTGTTCTATCTGAATATAGCTGGCTACTCACAGATATTGACTAATTACACTTCCTTAATGATCAACCACAGAGGGGATGAAAAGGAGAAACTGTTTTGTTTTGTTTTGTTTTTCCCCATCAAACCTGACAATAGGAACCTTATGTTCTCCCCTGGAATACAATTTCAAGGTTTCAAAGAGATTATATATAAGAATATATCATTTCAATTTGGAAACAAAAGAGCAAGCAATTAAACATAGAGCCAGCAGCAAGGCTTGGGGCAGGAGGGACCCTTGTGAGTCTTATCTTGAACTTCAGAGTGTGGATCCCAGCCATTTCCATTGTCTTTCCTCAGGGAGGATAAAATTAATTTGAGAGATTTAAAGATAGACATTCCTGCTATGTTAAAATATTGTGGTGTTCTTCAGCAAGATGCTATGACTCAAGCAAAAATCTTTTTCATGAGAATAAAGCAGAACCAATGTATCTGGTGGCATTAAAATGAAACGATAGACCCAAAGACCCCCATCATCTTCCTGCCTATGTTAACATCAGCTCAGAGAACTTCTTCCCATACACATTAATGATTCCAAGATGTAGAGAATTAAAAATGTAGCAATCATTTCCAATTATCTGGGATGTTCTTTAAGAACTATAGGGCGTGAACCACTGAAAAGATCTCATTTAGGAAGGAAGGCCGTCTTTGAATATCTTGAACACAGACACCTTAAACTACACTGACATTCTGTTATCATGTGGTTTGATGTGACAGTTGAAATTACCATTTAGCTGAGGCATTTCTACATTGGCAATTCATGGACTGGGTAACTTACAATGAAAAAAAATACTAAAGCAATCATTTTTCTTGTGGTTAATTTTATATGAATAGAAAGAGATAATACAAGTCATTCCTTTTTCTAATACTTCTGAATAGGGTTGATCTCATAGAAATTTAATTATAAAACACATGTATGAACACTGATGAATCTATTAGGAGCCTGTGGCACAGACAAAAGGTTTGGAAGTAGCTTCTCTCCAATAAAAACTACAAGGTTAAGAAAAATAAATGTGTCATTGACTAAAAGAATACATCTTTATGCTGTTTTTTTAGATTTCATATATATTTATTCATTTATACATAAATAATCCTATAAAATAGGTAGAGCGAGTGTCATGGTTTCCACTCTATAAGTAAAGAAACTTGGACTGAGATTTTTGAGCAGCGTACTATTAGAAGAGATGATGCTTTTCCCCAGATGTTATCACCGCCTCCAATTTTTATGGCCCCTTTTTCATCTATGAAGCATTTAGAGACAACTTGCTAAGGCAGACCACTCAAACCAGGTTAATCCAGAAAGAAAGGAATGAGTGGGTTCCCGTAACTAGGAAAACCAGGATGACTGAATGCAGACGGAATCAGACTCCACATTATTGATGTTTCTTGCTTTCTTTCTTGCCTCAGTCCTGTTCTCTGTGTGGCTGTCTTTCCCTCCCTCTGCAAATGGGCTTCCTCCATGTGGCTTGGTAGCCCCACGTACCACTTCCTGCTAGCACCCACATTCCAGAAATGCCAGGGTCGGGGCGCCTGGGCGGCTCAGTCGGTAGAGCATCTAACTTCGGCTCAGGTCAGGATCTCATGGTTGGTGGGTTTGAGACCCACGTCGGGCTCTGTGCTGACAGTTTAGAGCCTGAGCCTGCCTCGGATTCTGTGTCTCCCTCTCTCTCTGCCCTGCCCCCACCCCCATGCTCTGTCTCTGTCTCTCTCAAATATAAATAAACATTTAAAAAAATTTTTTAAATACCAGGGCCAATCTTCTTCATTTGCTCCTGTTGAAAAAAACCGGGATCTCAGTTTGGGTCCCTTGTCATTTTTTTTTAGCCATTTCCTGAGATCAGAGTTATAGGAGACTGTGACTGGCATGAGTAGGACCCTATCTCTCATGTACAAATTGGGGACAGAGCACATGACTGACCACATATAGGGGGAGGGGATGATGCCCCAAAGAAAAGGATACTGGCAAATACTCATTGTCTCCTGTATACTGGCATAGAAATAAACAGACAGGAAGCTTATGGGTTAGACTAGAACATTTAGAAACAGATACATGTATATGTAAGGATTTGTTACAAATTTTTTTCTGGAAATTCAGATAGGTGGGGAAAAGATGAGCTGGATAATAAATGCTGCAAAAACTGAGTTGATGATGTGAAAACATCAGTAATTGTTGAATGTAATGAAAGGAACGAACGAACGAATGAATGAATGAAGAGGCCTGAGTTAGAGTCTCCTTTCTGCCACTTATAGGTCTGGGATTTGGGGATAGTTATTTCTCTCTCATAACTTCCATCTTCATTTTGACTCTTCATGGTTGGATTAAATGAGCTCTTAAAACTACAGAAGCTGCAATGGAAGTATTGGCAGAGGACACAAATACGTAATAAAAATACACAATCCCATATAAAATAAACACAAGGAGTGCACTGGAAGATATTAATGCTTATATTCCATTTTGGTGGAGGGAAGTCACATATCACTGATTTCAAACTTAAGTTGGTACAGCCTCTTTGGAAAGTGACTTGGCAATACTTTGTCAAAATGCTACAGAGTTTGTATGTTTTTCATGCTGACATTTCACATCTGTGAATGCGATTTTGATTTAATTATAAAGATCCCTTTCGGGGCTCCTGGGTGGCTCAGTCGGTTAAGCGTCGGACTTCAGCTCAGGTCTCGATCTCGCGGTCCGTGAGTTCGAGCCCCGTGTCGGGCTCTGGGCTGCCGGCTCAGAGCCTGGAGCCTGCTTCCAATTCTGTGTCTCCCTCTCTCTCTGCCCCTCCCCCATTCATACTCTGTCTCTCTGTGTCTCACAAAAATAAATAAAAAACGTTAAAAAAATTAAAAAAAAATCCCTTTCTAGCATTGTTTATTAGAAACAACCGATTAGAACGGACCAACACTTCATAGATGATGGTGTATCGATAAATAGAAACACTAGAGTCATTAAAATTTGTAAAAGAATATGTAATGACACAGATGTTCACTGTGTATTTTTATATTAAAATAGAGAATGTACAGATAGTAATGGAAGTAATTCCATTTCTATAAATAATATGTATTTAGATGATTTGTTTTTCAGAGTTGAAGGGTGCACAAGCGTAACATGGACAGCAGCTAAGGAGAAAGGCTTCGCGATCTCACCATCCTTGTTCACTTCCAAGCCTGATCTGTTTACAACCCAATTTCCCCTTATCCAAAATGAATATAACCAGACATACCTTACTGCAAAGCTGTACCCTTTATTTTTTTTATTTAAAAAAATGTTTATTTATTAATTTTGAGAGCGAGAGCAAGTGAGTGAGCGAGAACAGGGTAGGGGAAGAGAGAGAGAGGGAGAGAGAGAGAGACTCCCAAGCAGGCTCCATGCCCAACACAGAGCCCAGCACGGAGGCTCGATCCTACCATCCATGAGGTCATGGTTACAATATGTATGTGGAAAAGTGGATACACGCTCAGAGATCAACCCACAGGTGCTTCTGTGTGGTTGGACAATGGATCGCCTTCATTTCTCTGCCTTGTTTTCTGCAAATTCTTCGTAATTCACGTGTTAGCTTTCAGACAAACACAAAGGTCAAAGGGATTTTATAGACTCTATTGAGGATGTGAAGAACGTTACACAAAGACTGGTGGGAAAGAATCAGTGTGAAAATTGTAGCTGTCCTTGGAAGGCGAAGTTTTAGCAACGTTTTTCTTTGTATTTGTCTCCATGTTCAAAACTTTTTAAAACAAGCATGTATTTCTTTGTTGGTTTCCTAGTCTAGCTGCTTTTTGCCTTAACCTTCCCACCCTTTCCTCTTCCAAGGTAAAGGTGGCGAATACAATCATGAAATGATGGAAACCGCTTTCTTTGCCAGCCAGGAGATTCTGCTCCATTGCTTCAGGCATCGCAAAGTCAGTGATTATTGTCAATTTGTTTTTAAGTCCCACATTGGACATGCCATTTGGTATGTTGTCTGAAACATGGTGTCACTGTGGGACTTACCATCTGAATTTAGGACTTGCCAGAAAATCAGAAATGAATTCTCTCAGGAGTCCAGACTCCTTTCTGCATGGAAGATGCATGCATGACATTCAGAGCCCAGGCATGTCACTTCGTCTTCATAGGAGACTGATTATTCTTTTGCCTTTTGGTCCATTGCACTTACCATGTAGAAAGAACCCGGACACTTTGGCACGCTGTTGTTTCCACACCGAGGGAGGAAACATGTTGACTGTTACTGTCATTGTTACATTAAAGTGTGTGTCAATGTATTGCTATTTCGTCAGGTAGATTTTCTTCTGTACGATGATGATCTGTGGTCACTTACCTCCAAAGCACTGATTTTTAATTTGATCTTCTTAGAGACATTATTCCTCCAAAAATACAAAGAAATACCCATGCCTATACAGTGCTAAGATTGCAACACAGGAATAAGGAAAAAAATTGATTGTGCCCTAGGTGCCCTAATGTTCTTGTTGCTAAAGAAAGTGAACGGGCTGGAGGCCAATGTAGCTCTATGTTACTAGTTTTAAATTGTCTTTTGGTTCTTAGTAGCTTAAGAGCCGCAAGTTTTCACCCACTTGTAATTTTATGTTGGATTTCTCCACACAAAAGTAGGAACACTGCCTAAAGAAAACCAAAATAGAGCCAACGAAATCCGCTAGCAGTCCATGAACTCCTTGTTTCTTTCTGCTTGCCTGCCCTGCTTTCTTCCTCATAATCTGAAACTGGACTAAATGACTCCATAGGAAAAGCAGGCATTTCCCAGCAGTAGGGTATAAGAGTGATTTTGAATTATACGGGTGACCTGCTATCCCCAACAAATGGACTAAAGGTCTGGATTGAAGGGAATTTTCCTAGCTTGACTTGTTAAGATTGCTTCACAGCAGATGACTTTTGGCCCCAGTGCCTCTTATCAGCCCTCAGTTGTGCAGCATGAGGTTGTGTAAGAGCAGACACTTATTTTGATGTAGTTTGACTCTCTAAAGAAATATTTACGAGGCAGAACAGCTCAGGGTAAGAAACATAGAAGTTAGACATCAATTCAGTATTTATTAAATGTGATAAAATGCGTGACAAACAAGACGAATAAGGTCTAGAAATCTGCTGTGCAACATTGTACCTACTGTCAACAATAATTTATTGTACACTTAAAAGTGTGTTAAGAGGACAGATCTTGTGTTCTTTTCAAACAGAAAGAAAGAAAAGAAAGAAAGAAAGAAAAGAAAGAGGAAGGAAGAAAGGGGAGAGGGAGAGAGAAAGAGGGAGAGAGGGAGGGAGGGAGGAAGAGAGAGGAAGAAGAAGGAGAGGAGAGGAAAGAGAGGAAGGAGAGGAGGGGAGGGAAGGGAAGCGAGGGGAAGGGAGGGGAAGGGAAGGAAGAATGAAGAGGCCTGAGTTAGAGTCTTACAACTCTTCTTGGTATAATATTTATCTCCACATAACTTCCATCTTCACTAGATGGTTGGAGGAGTAAATGAGATAACAAGTGTATAAAGCACTTAGTAAGCAATGTATATAAGTGCTCAATAATTACCTCACTTTGACAGGATGGTCGTGTTACCCTCCGGCTCCATAAACACTGCAAGAAAAAGTAATGTCAGCCAAGATACAAAAATATCTTCTCCGGCTGGTGCCTTTTTCCCTTAGACTTTGGCAAATGTTCTCACACTGGACAGGGCGTGGCATCGAGAGTGCTGGAACAGCTACGTGACACCCGCGAAGGGAAAACTGTCCCCCCAGAACAAAAGACCAGCCTCACTACCGTTGGAACTGTACCTCCGCGACAAGTCAACTCAAACAAAGGAAGGTTATTCGTTGCGCGCCACTTGCCAAGAGTGAAAAAAGAAATCTAGGACTTGGAAAAGAAGGAAACATGTTCACAGTCTTTTTCACTTCAAAACTGTTGCCTACTGCATTTGCATGTACTAAACAAGCACATTCCTGTTACTCATCTGGAAGAGAGGGTTGATTTGCCTTCAGAACGGTTACTGTTCTTAGAACTTCTGACTCTATTAGGCACAGTTCTACAGGAACCTGTTTTCTTCTCTGTGTGTTCCCTCCCCGTATTGTGTGGCTTGAGAGCATCTGGGGTCACGGGTCAGCACCAAACGTGCATCTGAAGTGTAACCCACCGTTCGATCCTGTTTTGAATTCATAGCCTGTTGCGCTGAGGGAAGCAGCAAGCTCATGTTCAGGAAAGGAAACGAGCAAACGCCAATATTCCTGGCTTCCTTCTGAGCTGAAGAGTTGGACAGGGCAGCTAGTTCAGTCAGCTCAGCCTCAGTGCTCGGTAGCGTAAGAACTGGGCCTCTGTCACTGACTTACACGGCAGCATATATATGAGACTGGGAAACAGATTATTTGATGTCTGCAATGCATAAAAGCAGAACGTGTAGCAATCCATTTCCCAAACAGCAGCAATTCCACAGACCCAAAGAAATTTCTAGAAGCAGGTGGGGGCACAGACGGGGGCAGGGGAGGGGAACAATGCATCCTCAGGATTTTGTTGCTAGTGTTTGAGGCTGGTGGCCATCTGTTGGTTTGTACTCATTATTTGCACTTTTGCATGGTATGTGGGGAAAGATAATGCGTTACATGCATTATTTGTACCTTTGCATGATATATGAGGAAAGATCATCTGTGGAGGTAGATATTTTACGAGTCCAAACTGAACAGGGCTTGGATCTCAGATTTAAATGCCTGGAGGACCGAGCAGATGACCTGACTATGTAAAACAGACATAAACAGTGGTTTATTTCATGATGGTGCTTTGATAAGGTTACATTCAGTTTGCCTGTAAGCATGTAACGATGTTGTTTACCTCCACCAAAATATGGGTGAGCTCCCAATTTGCTCATCCCTCTCAGTCTTTCTTGCATTTTCTTACTTTTGGAAGAGACTTAGAGCTTAATAACTATTTTATTTCCTTTTATTTATATTGTAAGAAATCCACGATTTCTTGCAACAAACCATGCATGCAACAATCCATGCATGTCTGATGACAAATGATAATTGATACTCCTCAGGGTGTGGGAGACAGTAAGACGGTGGTCAACTGCAGAGAACATGCCTGGTGCTTCGGACTGAACTGTGTCCCCACCAAAATTCATATGGCGAATCCCTAACCCCCAGTGTGACTGCTTTTGGAAGATAAGGCCTTTAGGAGGTAACCAAATGTAAAGGTCATAAGGGTGGGGCCCTGACGCATTAGGCTTAGTACCCTTGTAAGCAGAGAGGTACCAAACGAAGCTTTCTCTCCCCTTCCCAAGTGCACAAAGCAAAGGTCAGGTGAGCACAGAGCGAGATGACCTAAAGCCAAGAGAAGAGGCCTAAGAATGAAGCCTTCCCTGCCTGCACCTTGACCTCAGACTTCTGGCCTCCAAAACTAGAGGGATACATTTTGGTTGTTTAAGCCACTCCGTTTATCTTACTTTGTGATAACAGCCCCATCAGACAAATGCACCTTGTCCAAAGTAGGCAGCTGCTTTTTAGTTACAGATTATTATTAACAGGCAAGAGTGAGAGCCCAGGATAGCTAGATTTTCCATTTTTCCCCTAAGACAGAAACCTAGATTTTTACCTGAGCAGTGTCCTGGATTTTTTAATGTTAAGTAACCAATAAAAACTCTGAACACTGTGAAGGTATGAAATGGCGTCCATAAAGTTCTTCACTGCAACACTATTTGTGAAACTAAAATGGTAGAAATAACCTAAGTGCCCATCAACAAGAGACTGTTTAAATAGCCGAACATTCATGAATGGGTTCAGAACAAGTGCACCCTTTCTGAACGATGTTTTACAATGCCCCTTGGCAATGCATTCACTAATAACATAATCTCCAGGCACAATTTTTAAAAAATTAATCAAGCGTCTTAACTCGAATATGAAAACTATGTAGCTTTTAGTTAGTTATAAAATACAGATTTCCACGTAGAAATGTTCAGACTCAGCTACTCTAGATAATCAGCAGTACGATCAGGCATGCTTGTCCACAGAACCACTGTGAATGCAACAGTTAGAGCTGCAGACCAGCACGGCATGTTGCATGGGAGGAAGCTGTGAAGAAAGAGAAGTGTCCTGCATCTCAATTTCCACGGTCTGGCAATTTCAGTGTAAAACACATCTCATGTGTCTAAGTAAACTAGAATCAAGTTCTAGGCTTGCATAATTATAAACAATCCTACAAATGTCCGGCGGTGCACTTGAAAAAGTTGCAGAGCCTACGGGGAAAACCTTCATTGGGTCATGCATTGCAGCATGCCTGGCCTCCCCACTGAGTGCCAGTGGTACCTCTGATCTCTGTGACAAGCAGGAGCATCTCTACAAACTTCCAATACACTTTCCAGGGATGGGCAGTGTTGTCTTCATTGAATGCTGCAGACCGAATGTTTGTGCTCCCGCCCCCCATTCATATGTTGAAGCCTTAATTCCCCATGTAATGATATTTGGAAGGTAATCAAGTTGTTCAGGTGGAGGTCTTATGAAAGGCTCGGCGTCCTTATAAGAAGAGTCACGGGACTCTTGTCCTCTCTCCCCTCCATGTGAGGGCACAGCAAGATGGCAGCCATCTGCAAACCAGAACGAGGGCTCTCATCAGACCCTGAGTCTGCTCGCACTTTGATTTTGGACTCCCCAGCCTCCAGAAATGTGAGAGAGAAGCGTGTGCTGGTTAAGCCACCCTGTCTATGGTATTTTGTTACAGCAGCCTGAGCTGACTGAGACATTGAGAATAATGGGAACAGATCATTTCCCATGTTTCTTCCTGCTCTTCATCGTGTAAGAAATCTACAGAAATGACTACAGTGGATAGGTAACTAGAGGTACAAGTTCGTAGTAAATTCAGGTCTAGATGCTTATAATAGCCTCTCTAGAGAAGCAAAGATTTTGTGAGATTCCCGGTCTCCGAAGAAAGACAGAATACATGTGGGAGGGAGAACAGAAAATCAATCATGGGGTTTTGGGTGGATGTATCGGGTGAGAGCCGAGAGCATGCTGCTCATGAAGAAAAGCTGCCAGGTCCTAGGTGTCTGGAGAAGCTCTGGGTTTTCCTGAGGGAGACACTGTGTACCTTCTGAAGGTCAGCTGTAGGATTTTGAGTGCGAGTGAAATATGGATGATCTTGAAGGCCTGTGAACACACTGATGGTGTTAGACTGAGGTCACAGACCAATACCCAAAGGTGACAAGAAAGGAACTGATTCGGGACGGAGTGAAAAGTACCACTGTCATCAACTTCTTATAAAAATAGGTCCCTGATGAGGGGCGCCAGGGTGGTTCAAGCAGTTGGGTGTCTGACTTCGGCTCAGGTCACGATCTCACGGTTTGTGGGTTTGAGCCCTGCATCGGGCTCTGTGCTGTCAGCACAGATCCCCTGTTCCCCCACTCTCTGCCCCTCCCCCACTCTCCCTCTCTCTTCCTCTCAAAAATAAATAAATGTAAAAAAATACTATCAATAAACCTTAAAAATTAAGGGTTCAACAGTGGTTTCATTCTGCCTCTTTTTTTGGCAAATAATGCTTTCATCAAGAGTCCTTAATTATTGGTTGCTTTAGAAACAAACAACAAAATGTTTCAGGTGCAATGACTGAGGCCACATCTGGATCAGCTCATCTCGAGATCGCTGCTTGTCCCCTCTCCCATCCCCGGCCATCCCCTCATGTGTGTGATGGCTAATGAGCTTTAAAAATATATTTACCCAAATTCTGCATTCTCCACAGGGTGTGATTACAGGAATAATCTTGTCAGGACGAAGTAGATGTTCCTTCCAACACCCGCTCGCCCACCCCCTCTGCTTCCATGGCAGTCAGCCCTCCTCCTTCTCTAGAGTTTATCCCAAAGTTCCTCATCATCTGGAAATGGAGTCAGGGCCCCATGCAATCGTTGTGAGTGAAGGAGCATGTTTTAAAGATAGGAAGGATCCACTTCAGAAGGAGAGATTGCGTGCATACACGAGAGAGAAGTGGTAGTCTTTAGTGTAAGGTTTTTGAGAAGATGTGGGAGGACCATCGAGTGAAAGAAAGGATCACTAAAAGAAGTTAGAATATTTGGACCTACGTTGGCCGTTGTCCATCTTATCTTTTTAGTTTTCAACAATTTCCAGAGTGTTCCTACTCTGTTTTGCAATGATCCTCGGCTAGATTGGAGTCATTAATAAAATCTTATAGCTCTCATTAGATAATTGGGAATGCCATATTCTCCTTAACTTGTGGGGGATAGAATCTATTACAATAGACTCAGTCTATTACAATTAGACTCATAATGTCCAGGCTTTTAAAACAAAATATTAAGCAAGATCAAATAGAAAACACAAAGAAGCACCTTCCATCCTCCCCACCTCCCCAACCCTGCCCCCACCTGAATACCAAAGATTGGTGACTTCCCAGTGGATAAGGACAGAATGGGTCTTTCATAGTTATCTCAACAGTCTGTCTCCAGCCATCTTGTATCCTGAGGTGAGCGTGAACAGCATGGGTCGAGTCTCGTCGGGTGTGAGATGACTAGACACGTTCTTTGCCTGCCTCTGTGTGGAGGCTCCATGCTCTGTTATACAAGTCTTCAGTCACCTAGGTTATTGTGTAAACCCCGACTCAAGTTTGTGTATCGAAAGCTTCTGTTACGCATTCATTTCACAAGAGACCTCTGGGTTTTTATTTTGTCTGATGGTGATGTCCGGGGCATTGGTGTGGTGTGTGAGCTACAGATACACTTGCCAAGGGGCGACCTGGGCTGGCTGTGGGTCCCCTCTCTTCCATTGCTATGCCCAGCTCACCCCACAGGAATAAATGTCTCCCGCCTCCGAGGCTAGTCCTGTTTTGTAAAGCAATGTGTTCTCATTTGCATCCTCTTTAATTTTTCTTCTTTTGAGTAAGCCCATTTTCAATTAACTTCAACCAACCCATATTGGATACTAATAAATGTAAGGTATTGTTATATGTACTGCAAGGAATGTAAGTTACATTTACTAAGCTGGAAGTCCCTCAAGAGCAGAGACCATGTCTTATCCTTGTGTTCTGCATGGTGCCCAACACAAAGCAGGGGCTTCATAAATATAACGTGAACCAAACGAAATGAAGGTCTCAGCTGTCATCTGTAGATACTCATTATCAGATAAAGGGGAATAATGCAAAACTTAATGAAGATCAAGGAAGCATGTCCTAAGCCCACAATACGGGGACAAAGTGTGAAGAGTAACAAGAGAGCAATAACATATTTTAGGGGTTAATGAAAGGGAACTTCATGGACAAGATAACAATGTGATCCGTGAAGAATGCTGGTGTCGGGCGGAAAATATAGAGCTAAAACTCGGACAAAGGACATGCACGATGGAGGGGACGATATGAAAGAAGGTCCTGAGACTTTGGGAGATGCAGAATATCAAGCATGTCTGGGTGACGTTACACAGTGATTACCCATGTGGGCTCCAGGTTCAAATCCCTGTGCTGCCACTGACTAATTGAATCGCTATATCAAATTACTTAAGTTCCTCTGCGCTTCAGTGTCCTCGACTGCAAAATGGTGGTAATAATAGTATTCTGCTCCGTAAGGCCACTGAGAGGCTTAAATTTGTTCCTACAGAGTCTGGCACAAAGCAAGTAATCGATAAATATTATTTATTAACATGACTATAGTAGAAATTTGAACGCTGGATAAATGTTAGAAAGCTGCTTTCCCATTTCAACGATTCCACCACGTAGGCATATAATCTCGGGAAGTTTTACTCACTTAACAAAAGGATACATGTCCGTCAGTTGCCCTCATTGGGACTTCACTTTTTCCTCTACTAAACAAGAGGTGTGAGGGGCGTCTGGGTGGCTCAGTTGGTGAAGTGTCCAACTTCGGCTCAAGTAATGAGCTCACAGTTTGTGGGTTTGAGCCCCTATAGGGCTCCGTGCTGACAGCTTGGAGCCTGGAACCTGTTTTGGAGTCTCTGTCTCCTTCTCTCTCTGCCCCTCCCCTGCTCACGCTCTCCCCCCCCCCCCAACATAAATAATAAACATTAAGAAAAATTTAAAAAAGAGGTTTGAGAAGATTGCCAGTAAGTCCTTTTTAGCCCTACAATTCTGCAAGTGTGTTTGTCACGCTTGAATGAAATGCTAGATAACTGTGGGAGAACCAAAAGGAAACAAAGATGGGAAAGAAAATGTCACGTTGCAAGAGCTGTAAGGGCCACAGGCGAGAGAAGTCAGTATTACAGGGAATGGAGAACTTTTGTCAGTTCTGAATAGAGGAACAAGCTATTAGGTTTCTAGTTCGAGGAGAGGATTTCAGGAATTCAAAGGCATTTATGAGAGCCATCTAGCTCCCCTTACTGAGGCAAAGCATCCCTGTGGAAATGATTTAACCCAGGGCGGACACGGTTTATGATTTGTTGTGTCAATAAATCACTGCTAAAGAAACAAGTTATTTAAAAGATCCAAATGTGTGTGCGTGTAAATACAGGCCTCAGCAAGCTGGAAGAAGGCGCCAGGGACTAAGGTGCATAAATCCAGGCCTCAACAAGGGAGAAACATCACAGGCACGTGGAGGCACCTGCTGAGGGAAGGTCACAGAAGTGACCCTTGAGTTCTTCAGAGACACCACCGCCCTGACTCTGGAAGTGAGCAGGAAGTAGAAGCCATCTTTGGACAGGATGCGAGGCCACATGGAGCTGTGTCCTGGGCTGAGGGGTTGGTGGGCCCAGGTAGTTGGAGGGCATACTGAGGATTCTGGATTTTCTTCCATGCCCAATGAAAAGCCACTGAAGTTGTTTTGTTTGTTTGTTTGTTTTTTAACATTACTTATTTTGAGAGAAAGACAGAGAGAGACAGAGAATCTCAAGCAGCCTCGTGCTGTCAGTGCAAAGCCCATTGTGGGGCTAGATCTCTTCACCCGTGAGATCATGACCTAAGCTGAAATCAAGAATCAAGAGTAGGACGCTGAACCCACTGAGCCACCCAGGTGCCCCAAAGTGTTTTTTTTTTTTTTATAAATTTTAATTTTTTTTTTAACGTTTATTTATTTTTGAGACAGAGAGAGACAGAGCATGAACGAGGGAGGGTCAGAGAGAGGGAGACACAGAATCTGAAACAGGCTCCAGGCTCTGAGCTGTCAGCACAGAGCCCGACGCGGGGCTCGAACCCACGGACCGTGAGATCATGACCTGAGCCGAAGTCAGCCGCTTAACCGACTGAGCCACCCAGGCGCCCCCGCCCAAAGTGTTTTTAATGAGAGAATGTTATGGTGTCGTTTATGTTATGTAAGTATTGTTCTTACTGCTCTCTGGAGGAGACGCAGGTATGGAATCAGGGAGGCAGTTGGACAGTACAGTTTGAGAGAAGTTTTACAGACAGACTCTACTCGTTTGGAAAGGGAACAAGCAATCAGGGTCATTCTTACAGAGTAACGACAATTTAGAATCGAAGGGAACTTCGGTGAGAGCACGGATTTTCACACACTATTTAGAACTGAAACTCATTTTCAAATGAGATTTTATTCAAGACTCCCACAATCCAAAGTTGCTTTGGGTGAAGCAGGGGAGGGGCAGGAAATGCAGAATCCACCCTAAAACTGGGCCACCAGCTTTCCCATAGTGCTGGCCCCTCCAGGATAGCCTCGGGAAGAAAGTGACATACGGCTCAAAAACCATGTTATAACCATTTATTGGAACCATCTCATTTAAAAAAAATCTTAACGTTTATTTTATTTTTGACAGAGAGAGAGAGAGAGAGACAGAGAGACAGAGCATGAGCGGGGGAGGGGCAGAGAGGGAGACACAGAGTCTGAAGCAGGCTCCAGCCTCTGAGCTGTCAGCACAGAGCCCGACACGGGGCTCAAACCCACGAGCTGTGAGATCATGACCTGAGCTGAAGTCAGATGCTCAACCGACTGAGCCACCCAGGTGCCCCATAACCATCTTATTTTACAGTTACGTTAATTCTACAAGTGTTTACAGAGCATTCCCCATCCGCCAGGCACTGTGCTAAGCTCTCATGTGCTAAGCTCTCTCTTATGTTTTAATTGGATGGCATGTGAAAAAAGAGCAAACGAGTACATCAACAAGATAGAGAAAGGGATACATGCCTTAAAGAAGTAAATATGTCACGGAGAGTAACCTGGAGGTGAGCCCACTTTAGACTGGGTGGTAGGAGACAGACTTTTGAGGAGGTGACATTCGAGCTGGGTCTTTGTGGTGGATATTGGTGCAAGTCTATGGCTGCCTAGTACCTTTTGGATGTCTGCCCAGATTTTGCAGAATTTCTCACCTTATCACCCTTGTCCGAGGTAAAAATGAAATCTTGCTTCGCCAGCCTTCCTGTGACCGGAGAGCATTCTTGTGACATAAGCTTCTCCGAACAGATGTTCTCTGTAGTGTAAGCACCTGACAACTAGCTTTTTAAATCGTCACGTAAGTTCCTGACATTAACCTTTTGATCACCGAGGCATCCACGTCAAAGACATCCATCTTGAATAAACACATTGCCAGCTACCCAACTAGATAAAGAGGCAGGCCATTCTACTCAGGAGGTTCCCCCGTTTTGAAAGTTCTGGTTGGCCTTGGGGCACCTGGGTGGCTCAGTGGGTTGAGAATGGACTTCAGCTCTGGTCATGATCTCGCAGTTTGTGAGTTCGAGCCTTGTGTTGGGCTTGCTGCTGTCAGTGTGGAGTGGAACTCGCTTTGGCTCCTCTGTACCCCTCTCTTTGACCCTCCCAGTTTGCACCCTCTCAAAAATAAATAAATATTAAAAAAAAGAGGAAAGTTCTGGTTGACCTAAATTACCGACGGTTTGACCACTCGCTTTTCCCTTCCCATACTTTAATCCCCACCCTTCTATTTTATGTTCACCAATAAAGAATGAATCCACAAAATCCTACATGTCCCACAGTTGATTCGAATAAAGACAGAACACTGGGTCCGTGCTCCCTCTTTGTCTCCCTACCTGTGACCTCACAGTGTGGCCCCAGATGTGCCGTGTATCCTCTAGGATTTGTGAGTAATAAACCTTGTTTTGTCAAAGTCCGCTGATGGTTGTTGCTCAGCTGTATCTTGCAGTCATAAGAACCACAAGGGCCAGTGCAGCCACAACATTGGCTCTGGTCAAGGAGGGGTCTCTGGGGGTTCTCCACAAGTAATGCAAGCTCAGGTGAGTGTCCCCAGCCACCTCTAGCCTATAGCATCACTATTGGCAGGCCAAGACAGACATGAAACACACCCACTAGAGATTGTGACTCAGAAAACTGTAATGTGAAAAGGGCTGGTACCTTTAAAGCATTCCAGGAAGGTGGCTAAAATTAACAACTCGGGCAACAACAGATATCGGCGAGGATGTGGAGAAAGGGAACCCTTCTGCACTGCTGGTGGGATGCAAACTGGTACAGCCACTCCACTCAGTATGGAGGTTCCTCAAGAAATTAAAAATAGAGCTACCCTATGATCCAGCAATTGTAGCACTAGGTATTTATCCAAAGGATACAAAGATGCTGTACGAAGGGGCACATGCACCCCCATGTTTATAGCAGCGTTATCAACAACAGCCAAAGTATGGAAAGAGCCCAAATGTCCACTGACTGATGAATGGACAAAAGATGTGGTATATGTATACAATGGAATATTCCTGAGTGGTCAAAAAGAAATAAATCTTGCCACTTGCAGCAACATGGATGGAACTAGAGTGTATTATGCTCAGCGAAATAAGCCAGTCAGAGAAAGACAACTATCATATGATCTCACTCATATGTGGCATTTAGGAAACAAAACAGATGAACACAGGGGAAGGGAAGCAAAAATAAGATGAAAACAGAGAGGGAGACAAACCGTAAGAGACTCTTAAATACAGAGAACAAACTGAGTACTGGGTGGGGGGATGGGCTAAATGGGTGATGGGCATTAAGGAGGGCACTTGCTGGGATGAGCACTGAGTGTTAGATGTAAGAGATGAATCACTAGGGGCGCCTGGGTGGCGTAGTCGGTTAAGCGTCCGACTTCAGCCAGGTCACGATCTCGCGGTCTGTGAGTTCGAGCCCCGCGTCAGGCTCTGGGCTGATGGCTCGGAGCCTGGAGCCTGTTTCCGATTCTGTGTCTCCCTCTCTCTCTGCCCCTCCCCCGTTCATGCTCTGTCTCTCTCTGTCCCAAAAATAAATAAAAAAAACGTTGAAAAAAAAAATTTAAAAGAGATGAATCACTAAATGCTACTCCTAAAATCATTATTACACTATATGTGAACTAACTTGGATTTAAGAGAAAGAAAGAAAGAAAGAAAGAAAGAAAGAAAGAAGAAAGAAAGAAAAGAAGGAAGAAAGGAAGGAAGAGAGGGAGGGAGGGAGGGAGGAAGGAAGCATTTCCAGAAGGGTAATGGATCCTGCTTGAGAATCAACGGGAAAGGAAGGTGACATTCCCAGTAACAGCATCCCTAGCATTGTAGCATGGGCTGTGGCTCCGTGCTTCATGGTAGCACCAATCAGATTGCCACTGGAGTAGCTGCTCATGGTATTGTTCAAGCTGCTTCCTGATTCATCTGCAGATTCTGGGAGCCCCTAACCTGACTTCATAAATTACTTTCCCATTTGAACCAGCGTCAGCGGGTTCCATTCTCTGTGACTTAGGATCCCCATCGAAGCAGTAAGTGATCCTAGGAGCGTCTGCTCTCAACAGGTCTTCAAGGAAACGGGCTACAAAGATGACGGGGAAGCCTGGTTGCTTCTGAGCTGACGAGCTTATAGAAAGAAAACAAGTTCAAAGCTTTTATTTTCCCAGACTAAGGCATAATCAGAAAGCCAGGGGATTTCTCCGATTTCTCAGGCAGTACGGAAAGAATACCTGATCTTGGCTGCAGACACAGGGCTGAAGTAGTCAAAAGTCAAAGTCAAGGTTTGAGCCTGAGGGATGCCGAAATTCAGAGTGAGAGAGTGACATCTCCAAAATAGCAGTGCAGGAAACCCCAGTTTCCATTCTTCCCCAAAGATAAATAATTAGACAGTCATCCACGAACATAAACAGCTCTGAGAGAGCTATGGAGTCCACTGAAGAAACATCAGCAACTCGGTGGAACAAAAAATGTGAGAGTAATTACACAAAAAGGGGAGGGAGAGTGGCTTCACTTTGCCTGCATCATCCCACGCCCCGCCCCCCTTGGTGGCACTGCTCAGCACCAAGAAGGAACCCTCTAGCATTTGTCCTCATGAGAAAAAGAAGAGGGGTAAGCAACCAGCTTCCGCAGCCTTTTGGGGCTCCCCACACAGATCCTACCAGCCTTTTATCTCCCTCCCTGCTTTCTTCTCCTTGTCTCATTCCCCCACCTCTACCAGATCGTGGGTCCCAGCCTCTACTACTGTGAGTCAGGCTCCTGGAAGCAGTCCTAGAGTTGTGTGTGTGCATACCATATACTCTGGCCACCATCACTGCCTGCTCTGGTCTCTACCCACTGGATGTGAAGGTACCACTGAGGACCCCGACAGCCCTCCTAGCCACTGCAGACGCCCTACAGCACTTACCAAGGACCACACAAGTTGTTCATGCAGCGGACCCCAACGACCTGAGCCAAAAAGACATCGTGCCTTCAGACCTGGTGCTGCCACATGCCCCCATATATGGCACCCTGCACCAGTAGACCTGGGGTATCACCAGCATAAAAACTTCAGCACCCTTTCATGATATGAAAAAATATTCGCAGCAGAAGGCAACTTCCTCAACCAGATTAATAGCATCTTTGAAAAGCCTATAGCTAACATCATAATCGTGAAATACTCAATGCTTTTCACCTAAGATTAGAAACAAGGTTGGGGCACCTGGGTGGCTCAGTCGGTTGAGCGTCCGACTTCGGCTCAGGTCATGATCTCATGGTCCGTGAGTTCGAGCCCCGCGTCAGGCTCTGTGCTGACAGCTCAGAGCCTGGAGCCTGTTTCAGATTCTGTGTCTCCCTCTCTCTCTGCCCCTCCCCCGTTCATGCTCTGTCCCTCTCTGTCTCAAAAATAAATAAACGTTAAAAAAGAAACAAGGCAAAGATATCCACTTTCATCACTTGTGTTTATCATTAAAGTACTGGAGGTCCTAGCCAGAGCAAGAAGGTGATAAAAACCAAATAAAAGGCATGAAGATTGCAATAGAATAATGAAAATTGTTCTTGTTTGAAATAATGATCAGGGAAGTAAACACTCCCGAGAATTTCCAAGAAAACCACTAGAATGAATAAATATGTTTTATGGGATTGTAGGATGGAAGTTCAATATTTAAAAAAAATAATAGTTGTGTATCTTTACACTAGCAACAAACATTAAACACTGCAATTTAAAAAGTATTTGCTCTTGCATAAAAAAAGAACAGCAAAATACTTACATAGATTTAATAAAGGGTATGTGAGCCCCTGTACCCTAGAAATTATAAAACAAGGTAAAGAGAAATTCAAAACATATAAGTGGAGATATATAAAATGCTTCTGGATCAGAAGACTAAATGTTGTTAAAATAGCAATCTTCCCTCTATAGATTTATGCAATCTAAAACCAAAATTCTAACAGAATTAAAAAAAATACAAATTGACAAGCTGAATTTAGAACTCTTATAAACAGGCAAAGAACCTGGAATAGTTAATACAATTTAGTAAAAGGAAAGAAAATTGAAAGGATTGTGCTGCTTTACATATTTACTACAAAGCTACAGCAATTAAGACAGGGTGGTATTGGAGAAAGGCTACACTTACAAAGAATAAGGTAACAGAAAACGCAGTCCAGAAACAGACCCATATTTTAAGGTCAATGGATTGTCGACTTAATGCCATGGTGATTAGGAGAAAAGATAGCCTTTTCAAAGTGATGTTGCAACTGATGTTGTAAGTGTAACATCAGTTACAACTGACGTTGTAAGTGATGTTGGATATTTCTATAGAAGAAAAACGAACTTTGGGACACCTGGGTGGCTCAGTTGGTTAAGCCTCCCACATCAGTTCAGGTCATGATCTCGCGGTTTGCGAGTTCGAGCCCCGCATCGCGCTCTGTGCTGACAGCTCAAAGCCTGGAACCTGCTTCAGATTCTGTCTCCCGCTCTCTGCCTCTCCCTGCTCATGCTCTGTCTCTCTCTCTCTCTCTCAAAAATAAACCTTAAAAATTAAAAAAAAAAAAAAAGATCTTTGACCTCTACCTCACACTATACATAAAAGTTAGCTCAAAATGAATTGTAGATCTAAATATAAAAGTGAAAACTATTGAATTTCTAGGAAAAAACACAGGAGAAGAGGAGAAGATCTTAGTGAAATTGGATTAGTCATAGATTTCATAAACAAGACACCAAAATTACAGACTATAAATGGAAAAAAAAAAAAGGTAAAGGTAAAATGTATTTCATCAAGGTTAAAACCTTTTCCTCTTTGAAAGGTATGGTTAGGGTAATAAAAAGCAAGCCACAGACTGAAAGATATTCTTGAAAAATGTGTATACAACAGAGGGCATGTGTCCACAATATATAAAGAACTCAATGGTAAAAGCCAAAAAAACTAAAAAAAAAATAGACAAAAGAGTTTAGGATGCATTTCTCAAAAAGGATGAGAAAAGATATTCAACATCATTAGTCATCATAGAATCACTGGTTAAAACCACAATGAGATACCACTGCACGTTTATTGTAATAACTAAAGGTGAAAAGGTTGACAATACTGTGTTGGTGTCGATGTAGACCAACGAGAACTCTCATACGTTGCTGGTAGAAATACAAAACAGTACACAGAAAACTGTAAGGCAGTACCTCATAAAACTAAATACATATTTGCAATATGACACAATATTTCCACTCATAAATATGAGAAATAAAAGCATATGCCCGTACAAAAATATAAACGTAAATGTCCACAGAAGCATTATTCACAATACTCCCAGACTGGAGGCAACCCAGATGTCCATCAACTGGTGAATGGATAAAATTATTAAAATATTTAAACATAAATATGTATTACAGTAACACATTTTATTTATTAATACATTGTAAAACAAAGAAAATACATTTGAAATGTAAGCCAATTAGAGTTGTTTTTAACTCTTAAAAGATAAATTCGAAAGAAAACTGTAGTTGCTAAGTTTGAATAAGAACACCACTGTAAAGTGGCCTTTGATAAGAGAATATGCATGTCGTGTTGACATACATCTCATTTTGACTGTTTAGTAGTTATAAATGTTAAAAATCACAACTTGCAAAACATATTGTCGCAAATGAATTAAAGTTTCAGAGCTCACTTTGTAGGGCTAGGATAAAATTCTTTCAGAAGACACCAGAATTCTCTCAAGCTTGAATTACTTCAATCGTAATGGGTTATTTTTGTCCTAAGGTCAATTAGTTCATTTTCAGATAGGCAAATGTCTTCAAAATAGTTTATATCAGAAATAAAAGAACTATGTATTTATGATTACATTCTATGCCATCAAGATGGTGGGCATTTGAAAGGGTCCTGAAGTGTTCTAGGGGTTTCACAGATTTCTTTATTCGAATCTAGTGGTGGGAAATTTTCTATTTCAACTCCATTTTGGAAATGTACTTCATTCAGTATTTGAAAGTTTGCAAGGATGTTCGATGATACTATACTGTTTCATGTTAACAGCATGGCCAAGAAAATTTGTCATGCTTTTTTTCAGTTGTATTGGTGACTTTAAAACCTTGAATTCAAAAACTTACTCATACAATTAAATATATCTGCCAGGTAAACTAACCTAGGTACAAAATTCTTTATTTCAAAGTGTTCCAAGAATGTGTTTCCCTTATCTTTTAGCAAACACAAAACTTCTACCCCTAGTTCAAACAAATACTTTAAGACTTGTCCTCTTGAAGGCCAGTGAATTTTGTCACCCATAGAAATCATAAATATTTTCATTTTATGTAATAGCTGTTGCACAGGTCTTGCAATACTGTTTAGACTCATCACTATTTCAAAATTATGTTAGTGATTAGACCTGCTGTTAGATCACACATGTCCACAGTTCTCCCCTCTACAGACACTTGTCTGACCAGTCTGCCAACCCTCAAGAGACTGGGTCTACTGGCCATTCAGGCCCAAATGTTGAGATCACTTGTTTGGGTTGATTTTTACTTTTTCTTATTTATAGTTATTTGTGACTAGCTCCATTGGAGTGTAGATCAATCAAGTTTAAATATCTATGGTTGAAATAAATGTTTAAGTGATCATTTAAAATAATGTATAATTTCTTTATAATACAAAGGATCATAAGAGACTGCTATAAACAATTATATGGCAATAAATTAGACGACCTAGAAGAAATGGATAAATTCCTAGAAACATACAACTTACCAAGACTGAGTCATGAAGAAATAGAAAATCTGAACAGATGAATAAGTAAGGAGATTCAATTAATCATCAAAAGTTTCCCAGCAAAAATGTCTAGAACCACATGATCACAAATGAATTCTACCAAACATTTAAAGCGCTAATGCTAACTCTTTCCAAACTCTTCCAAAAAAATAGAAAAGAGGGAATACTTCCAAACTCATTTTATGAAGACAACAGTACCTCAGTACAATAGTGAGTTAAGGACACTGCAAGAAAAGAATATTATAGGCCAGTATGCCTGACAAATATAGATGTAAACATTCTCAAAAAATATTAGCAAACCAGATTCAATAATAGTAATATACCATAATCAAGTGGGACTATTCTAGGGATGCAAGGATGGTTCAACATCTACAAAATAAAGAATAAAAATTATATGATCATCTCAATAGATACAGAAAAAGCATTTTACAAAATTGGACCTCCATTAGTGAAAAAAACTCTCAACAGACTGAGTATCAAGGGAACATACCTCAACATAATAAAGGTCATATATTACAAGTCCATAGCTAACATCATACTCAATGTTGAGAAGCTGAATGCTTTTCCTCTAAGACAAAAAACACTCTTGTCAATTTCATTCAATGTAATACTGGAAGTCCTGGCAAGAGTGAATAGGTAAGAAAAAGAAATAAGAAGCCTCTAAATCAGAAAGGAAGAATTAAAACGATCTCTATTTGCAGATGACACAATATTATACACAGAAAACCCTAAAGGCTCCATCAAAAAAAAAAAATTGTTAGAACTAATAAATTCAGTAAAGTTGCAAGATTAATATACAAAGAACTGTTGCATTTCTATACACTAGTAATGAACTATCAGAAAGAAAAATTAAGGAAGCAATCCTATTTGCAACTGCATCAAAAAGAATAAAATATTTAAGACCAAATTTAACCAAAGAGGTAAAAGATCTGTGTGCTGCAAGCTCTTGACATTAATAAGACATTGACTAAGAGAAACTAAGACATTGATGAGAAATTGAAGAAGACACAAATATATGTTCATGGTTTGGAAGAATTAATATTGTTAAAATGTCCATACTGTCCAAAGCAATATGTAAATTTAATTCAACTTCTATCAAAATTTCAATGGTACTTTTCCACAGAAATAAAAAAAAAAAAAACAATCCTGAAGTTTGTTAAAGACCTTGAAGAGCCTAAGCAATTTTGAAAAAGAAGAACAAAGCTTGAGACACCACATTAGCTGATTTTGAACTATATTACAAAGCTATAGTAATTAAAACAGTATGCTATTGGTATTAAAACAGACACACAGGTCAGTGGAACAGAAGAAAGACCAGAAATAACTCCACAAATATATAATCAATTAATTTACTACAAAGGAGTCAAGAGGGGCGCCTGGCTGTCTCAGTCAGTTAAGAGTCCAACTATTGATTTCGGCTGGGGTCCTGCTCTCACAGTTTGTGAGTTTGAGCCCCATGTCAGGCTTTGCACTGACGGCGTGGAGCCTGCTTGGGTTTTCTGTCTCCCTCTCTCTCTCTCCGCCCCTCTTCCAATCTCTCTCTCTCTTTCTCTTTCTCTCTCTCTCTCTCAAAATAAATGCACAAAAACAAAACAAAACAAAACAAACAAAACAAAACAAAACACAAAAGAAGCCAAAAATATACAATGGGGAAAGGACAGTCTTTTCATTAAATGGTGCTGGAAAAACCAGACAGCCACAGGCAAAAGAATGAAACTGGATCTCTATCCTACACTGTACACAAAAATCAACTCAAAATGGATTAAAAACTTGTAAAGGACCTGAAACGATAAAATTCCTAAGAGAAAACATAGGCGGTAAGCTCCTTGATATCAATCTTGACAATTTCTTGGATTTGACACCAAAAACAAAGACAACAAAAACACAAATAAACAATGGAAATACATCAAACTAAAATGTTTCTGCATACAAAGGAATCCATCAGTTAAATGAAAAGGCAACCTATGGAATGGGACAAAATACTTGCAAATTGATATATCTGAAAAGGGATTAATATCCAAAGTCCATAAAGAACTCATACAACTCAAAAGCAAAAAACCAGACAATCTGATTAAAAAATGAGCAGAGGACCTGAAGAGCCATTTTTCCAAAGAAGACATGATGGCGAACAGGAAAATAGAAAAGGTGCTCGACGCCACTAATCATAAGGAAAATGCAAACCCAAATGGTGATGAGCTATTGCCTTACACTTGTTAAAATGTCTGTCATCAAAAGGACAAAAAATAATTATTGGTGAGGATGTAGGAGAAAAGACAGACTATCGGAGGGAATGCAAATTGGTGCAGCCACTATAGAAAACAATGTAGAGGTTTCTCAAAAAATTTAAAACTAAAAAAAAATTAAAAATAGAATGACCATGTGATCCAGTAATGTCACATGTGGGTTATATCCAAAGGAAATTAAAACAGGATCTCGATGAGATATCTGTATCTCCATTTTTTTTTTTTTTTTTTTGCAGCATTTTCACAATAGCCAAGATAGGGAAACAACCTGTGTGTAAGGGATGAGTAGATAAAGAAGATATGAGATCTATGTCTATGTAAACATAGAGATATCACTGTTATTTAGCTATGACAAAGAAGGAAATCCTGCCATTTGTGACAACATGAATCGACCTTAAGGGCATTGTGCTAAATGGGATAAATCAGACAGAGAAAGACAAATACTGCATGGTATCACTTATGTGTAGATCATTACAAAAAAGTAAAACATATATACAGAGAGTAGGAAAGTGGTAGCCAGAGGTTGTTGGGGGTTGGGGGGTGGGGCATAAGGTGAGGTTGGTAAAAAAAAAATAAAAATTTGCAGCTCTAAGATGAATAAGATCTGAGAATCCATGTAAAACTTGGTAAGTATAGTTGATAAAAGTGTATTGTATAATTGAAATTTGCTAAGAGAGAAAAACTTAAATGTTCTCACCAAATTAAAAGAGAAAGAGAGATAAATATATGAGATGATAGATGTTTTGGTTAACTAGAGGGGGAATTCTTCCACAGTGTAGACATATAGCAAATCATCATAAGGTACGCTTTATGGCACAAAAACAGACACATAGACCAATGGAATAGAATAGAAACCCCAGAACTAGACCCACAAACGTATGGCCAACTCATCTTTGACAAAGCAGGGAAGAACATCCAATGGAAAAAAGACAGTCTCTTTAACAAATGGTGCTGGGAGAACTGGACAGCAACATGCAGAAGGTTGAAACTAGACCACTTTCTCACACCATTCACAAAAATAAACTCAAAATGGATAAAGGACCTGAATGTGAGACCCAAAACCATCAAAACCTTAGAGGAGAAAGCAGGAAAAGACCTCTCTGACCTCAGCCGTAGCAATCTCTTACTCGACACATCCCCAAAGGCAAGGGAATTAAAAGCAAAAGTGAATTACTGGGACCTTATGAAGATAAAAAGCTTCTGCACAGCAAAGGAAACAACCAACAAAACTAAAAGGCAACCAACGGAATGGGAAAAGATATTTGCAAATGACATATCAGACAAAGGGCTAGTATCCAAAATCTATAAAGAGCTCACCAAACTCCACACCCGAAAAGCAAATAACCCAGTGAAGAAATGGGCAGAAAACATGAATAGACACTTCTCTAAAGAAGACATCCGGATGGCCAACAGGCACATGAAAAGATGTTCAGCGTCGCTCCTCATCAGGGAAATACAAATCAAAACCACACTCAGGTATCACCTCACGCCAGTCAGAGTGGCCAAAATGAACAAATCAGGAGACCATAGATGCTGGAGAGGATGTGGAGAAACGGGAACCCTCTTGCACTGTTGGTGGGAATGCAAATTGGTGCAGCCGCTCTGGAAAGCAGTGTGGAGGTTCCTCAGAAAATTAAAAATAGACCTACCCTATGACCCAGCAATAGCACTGCTAGGAATTTATCCAAGGGACACAGGAGTACTGATGCATAGGGGCACTTGTACCCCAATGTTCATAGCAGCACTCTCAACAATAGCCAAATTATGGAAAGAGCCTAAATGTCCATCAACTGATGAATGGATAAAGAAATTGTGGTTTATATACACAATGGAATACTACGTGGCAATGAGAAAAAATGAAATATGGCCTTTTGTAGCAAAGTGGATGGAACTGGAGAGTGTGATGCTAAGTGAAATAAGCCATACAGAGAAAGACAGATACCATATGGTTTCACTCTTATGTGGATCCTGAGAAACTTAACAGGAACCCATGGGGGAGGGGAAGGAAAAAAAAAAAAAAGCGGTTAGAGTGGGAGAGAGCCAAAGCATAAGAGACTGTTGAGAACTGAGAACAAACTAAGGGTTGATGGGGGGTGGGAGGGAGGAGAGGGTGGGTGATGGGTATTGAGGAGGGCACCTTTTGGGATGAGCACAGGGTGTTGTATGGAAACCAATTTGACAATAAATTTCATATATAAATAAAAAAAAATAAGGTACGCTTTAAATGTTACAATTTTACATGTTAATTGTACCTTGATAAAGCTGAAAAAAATATTAGACTTGTGAACTTTAAAATATGTGAAGTAAAAAAATTTCATGATTGATAACAGATTGCTCCGTGGTATAGGCAGGTAGCATGCTGTAAGAATACTAAAAAATCTTTTAAAATTGGCTTTTTCTTCGTATTTCTTTTTAGTTTACTCTCTGAGATATAAAGTACTGGCATGTGTATTCAATGTATGACCCAGTGATATTCATACGCTATTATTCCCTGAAAATACCATACATTAAAGAAATATGTCTGAGAAAAGTGTGAAATGTACTTTATGAAGGCAAAAAACAAAACACAAAAACAAGCAACTCCACTTGACAGGAGCTGAATTTCACCGACCCAGATTCTGAACTAGTGTTTTAATCTACATAAGGGTTAAGGTCATTAAATGAGGGGCGCCTGGGTGGCTTAGTCGGTTAAGTGACCGACTTTGGCTCAGGTCATGATCTCACGGTTTGTGAGTTCGAGCCCCGCGTCGGGCTCTGTGCTGACAGCTCAGAGCCTGGAGCCTGCTTCAGATTCTATGCCTCCCCCCTCTCTCTGACCCTCCCCTGCTCACGCTCTGTGTCTCTCTGTCTCTCAATAATAAATAAACATTAAAAAAAATAAAAAAAATTAAAAGTCATTAAATGAATTAAACCTTTACATAAACTATAGTATCTACATCTTATTGACTTCTTATATAAATTTCTTGAATATCCTATATTCTACCTATTTAACATTAAAATTACCTGCTGCTAAACACATTAAACAAATTGGAAATACAAAAAATCAAGTTGCAAAATGTCAATTGAATCAATATTATTTTTGACGTAGATATTTATTTTTACAGACTCAATTTAAGTTGAGACGTCAAAGAAAAGGAAAGATAATGATTCCTGTGAACATGTTTTCACCTGCATTGTCGATGTGATGTTAGGATGGAATGCAAAAGCCATTATGTTTTCTGGGCCAAAGGTCTTGTCAACGGAAGCATATATCCAGCGAACCAAGAAAGGACTTCGCTTCGGCTCATGCCAAAAATGGACCTAAACAAGATATTTTGGGTGAAGAGGTTGCACGATGGAAGTTCAACTCAAACGAACTGGGACCTCCCTAAACCTTGAATGTACCGTTTCCCAAAAACCTTTTCTTGAGGCATTCTATGAAAGTTGTCGAACACAAGAAGCCCTACTCTGTTGGAAAGGTTTAAGTAAAGCCATGCGTTCCAGTGAGCCAAGACTGGTTTGTAAAATAGAACAGGGGCAAAACTACAAGTGGTTTTCTTGTCTAATGATGTGTTCTGGAAGAGTTAATATTGCTGTTAACATTTTGAAGCAGATCATCAAGTAATTGACAGTCTCCTTATTCCCTTTCAGCACGCAACTGGAGAAAACTTCAGACATCTTTTTAAGCAATCGCCTCCTTTTTCATACTCACTATTTACATGCTAATGCCATCAAAGAAAAAAAATCTGACTTCATGAACTGCTTTTGAAATGACGAAGATCACCAATGTTTGGAAATGGTAAAAAGTTTGTGGGTTTTTTTGTTTTTTTGTTATTTTTGCCACACCAGTCTCTCCGAAAGTAATAGCTTCGTATGTAGCACAGATGGAGCTCTTGTCATGCTTTGTAAGACGTCTTGTTTTGCTACTTTAGGGAAAAAGGAAGCTCTCCACATCTTCATCATAAACAGGCAAAACAGGACTCTTCCAATATCCCCAAAAGAAGTTTGGTGGACAGCCGTAAAGTTATAAATTTCATCAGAACTGATCCCGATTCCTTGGTTACAAACAACTGAAACTGAAGCTGAAACTTTATTAACAAGGGAATTTATTTGAAGGGATTGACCATAATAAAGGCTAGTAAGCCAGGCTTGGACAAGTCAAGGGAGGGGACCAGCCAAATTCCTGTCACGGGAGTGGCCAGGGGCAGGGCCAATGCCACTAGGCTCTTGACTCAGCCGTAGCCATCACAAACTTTTATTGACCCTCTGCTTTTGTGTTGTTCCCTCAGGAATATCTGTTTGTCACTTTTAGGTCATGTGGCTACGCTCGAGCTGCCAAGACAGGGTGAGAGGAATAAATGCCTTCCTTCAGTCTCCCTAACGGAAGGAAAGGTATGATTTTTTTTTTCTTAGATATACAGCTAACCAGTGGTGAGCGTGGTAAAACAAATTACTCTGAGCTTTTTTCTATCAAACTGTGACAGTGTTGTCATATTATAATGTTCATTTTTCAGATAACAGCTTCACATTGTGGATTCATATATATCTTGCCATCCTACACCTGTCTATAAAGAATGACTACAGCTGGGATGTGTTTGTGTGTGTTTTCATGACAGTTTCAAAAGAACCATCAGTCACACATCAATCCCTTTGGCCACGCCCATGAACAGAAGTAATAATTTATATCAGTCATATCATCATCTATCACAGTCAGTATAAGCATGTGTTTTCTTTTCAAGTGCAACATTTAATTTCTTTTTTCCAGGCTGGTGAAATCATGCATTTGGGGGAAAAAGAAAAACAAACTTCTTTTGGATGAGACCATAGAGTTGGTAATTGGCCGTGGAAAGAATCAAGAAAGATAAATTTCTACTTCAATCAATAAATTAGTTAAATTAAAAAAAAAATTGGGGACCATGTGTACCTAAATCATGGTTGAATAACTTGTCTACAGTGCTTTATTCCAGGACAGTGAAGCAAGGTCCTCAGAGTTTTGAGAGAGAGAGAAAAAATTATGATCTGAGAATTAGCAATGTGAAACTGGATTACAAAATGAAGGACTTCTAATGATGTTGTCACTGATGAACAGATACTGGGCAGATGGGGTGGAAAGGGAGATCTGAGGAAGGAGAATGTGATAACGTGTGAAGGAAGGGTCAGGGTGAGAAGTTGGGAGGAATAGGTACTGAGGGTTATTCCTGTTAATTATTTTAAGTCATTAAAATGCTGCATCTTTTTTTAGCTACTGCACTCTCACTTCAAGAATGTGGTTTCGCTGAACTGGAACAAATAACACTAAAATTTGTGTGGCACCACAAAAGGCCCTGAATAGCCAAAGCAATCTTAAGAAAGGTGAACAAAGTTGGACGTGTCGTAATCCCAGATTTCAAGATACACCACAGAGCTGCAGGAAACAAAACAATATGGTGCTGGCACAAACACAGATGCGTATCAATGGAACAGAAATAAACTTAAGCTTATATGGTCAATTAATCTACAGTAAAGGAGGTAAGATTATAGAAGGGGGAAAAGATAGTCTCTTCAACAAATGGCGTTGGTGAAACCAGACAGCTACATGCAAAAGAATGAAAAAGTACTACCCCCTGACACCACACACAAAAATAAATTCAAAATGGATTAAAGACCTAAATAGGAGACCGAAACCATAAAATTCGTAGAAGAGAACACAGAAAATAATTTCTTTGACATTGGCCATAGCAATATATTTCCAGGTATGTCTCCTTAGGCAAGGGAAAAGCAAAGCAAAACTAAACTATTGGGACTACATCCAAATAAAAAGCTTTTGCACAGTGAAGGAAACTATCAACAAAACAAAAAGACAGACAACCACATGGAAGCAAATATTTGTGAATGATAGAGCCAATGAGGGGTTAATATCCAAAATATATAAAGAACTTATGCAACTCAACACCAAAACAAACAAACAACCCCAATAATCTGATTAAAAAATGGGAAGAGGACCTGAATACATATTTTTCCAAAGAAGACATCTAGATGGCTAACAGACACATGAAAAGATGCTCAACAGCACTCATCATCAGGGTAATGCAAATCAAAACCACAAAGAGATATTACTTCGTACCTGTCAGAACGCTTAGAATAGAAAAGAAAAGAAGTAACAAGTGTTGATGAGGGTGTGGAGAGAAAGGAACTCGCATGCAGTGTTGGTGGAAACATAAATTGGGACTGTAAATTGGAAAACAGTATGGCGGTTCCTCAAAACTTTAAAAATAGAAATACCATATGATCCAGTAATTCCACTACTGGGTATTTATCCCAAGAAAATGAAAACACTAACTTAAAAAGATATTTGCACCCTGTGTTTATTGCAGCACTGTTTACAATAGCCAAGGTACGCAAGCGACCTAAGTGTCTGTCAGCAGATGAATGGATAAAGAAGATATGGCATATATATACAATGAGACATTTCTCAGTCATGAAAAGAGAGTGAGATCTTGACATTGGCAACAACGTGGATGGACCTAGAAGGCATTATGCTAGGTAAAATAAGTCAGACTGAGAAAGACAAATAACATATAATTTCACGTATATGTAGGATCTGAAAAACAAGACAAAGAGAGACGTAAGACTCTTAAATACAGAGAAAAAACCGGTGGTTGCTAGAGGGGAGGTGGGGAGGATGGGCAAAATAGGTGAAGGGGATGAAGAGGTACAAACTTCCAGTTATAAAATAAGTAAGTCCTGGAGATGAAAAGTACAGCATAGGGAATAGAGTCAAAACGATTGTAATAATGTTGGGTGACAAGATGGTGATTACACTTATGGTGGGGAGCACCAGGTAATGTATAGAATTGTTGAATGATTATGTTGTACACCTGAAACTAATATAGCACTGTGTGTTAATTATACTTAAAATTTTTTTTTTTTAATGTTTATTCATTTTTTGACAGAGAGTGAGTGGGGGAGGGGCAGAGAGAGAGGAAGACACAGAATGTGAAGCGGGCTCCAGGCTCTAAACTGACAGCACAGAGCCCGATGCGGGGCTTGAACTCACGGACCACGAGATCATGACCTGAGCCGAAGTCGGACGCCCAACCGACCGAGCCACCCAGGCGCCCCTAATTATACTTTAATAAAGAAAGTTCAAAAATTTTTACATTTTTAAAAATAGAAAAAGGAATATGGTTTTAAAATTTGGACAAAATTAGAAATTGTTCCAACTCCTGGAATTGTAATGTCTCTCGGTGATTTGGAAATGATACCAACTTCTCCCAATATAAACATTTCTTATATTGTAGAGTTTAGCTCATCTGTGACTAAAGCACTAATAAAGCATGTAGTTCTGGAAAGTGAGGATGATATTGGAAACGGATCTGCGGTAGGATTTCTGTGTAAGGAAGACCTGTCCACTAATGGGACACCTTCCTACCTTAATGGACCAAAGGACATACAACCACAACTCACGGGAAGGAGCTGTATTTCTTTTCTCTAATGTTTTCTGCCATGTTCCTGCAGATCTCTTTTATTCAATATTTAAACGAAGACTAATGTGATAATGATGCAGTAGCTGGGTAGAACAAAAAGTACCTAACTTTCCATGGCATTGCTAAACCAGCACAGTTCATTGACTTTATTTTAGAGCTACTCATATTTTTATGGAGTACCACTTATCCCATAAAAATTATACGATGAACAAAGATTTCCTAAGAGCCTCGGTATTGATAAATTCAAAGCCCTTTTCAAGCCATGAAAACCCTTTGATCTAGGAGAAAGATAATTGTTCTTAGAATTGAAATGCATAACAATTGCACGATGAAGGAAAATCTTGTGAGCTTTCCTGGCTGATGGAACAAGTTTCAGTCTGTCAAAGTCAGCTTCAATTCCATTATTTGAATTTAAAGGAATGGTAGAAATTACATCTCTTAATATCCACGGCATTAAAATCTTTGTCAGGGACACTTCCATTGTAAACACACTCCAAGCATATAGCATTGAAGGATACTGGAAACAGGAAGTTAAAGGACAAACCCAAACACGGAGATGAACTGCTTATGGCTCTGGAATGGTCTAGTCAGTGAGGAATCCATGGGTCTCACAGCCTAGGTGTCCCAGGGAAACCAGACATGGCCCAGAATTCCTCTCTTACAGTGCCCAGATCATAAATGCACTCCACAAGGGGCAGGAACGCATAACCAGCCTCTGAATGAAACCAGGGCCTCAATAGCCTCCTGTACTTATGAAAGATGGTTGCAAAAGTTTCTGCCTGCCAAGAGTGTGAGGGAGACAACTTGCCCGGGGAAGCAAGAGGACACAGACACAGCTCCCAATCAGGACTGGCCAGGGTTGGTGATGACATCTACACCATCCCGTATACTACTCTGGGGAGGGGATCCAAACCACTCTCCAATTTAAGATCTGATAGTTTTGGATGGGGTTCCTGAGATGTTGGACAGAGAAAGCAAACACATGGAGAAGGAGAGAAAGAAAGAAAGAAAGAAAGAAAGAAAGAAAGAAAGAAAGAAAGAAAGAAAGAAGGAAGGAAGGAAGGAAGGAAGGAAAGAAAAGGAAGGAAGGAAGGAAGAAAGAAAGAGGAAAGAAAGAAAAGGAAGGAAGGAAGGAAGAAAGAAAGAGGAAAGAAAGAAAAGGAAGGAAAGAAGGAAGGAAGGAAGGAAGGAAGAAAAGAAGGAAGGAAGGAAGGAAGGAAGGAAGGAAAGAACACAGTGAGGGAGAGATACAAAATTTTACTCAAAATGAGCTTTCAAACTAGAAGAATAAATATAAAAATAAGAAAAATTGCCAATAAAATTTAAAATGCAGAAGATTAAATCATTTTAGATAAATATAAATAATGTAACAGGCTGAAGAATGGCTTGAAATAAGTACATTTAGCTTTAAAAAATGTAAGAATAACATCCATGAGAAAGAATAAGACAGTATAAAAACAAGAGAGGCAGAATGAAATAGGAGTCCATGGATATGAAACCGAACCAATTAGAAATCTTGAAACTAAAATATTGTCATTAAACTTTAAACATTAGTGAATAGGGGTACCTTGGTGGCTCAGTCAGTTGAGCCCATGACTCTTGCCTTTGGTTCAGTTCACGGGAACAAGCCCTTGCATCGGGCTGCTCACTGAGTATGGACCCTGCTTAAGATTCTCTCTCTCTCTCTCTCTCTCTCTCTCCTCTGCTCCTCTCCCCTGCTCTTTCTCTCTCAAAAAAAAAAAAAAAAAAGAAAAAGAAAAAGAAAAAAAAATCAGTGAATGGGGTAAACTCTATGCTGGGTAAAATCAAAGATAGAATATAAGAAAGGAAACATATTACTAAAGAATTCATCCAGAAAGCAGAACAGAGAAGCAGATATTTAAAATGTGAAACAACAGATAAAAGACACGGAAGATAAACTTAAAGGCTCCAACATATGTCTGATGAATGCATCAGAAGAATGGAGAAAAATTATCAGAAAAGCAATACATGAAGAGAAAATAGCTCATGATTTTGCTGAATTCAAGAAAGAATAGTGTCAAAGCAAAGCAGTATGCTCAATATTAAGAAGGATCTTCAAAAATCGATCCATACCTGGACAATGAGTAGTGAAGCTAAAGGAGAAAATTCTAGAAATTACCAGAGAAAAAAGGCTGATTTTGCAGGACAATAACAATGAACCTCATTGGGCAGGTTCAGCAACAATAGATGCCAGAATACAACAGACTACAATAGAACAATAGTTATCTTAAAAGTACTGAGGGAATGGGTGCCTGGGGGCTCAGTTGGTTGGGTGTCTGACTTCAGCTCAGGTCATGATCTCAAGGTTCATGGGGTTGAGCCCTGCGTTGGGCTCCTTGCTGACAGTTCAGAGCCTGGAGCCTGCTTCAGATTCTGTGTCTCCCTCTCTCTCTGCCCCTCCCCTTCTAATGCTCTGTCTCTTTCTGTCTCTCAAAAAATGAATAAATGTTAAAAAAATTTTTTTAAGTATTGAGGGAAAATACATGTCAACCTGGAAATAATTATTTTAACAATCTTTTATAATTTGGGTGCCATTAAAACTAAAGATATTGGTACAGGGACAGACAGATGGACATGTGAAAAGAAAGCCAAGAAACAGAAATATACATTTATAAGCATTTTGTGTGCCTGAGAGAGAGAATTACAAGTCAGTGAAGAAAAAATGGATTTTACTTCGTACTTTGGGCTTGGACTTTGTTCTTCATGTGGAAAAGAATGGGACTAGACCTTACTTCATTTCATGCCCTCGAATTGACTCCAAGTGGCTTAAAGACATAAAATTTTAATTTTTTAAAGTTTTATTTATTGGGGCGCCTGGGTGGCGCAGTCGGTTAAGCGTCCGACTTCAGCCAGGTCACTATCTCGCGGTCTGTGAGTTCGAGACCCGCGTCAGGCTCTGGGCTGATGGCTCAGAGCCTGGAGCCTGTTTCCGATTCTGTGTCTCCCTCTCTCTCTGCCCCTCCCCCGTTCATGCTCTGTCTCTCTCTGTCCCAAAAATAAATAAACGTTGAAAAAAAAATTTTTAAAGTTTTATTTATTTATTTTGAGGTTGAGAGAGAGAGAGAGCGAGAAAGAGCACATAAGCAGGGGAGGAGCAGAGAGAGGGAGAGACTCCCAAGCAGGTTCCATGCTGTCAGTGCAGGAGTCTGACTTGGGGCTGGAACTCAGGGACTGTGAGATCATGACCTGAGCCGAAATGAAGAGCTGGACACTTAAGGGCACCTGGGTGGCACAGTCGGTTAAGCATCCCACATTGGTTCAGGTCATGATCTCATAGTTTGTGAGTTCGAGCTCCGTGTCAAGCTCTGTGCCGACAGCTCCGAGCCTGGAGCCTGCTTCGGATTCTGTGTCTCCCTCTCTCTCTGCCCCTCCCCGGCTCATGCTCTGTCTCTCTCTCACTCAAAATTAAATAAGCATAAAAAAATTTTAAAAAGAGTTGGACACTCAACCGACTAAGCCAGCCAGGCGCCCCAGGACCTAAAATTTTAAAGCAAGACTTTAAAGCTCTTAGAAGAGTTTTCTTAGAAGGAAACTTCTACTGTTAAGGATTCCTTAAGCAAGGCATTAAAAGCAAATTATAACAGAAAAGATTAATAGATTTGATTACATGAAAATTAAAACCTGCTATACAAGAACACTGTGAGTATAACAAATAAGATTTAGTTTGCTTCCAATTTTTTCTCCATTACACTGCTATAATGAACATGCTTATACATATTTTTATGCAAATATTTTATCAAATAAATTTTTTAAAGTGGAATTGCTGAGTTGAAAAATAGGTACAACTTAATAGCTCCTGCTTTCTAAATAGTTTATCAATTTATATTTGCATTAGCACTAATTGAGAGTGTTTTCTTGACACTTTTTTCAACATTGGTTATTATGGACTTTAACTTTATATGTACAATATTAATTTTGTTTCTGGTCTTCTGTTGTTTAGAGTAATGCTGCAGTAAACATCCTTGCACATGAGTGGTCTTGCATTCGTAAATGTTCCATGCAAAATATAGAACTGTGTAAGGTTCTATATGAAATAGTCCTAGAGATGAAGTTGCTGAATCAAAAATGTGTATATTTTAATTGCTGTCAGAAGAGATAATTACTGTGCCACCACCAAGAGTTCATGAGAGGGGTCATTTCCCCCATATTCTGGGCAGCATTGTATCTGTCAAACTTCTCAAAGTTCTCCATTTTTGCCAATCTGACAAGTGAAGAATGGTATAGAAATGGTAAAGTCTGCATTTCTTTAGTTATGAGTTCGATTGAACATCTTTTCATATTTTCTAAAGCTACTTGGATTTCCCCTTTTTCTAAATGAATTGCGTGTTCATGTCCTTTGCCTGTATTTTGACCGCATTTATCGATTAACTCCACAGTCTTCATTGAGCACCTGTTGTAATGTACCAGGCTCTATTCTGAACTCTAAAAAAACAGTGCTGCAAATGGCAGATGAGGTCTTCTGGGTCTTGGAACTTACCATTTAGTGGAGGAAGTGAGGTAATAAACACATAAAGTATAACTTCAATATAATGAAGAAGATAAAACCTGGCATTGGGACAGATAGCAACTGGCAGAGGGCACTGCTTTAGAAGAGGCAAGCAGAGGAGATGCCCTGTTAAATCTGCTCCTCCCACCTCCTCTTTACATTATCTGAACATATGTCTGAACACGTGATCTGTTTCCATGATGTCAAGGTACACACCATTTATGACTCTGTCTGGCAATCATAATTACCACAAGAAGTTCAGCTTTAATTCTACCTTTAACGGGTAAAATTCACATAACCATCCCTTCTTCCCACAGTCTTCACATTTCTGGGTTCATAGTTTTGACTCACTTATTGGTTTGTTTAGATTTTGTCTTAAAAGGTTTGATGTGTATTCTATTCCTTAAATTCTTGCATGCCTGAATAAGGCCAGTCTGTTGGACAGCTTAGCTCGGTATAAAATTCTTGAGTCCCAGTTTCTCTCCTTCCTAATTTTTTTTTGTTTGTTTTTTTAGAGAGAGATCATTAGCTAGGCAGAGAGTCCAAGAGAGAAGGGGAGAGATAATCCCAAGCAGGTTCCACACGCAGTGTGGAGCCCAACGGAGGCTTGATTTTACAACCAGGAGATCATGACCTGAGCCGAAATTGAGTCAGACAATTAACCAACTGAGCCACCCAGACGCCCCATAATGTTTTAGTTTTTGAAGTGTCTTCTAGTATTGAGTACATTCTGTGACATCATCTGAGGTCAATTTGATATTTCCACTTCTTCAACACGAATTACCCCTTAAACTGGCTATTTAGAAGATTCTCCCTTTACCCTTGAAGTTCAGAAATGAGACCAGGATATTGATCAGGTCTGTATCATTCCGTTACCATTTTTCCTAAGACATCATGCTCCCTTTCAGGATTGAGATTTGAGTAAATTTTAGTTTAGGCAATCTTCAATCTTTCCAACCTTACTGTTTTTTGAACTTCACATTCTTATTCTAATATCGCTTCTTAAAATGTGGTTTTAGGGGCGCCTGGGTGGCGCAGTCGGTTGAGCGTCCGACTTCAGCCAGGTCACGATCTCGCGCTCCGTGAGTTCGAGCCCCGCGTCGGGCTCTGGGCTGATGGCTCAGAGCCTGGAGCCTGTTTCCGATTCTGTGTCTCCCTCTCTCTCTGCCCCTCCCCTGTTCATGCTCTGTCTCTCTCTGTCCCAAAAATAAATAAACGTTGAAAAAAAAAATGTGGTTTTAATTTACATAAGTTATTTTATTTTTCTCGTCCATTTCATTCCTGAACTCTGCCAGCTCACTCTTTTGTTGCCTTTTGTAGGGTTGTCATCTTGCTTTCTCTCTCTCTCTCCCTCTAACTCTTGTTTCAAAGAAGCCATCTTTCTTTAATTCCTCTCAAGTCATGGATGCTTTAAAAAACCTTTCTCCTATTTTGAGGCCAAATTTGTTTTCTGCTTTGTGTTACTTATTTGCCTTCTGATTTTCTTTCATGCTTTCTTTTTAAATAATGGTTTAAATGCATAGGAGCTGCCATAGATTGTATGTTTGTGTTTCCTCAATATTCGTATGTTAAAACCTAGGCCCAAGGTGATGGTATTAGGGGGTAGGGTCTTTGGGAGATGATTAGGTCATGGGGCAGGGCCTTCATACATGGAATTAGTGTCCTTATAAGAGAAGCCCCAGAGCACTCCCTGGCCTTTCTGCCATGTGAGGACACAGTGAAAAGACAGGTGTCTATGAACCAGAAGGTAGGCTCTCACCAGATGTCAAATCTACCAGTGCTTTGACCTTGAACTTTCCAGACTCCAGAACTATTAGAAATAAACTTCTGCTGTTTATAAGCCACCCAGGCTATGGTGTTTTTATTACAGCAGGCTGAAAAGACTAAGAAAAGACTCATCACCCATTTCTTTCTCTTTTTTTCCTCATAATTTCTCATTTTAATGGAGGCTATTTTAGGGAGGAGGGAGATGTGAACTGCTGAGTGCCCACTTTTATTTCGATATGTTAATTTAGAACCCTTTCTCACTGGTTTTTATCCTTAGTGAAACAAGTCTCCCCACCCCCATTTTTAGTGGAATTTAAACCACTGAAATATATTTGATATATAACCCTGGATAAATTTAAAGTGTACAACATGTTGATTTGATGCATTTATATATTGTAATATGATTGCCATTGTAATGATAATTAGCATCTCTGCCTGGCCACATAATTATCATTTCTTTTTAGTGGCTTGAAGAGTTAAGACCTAGTCTCTTAGCAAGTTTGGTGGTTGTAATTGAGGTGAGCAGACAGCTACGTGACTCATGGTGGAGGGCGTACATTTTCCGTATGGTTATTTAGACCAGTATTTCACCTGCTGTGATGGATGTGCAGACAAGGACCTGGGGCTTCCCGCTAAAATACACACCTGCCTTCATGGAGTCTGGGGTGGGACGGGAGAGTCTTCATATCTAACATACTCTAGATGTGTTTAATTCTGCTAGTCCATGAGGACACTTTGAACTGCGGGGATTTGGGGTTTACTTCTTTCTTTTCAGCTGATTTAGAACAGCTGCTCCCAGATTGACCCACACCCCCCAGCCTGCCCTGCAGCTCTTCCCGCCTCCTGCTCCTTCTGCCTGGGGGGGGAGAGGGGCTCTGGAAGACAGTTTTTGTGCTTTGTAGGCCTTTATGGGACTTAAGTTAACATTTGATTGTTAAGTTCTAATTCTACGGCATTGTTTTTAAGAAGTTGTTGATGATACAATTTCAGTTTCTCTTTTAGGAAATTTGTTAAAATATTTTTGTGGCCTAAATTACAGTCTGGTTTTGTACGTAGTAACGAAAAATAAATGCATTTCTTGCTTATAGAGGCCAAGGTCTTTCTTTCTCTTTCTCCCTGTCTCTCTCTCTCTCTCTCTCTCTCTCTCTCACACACACACACACACACACACACACACACACACACACACTTGACCTTATATCTTACATATTTTTAAATTCCTTTTAATAATAGCTTTCCCCCACTTGTCTACTTGACCTATGAAGAAGGAAAAGAGGTGGAGTGGTATGTTAAAGTCTTCCACTGATATTCTGGTTGTGTTGATTTTCTACAGATTGTTGCTCGCAGTAGAATTTTTGTTGCAATATTATTCCAGGCATGAAATGTCCTGGCAGTTAAATCTTCAGTGTGAACTCTAATCTTTAAAAATATTTCCTGATTCTTGGGGCGCCTGGGTGGCGCAGTCGGTTAGGCGTCCAACTTCAGCCAGGTCACGATCTTGCGGTCCGTGAGTTCGAGCCCCGCGTCGGGCTCTGGGCTGATGGCTCAGAGCCTGGAGCCTGTTTCAGATTCTGTGTCTCCCTCTCTCTCTGCCCCTCCCCCGTTCATGCTCTGTCTCTCTCTGTCCCAAAAATAAATAAAAAACATTGAAAAAAAATTAAAAAAAGAAAATAAAAATATTTTCTGATTCTTGCAAGTTCCTTTTTTCTTTTTTCTCCGTGAGCCAAAGTGTTTTCTTAAAAAGGTACCTGAGTGATTTTCCCACCATGCTTCTCGGCCAGCCATCTTGCAACGTTCCAGGTGGCTGGCCCTTGAGAACTGATGTTACTGTGTCTTTCTGCTTCAGGGTGCTGGGTGGTCACCGTCATCGCACTGCCCTGTCATTCAGCTCTGCTGGGGTTCCCTGCCAGCCTTCCTTCAGCTACTGTCCACTATCCTGGTCCCTTGCTTATTCCTGCAGCAGCCCCAGGCCCCCTTGGTCCCGCCGTCCCCACCCCCTTCACTTGCTGTCTATGATCTCCCTCCAGGTGTCCCTCCAGGTGTCCCTCCAGGAGAGCAGCTGTCTCCTAAAGGGGGCGGGGCCGGGTGCTGGTTGTGGCAGCAAGTAAACAAGATGTGCTCCCAGCTTGGCGTCTCCTCTTGGCCTCAGATGGTGTCCTTGTCATCCACGAGCAGGTCCCCCAAGCCCACCGTCTTGTCCCTCATCAGGATAGTGCAGTCCATGAACTGGCGCTCCAGGTGGCTCTCCACCCACTCAGCCAGCGCTAATTCTCGCCCGCAGTGTTCACACTTCAGCGGAGGGCCGGTGCACACGGGGACCTCGGTGTCCTGCATGTCATCCACCTCCGGACGGCTTCCGAGGCTCCAGGGATCGGCTCCGCGTCTGGGGAAAAGCCTGGGACCTCATACACACTGGCCATTTTGTCCACTAGGTCCAGCAGCAGGTCTCTGTACTGTTGCGGGTGAGGAACCCCAGGCGCTCGGCCAGCGCCTCGTCACCACCACCGCCCCCTCCCTGGGAACTGCCTGGGGAAGCCCTGCAGGAGGTCTGCTAGACGTTGGCCCACAAGTGGTTCAAGTCCAACAGCACCTGCGAGAGCCAAGGGCCCTTGTTTTGTTTCGTTTTGTTTTTTAATAAACTATTTATTTATTTATTTATTTAAAAGTTTTATTATTTATTTTTATTATTTTTTGAAAATTTACGTCCAAATTAGCCTACAGCGAAGTAACGATTTCAGGAGTGGATTCCAGTGATTCATCCCCTAGGTATAACAGAGCCAAGGGCCTTTTTCATGCTTATCGCCTGAGCTCTATTCTTGTTACTATCAATTTTACAACCTTTGCTTGCTTTTTTTTTTTTTTTTTTTGAATGCTTATATGTTTGTATTTGAGAGAGAGAGAGAGAAAGAGAGAGCAGAATCAGGGGAAGGGCAGAGAGAGAGGGAGACACAGAATTTGAAGCAGGGTCCAGGCTCCCAGCTGTCAGCACAGAGCCCTACGCGGGCTCGAACTCATGAACTGTGAGATCATGACCTGAACCCAAGTCTGGCAATTGACTGACCCAGCTACCCAAGCTCCCTGCTGTGCTTGCTTTTTATTTGTGTTTGCTTATCTGTATCTTTTTACTTTTAATTTTTTTGCATCAGTTTGTTTTACGTAAGTCTGCATGTATTTGAATTTAGTCTAGGCCCCATTTGATTTTTAATGAACTACTTTAACATCTTTAATTATTACTTAGCAGTCGTATTTCATCTTGTATCAGTCACTGTGTTCCATGGTTTTTAAAATATTTATGTTTTCTCACTGTTTCAAGTTTTGATTTTTTTATTTACTTTTTTAAAAAAAATATTTCTTTAGTTTTGAGAGAGCTCTTGTGAGCGGGGGAGGGTCAGACAATGGGAGGCAGACAATGGGAATTGGGCTCCACGCTGACAGTGGTGAGATTCATGTGGGACTAGAACTCCTGAACAGTGAGATTATGACCTCAGCCCAAGTCCAAGGCTCAACCGACTAAGCCAGCCAGGTGCCCCTGACTGTTTTCATTTTTTTACAATGAAATACGATGTCTTATTTTTATCTTCTTCAGCATTTTGAAAATCATGTCCTATTTTTATGTCCCTTGGTGACTAACTTTTTCAAAAACGTTCCTTCACTATTTTTTCTAATTACCAGAGTTAAAAAGACACATTTCAGACCCTTTCATTTGTGACACGTAATTTCATACACTTTGAAAATGTTCTCTCAAAAATCCCTACATACTGATATTTATTATTTATTCAGGCTACGCTATGTGCCCCAAGCGAGTCCAAGTGCCGACTACCTCAGCGAACAAGGCAGACCACAGGACCCACCCTCAGGGAGTTCACTCTGGCACAGCAAAGACAGGCAAGAAGAAAAATCAGTGTGTCCACACTGTAGAATATGATTTCAGGAAGTCATGGGTCTATATCATTGTTCTTATCTAATTATATTTTATTTTCACGGAAAATATTTTTGCATTGAATAATATAACCAGATTGACAATAATATTTGGGCTTCTTCCTATTCGAACTGGCTATTGCTCCTGATATGCAATAGTTTTCCCCATTGAGAGATCTCAATTTTACCAAATTGCAGGAAGTAAAGATACAAATCTAAGAGCTTCAATGGGACGCCTGGGTGGCTCAGTCGGTTAAGCGTCCGACTTCAGCTCAGGTCACGATCTCGCGGTCCGCGAGTTCGAGCCCCGCGTCGGGCTCTGGGCTGATGGCTCAGAGCCTGGAGCCTGCTTCCGATTCTGTGTCTCCCTCTCTCTCTGCCCCTCCCCCATTCATGCTGTGTCTCTCTCTGTCTCAAAAATAAATAAACGTTAAAAAAAAATTAAAAAAACAAAAACAAATCTAAGAGCTTCAAAACTTTCTAAAAACAATTCTAAGAGTTGGTTTTCCTGGCTCTATTTTCTAAGTTCTTACATTACTGAAAATAATTATTTGGGACTTTCATTTATGAAAGAACTAATATTGCTATAAAATTTTTGGATCTACCTTTGTTCCTTAAAATCCTGTACAGTGAAAGACAATCTTGGGCAATTGTTTCATTGCCTCCTGAGATTTCATGTTATGTAAGGCGAAACTTGAGAAAGATTTTTGCCTGTTGTAAATCATCTACTCTATCTGCCTAGAAGCTTCGTTGTGTGTCTCTACAGATGGCTTCTTTCAGTGATTTTACAAATAAAGTATGGAGGCATTTATTTTGCCTGCCTTGTAGCACAACTCATGGAGTAGAAAAGAAAGCAGCTTACACCTGTAATGGCAGGGGGCTCAGAGCTTCAACTAAAGCTTCCACTAAAGCTCTGAGATTCAGACCACTACAGACGTGCAGAATATGTACAATTTCTACATATGGGTTATTTTATTAAGGGAACATAGAAGTGTGCTATTAGCCTTAGACATTTTTGTCCCCAATTACCTTCTAATTTGTATGAAAATTTCCCCATAGCTTGACAGTTGTCTGTGAACTTTGTTTTAGTAAGAGGGTACATTTTCGTCTTTTGTGTTTCCTCTTGAGTGATTTGTCGAAGAGTTTGGCAGATTCCCGGGTGGATGCTAATTAGGAGAAGAAATCCACAGTGTTTGTGATTAGTGACCCGTTTACATGTTCTTTTGAAAGAGAATAGTATTCAGTTTACAAACAATGTATAAGGTGTCAGAAACCATTTTTCAAAATGTATGAGAAATTTAATGTTTCAAACTTTTGAAGAATACTGTCTTGGTCAGAAAGCTATATTGCTCAGCCCTCTTCATTCAAGTGAGAGAAGCCAAATGCAAGCTAGTTGAGAGAAAAAGAGAGAAGAGAATTTACTGGCACATGTGATAAAACATCCCGAAGTAAAAGTAACTTCAAGCATGACTGTCTCTAGCAGCTCAAAAAATGTGAACAACCCATTACACCAATGCAAAAATGTATTCTTTCCAGATTGTCCCAGAAAACTGTGTAGAATCGATGGGCTTATTTTGGGTTTTATGGCTACGCCACGGGAATAGTCATCCCATGAGAATGTTGACTGTCTAGGATTGTCCCTTTCCATCTTATAGGTACACACCATATTATCACGAAGGTTGATTTCATGTTCTAGAATTTTCAGAATATATTTTTAGTTGTTTTTTCCCCCCAGCTTTATTGAGATATAATTGACATATGACATTGTGTTAAGTATACAGTATACAACCTGTTTATTTGATATACTTGACAAACTCATTACCACCAAAGCATTATCCGACATCCGCATCACGTCACATAATTATCATTTCTTTTTTTGTGGTGAGAACACTTGAGACCAACTTTCTTAACAGCTTTCAAGGATATAATACAATATTTCCAACTATAGTCACCACGTTATACATTAAATACACAGAACTTATTCATGTTCTAATTGGAGGTTTGTACTGTTTGACCAACATCTTCCCTTTCCCCCTACTCCGCAGTCCCTGCTGACCACCAGTCAAGTGTTTATCTCGATGCGTATGGCTGTATGGCTTGTTTAGATTCCACATGCAAGTGCTATCATACGGTATTTGTCTTTTTTGACTTTGCCCTGTCTCATTTAGCCTAAAACCCGCAAGGTCCATCCATGTTCTCACAAATGTCAGTATGCCCTCCTATCTCATGTTCTGAATATTCTATTGTATCTACACACCACAACTTCTTTATGCACTTACCTGCTGACGCACACTTAGGCTGTTTTCATCTATTGGCTATTGTGAATAATGCTGCAAAGAACATGGGAATCTAGATATCTTTTTAAGATCCTGTTTTCATTTCGTTCGGATATATACCCCAAAATGGGATTGCTGGGTCATATGGTAGCTCCATTTTAATCTAATCATCACCAAGACCCATGTCAAAATGCTTTCCACCCGCTATGTTTTCTTCTAGGAGTTTTACAGTTTCAGGTCTTACAGCCAAGTCTTTAATCCATTTTGAGTTGATTTCTGTTCATGGTGTAAGATAGGTGTTCAGTTCCATTCTTTTGCCCGTGGCTCTCCAGTCGTATTCCAACACCATTTATTGAAGATGCTGTCCTTTTACCATTGTATATTCTTGGCTCCTTTGTTATAAATTAGTTGATGATAATGCTGGAGTTTACTTCCAGGTTGTCTATGCTGTTCCATTGATTTATGTGTCAGTTTTATGCCAATACCATACAGTCTTGATTACTATAGCTTCGCAATATAATTTGAAATCAGGAAGTGTGATGCCTCCAGCTTTGTTCTTTCTTAAGGTTGCTTTGGCTATTCAGTCTTTTGCGGTTCTGTACAACTTTTAGGATTTTTTTTTCTATTTCTCTGAAAAAATACCATTGGAATTTTTATAGGGATTACATTCAATCTGTAGATCATTTGGGGTAGTATAGACATTTTAACAATATTAATTCTTCCAATCCGTGAGCATAAAACATCTTTTCGTTTGTTTGTGTTTCCTTCAAATAGTTTCATCAGTCTTGTAGTTTTCTGTGAACAGATCTTTCACCTTCTTGGTTAAATTTATTTCTAGGTATTTAATCTTTTTTGATGTAATTGTATGTTCCTCCTATGTGCGATTTGTTGGGAGTTTTTATAATGGAGGATGTTGAATTTTGTGAAATTCCTTTTCTGCATCTATGGAGACTATCAGATGATTTTTACCCTTCATTCTCTTAATGTTGTATATCACATTGCTTAGTTTATGGAATTTGAACCATTCTTGCATCCCTGGAATAAATTCCATTTGAATGTACTGTTGAACTCAGTTTACTAATATTTTGTTGAGAAATTTTACATCTGTGTATACCAGGGATATTGGTCTGTAATTTTCTTTTCTTGTGGTGCCCTTGCCTGGTTCGTTATGAGGGTAATGCTGGCCTTGTGAAATGAGTTTAGCAGTATTCCTTCCTCTTCTATGTTTGCAAGATTTTGAGAAGTAATTGTATTAATTCTTCTTTAAATTTTTGGTAGAATTCATCAGTGCTTCATTAGTTCATTAGTTCTAGACTATTTTTGTTGTCTCCACCTATTTGTACACTTTCCAGTTTTCTTTTTGTAACTTATTTTTGGTTTCATAGCATTTTGATTGGAAGGATGCTTGATGTTACTTCAGTCTTCTTAAATTTATGAGGATTTGTTTTACGGCCTCACATGTGATCCATACTGAAGAATGTTCCGTGTGAGCTTGGAAAGAATGTGTATTATGCTGTTGTTGGACGGAATGTTCTGTAAATGTCTGTTAGGTCCATCTGGTCTAATGTGTAGTTGAAGTCTGATGTTTCCTTATTGATTTCGGAATGCAGTTTCAGAGGTAGCTCCCATGAGGCACCATTTCACACCTACTATGAAAACTATAGTCAAAAAGATGGACAATAACAAGAATGGCCAAAGATGTGGAGAAATTGGAACCCTCGTGCATTGCTGGTAGGACTGTAGAACAGTGCAGCTGCTATGGAAATACTTAAGCAGTGTTCCTATATGACTAAGTATTCCATTCCTAGGTATATATCCAAGAGAATTTAAAACTGATGTCTACACAAAAACATGCACACACATGTTCATAGCTTCATTATTCACCACATCCAAAAGCTACAAAAAAACCTGAGTGTCCATCAGTGGATGAACAGGTAAATAAAATGAAAAATTATACAGCCATGAAAAGAAGCGAAATACCAATACATGCGACAGCATGGATGTACCATGAAAACATGATGGGAAGTGAAAGATGCCAGACACAAATGGTCTGATAGTGTATGATTCCATTCTTGGAATGTTCGGAATAAGCAAATCCATAGAGACAGAAGCTATATTAGCATTTCCTAGAGGCTGAGGAGAGGGAACAATAGTGAGTGGGTATAGGGTTTTTCCTGTGATGATGAAAACGTGTAGGAGTTAGTCCTGATGGCTTCACAACTTTGCGAATACACTAACGGCCACTGAAGTCTACACTTCTCAGGGGAGAATTTTGTACTATGGGAATTATGTTATCAATAGAAAAGAAATAATTCTTTTTTTCCAAATTTTTTTAACGTGTATTTATTTTTTTGAGACAGAGAGAGACAGAGCATGAACGGGGGAGGGTCAGAGAGAGAGGGAGACACAGAATCTGAAACAGGCTCCAGGCTCTGAGCTGTCGGCACAGAGCCCGACGCGAGGCTCAGACTCACGAACTGCGAGATCATGACCTGAGCCGAAGTCGGGTGCCCAACCGACTGAGCCACCCGGGCGCCCCAAGAAATAATTCTTTAAAAATATAAAGATGGATTCAGAATTGAGAATGTGTAGCCAGACATTTTAAATCAGCGCTTCCAAGAAATTGTAACATTTCTGGGGAAATCTCTAGCAAGCTAAGAGATGTGGACTGCCTTCAGTCGCTCCAGAGCATAAAGTGCAAACCATCATAAAAGGAACTGTTCAAGGCCCTATTTGTTTTATTTTGTTAATTAGTGCTGCCTTCCTGTATGGCCAGAATAATTTCATATTTGCAAGTTTTAAATATGATTGATGATAATCATTAATACACAAAAAGCTTCCAAATACTGCTGAATTAAGTGGCATTTAACACCTGGAAGATATTTTAGGTCAATTATGATCTACTAAACTACAAAATCAGCATGTTGCTCATAAAGGTTTCTCATAAAGCAGAGTATAATTCAAAAAGTTCATGTGAAAACAGGAAAAGTACATTTTATATATGTAAATAGTTTGCCCAAAAAAGGACAAATTTAGGCAAATAGTCAGAAGTTCTTATTTTCAAATTACAATAAAGTAACTGTAAATAATTTACTGTGTAACATTATTGACTTTTAAACCTATTTTACTTTATCTTTTAAACTTATTTATTTTGAGAGAGAGAAAGAGAGAGCATGCGCATGCAAGCCGGGGAGGGGCAGAGAGAGAGGGAGAGGGCAAGAATCCCAAGCAGGCTCCACCCTGTAGGCACAGAGTCAGAAATGGGACTGGATCTCACAAACCATGAGACCATCACCTGAGCTGAAATCAAGAGTCCAACACTTACTTAACCAAATGAGCCAGCCAGGCGCCCCTAAAACTATTTTATTATAAAACAAACCACAAATACAGGAAGCTCTTCCGAACAAATACACAGCCTGATGAGTTTTTATGAGGCCTTTTTATAACTACCACCCAGGTGAAGACATGTGGCCTGATTCAATCACAATAACACTCTTACCCCAAGTAACTATTATACTCACCTTTGTAGAGATGACACAAATGTCCATTCTTAGAGACTGTAATTTAATCTTGCTCACTTTTTTAAAAGTGTTCGGATTCCGTGTCAATTTCAGCCCACACATTTCTCCTCCTTCCCTTCCTTTTTCTTATCATTTATCTATTAAGGAATCGAGGACATTTGCCCAGCAGAATATTTCACACTCTCAATTCTACTTATTGTGGACTCATAGTGCAGTTCCTCTGTCTTCTTGAAAATTGGCAGCTGATCGCCAGACTTGATCAGACTCAGTCAGGTTCAACTCCTTTGGCAAGACCGTGTGGAATGTTGTACTCTCACCAGGAGGTATCTGTCTGCTTATCTCTCTTTGTGGACTGAGCAGCTGTTGATACTCAATACCTGGATCCGTTCATTCATTAGTGGTTGCAAAACAATGATCTTTCAATTCATCATTTTTTTTTTTCATTTATTAAATAAAACGCTTTTACAAAGAGATGCTTTCCCTCTTCTACTGTTTGTACTATCCAGGCAGACAGTTTCTACAGAGCCCGGACAAACGCTTGATTCTTCGCTCTGAATATTTGCTTGGTTTCTGCACAGTGGGGGTAGAGACAAATGACCTACTAGTTTTTAAAGTTTTAATATTCAAGAATAAAAATCTGAGCCCCTACTCTTATGAAAACAAAGAAGTAGAGATTTAATATTCTCGCGTATTTTTCACTTCTTACTGAAGTATAATATATTTAAAGAGTGTCCATATCATAAGATTGTAGATCAGTGGTTCTTCACAAACTGAACATACCATGTAATCAGCAACCAGATCGAAAACCAAGGCACTCTCACTACCCTAGAACAGCCCCTTCCAGTCACAACCATCTCTAAGGATAACCGCCCCCCACCTTCCTGATATCCAACAACTAATTGTTTCTGTTTTGTTTCTTAGATGAGTGGGATCATACAGTGTATGCTCTTTTGTACTGAGGTTCTTTGCTCTGTCATTATGTTTGCAGTAGTCACTGGATTGCGAATCCATTTTTCTGATAGGATTCAGATTGTTTCCAGTTGCCAGCTGGAGTGTTAAGAACTTTTCGGCGCATGCCTTTTGGGGCACGTAGACGTGCATTTCTTAGGGTATGGATTGCCTTCATTTTTAAACATGATACTAGAACCAGATAGTTTCTTGGGAAAACTACGGAAATATGTAAATAGCTTCATTTTTAAACATGATATTAGAACCGGGTAGTTTCTTGGGAAAACCACTGAAATTTCTGAAATTCTTTTTATTGAAAAAATGAGTTGTTGTTAGTAATTATCACCATACCTCATTTAGTTTCAAAATTGTAGCTGCTACCGCTGCTAACATCAGGTACCAGCCTGTAACAAATCTCAGAGAAAGTGGCACCGCCCATGGCTGCATTCAATCCACTGTCTATGCTTGTCGCAAAGAAAAACCGTAGACAGTTCAACGCCGGAGGGGAATTTTACTTTTTCTTTTCGATGCCGTCTCGAAGCTCTGTCTGCTGCCTCAGAGCAGTGCCCGTTTACAGGCCAGCAGTCGCTGAAGCAGCTCTGCTTAAAAACCTGAATTACCTGGAAATCTATTTTTGATTTACTTTTATAGGGATTCATCACCTGCTATGGGATAAATCATCCTCCCTCCCCCAAATTCATACGTGGAAGTCCTAATCCCCAGTCCCTCAACATATGACCTTATTTAGAAATAAAGTCATTGCATGTGTCATTAGTTAAGATCAGGTCATTAGGGTGGGCCCTAATCCAGGATGACTGGTGTCCTTATATAAAAGGGCAAATCTTGGGGGCACCCGGGTGGCTCACCTCGGTTGAGCATCTTGATTTCGGCTCAAGTCATGATCTCATGGTTGGAGAGACAGAGCCTCGTGTTGGGTCTGCGCTGACGGCATGGGGCCTGCTTGGGACTCTCTCTCCCTCTCTCTCTGTCTCTCCCTGCCACATGCACGCACACACACACACACCCTCTCTCTCAAAATAAATAAATAGCTAAGAAAAAAAAAAAAAGGGCAAATCTGGACACAGACCTGCACACAGGGAGAAGGCCATGCGAAGAGGAAGGCAGAGATTAGGGTGATGCTTCTACAAGCCAAGGAACGCCAAAGATCGACCACAAGTCACCAGAAGCTAGGAGAGACACACAGAGAACAGACCCACCTCTCACATCTCTCAGAAGAACCAACCCTGAAGATACCTTGATCTCAGACTTCTGGCCTCCTGAACTGTGAGCCAATAAATGTCTCTTATGTAAGCCTCCCAGTGCGTGGTACTTTGCAACAGCAAACTTACACATCACCCTTTATAACGTGGTACCCTTGGCCGTTGCCCATTGTCATGATCCTTAATTTGGACTCTAACTTGGACTTCTAACTGACTGACAGCATGTAATCTTGAGTAAAGGATTCAGCCTCCCTCTGTAAGCATCTGTGTCTTCTTACGTGTAATTGGGATAAAAATCATACCTCTATCACAGGCTTGCTGCGAGAATGGAGTAAAAACTGCATCTAAAGAACTTCTGAAAGTATCTCTAAATGGTAATTATTATTATTTTTTTTTGCGGAAATATCAGAGCTTTATTCAAAGTTAGGCCTTTCTAACCAAAGAACCTCTATTCCTTTTTAAAATATAATTTATGGACAAATTGGTTTCCGTACCAAATAGCAATTTTTCAAATAAGTATTAACTTTTATCATTATATACTAAGTCGCAACCATAATAAATTCCAAAAAGCAGGACTCATACAAGCCGCATTCTGTAGAACACAGAAACATGCACGAAATAAATAAATAAACGCAAATTATCCTTCACAACAGATACAAAAGGGCAATAAAAACTGATGTTACAGACCGTTTGAGGACAAGGCCATCATGGCATCATATCTTATGGATACAAACACAAAATAAAATAAAAATGGATAGCTTTAAATGCTTTCCATCAAGGAAACATTTTCAGGACAAAATAAAACAGGTAACTCATGAAGTCAGAAAAAGTCACAAAGTGATTCTAAGCCAGCAGGATGAAGAAACTGATGATGACAAAAGCAGGAGAAAAATGGCATTCTGGTAACCAACGTTTGCAAAGCATTTCCTAGACACCAAGCCCTGTGCTACATCCTTTTCCCAGACTGTCATGGAATGATTAGTACAATCTTATGAGGTAGGTACTACGATTATTCCCATTTTACAGGTAAGGACACTGAGGTTTCAGAGCTGGCGTAACTCACCCAAGATCATAAAACAGAGGCAGGATTGTGTCCCAGGAAGTATGACCACAGACCCCAAGTTCTTAATCACTGTATACTCCCCCGGTCTTCTTCAGTCAAGGTCCAACTGGTCACTCACGTTCTAGAGAACACCTCCCTTACTGCCTCTCATATACTGTTTCTACCGCGTATCCTGTGCATTTGAATTTAGTGATTTCTTATAACTCGCTCTCACGGCGCCACATCCCCCAGCCCCATGCACACGCACGTGCGCACGCACACACCCACACCTGATGCTTGTTTGAGCCCTCTCCATCATGAGACACGAGCGACACGGTTGAACAATCCTCATTCCTAGGCCGGACGTCTAACCATTGGTGAACAGCTGGGCCGCCTACCATTCAAATATGGAAAGGGTCTCAGGGCCCAGCCCTCCTGTGTCCGTCTCGCATATGGCCACTTCTCATCTCTGCTGCTTGGAGGGCACAAGCGGTCCCTGGAGCCCACCTCTGCCTACACTTTGCTGCCAGTGCTCCTCACTGTTTTCTCTGCCCTTCTGAAGGCTTCTGAAATTGGCCATCCGTGGCTTCCTTCACCCACAAATGATTTAAAGTCAAATTGAGAATAGATTTTTTTTTCTCCACATAAGATCCACAAATAAGAACGCGTTCCAAGGACAGGAAAAGAAAAATTTAGTATTGGTAGATCTCTGGTTTCTATCAGCTCGGTAGATGTTATTCATTAACTGAAAGAGTCAAATCTCCACTCTCATAAAAAAAAACAAATTAAATGCAGTTAGCTGAAATATACCTTTATTTGGCTCTTGTAGTTTTTCAGCTGTGACAAAGTAAACCTTTTCTTTTTTTTTTTTTAAGGATCTTTATATAACATAAGAGATCGGTTTGGCATATCCTAAGACAAACCCCACCAACGGAACAAAGGTAGATTACAATTAGTTGTTTTGTAAGCATTATTTTTGGAAAGCCCAGTGTTGATTTCAGCTTTGCACATACCGTATAATGATATAGTAAAGCTGGAAGTGTACACATTTAGAGACCGTAATTACAGCAATGCTGTGCTTGACTCCCTTATTTGCTAAGCTGAGTTGAAAACTGAAGTTAAGTGGAGCCAGAGTCTACCCAGTTTACTCCACAAATTTATCCCACTTAGAAAACAAGTAAGAATTACAACAACAACACGATGCTTTAAAAAAAAAAAAAAAAGAAACTGCTGTAGTTTTTACCCCTTTGGAATTTGATGCCCACTAAGGTAGAAAGGAAAAAAAAAAAAGTAGGGATTTTCATTGGATTTTTATTGCCATTCAAGGAAAAACAGTTTGGGTTAGGTCTTTTGGTTTCTATTCGTGTACCCCGTCATAATCAGCGGGCCTCAGTCTGGCTGTCTCTTCACATTTCACATCCTTCCTAAAATGTTTTGGGTTCAGAGAAATTCAGAATGTACTTTGTGCTAAACACTCTTTCTTTTCTTTTTTAAGTCACTGTAAACATTTACCTCGGCTTCAGATTCATTTGCACTTATCCCATCCAAACTTCTCACCGCCTAACCCTGCACGGACTAAAATAAAACCAAACACTCTTGCTTATAAAAGACACCGGATTCCAGAATCTCTCTGCAGATTCTACTAGGCACTTTCTTCGTGGAGGCATGACGTTCTCTTTAGCCAAGTATAGCTGAATTAAAATATCCACTGGGTTTTCATTCCATTTGAGCCTCCTTGTCCCAGCTGAGCCCCGGGATGCTGCTGGGCCCAGGCCTTTCCAGCCTGCATGGCTCTTGGTTCCATGATAATTCCATGACTGAAACCCAATGTACTCAAAACTCATCATCTCCCTTCCCAAATCTGTTTTCCCTTCTGAGTTCATTCTCAGGAAATGGTACCACCTTCTCCTGCAGCCCCAGCCAGAACCCAGAAGTCACCCTTCACCTCCCACCATGCCACCAGAGCGGGTACATTCACCTTCTAGCATTCGAATTGGCTTTCCCTTTCATTGCCCCAGTCTATGCAACATTGTTTATTGTCCACATTTGTGCAGTGACCTCCTAAAACTAATTGGTCTGTCGCTAGACTTATCTCTCCCCAATCCCTTGCTCACTTAAAAATAGTGATCTTTCTGGGGCACCTGGGTGGCTCAGTTGGTTAAGCAGCCGACTTCGGTTCAGGTCATGATCTCACGGTCCGTGAGTTCGAGCCCCACGTCGGGCTCTGTGCTGACAGCTCAGAGCCTGGAGCCTGTTTCGGATTCTGTATCTCCCTCTCTCTGACCCTCCCCTGTTCATGCTCTGTCTCTCCCTGTCTCAAAAATAAATAAAACGTTAAAAAAAAAAATAGTGATCTTTCCTTTCAACAATAGCCAAATTATGGAAAGAGCCTAAATGTCCATCAACTGATGAATGGATAAAGAAATTGTGGTTTATATACACAATGGAACACTACGTGGCAATGAGAAAGAATGAAATCTGGCCATTTGCAGCAACGTGGATGGACCTGGAAGGTATTATGCTAAGTGAAATAAGTCATACAAAGACAGATACCATATTTTTTCACTCTTATGTGGATCCTGAGAAACTTAACACAAGACCATGGGGGAGGGGAAGGGGAAAAAAAAGTTAGAGAGGGAAGGAGGCAAACCATAAGAGACTCTTGAAAACTGAGAACAAACTGAGGGTTGATGGGGGGTGGGAGGGAGGGGAAAGTGGGTGATGGGCACAGGGGAGGGCACCTGTTGGGATGAGCACTGGGTGTTGTACGGAAACCAATTTGACAATAAATTTCATATTAAAAAATTATAAATTTATAATAAACTGCTATTTAATGGGAAAGAAATAGTGATCTTTCTAAAGGGAAAATTTGCTCACCTGAATCCTCTTCTCAAAACCATTCCATGGTCTCCCATCACTTTTGGAATAAATGACAAATTTCTGAGTAGATTTCACCAGGCGCTTCTTCACCTGCTCTTATCTTCCCTTTCACTCTTCTTTGCTCCTCCCTCCCTGCCTGTCTCGCACAAAGTCAAGGGAATTGCCCTCAGCTCCCCAAGTGTGTGCTGATATTTCTTCCCTTTGGGCCTTCTAGCTGTTTAGCATGATAATAGCTCTGACATACTGACTGTTTTATCATGTACCTGGCGCTGTTCTTTTTTTTTCCTTGACTTTTTTTTAATTTATACTTTTTAAATTTATTTTAACTTATTGTCAAATTGGCTAACATACAGTGTGTAAAGTGTGCTCTTGGTACCTGGCACTGTTCTACATAGAGTTAGTTCTGCTGTGATGTGATATTTATCTTGCAAAAAATCACCATGCTGTGCAAAATCATGCGATCAAAATCTTTATGGAAAAAATGCAGTTGGGGGTGTACCACCCAAAATACAAATCAGTGACACATTTTAAAAAGCTAGAAAATGAATAAAAACTTTGACATAAATTTGATGGTTAAGAAACACATAAATACTCACCATACATATTTTTGCTCTTCTTCAAGGATTCCCAACACAGAGCTCCTAAAACCCTTGGAATTTCCTGAGAGATAGGGGTGAGAGAGGAATATCTTTTGTTATTCATAAGCCCTTTTCAGGGGTTTATGCTAATGAGTCACTCTTGAGGATACAGGCTGGTTATCAGAGGAATCAACTTTGTGATTAGAGGGAGGGAACTTTTAGCTTAGGCTCCTGACCTTTGGGGAGGAGACAGGGCTGGAGATTGAGTCAATGGCCAATGACCAATGGTTTTAGTTTCTCAGATGATTTGAATGTGCAGCCAGAGTTGAGATCCACTTGGAGCAAAGCTGAACCTGCAGGTGCAAAACATGTTTTTGCAGAGTGATGTGAGAGCCAGAAAGGTCCTTAGCACCTCCACCAGCATTTGGACTGATTGGCCTTGAGTTCTCTACTGGCCCCAGAAAGTCTGTAAACCTGTGATCAGTAAGACCATGCTGAGGAGAGAGCAATTCAAAGCACAACATTAAACCAGATCTGAAGCATTTGTATAATCTCCTCAAACCAGATTTTATATTATGAATTGATGCATGTACTGTGCCCCCCATTTATTTTTGTGAATTCCAAAACATTCTTGTCTCAGAACAAGAAAATCAGCATTAGATAACCTATTAAGTAGGTGAAGAAGTGTCAGATGCATGGAAAGATTTTAAGAATTGTGACAGTTTGGGGTGCCTGGGGGGCTCAGTAGTTTGAGCGTCCGACTTCGGCTCGGGTCATGATCTCACGGTTCGTGAGTTCGAGCCCCGCGTAGGGCTCTGTGCCGACCGCTCAGGGCCTGGAGCCTGCTTTGGATTCTGTGTCTCCCTCTTTCTCTGCCCCTCCTCTGCTCACGCTCTGTCTTTCTCTCAAAAATAAATAAAGATAAAAAAAAATTGTGACAGTAGTACCATTGGGTGATGAGTGTAAAACAGACAAATTGATCAGAACAGCAGTATTTTCTATGATGATTTAAAAGTTTAAGAATCAAGGTAAGCTCGTGACCCCAGGTTAATGGGGCAACTGTCACAGAGTGTACCATAAATTATTAAAGTTTTCTATTCAGCCAGATGAAATGGGCAGAGAACAGTGTTTTCCAATGCATATTTCATGAAATCCCCATTTCTTCAGATTATATGGGAAATGCTAGGTGAAATAAAATGAGACAGGTTTCTTTACTGTCAGATTTTTAGTCTTTCTTATGAAGATGTAGATGGTGAATGTCTAAAAAAGAGATGACAGTAAACTATGTCTTCAAAATTTCTTTTTTTCTCTCCGTAGATTTGTAATTCAAAAACACATATTGTTTTAAGTCCCAGCATAGAGGGCTGGGGGGCATGAGAACCAGTCAATTCCATCTTTCTCAAAACTGCTTCTAGCTCGTCTAAATATGTGGTTATAACTCTATGCCTTAAGTCATCTTCCCTGCCACTGGGTTCTGGACTTCACCGGGGCAGGGGCCCGCTCTAGGGACCAGAAGGAGCCTTAGCCAGCATGTCAGACTCCATCCGGCCTCTGCCTCCCTCACAGCAACCACCCGGAGAGGGGGGCGAGGATGACAGGGAATCCTAGGCACTTAGACCACTGCCCACACATAGAAATAGTCCTGTGGAGAACTGTCCCAGGTTGGGCCTGGACCTTCTTCAAGGAGCAAGGAGGCTGGCTTCTGAGGCAATATGGCTGGTTGGGGGGGGGGGGGGGCGGGGGGGAACCTTGCTCTCTCTGCCTGTGCTGTACCCACCCCTTCACCAGCAAGCTCTCCTCTGCCCCAAAGAGACTTTGACATAAAACAGTACATGAATCAGTAAAGAAGTATAATACAAGAACTGAAAAAAAAAAACACAAAAAAACCCTTTCGTTTGCATCTCAAATTAAGCCGGGAATACATATGCTAACATAAATGAATAAGCTATTTATCCATGTGCAAAGAAATAATCTCTCCGCTCACTGATGAAAATAACCCAAGACCCACTTCTACAGTAATCATGGGCTCCTGGTCCTCAGACTTGGCTACATCTGGGCTCACGGTGGCTCTCGGATGGGTGGTTTTTAGCTCTGTCCATCATTGTTGTTTTTTTTTAATATTTATTTATTTTCGGGGAGACAGAGAGACAGAGTGCAAACAGGGGAGGGGCAGAGGGAGAGGGAGACACAGAATCTGAAGCAGGCTCCAGGCTCTGAGCTGTGAGCACAGAGCCCGACTCTGGGCTTGAACCCATCAAGTACTAGATCATGACCTGGGCCGAAGTCAGACGCCTAACCGACTGAGCCACCCAGGAGCCCCCATCATTGTTTTTGTGATGTATGATACTTCCCATCTCTAATAGCTAGTCTCTGTGCTTCTTCTCAGCTTTTGAACAGGTGCCATGCAATTTACAAATCTTCCTGAATAGTAAAATGGACAAATGAGTTTTCTCTGAGCATGAAAGACAAATTGGTAAATGGACTAGCCTAGTCTGGGAGCCAGAACTTCAATGAATTTTCCAGCTTCAAATACAACGAACGCTATTTCACAGTGAGTTATTCTTCTCGGTTTCATTTTTGTAGTATGAATCCTGGATTTAAAATTAGCATGAAAAAGCACTTTCTTGTAGATAGATTCCTACTTCAGGCTGCTTTAAAGCTGCAAAAGGCTTGGTTCAGTGAGTGCCAACCACATAAAAGAACCACCCTCCCGGGCAAAGAATGTTCCTTTCTTCCTTGCAATCTTCGGACTGCTGGATCCCCCCAAAGCTGTCAGGGAAAAGAAATCTTTTCTCCTCTTTCCAGGGAAAGGAAATTCTAGAGTAAAGACTAACCATTTAAATAATGATCTGTAAATCTTTTCATTAGTGGCCAGAGGGCAGAGTCCTTTAAAGGAGCGAGTGCCGACTGTGGCCACTGTTCAATTTGCTCTGTGCTGGAGCCTTGCAGGAAAATGTGTCCTAAGGTAAGGGAATAACAACCCCTGCAGGGCCAGCCAAGGGGTGTTCCTGAGCTCTCTCTCATTCATATGTGCTGTCCAGAATGCCCCAAAGCCTCTCTAGACTCTATAAAATAAGAATAAAGAGGGGTGCCTGGGTGGCTCGGTCGGTTAAGCATCCGACTTCAGCTCGGGTCACGATCTCGCGGTCCGTGAGTTCGAGCCCCCCCCTCGGGCTCTGGGCTGATGGCTCAGAGCCTGGAGCCTGTTTCCGATTCTGTGTCTCCCTCTCTCTCTGCCCTTCCCCCGTTCATGCTCTGTCTCTCTCTGTCTCAAAAATAAATAAACGTTAAAAAAAAATTTAAAAAAAAGAATAAAGAAATACACCTACAGAAATTAAGGAATAGAAAATAGAAAGTCAGTAGAGATGATGAATAAATCTAAGGGCTCATTCTTTTGGCACTATCTTATTCCCTTGCCTTCCTTTTATTTTCTTCAGAGCACTCAAATTCCACTGCATTTTTGCTTGTTTCCTTCATATCGCCCCTTCTTCTTCAACAGTATGATCCCAAAACTGGAAGGGCCTTTTACTGTTTTGTTCACAAAGATACTCTCAGCACCTGTTAATTACACTGTGTGGAAGAGAGTAGGAGCTCAATAATTATTGTTCACTAGATGGAAAATAAAGAAGGAAATGAAAACAACATATGCTGGGGCGCCTGGGCGGCTTAGCCAGTTAAATGTCCGACTTCGGCTCAGGTCATGATCTCACGGTTTGTGAGTTCGAGCCCCGCATCAGGATCTGTGCTGACAGCTCAGAGCCTGGATCTTGCTGTGGACTCTATCTCCTCTTTCTGACCCTCCCCTGTTCACACTCTGTTTCTCTCTCAAAGATAAACATTAAAAAAAAATGTTTAAAAACCCAACATATGCCCAATAGAAAACATCAGACAAAATATATGTAATAAAATCTTGGAAAAATTAGCTAAAAATATATAAACAATAAATGTTTTTATATTTTAGTTACACTTTATATCACATTAGTTACATGTTATTTACATGTTAGTTATACTTTATATCAGTAAGTCCCAGGTAAATTAAGATGATAATGTTAAACAAAATACAAGAATGAAATATTTATAAACTTGGGTCCTGGGCTGGGAAAAGTCTTTATAAAAATGATCCCAGAGCAAGCAAAATGGAAAAGATTGGTAGTTGTGAATGTCTTCAAAGAACAAAAAAAAACTTTCCAATGTTTAGAAACAAATAAACTAGGAAAGTATTTGCAACATACACTATAAACAAAGGATTTGCATTGCAATTATAAAAGAGCCTTTAAAATTCAAGAAAAAGGTAAGTGATGTTCACTAGCCTTATTGTGGGGGATCGTTTTGTAAAGTTTAAAAATATTGAATCACTATGATGTACACCTGAAACTAAAATATTGTATGTCAATTATACTTAAAAGTGTGCCTTTTCAAAATAGACAAAATGTAGAGACAAGCGATTCACCAGAGAAAAAATGCAGGTGGCCAATAAACAGGAAAATGTAGAAATGCAAGCTCCTTGTAACCTCATTTTCACCTATTATAATGGCCCAAAAGATAGCTAATAAAGGCAAATAGTCTTGGTAAAGATGCCGAGCACTCAAGATGGCTTGGCAAATTGGGTCTTTCTGGAAAAGAGTCTCACAATTATACCTATTATACAAATCTTTAAAATAAGAGTAACTGTTACAACAGTAGTTTTGCCTCTCAGAATTTGTTGTAAGAAAAATGCTAAGGAAATAGCCAAGATTTAGTCACAGAGACGACAATAACAATGCTGTTTATTATAGTCACCCTAAATTGGAAACAAACTAAATATCTATCAACTTTGAATTCAAAAACCAATCATGATTTATCTACATGATTTATATGGCCATTAAAAACAATTATGGACTGGGCATTAGTTGACATTGAACTATTCTTAATATTATTAAGAATATGATATGGACTGTGTTATGTTTTCTTTTAAAGTTCCTATCTGTTAGAGATACATTCAGAGGTAGGTGAAATGATATCATGTCTTCATTTGGATTGACTTGAAATATCCCTCCCTTTCTCATTCCAAAAAGTATGTGGGTAAAAGAGATGAAAAAAAAAAAAAATCATGACTCTGGGGGGTCAGTACTGTGTGACCCTGGGCAAGTGACTTGCCTCTCTGTGCTACAGCCCCCATGTGACATGAGGCCAATAGTAAAATTTACTTCTTCGGTTGTTGTGAGGGTTGAATAAAACAATATGGGCATCATTTTCCCACAGTGTCCGGTGCAGAGTTAGGTACCTTCCCAGGATATGGAACATGCAAGGTCGTAGCAGGTGCTCAGATGTGTCTTGTGATCTTCAGAGGGCAGACTACCCTGCTTTTGAAAGGTTAGCTTTTTTCTTCCAACGCATGCCCGTATTTTGATGGTGCAGGGGTAAGGAGGTCTGGGTAACACCAGTGGGGAGAATCCCACGCTGCTGGGAGAGAGCCAAATACTAGCAAAGAGAGTTACTTAATGGCTCAGAGTATCTCTGCTAGAGGAGAAGAAAAAACTGCTTCTTCCACAGTTGTTCTGGGTTTCCTCTGTTGCCTGTAATAACTAAAAAAACAGTAGAGAGTGGGCAGGGATTGAGTGAGGAGGCCGGGCCAGAGACTGACTTCAGAACCAGCCCTCTGACCCACTGGCTCATTCTTGGTTTTCCTTCCTGAGCGTCATTTTAATTTGGGTAGGATCTTTCTGCCCAATGCAAAAGACTCACTAGTATGGGCATGAAAACTAATATGGGCTCTTCAGCTTAGAGGTGCCCAGAGGGCAGCCCTGTGCATAGGTCTGTTCCAGGGCTCTGCAGGGAAATTTATCCTCAGTTATTTTCCAACTGAGGCCAACATTGGGAGTCTCTGGTCCGTCTCTCTTCCTGTTAGATCCTCGGGGGGGTGGGGCATGGCTTAATCAATGAAAAGAGTTATAGGGTGGGATGGACGGGTCGATAAACGGTAGAGAAGAAAACGACCTTGGTCTGTTTCAAATTACACTTAATAAATCACAAAGTGTCGTAGATGAGCTGAGAATAGGAGTCCAAATTATTCTTTCTTTCTAAAACATTCAAACTCATCTCTGAAGCACCGAGTGATTAGACAGACAGGTGTGGCTTCTAATGCAGGCTTTAAAAATAAGACACGATGGGGGCCCCTGGGTGGCTGAGTCGGAGTTAAGGGTCGGACTCTTGATTCCACCTCGGGTCGTGATCTCATGGTGCTTGGGTTTGAGCCCTGCCCTGACAGTGCAAAGCCTGCTGGGATTCTCTCCCCCCTTCCCCACCCTTCTCCCATGCTCTCTTTCTCAAAAATAAATAAATATTTTTATTTATGTAAACTAAACTAAGGCATGATGCGGGGAAAGATTTGGTTCTTTTAGTTCTGTGTGGATATACTATATATCCTCAGCGTGAGATCGCTATGTCTTTCACGAATGAATATCACCATCTCAGTCCACTTGCCTGTCATAAAGGCAACACTGCACAGCTTCTTGATTTTTACTCCTTCCCTTATTTAAGCACATTTCTTTAAATCAAAAGGAAAGTTTCATTTTTACAAATACTGGGGGAATGCGGAGTTCAAGGCTATTATTCTATTTGCAGTCTTCCATCCATATCTTCCACTATTGCAGCCAAATCCTTAATGGGTAAGGACGAGTAACAAGGACCTGGGAACACCCAGCTGTAAGGACATTGATGCAGAAAAACACGATCCTCCAGAAATACTGATTGTGCTTCGGACAATAGAATCAAGGGTAGTGTGTTAGTTTGCTTGGGCTGTCATAACAACTTACCATAGGCTAGGTGGCTTCATCAAACAGAAATTTATTTGCTCACAGCACTAGAGGCTAGAAGTGCAAGGTCAAGGTGTCAGTAAGGGTGATCTCTTCTGAGGCCTCTCTCCTTGGCTTGTACATGGCTGTCTTCTCCTTGCAAGACCCACACCAGCTTGTTCTTCCCTTCTGTCTCCTAATCTTTTCTCTCTATAAGGCCACCAGTCATATTAGATTAAGGGCTCACTGATATGGCTTTATGTTACCTTAATTACTTCTTTAAAGGCCCCCTCTCCAAATACAGTCACATTATGAGGAACGGGGGTGCAGGAGGTAAGGAGTAACAGGAAAATTCAACATAAGAATTTGGAGGGCACAATTCCACCCATGACATCCAACCTTCTGGTCCACAAAGTTCATATCTTTCTCATACGCAAAATACATCTACCCCATTACAACAGCCCAAAAGTGAACCTATTCCAGTTTCAACCTGAAGTCCAAAATCTTGACTAAGTATCATCCAAATCAGATACAGGAGAGACTCAAGGTCTGATCCGTCCTAAAGCAAAATTCCTTCTTGGCTGTGAACCTATGAATCAGAAGGCAAGTTATCTGCTTCCAAAATACAATGGGGAGACAGCCATAAGATAGATATTCCCATTCTACAAGGAAGAAATAGAAAAGAAGGAAGCAGTCATGGATCCAAGCAAGTCTGAAAAATAGCAAGGAAAGTTCCATTAGATCTTAAGCCTCAAAAATAATCTTTGGTCCAGCACTCTGTCCTCTAGGCCTACCCACTCTAGTGGCACCCCTGCTTTTCTGGTCCACCAGGACAGTGACCCTGGTTGGATAGACTATGTGGTTTGGGGACAGGAGCACTAGATTGAAGAGACCCTAGGTGTGGCTCTATTTAATAACCAGCTCTGCGACTCTGCACATGACATTCAACGTCTCAGCATCTGGTTTCCTCATCTATAAAGTGAGATGGCTACCATTTCCAAGGCTATTTTTTATCTCTAAAATTATTTAGGTTGATAAGGAACGTTGGTCTTCTTTTTTGACTATTCCTGTCCTCACAAGAGGATAGATGCTCACTGATTCCAAAATACAAAAATGCAATAATATTTAGGGACCATTTATCTGTCTACAGAGATCACGAACATGATTTTTACAAAATAGTAAAGGAGATGTAGCCATTTTTCGGGATTCCTAATCAAGCAGTAAATCAATAAAACTTGAAACTAAATTCGAAGACATGCTTAATACAATAAAATGCAGACTTTTAGGTTTTGATCCAAGAATATGAAGTTCAGGTGCCTATTTACAGACCTGGCAATATGATAGCCGAAATCACCACTGTGGAGAAACACTCTGTGTAACCAAATCCCTTCGTGCAAATCCGGGGAAAATTCTATTTTCAATGACACTTGGCACATCCTTCAGCAACTAATTGCCTACTCATTCAGCAGTTCTCCATTTCTCCAGTTAAAAATCCCCCATCTTTTGTCTTGAAGATGCAGGCAGGAAGTGTTGCAGCAGGAAAATTAGAGAAAATGCAAAGGAGTTAAAATGAGAGCTGATTCAAGCCATTAGAAAAATGTGAGTCAGCAGGAGGTAAAACTAAATTATAAGAACCCTGAGGTTAGCAAGTCTCACAGGCTCAGTGCATCAGAGTGCAATCATCTCATTAGGTAGCAAATCATGCCAATGAATTAATTAGCATTGTCATTTCTTAATAACATTGAAAGAACCTCAAGAAAGCGCTTTCATCGTCTTCAGCAATCCAGATCTCTAAAAGTTTAGATCTATCTTCATTCCAAGTGTTCTTTCAAGTAGAATCCAAGCCACAAGCTAATACTGGCTACTCGTCAAGCTGAGCATGGGAGGAGGGGGGTCATCTGCACTTGGGTGATGACTGTACATGTTGCAGAAGATCTGTAAGTGACTGGGATTATTGACTATCAGAGACAGGAAGAAATTTAGAAGTTGTCCAACTGAATATTGTGACTTGTCAGATGGCTCTCCAGTTCAGGAAAGTGAAGTACCTTGCCTAGACCACCCAGAAGATATAGGAATTCTTCACTATGTTCAACATTCTCCCAACTAAACTGACTCTATACCATAACACACAAAGGATTTTGTCTTTTGTGGGGTTTGTTTGGTGTTTCGTTTTAATTTTGAAGAAGATATATGTGATAATTCTTTATTTCTAGTGGTAAGAAAGAGAGGTGAAGCTTTCAGCCAAAGTATAAACATAAAAAATTATATATATATATATATACACATATATATGTATGTGTATATATCTATATGTATGTGTGTATATAAATATATATACACACACACACACATATACACACAATAATGCTCATACATATTTAACAATGTTCAGGTGTGTGTGTATATATATATATATATATATATATATATATATATATATGTTATATCTACATTTGGACATCCATTATAAAAAAGATCAGCCAGTTTTCAGGCCTGGAAAAAAACATCTTTCATTTTGCTCAAATAATTGTTAAATATAAAAGGCAAGTAGCATAGGGAGAGAAAGTTGCATTTGGAATAAACAAACGGCAGCTTGGATTTGCTTGTGTCCCTTTTTCAACAGTGTGTTCTAGAACAGTACCAGAGTTGTTTTAGGGATTCAATGGCTGACATTCAAAGTGCCTACATAAGTGCCTGGCAACTTGGTAAGCAATTAATAATTTCCCACAAAACAAGATTCTGTTGTGCTTCTGGGGAAGACTGTGGAGTCAGCATGGTCCTCCCTCCAAGTCCTCCCTGCCAGCACGGCTGGACAAGTGGCATGGAGCAATTAGGGGGAATTGCCCAAGGGCTGGATCCTAGAGAAAGGGGCCACCTACTCATCACAAGTTTTGAAGAATTGGTTTTAGATTTTATGCCTATGGAGTTGATAACTATTTAGCAGATCTCCATATGGAGAGAAGAGCCAGAGGTAGCAGAATTAAAGTGAATACCAACAGAAGCCCTCTTCTAGCTGCTAACATGAAGGAAAGAAGTGGAGGCCTAGATTGACTATTGTCACCAAGATGGCAACATAAGCTGTTGCTGAGCTTGCTCCCAAGAAGAAGAAGAGGAAGAAGAAGAAGAAGAAGAAGAAGAAGAAGAAGAAGAAGAAGAAGAAGAAGAAACAACTATTCAAGCACAAGACACCACTGAGAGAATCTTAGAACACAGTAGTGAAACTGAAGCACCCCTTGCACCACAAAGACTAAGATAGATTGCCTTAGAAGGGTAAGAGAGGTAGCTCAATGTTGACTGCATGGCCCCTCCCCTGGCCAGCACAGCACCATGCAAAGAAGTCTCCCTTGAGCCTACAGTTTTTCCAGTTGGAAAAAATGGGGGGCCACCAACTCCCATCAGCATGAGAGTCTCTTTACAGAAGCCCCAGCTCTGATCTCACACCATGGGGGTTCAACTACTGGGAATCTGACTGTGAGAGAGAAAGGGGGAGAGGCTTGCAATAACCAGCATAAGGATGTTGGCAGACCAAACTTATACCTGCAGCATCCAAGCAGTAAAACCAACCAGCAGCTTTGCTCATCTATGGAACCAGGTTGGGATGCACTGACCAGGGAATTAGGTGAGATGGAGATCTGCCAACTTGGATCCTGACCAAAGAATCCAGGCAAACACAGTGCCTACTCTGCAGTCTCACTTGGGTAGGGAACCAAGCCAGCAGTCCTATCCAACTGTTCTCAGCCACGGGCAGACACTCCCATTCCTGTTCTCAGAACCTGACCAGTTGCCTTGCCCCAAAATGCACTATAATAGCAAGCCCCCTTTGCCCAAAGACATTAACCAGCGGCTAATTAACCAGCACATCCAGAAACCCAAACTGAGCTGACTGGTAAAGAACTGACTCTGCGAAGCAAATCTGTAAAGCCTGGAAGAGGAGTCCCATTGCTCAGATGCTCAAGTACCAATATAAGCAATCAAGGAACACAAAAAATTAGGTAAATATGACACCACTAAAGGATGCTAATGAAGTTCCGGTAACATCCCTGAAAGAAATGAATCTGTCAGACAAAGAATTCAGGATAATCCTCTTGAGGAAGTTTAGCGAACTACAGGAAAACACAGGTAGCTAAACAACGGTAGAAAAACAATGCATGAGCGAAAAGTTTGACAAGGAAATAGCTACCATCAAAAACAAACAGAAATCCTAGAGTTGAAAAATACCATACCTGAACTGAAGAATTCAATAAAGAGTTTGAAAAGGAGACGTGATCATACATAAGAATCAGTGATCTGGAGGATAGGACATTGGAAATTACCTAGTCGGAAGAGCAAAAAGAGAAAAACTATAAAGAAGGGGGAAGAAGCCCATGGGAATTATGGGACATGATGAAAAAAATCCATATATTCATTATAGGAATTTCAGAGTAAGAGAAAGGGACAGAAAATGTATTTAAGGCAAAAGTGACTAAAAACTTCTTGAACCTGGAGAGAGAAATAGACCTACAAATACATGGAGTTCAGAGGACCTCAGATAGGTTGAACCTATATAGGGCTACATCAAGACACATTATAATTAGACTGTCAAAGGTCAAAGATATAGAAAGAATTTTAAGAGCAGCAAGAGAAAGGAGAGAAGTAACAGGAGATGGATCCCCTGTAAGATTATTGACAGAATTCTCAACAGAAACATTTCAAGCCAGGAGAGAATGAAATGACACATTCAAAATGTTGAAAGAAAATAATGGCCAACCAAGAATCCCATACTGGATGAAGCTATGCTTCAGAAAAAAAGGGGGATAAAGACTTTCCCAGACAAAAAAAAAAGTTGAGAGCATTTCTTACCACCAGACCGGCCTTACACAATGCTAAAGGGAGTTCTTTGAGCAGAAATAAAATGCTAATTAACATCATAAAAACATAAAAAGGCAATGCAAATCTCACTTGTAATGGTAAACACATAGTCACAGTTAGATTCTGCAATATGGTATTAGTGGTGCATCATTCACTTACAGCTCTATTTTTAAAGTTAAAAAAAGAACATAGCAAAAACAACCATAACTATAATAATCTGTTATTAGTTACACAATTAAAAAAAAAACATGTAAATTGTAACAGCAATAGCCTAAAACATGAGGGGGAGGAGAAGGAAAAGTGTGAAGTTGATAAATTCTACTGAAGTTAAGCTGTTATCAGTTTCAAATAGGGTGTTCAAATAAGGGCACCTGGGTGGTTCAGTTTGTTGAACGTCCGACTTCGGCTCAGGTCATGATCTTGCGGTCCGTGAGTTCAAGGCTCGCGTAGGGCTCTGTGCTGATAGCTTAGAGCCTGAAGCCTGCTTTGGATTCTGTGTCTCCCTCTCTCTGCCCTTACCTTGCTCGCTCTCTGTCTGTCTCTCTCTCAAAAATAAATGAACATTAAAAAATTATTTTAATAAAAAAATAAAATGGGGTGTTATAAATGTAAGATATTTTATGTAAGTCTCATGGTAACCACAAGGGAAAATTCTATATAATTACACAAAAGAACACAATAAGGAAGTCAAAGCATTTGATATCAAATGCCATACAAACACAAAAACAAAGACAGCAAAGGAGCAACAGATCTACCAAACAACCAAAAAACAATCAACAAAATGGTAATAGTAAGTTCTTACCTACCAATAACTCCTTTAAACAGAAAAGAAATAAATTCTCCAATAAAAGATATTAAATGGCTGAAACGGATAAAATAAAAAGAGCCAACAATATCCTGCCTACAAGAGACTAACTTTAGCCTTAAAGACACACATAGACTGAGAGTGAAGGGATGGAAAAAGATTTCAAGTGAATGATAACCCAAAAAAAGCAGGGGTAGCAATACGTATATCAGACAAAATAGACTTTAAACAAAAATGGTAAAAATAGACAAAGAAGGTCATTATATAACAATAAAGGGGTCAGTACATCAAAAAGATACAGCAGTTTAAAATATTTACGTGGCCAACCTGGAAGCATCTGAATATGTAAAGCATAAGTTAACGAACCTAAAAGAAGAAATCAACAGTAATACAATCATAGTTGGAAACTTCAATGCCTCACTCTCAGCAATGGATAGATCATCCAGAAAGAGAATCAATAAGGAAGTAATGGCTGTGAATAATGGACCTAACAGACATATACAGAACATTCTATCCAACAATAGCAGAATACACACCCTTCTCAAGCATACATGGAACAGTTTCAACCTTCCATGCCTGGAGTAGAGTCTCTACCCTACGAGTGGAGGCTGCGTGAAGGAAGGCAGCCTCCAGCTTCTCGGCTTCGCACATCTGGAATCTTGCCTCTGTAACATGGAATGGGAGGGATGAGAAAGGTTGGCAAACTGCTTCTTCCAGGGAGATACCATAGCCCTTGATCTTTGGGAAAGGCGTTCTATCATATTGACCACAACTGCATAGAGTGAAACTTTATCAAACTGAGGTACAGTGGACAAGAGGAAGGAGCCAGTCATGTCTCAAGCACCACAGACTCCTGCTATTCTTAGCAAGAGTCAGTAGATTTTCTTGAGTACATCTTTCTTCACTTGCTATATTCCCTTAGGACAATTTCCAGGTGCTTAAAGTTGTTGGATGTCTTTTATAATTTTCCCCACTTATGCTTGGTTGTGCTGGTGAGCGGGTCCATGATGGTCCTCAGGACACAATTTCAAAAGTGCTCTTCTATCTGTCTCTTTTTAAATGAGGTTTTGTGGTTGTGTCTTTCAATGAAACATCCAATTGATACAAATTGATCAAGTATTGGCATATTGGCATAAGATCGTTCATAATACTATTATGATCCTTGAATATCTGTGGATTTTGGAGTGATATTACCTTATTTGTAATATTGGTAATTTTCACGTTCTTCTTTTCTAGACTAGGGTAAACTAATTTTATTACTTTTTTTTTTTAACGACCCAGGTTTTGGTTTTAGTGATTTTATATAATGTTTATCTGTACTCTAAAGTATTGATTTTTGCTCTGATCTTTATTATTACCTTTTCTTTTCACTTTGGGTTTTATTTGTTCTCATTTTTTTAGTTTCTTGAGTTTGGAACAGAGATCACTGACATGACAACTTTGCTTTTTCATAATATAGTTTGTTTATACGACGAACTGTACCCTAAACACTACTTCAGTGACATTCTACATATTTCAACATGCTGTGTTTTCATTTCTTCAGTTAAAAATATATTTTTTCTTTTGATTTTCCCCCAATTGCTGAGTTATTTAGAAGTGTTATTTATGTTCCAAAGAATTCAAAATTGTTAAAAATATCTTTCTATCATAGGGGCGCCTGGGTGGCTCAGTCAGTTGAGCCTCTGACTCTTGATTTGGCTCAGGTCACGATCCCAGGGTTGCGGGCTCAAGCCTCACATGGTATGCACTGAGTGTGGAGCCTGCTTACGATTCTCTCCCTCTCCCCCTCGCCACCACTTGCACATGCTTTAAATAAATAAATAAATAAATAAATAAATAAATAAATAAATTTATTTATTTATTTATTTCCAGGCTTTAAGCCCTGCTGATTGCAAGAACCACTTTATTCAGCCTTTCTCATTTTCCAAGCCAATGGCTTTAGGGAAATGTTCTCCTTGTGTAGTCTCCTCTGTCTTCCTCTCTCTCTCTCTCTCTTGCCCTTCTCCATGACCATGGCTCCCTCTCCTCCGGAGCACCTGCAATCTGTTCCTTCCTAGACCATGTCTCCACACTTCCTACCTTCTTCAGTGTGGCCTCTTCTCTCCCTTTAGCAATGGAATTTGTTCTGTCAGTCTTCAGGACCATTTCTGAGGTATTTAGGGTGATCTGATGGTTATGTCGTGGTGTTTGTGGGACAAAACAAGCCTAGGGTCCTCCTACTCCACCCCATCTTTGATGCCTCTACCGCTTTAATGCTTTTAAATTTATTGAGTCTTGTTGTGTGGCCGTGAATATATTCTATCTTGATAAAGGACCTACATGCGCTTGAAGCTAATATGTTTTCTGTTGCTGTGTGGTGTATCCTGTAAATGTCAATTAGGTTAAGTTGGTTGATAGTCTTCTATATCCTTACCGATTTTCTATATACTTGTTCCCTACATTATTGAGCAAAAGGTATAGAAATCTCCAGCTCTAATTGTGAATTTGTCTATTGTTCCTTGCACTTCTATCAAATTTTGCTTCCTATATTTTGAAGCTCTATTATTATCAGGTGCACAAATGTTTAGGATTATTATATCTTCTTCATAAAATAAATTGAACCCTTTATCAATATGAAATGATCTTTTTTATAGTCGATAAAGTTTTCCTTGAAATCTGCCTCATGTGATTCTACCCAAGCCACTTCAACTTTTTTCTTCTTATTATTACCATGGTATATCTTTTCCATCTGTTCATTTTCAACCTCTTTGTGTTTTTATATTCAATGTTTGCTTCTTATTAGCGGTATATTTTAATCCAACCTGAGAGTGTCCTTTAATTGGAGTGTTGGGACCATTTACACTTAACCCTTGGTTAGGCTACATTTAAGTCTGTTATCTTCCCATTTGTTCTTTGTTCCTTTTTCCGTCTTTGTTTTTTGCCTTCTTTTGGATTAACTGACTACTTTTAGGATTCCATTTCAACTCCTTTATTGGTTTATAAGCTGTATTTGTTTATTTTGTTATTTTAGGGTTTACTTCAGGCTTTATAATATACATTTTCAACTTATTATAGGCTACTTTCATGCAGTTCTGTTCCACTTCATGTAGAGTAAAATAACTTTGCAATAGTATACTTCCATTTCCTCCCTCCTGGCCTTCGTGCTATTTTTGTAATATATTTTATCAAGACGTACCTTGTTTACCGCAGAATACAACATTATAGTTTTGCTTAAACAGTTTAAAAAATAATATATAATCACCTGCGTGGTTAGGACGTGTATCCCCGCTTTCCAAAAGTTTGCGTTCTACCGCTTTGCTTTTAGGAAAGGCCTACTGTTTTGGCTAACTACATTAAATCCAAAAAGGATTTCCACTTTGACGAAAACAGAAACAAAAACAAAAACAAACATCACTGTACTCAGGAAGGGAGTTCCTAAAAGTGAAGTGGCATAATATGAATTTTTGGAAAGCCAGGAGATACTTTATGCCATTTTCACTTGCAGAGGTTTTATTAACCCTCTACTTTTGTATAATTGGGAAAACCTTATTTCCATTCCTCTTCATTCCTTTGCATAGACGTAGGTTTTTATCTGGTACAATTTTTTTTTCCACCTGATGGAATTCCTTTATCATTTCTTGTATTGTGGGTCTGCTGATGGTAAGTTCTTCCCTCACTCTTGTATGTGAAAAATCTTTATTTTTCCTTCATTTTTTAAAGATGGTTTTTTTTCGGGTAGAGAATTCTAGATTGACAGCCTTCTCTTCCACTATTTTCAAGATGCTGCTTCAGTGTCTTGCTTAAACTGTTTTTAAGAAAGCATCCATCATCTTTGTTCCTCTGTACATAACATATGGTTTTCTCTGCCTGCTTTTAAGTACTCTCTATCATTGGTATTGAGCAATTAATTATGACAGGCTTTGACATAGTTTTTCTTCATGGATTTTTTCATATTCTTGAAGCTAAGAACTTATCATTTCCATCACATTTGGAAAACATTCAGCCCCAATTTCTTTCACTTTTTCTGTTCCCCGTATCTCTTTGCCTTCAGAGGCTTAATTACATCTACCAGCTGTTTCATGATACCTCACGCATTTAATTTTTCTTTGTGTATTTAATAGTGAGAGTTTCTATTGCTTGTCTTCAAATTCGATCATCTTTTCTTCCCCAGTGTCTAGTCTTCCGTTAATCACATCCATGTGCTTAACATCCTACATAGTTTAGTTTTCATGTTTAGAAGTTCTCTTTCAATTTAAAAAATCATGTCCATGTCTCTGTTTCATATGTTGAACATCTAGAATTCAATTATTGCCGTTTCAGTGTCTTTTTTGGCTAATTCTATGCAATTGGTTTCAATTGACTATTTTTCTTTTCACCATGGGTCATATTTCCTTGCCTTTTTGTATATCTGACAACCTTTGTTTGGATGCCTGATATTGTGAATTTTGCCTTATTGAACACTGGATATTTTTGTATTCCTATGAAGATTCTTGAGCTTTGCTCTAGGATGCAATTAAATAATTCAGAAATAATCTGATCCTTTTGATTTTGCTAATATGATTTTCTAGGCAAGACCAGAGCAGAATCTCATCTAGTTATAATTATTTCCTACTACTAGTCAAGAACCTTCTTAGCACTCTATCCAACTCTCCATTAATCATAAAGTTTTCTAGTCTAGACGTTGGAAACAGGCACTTCTTCAAGCCCATTATGAGTAGCAGGTACTGTTTCCTCTCATTCTTTTGAATTTTCTTTCCCCAAGATCAAATATTTTCTTTTTCACATGGTGCTGTATGTTCTGCTGACCATGCAAGGGACCTGTGGAGATCTCCAATGTTCTTTGTCAGTGCAGTTTTCTCTTCTCCAGTACTCAGTCCTACAAACTCTCGTTGTCTTACTGTTTTGTTTTTAAGTTTATTGATTTATTTTGAAAGAGAGAGATAGAGGGGGGAGGGGCAGAGAGAGGAAGAGAGAGAGAATCCCAAGCAGGCTCCACACTCTCAGCATGGATCCCCATGCAGGACTTGATTCCAAACTGCAAGATCATGACCTGAGCCTGAATCAACAGCTGCACACTTAACCAACTGAGCCACCTGGGCACCCCTCTAACTGTCTTATTCTATCTGGACTTTCAGCTCTGTGCCCTCAATTCAAGGAGCCGACCATGCTTCACCTGGCTTCATTTTCTTGTTCTGATAGTTAAATGGTCTCTCAAGGCAGTAAGCTTGGACAATTATAGTGTTCATTTGATTTGTTTTCCATCTCTTAGGGATCCTTGTTCCTCACTGTTGATGTCTAGTGTCTTAAATATTGTCTCGTGTAAAGTCTGTTTTTGCCTTTTGTTTGTTTCAAGTTGGAGAATAAATCTAGTTCCTATTATTTCATTTTGGTTAGAAATGGAAGTTTTAAAACTTACAGGAAATGGGTTGAAATTTTAAATATCATCTGGTATCTTTCACAAGGAAATCAAATAAAACAAAACTGTATGTAAAAATAGAGAAAGATGCAGCTGAGATGATAAGAAAACTGACAACGTTTTAAAAAATGCAGAGAAAAAAATGCCATGGTAATTTTATAAAAATAAACATTGTTTTTAAAAACAATATTGGGTTACAGGAAAATTGCAAAGATAGTACAAGGAATTCCCATATACCCCACACTGAGTTTTTCCTATTATTAACACTTAGCATTATATGGTGCATTTGTCATAATTGATGTAACAGTACTGATATAACATTTTTAACTCACATCCATAATTTATTTGAATTTCCTTAGGTTTACCAATTCCTTGGACCAATTTATGTTCTAGGATCCCACTCAGGATACTATAATAATTTTAGTTCATGTTTAGTTTTACCTATGACAGCTTCTAAGACTTTCTTCTTTTTGATGACTTTGACAGTTTTGAGAGTTACTGGTCAGGCATTTTATAGAATGTACCTCAATTGGAATTTAGCTGATTTTTTTTCCCTACTGGTTAGACTAGGGTTATTTGTTTTGGAGAGGAAGATCACAAGGATAAAGTGCCACTTTCAAACTATCACATCATGAAAACAAACTAACATGATTTATGACTGCTGATACTTTGTTCACCTGGCTGAAGTTGTCCATACAGACTTTTCCACTGGGAAGTTCTTTTTCCCCCCATCCATACTACACTCTTTGGAAGGAAGTCACAATGTGCAGTCCACACTCAAGAAATGGGGATTTCTGTTCCATCTCCTTGAAGGCAGAGTTTCTACGTAAATTATTTGGAATTTTTCTGCATGAGTGATTTGTTTGGTCTTCCATATTTATTTATTTATTCATTTATTTATTCAATCATCTGTTTAAATCATTGTGGTGTCATAGACAGTTCCTTTATACTTGGATTATAATCCAATACTACTTTACTTATTTTTTATTTTGTTGCTCAAATATTCTGGCTTTGGCCATCGGAACCTCTTTAAGTTGACTCCTGTGTCCCTTTTGCATACTTCCATCATTGCAGCCTCTATCATTTCCTTACTTTCTGGCACTACAAGTTGTTCCAGAGTCGTCTCATATGTTTCCTTCTCCAGTCCAAGAGCTAAGTATTTCTTCTGGAAGCCCTGGTTTCTTTTATGAGAACTGTATTAGAAACCAAGATCTGGGCCCTAGGAATGTTTATTGCCATTGGGCGTCATTTCTTCTAGGCCTTCTTAGCTGACAGAGCAATAATATACATGTGTATACTGATCCAAATATATACACGTATCTATAAATACTTCCACATGTAGCTTTATATGTCTGTTTTAAGCCAAACATGAGTTTATATCGATGCCCCTAATCTAGTCCATTACCACATAGATCATTCTAGCATCCTTTTTCTGTGTATCTATAATATCCATAAGGGCAAATTTGGCATCCACCATATGCCATCCATTAACATAATTGTTCGATACCAGTATACATGTATAGTGGTATTAGAAGTGTTAACTCATACCCAAAGGGGAACAAGTATATCGGTTAGAATACGGTACTTATGTACAGTTCCTTTTAGTCTTATAGACTCTGATTATTTCCACAGGAACATAGGAGGTACTTAGTTTAGTGACTTTGCTCCCACCTGCACTGAGGTTATTTTACGTATTTGTGGTACAATCTGTGTGTGTGTATATGTGTGCATGTATGTATGTATGTATGTATGTATATTACAATTTGATTTTGTCACATTCTTCATTCCATCTTGGATCTCCTGATTTATGACTTTTAAAACGACTTTAGGTATAGAGAATAACAGAATCAACATTGCCTCAGATCGAATACATGATAAAAGTTTGAGAAATTTTCTTAGTGTTCAGAAGAAAATGCCAAAATACGAAAATGACCAAAAAAGGAAAGCATGTTCCAAAATAATTAAGCTCAAGTAAATCAACATAACCAAAAAGTTTTTGGCATAAAGTAATAGTAGAAAGTTTTTCTGCAATACACTAAAACATGTTTTTAAGGTTGTAATAATTATAATAGCATGGTAAAGATACACCAATAGACTAAAAACCCAAGAGAATAAAAAACAGAGCCCAGAAGCCAACCTAAAAATATATTAAAATTTAACATAGCTATGAAGGGAGCATTCAAAATAAGCTTCATCTGGTATTCTTTTGGAGTCTAATGTCTATGCTAATCTTTCATCACACAATTGTACTGTTCAAATGCAACCATTCTATAATGAGCATTGTTCTTCAAGGTCATGGGGTATGACCAGGATATGCTGGCCTTGGCCACACAGACAGGTTTGGCTGATGTTAGAAAGTCTAACTCCTCTGTGAAATTGGTCCCCAAAGGGCATGAGCAACCATCCAAAGAGGCTCAGCAGACCTGTTTCAGATTCGAGCAGCAGTAATAGGGAAGACAACGTGGTCCAAGTGACAGTTCAGACAATAGAAATTCACAAGCCTCCGGTGAGAGGAAGTATTAGGGTAAACTTCAGCCAGAAAGCTTGGTGTGGGGTAAGGATGTGATAGTCCCTGGTGAAAGACATCTAGTCTTGGTCAGCAGTGACAAGCAAGGCTCTAGTACAACTTGCTGAAGTTTAATTCACTGAACTTACTAAAGACTTAAGAGGAGCTGGACTGCCAATCAGGAAACCAAGGCAGGCACCCAAGCACGTAAGTAAATCAACCCAGGCATCGAATAGTAGGAACAAGGGGGCAAAACCACTTCGGGTCTCTCAGACTGGTGCAGACCCTGGGGCCAGCTGAGCTTTTCAGGGGATTAAATGCTCATAGTCAGCAAAGCTGGAGATGGAGATTGCAGGTGTTACGCAGACAGGACTTATGAAATGGGTTGAAAATAGAAAGGTCGGTAAGTGAAGGAAGGGGATGCATGAAGAGAGATAAAAAATAAAAAGCTGCTGCAGAAAGTATATGTTGTGATTCTCTCAACAGATGTGTTCATAACAAAAGTTTATTATTTTTACAGGAGTAGTAATAGATCTCCCTCTACGCTGGGTCTGGAGGAGGTATTTTGATCAGCTATCATCTCATGAGGAAAGTGAACATGTTTAGAAGCTTTCTCTTTAGGCAGTGCTCCTCAAAATAGGAACTCTGTATCCCAGGTTGATGTGTTCAGAAGCCTCCCCTCATATCCTTGAAGCTGGTAGTGATGTCCAAGTGCAGGCTTTTCTATTTTTTTGGTCAATACCTCCTCATCCTTTTCCCCCACCCCATTCTGGCAGTCAGGAAGGTGCTGAAAGGAAGGTGCTTGCCAAAGTCAGACTTGAAGATTCATAATTTAGCCTTTGGCCGGGACGGCTGTGTTCATGAAAGAGCCAAGGATAAACCTAGATCAGACAAATGCCACTTTTTGAAGCCAAGAAATGTTAGAACCATGACCAGAGTATTATTCTAGAAAATATAGATTCTTGTCTTCTGTCACGTGTCTGTGATGCTTCATGTTTCATATTTACTTAGTATGTGTGCGTGTGCATGCACAAGACTAGTGCTATATGTGAGAGTGAAACTAAATATGCAAACCTGTGTCCTACAGTGGTTGCCTCCTTGATTCCTTGACGTGAATTCCCAGACCAAGCCATCTCAATAGTTCTGATTTCTTCTATACACCCATCCCGCCCTGGTTCTTCACATCCAAAGAAGGAGCCTAAGTCTTACTTAGTCATGTAAGTAACTTTTACTCTCTAAAAGGAAACTAACATTTATAAAGCACCAAGAATGCATTATTTCATTTAACTCTAAAAATCAACAAGATAGGTATTATCGTTAATTTTATCAATGAAGAAACCTTAAGGATAATTCATTTGTTTATGATCTTACAACTATTAAATGGCAGAAACAATATTGTCGTATAAGGGAGTGTGTTCTCAATACTCATGTCCTTCCTATACCTTCGTATGTTAGTGATCAGAATTTACTAATTCTGATTCAGAATCAAAATTCTTTTGGAGCTATAGGGGGAACAAAATGTACCTTACAAATAATCCAGAAAACACAGGATTCGATCAAATGCAACCTAGCTAATTTCAGGGCAAATAACTCTTTCTCCAGCCACTCCAGCCACTCTCTCTCCACCAATTTGTTTACACATGCTAAGAGGAAACAGAAAAGAAAGAAAGAAAGAAAGAAAGAAAGAAAGAAAGAAAGAAAGAAGAAAGAAAGAAAGAAAGAAAGAAAGAAAGAAAGAAAGAAAGAAAGAAAGAAAGAAAAAGATTTCTTCAACAGTGTATTGGGGCAAAATCTAATTCATCTTTATCCATTTTCAGAACTTGGTAGAGACTGGAGGGAAAGAGGAGCTATTGTTTCATGAATATGGAATGCTCGGCTAGAGGAAAATTAATTAAAAGATTAATCCTTTACACTTATATTTGGCAACCACAATTTTCAAAAGCACATCAATAGAGAAATGTGATCCTTTAGACATCAGCTATCTTAGAAATAAACAAAATTAAAGAATCGGAATTTTAAAATTTGCATGTACCTTAGAAATGATCTTAGCTAATAATTTTCAAACCTATGGAATCCTCAGGATTCTATGGAAATCCAAAACCATGGGAGGGGGGAGGGGTGGGAAAGGAGTGTCAGAGGAAATCAATGAAAATGAGTGAACTCCCAAACAAGAGTTTAAAAAAATTGTTTAACTTATAAAAGCCTTTTCTCATTAGTAACAGAGTTCTAATCTTATTTGTGATGGTTAAGTACCCAGCTCAAAAGACTACATTTCCCAGTCTCCCTCATAGAGAAGAAACTCTGGCCAATGAGATGACAAAAGAGGTATTACATGAGATTTCTGGGAAGACTTCTTGAAAGGTAAGGTTACCCTTTTGTCCGCCCTTCTCAGCGGTGGCCTGGAATGTGCAGGTGATGGTTGGGATTCCAGCCCTCAACTTGAACTCTGGGGGACATTGAGGATAGAAGCCATGCTTTGAGGATAAAGGAACTCAGAATGAGGAGCTTCAGCCGGAGATGACAGTATGGAGCCAACCATACTGTATCAGTCCCAGACTGCCTGTCTCCAGACCTATTTTAAGAGTGAAAAAATAAAATTCTGTCCTGTTCAAGCCAGTATTCATTCCTGTCAGTTACAACCAAATGCAATTCCTAGTGATAAGCCACATTTAGCATATAAAAGATCAGATGTCCTAAAAAATTGCCTTTGAGGTATCAGTTCTAAAGAAGTTAAACATTTATTCACTGTTCTTTTTGAAATCCCAATTTGAGTAACTTCCTAGCCATCTGGGTGCTCTTAATGAAGACGTTGTGACTGTGTATAAAGCACGGACGTGCTCATGTTTCCAAGTGAACTTTACAAAAGAACAGGAAATTTTTATAAGCATTTTTGTGAAATTAAGTCAAGCAATATAAACTTATTCTCAGAAACAAGTAAAAGCAGTCCACTATGAAAATTAAAAGTGCACACATTGCATAATTTAGAGATGATAGTAAAAAGCACTCTTACATTAAATCAATATATTTTTATTTTTGGACAAAGCTTCACAAAAGCTTTAGAAGAAGAAACAGGTTGGGGCACCTGGATGGTTCAGTCGGTTGAACGTCCGTCTTCGGCTCAGGTCATGATCTCGCAGTTTGTGAGTTTGAGCCCCGCTTCCGGCACTGTGCTGACAGCTCGGAGCCTGGAGCCTGCTTCAGATTGTGTCTCCTTCTCTCTCTGCCCCTCCTCCACTTGTGCTCTGTCTCTCTCTATCAAAAATAAATTTTTTTTTAAAAAATTTTTTTTTTTCAACGTTTTTATTCATTTTTGGGACAGAGAGAGACAGAGCATGAACGGGGGAGGGGCAGAGAGAGAGGGAGACACAGAATCGGAAACAGGCTCCAGGCTCCGAGCCATCAGCCCAGAGCCTGACGCGGGGCTCGAACTCACGGACCGCGAGATCGTGACCTGGCTGAAGTCGGACGCTTAACCGACTGCGCCACCCAGGCGCCCCAAAAATAAATTTTTAAAAATTTTAAAAAATAAAGAAAGAACAGGTATAAGCCGCCCATGAAAATCAGCTATAAAGTCAAAAAGTGGTAGGAAAATATTTAAGGTTTTAAGGTTAAAAAAAGGAAGTACCCAAACAATACATTCCTGTGGATGTCTTTTCACCAAGGATGCTCAAGGAAGGTTTGAATTTGGTTTTGAAGCGGAGCTTATGGAAAAGAGAGTCTGACCACATGTCATGGTGAAAGCTGGCCTCCACACCCCATGGCTATAAATCCCCCCTTCATTTGTGAAATATATGAGAATTGTGAATTGTATGTAAAATAGATGAAAAATAAGATCGCAGCTCTCCTTCTCTACATTGCCCCGAAAAAAACCCCAAAAGCCAGCTCAACACCATGCCTTTCTGTTTTGTTTTGGTTTTGCACTGAGAGATTGTTTGAAGGAATACTTACATCGACATCCAGATTTCTCAACCTCAGCGCTGTTGACATTTGGACCGATAATTTCTTGTGGGATGCTGTCCTGTGCTTTGTAGAATGTTTAGCAGCATCCTTGGCCTCTATCCACCGATGCCAGAAGCAACATTCCCCCCACAGTCATGATAATCAAAAATGTCTCCAGACATTGCCAGTGTCTCCTGGGGGCACGGTGTCGGGGAGCCGCCCTCCTGAGGACCACTGTTTCGGCTGTGTTTTACTTCCATAAAAGGTTAGAGAGAGTGCCTGATGTTAAGCGAGATTGAAGCAGGAAAAGAATGAGAAAAGATTCCAAGCACTCCTCCACCCAATTCTGTAAAACCTTTTTCTCTTAGAGGAGTGGGACAGCGACAGCAGCGATGACCTAGAGAGGCCCCCCAGCCACACGTCCTTCACGTGCAAGAACACGTTTCTCTGCTCAGGCACTCCTGATGGCCAAGTTGTCCTGGGCATGGTTAGAGCAAGGGAAACCCTCTCCCTGCTGACAAGTGGTCTCTTTTTCCCTTCCCTTTGGCCTCAGGGCACTTTCTGGCAGAGAAGGAAAAAAGACCTAGACATCCATGAGTGGAAACACTGCAGTCTTTTCTCTTGGCCAAGTTGGCTCTGGCCCTAATGAAATTACTTGCAGTTACAGCAAAAGGACCCCAACCTTCTCAAAGAGTCCACTGACTATACTGGACAGTCAGTAGCTTCTCTTTCCAGGGCTGCTGCCGAGTGAATGTTTGCTAAAACATACACGGGCTCTGATTCAAGATGAAAATTAGGTATTTACTTACTCCTTCCTCTAGATTCCCGACGGGGATGACCTAAGAATGCAGCACAGGTAAAAATTTACATTGCCATTAGAAACTACAGAAGTGTCGCATTCAAGTGAAGCGCCAGAACTATTAACAGAATTCTGCAAGAAATAAGAAGCTGGATTGAAAGGAGGGCCAATTCATGTGAGGGTCACCATATGAAGAGGGAAAAGCCCAGCCAGAGACTATATGGAAAGGATCTTCTGGGTCTCCTGGGGCAGTAGGTGGGGAAAATGTAAAGCTTACGTCTCTAGGTAATGCATCTGTCAATCAAGGATCACAGAGTGGAGATTCTAGTAAGAGGCTAGCTCCCAGCTCACATTTGACAGTGAGGAATGAGAAGTGAAGTATACACTGTTATTACCCATCAACCCATTCTGTCTCTTTCCCTCCCCCCATCTTTGTCTTCCTTTTTTCCTTCCTTCCTCATATATTTTCATCTTTGCTTCCCTCCTTCCACCCTTCTTCTCCTTCCTCTCCTCTTGCCCTCCTCTTCCCCTCCCCCCTCCTCCTCCTTTTTCTTCTTCCTCTTCTTCATCTCCTCCTCCTCCTTCTTTCTTCTTCTTCTTCTTCTTCTTCTTCTTCTTCTTCTTCTTTTTCTTCTTCTTCTCTTCTTCTTCTTCTTCTTCTTCTTCTTCTTCTTCTTCTTTTTCTTCTTCCTCTTCTTCTTCTTCTTCTTTTTCTTCTTCTTCTCTTCTTCTTCTCTTCTTCTTCTTCTTCTTCTTCTTCTTCTTCTTCTTCTTTTTCTTCTTCTTCTTCTTCTTCTTCTTCTTCTTCTTCTCTTCTTTTTCTTCTTTTTCTTCTTCTTCTTCTTCTTCTTCTTGTGTATAAGCAGACAGTCATTGAAAGCTTATTGTTCCCAGACACTATTATAAGCATTGGAGATATAACAATATACAAGATAGTATACAGTATACTATTTGTTCTCTATTTGGTCAGACTAGTTGGAAGGCAGAGAACAAAACTACCACCCGGATAAATTTTAGTTGCAGTGACGGCATAAGCAGGATAGAAAACAGAATGCCACTAAGTCTTCTTCATTTGGGTTCCACCAGATCACAGTGGAACCAAAAGGAGTATTAGAGAACCAGGGGAGGGAGTAAGGTTTCCGCTCCTGCCCCCACCACTCAGACAAGGAAAAAGATGCTTCTACATAAGGGAAGACAGTGAAGGGAGAGCATAAGAGGGAGAGTTCCTTGGGTTCCAGAGCAAGGAGTCCTGTGCTCTTGGGAGATCCCAGGAAACAGCCAGATCCAGAGGAGTAGAGTCTGTGGGGTGTGTCACAGGCAGATGGGGCATTCCTGGTGAAAGATCATGGGAGCACAGCTGACACCTGGGTGGACTTACCCTGAACTTAGATACTATACTGAGGAAAGAATAACGTTATGAATTAATGGAGTTTAAATTTCTACCAATCTGGTGACATAAGACATTATATCTTATGTCCAGTTTTAGAAAAATTCAGAAAAGTTGTCCATGCTGCACACACTAAATTTGTAAACTCGGATTCATACAGCTATATTCATAAGTCTCTCTTATCTAAAGTAAATTAATAAATCACAAAAAAATCCTTTCCTAAATCCTACATCTCTCTCTGCTATCACTCATTCACTTCTGTTCACAAATTTGTTAAACATGTTCTTTATTAGCTACTGCAATTTCCTCCCTCCCTACACACTCACCCTTCAACCAACTCCAGTATGGTTTCTGTTCCTGTTATCTACCAGGAAAACATTTATTAAAGTTCTTGGTGACTTGTAGGCTCCTAAATGCAGTGGGTACTTTCCAGCTTATTTCATTTCATTGTATTTGATCTTTAAACAGCATTTGGCACTGTTTTTGGCTCTCCTTTTTGAAACTCTGGCTTTCCTTGTTTTCATGACATCACACTCTCCTGGGCTTTCCTACTGGCTCAATCTTCTCAGTTACATTTGTAGGCTCATCCCCTCCTTGATCATTTAATATTGGTATTCCTCAAGATTCAGCCCTAGGACCCTTCTCTTTTTACTCTGTCCTCCCTCCCTGCATGTTTGCATTCGTGACCATGGCTTAATGAAGCCATTGTTATATATCTATATCTATATCTATATCTATATCTATATCTATATCTATATCTATATCATCTATATCTATATCATCTATCTATCTATCTATCTATCATCTATTAAATGACTTTCAATTTATATCTTTTGATCAGTCCTATCCTCCATACATTGGATCCTTATAGCCAACCACTTATTTGGACCATTCTAGAATATCTCAAACATGTCCAAATTTGACTTTTTGATCTTCCATCCTGTGTAAACCTGCTCATCTTCTCTAGTCCTTTTATGGGTGATTGGCATCTATCTCTCCACTTCCTCCCATATGCATTCTTACTCTCTGGCTTTGGGTCATACTGGCCTTCTCTTTGTCTTCAAATGGGCCATGCTCTCTTCCCCATAAGGGTATGCTGTTCTATCTGGAACGTTCCCCCTTGCTGCCTTCCCTTCGATGTAGACTCCTCTTCTGATCTCCACTCAAACATTCCTCTGCAGGAAGTCTTTCCTGTCATCGTGCGGACATCATTTCATTAGGCTCATCTGCTACCTGGCATCATAGCACCATGTTCCTTTTGTTTCATGTGATTGCACATTCATCAATCAGTATCTGACCCCTTCTCTCAATTACAAACTTCCTGAAGGCAGGGGCATTATCTGTTGCTAATCTCCATTTGACCCCAGTGTCAATATGCTTGGAATGAATAAAATAATTATCAGTAAAAGAGAGAACTGCTTTCCCCAAACTGAGTTGTTTGCCTTTTCTTTGTGATTTGTAGTGTTTTCACATGCGGACTTTTTTTTTTTTTATTTTTGTGCAATCTACTGTATCCATCTTTCCTCCTTTAAGGCCATTTTTAGAATGGCCTTTGCCACCCCAAGATTACATAAATATTCACCAAAATTTTCTTCCAGGACTTTTATGGTTTCATTTGCAAGATTTAATTCTTGAATCCATCTGGAATTTATTTCTGAAAGAAGCGAAATAGTGCCAGCTATTTTGTTTCAGAGCCAGTTCTTCCTAAATTGAAAACTTCAGCTATATCCAGTAGTGTGATGTCATTGGAGATAATAGGATTTAGAATCAGAAGGCCTGGATTTAAGTGCAGTTCCACCACTTGCTCACTGTACACATTTTAGCAAGTCATTTAATCTCTTTGCGAATTATCAGAAACCTTTATAGGAGGAAGACTCAGGGAAGACACAGTTCAGGAATCCTCACGAACAAAATGGCCATTGAAAAGGTAAGAGAGGGTGGAAGAGTGGCATATCAATTAAGAGTGATGAGCAGTGGATGTTGTATGGCTGCGATGAATCACCGAATTCTACTCCTGAAACCAGTACTGCACTGTATGTTAAACTACCTAAAATTTAAATTAAAAAAAAAAAAAAAGAAAGAAAAGAGTGTGGGTTGAGTCAGACTATCTGAGTGGCAACCATTTTATCATCCACAAGATGACATAAAAACTGTAACTATCTTTATGCTTTATGGTGGGGCTTAAATACATTAGTGAATGTCAGGCACTTAAGGCTGGTGTCCATAAGCAGTAAGCGAGGGTCCTCATAGCAAGGGATGTCACCTTTTTAGTGAGGGTAGTGGAGAACAGGTCTGTCTGTGCTCTCTTGAAGGAACTAGGAAAGTAGGTAAAGTGTGCTACCTAAGGGCTAATAGGAATCTAAAGAACACGAGGTAGAGCCGTCAGTTTCCTGGCAACACGACCAAAGCGATTCCCTCCCACCTCTGATTTCCGTTTGTTCTTGCAGATCTGCTGTGTGTGGCCTCGTCTTAACGTGCACAGAGGTTTAATGTTTTCAAGTGTCAAGGGTGTGAGCTTATGAAATTCAGTACATTACTACCTCAAAGTTTATAGAAACCTGGTCCTTTGATATCGACACGTCTTAATAATATATCTAGACATGAATACCTCTCAAAAGGAAGTAATAAATGCCGGGGAAGTCTCCTTCCCCAGCAAGTGAGCTGGCGAAGAGTTACCTCATATGCCCACTGATAATGAACCTCTTCATCACCGTTTCGATCCCCTAAAGTGCAGAAGGAACTGGGGAGGTGGCATATAGGAACTACCTAGTATCACGGAATACTAAACACTGAGTCGCCGTTGTCACTTACCTTTTCCAGTCTATTTCCTTGGGTTGCAGACCCTGACGTGGCCCAGACTCACATGACAACAGGCAGGGCCAGGCCAGGAGCTGCAGTGTCCACACACTGATTGAAATGATTAATGGAAGTGTATGTGTGTTTCACTGAGTTCCAACTAAGGGATTTATGACTGGCACTGGATTTAACACTGTAACTTATTTGAAATTGCTTATCATTTTACAGTGTGTCACATAACTAGATAGCATCAGTCACTCAACTGAGGATATAATAAATCCATTTTATTGGTTTTGTTGGAGGTTTTTGTTTCGTTCGTTTTGTTTTCCCTTTCGTGCTGGGAAGAAAAATGTTTTCTTTCGTTTTGTTTTGGTTTGTTTTTCTGACATGGTTCACTTTTATAGCAGAAAACATCCAACAAATTCCCACAGAGAATTCAGGTACTTATTTGACATTGATGATTGTAAGTGCAGTTGAGTAATTTTAACTTTATTAACTATAATGTATCAATTCAGGGAAGCAGCCATTACTGGAACCTTGAAAATAACATGACTTTTCCCCCCACCTTTACCTCCCCCATCACCAGTTCAATGAGCGGGATTGTAGGTGGGGTGGGGGCGGGCATGAGTCTCGGGAGCGTTCTCTGCTACGCTGTTGAGAAAAACAATGCAAGCTCCCTGTCTCTGGTTCTCTCGTGTTCGGTAATTAGTCCTCCATACCCATAGACCTCCTGGGGTGTGCAGGCATGGTTTTCACTATATAGACTGTTCCAGCCAGATCTGTGATTCTTCTGTGCCAGCCTCCGGGCAGATAATTCAACTCAGCCCTCTGTTCTGCAGTGGGGACCAATTACATCAAATTCAGAGGCAGGAGTAAAATGCCCCATTTTCTCTCAGGTTCAAGCCATATCTTTCAGTCAAGGATTGGCAACAGCAAAACCGATATTTTGATACCCCTCCCGTCCCCCACAAGCACCCAACCATTTGCTGGGTCGTGTTTCTTCTCTACCTATTGCCAGCCACAGAGAGAAAGTCATCATTAACTGGGACTCATGCTCTCATGACACGATATGATCAGTTTGCTCAATCCCAGGCACCAAGCAGAATCCTTGCCATTAAGGTCAGCAGCAGGGAAATGCCAGTTGACCACATGACCTGTCATTTGAGTGGAAACAACAACAACAACAACAACAACACAACACTACTCTAATGCAATCGATTTCAGTTATTGTGTCTTGATGTTAATTATCTGAAACAGCAGAAAATCAAATGTTATCCTAATTTCTCCTCAGAACCGAGACAGGAGTCAGATCCCATACAAGGAACATTGACCCAAAGCCGGAGAAACAGGCACAGAATCACTAACTGACCTCCACTGAGGGGGGAAAAAGAACGACAGAACATTCTTTTCTCTTTTGTAATTTTTCTCTCTTGAGTTTTCTTTCTCGGTTTTTCGGAAGAAGCGTCCTCAGATGGGATATTAGTGCTTTTTAATTTTAGATGAGAATGAGTCACTTCTTTTTGGAAAACGGCTCCAGGCCATGCACGATTCCATTTCAGGATTTTGGATGGCTCTGTTGAGGTCTTCAGGCAACTGGCAACCCACTGGGCAAGGATTAGTGTCTGGCCCAATGTCACGCCCTCTAAGTTGCCACAGGCGTGTCACAAATATACTCAATAGACCCAGGGCAGCACTGGCAAGATTTATTATTTTTATTATTTGTACTATTTACTTGAAGGCACTGCTTATTTTACTGGGAACAGGAACTATTTACATTTCGCCAGTTCTATTAGTTTCTTGGGCTGCCATAACAAACTACCACAAACTCGGTGGCTTAAAACAACCAAAAGTTATTCTCTCACAGTTCTTGAGGCCAGAAGTCCAAAAATCAACTTGCCCGCGGGGGCGTGCTCCCTCTGAAGGCTCTGGGGAAGAATGCTTCCTCGCTTCTTTCAGTTCCAGTGGCTCCAGGCATTGTTTGGCTTATGGTCCCAACCCTCCAATCTCTGCTCTGTCTTCACATGGCCTTCGTCGTGTGCTCTTCCTTCCTTACTCTTGTTTTATAAAGGCACCTGTCAGTGAATTTATGGTCCACTTTCAGCCATGTTGTCGTCGTCAAGAGAGCCTTAATTACATCTGTAAATATCCCTTTTCCAAACAAGATCACACTGACAGGTTCCCAGTGGACATGTCTTGGTGGGTCCCACTCAACACACCATGCCAGCTGTGTAAGGAGAAGATGTGGAAAAGTGAGTTAGCTGGCCCTGTATTTCTGATGTATCTCAATGATTTTGAGCCCCACAGAGAGCGCACTGCCTTTCTGAATCTTCCCAGTTGGCCCCATCCCAAATCTGCCTCTTGGCTGGGCAAATCTTGCACTGATTTAAGAAAGAGACACTTGAGGAGGAGATCCTACCGTGGCATTCTGTGCATCCTGCCTTTCCCACAACTCCCTGGTGAGTGTTCATTAAATGTCTCATGAAACTAAACTAATATGACAACCTCGTCCATTGTCCTCCCCGGGTAAAACCACCATGCTGTTTAACCTCAACACTCACCTTCCCACACCTATTCCCAGGTGTAGACCAAAGTACCGACTGACCTCATGCAGCATTCACGACTGCCAACAACAAACGGACATGGAACACAGATCAGCAATCCTACCTTGTTTTCTAAGTATGCTTTCCAGGACAATATTATATACCTTCACTGTCCACAAGATTCCCTCCCCCAACACTCCTAGTTGTCGATCTTACTTCTCACTGTATTGATAATATCGAAACAGTCTTTCCATTCTGAAATGTACCACCTCTTTCTCACCCGGACACTATTCCTTTCAGCTAGTTTCTCATAATTCCTTCCGAAGGACCTCACTGCTGCAATTAGCCCTTCTTTCAATCAGCTCTCTCTCCTCGGAGCATTCCTACCTCCAGGAATCAATCCTACTAGTGTTCAAGTATATTCTCGTAGCTCCAGTACCTATGAATAAACTCTCTCTTGGCCCCAAAGTTCCCTTCTATTTTGTGTCCTTTTCTCCACTCCCCTTTTCAGAAATTCTTGTTTTGTTTTTAACTCATTTTCCTCAAATTTCATTTCCCATTACCCTACGGGCATTATCCACATAAGAATCTCAATTCCCCTTTATGCCATCAATTTCACTGACCATCTCTGTATCCTTAGTTTCATTAACTTTTATTTGAGCAATTCCCCTGTATTTTGCAGGTTTCTGCACATTCTTTATAGGTTTCATCTTCTTCATTGTGCCAGTAACTTCCTTTTTTGTGTGTGACATCTAATTTATGCAGAGATAAAATCCTACGGCCAATATATCTACCTCAGTTTTCCATTTGGGGGACTTGGTTTTAAAAAAAAAACAAAACTTGGTGGACTGCTAAATTATGCATGAATCCATTTTGGCCACTGCATTGAAATATTCCTCTGTCGTATAAAATCCACATATCATACAGAATGGTCACTGGGTTTTAGAATCTATTAGAGTGGTGAAAATGATCTTAAAAATTGGCAGGACATTTGTTTCCTGTAGAAGTGATTGGAGCATGACCTTTTGTACAAATCATATCGTTAAGTTATTTCCTTGGAGCAAGAGGGTCTAAATATATCTCTAATGGCGCACATTTGTATGGCCCTTTATAGTTTTCAAGGAAATTTCATATCCATTACTTTATTTGATCCTTACAATAGCCCTGTAAGATACTGGTATTTATCTAATTTTCACAGACAGGAAGAATGAGGCTTCTAGAGTCTGTATGACTCACCCAACACCCTCCACCTAGTGCTCAACTTAAACCCATGGCCATTACCCCAGTGGCTCAACCTTGAGTGCACAATAGAATCACCAGGGAGCTTTCAGAAATCTCAACACCCAGGCTGCACTCAACACTAATCAAATCAGAATCTCTGGGGTGAGATCAAGGCACTATTATCTTTGAAAACTCTCCAGGTAATTTTAGCATGCAACTAAGTTTGAGAAGCAGTACTTCAGGCCCTCGTTTCTGTAGCACTACCGTCACTCCAGTTCAACTCCCGCTTGCTGTCATCTTGAAGACAGATCTTTTACTGCCATTTAAAGGGGAAGATGACTTTCTTGGGATCGAGTTTCTTGCAACGCAGATATCAGCCTTTTATAAGGGGGAAAAAAAGAAGGAACCATGTCAGTCACTTTAGATATGTAATTTTCTCCCAAGTCTCTGACGGATGTGTCTACATCTGCATTGATCGGAAGGTAAACAATGCCAAAGAGGGGTGTAGTGTGATTTGTGGGAAGTATCAAAACATTTGAACCTGCCTCGTAGGTTTGTGCACATCGTATGGATATTCATGCTCAAATTTACATTCAAACGTCTTAGGGATGCCATCAGCTTCTTACTCTTTCTAAAGGAATTATAAAGTTGGCTCTGATATTGTGGCTCGTTTGTTTCTTTTTAATAGCTGGGGATAACCTTAGAATGGCTTGGGAATGAGCTTAAGTATCTTAACACTTGTCCTAGGAATGTACCCTACATACGTAAGGTCTGACAACTATTGATTGTAAAATTATTTTTACACCTCTCCCCTCTGAGGCTGCATTGGAAAGGGCAATTGTTCTGCTGTGACAATGAAATGGCTCTGTTCCTAAGCATGCACTGGGGAGACGCAATGTTGGTAAAATGTTAACTGGCAGCATACTGAAGTTTTTCAATTATTAAGAGAGCATTTTCCTTGCAAAGTTAGGCCATGAATAAAAGGTAAGTAAAAGAGAAATATCTCCAGAGCCCAAGTACATTTCAAGGCTCATCGCAATACGATTGAAAGAAGAAGATAGAAACTGAAGTAAAAACGATGATCCTTACATCACTTCTTAAGAATACCAGGTTACATTGTTACATTACATTCTGAAACGATTGCCTCAGTTTGCCATATGTAAAAATGGGGATCCACTTCTGAAACTTTATATAAAGTCTGGAGATTTTGTTTCTTCAGCACACGAGGAGCAGAATGAAATCAAATTTTTTTGTATACGGTTTAAGTGAAATACATTCAATTACGATCATTTTGGTGACTGATTATAAGGCAGCTGTTGGAGACTAAGGCTCCGACCAGTTGTTTGTCTCTAAGAATTACACTAACCAAACAGACAACTTCTTCAGGAATGCCGTTTCCACCAGATGAATGCCCAGCTCAAGAACATGATTTCCTGTTGCTATCGCATGAAGTCAAAATTCTTCACGATAGTTTCTAAGGCACCATATCCCTACAGCTGTTTCTTCCTGTTTCCCAGCAGGCACTCTGTTCCGGTCAGGCTACCTTCTCTGTGTCACCCCACCCACTTCCCTGCTGATCCCAGATCTGTGTCTTTGTGCATGCTGCCTTCTCCACTACAGTACCTTCTCTCTCCTCTCCACCTGAGGAAAGCAGTCTTTCTTCAAGGCACAGCTCAGTTCACGTCACTTCTGTGACACCTCTTCCAGCTGCTCTGGACCTCGCCAATTCCCTCAACCTTCATTATCTATGCAAAGTACAACCATGACCGCATATTCTCCTGGTCTTTGCATTAAGAATTTTCTAGTACATGCAGGACCCTTGCTCCGAGGTACCAAGAAGAATGCATACAGATGCCCCATGTTGAGAAGTCAAAGCCCATAGTGCATACGACAGACACTATGTTTCCTATATAAGGGCAGGGACAATAGAGCTTGTGTCCAGGTAATGTTTCTGTTACCACTTCAAAATGGAAGGAGTCCCTGAAGTAGATTTTTAAATGTTGGTGTGGTCAGCTGACCTTTTGTTGTCCAGAAAATATGTTGGATTCAACCTTCCTCAAAGAATAATCCATCTTTAAAATTCTGTGACTGGTTATCTTTTTACTGAACAGATGGACTGGTCCATTGATTTAGCACCATGTTGACATTATTAAATTCAATTAAACAAACAGGTTGGTCCATGGTGTCCTTTTCTTCTCCCTGTGCACTTCTCTGAGTGACATTGTCCATATGTAGAAATGGCATGCCACGATCTCAACTGACATGTGAATTATGGCCTATCGTGGATTATTAGCAAATAGTCCAGGCTGTTCCTATCTCAACCCATCCTCCTTTTGTGATTCAGTATAGTCACCAGGGTGTGAGGAAACCACTACTGCTTGGCTCTGTTTTCTCCCCAAATCTGAGGTGACTCTTCTTCTCCTGCTCCAACAACCTTTCAAAGCTACCATGTTTCTGCACGCAGGGGGGACCGTAGCTTCTATCACCACTGTGAAATTCAATCAAGGATAATCCGTGCCCAAATGGACCTGATTTCTCAAGGGTATAGCTCAGAGATGCTTATGAAGTAAGTTTGTCCCTGCCTCCAGCCCACTCTGCCCTACACTCTGTCCTCCAAGAGTAGGTTACAATTGATAGGTTAGAGGTTCTGAATCACTTCGGGAGATTTTGTTTGTTTGGTAGCAGCTTTATTGACATATGATTTGTATAGTATATAATTCATTTATTTAAAGATTAGAATTCAGTGGCCTTTAGTCTTTTAACAGAGCCATGTACCCATCACCATGATCAATTTTAGAACATTTTCACCATTGCAGAAACAAACTCCAAACCCTTTAGCTATTACCATTCCAATCCCACCCTAAGCCCCAATCCTTCTCAGCCCTAAGCAACCACTAATCCACTTTCTGTCTCTGTAGATTTGCTTATTCTGGATATTTTATATAAATAGGATCACATAGCATGTGGTCTTTTGTGACGGACTTCTTTCTGTCAGCATAATGTTTTCAAGTTTCATCCACACTGAAGCATGTATTGTACTTCATTCCTTTTCATAACCAAATAATATCCTATTATATGGATATGCCACATCCATCAACTGATGGGCATTTGGTTTGTTTCCACCTTTTAGATATTGCAGGTCACGTTGCCATGAACATCTGTGTATTAGCTTTTATGTGAACCTAAGTTTTTAATTCTCTTGCCTATATATCTAAGAGTAGAATTCTGAGTCAAATCGTAACTCTATGTTTCACTTTTTGAGGAATTCCCAGACTGTCTTCCAAAGTAACTCCACAATTTTACATCTCTACCAGCAATAGACAAGAGCTCTGATTTCCCCATATCTTCACCAACATTTATTGTGATCTGACTTTTTGATTCTAGGTGCCCTACTGGGGTGAACTTTCCTATTTTGATTTTGATTTGCTACTTGAGGGCTGATGACGGTGAGCCTCTTTTCATGTGCTTGTTGATTGTTTGCTTATCCTCTTTGAAGACGTGCCTATTCAGGTCCTTTGCCCCATTTCAATTGTGTTATTTATATTTTTATTATAGATATGATTTTTAAGTATTTTCTCCCATTGCTATGGGAAATAGATAGTCAGTTCCTCATCTTTGGGTTTATAGAATAGTCCAGCAAACTTCTTTCCCTACCCTTGATTTTAAATGCCAGTAGCAATATTTCTAGTCATTTTGATAACCCAAAATACTCCCATGTAGTTCCAAGTCATGTTTTTAAAACAGTATGATTGCCAAATCCCCAAATATTATGTTTTCAGCAAGGATGACTGTATCCCCTACAGTTCTGACTTAAATGTCTAACTACCTATGCCATTGAACCAGTCCACGTATAAATCCCACAGGCACCTAGACACTCAACATGTCCCCTTCTCCTCTCTGGTTTCCTCACCAAGACACCGTCCACTGTGCACTCTACCATCCACCACCGTTCTCCATCTCTCTTCCTGCCCTCCTCCAACGCAATCGCCATGTTCTGTTGACTCCACCTCCTAAAAATCTCTTCACTTCATTCTTTCAAAGCTGTGGTCACTAACCTTTACCTGGGCGGGGGGGGGGGGGGGCTGTTGCAATAGCTTCCAATTGTTTTCCCGCTTCGGTGGCTTCGTTGTCCAATCCCGAGTGACTTTTCTAAAAGGAAAACCCGATGAAGTGTACTTCCTGTTGAAATGTCTTCGCTGGCTTTTTATCATTCTAGTGGCTCTGCCCAGCTGGTGGTTTGAGAACACTTAGGGATTTGATGGAAGGGTTCTGGAAAGGTCATGTCATTCACAACAGTGCCACCTGTTCCTTTCCAGTTTTATCAGTCAGTTAATAGAGTAGGAAAATTCCTCAAAACTAAGCAAAAAATAAATCAATGATTTTAAATATTTTTCCCCTTTAAAGGGAACACTTTGCTAACTTCTCATTTCATATCAAGGGAACAAGTAGGCTGTGGCCAGTGAATTTCAAAGTGAACAAACTCATATCTCACCCATATTATCACTCAACTGAATCTTACTAGCCAAGATGGTTTGAATTACTTTTTTTTTTTTTTAACACTTTATTTTATTTTTGAGAAAGAGACAGAGTGTGAGCTGGGGAGGGGCAGAGAGAGAGGGAGACACAGGATCCAAAGCACAAAGCCAGGTGCGGGGCTCGAACTTAGGAACTGTGAGATCATGACCTGAGCCGAAGTCAGATGCTTAACTGACTGAGCCACCCAGGGACCCCTGTTTGAATTACTTTAAATCGTAGTCTTAGAGTTTTTGTATACATAATGGACCACTTATTAAAGAAAGCAAAAAAAAAAAAAATACAATGTCAAAATTCAAGTTATGAGAAGATAAAAATGATAACGATTCTGCAATCTAATCTCAAATTGATCCTCACCAGATCTGTGGCTTGTTTAAATTACAATTTGCAGCTGATTGAAAATTTTTTTTTCAAAAAAAAAAGTAAAAGGAAGAAATATAGTAATGAGTATATTTAAATTGACCATTTATTGGATAAGAATAACACACAATGTTATCTAAGACCGTAAGTGAGACACAACAACCTAACATCTCCTGTCTCATCATGTAGAAACAAAAAATAAAACAGTTGTTTTTTTAACCCTTGGTCAAGAAGACAGTTTTTGTCAATTTTTAAAGCATCAGTAAGTAATTACATTTTAGTATACATGTTAGTACGCATTCTGTTCCCAAACCAAAACAACTTTGCCATTTCTGATTTATTTGTCAACAAATTATGCTTTTCTTACACAATTAATACAAAGTAAATCAAATCATACAAACCATTGTTAACGGGAAAAAGACAGATTGTGTCTTCGATAGAACTATTGTTAAAATTATATTTTAGGAGAGCTTTACAGATCTAGAAGAGGCAACAGTGAACTAGATTGCATGTCTCTCTGGTAGGCAAAAAAGAAAAAAAAAGATGAGGGGTGAGAACCCACCCAAGCCTCCTCTTTTCCCAAAAACTCACAGAAAATTCCAGTTTCCTTTACACCATGCTATCAAAGGCTGACCTCATACGGAAAAGTGGTTTAGGCATTAGTTGCCTCATTCAATTTACACTTAAAGGATATAAATGCTGAAGATTCTGCATTCAGTGTAGGAGAGTGAACTCCTAACAAAATCGGTCTCCCACAAATAGTAGCATAAACTCCGGTCAGAGAGACAATACAATCACTTGAGGTTTGGGAAAACTTCACAAAGTCAGGGAGACTCAGGGCCCCACATGAGCTAGTCCGCCCCACCTTGCCCATCTGATTTCTTTTCACTCTCCCTCCGTGCTCGTTCTTCTCCAGGCATTCCTGCCGTGCCCACCCGGAACCCTCTCCCCCATATGTGCTTGTCTCGCTCACATTCTCTGCATCATCTCACGAGCCCTTTCTTCACCATTTGGTAACAAATAACAACCCTCCAACCCTCTGCCTGGCCAGGACATCCTGCCACCTTACCCTGCTTTATCCTTCTCCATAACACCTGCGACCATCTGACATACCGTATATATTTGTTTATTGTCCCTTTTATCTGTGCATGCTTACTAGGATGCAGGGTTCATCCGAGCACCATGCTGGGCCATCCCCAGCACCTAGAACGGCACCTGGAACAAAGCAGTTAAAAAAAAGTGTACGCTATTTGACTAAAAGGATGAATATGAGGTATTCTGGAGAACTGGGGGTGGGGGAGGGATCTCATTTGATAGTCTGGTAGCAGAAAGTCTTTCCGGACACAGTGATGTCCATGGACAAAGGAGTAATGGCGGTCAAGGTAGGAAGCATATGTGATGACAGGCCAGTGACACTACTAGACAGACTGGAATGTGTCTGATGTTAGTATAAACTATAAAACCCTGGAGGGTCAAGCTTATACGTTTCTCACGCAAGTCCCTCAGATGAGATCCTTAAGATTCAAAATGTTGAATGACTTGCCGAATTCACATAGCAACCAGAGGAAACAAGGACTTTCTGATTGCTGGTCCAAATCTCTCCACATACACCCATACCCCCCAGCCTACCCTGCTGTGAACTGAATGGTGCCCCCCAAAATGCATGTGTTGACCCCCCACTGTGACTGTATCTAGAGAGAGGGCCTATCAGGAGGTAGTTAAGTTTAGACTAGGTCATAAAGATGGTCTCTTTATAAGAAGAGACACCAGAGAGCTTGCGGTCTTGCTGTCCCCCCACCCGCAAACGCACGGGAGAGGCCATGTGAGGACTGACAAGGCAAGGTCATAAGCCCGGAAGAGAACTTTCACCAAGAACTGAACTCTGTTACTACCTTGATCTTGAACTTCCCAGCATCCAGAATGGAGAAAAAAATACACTTTTGTTCTTTAAGAAGATCCAGTCTGTAATACTTCGTTATGGCAGCCGAGCTGCCTAAGCCATGGCCTTCCCTCCTCTGTCACTGCCTCTCCACAAAGCGGGTGTCAAACCACTAATCTATACGACCACATGGCTGTCAATCATGAGGAGGGGGTAGGGAATAGAGCTGAGAAGTGGGTTACAAATGATGTCTTTCCCACACCTTGCCATCTTTAGTCAGCTCACATTCTCAGAGCCTTCACAGGTGACTCACTCGACTAATTCAGCGGCTTAGTTTTGACGTTCACAACAGCTAGCGGAACTATATCTACTTGAACACTTCAGGAGAGATTTAAACAGTGTTTTCCTATTGTCTCAGTCTTTGGGTACAAGCTGAATATTCAGACGGAGGCAGGAGCCGTCAGAAAAAAAAAAAGTTATTGTTTTCATTTTCGGTCTACCAGCACCCCCAAGTAATTCACCCAGTTCGAAAGCAATGAAGCATGGAGTTCACTTGCAATGACACAGATCCAGGCATATTAGTGCGATTATTTTATTAAATACTTTAGAGGACATTTCTTTTGTCTGGTGCTGTAATATCACCTTTTTAATTCGTGAAACTGAAAAAGAAAACTAGAGGCTCCATTCTTATTTTAGAAGAATCCCTGCCAGCAAAAATATTGGTATTTAAAGCCTGGGTTTGGAAGTAGGAAAGTGGAGGAGATTGCATTAAAATTCAATCCAATTCATCCAAAGTTTATAAAATATAAATGATATGCAAAGCATCGGTTTCTCTGTGGGAAATGTAAGAAAACCTAAGGCGGGAGCTCTGCCCTCGAGTTAGAGGTATGTATAGGTATGTATGAGCCACGATGTTGGGTACAAACATCAAATCGTTCCTTCTCCATTCTTACTGAAGCGATTAGAAAGATTATGAGCAGATATCAGTGCTGCAGTTCAAGAAAACATTATATATATGCCAGGAGCATTGAAGAAATCATTTAGACACAGCAAGATGGGACTGGATAAAAAGAAAGAGCCATCTAGTATTCTGTTGCATGTCTAGAAAATAAGAGGGAGAGGGGCGCCTGGGTGGCTCAGTCGGTGAAGCGTCCAACTTCGGCCCAGGGCATGATCTCATGGTTCGTGAGCTCAGGCCCCGCATCAGGCTCTGTGCTGACAGCTTGGAGCCTGAAGCCTGCTTCCGATTCTGTGTGTCCCTCTCTCTCTGCCCCTAACCCACTAGCATTCTGTCTCTGTCTCTCTCAAAAATAAATAAACATTAAAATAAATAAATAAACTTAATAAAAAAAATTTAAAAAAAAGAAAATAAGAGGGAGAGAGGAGCAAGACTGTATTAAAATCCTAGGAAGCGAAGAAATGAAGACGGGTACTGATGCGCTGTAAAGGGAGATGGAGGTATATTACCTTCAACGTGCGACATTAAGTGTAGTATTGAATAGCTGAGTGAAATACTTCCACTATACCAGCCAGCACCCGTGGGACGTCCTCCAGAGCTGGAGCCACAGAGAAGGCACACAAGAGAGACACACACCAGAGGCACTGCTCCACTGGGGATTCAGCATGGAAAGGCTCCATGCTAAGATGCCTCCCACCCAGCCCTGGCTCAGGCTTCTAGCCACTGTGCAATGACTGACACTGAGCAGGGTTGATGGCGTGGCAGCAAGAAATCGCAGTGAAAAAAAAAGAAGCAACAACAACAATACAGAGGGAAGCTCGGCTGTCTTGTCTGCTTTCCACTAAAACTGAAGGATTGAGAAAGAAATTGAACTCTTCATTCTTACATAAAGCCATGAAATCCTAACTCTTGAAGCCAGTCTTGGGCAAACCTCGACCTCCCTCCTGAAGGGAGAATAAACAGAAGCCATTGAAACCTTCGTATTTTATAACAAGAGGAACTAACGTCACCTTCTGAAACTCACGGTTATTATTAGAAACAGATATTTTATTTTTTTTTATTTTTATTTTTTTTATATATATGAAATTTATTGTCAAATTGGTTTCCATACAACACCCAGTGCTCATCCCAAAAGGTGCCCTCCTCAGTACCCATCACCCACCCTCTCCTCCCTCCCACCCCCCATCAACCCTTAGTTTGTTCTCAGTTCTCAACAGTCTCTTATGCTTTGGCTCTCTCCCACTCTAACCTCTTTTTTTTTTTTTTTTTTTTCCTTCCCCTCCCCCATGGGTTCCTGTTAAGTTTCTCAGGATCCACATAAGAGTGAAACCATATGGTATCTGTCTTTCTCTGTATGGCTTATTTCACTTAGCATCACACTCTCCAGTTCCATCCACGTTGCTACAAAAGGCCATATTTCATTTTTTCTCATTGCCACGTAGTACTCCATTGTGTATATAAACCACAATTTCTTTATCCATTCATCAGTTGATGGACATTTAGGCTCTTTCCATAATTTGGCTATTGTTGAGAGTGCTGCTATGAACATTGGGGTACAAGTGCCCCTATGCATCAGTACTCCTGTGTCCCTTGGATAAATTCCTAGCAGTGCTATTGCTGGGTCATAGGGTAGGTCTATTTTTAATTTTCTGAGGAACCTCCACACTGCTTTCCAGAGCGGCTGCACCAATTTGCATTCCCACCAACAGTGCAAGAGGGTTCCCGTTTCTCCACATCCTCTCCAGCATCTATAGTCTCCTGATTTGTTCATTTTGGCCACTCTGACTGGCGTGAGGTGATATCTGAGTGTGGTTTTGATTTGTATTTCCCTGATAAGGAGCGACGCTGAACATCTTTTCATGTGCCTGTTGGCCATCCGGATGTCTTCTTTAGAGAAGTGTCTATTCATGTTTTCTGCCCATTTCTTCACTGGGTTATTTGCTTTTCGGGTGTGGAGTTTGGTGAGCTCTTTATAGATTTTGGATACTAGCCCTTTGTCCGATATGTCATTTGCAAATATCTTTTCCCATTCCGTTGGTTGCCTTTTAGTTTTGTTGGTTGTTTCCTTTGCTGTGCAGAAGCTTTTTATCTTCATAAGGTCCCAGCAATTCACTTTTGCTTTTAATTCCCTTGCCTTTGGGGATGTGTCGAGTAAGAGATTGCTACGGCTGAGGTCAGAGAGGTCTCTTCCTGCTTTCTCCTCTAAGGTTTTGATGGTTTCCTGTCTCACATTCAGGTCCTTTATCCATTTTGAGTTTATTTTTGTGAATGGTGTGAGAAAGTGGTCTAGTTTCAACCTTCTGCATGTTGCTGTCCAGTTCTCCCAGCACCATTTGTTAAAGAGACTGTCTTTTTTCCATTGGATGTTCTTTCCTGCTTTGTCAAAGATGAGTTGGCCATACGTTTGTGGGTCTAGTTCTGGGGTTTCTATTCTATTCCATTGGTCTATGTGTCTGTTTTTCTGCCAATACCATGCTGTCTTGATGATGACAGCTTTGTAGTAGAGGCTAAAGTCTGGGATTGTGATGCCTCCTGCTTTGGTCTTCTTCTTCAAAATTACTTTGGCTATTCGGGGCCTTTTGTGGTTCCATATGAATTTTAGGATTGCTTGTTCTAGTTTCGAGAAGAATGCTGGTGCAATTTTGATTGGGATTGCATTGAATGTGTAGATAGCTTTGGGTAGTATTGACATTTTGACAATATTTATTCTTCCAATCCATGAGCAGGGAATGTCTTTCCATTTCTTTAAATCTTCTTCAATTACCTTCATAAGCTTTCTATAGTTTTCAGCATACAGATCCTTTACATCTTTGGTTAGATTTATTCCTAGGTATTTTATGCTTCTTGGTGCAATTGTGAATGGGATCAGTTTCTTTATTTGTCTTTCTGTTGCTTCATTGTTAGTGTATAAGAATGCAACTGATTTCTGTACATTGATTTTGTATCCTGCAACTTTGCTGAATTCATGTATCAGTTCTAGCAGACTTTTGGTGGAGTCTATCGGATTTTCCATGTATAATATCATGTCATCTGCAAAGAGCGAAAGCTTGACTTCATCTTTGCCAATTTTGACGCCTTTGATTTCCTTTTGTTGTCTGATTGCTGTTGCTAGAACTTCCAGCACTATGTTAAATAACAGCGGTGAGAGTGGGCATCCCTGTCGTGTTCCTGATCTCAGGGAAAAAGCTCTCAGTTTTTCCCCGTTGAGGATGATGTTAGCTGTGGGCTTTTCATAAATGGCTTTTATGATCTTTAAGTATGTTCCTTCTATCCCGACTTTCTCAAGAGTTTTTATTAAGAAAGGGTGCTGGATTTTGTCGAAGGCCTTTTCTGCATCGATTGACAGGATCATATGGTTTTTCTCCTTTTTTTTTGTTAATGTGATGTATCACGTTGATTGATTTGCGAATGTTGAACCAGCCCTGCATCCCAGGAATGAATCCCACTTGATCATGGTGAATAATTCTTTTTATATGCCGTTGAATTCGATTTGCTAGTATCTTATTGAGAATTTTTGCATCCATATTCATCAGGGATATTGGCCTGTAGTTCTCTTTTTCTACTGGGTCTCTGTCTGGTTTAGGAATCAAAGTAATACTGGCTTCATAGAATGAGTCTGGAAGTTTCCCTTCCCTTTCTATTTCTTGGAATAGCTTGAGAAGGATAGGTATTATCTCTGCTTTAAACGTCTGGTAGAACTCCCCTGGGAAGCCATCTGGTCCTGGACTCTTATTTGTTGGGAGATTTTTGATAACCGATTCAATTTCTTCGCTGGTGATGGGTCTGTTCAAGCTTTCTATTTCCTCCTGATTGAGTTTTGGAAGAGTGTGGGTGTTCAGGAATTTGTCCATTTCTTCCAGGTTGTCCAATTTGTTGGCATATAATTTTTCATAGTATTCCCTGATAATTGTTTGTATCTCTGAGGGATTGGTTGTCATAATTCCATTTTCATTCATGATTTTATCTATTTGGGTCATCTCCCTTTTCTTTTTGAGAAGCCTGGCTAGAGGTTTGTCAATTTTGTTTATTTTTTCAAAAAACCAACTCTTGGTTTCGTTGATCTGCTCTACAGTTTTTTTAGATTCTATATTGTTTATTTCTGCTCTGATCTTTATTATTTCTCTTCTTCTGCTGGGTTTAGGCTGCCTTTGCTGTTCTGCTTCTATTTCCTTTAGGTGTGCTGTTAGATTTTGTATTTGGGATTTTTCTTGTTTCTTGAGATAGGCCTGGATTGCAATGTATTTTCCTCTCAGGACTGCCTTCGCTGCATCCCAAAGCGTTTGGATTGTTGTATTTTCATTTTCGTTTGTTTCCATATATTTTTTAATTTCTTCTCTAATTGCCTGGTTGACCCACTCATTCGTTAGTAGGGTGTTCTTTAACCTCCATGCTTTTGGAGGTTTTCCAGACTTTTTTCTGTGGTTGATTTCAAGCTTCATAGCATTGTGGTCTCAAAGTATGCATGGTATGATTTCAATTCTTGTAAACTTATGAAGGGCTGTTTTGTGACCCAGTATATGATCTATCTTGGAGAATGTTCCATGTGCACTCGAGAAGAAAGTATATTCTCTTGCTTTGGGATGCAGAGTTCTAAATATATCTGTCAAGTCCATCTGATCCAATGTCTCATTCAGGGCCCTTGTTTCTTTATTGACCGTGTGTCTAGTTGATCTATCCATTTCTGTAAGTGGGGTGTTAAAGTCCCCTGCAATTACCACATTCTTATCAATAAGGTTGCTTATGTTTATGAGTAATTGTTTTATATATTTGGGCGCTCCGGTATTCGGTGCATAGACATTTATAATTGTTAGCTCTTCCTGATGGATAGACCCTGTCACTATTATATAATGTCCTTCTTCATCTCTTGTTACAGCCTTTAATTTAAAGTCTAGTTTGTCTGATATAAGGATGGCTACTCCAGCTTTCTTTTGGCTTCCAGTAGCATGATAAATAGATCTCCATCCCCTCACTCTCAATCTAAAGGTGTCCTCAGGTCTAAAATGAGTCTCTTGTAGACAGCAAATAGATGGGTCTTGTTTTTTTATCCATTCTGATACCCTAAGTCTTTTGGTTGGCGCATTTAATCCATTTACATTCAGTGTTATTATAGAAAGGTATGGGTTTAGAGTCATTGTGATGTCTGTATGTTTTATGCTTGTAGTGATGTCTCTGGTACTTTGTCTCACAGGGTTCCCCCTTAGGATCTCTTGGAGGGCTGGTTTAGTGGTGACAAATTCCTTCAGTTTTTGTTTGTTTGGGAAGACCTTTATCTCTCCTTCGATTCTAAATGACAGACTTGCTGGATAAAGGATTCTCGGCTGCATATTTTTTCTGTCTAGCACACTGAAAATCTCGTGCCAATTCTTTCTGGCCTGCCAAGTTTCAAAAGAGAGATCAGTCACGAGTCTTATAGGTCTCCCTTTATATGTGAGGGCACGTTTACCCCTTGCTGCTTTCAGAATTTTCTCTTTATCCTTGTATTTTGCCAGTTTCACTATGATATGTCGTGCAGAAGATCGATTCAAGTTACGTCTGAAGGGAGTTCTCTGTGCCTCTTGGATTTCAATGCCTTTTTCCTTCCCCAGTTCAGGGAAGTTCTCAGCTATTATTTCTTCAAGTACCCCTTCAGCACCTTTCCCTCTCTCTTCCTCCTCTGGGATACCAATAATGCGTATATTATTTCTTTTTAGTGTATCACTTAGTTCTCTAATTTTCCCCTCGTACTCCTGGATTTTTTTATCTCTCTTTTTCTCAGCTTCCTCTTTTTCCATAACTTTATCTTCTAGTTCACCTATTCTCTCCTCTGCCTCTTCAATCCGAGCTGTGGTGGTTTCCATTTTGTTATGCATTTCGTTTAAAGCGTTTTTCAGCTCCTCGTGACTGTTCCTTAGTCCCTTGATCTCTGTAGCAAGAGATTCTCTGCTGTCCGCTATACTGTTTTCAAGCCCAGCGATTAATTTTATGACTATTATTCTAAATTCACTTTCTGTTATATTATTTAAATCCTTTTTGATCAGCTCATTAGCTGTTGTTATTTCCTGGAGATTCTTCTGAGGGGAATTCTTCCGCTTGGTCATTTTGGATAGTCCCTGGCGTGGTGAGGACCTGCAGGGCACTTCCCCTGTGCTGTGGTGTATAACTGGAGTTCGTGGGCGGAGCCGCAGTCAGACCTGATGTCTGCCCCCAGCCCACTGCTGTGTCCACAGTCAGACTGGTGCGTGCCTTCTCTTCCCCTCTCCTATGGGCGGGATTCACTGTGGGGTGGGGTGGCCTGTCTGGGCTACTTGCAGACTGCCAGGCTTGTGATGCTGGGGATCTGGCGTCTTAGCTGGGGTGGGTAGGCAAGGTGCACAGGGGCAGGAGGGGCAGGCTTAGCTTGCTTCTCCTTAGGTGATCCTCTTCAGGAGGGGCCCTGTGGCAGCAGGAGGGAGTCAGATCCGCTGCCGGAGGTTTGGCTCCGCAGAAGCGCAGAGTTGGGTGTTTGCGCGCGGAGCGAGCAAGTTCCCTGGCAGGAACTGGTTCTCTTTGGGATTTTGGCTGGGGGATGGGCGGGGGAGATGGCGCTGGCGAGCGCCTTTGTTCCCCACCAAACTGAGCTCTGTCCTCCGGGGGCTCAGCAGCTCTCCTTCCCTTTGTCCTCCAGCCTTCCCGCTTTCTGAGCAGAGCTGTTCACTTATGACCTCCCAGACGCTAAGTCGTGCTTGCTGTCGGAACACAGTCCGTCAGGCCCCTCCGCTTTTTGCAAGCCAGACTCGGGGGCTCTGCTTGGCTGGCGAGCCGCCCCTCCGCCCCGGCTCCCTCCCGCCAGTCCGTGGAGCGCGCACCGCCTCGCCGCCCTTCCTACCCTCTTCCGTGGGCCTCTCGTCTGCGCTTGGCTCCAGCGACTCCGTTCTGCTAATCCTCTGGTGGTTTTCTGGGTTATTTAGGCAGGTGTAGGTGGAATCTAAGTGATCAGCAGAACGCGCGGTGAGCCCAGCGTCCTCCTACGCCGCCATCTTCCCTCTCTCTCCCTAGAAACAGATATTTTAAAGAAATTGTGTCATCTTCATTCTCCATTTCAAAAGGGCACTGTAAGTATGAGATTAAAGTGGGTGTTCATCGGAAGGAAATTATTCGAGATTAGGAAAGAGGTGATGGGAATTACAATTTCAGAATTCAGAGATTCAGTGTAATATTGAGTAGCTGTAGAGGCTACAGAAGTCCTAAAAAAGTTTTTTTAATGTTTATATTTATTTTTGAGACAGAGAGAGACAGAGCATAAGTGAGGGAGGGACAGAGAGGGAGACACAGAATCCGAAGCAAGTTCCAGGCTCTGAGCTGTCAGCACAGAGCCCGATGAGGGGTTGGAACTCACAAACTGCAAGATCATGACCTGAGCCAAAGTCGGATACTCAACTGACTGAGCCACCCAGGCACCTCAAGACTGTAGAAGTTGTAACTGGTGAAGTAGAAGACGAGCTTGAGAAATTCTTTAACAACACAGAAGAAATGAGAAATAATGAATAGGATACAAAGCATGAGACCTGAAAAACAAGGTTTTACAAGATACAAAGGAACAGAATAGAACAATAATAATTTAAAACAAAACAAAACAACTACAGAAAAAAAATTGACCTAAACTGAAGTAAACCTGTGTCTGTGGGTAAAAAGAGCTCATGTCTACAAGGTCAAGATCAAAGAGATTCTAACAATTAAAAAAAAAACAAAAAGCTTTAAGGTCAAATACAATCTCTAAATGGCATCCAGATGAAAAAAAAAATCACATTCAAAGGAATGAAAATCAAGATGATCTCTTTGCAACACTAGACACTTGTAAGACAGTGAAGCAACATTTATGGAATTTTCAGGTAAAATATTGTGATTCCAGAATTCTGCACTGGTAAGAACAACAGAAAGACATTTTCACATCTACAAGGGATCAAAAAGTATACCACCCATATACTGGCAGAGAATTTACTCAGAAGGACATAGCAACAACTCGCCTATATTAACTCATAAAAGGAAATAAAGTAGCATAAAAAAGGCCACTAAGGCCTGACACCAAGTCATAGACACGTGAATTAGATTATAATAATTAATACAAGGGTAAAAATTTTTTAGAGAGATGATTCATAATATAATATAACCACTTGGGTCTAAAAACCCCACAATATATAAATAAAATTTGAGAGGTAGAATGAAAGAGGAGTAGAGGTACTGGTGATAAAAATATAATATGAAAATTCCTCATCTCGTATGTGTCTGGAAATCAACTCTCCCAAGTTTTCTTTGATTTTAGGAAAAGTAGTTTGGTTTTTTTTTCAACGTTTATTTATTTTTGGGACAGAGAGAGACAGAGCATGAACGGGGGAGGGGCAGAGAGAGAGAGGGAGACACAGAATCAGAAACAGGCTCCAGGCTCTGAGCCATCAGCCCAGAGCCCGACGCGGGGCTCGAACTCACGGACTGCGAGATCGTGACCTGGCTGAAGTCGGACGCTTAACCGACTGCGCCACCCAGGCACCCCTAGGAAAAGTAGTTTTAAATATGATTATTTTTAAAAACTTAAAGGCAACCGATAATAGAATAAAATATTTTAAGTATATAACTTCTTTGTCATTATAGAACAAATAAAAGGCAAAACTAACTCCTATACATAAACATGGTATGAAAAAAAGTAAAAAACAAAAATAATGTATAGAAAACGTTATAAAGAATGAAAAACACTCAAAACCATTAATATAGAGCGTAAGCCAAGATGGCAATCGTAAGCCCACACATATGAGAAATGACAACAAATGTAAATAGGTACACTTTTCTACTAAATGACAAAAATATAAAACTATGTCGCAAAATAAAGGCCAATTATATGCTGCTTATAAGAGACAAATACAAAAGAGATACAAAAAGTCAAAAAAATTTAAAATGACAAAGACATATCGAGCAAATACAAACCACGGAAATTTTAATATAAAATGGAAAGAAACCCAAATCGGAAGAGTATATAGGAAAAAGTCATTTTACATTGGCAAAATATACAATCCATAATTGAAATATAACTATCACAAACTTATTCTCTGCCTCATAATGTTGTGCCCAAACATATAAAGCATAAACTGCTACAAATACAAATAGAACTAACAGAAATGAAGGGGGGGGGGGGGTAACTTCAGACCTAAATCCTCTATGATGGATCAGTATACAAAATATAGGGGATTTGAATAATATCCCTACTAAGACGGATTAGATATGGTAGCAATACTACTTAAACATAAAAATACCTTCTTTTTCAAGCATGCACAAAAAGTCTTGTATCGAGTTAGAACAAAAACCAAAATAAAAAGAGAGGAACAGAAATTGTACACTCTAATCTGTGACAACAACACAGTAAAATTATCTTTAGCAACAACAACAAAATCCCACAAACCAAAAGTATTCTCAAACTCCTGGACATCAAAATGCGGTGTTCTAAATAATTCGGAAGTTGGTCAGAGATGAATACCACCATTCCAGACTATTTAGATTACAATGATAATGAAAACACTATACGTGTCAACATTTACGACATGTTGCTTATACTCAAATGTGTTCTTCCAAAATTTTGAAGAACAAATGATTTCCCCGTGGTATAACCTGTTCCAGAACATGGCAAAAAGATGGAAAGCTTCCCGATTTGTTATATGCAGCTAATGCGCTCTGATTTCCAATTCTGAACATGACAGCACTCGAAAGAAAACTCTTGTGAAGATAAGCAAATAAAATTTAGCAATTATTCAAAAGAATGATTGGCCATAGTCAAGGAAGGCTTAACTAAAGAAAGCAAGGCTAACTTAATGTTAGGCAATCTGTTGACATAAATCATATCAATAAAGCAAAAAGAGAAAATCCATACAGGGGTCTCCTTAGGATGAGGGGACAAGGCTGAGGACAAAGTACAAGGTAGGACACCCTCCCCCCTCTGCCCCAGGTGGGATATGTGATATTCCTCAGGCACTCCAGACTGCCCAGGAACAAAGGAGAGGGGAAAACAAATGTTTAACTGATAGAGATACAGTCTCCATCAGTTTACAAATATCAGTAAATTACAAGAAAAAGGCAACATTATCAATAGCCTAATCTCCAGAAACCCACAGACTCCGTTTCCTGGAGCCCCAACATCCCCCCTCCATAGTGATGTGGGGAACAAAGGCAAAAAGGAACCGGCAGGTAAAATTAAATTTCCTTATAACCTGCAGCCCATTGACAAATACTTGAGGCAAATGCAGAGTGTAACATGTCTCCAGGAACCCCCTACTCTTCTAGGGTTAATGCCTCACAGGGTGGAAAACAACCTTAGCTTGACAAGGTATCTTAGGAGTCCTCTTTAGCATATCAAAGTCCTTCTGGAGGCCTCTGATTTGCCTTTGCTTCCCCAACTCCACACTATATAACCAGTCATTCTTCACAACCCCAGTGCAGCTCTTTCTGTCCATGGATTCTGTCTCCCTGCTTTATAATAAAATCACCTTTTTGCACCAAAGACGTCTTTCAAGAATTCTTTCTTGGCCATGAGCTCCAAACCCCCACCACCCCAAAACGTCATCAGTTAGAGGCAAAAAGATAAAAAGAAAAAAAGAAGAAGATAATATTCAACATCTACCCCTAATACAAACTTTAAATAAAGAAGCAGAGAAATATTTCTTCATTAACATAATAAAAACATTTAACTCAAGCTAACAACCAATATCACTTCTATAAATTTATTGAGCATTGCTTGGCATTTTTTTTTTAAAGAAAGAAAATAACGGTTTAGATAATGCAATTTATAGTATCGTAAAGTTACATTTTATGTGTTTTTAAACACTAGTAATACATACACTGTGTTACTGCATTACTGTACGGGTTTATTTTATTTTATTTTTTTAATGTTTATTTATTTTTGAGAGAGAGAGACAGAATATGAGTGGGGGAGGGACAGAGAGAGAGGGAGACACAAAATCGGAAGCAGGCTCCAGGCTCCGAGCTCTCAGCACAGAGCCCGAAGCGGGGCTCGAACTCATGAACCATGAGATCATGACATGAGCTGAAGTCGGACGCTCAACCGACCGAGCCACCCAGACGCCCCAAGTACTGGTTTAAAAGCCACATACGATGCAAACATTTTATGGGCACTTCAAGAAATTCTGAAGGATTAATTTTGCGTATATTTCATTTGTGTCCTTTTTGTCCAACTTGAGCACTTCATGCTCCTTACCCTCATCATAGCTGATTCCTCTTGAATGTTTGCTTCCTCTCAGTAATCTACGTGTTCATCTTTCACTGATTTTCCCAGGAATCTTTCCACATTGGCTCAGCTCATAGTAGTAATAGTAACTCTTTATATTTACATCAAAACAATAAGAACCTTCAACCAAAGTATTTCATCAAAGTAGAGCATTACAAACACGGGCTTCCTGGTGTTCTCTTACTCTATTTCAAAGACGTGGATGCCAGAGGGCTCCCTTTCCACAATGATTAAGAACAGAATCAGAATCGATTCCCTCTTTAACAGCTTATTGTTCGCATTAGGAAAAGCAGTTGAGTATCCTTGTTAGAGTTGAGCCATGGGACCCCCTTCAAAACCATTTTTAAGAAAGTCAATACTCCTTAGCCGCAAGTGAGGACTGATAAATATTACTAATTGTACATCCATTCTCTGTGCAGAGCCGGGGTTGCGCCAGGCGGCCCACACTTCTGCTGGGCACACAATGCTTCGGCAGCACATAAAAGACCGGAAGTGGTCAGGAGCTACCGCAGTAAGAAAAGAGAATTTGGTGGAGTGAGTTGGGGGTGAGTAGGTAATGATGAAATTTGAAGTCAGGTTCGCGAGCAAATGGCTAAGAAAGAATTCTCGAGATGTCTTTGGTATGAAAAGGTGATTTTATTAAAGCACGGGGACAGGACCCGTGGGCAGAAAGTGCTGCACGGGGTTTATGAGGAGCACTTGACTATATACTTTCAAGTTTGTGGAGGAACGCGAGGTATAGATAACATAGGTCTCCAAAGAATTTCTGGATGCTGAAAGCAGGGTCTCACAGGACCCTGCAGATTTAGCTGTTGTCAAGATAAAGTTGCTTTTAGTTTTTAAGGAAGTGTAAACATTAAGGCATTAAGGCAGCTATAAACGTCTCCTGGGGAGTGTTAGACACTGCAGGCCTGTGACATCTGTCAATGAGCGGCAGGCTGTAAGGGAATTTAATTTAAACTACATTTTTCTTGCCTTTGTTTCCCTCATCAGGAAGGGTGTGACTAGTAATACACGAGGGGCATGTAAGGCTATCCACTGTATGATTCCGATGATATGGCATTTTGGAAAGGGCAAGACTACAGACAGAAGAAAAAGTTTAGTGGTTGTCACGGGTCACGGCAGAGGGAGGGAGGAATCGATGGAGTACAGGAGATTCTTAAAGCGCCGAAACTATTATGAATTACACTGTAATTATACTGTAACGATGGACACGTGTCATTATACATTTGCCAAAACCCATAGAATGTACAACAGCACGAGTAGACGTTAATGTGCACTATGGACTTCAGTTAATAATAACGTGTCCATGTTGGTTCATCAGTTGTATTAATCAGATACACTAATGCAAGATGTTAATGATAGAGGGAACTGGGGAGTGGGTACTGAGGGGGGGTACTGTGGGTACTAGGGATACTGTGGGAACTCACTGCTCCGTTCTTCTGTACACCTAAAACTGCTCTAAAAAGTAAAATCTATCTTCCCCTCCTCCTCCTCCTCTTCGTCTTCTTCTTCTTCTTCTTCTTCTTCTCCTTCTCCTTCTCCTTCTCCTCCCGCTCTTCCCCCTCTTCCCCCTCTTCCCCCTCTTCTTCTTCTTCTTCTTCTTCTTCTTCTTCTTCTTCTTCTTCTTCTTCTCCTTCTCCTTCTCCCCCTCCCCCTCCTCCCCTTCTTCTTCTTCTTCTCCTCCTCCTCTTCCTCCCCCTCCTCCCTTTCTTCTTCTTCTTCTTCTCCTTCTTCTTTTTCTCCTTCTCCTCCTCCTCCTCTTCCTCCCCCTCCTCCCCTTCTTCTTCTTCTTCTTCCTCTTCCTCTTCCTCTTCTTCTCCTCCTCCTCCTTCTTTTTTAATGGATGAGTAAAAGGAAGATCCCACAGGGATAATGGGAGAAACCAAAATAAGAGTGGAAGAGGTTTAAAGGTCAAGGTGAGCTCAGACCCAGGTGACAGGTTTCAGGAATGTTGAGAAGTGAATCAAGAATGATAGGGGTGGGAAGTGAAGAGGCTGATCTTCACAGAGAGGCAGATAGAGGCTTCCAGAGCACAGAGCAGCTCCTCTTGGAAGCTGCATCCTTCTACTTAAGCTTCCTCATTGTACAGAAGCTGAAATCATCAACCAGCCGTGAAATCGGTTGAGATGCTTCTGTAATTCACTTAAATGTATTTGATAAGGTAGCGTTAGTTGTAGTATGACTGTAAAACGTGTGTCAGCCTAGTTTCTTTAAAAACACAGATTATTGCTCGTTGATAGAGCTGCATACGGATCCTCACTGACCAGTAGTGACCCAGGTGTTTGTTTTACTAGTCAAAGTGCTAATGACAAAGAGACAGGTGTAGTTTTTAAAGTTCTAAAATCTTAGAATTTGGAAAAAAAGTGGGGGGAAGGGATTCTACTCAAACCTGGAAAAAACTAGAATTCAATGAAATACATTGGAAATGGTAAGAATTGATAAAATAGTTTCTGTTTCTATGCGTCTGTGTTGTTTGACTTGCGCTGTCTTGTTTGCATTACATTTTAAAATAGTTTTTATTAGCCCGTTGCTCCATCTCAAGGACTCTTACTCTACCTTTGAGAAACTATGTGAAAAGTCATCTAAGAGTTTATAATGGGCTCTGTGCCCTTCACAGCCTTCTCCCCACCCATGGGTGAAGCCCTGAGCAGGATAGCGTGGAGTTTTGGCACATACGTTTTGGAATTGGCAAGCCGGGGATTCAAATCCCAGATTCTTTTGTTTATTATGTGACTTTGAGCAGAGTCTCTCAACTGTTTTTGAGCCTCAGTCCTTGTGTTAATCAGAGTTCCCCAGATAAACAAAACCATTCATATATGAAATGAAGAATTGGCTGACATAACTGTGGAAGCTGAGAAGTCCCATGATCTGCTGTCTGCTGGCTGAAGACCAAGGAAAGCCAGTGGTGTCATTCTAGTCTGAGTCTGCAGACCTGAGAGCCACATGGTGTAAATCCTAGTCCCGTGGCAAGAGAAAAACCAGTGTCCAGCTCAATAGGGAGGCAAGAAATGGACCAATCCTCCCTTTCGCTTTTTGTTCTATTCAGGCCCTCGATGGATTGGATGATGCCCACCGACGCTGAAGAGGGCAATCTACTTCACTCAGTCTACTGATTCAAATGCTAATCTTATTCAGAAATACCCTGACAGACACACATAGAAATAGTGTTTAAGGGGCGCCTGGGTGGCTCAGTTGGTTGAGTGTCTGACTTCGGCTCAGGTCACGATCTCGCGGTCCTTGAGTTCGAGCCCCACGTCAGGCTCTGTGCTGACAGCTCAGAGCCTGGAGCCTGTTTCAGATTCTGTGTCTCCCTCTCTCTCTGACCCTCCCCTGTTCATGCTCTGTCTCTCTCTGTCTCAAAAATAAAAATAAACGTTAAAAAAAAAAAGAAATAGTGTTTAATCTGAGCACACCATGCCAATTTGACCCAGTCAAGTGGACACATTAAATTAACCATCACAGGGGCAGCTGGGGGGCTCTGGCAGTTGAGCGTCTGACTTTGGCTCAGATCATGATCTCGTAGTTCGTGAGTTCGAGCCTCACGTCAGACTGTCTGCTGTCAGTGCAGAGTCTGCTTCACATCCTCCGTCTTCCTCTTTCTGCCCCTCCCCTGTTCACACAAGCTCTCTCACTCTCTCTCAAAAGTAAATAAAAATTAAAACAATTTTTTTTTTAAATTAACCGTCACGTTTCCTTATCTACAGAAAGTACTCTGTAGTGCAGGGATAAATGAGTAATCCATGCATGGTTCCTGGCACAACGTCTGCTTGTGTCCCCCCTAAAATCCACATCTTCAAGCCTTAATCTCTGATGTGATGGTTTTTGGAGGTGAGGCCTTTGGGACACAATTAGGGTCAGATCAGGTCACGAGGGTGGAGGCATTATGCTGGGATTAATGCTCTTATAACAGAGGAAGAGACACAAGACCTCTCTCTCCACCATGTGGGGACACAACAAGAAGACAGCCATCTGCAAATCAGGAAGAGGACCTCATTGGACACCAGATCTGCCAGCACCTCAATCTTGGACTTCTAGCCTGCAGAACTGTGAGAAATAAATGCCTGTTCTTGAAGCCATCCAGTGTGTGGGGTTGATTATCGCAGCCGGAACTGGCTAAAACAACAGTGGACACGCAGAAAGTGCTAAATAAGCGCTGACAGCTACTCTGTGCCATCCCCTGCCTCTATTTTCCAGCACCTTTCCAGAGAATGTCTCCAGAATGCCCTGATTATCTCTCTTCCTGTCCCTGCTTGGTTTCTCTCACCATCTCCATTGGAGCTCCATCACCGTGGGTCTAGATTGAGCACTTCACAATCTTTTTTTGGAATGATGCTTGATTTGGCAGCCTGCTTAGTTCTTTTTTTTTAAGTTTTTTTTTTCAGTTTATTCACTTATTTTGAGAGAAAGAGTGCACACAAAGGGGAGGGGCAGAGAGGGAATCCCAAGCTGACCGTGCAGAGCCCTATATGGGGCTTGATCCCACAAACTGTGAGATCATGATGTGAGCTGCAATCAAGAATCGACTGATCCACCCAGGCGCCCCAGCTCCTTTAGCCCTTGATTCTTATTTGCCTCTGGCAACAATGTCTTCACTTCATGGCCAGTGGCTGCAAGACTAGCGCTATACTTTCCCACCTTCATCCCCTGGCTCCTGAAACCTGAGTGTTAGTCAGATCCTACCTCCCAGGAAGCAGTTCAGGCACAACATTTCATACAAACCGTCTGTTACAACATTCACCTAATAACGAGACTTCAGAGAAATATAAATATCCAACAACTTGGGGAATGCTTAAACAGATCATGGGGCATGAGTATGGTCAAATACTATGCAGCCTATACAAACATGTTTGAAGAGTTTCAAACAAAATGAAAACAGTGTTTTGCTACAGTCAGATGCGGGGGTGGGGAGGAGTTTTACAAAGACCTGTGTGTGATTCTGGCTCCTCCATTCATTCCCTGTGTGACATACGGCAGTTTGTCTAAACTCTTTGAGCCTCAGTTTCCTCATCTGCTGAATGGGGATGGTGACAGCTACCTCTTAGGATCACTCTGATAGTTCAATTAGATAACATATGTAAAAACTTTAGCAGTAAACTATGCTAGTAAGAAACACCCCCGAATTCCCATGGGCTTAAAAAGACAAAAGTCTATTTCTTGCTCACATCTCGAGTCCAGCAAGGGTTGCGTGGGGTCTGTGCTCCAGACCATCCTTGACTGGGCAGGCGGGCTGACAAAGCCTCTGTGGTCTGTAACATCGCCTGCCACCATGGCAGAGGGTAGGAAATGAGCAAATCATGAATCTGATTGTAAGTTTCTGCCTGCAATGCCTCATGCCTATGCCCAACTTCAGGGGACAGAGAATTGCAGTTCTACCACATATGTGAAAGAAAGAAACCCAGAAATGTAGGTAAATGATGCGAAGGTAGGTCAATATCACAAGTACCTATTACAGTGCCCACGCCTAGAGGTTTTCTATAATAATTATACGTATGTAACGCTATACACTTTTGCATGTAAACATTTGAAATGCTTAAACGTGAGAACAAGATGTGACCATATTAGCAGCGATGACTTCAGATAATCAGATTACTGATGGTCCTTTTCTGCTTCTATATTTATGCCATAAGAATTAGTTTTCTATCATGTGTTTATATTACTTTTTAAATGAAGATAGATGAACAAGACTAATCTGTATTGCTGTGTATGCTTAGCTGTTTTCATCAAGTTTTTAAAAGCATAATCGAATTTAAAAATGATTAATCATAAAAAAAAATCATTAATCATGAGTCTGGGAGATCAGCTGTTTGAAGGACAAAGTCATAGCCAGGACACTACTAGTGGGAAAAAAAAGATACACAAATTATGGGTAGAAAGGCAGAAGAAAAAGAAGAATGTAAACAGACTGTATATATAGCTAGCATTAAAGATTCAAATGTTCAATTGATGGCTAATGCTAAATATGGGACTTATAAAGTGTTCAAGTAAATACCACTAATGCAATTCTTGTATAATGAGCTACCTCGTTCCAAATTTTTTGATCAAAATGTAAAGATCCCCCAAAATCTCATCTTCCCTGTGTTCAGTAAAAATAAAAGCATTATAGCTTCTGGTTAAAATATTCTTAAGAAGCATAGTAAAAATTATAGCTTCTGTAATGGAAAAAGGTAGCTGAATGTTTTTAGAAATTCCCCTAGGACTGAAGAAACTCTAAGCTTGTATCTAATAAAATAGAAATGCTCATATATATTGCAGATTTAATGTCCTCCATTAAATTTCTCTCCATTCCGCGAGGAAAACATTTTTTTTCTGTCTCCTTTTGCAGTGATCAGCCACTGACTGACCTTGCACCTCAGTCTGACTCCCTGAAGAATTGTGACCCCAGAGTCTGGGGACAGGAGCTGGTTGATTTGAGTCCCAGCTGTCTGAGCCAAAGATGTCAGTTTTGTTCTGTTTTGTTTCTTACTGAGAGCAGGCTTACTGGAGAGGGGACTTAGAGTTAAATGGTGTTTATAAACCAACCCAAGGCAGCACAACATGTATCACTATTAACAAAGAGGATGCCAGCTAATAGCTTACTGTCATCAAAATTTTTATTTTCTTCAACGAGTTAATGTCATGAAGAAAGGTGGAGGAGACTACTTTGTATTAAAAGAGAATTTTAGGGGCGCCTGGGTGGCGCAGTCGGTTAAGCGTCTGACTTCAGCCAGGTCACGATCTCACGGTCCGTGAGTTCGAGCCCCGCGTCGGGCTCTGGGCTGATGGCTCAGAGCCTGGAGCCTGTTTCTGATTCTGTGTCTCCCTCTCTCTCTGCCCCTCCCCCGTTCATGCTCTGTCTTTCTCTGTCCCAAAAAAATAAGTAAACGTTAAAAAAAAAAAAAAAAAAAATTAAAATAAAAAAAAAAAAAAAAGAGAATTTTAAAGCATAGCCATCCAACGAAATGTTCAAGTAAACCAAAGGTAAATACTATCTTGGGAACAACTGGGGAAATTTGACCACAGACTGGGTATTAGGCAATGTCAAAGAACTGTTATTAATTTTATTAGTTGTGATGATAGTACTGTGGTTATATCAGCAAAAGTCTGTATTATTTAGAGGTGAATATCAAGACGTCCATAATTTTATTTTATTTATTTCTTTTAATGTTTATTTTGTTTTTGAGAGAGAGAGCATGAGCGGTGGAGGGTAGAGAGAAAGAGGGAGACACAGAATCCGAAGCAGGCTCCAGGCTCTGAGCTGTCAGCACAGAGCCTGACATGAAGCTTGAACTCATGAACTGTGAGATCATGACCTGAGCCGAAGTTGGAGGCTTAACTGACTCAGTCACCCAGGCGCCCAAGACATCCATAATTTTTAAAAATTAAGCACAAATAAATAACACAAATGTAGCAAAATGTTAATAGCTATTGAATGCAGGTGAGGAATATTTAGGGAATTATTATAAATTTTTTTTCTACTTTTCACTATGCTTAAAATACCTTGCACTATAAAAATTTTAAATTTCCCAGAGGAAGGAACCATATTAGGCATGAGAACACATCGATCATATCAGAGAACTATAGAGCTGGGAAAAAAATATTAGAAAACATTTATTCCAACACGCTCACTTCAGAGATGTGGATATTGGTGCCTTGAGTGATTGACAAGTTATCCAAGGCTCCATAACTGGTTGGTGACAGAACCCGAAGAAGGAACCAGGTCTCTTCACTCCCAAGTATCATTCTGATTGCTGGAATCTGTCCTGCCCACACAGGACTTGTAACTAAGCTAAACATGGCTGCCACTCCAGAGCCACCGACTGTCTGTCTTTTAGGCCATCTGCTGTGGTGGCCTCGGGCACAATCATTACAGCTGTCCCTGTTGCTGCTATAGAATTACAGAAGCTTCGGTAACACCGTCCCATTGCCCAACCCCACCTCAGATGCTGTCCCCACCAGCAATTCGGCAATGAGAAATTCTTCTGACCCTCAGAGTTCTGCCACTGCTAACTTCTTAGGTTCTATCAGAGTAGAGAGAAGGTTCGTTGTCATTTTTAGCAAAGTAGATTTTCTCCAAAAATGGAGATACAGTAATTGAACTATATTTGCATTTCTATAATATAATGACTCTGGGTTTTTTTTTATATTAATCTTTGAAACGTGTTAGCAATGAATAGAAGAAATAACATGAATTAAATATGTTGTTTTCTTAGTAGGAAAGCCCTGAAAGCATTTGGGCCAGTTAGAAAATTACAAAATGCCCCAAATTCTAACAACAAAAAAAAATTGATTACAAGCTTCACATCAATAAGGAGAGTTTAAAATTATAAATTTAATTCCAACTTCTCATTCTAGATTTACAATATTTTCTGCCTTCCTTCCTTTCTTAATGCATTTGTGTTTATCGTGAGAGTTACTAAAGGCAAAATAATTGAAAATGTATGCAAAATGCTGCACTTAGAAAGAATACTACTAAAACATTACTTCTATGATGACTTTTCTATACAAAACTTTCATCAGCCTATGTCATTGTTTAGCAAGGAGTTTTAGCTTTCTTGTCTCAATTAAGGATTATTTTCAGCTGTGGGATTTTTTCCTATTTTCTAGTTACATTTAGTTCTAATCCCCAGACCTATGACCCTCAACAGACAGCCTATAATATAGTAAAGAGTAGATCACCCTTGGGTTCAGAGTTCATCAATAATGCTTAGGAGTTCTGCTCGGGATGGCTCTCTGAGATGATGGATTTGAGCCCCATTTTCCTGTTCTTTCCTCCTTTCACTGGCCTCTTGGGACTTCCTTTCCCAGCTGTCAGAACTTGCACTAGCTCCCAAATTCCCTCCCATCTCCTGAAATTTTTCTGGACCTAAACCCTCCTGAACAACTCTATTCCAATGCTCCTTAAATTCAAACACAACAAGGACACTTCATGGTTGAAAACAAATCCCTCCAAATTCTACAACTGAAAAACATAATCAAACTTAAGAATTTAATTAGTTTGATGTTTATACACTGTCTTACTGTCTATTTTAATGGTTACCTTAGAAATTCACCAATTTAAATAAATATGTTTAACAAAAGATTATACACAATTGAAGAGAGAGAGAGAGAATTAGTAAACTGCACACAGGCCAGAAAATTCTGTCAAGAGAAAGGGACGGAGTGACAGAAGGGATGAAATTCAAGAAGAGTGGATAAGACATGTGGGAAATTCAGTAACAAGTTCTAACATAGAGTTGATTGAAATCCCAGAAGGAGAGAAAGACAACAACGTAGGCACAGTAGAAAAGATAATGATGGGATTTTTCAAAACCGATGAAACAAATCAATCTACGGATTTAAGGAGCCCAGAAGCCCCACGTGGAATACATAAAAAAGAAACCCTAACAGAGATGTATTATAAGAAAATTGCAGAAAACTAAAGATAAGGAGAAAATCTTAGAAGCAGTCAGAGATAAAAGATACACCATCTTCAAAGGAACGATGGACTATATAGCCCGCCTCTCTAGCAATGTCAGAAATCAGAACACCTTAAAAATACCAAACGGAAAGAACTGGCACCCTAGGATTCTATGTTGACTGGAAATTCCTTCAAGGACGAAGTTGTACTACGGACATTTTCAGACATGCAAAAATGAGAGCATCTGCCCCCTGGAGATCATACTAAAAAAAAATCCTAAAGGATATTCTCTGGGCAAAGAGAAATCAGAAGTTTGGAGATGCAGAAAGAAAAAAAGAACAACAAAAACAATAAACATAAAAATAAGCCTAAATGAGCATTGATGGTACAAAACAATAATAAATTCTTGTTTGGATATATGTATATATGTGTATATATATATATACACACACACACACACATATATATATGAACAATACCATATATATATTGTTTATATATATATATAAACAATGACATAAAACTCAAGAGAGGATTAAAAGAAAGCAAAGTGTTCTAAGTTCCTTTTATATATACAGAGGTGGGTAAAATGATTAATTAATATTAGACTTTGATAGGTCAAGTATATATGCTAAATTTCTAGGGTAGCCACTAGTAATTCTAAAGTAACCAACAGTAAAATAGTGTATAAATTTCAAACTAACAGAAGAAATAAAAGGAATAATAAAATAAGTCCAAAAGAAGGCAAAAATCAAAAGAAACGAAAAGAAACCATATAAGCGGTAAGGCAAACAAAAGCATACCCTAAGATCTTTGGAAGGATTACCAACCCAAGTCACTCTTCTAAGCTCTGGAATTTCAGTGTAAGAAAACTTGTGCCTCATTTGGGGTTGGCATTCCTTGGAATTACAGTGTAAGAAAACTTGTTGAGACTGATTTGGGGTTGTCCTCCTTGTGGGAAGAATAGAATCCAAATCACCTAGACTTCTCAAGATTTGAACTGAGGGAGTCCTGTGTGTTAGACCAAGGTGGCCTCAACCGGATCCCAGAGACAGGGCAGGACAGTGAAGTCCCGGAAATACAATTTGCCTGAGAAAAGTGGGCGTCCAAGCTGAAGAAAAGGACTCAAGATAAGGACCTACGTTGCCATATAAGAGTGTTGATTTCTTCAGTGAGGCTGATGTAAGGAGCACCTCTGAACCAAACCCCTTGTTCCAGCGCTTGGAACCTGGGGAAAGAGTCAAGCACGAGAACTCACCAGAAGCCCAAGCAGGAGCAACCTGAGAGGATGCGTCTGGCACTTATCTGCCCTCAGAAGACTGACAGTCTGCTTATTGGTTACCTATTTCTGCTTGACAAATTAACCCCGAAATTAATGGCTGAAAACAACAAACACTTACTCACTTGGTGTTTGTGGGTCACGAATCTGCGTGTAGCTCAGCTGGGTACCTTCAGCTCATGGTGTCTCATAAGGTCATAGTCAAGATGGCAGCTTGGCTGTGGCCTCATGTGAAGGCTACACTGGAGGGTCAAGAGGGCTGCTTCCAAGCTCATTCACATTGGTCATTGTAGACCTCAGTTCCTTGCTTTAGGGACCTCTCCACAATGTGGCACCAGAGTCATTTTGTAATTTAACATTCTCAGAAGTGCCATGCTCTCACTTCTCATATTCGTATCATTAAAAGTGAGTCACTGGGTCCATCCCACACTCAAGGGTAGGGGACTACACAGGGGGATGAATGCCAGAAGGCAGGAGTCAGTGGGGTCTTCTTGGAGGCTTCCCACCACAGAGCTATACCAACAAGACCTCACTGCAGAGAGGACAGCAGCCTCTGACTGCCAAAAACAAGACTCTCAATGGTGAAACTGTGACACTATGGGACGCTATGACACTTTGTGGCAGGGAGAAGCAAAAGAGATGGTAATAAGAAGAACCACTCTTCATGGAATGTCTAGTCTATGCAAACACTCATCTAAACAATTTATGGCTTGTTATGGGCTGAATGTGTGTGTGCTCCCCAAATTCCTATGTTGAAGTCTTAATCTCCAATGAGATGGTATTAGGGAGTAGGATTTGGGGGGAGTAATTAGATTTAGATGAGTCATGAAGGTAGGGTCCCAATGATGGGACTAATGTCCTTTTAAAAAGAGAGTGACTAGCTCTTGCTCTCTCTCTCTCTCTCTCTCTATCCCGTATGAGGACACAGCAAGTATGAGACTGTCTACAAAACCAAGAAGAGGGTTCTTACCAGACACCAGAACTCCCAGCACCTTGATCTTGGACTTCTCAGCCTCCAGACCCGTGAGAAAGAAATGTCTGTTGGTTAAGCCACCCGGTCTATGGTACTTTGTTATAACAGCCTAGGAAGATAAACTTATTTAAGCCTCATGATGACCCAATAAAAATGCATTATTTTTATCTGTATGTCACCATTGAGGACAACTGGGCACAGAAGAGTTAAATAACGTGTCCAAGGCCATATAGCTAGTGAATGGTGAAGTTGGCTCTAAACCCAGGAAGTCAGGCCATAGACACCATTCTTTCATCCATTACACGCCACTGAGTGGACATCAGCATGAATTCACCCAATGGATGCCAATGTCCTTCCTTGTGACTATATAATGCCTCATGGTGTTGAAAATTTTGGAGTGGAGAAAGAAGGTAAAATTATCTGCTTTCCTTCTAATATGGCAGGAAGGGCTTAAGCAAGTGTTAATCCAAAAAATAGATACAACTACATCTGTGCCTGTAAAGCCAAAGAACTTTGAAGTTATTTGCTCAAGTTCACAGGCTGACTTTAGAGATGTCTGTCTATGTGTTTTGGACTGACTGTCAGATCCCTCTGCTGTTGTGTAACTGTGGTTACACAGAGTGACATCTCGGGTATGTCTCAGAGAGCAAAGAGGTTGAACATCCCAGGAAAGGCATCTATGGTTCTGACCAAACTCCATGAAGATTAGCCTGAAGGAAGTCCTCCAAAGCCAGACCACTTTCCTCAATGGCTTTGGTGGCCAGTTCTTCCCTTTCCCATACTCTTCCTGAAAGAATGCAATAGACAAGCCTTGCCTAAATTAGCAACCTGCCGTAAAAATGAGTTGGGACAAACGGAATTGAGTCAGATATAATCCGAGAGCGAAGGAACTTTTTCACTTAGCACCTCTGAATTTCTCCCTCTTCAAAGAACTTTCTCTTCCAGATGCCCCGCACCTGAAGTCATGGTTCGTCTGCGGGTGGCCATCACTGTATCTACCCACAGTACAAGCCATTTTCAGTACAGCATGGGATGGATAAATTTTCTTACCAACGGGGACTAGAACCCATTTGCATTTCTTCCTACGAATACCAGAATTCTAAAATGTCTTAAATTAGTTTTGCTTTTGCCTTTGAAATAGATCCACTTACTTTTCCAACTTACTTAGTTCCATGTTTCTTGCAGAGGAGGAGACTCCCAGTGCATGCTGTGCCCAGGATAACGCACCCAGTAAATACGTGTCGGGTGATACAGTGAAGGAAGTCTTCCTCTGAATGCTTTGCACAAACTTGTTTTCATTGACCCAAAAGGAGAATGACTATTTCCATTTGAACTTGGCCTGGCACCAACCCTTTTTGCTCCTCTGGTTTTGATACCACTGGTCCCTCTGCCAATTTCTCACAATTCATCTGGAAGCCTGGGACAACTCGAAATGCCCTGATAGCCAGAGGAACTTCATAGTGTGAGAAAGTAATTCTGCGAGCACCAGCTGGCAATATCCAGGGACTCGAGGCTAGTTTAGATGGAAGCAAATGCTGCTTTTGGCACCTCTGAGTGTAGAGGGAAACAAATTGCAACGAGTAGATCTGGTTTTGGTGTCGATGACTGTTTTACTCCGTTAGAAAATAGAAGCAGGGACATCTGAAAGTGAGGAGGCAAAACTGGCAAGTGAAAAAGCAGAGCCAGTCTGTGACGGCAGCAGATAAAGGTTACATTTGCATGTGATTCAAAACACAAAGGACCGAGCCACCCCAAGTAGCTGTCATGTAACAAACATATGAGGGTGCCAGGGCCCCAAGGACTTCCCTCTGCCAAACCCTCCCATTTCTCAAACTCACTTTGGTTGCTAGATGTGGATTATCACTTGGCTTCTTATCACTTTCTCAGGCTGATGCAGCAAACAAATTTGACTGCCGCCAGTGCCTGTCTGAGTTGTCCTTAAGCAGTGGTGGGATTCCTGGCTCAACACTTAATTGGAGGCTTAAGTGGCTTTCTGTATTGGTGCTACTTGCCCATCTTATCTAGAATTTTTTCAGATGGGAATGAAAAGGCCTGTCTGATATATACAGTGTTCTTAGTGAATATTTGTAGATTTTTCTGGGCCTGCACTGACCAGTCATTGAGAAAAGGCTTATTTTTTTTTTAATTTTTTAATGTTTGCTTATGTTTGAGAGAGAGAGAGAAACACAGAGCGTGGTGAGGGAGGGGCAGAGACAGAGGGAGACACAGGATCCGAAGCTGTCAGCCCAGAGCCCAACGAGGGGCTTGAACTCACGAACCAAGAGATCATGACCTGAGCCGAAGTCGCATGCTTAACCAACTGAACCACCCAGGTGCCCCAAGAAAGGGCTATCCTAAAATTAATTTTAGCTGTAAAAGTCTATAGGCATTATCAAGAACCAGGCATACTCAATGCTAAAAATGCATTTACATATTTGCATTAAATTTCTAATACCTATTACAATGTGTTAACGTAATTATTTGCATGACTACCTCCTTCAACAAACCGTGAATTCATAAGGGTGAATACACTGTGTTTTTGATCTCTGCATTGCTAGCTTTTGATACAATGTCTTTCACATAGTAAGTATTCAATAGAAGTATATGATGGAAAAGTCAGATTTAGCAACTATACCTTTTTTTTTTTTCCTTCTCAAATTTTTATTTAAAGTCTGGTTAGTTAATATACAATGCACTATTGGTTTCAGGAGTAGAATTCAGTGATTCATCAATTACATACAACGCCTAGTTCTCGTAGTAACAAGTACCCTCCTAAAACCCATAACTCATCTAGCCCATTCCCCACACACATCCCTCCATTAACCTTCAGTTTGTTCCCTGTCTTTAAGAGTTGCTTATGGTTTGTTTCCCTCTCTCTTTTTTCTTTTATCCTCCTCCCATAAGTTCATCTATTTTATTTCTTAAATTCCACATGTAAGTGAAATCATATAGTGTTTGTCTTTCTCTGACCGACTTATTTTGCTTAGCATAATACACTCTAGCCCCATCCAGGTCATTGCAAATGGCAAGATTTCATTCTTTTGATGGCTGAGTAATATTCCATTGTGTATATATACCACATCTTCTTTATCCATTCATCAGCCAATGGACATTTAGGCTCTTTCAATAGTTTGGCTATTGTTGGTACCACTACCATAAACATTGGAGTGCGTGTACCCCTTCGAATCTGTATTTTTGTATCCTTTGGGCAAATCCCTAGTAGTAAGATTGCTGGCTCATAGGGTAGCTCTATTTCTAACTTTTTGAGGAACGTCCGTATTGTTCTCCAGAGTGGCTACACCTGTTTACATTCCCACCAACAGTGCAAGAGAGTTCCCTTTTTTCCACATCTTCTCCAGAACCTGTTGTTTTTTGTGTTATTAATTTTATCTATTCTGACAGGTGTGAGGTGGTATCTCATGGTGGTTTTGATTCGTATTTCCCTGATGATGAGTGATCTTTTCAGATGCTGTTGAGCATCTTTTCATGTGTCTGGTAGCTATCTGGATGTCTTCCTTGGAGAAGTGTCTATTCATGTCTTTTGCCCATTTCTTTACTGGATTATTTGGTTTTTGGGTGTCGAGTTTGATAAGTTCTTTATAGATTTTGGAGACTAACCCTTTATCTGATACGTCATTTGCAAATATCTTCTCCCGTTCCATATAAGTTGCCTTTTAGTTTTGTTGATTGTTTCCTTCACTGTGCAGAAGCTTTTTATCTTGATGAAGTCTCAATAGTTGATATTTGCTTTTGTTCTTGCCTCCAGGAACATGTCTAGTAAGCAGAGAAACTATATCTTTCAATTATGAGTCCCATATAAATCTTTTAAATGATAGATAAGTAAATATTTCAAATAGAAGGGAACCTACTCAAGTCTGCGATCACCTATGCACTCACACAATTGCTATGAAGAACAATATGAGAATGCGAAAGCCTCAGTTTTTGTGCTGAGTACTGAAAAATACTCTCTAGGCCGCCACATTGATGTAGATTCTAAACCCGACATTCCAGAACATTACTGGGGAAATTTGAAGTGTAGAATGATTCCAAAATTGCTCCCATTTGCACAGTACCACGGGCACATAGCCAGCCTGGCCCTGGAGACAGAAGCCTGGTGGATGCCAGGCCTGAATGAATTACTCTTTTCCACTTGGGTTCAGTTCACTAACTTCAGAAACTACGTGGGTCGGTTCCTAGAGACTTCCTGGGAGGTATGGGCCAGAGGTACCTGAAAATAGCTAAGATGACCCACCTGCCAAACTCATCAGCCTGTGGGAGCATTTTACCAGGAAAACAGGTGCTCTGGGTGTGCAACCATGCCATAAAACAGAGATCAGCAAAATCTGTCTCTACAGGTCCAAATTATAAGTATTTTAGGCTTCGCGGATCTCATACGTATCAGTTTCATACTCTTCTTCACGTATTTGCTTGTTTTCTTGTTTGTTTTGATAAACTGTAAGGATATACGCAGTATTCTTAGCTGGAGGACATGTACAAAAAAATAGACAAGGGTGATAGATCTGACCCATGGAGTGTAGTTTGCCAACCCCTGTAAAAGGTCAAATTGATATGGAGATATGAGCACTATTCTTTTGCTTTGTGCGACCTCCAACCCAACAGTAAGTTCATTGTATTTTGGACCTATTATTATTGACAAGAGTGAAGGATTTAGGTTTGGAAAATATAGGTTCTTACCTTTAAGTCACTGTGTGATTTGGGTCAGCTGATTTCACTTCTCTAAGCTCTGGTGGCCTCATCTTAAAAATGTGAGCAATAAATGAGGACTGTTCATAGGACTGTTTATAGGACTGTTCAAGGACTTCAGTGAGATCTGGGTGCCTGGGTAGCTCAGTCAGTTAACCCAACCCTTGATCTCAGCTTAGGTCTTGATCTCAGAGTTATAAGCTCAAGCCCCACATTGAGGTCCGCACTGGGAATGAACCCTACCTAAAAAAAAAAAAAAAAAAAAAAAAAGGTTTCAGTGAGATAATGCATGTGAAAGTTCTGTGTAAACTACAAACTCTTTTTGTTTTAATTCTTTTTAACGTTTATTCATTTTTGAGAGACAGAGCATGAGCAGGGAGGGGCAGAGAGAGAGGAGACAGAATCTGAAGCACGCTCCAGGCTCTGAGCTGTCAGCACAGAGCCCTACATGAGACTCAAACTCACAAACTGTGAGATCATGACCTGAGCTGAAGTTGGACGCTTAGGCAACTGAGCCACCCAGACGCCCCAACTATAAACTCTTTTTAAGTGTTAGCTGTTATTACTCTTAATGTTATTGAACTCATAGGAAATAGAATTACTCTGATGATATGATGTTTTAGTTTGTATACATACAGTTGTCATGACTGAATGTGGGAAAATCCCAAAGAAATATTTGGCTCAAATCATGAATTATTCTAAACCTTTGAACTTTTCTTAGAAGCTATTATTTTGCTAATGTAGGAAATTACTTATGTGGAAAAACCTTGTGGTTTCTTAGCCCTCCACATTTGAAAAAAGAAAACCACACAAGAAAAAAATTATTTTTGTAAAAAATATTTGTAGAGATCTATTTTCAAATGCCAAAGTTTCTGTCCTCCTGAAATTAAAATGACTGAGACTCACTTCTCTAGAAAGACAGAAATTGAGGTTTTGCTAAAAGTCAATGTAATATACTTTGGTAAGAAGTATATTACATTCAGTTAAAAGCTGTTGGCTGGTTATAAGGACAATGTTACCTTGTCTAATGCATTTAGGAACCAAACACCAAAACTTTGGCAACAAACAGGACAAAAAGCAAATTCATACTCTTTTTATGAGACTTTTAAGGTGTTTCTCCTCCCCCAAGTTATGTAAGGACATCAACAAATTGTGGTAAATGGCAATAACAAGTAGTGTGTGTTTTTACAAAATGTGTACAACAAATTAATTCTAAATCCTTCCTCTTTTCTTTTTAAGCCTTAGCATTAGATATCAGACCACACTCTTTTTTTTTTTTTTTATATAGCCTTGAATGTTTGACATTTTATTATCCCAGTTCATTATTCTCTGGATCCCCTGAACAAAGACTTCACAAAAAGGAGAGTCAAATGACCAATAAACATATAAAAACTTGCTCAACTTCATTAGTGATCAGAAAATGTGAACTAGAGCCACAGTAAGCTATTTCTACACACACACCAAAATAGCTAAAATTAAGAAGACTGACAATGGAGGGGTGCCTAGGTGACTCAGTCGGTTGAGCGTCTGTCTTTGGCTCAGGTCATGATCTCATGGTTTGTGAGTCTGAGCCCCACGTTGGTCTCGGTGTTGACAGCTCAGAGCCTGGAGCCCGCTTCAGGTTCTGTGTTTCCCTCTCTCTGCCCCTACCCTATTCACACTGTGTCTCTCAAAGAAAAAAAAGTAACATTGAAACAATTTTTTAATATATATATATATATATATACACACACACACACACACACATATATATATATATATATATATATATATATGGAAGACTTGACATGGAGAATCTTGCACTTCTGACGGAGTGTAATTGGTATAGCTACTTTGGAAAAGTATGTGTCAATATTTACTAAAGTAGAGCATTTAGGGTTTACAATTCGCCTTATGATCCAGGAATTTTATTCCTGGGAAATATACCCTGTGGCAATTCTGCACATGTACACCTGGAGTCTTCTACACACTGTTCATAGCAACATTATATATAATAGCTAAACACTGGACAAAGAAAGAATAAATAAGTATTGGCTTATTCATACCCTGAAATACCATAAAGCGATGCCAATAGACGATCTACATAATTTACATGGAACAACAAACGTAATCGTGAACTCAAGACACCAGATATGATTGAATATGTAAGACACGACTGAAGTAAAGTTTAAAAATTACCCTAAGTAAAAAATTACACATCAATTAGGTAATCTGGCAGTTGTGATAATCCATCAAAGTGTACGTTTGCAATTGGTACACGTTCCTGCATATGTGTTTTATTTGCATTTTAAGCGTTTAAACGAAGAATGATAGGTAAGAATTGTTAATGAAAATTACATGACTCTTCACGTTGAAAGGACACAATAGCACCCAATAGAACATCAACAAATTCACATTTTAGGAAACTACAAAACATAAAAGGTAAAAATAAAAGCTACTGAGGAGATAAAAGATTACTTACAAATAGATCGATAGCAAAATTATCAGCAGCAAAAACAAATAACAGTAGGAAAAAGATTAATCTTCTAAATAAGAAAAAAGTAAACATTAACTTTTTTTAATATAAATTTTTTTATTAAGAAGGAATATGCATAATAGAACAAGGATCATGTCAAGCTTCCGCATGAAATGTCTTTATTATCTGGGAAAGGGACCCCCTTTAAGACTCAAGCATGAGCAACCATAAAGGAAATAAATGGTAAACTTATAATTTTATCATCAACAGAATAGCTGTTCACGAGTAAGTCGGAAATAAAGATGTTTGCAGATGCACACAGGTCAAGAACATTTTATATCACATACAAAGCTTGTGTAAAAGAACAGTTAAAGATTATGTTTTCACAAGAATGTAAAAATTCATAAAAGATCTTTGCTCCTTTGCTCACCAATGTGTTTTTTTCACTTGTTTTTCAGTGACGTTTATTTTTATTTATTTATTTTTTATTATATGAAATTTATTGTCAAATTAGTTTCCTCATCAATGTGTTTCAACTGCCTAAAACAGCACCCAGTGTTAGAGGAAATTCTCAGTAAGTATTTACTGACTGAAGAAGAAAAGTGAACTCAGAGGGGAAAAAAAGGTAGACACAAGCAAGGTGAGGAAAAATTAGAAAATACTCCAGCAAGTTTCATTATAATGATTCATTGTTAATTTTTTTTGTTTTTAAAAGATGGAACTACATTATAATTAGCAATAAAGAGAAAGTTGGAAGTGTGGTTCAATGGGTAGAGTTTGTGAAAATGATTACTTTTAGAAGAGAAAAGAGAAACAGAAGGTAATTTTAAGTTTTTGCTTGAAAAACATATATTTAAGTACAAATAGTAAAAATGTAAGTACAAATAACAAAAATTCGATAGTAACTACTAACAGAATAGGGAATAATTAAATAATCTTCAAACAAAAGTCAGATGAATACAAAATAACTTTATCAGTACAATAGAAAGGAGAGAAACAAGAGGAAAAGCAGAGAAAATGATCGTAATCAGAAAGCAAAATATGATTGAAATAAATCCAATTTCAAAAACAAACAAATAAATACAATCTATAATCGTAATGTATGTGAACAGATATAACTTACCTATAAAATACAGAAGTGTTAGATTCTACTTAGAAAAAAACAAAACCCCCCAAGCTTTATAGTACCTATACAGAACAGTCCTATAACAAAATGACCCATCAAAGTTGAAACTAAAGATCTAGAAAGACATTAATCAAAGAAATATGCTGCCTAAAACAAAGCTGGTGTTGCAATGTTGACATCAGAACAAATGCAATTTCAGGTAAAGATCCTTAATAGAAAAAATGGAGGGACATTACGTTACGACGTGGAAGGGACTTTTTCTTGGTCTACCCTCAACACTGTGAGAATTATATGACAAATAATCATAAATTGGGATGAGCCCAGCTATAATACCAACAGATAGAATACAATAACTGTCAAAATTATAAAGAGAAAATGTTGTAACCATAATGGTGGTATAAAACATTAAGTCACTTATATCAGAAATGAGTAAATCAAACATCAGACCTAAGATTAGTAAGGGTACGTAAAATTTTCATAACAAAATTGTGTTTGATGTAATAGGCATATAGGGATCCCATACATACAGAAAGGAAGAAAGAATATGCATGTTTTTCAAGCACATATGAAACATTTCAAAACTGACCATACGCTAAATTACAAAGCCTGAAGAATTGCCAAGAGTCAGTATTGTACAGATGATTTTCCTAGACTTCCACGTGATCAAATTACGAATCAACATTAAAACAACAGCTTAAAATGTTGATACTAAAAAGATCACACTCTTAATTAATTCACGAATAAGGAAGAAAAACACGTTGGAATGTGGGAAATGTTTGGAATTGCGTGACTATGAAAGCACTACATAACAAATCAAAACTTGTGGCTGTGTTAAGGGGAATTTAGAGGTAAATTATCACTGCAATTACATTTGTTTTGAGAATAAGTGAGAAAGATGTCCAATTTGTGTGTATCTAACATGCCAGAATAATAACATCACGGTAAAACTAAATAAAGTAAAAAAAAAAAAAAAAAGGGGAGAGTAAAGGAGAGGTCAAAAAACAATGGAAGAAAAAGTAGAGTAGCATGTGTCATGATCCCAAAACAATTAAATTCGAAATCAACAATAAAAGGATGGTTTCTTTAAAATACCAAACCATTACTAATGGAAACTAAAAGGCACAATGTTGAAAAACTAGTGAGCTAAAACTATAAAACTTAGGGAAAAACTCATAGGAAAATATCTCTGGGATAAGCAGAATTCTTAGACTTGATGCCAAAAGCATAATCCATTATAGGAAATATTGATAAATTGGATCTCATCAATGAGAAGAATGTTTTCTCTAAGTAAATGAATGAAAAGAAAAGCTAAAAACTGGGAGAAATTGAAAATGGATCAAAGACTTAACCATAAGACCTAAAACCATAAAACTCCTAGAAGAAAACCTGGGGAAGAAGCTCCCTGACGTTGGCCTTGGCAATGAGTTTTGGGGTATGACACCAAAAGTAGAAACAACAACAACAACAAAATCAACAAATAGGATTACACCAAACTTAAAAGCTTTTGCACTGCAAAGGAAGTTATAAAATTAAATGTCATCTGTGGAATAGGAGAAAATATTTGCAAACCATGTATTGGATTTGCAAACCATGTAATTTATGAAGAACTCATACAACTCAATAATAAGAAAACCAAGCAATCTGATTAAAAAATGGGCAGAGGAACTAAATAGACATTTTTCCAAAGAATACATCTAAATGGTCAACAGGTACATTAAAAGGTGCTCGACATCACTCATCATCAGGGAAATGTAAATTAAAACCATAGTGAGGTATTACCCCACACCTATTAGAATGGTTAATGTCAACAAGACAAGCGATAACAAGTGTGGGTGAGGATGTGAAGAAAAGACAACAACCCTCGTGCAATGTTCATGGGATTGTAAAGTGGTTTAGTTGCTGAGAAGAACAGTATGGACGCTCCTCAAAAAATTACAAATAGGAACATCTACCTGGCTCAGTTGGTAGAACATGCTACTCTTGATCTCAGGGTCATGAATTTAAGCTCCCTGTTGGGCCTGGAAACTGCTTTAGCTATTGTTGTTTTTGTTTTTTTTTTTTTTTGAACGTTTATTTATTATTGAGAGAGAGAGACAGACCATGAGCAGGGGAGGGGCAGAGAGAGAGGGAGACACAGAATCTGATGCAGGCTCCGGGCTCTGAAATGACAGCACAGAGCCCGACATGGGGCTCGAACTCACGGACCATGAGATCTTGACCTGAGCGGAAGTTGGATACTTAACCGAGCCGCCCAGGCACCCCTGCCTGGAACCTACTTTAAAAAAAAAAAAATTAAAAATAGAACTACCACACAATCTAGCACTCTCACTTCTGGGTATATATCCAACAGAAATAAAAATAGGTGATCAAAGAGATATCTGCATCCGCATGTTTATTATTATGCAGCATTATTCACAATAGCTGAGATATAAAAACAACCTAAGTGTCTGTCAATGGACTAGGGGATAAAGAAAATGTGGTGTATGTATGAAATACTATTCAGCTATGAGAAAGAAGGAAATCCTGCCATTTGCAACAACGTGGATAGAACTTGAGGACATTATGGTAAGTGAAAGAAGTCAGACAGAGAAAGACAAGTACTATATGATATCTCTTATATGTGGAATCTAAAAAGAAGTGAATTCAAAATATAGACAGTGGAGTGGTTGGGGGATGGGGGAATGGGGGAAATATTATTCAAGGTTACATAGTTTAAACTAGTAGATAAATAAGTCCTAGGGATCTAATACACAGTACAGTGACTATAGACAATAAAACTGTGTTATAAACATTAAACTTACTAAGAGGCTAGATCTTAATTGTTCCCACCACTAGAAGAAATGATAATTATGTGAGGTGACAGAGATATTAGCTAATGCTACGATGCAATCATATTGCAATATATATGTGCCAAATTAAAAAAACTGGGCGAAATCATTTGCAAATCACACATCCAACAAAGAAATAGTATCTAGAACATATATACTCCAGATATATATGTATATATCTCAAAACTGAATAGAAAAAAAAAAAAAACAAAGAAGCCAATCCAAATAGAAAATGGGCAAAAGGCACGAAGAAACGTTCAGTGAGATCATTGAAGAAGATACGCAGGCGGCACATAGAAAGATGTTTCACATCGCCAACGATTAAGGAAATGCAAATGAAAACACACTACACACCTACCAGGGTGTCTGAAATAAAAAAGGGAATGAGAGTACCAAATGCTGACAGAGGTATAGAGAACCTGGACCACTTATGCATGAACTGATGGTAATGTAAAATGGTACTGCCACTCTGGAAAATAGTTTGACATTTCTTTTATAAAATGCAACGTGTACCTACCATGCAACCCAGCAATTGCGTTCTTCTGCATTTATCTCAGAAATGTGAAAACTGACATTCACATAAAAACCTATATACAAGTGGTTATAGCACCTTTATTTGTAATGGCCCCAAACTAAAAACAACCCATATGTCTTTTAAAAGGTGAAGGGTTAAACCAATTGTAGTACATCATGGAATACTGTCCAGCAATAAAGAGGAATGAATTATTCTTACATGCAATCGCTTCAATAAATATCTAAGGTATCAGGCTGAGTCATTAAAGTCCACCCTAGAAAGGTCACATACTATGTCAGTCTTTTTACAATACGTTGAAATAACAACTTTTTAGAAATGGAAAAGAGTGAGTTATCAAGAGGATGGGGCAGGTGGCCCAGGAAAAAGGATGTGAATGGCTATAAAAGGGGCAACATGAGATAGCCTTGTGGGGATGGAAAGATTCTGTACCTTGGCTCTATATCAGTGTCCTGGTTGTAACGTTGTATCATGGTTTTGCAAGATGTTATCAATGTGGAAACTGGGTAAAGGGTACATGGCATCTCTCCATATTATTTCCTACAACTGCATATGATCTACAACTATTTAAAAGCAAAAAGTTGGGTGGCTCAGTCAGTTAAGCGTCTGACTCCTGATTTTGGTTCAGGTCATGATCCCATGGTCTGTGGGATCAAGCCCTGCATTGAGCTGCTTGCACGTGCACATTCTCTCTCTTTCTCTCAAATATGAATAAATAAACATTAAAAAAAAAGTACAAAGTTTAATTAGAAAACCTGATTAAAGAAAAATCCTGATGAAATTAAAGTGTTATCTCAACTGAATAGAGAAGGACAGGTCTCAAACTTCCAGAATATACCTAAAGTGACACTTAGAAATGAATATAAATATAATATAGATTCATTTTAAAATATAAAGACTGGAATTAGTTGTTCAATGATAAAAAACTAAGGTACTAATGGCAGGGTAAACCCAGAGGCAGAAGAAGGAAGAAGGAAGGAAAGAGTAAAGATAACGACAGAGATTAATATAATAGATACGAATAAGCAAAATAAATGAATAAATAAAAAGGTAACCAATAAAATCCCAACCAGCGTTTTGGGGGGAAAAAAGCTGCCCTCTTAAAGGACTAATGAAGAAATAGGAGAGAAAGGACATTTAAACAATATTAGGAATTTTTAAAAAATACATATAAATAGAGTAAATATTTTAAAATTTGTAAGACAGTATCATGAAAATGTACATGCCAATAACCATAAAAAGTTAGATTAAAATATAATAAAAATTAAAACCAGAGTAAAATAAAAACTATTAAAGAAACAGAACTGATAGACAAAACTGTTCCCTCTAAAGCTGTTTTTATTTATTTTTTAAAGCTCTTTTAATTTTTCAGTTCAAATTTATTTAAACTGTTCTAGAGAACAGAAAAATAAGGAGAAGTAGATACTATTTTTGTCAGCAAGTACAATTATAATTTCAAAGCAGAACAAAAACAATATAAGGAAACCACAGTCCAATATTACTAATGAGTAGCACTAGAAAAAATTCTAAAGAAATTACAAAAAATGAAATGAAAAGTATGTAAAAAAATACTATATTGGCTAAGTAGTATTTATGTCAAGAGTGGAAAGAATATTTAGTATAAGAAAATGAATTCATGTAATTCACCATGTTAATAAAATAAAAAGAGAAACCATATGTTTATCTTAAAAGCACAAAAATAAAGAAGACTGTTAGCAAAGTAGAAATAGATGGGAACCCATTTAACTGATAAGATTATTACTAAAAGACACACAAACATCATGCCAAATATTAGAAGTCTGGAAGATTCCCTATGAAGTAAGGATTAAGACAAGAATGCCTATAGTTATCCTTAAAATTCAACATTATACTGGGGCCAATAAAATACAAAAAAAAAAAACACCAAACAGTTGAATAAGAAATAAAAGGTATAACATTTGAAAGAAAGACATAAAATTGTCCTTATAGATAATTGTCTTTGTAGGAAATCCAAGATAATTCAAAATTTAAAAATCAGTATCAATTTTTCAAAGAGAAAAAAGAGATTCAGCAAAGGAGATCACTATACAAAATTAATACCATTCTTGTATGTCAACAAAAGAATTTTTTTAATTTAATAGAGAAAAGACACCATTTATGTCAAGAAAAAGAACTGTAAGTTATCTAAAACAATGAAACAAAGTCATGCAAGATGCTTATGAAAAATGTTTAGATATTATTGAAGAATATATTATAAGTAAAAGGAGAAATATATCATTGTAGATGATGTGACTATCATAAAGATGTCAATTCTCCACAGATTAATTCTTGTTCCAATCAACCATCTAATAAGATTTTTGTTGGAAACCAACAAAGCCATTAAAATTTGAATGGCATTTCTAGCTTCTGGAAATGGTGGAGTATTTTTGTCATAGTAATCTTTCTGCACATAACAATTATAAATCCTAGATTACATATGTGTGTGTGTGTCCACATGTATATATGTGTGATACAGACTCACACAGTTTATTCCATTTGTGGTAGTTATATTCTATAAAGTCACCACAAACACTGAATTATTGAGTACTAAACCATTGTTCCTATGGGAAACATAGGGTTAGGTTCCTACAAGCCTCTGGTCACAATATTTTCATCAACTGATCAATACACAACTTTGTTATATGTGTATTTCTGTTTAGAGACAGCTTATTTAATATATATTGTTGATTCGTTATCATTAAACTCAAAGCCATCAGTAATCATGCTTGAGCAAAGCTAATCTAACACATGCATTTTGTGATTATAAGATACATCACAAATTAAGTGTAAAAGCACTTAGGAATCTTTGACACTATGCTTGGGGTCTGGCCGATACAGGAAGTAACAAACTGAGTATCTCACCAATAAATTTAAACAAGATCAAGAATCATTTTGGACATTTTAGTTTCCCCAATGTTCCCATTATAATCACAGCTTTGATTATCCACATTACTTTTTCTGACATAGACCACTGGTCATTACATGATTTCTATATACGGGAACTGAGAAGTGCAAATCTGGTTGGAAAGAAGCCTAAGGTTTTTGCCTTGAAGTTGAGTTTACATAGCAAGTGCATTTTATTTTTTTTTTTAATTTTTTTTTCAACGTTTTTATTTATTTTTGGGACAGAGAGAGACAGAGCATGAACGGGGGAGGGGCAGAGAGAGAGGGAGATACAGAATCGGAAACAGGCTCCAGGCTCCGAGCCATCAGCCCAGAGCCTGACGCGGGGCTTGAACTCACGGACTGCGAGATCGTGACCTGGCTGAAGCCGGACGCTTAACCGACTGCGCCACCCAGGCGCCCCAGCAAGTGCATTTTAAATTTAGATTTCATGTCTTTAGGGGAGCCACGGAGAGAAGGCTAATGGGAAACCACACTCTCTACACTTTTCTAAATTGGTATTTAGTTTGCTTCATTAAAAATGTATTTTCTGGGGCGCCTGGGTGGCGCAGTCGGTTAAGCCTCCGACTTCAGTCAGGTCACGATCTCGCGGTCCATGAGTTCGAGCCCCGCGTCAGACTCTGGGCTGATGGCTCGGAGCCTGGAGCCTGTTTCCGATTCTGTGTCTCCCCCTCTTTCTGCCCCTCCCCCGTTCATGCTCTGTCTCTCTCTGTCCCAAAAATAAATAAACGTTGAAAAAAAAATTAAAAAAAAAAAATGTATTTTCTTAGGGAGCCTGGGTGGCTTAGTCGGTTAAGCATCTGACTTTGGCTCAGGTCATGATCTCGCGGTTTGTGAGTTCGAGCCCCGCATCAGGTTGTCTGTTGTCAGCACACAGCACACTTCAGATCTTCTGTCTCCCTCTCTCTCTGCCCCTCCTCTGCTTGTTCTCTAAATAAATAAATAAATAAATAAATAAATAAATAAATAAATGATAATTTAACTCTTCCTTCCAAGAACTTCCCAATTACAATGGATGTTTCTGATAAAATCAGACTGGTTGGATTCCTGATTTTTTTTCTTATGTATGGCTTTTTTTTTAACTTTATTAACTGGAATCATTTGATTATTATAAGACAGTAAACAAAAATGATGATGACAGCTTCAGAAAGTGAAGGAAAGAATAGTAAGTGTTGTTTTGTTTTGCTTTTTTCTGATGTTGGACAGAGGAAAGTGACCATTTTGTCAATTTATGTGCCATCACTTACAAAAGGCATGGGGCGCCTGGGTGGCGCAGTCGGTTAAGCGTCCGACTTCAGCCAGGTCACGATCTCGCGGTCCGTGAGTTCGAGCCCCGCATCAGGCTCTGGGCTGATGGCTCGGAGCCTGGAGCCTGTTTCCGATTCTGTATCTCCCTCTCTCTCTGCCCCTCGCCCGTTCATGCTCTGTCTCTCTCTGTCCCAAAAATAAATAAAACGTTGAAAAAAGAAAAAAAAATTTTTTTGAAAAAAAAAACAAAAGGCAAAGAAACTACATTAACAGCAGTTAAATTAACAAGACTGGATAAAAACCATTGAATACTTATCCAGAACTTAAGCTTATCCTTCAGTAAAAGAGAAGAGACACTGTCCTTTTTCAGACTTGAGGATTATCATCTATTTTCTGCTGAACTCTAGCCAGAGGAAATTAAAGGACTTCTCCTTAATGCTTACTGTCTAAGATTTTCATGTTGGAATAACCTTAAAACGAGTGCAGACTCACATCTACTTCTTATGGGTTAAATTCAGTCTTGTCAGACATCCTAGGGGTGGAAGAAACATTCCTTGAGTCGAGAGGAATAAGGGAGCTTCTTCAGGCTCTTTCGTGAGGTCAGCCACTCTGACCATGAAGAAAAAAGTCACTGACCAGTAAACTCCTATAAAATATGCACAAAATGTTGGGCAGATTACATTCATAGGTTGCCAAGGTATAAATATGTCACTTTCTATTAATTTTGAGAGAACTCATGGGGACAGCTTCCCTCTTTACAGAAATTCATTAAGTATTTTACCCTTAAATATCTGTGACAGGAAGAAATGACAGCAAATATCCAAAAGGACTGAAATCCTTAATGTACAATTTTGGTCCTTCAAGAGGCGGACACCAAGACGTGATTAATCATATAAAAGATTTATTGGAGGAAATTCCTGTGAAGGAAAAGAGAGTCAAAGAAGGAGAGCCTTCGGACTATAATCCAAGCCAGAGGGGAGGAGAGGAGGATTAGGAAAGAAAAGTGTCAGATTGTTGCATAGTTATGAGAAAGTTTTGGCTGACTGATGGGAAGTCCTCAAGACAAAGTCTCCCCTTCGATAAATCCTGTGTCTAATAATAAGGGGCCTGCCTGCATCAGAACCTCTGCCACGCTTAGCTGTTGCCTATAGGAAGTGTAGCAGGAGGGGCGCCTGGGTGGCGCAGTCGGTTAAGCGTCCGACTTCAGCCAGGTCACGATCTCGCGGTCCGTGAGTTCGAGCCCCGCGTCGGGCTCTGGGCTGATGGCTCAGAGCCTGGAGCCTGTTTCCGATTCTGTGTCTCCCTCTCTCTCTCTGCCCCTCGCCCGTTCATGCTCTGTCTCTCTCTGTCCCAAAAATAAATAAACGTTGAAAAAAAAATAAAAAAAAAAAAAAAAAAAAAGGAAGTGTAGCATGAGCACAGGGATGGATCCAGAAGGACAAAATCTGAGACTGTCCTTCAGTTATGCCCAATTATGCAGCAGGAGATCCGAGGGGTATATTTTATGGCTGCCATGACATATAAAGAGTTTTCACAAACGTATAGGATAAAAGGGGAAACCACCCATACAAAAATAGGCGGTGGACATTATACTAAGACGCCTACTCAGAACCATCTCTCCCCTTCTATGTGCTTCTCTGAATTGCCATGGCTGGAAGAATCTCTGTCATCATTGTTCTGGTGACATCCACCAAAGAGAGGAGCTTCTATGAGATTCTGAAAGTAAAGGAGAAGCAGATACTCTGTCCCGTAACAGTGTTGTGCAGGAACAAAGGTGTCAGCCGACAGCCCAGGTGAGGCTTTGTCAGGAGCTTCTGGGTGTCCTGTACTTTATTGATGCTTCAGGCAGCTGAGCTCATTTTGTGACTTCCTAATCTTCCTATACTTCCAGATTTCTTGAAAGCAAATAGCGGTTTTCCCTGACCTGTTTCCCAAGCTTTTCTATTTGTCTTACAAGCCTCTGATTCCGTGTGTTAAGTCACTTCCCGCTTGAAATATCTACAGCAGTTTCCGACTAAATCCTGACTGATAGAAGCCAAGCAAATCACAACATAGTAAATGCACGTGTCAAGTAAGTGTATGAAAATATGCTCATAATTAAAAAGTATTTTTTTTAAGATTTTATTTTTAAGCAATCTCTATACCCAGCGTGGGGCTCAAACTCACAACCCTGAGATCAAGAGTTGCATGCTCTACCAAACGAGCCAGCCAGGTGTCCCAAGAATAAAAATGTTTAATGAGAGATTTCTTACTTATCACACTGGCTAAAGTTTGTTTAATTTACAGATATTTATGTACTTGTGTATTTTATTATGAAACACTCAAGATTGGCAAGAAGCAAAAATCAACTACCACCACCACAAAGAAAGTTTCTATCATACCCCACTCTTATGAGTTTACATTTTGTATGTACATTTGTAAAACCTTTCTAGAGGGCAAAGTATAATTTCTCAAATTTTCTTAATTTTTGATCCTCTAATTTCAGTTATAGAAGTTAATCTAAAGAAAAATTAGAGTACGGAGCATCTGGGTGGCTGACTTAGGCTCAGGTCATGACCTCGCGGTTGGTGGGTTCGAGCCCTGCATTGGGCTCTGTGCTGACGGCTTGGAGCCCGGAGCCTGCTTCGGATTCTGTGTCTCCCTCTCTCTCTGCATCTTCCTGGCTCACACTCTGTCTTTTTCTCAAAAATAAACATTAAAAAAATTTTTAAAACAAAACACAAAAAAACATTATACCTGAGCATTTATCACAGTACAAGCTATAAATAGGACATTTTTTGGAAAACCTAAATATCCAAATAGTCAAATTTATCAGGACATATATATGTAATGGAATTTCTATGCAGCTGTTACAAATCATATTTTTGTAAAAATTCATTAATATGAATAAGTGTTCAGAAATAACATTAAATGAAAAAGCAGGATATGTAACTAGAGACACAATATGATCACAGTATTATACATAATACATATATATACACACATATCATAAATACATGTATATAATATATTTCAGATATGTATGTATATCATTTGCACACATGACAAAAATGTATCAAATATTGCACAGTGGTTATTTCTGCAATGGCAGAATTATAGATTATGTCTTATTTTTATTTCCAACTTTTCAAAATATGCTGTTAAAATCATATATTTTATAATGAAATACAGGCCAATAAGCATTTTAATGTCCCCATAGACATCATCAGTAGGTGGAGAAATGACATAAAGCATTTCTACATTTGGTACAGATATTGATTTTTGGTGTTTCCCTTCCCTTTTAGATGATATTGACAAATTTGATCGATATGACTCAACTCACATTTGCTATACAAGAGCAAAGATTTATTGCTTTACAGGAATAATTTACCTGATTTAGCTATAGGCTGACTTGACCCCATATTCCCACCATAATCTACAATGTAGGGATGGGCTCCATGACTCATAAGAGGCTTGGAACAAGTTGTTTTCTCAAGGGCAACGAGAATAAGCAGGACAAATGATGACAAGGGCAGAATTATTATCCCTTCCGAGGCTTCCTTCAGTAGTGTCTGTGCACTGGGTGGTTTTCTCAGTTCGATAAAGGATTAGAACACAAGGCCTGTTTAGAGAGGTGTGACTTGATACCTGCATCAATATCATTCTGAGCAATGTTTTTCATTTTCCTTCCACTTTAACTTTTTAAGCCTTACGTGAATTAGTTGAAAAGCCAGGTCTTTTAGGTAGATATTAACATTAAGCCCTCTACTCTGTCACTTGGAATCATAAGCCTGGGAAAAGAGCTCCTAATTCCATTGTGTATTGTCTTCTAAGATAATGATTGACAGATTTTTTTTTTCTTGAAGCTTCCTATATTTGCTGACTGTCTCACTAGTCACTAACAGAATCCTGCCAATCGAAGTCATTGGGTGTACGGTGATTGCAAGATCTTCTCCAATTAGATCCCAGTGTCCCTGAACACACACACACACACACACACACGCATGCACACATGTATAGACACACATCCCCCCTCTGTTTTACACCTGTTGTTGATCTGCCTTTCTCACTTTTGCCTACCAATCTAAATTCTACTTATTCTGCAAGCCCTAAATCAAGCAATATCCTCCCAAGAGGCTTCCTGGAACCTCTCCTGCAATGAATTTCTCAGCTTCCATCACACCCAAAGTCTAGAGAGTAGCATTCTTAGGTCCAGGCAAGAGGATTCCTAACTTGGGTTTTGGGCTTTAGAGATCCCAGAATCCATAAGACTACAGGATTGAGGTAATATCCCTGAGTAGAGCCTCCACCCTTCTTTCTAGGTCATGCTCTGGGACCCAGAATCCTCTGCTCCAAATGGCTACACAACCACTTTTAGGGCCTTAGGCCTTTTTCCTGGGCCCATCTTCTCAAGGGCAGACCACATAATAGGCCACTGCCAAAGGCCAAGGTAGAGCTGTCTGGATGTATGGATGGAAGTGTTTGCACATATTTTCATGGTCCTTCAAGATGTGGGACAAGGGAAAGTCAGAAGAAAGGAGGAGCAGCCAGTGAACGGGGCCATTCTTTTGCTTTGCCATGTTGGGTCACTCCGCTTACAGCAGTGGGCTTGGGCGTAATTTTCAGGTCATTTCACAGATTTCTCCAGCTGAATACATAGTGCTCTTGTTAAATGTGGGATTGGGACCACTCTGGGTTAGAAGTGTGTTTCACTTTAACGTAGGGCACAAAATGAGCAGAGTTTTTAGTTAATAAGATTAATAACAGGAGGATGGATAAGCTTCATGAGATATAATTTCACTCTGTCCTAATAACAGTCTTGGGGTTTTTGTGTGTGTGGTGTGTGTGTCCCTTTAAAAATTAGGAAGCCGAGGCTCAGAAAAGCTGGGTTTTGCCCCTGGTCTTACAGGAATGCAGGGACAGCATCTTTAGGACTCTACAGCCTACTCTTTCTTCGCCCCACCTCCCCATGGGTCTAACCGAACACCTTCCGGGACATCCACCTCAACCATTTTTAAAAGCGTAACCCATCAATAGATAGTTTCCTGTTTGTGGGTCTATGGTTAGTGAGGAAATAATTGGTTCTGAGAGTCAGTGTCTCAAAAACTGATGTTCACTGGCCGAGAAGCAGATTGGAAAGATCCACCTGGGGCCAAGCTAGAAATAAAGAGCAGCTCTTCTCAGCCTTGGCTCCAGCTAGTCAGCTGGTGGGGGAAAGGAAGGGTGCTCTGCTTGTTTGTTGGGGGCTAGAGGACTGGGAGTTCCAAAGACCTTTGTACATTCTAACCTTGCAGAGCTGAGCAATTTTTGGTTGCTTTTCTTGCTGATAACACTACTTCCCTTATCTACCACAGAACAGATCTTAATAGAGAACTCGCCTTTATGGTATAAGGTTAATGAATATGAAACTCAACAATAAAATATCTCTCTGGTGGATGGCATTGCTAAAGAACATACACGATAGACGTATCTGAGGATGAGATAATATTTCCTAATGAAGTAGTGCTTCTTGATCTTTCCATGGACATTCCTCCAAGGCATTAGAGGTATATAACTATAAAAGAGCCTCCCAAACATCTCCTTTCGAAAAAGAAACAATATTAACAGACTTCTGTTCAGGGAAGAGAGTTCTAACGCCTACCCCTGGTCAAAGTTATCTCTTTGTTACTAGGTTCAAGGGTACCTGGCAAATACATTAAGAACAGCATATGTTTTCTAATCAATAAAGACGAAGGAGGATGATGTAGGAGGTGGGAATCAAAGTGGAGAAAATTCGAGTGTTTTCCCAATATCCCAAAAACACATACGGGTTTATTCAATTGTAAGGTAAACAGAACATGGAATTTACCAGAAGAAAAAAATCAATAAAACTGGTGATGTCAGCTTTTCATACGCCAACTATTAATGAATCAAAGAGAATTAGACAGAAGTAACAGAAGTAACTTTCCTTTAAAAAATACATTTTCTTACAAAAGCTGGGAAAGAATTTGTGGAACTTTACCAACACTAAACTGTGTAAGAAACTACAGCGGGACTATAATGTTTTTAAAATCCATCTGAGATGGATGAGAGACGGATGAGAGAAAGATCCGAGAAATGAGAAATGGATCATATTTCATAAAGTTTAAATATGCTCCCTTTACATCTTCCAGGAATCATAATTTTATTACAATCAGATTCATTAAATGTTATCTGATTTTACTCTCATCTTGAAACACCTTCAAATAATATAATTTACCCATGTATTTGGCATAACAACATATGCTCTTCTTGATTTTAACAGAACCGAGTCCAAGTGTTAATTGAATAAAGCTGTTCAAAAGTAACTTTGGGGGCATTTCTGTGAACACACCACATCCGCAGTAATACCTACCAGGCAGGTGTCAATTTTTCTTTAGTTTTAAAATCGTATCATTTAAAGACGTTATTTCCTGTAAATAAAATTCACACACACGCGCGCGCGCGCGCGCACGCACGCACACACACACACACACACACACACACACCACACCACACACACACAAACATCTTTTTAAAGTAAAGCGAGAACGCAATCCACCCAAGTCAAGCAGGAGGGGGGAAAATACGGTTGTGCGCATTCTGCCTGTTGCCGCAGAGTAATACGGTAAACAGCCGATTACCGTACTCGCTGGGGCTACTGCCTGTGTGACGTCAGCGAGAGCTAGCTGCAAAGTTCCTTGCCGTTCTTTGCTGATGTCGGGGAGCTGAAAATTAAAAGGGTGAACGTGGAGTTATGGGTTGGCCGGGTTTTTTTCTTTTCCTATTTTCACTCTTTATTGTAAATTCTGCAGGTAAAGCGATAGTGAGCCGGGAGCTTAAAGACATCTGTAGAGGAGGGGTGAGTCAGCGGGTGCAGAAGGACTAAGAATTGGTTCCTTGGAGGGACGGTCGCCTCTTTCCCCAGAGAGGAGGCGGCGGGGCTGCTCCTGGGACCGAATCCCCGTCCTCTCCCCGCTCCAGGTGAGTCCGCTGCGGCATGGGGCGCGGGCGTCCAGAGGGGCGGGGATGAGGGCAAATCGCCCTCGCTTCCCGCGGAGACGGAACCCGCACTTTGCCCGTGCGCCCCCCGCTTCTTTCACCCGCTCTGACACCTGCATCCCCACCCCACCCCGTTTCCCTTGTATATTCTGGAAAGTTACCTCCTAGTTAACAAGTGTGTCTTTTGGTCCGTGTTTGTCGCCCCGAGGTAGAGGAAAGAGGCTTTCTGCAGTTGCTGGCTTTTAGGACCACCTGTGAGCTCTTGAACTTGTCACCATAGCCTTTGCCTGGGGGTCCGGCCTCAGGGCCCGATCCCAGAATCGTCAGAAGGCAAGATGGGTCCCCACTCCTCGCACTCCTGCCTCAGTCCCCGTGGAAACCTAAGTATCTCACAAAATACCGTGGCCCCCAGCCCCGCAAAGCGAAGCGTCCCGCATCCTCCTGATTTTTAAGCCTACCACATCCGCAGTGGCCGCCACTTGCAAAGCCCCTTCTGCAGAGTGGCGCTCGCCCTCTCCACCACTTCTCCCCCGGCACCCCCGCAGCCCGTCCGGGTGTGGCCGGAGGCTCAAGTCCTCCGGCACCGCTGCTCCTGCGGCTGGAAAAGGGCTCCTGGACCGACCTCGGTCGCGTTCAGCCCTCGGGCCCCGCCAGCTTTTTCTTGGGACCTGGCCCTCGGGCCGGCTTCGCGGGTCGACAGACCCGCGCGCACCGCACACCCAAGTGTGAATTCCACCGGCGTGAGCGTGCGCGTGGCACTGGCTGGCCGCGGCCCCCGGGTCGCAGCGGTTCCCTCTCCCAGGCCGCCCCCTCCAGGTGACTGCGAAGCAACCTGTTTAAATGGCACCCGGGTGGATCCTCCAGTTTCCACCGGCCAGGCTCGGCGCGACACACGTACGCACCAGCCGCAGTCCCGCCTAAGCGAGCTTCGCGGGGTTTAATCTCGCTGTGCGGCCGCGCGTAATTGGCGGCCGCGGCTCGGGGTTTGTTTGCTTCGGCTCCAGGAGCCAGCCAGAGGCCGCGGGGCCGCGCGCCAAGGCAGGTTCCCAGCGGCTCGCGGTCCCCTTCCGCGCCGCCCGTGCTGCAGCAGGGCACGCCGCTCCGGGACCGCAGAGTCGCCGGGGCTCCCAGCCGCCGGGCCCGGTACGGCCTCGCTCCCCAGGGCGCCCGGTATACACCCCGCCTTTCTCTTTGCGCTGTTTCAGGGGAACGCGTAGCCGCCTCGGTCTTGGCCAGCGTTTCGCGTCCACTTCCCCCGGCCTGCGCGCGCAGAAGCTGGATCTAGCACGAGTCCACCGCGCGCCGGTCGCACCGTGGGTAACTGCGGGCCGGGAGAAGCGCCCAGATGCCGGCGGTCCCCGCCTTTGAGAGTCGACGGCACACCGGTACTTGATTGTGGGTAGCGGGGAGGCTGGCGCTAAATTGTTGAATTCCCAGTTACGCGCAGAATGCCCAATCTTCTAAGCAGGACGGATCGGACAGTACGGAGAAGCGGGCTCCTGTAGTTCTGGGATTGCATTTTGCAACGTGTCTCCTCGAGCTTCGCGCCAAGCCTGGGGGAGGGAGGGAGTTGGGGCCGGAAGGCCAGCGCCGCGGGTGGATAGGGTCCGCGGGTAGCCCCGCGTGTGCGTCCCTGGCCATGTCGCCTTTAATGCCCTGCCCTTTTGCGTGGCCTTCTGAGGGTTTCCAGGGCAGGCCGGGGTTGCTTCCCACCCACACGCCCTCTCTCACCCCCAGCTAACCCCAGCGGGCAAGGCTCCCCAGAGCCGAGACCTTTTGACTCTGCTCCCTCGCTCCCGCCTCCGCCCTCGCCCGGGGGTGGCTCCCGAGAGCCGGACCTCGCCGGCCCCGGCTGGGACCATGGTGTTTCTCTCTGGGAATGCCTCCGACAGTTCCAACTGCACCCATCCGCAGGCACCAGTGAACATATCCAAGGCCATTCTGCTCGGGGTGATCTTGGGGGGCCTCATCATTTTCGGTGTGCTGGGCAACATCCTAGTGATCCTCTCCGTGGCCTGCCACCGGCATCTGCACTCGGTCACTCACTACTACATCGTCAACCTGGCGGTGGCCGACCTCCTCCTCACCTCCACGGTGCTGCCCTTCTCTGCCATCTTTGAGATCCTGGGCTACTGGGCCTTTGGCAGGGTTTTCTGCAATATCTGGGCGGCGGTGGACGTCCTGTGCTGCACCGCGTCCATCATGGGACTCTGCATCATCTCCATCGACCGCTACATCGGTGTGAGCTACCCGCTGCGCTACCCCACCATCGTCACCCAGAAGAGGGGTCTCATGGCCCTGCTCTGTGTCTGGGCGCTCTCCCTCGTCATCTCCATCGGGCCTCTGTTTGGCTGGAGGCAGCCGGCCCCTGAAGACGAGACCATCTGCCAGATCACCGAGGAGCCGGGCTACGTGCTCTTCTCGGCCCTGGGCTCCTTCTACGTGCCACTGACCATCATCCTGGTCATGTACTGCCGGGTCTACGTGGTGGCCAAGAGGGAAAGCCGGGGCCTCAAGTCCGGCCTCAAGACTGACAAGTCGGACTCGGAGCAGGTGACGCTCCGCATCCATCGGAAAAACGCCCCGGTAGGAGGCAGCGGGGTGTCCAGCGCCAAGAACAAGACGCACTTCTCCGTGAGGCTCCTCAAATTTTCCCGGGAGAAGAAAGCGGCCAAAACACTGGGCATCGTGGTCGGCTGCTTCGTCCTCTGCTGGCTGCCTTTTTTCCTAGTGATGCCCATTGGTAAGTCTTCAAACGCCCCATCTTTGTATTTAGGGTTCCTCATCCCCTTCCTCTTCTGCTAGACTCAAGGTCAGGGGTGGCAGAAAAAGGATCTGCATTTCAAACAGCAAAGCCAGAGGTGGGGGTGGGGAGGGGAGCAGGTAGGAAATGCTCCCCGGTAGAAAAGTAAATTTCAGTTTCCTTTCTTCTCCAGTCTCATTTACGGTATGTCCTTGGGCACCTTTTCAACTACTGTAAAGCTGCTTCCAACAGATGCAGATTAATTGGTCTCCTTAATAAGAACGTCAGCTTTTCTTAATGCCTGTAAGCATGTGTTTAATTTAAACAGATCTTCTCTTCTTTGGAGTCTCAGAGTCTCCACCACACTCTTAGGCAGGGCTGTGGGATTCCACTTTCACCTCTGCCGCTCTGAACTGCAAATTCTCTTGGCCTAAAAATAAGCACTGTACTTATTCTGAACAAATGTGTAATTTTATTATTAGATTAGATTATTCCTAAGGGTTAGTCATAATGGTCTGCTTAGTTCTATATCTGTGTTCATTTTATTTTCTGGATTCGGTATGGAAGAAAGTGTGGTGAGCCCCTGACAAGGAAAAAAAGATGATTTTATGTCCAAAAGAATTTAAGCTTTAAAGAATTCAACATCATGTTTCCTATAAGTAAATACTTTCCCCTGTATTTTAATAGTAAGTAGCAAAACAAACAGTCCTCTTATCCAAGAGCGTTCTGGAAGCTGCAGATGACACTGTTTGAAAATAATGCAGTAATGTTACAAATCCAATTTTTGCAAATGCTAAATTAGCTGTTGTCAAAACTAATTAGCTCATCGTAAGTATCAGCAAGCTGATCCACTTGGAATAGTCATCTATCCCCGAAAGGCCTTCGTGAGATCCCAAAATGGTTGTTGGCTATTTTTAGTTTGGGAGCTCAAGTATAGACCCGCACATTGGTTATCCACTAACTGTAACAAACAAAAAAAAAATATGGTAAAAGTTAATAAAAGTTTGTTTCTGGCACCTTGGAGCCAAATTTAAGTCGCATGTATTTAAAGTACTTTACTTTGCAACTACGTGTAATAACAGCTATTAGTTTTGGGGGCCAACTTGGTTTCATTGGTCCAGGCTTTTTATTTCATGCATCCCCTCAACAACTCAGTGAGGTTTGCATTATTATTCTGAAATCACAAGTGTGGGGAAGGTTCTGGAGCTTCTCTAGTACCATAGCCACCGGTCACATGTGGCTATTTAATGCAAGTTAAAGAAAATTAATATTCAGTTCCTCAATCTCACTAGCCAAAGTTCAAGCGCTCAGTAGCCACATCTGGCCAGTGGCTACTGTTTGGGAACCGCAAAGATATAGAACATTTTCATCGCTGCAGAAATTTCTATCCGACAGGGCTGCTTGAGAGGCCCTTCTGAGTTCACTAGCTGTCTTTCCATTGTGCCGACCCATCATTGTTGCTGACTCTGCTCCTAGAAGTACATCACAGCTTTGAATTTATTTCAATAGCACTCTACCTGAGCCCCTGCTTCCCTATCTTTCTGCATCCCATCTCTTACTTCCTTCTGAAGTTTGCGTATTTTTTCATGCATCCATGTACTTATCAAGTGTATACCGAGCACTTGTTCTAGACATAGTTTGAGCAAGGCAGCAGACTCCTTGCCAGTAAAATGTTTGCATTCTTCTGGGGGAGATAGACAAATAAATATATATTAAGAAGTCACGGGTTGCTAAACACTATAAAAAACTAAGCAGGATCAGAGGATAGAGATTTGTAGGACAACGGGGTGGGTGGTCAGACGAGTCCTCTCTGAAGAGGTGATATTTAAGCAGAGACCTAACTGAAGTGAGGAGCAAACTTTACAAAGTCTGGAAGGACCTTTTGGGCAGAGGAACAGCGAGTACAGAGATGGGAAAGAGCCTGACCTGTTCAAGGCAAAGCAAAGACCACCGCCTGGCTGAACTACAGAGAATGAGTGGGCAGACAAGTCCAGAAACAGGTTGTGGAAATAGACAAGGTCATGTGGGTCTTTTAGGCCCAAGTAGAATTTGCATATTATTCTAATTGTGATGGGAAGCCATCCGATTGGACAGGTTTTAGCAGGGATGTGGCTGGTTTTATATTTTTAAAGGATCATTTGGGTTTCTGGTTGGAGAGTGGGCTGTTTGGGGGGACGACGGTGGAAGCAGGGACCCCGGTTGGGAGGCCGTTAGAGAAGCCAAGGGTGGAAAGACCGAGATGTCTTGCACTTGGGTGAAACAGGTGGAGGTGGTGGGAAGTGATCACATCGGTACTTATTCCAAATGTGGAGCTGACAAGGTTGGACATAGGGTATGAGAAAAAAGAGAGGAATTAAAGATAACTTCCGGGTCTGGGGCCTAAGCACCAGGGTAAACAGCGCATTTTACTCTAGGAAAACCAGAGAATGACTGGATTGTAAGGGGCTGGGAGGGGCGTGAAGTATAAGTGTTTATTTTGTGTAGCCATGTAGCCATGCCATATAGTCACATATCTATTTGACATCTAAGTAGAAATGCCGAGTGGCAGTTAGATACATGAATTTGGAGCTGGGCTACCATATACACCGGGAACACATCCATATATTTAAAGCCATGGAAGTGAAAGGGTCTACAAAGGAGAACATAATACAGAGAAAAGAGAGGTAAGGACTGAGTCTTGGGGCATTCCTGTACTTGAGGGCCAGAGAGAGGAGAACCAATTAGCAGAAGAAGTTGGAAGAGAGTGGCAGGGAAGAGGGAGGAAAACCAAGAGACCGCGTTGATCCCAAAGCCAAATGGAAATGTTTCAAGAAGGCAAGAGTATTCATAATCTATTTACTCTCTTGCCTCACAAGAACATTCAGCTGTGTCACGGGCGACTGCTCGGCCAAGGCAGAGGAGGGCTGGGACTCCACATTGGACTTGGCCATGTGGAGGTCCTTGGTGATATGATGAGGTCCTCTGAGAATAATAGTCTCGGTGGAGTGATGGAGAGAAAAGCCTGCCTGTGTGCTTTCTAGAGAGAATGAGAGATGGAGAAGTGGGAGCAGTGAAAAGACACAACTCCTGGGAAAGGTTTTCCTAGACAGTGGGGCAGAGAAAGAGAGTATAGCTGGAAGGATCTAGAGAGAATTCCCAAAGGTGGGAGATAGGATACCATTGTGATGGAATTATGGTATAGGCAAGGGAGGAGGTGGGGTTCAGTGCCCAAGTGAGGGTCGGGAAGTGAGGGTGAAGCCGGGGTCTATAAGCACAGAGGCAAGCACATACGGAGGGGGAAAGGTAATCCCCTCTTTGGTGTATGTTTATGCCCTCGACAAAATAAGAAGCAAGATCATCAGCTATGAGCGAGAAAGGAATAAGAAATGATTGTTGGTTGGAGGAGCAAAAGAAGATGTGCAATATTCACCTGTGAGGCAAGAGAGTAAATAGGTTATGGAAATTTAGTAGAGTCACCAGGAAGTCCTGAGGACATATTTGAGATTTATAGCCAGTCACAAGTTGAAAGTAAGACCAGTCGAGAAGGTTGCGTGTTACTCTCCAACAGCTAAGAGGCTGAGGGTTATGGGTAATGTTGCCGATGACTGTACGTAGGAACCACAGTAAAGACGTGTGTTTGTGCAGGGACATGAACTGGAACAGATTAGGAGTCCTATAGAGTCAGATGTTGGACTAAGCTCAGGTGATGATGGGGGACTGGGGGGTTGGGATTTCTGGTGGTGGCTGAGCTGTCCAGGGAGGTGGGCTGGTTCCTAAGCTCACTCAGGGGAAGAGGGGCTCTGGTCTAACCATGGCCTTCCTCTTGGATCCGCTCTCCTGGGGAGTTAGTAAGCATTGAGCTGAAGTATTACAGTGGAGGGGAGTGATGGCAAGACAAGAGCACCCAGAATCACTGGGCTTCCTTTAAATCCTGATAATGGGGTGCCGCGGGAGGGAAATTGAAAACTCCTCTTTGGCAGTCTGACCTGCTGCTCCGTACGGCAGAAGATCCCTAAACCTACCAGATCTGTGGTCCACAGCTTCTTCATGGCACCAAACAAGCAAGAGACTATTTCTTCCAGGTTTATTGACTGTATAATAAGTACCAGGCACTGAGTTAGAAAAAGATGCATAAAGCACATTCCCTGCCTTCAGGGGCATCACAATCTAGTTAAGAAAACAAATTAGGAACAATTATCACAAGCATAGGAGGTGGTATTGGAAGTGCTAAGGGAACACCTGGGTGACTCAGTTGATTCAGCGTCTGACTCTGGATTTTGGCTGACGTTATGATCTCACAGTTCATGAGAGTGAGCCCCACGTCGGGCTCCATGATGGGTGTGGATGGAGCCTGCTTAACATTCTCTCCCTCTGCTCTCCCCCCTGCCCCCTACCTCCCTCTTTCTCTCTCTCAAAATAAAAATTAAAAAATAAAAATAAAAATAGAAGTGCTAAGGACTATAACAGTTAACGGTGCCTGGAGGTCACTGTGGAAGCTTCTAGAAGTATCATTGCTGACTTGAAGCCTGCACTACTTCCACTGGGCCATCAGCGAGGTATTATTTGCCTTTAGTAACTGTCTTGAGTACATTTTTCCTGCAAAGTGTGGACAGAAGAATACACATGCCACTATATTCTCATACACAATGGACACAAGCTCTTAAGTATGACAAGTATGACAGAGAATAGCGGGACTAGAAACTAAGCCAGGCAGGGATGCACGTGGTATAGCAAGCTGCCCACATGTGTGGGAACCAGCCCGGGATAGCCAGGTGAGTGAGCGCTCTCTGTCGCTGAAGGTCACTCCTCTACATTGTGACAATGGCTCCTCACAGACTCGGCGCTTTGCTCTTCCCCTGCTCCTCCCCTCGAGGCTGGGTGGATTTGCTGGACTGAATAGTGTGACTGCAGGTATGAATCTGACCTGCCCACTTCCAAGTCTACGCCTTGCTGGTTTCGTTTTCTTTTTGCATCCTAAATGTCTGGTTGGAACTCAGAACCCCTTGTGGGGAGGGGTGTCACATGTGAGGATGATGTTATCAGCCATGGACACCTTGGAGTAAATGTTTTTAAAAGCCAGGTTTTGATCATGGAGATGACTAGGGAGAAGATGAAGGTGTCAGCCTTCTGTGATAGAAGGAAGGGTAAAAAATATGCCTCAGGGGGGCGCTCCAGCGCCTAAAGCATGTACATCATCTTTGCCTATTTCGTCTTTTTGTCTAGAACCCGCTAGTCCCAGAGTCAGTGCGCTGGCGGGGGGGTGGGGGGGGTGGGGAAGCCATGGCCTGAGATTTAAAGCTAGGCTTGCTTCTTCATAAAATAGGAGATGTTATACAGGTCAACTGCCTAGCACAGTGCTGTGATGGCCACACATGTGAATTTTATCAGAATGTATGTGACTTGCAGACCATTACTGACATACAAGGACGTTGCTATGAGGGCTAGATTCCCTTGGAGGGCCGAGAAAGAGAGAGCATTGGAAAGAAAGGGATAAGGGGGCAATATTTACTGACTGCATAATTGTGTGTCTGAACCTTGGACAGGTTATCTGATTGAAATGCAAAACAGGCATTATTATTATTGGACATAGGCATTGCTGTTATCTCTGAGCCAAAGGAGGCAGTGTGGGGCTGAGCTGTGGCTCACGTAGACATAGAATATTTGATAATTAATGCTAAAATTAAAAAGATAGCAGAGCACGCGGTAGTGAGGAGGGAGAATGTGGTTTCTTTTTTTGTTTTGTTTTTTATCAGTTCATTTATTTATTTTGAGAGGAACAGAGACAGTGGGAGTAGGGGAGGGACAGAGAGAGAGGGGGAGAGAGAGAGAGAGAGAGAGAGAGAGAGAGAGAGAGAGAGAGAGAGAATCCCAAGCAGGCTCCAAGCTGCCAGCACAGAGCCCGACCCGGGGCTCGAACTCACAAAACCATGAGATCATGACCTGAACTGAAACCAAGAGTCGGACGCTTAACCGACTGAGCCACCTAGGCGCCCCAGCATGTGTTTTAAGATGGGATGTTGGAGGGAAGGCAAAGCTGACAAGGGGCGAATCATCGGGAAGCAGTGAGGCAAAGAAGGATTCATTCGCTCAGCAAATTTCATTGAGCATCTCCTATGTTCCAGGCAGCTAGAGAATCACTGGAGCTAAAGACAAGACAAAAAAATCCCTCCCCTAATGGAGCCGGAAATCTGTGCAATTAAATACATAGTAGACTTTCAGCTGGTGATATGTGACACACAGCAGGGAAAAAGGACAAGTGTGTGTAATGTATAAATGACATACAGTGGCTCTGACTCTTATGGATGCCCAAGATGACCAGACCCTATGTGGCTCGGCTGCAGGCACAGAGGGATCAGGCCCCTGACTCTTACGGAGAAGGTTGACCTCTTAGAGATGCGATGTGAAGACAATCTCAGAACTGTTACGATTTTAAGACACGAGGCCAGTTTCTGTTACTTCTGCTGTACCACGTGCCATCCCGAAACATCGTGGCCTAAGGCAGCAACTCTTTTATGGTTCGTGGATTCTGTGGGTCGGGGATGAGTCAAGGCCAGTACGTGTGACTGTTAGGGCTGGCTCTCAGAATTGGCAGCCTCTCTTCCTCCAGGGGTATAGACCAGCTTTCTTACAACGTGGCCGTTGTCTGCAAGCGGACCGGGGCAGACGCGGCCAGGCCTTTGAAGAGCTAGGCCCAGACTTGGCCCGTGTCACTGCTGTCTCATTCTGCAGTGAAAGCAAGGCACAAGGCCAGCATGGGTGCAAGGGACAAGGACACGGATTTCTGTCCTGATGGGCAAGTGGCAGACGCCCGGAGGGCGGGAGGGTGATTCTGACCATCTTGTGGCTTGTCTGCCACACAAGCATATCAAATTGCATTTCTCTTTCACCTGCTAGTTATTTATGGAGAGCTTTCTACACGCTGGCCTTTAGGTAATGCACCAGGTAAAACCAGTCTGGGTCCTTGCCTTCCTGCAGGCTTCTAATCTCTTTGGAGAGTTAGATATTAATCAGATAATGTCTGATTAAAAAATCCAGACTACGTACAATGAAGAGGGTGTGGGTGGTGCCTTGAGAACATGCACTGTGGAGGTGAGTGACCCGGGGCAGGGAGTGCAGAAAAGTCTTGCTGCAAAGGAGGGCTTGACCTTTGAGCCAGGATGTGCAGAATGGGGAGATGTTCAGTGGCCAAAAGGGTGAGAGGGGCAACAGAATGGGCAAGGACTCTGACAAGGTTGGCCTGATGTCCATGAGGATTTTCCAGATGGCTAGTGTAGCCAGAACTGAGAGGCTGTGAGATAACTGGTAACAAATGAAACTGGAGAAAGAGGGCCAGACTAAGTAGGCTTTTAGAGCTATTTTATGAGTGGTTGAGCAGGAACAAGCCTGTATTTCAAACTATCAAAGGCTTAGTGGAAGGAAGACTGTGGACAGACCAGTGGGAGACCTTTACACAGGACAGGCGAAAGATGCACCGTTCTTCTCACGGTTGCAAATACTTCCGTGAGCTGCTGCGTAGTTCTGGAATGCCTCTTTGTCATTGCCTCCAGGGCAGATTTACGAGAAAACCTTTCTCTGATCACAAATAGTCTAACCAGACTTGGCTTTAAATTAATTCTGGCTCTTTCCACAAGACGAAACTGTCAATGAAGATTTACCGTCATATTCAAAAGAATGTGCTGCAGGCTCAGAAAACATCTAAAATGAGTTCCAACAATGCTTTGAACGATAACCGACTCTTTCCAACCGGGCTACAGACAGGCAAGCCATTACTTTGAAGCAGGCGACACTTAAGGGACTAAGGCATTGCTGTGCTTTGTGGCCTCACGGTTTCAGGTTCGGATGTGAGGACCTGTTTCTAAGGCATTTTCCTTGTCTAGCAGGTTCGCTGTATTTTAACACTGCCAGTTGGGTGGCCAGCTGGGCGTTTTCAGAGCGGCTTCTCCTTTTTAAACCAAGTATTTCTTTACTACTTGAAAAAGTCCCCCCCAGGGCGCCTGGGTGGCGCAGTTGGTTGGGCGGCCGACTTCAGCCAGGTCACGATCTCCGGTCCGTGAGTTCAAGCCCTGCGTCGGGCTCTGGGCTGATGGCTCAGAGCCTGGAGCCTGCTTCCGATTCTGTGTCTCCCTCTCTCTCTGCCCCTCCCCCGTTCATGCTCTGTCTCTCTCTGTCCCAAAAATAAATAAACGTTGAAAAAAAAAATTAAAAAAAAAAAAAGAAAAAGAAAAAGTCCCCCCTGTTTTCTTATTAGTTATTTGTATTTCGACTCTTGTAATGTGAAATTGCTTTTCTGTGCTTTTGGGCCACTTTTTATAATTCCATTTCTTTTTATTTCTTTTCTATTTGTAAGCTCTTTTTATACATTGAGGACATTAATCACTTATCTGTAGTATATACCCGGTTGACAGTTTTTTTCTCATGCCATGATCAGATAGTGCTGAGAAAATGTAGCTTCTTTATCTTCCAAAAACCGATGCGATCTTTTTCATGAACTTCCTCAGAAACACACACACACACACACACATACGCACACACACACAATTTTAGTCAAATCCGATAAGCTCAGCCTGATCCGATCGTTTAAGCAATGTCTTTATATATTCAGTTTCTGTTGAATAACACAAGCCTTTCAGACTTGCCTTCAACTTGATCAGGTCCAGGGGCTCACACGATTTCGTGGGTATGTAGATAGGAAATTAGGGTGCTTGGCTGACCCTTAAGTGTGATTTTTAGTATCCTGCACTGGGGAGGTTGGTGTAGTCTAGGGACTTAACACTAGCCCCCAGCCCATGCTCTTGTGCCCTGATGAATCTGAGGCTGGTCGTGGTGGCCCATTACTCCACCTGATGACCCAGCCCCACGGAGTCCTCCCTGGGACCTCAGACTCTCAAGGTTTGGCCTGTGACTCCATTCATTCCTGGCTGGGGAGATATCTGCTCTGTTGCCATTGGCCAGAGAGTCACTTTGTCCCGACTGCCCCCCCTTGATCACCTCTTGCTCCTAAAATCCTCAACACTGTTTCACCCCTGTCTGAAGGCATGGAGAGTCCCGTGGGTGCCTTCCGTACCACGCCACAGGCGCGTTGACTGGGCTTGCTCTCTGCTCAAACATGCTGGCTGTGACTTTCATAGGTACGGCCTGTCACGTGCCATCTCCCAGATGCCCAGAATGGACAGTGGGAAAAACCACCTTCACTCCCACCTTTTTCTTAAATGCCCCAAGGTCCTTGTTGAGAGGGGAGCTCAGAGCAGACATCCAACTGCCTCTTCCCACTACTTCCTTCCCTGTTTCCCCGCACAGTCCACCCATAGAGGGTAGATGGGGAAGACCTTCCCTTTCTTTTTCTGGCTAAATGGGACGCTCCTCTGAATCATGTCCTCCTTTCCAGGGTGGCATCCACCATCTGTGGAATAGCAATGGCAAATGGATTGCAGACAGAAAGACAGAGAGGTTTACTAAAATGAGAATAAAGATGAGGAGTATTTAATGATATTATAATTCTTGTACATACATTAGCAACTATGTTGCCCATTGGGTTTTTCACATTTTATGGTTTTTGTGGGTTTTGCAAATATATGGACGTTTAAAATTTTTATGTAGTCACCTATTTTAATCTGTTCCTTCATGAATTGTGCCTTCTCGGGGATGCTTGGAGAGATGCTTCCCCGATGCCAGTCAGATAACCTCTATTTTCTCCTAGTTCTTTTAGGGCATCATTTGTAACCCATCTGAAATTTATTTTTGCACTTTGGTAGGTGATGTCTAACTGTATCGATTTCGAAATGGTTAGCCAGGTATTCTTGAGAGATTTAGTGAGTAATCTACCCTTTCCTGTCTTATTTGGAAAGCCACCTTTGTGATATTAGAAAGAATCTTGGGACTCCTTCTGTTCCATTTACCTGTCTCTCTGCTCTAGCATTGGTGCCCCATGATTTTTTTTTTTTCATTTAAAATCGTTTATTCCCTTTTCATTGTAGTATTATAGTTGACATACACCATTATGTGAGCTTCAGGTATACATCACAGTGATTGGAAAGTTCTATACATTATTTTAACTCTTGTGGTTTCATAATACATTTTAATAGTTTTTGTTTTAAGGCCCCTGGAAGAATATTCTTTTTCAAAACTATCTCGTCCATCCTTGCACGTTTATTCTTCCAGAAGAACCCTGGACTCATTTTGCCAAGTGACACCCTGTCGCTCACTGGCCCCCACCACACACGAATCCTGTCATGGGTCGATCATGATTGATTAGGATGTATAGATTAATTTGAAAAGTGACATCTTTATCATGCCAAGACCTCCGGTTGAGAAATATGACGTCACTCCATTTATTTCCCAAATGACTTTTGAACGACTGTTTACATTGTACTTTTCATCGCACTTGCTAACATGTCCTGGAAAAGTGATTATTGTAGGGGATTTGGGAAAGGCTGCTTCAGTGTTTCGACACTAGATATGGCACCCATTGTTGGTTTTAGATCAACGTATTTCCTCATACCAAGGCAGTACCTTTCTGTAGTTTATAGAAAAATCTTACCAAAACTGAATTTTTAATTTTACCAAATGCTCCTTTTTTGATACGCATCAGTATCAGCTTTTATCACTGACACCGATCTGATAAATTTTATTTCACAGTATTAACCTATCCATGTATTCTTGGATTAAATTCTATCTGATCAGTGGCATTATTCTTTTTGATGCTACTGAATTATACTAAATATTTTTTTTCTGGATTGCATCTATATTTCTATGTGAAGTGACTATATTGTTTTATTTTAGTATGCTGTTTTGGTCACATTTTGGTATCAAGTTTATGTTAACATCTTAAAGCCAACTGTGACACTTTTCTTTTTTTTTTTCTACCGTCCATAACAGTTTAAATAGCATAAGAATTATGTGTTCTTTCAAGGTTTGAAAGAACTTGCCCATAAAACATTTGGGCACAGCTCCTTTTATGGATGCAATTCTTGGAGACTGGTTTCTATTTCTTCCATGGATAGTGGTCTATTTTGATTGTCAGATTTGATAATCTTTGTTT